>NC_080422.1:15654048-17120298 GCF_029873635.1 Malania oleifera
GATGAAAATTTTTTAGTTCATATTCTCTAAAATGTTGAGCGCTAAGCCGTTAAGGTATGCTTATGTGGATATATAAGCAAAGAATGTATAATAACACTAATATATCTATCAATCAAACTATCATGTCATCTCATGTTGAGGGCCTAGTTGTCTGTTGTAAAGTTCTAAGTCTAAGCTTTAACCCTAAGTGATGCAATGATGCTAAGAAGTGAAGGAAGATTGATGATTGAGGATTGAGGATTGAGGATTGAGGAAGGAGGCAACCCTATTCCCTATTCGCTAATCTCTAAGCAATGACATAGTAAGTCTAGTCACTACAAAAAATAAGGTTATTAGTGAAAGATCAAAACTGTAGAGATTTGGAAAATTTATTTTTGGAGAATAATAAAGGAATGAAGAAAGGGAAAATTTTAAAAGGAAATAGTAGGCGTCGTCAACGAATCCCCTATTTTCGTCGATGAAGGTCCTTCAATGGTTTGTCGATGAAGTTTAGGCGTCGTTGACGAAGAAATCCTGAACGAAATAAATTTTAGGATTTGGGTTCGCCGACGAAAGTCAACGAAGTCCTTCTTTCTTCGACAAACATCCTTTAGTAACTCGTCGACAAAGACGTCATTTTGTTGATGAGGTTGGCCGAGTCAACGACTTATAAAATGAAAATTTCATTTCTTCATTGTTAAGAAACCTAATTCCTCACTTTCTCTCTCTAAAAAACGATGCTTCTCTCTCTCTCTCTCTCCGATTTTCTCACCGTTCGTCACCTGATTCGACGATCGGAAGCCATTAGGAGGATCCAGGGGAAATTCTCTACAAGTCTAGCGGAGTAGATTCTCGAACGGGGTCTTTCCAGACTTTATCCTAAAGTTGAGGTAAGGGTAAAAATGAACTGTTTGGTTGGTATATGATTATTTAAAAGGGGTATATGGGCTTGGAATGTTTAATAGTTGTTGATTTGGGGTTTGAGTTGATAAACTAGGGTTTTTGAATCAGGGTTTAGGTGAGCGCCGCATGCATCATTTTGGGGTCCCTGTTGGCATAATTCAGGAAACCAAGTAAGGGGAATAGATTAAGCTAGTTGATTTGAAATTCACTAGTTAAAATGAAAATTATTTACGTATTTATATGATTATCTTATGAGTATTGAAAGCCAATCGTTTAAATTGAGATTTTGAGCCTAGGGCTATAGTTATTATTTGCGAAAATGGAATAATTAAAGTAATGAGTTTTCTTAAATGGTGGAGATAATTTGATGTGTATTTTCAATAAAACTGATGATGAACATGGGTTGGTTTTTTGTTATTTCTGATGATATAATTATGAGTATTATTTAAATTGTGTGGCATGTGTAAAATGAAATTATTGTGTTGAAGTATGATATATTTATGAGATGTTGGAAATAATGAAATGTGATGAAAATATTTACTGTATGTGAATTGTTTAATCAGAGTAGGATGTGAATGTTAAATTACAATGTATGATTTGAGAACTTTGGTGGACCATAGTGAGGCACAATAATGTGGGGCATGATTTCTACAGAGTTTAGTTGCACCCACACGTCTTAGAAAGAGTGTGGAGACGGGATGATCAATTGGGCTGAGAAGGATAGAGTTCCTCCTAGAGTCTAGACTAGTATGGGAACATCCAATTTGACTTATAGACTGAAGAGATTGTTACTAATTTAACTCTGGTGGGTCAACTAGGGTTAAGTCTAGCCTACGAGCAGCACAACTCCTCATAGGGGGAAGCATGACAGTGATTATCTATCTAGCAGTGAGTTCTAAATGCATAATTGTTAATTTAACCAACATATAATATGAGAATAGTGAAATGTGAATGTGAAATGTGGAAGTGAGATTTATGTGATGAGTGATTATTGTGAAAGGTCTCGGGGGACGACGATACGTAATGCCCCGATGACGATTAATGTGTAAGGCTGGATTGAGGGACAACGATACGTAACGCCTCAATCTCAGTGAATGTGAATTGTAGTATTAAATATATTATATATTGTAGTATTATATTTATTTAGGGTAAGGTAAACTCTCCATCTGAGGGCTTGCTGAGAAAGGCGAGTGCCCTGATAGGTATCAGATGTAGCCATATCAGGCTGCATAACGTATTAAGGTGGAGGGAAGCTACTTGTATGGGTTGGTAATCTTCTTTATTCCCAGGAACCTTCGCTGGTAAACATTTGTGTGAATATGAGATAAACTATCCACCCGAGGGCTTACCGAGTAAGGTAAGTATCCTGATATGCTTCAGTTGTAACTATAGGTTGCATAAGGTAACAGAACAGAGGGATGTTACTTGTATGGGCGAGTAATCACCCCAATTTTTGGGAATTCTCGTTAATAAAATATACTGCATGTGTGTGAGTAGGGATAGATAATGATTTTATAATTGTGGATTAATTTGTAAAGGATGATTGTATATTTCATATACAAATCTCATGATAGCCATACACTGGTGTTAATCTATTCCATCTTACTGAAATGTGTCTCACCCGATATGAAATTTTATCTTTTTCAAGACCTCCGCGTGATCGAGCTCAGTGAGCTCGAGGCTGCCTTTATGGCGTAGCATTTTTGTGAGAGAGAGGGTATAGACTTTTGATGTATATTTTTGGATTTTGTTTAAGTTTTATGAGATGTATATATTTGAATACTAGATGGTAGAGGATGCTCTCTTTTGGTTTATGTATATAGAACTCTAGTATGTTATAAAGGACGTTAGTTTATATTTCCGCTGCATAATTGATGTTTTAGTATCAGATACAGGTAAACGGAAACACATGGCACTTGGGCCCCTTTGGGGGGTTCAAGGCGTCACAAAAACCTTCACTAATAATCATAAAACCTTTATAAGTACTAGTGACGGTTTTGAATTATTCGCCATAACTGCGGTTACTAATAATTATTAGTGACGGATTTTAAAAGCGTCACTAATAATAGAGTATTAGTGACGGATTATAACCGTTACTAAAACCCTAATACCGTCACTATAAATTCTACATTGGCTCGCCTCAAAATCGCGACTAATAGTAGAGTATTAGTGACGAATTTCAAAATTATCAGTAATAGTAGAGTATTAATGACGAATTTCAAAACTGCATTAATAGTATAGTATTAGTGACGAATTTCAAAACCGTCACTAATACTCTACTATTAGTGACGATTTTAAAATTCGTTACTAATACTTGGGCTTTAGTGACAGTTTTGAAATTCGTCACAAATACTTTATTATTAGTGACAATTTTGAAACCTTCACTAATACTTAAAAAATGGACAATTATTAGTGACGATTTTAAAACCGTCACTAATAATTTAAAATTAATAATTTTTTAATTATTAATTCATGTAAAAATATGTAATTACATTTTTGCATGCATAACATTAAACCATAATTACTAAAAAATTTATAGATTATTCAAAATTTTAATTCAAATTCAAATGCAAATGCAAACACATTATACAAATTCAATTAAAATACAAAAATTTCATTTGTTCAAATAACCAAAAAAAAATAAAAAAAATAAAAATTCAAAATTCAAATTCAAATACAAATACAACAACAACAACAACAAAACCAAGCCTTAGTCCCACTAAGTCGGGTCGGCTATATGAATCCTTTTCGGCCAATTTATGTGATCATAGACCATTTCTTTTGATAGATTCAAGGATATTAAATCTTTACTCACTATCTCCTTCCAAGTTATTTTAGGTCTAACTCTACCCCTTCTACTGCCCCCCACAATAACTAAGTCACTCTTCCTCACAGGTGCACTACAAGGCCTACGTTGCAAGTGTCCATACCATCTGAGTCGTCCCTCCCTTATCTTATCTTCTATAGGAGCTACACCTAACTTATTACGAATATGTTCATTTCTTAATTTATCTTTCAATGTTATACCACTCATCCATATAAGCATCCTCATCTCGGCAACTTTTACTTTTTGGATATTATGTTTCTTTGTTGCCCAACATTCCGATCCATATAGCATAGCTGGTCTTATAACTGTCTTATAAAACTTCCCTTTAAATTTTAAGGGTATTCTACGATCACATAGCACACTTGAAACACTTCTCCATTTTACCCATCCTGCTTTAACTCTATGCATTACATCATCTTCAATTTCTCATTCAGCTTGCATAATAGATCCAAGGTATCGAAATCTACAAGTGCTATTTATTTTTTCATCATCAGGTTTAACTTTGTCTCCAAAATTCCTCCTATCATTACTAAAATTACATTTCATATATTCTGTTTTATTTCTACTTATCCTAAAGCCTCTAGATTCCAAAGCTTCTCTCCATAATTCTAACTCAGCCTTTACTCCATCCCTAGTTTCATCAATTAATACAACATCATACACCATGGAACCTCCTTTTGAATACTCTTAGTCAATTGGTCCATCACTAAAGCAAAAAGATAAGGACTCAAAGCAAATCTTTTTTGTACACCTATGATAACTGGAAATTCTCTAGTTTCTCCATCTATAGTTCTTACACTAGTCATTACTCCATCGTACATATCTTTAATGACATCGGTATACCTACAACATATACCATTTTTTTCTAAAACCCACCATAGAACTTCCCTAGGTATCTTATCATATGCTTTCTCAAGGTCAATAAATTCATATGCAAGTCCCTCTTCTTTTCCCTAAAATTTTCCATTAATCTTCTTAAAAGATAAATAGTTTCTGTGGTAGATCTCTCAGGCATAAAACCAAATTGATTTTTTGAGATCTTTGTTTCTAACCTTAATCTTTGTTCAACAACTCTTTCCCTTAGTTTCATCGTATGACTCATAAGTTTAATTCCATGATAGTTATTACAATTTTGAATATCTCCTTTATTTTTATATATAGGTATTAAAGTGTTTTTTCTCCATTCATCTGGCATTTTCTTAGTTTTTACAATTGTATTAAATAAATTAGTTAACCATATAATTCTGTTATCACCCAAGCATTTCCAAACTTCAATTGGGAAGTTATCTGGTCCCATAGCTTTCCCATTTTTCATCCTTTTTAGTGCAAACTTAACTTCGTTAACTCTAATTTTGCGAATAAATCTTATATTTTTAATCTTTTCCTCATTTGACAACTTTAAATTTAAGCCTTCTATTTGGTTTTCGTTAAACAACTTACTAAAGTAACTTCGCCATTTTTCTTTAATATTTTCATCCTTAACCAAGACAATATCATCCTCACTTTTTATGCATTTTACATTTCCCAAGTCCTTGCTCTTCCTTTCTCTAACTTTAGAAAGTTTAAATATATCTCTTTCCCCTTCTTTTGTACCTAATCTATCATACAAACTATTAAATGATCTATATTTAGCTTCACTAATGGCCCTTTTTGCATCTTTTCTTGTCTCCTTATATTTTTCAAAGTTATCTCTATTTCTACCTTTTTGTCACGTTTTATACCAAATTCTTTTTGTCTTTATGATTTTTTGTACATCTTTATTCCACCACCAACTTTCTTTGCTATTCGAGAATCTTCCCCTTGATTCACCAAAAATCTATTTTGCTATCTTTTTAATAGAACTAGCTAATATATTCCAAAGAGTATTTGTATATATCCCATCCTCTAAGGTCCAATCCTCATCTTTGATCATTTTATCTTTAAATTTTATTATATTTTCTCCTTTTAGGTTCCACCATCTAGTTCTCCTACACTGTTTTATTTTATCCTTTTTCTTCCATTTTTTAATACTTATATCTAATTCTAAGACTCTATGTTGTGTGGTTAGACATTCATCTGGAATAACTTTACAATATTTGCATGATAAATGATCTACCCTCCTAGTTAAAAAAAAAAATCTATTTGACTTCTATTTTGTCCACTTTTAAAGGTTATTAAGTGTTCTTCCCTCTTCTTAAAGCAAGTATTCATTATACTAAAATCATATGACTTAGCCAAGTCTAAGATCATCTCCCCTGACTCATTTTTGTCTCCATATCCATATCTTCTATGTATCCTCTCATAATTTTAATTATCTCTTCCAACGTATCCATTCAGATCTCCTCCTATAAATATTTTCTTAGTCCCTGATATGCCTTGTATAATACTATCCATATCTTCCCAAAATTGTCTCTTAAGATTTTCTATTAAGCCAACATGAGGAGCATAAGCCCTAATGGTATTTATTATCTCTTGTCCTAATACCATCTTGATTTTTATAATTCTATCCCTTACTCAAGTTACATCCACAATGCTATATTTTAAGTTTTTGTCTATAATAATGCCTATTCCATTCTTATGTTTTTCTTTTCTAGTGTACCAAAGTTTAAATCCTGATTTATCGATTTCTCTAGCTTTCTCCCCCACCCACTTAGTTTCTTGAAGGCAAATTATATTAATTCTTCTTCTAATCATTGTATCCACAATTTCCATGCTTTTACTCGTAAGTGTCCCTATATTCCAAGTTGCTAATCTAATCCTAGTTTCCTGAACTAACGTCTTTACCTACCCACGTCCAGAATGAAGCACGGACCCTTACATATTTGACACTGTACCTGGGCGACGACACGGCGCGTCGCTTGGGGGCGATGACCTAGCCCACCCTCGCCCACTTTTCGCTACACCCGGGTGGTTCAAGTGCAACACGTCTCTCGTAGGGGATGCCCCAGCAAATACATTATACAAATTCAAATTAAAATACAGAAATTCCATCAGTTCAAATAACAAAAAAAAAAAAAAATACAAAAAAATAATAATCAAAAGCTGCATCCGACTGTAGTACGTGACATCGTGCTGGTGTTGTGACAACCGCAAACTCTACCTGTGACGACCCAAAAATTCTACTACTTTTTTTTTATACATGAAACTCTGATACCATATATAAACCACCCGACCCCCAAGTGGGTTATCGAGTACAACTGTCCATAAGCTGTACTACAACCCAACGGAAGCATAATATACATAAATCTTATATACAATATCAGAGTACTAATACCATTATGATACAAAAGTATCTCTTTCTCAAAACCACTTATACAACACAATGTACATAAAACATATCCATACATAGATAAATAGCAGTGTCTCACCGGCACTAACTTCAACCCCAAAACCACTAATCCTGCCCAGAGCTCTCTAAGCTCATCTCTCTGGATTTCCTAAATGTTTAAAAATTTAGGGAGTGAGACACCTCTCAGTAAGATGGAATAAATTATTGTCATTGTGTGACAACATAAGTTTTAATGTATCATAACACACTCATTTAATAAATAATTTAACTAAGTAATCATGAAAATTGTACTCATATTCATATACATACACACACACACACACCCACCCACACACACACACACACACACACACACACACACACACACACACACACATATATATATATATATATATATATATATATATATAATTTAACTGAGTAATTATTATATGCACGTGCTCAATACATTTCTCTAGGCTCGAAACCCAACATGTTTGTAAACGTAGATTCATCATGTCTGTAATGAGGAACCAACTTGAGTAGACATTCATAAATCACCATCATGTAATCACCCCATATGACCGGGTTGTGAGGCCTGAAGGAGGGACTTAACCATGATTGGCCTACCAGGTTAAGTCAAAACAATTCTCGTCTGTAGTACAATTGGCCCACCGCAGCCTAGTCCGAACCCAAGGGCGGTCAACATCTCTCTGTAGGCCCAATCGACTTCCAATACCAAGACTCTCCCTGAGTAGTGTGGCTGCACCGATGTTGACTTTTTGAGTCTAATCCCTATTTTGATGCTGACAAAACACGTGTATTTTATGTGTGCATTTAAGTGCATGAACAGGTACATATTTCATATCACACATAAGATTAAGGGAAAATGGATGCTAGAGGGAGATATTTTCTAGCATATTCCATAAAAACAAGAGAGCAGAGAAGAAGAAGAAGACATATGTTTCAATTTGTAAATGCATTTAGTTTCGATATTTTGATATGTAATAATGCATACATCCTGCATGATATGATTTGAGTGCTCAGATAGGACAATAGTTTGACCATAGGGAATCAAATGACCTTAAGGTACTTAACATTCCCAAGAAAAACCTTTTTCATAAACATTAAAATCATACAAAAGGTTTAGAATTAATTAACGTCAAATTCAAGGGCAAAATTGGAATTTTAAACACCCTCGGTCGACCGACCATATCTGATGGTTGACCGAACCACTGTTTGCCTAAGAGTCAAAATGTTGACCATAGCTCGATCGATTGACCTCTTGGTGTGTTAAATGCCTTGGTCGACCAAACCTTGGAAAAGTCAACAGTTTGACTTGCCTTGGTCGACCACACCCTTGGCAGTATAAATGCCACGGTCGACCGAATCGAGGTCGACTATTCTATTTTGAACGTATCATCCTAGGTCGACCGAACCATAAAGTGTCTAACACCCAAACTACTTGGTCGACCAAATATGTAGTTCAAGTTAGCCTTGGTCGACCGAATCATATGAATGGTCAACCAAACTTAAGCCATGGTCGACCGAACCCCCAAAGGGTTCAAAATTGCCTTGAGATGGTCGACCAAATCAGTAGTTCAAATTTGCCTCGGTCGACCAAACTTATAAAAGTGGTCGACCGAACCTTTCCCTTGGTCGATCAAATTTCTCATGTTGCTAGGTTTTTACCATGGTAAACAGGGGTTAATTTTAATTAAACATGGTTAAATATTTTTCGAAATTCCCTTTGTGTCCCCAACGGTCATATTTTGACCAAAGTCTATAAATGCCCATTCATTTGCTTAGATTAGCAACTTTGATTAACAAATATTTTCTCTTAAATTTTTCACTTAATCAAAGTTCCCCCACATACACTCTTATTTCAAAAATCACTTTGGCGTTAAATTTTTACACTCTCCAACTCTCTTTATTATTCTTTGGAAAATCTTTTGAAAGGGACATCTTTATTTTAGGGCATTAATTTTTGCATCCATGTTTTCCTAGAAAAAGTTTTATGTTGCAAAAATTATTTGAAAAACGAAAACCCTAGGTTCTCCTACTTCTCATTGAAAAAATATTTATGGAGAAATATTTAATAGGGTTCAGATTTTTGAACATTTTATCATATACATTATTTTTCAAAGATTGAAAATGTTATTTGATAGCACCCTTACTCTACTGAGCATAATGCATATCATTAGAGAGTGCATGTATTGATCTTAAATGTGTACATTTCTACTTATATGTTTCAAAAGCATTTTTATGTACAAAAATGATTTTAATGTACCGGTTGGGTTTATCCCGTTAATTGAATTGGTGAGTTTTAGCCTCGTAAGTGAGACTGGTTGGGTTCAGCCCGAAAATTGAACTGGGGAGGCTCTGCCACTTAAGGGAGACAAGTTGGGCTCAACCTTGTAATTGAGTTAGGGTTTACCTTGCCCCGTAAGGAAAGATTGTAACGGTTTATATTCCACCCGTTTAAGTGAGCAGAGATAATGTAATCCTTGAGGGGTATGCCCAAGGTGGGGACATAAGCTGGTTTGGTCGAGCCTCGATAACAAATTTTGTGTCACTCTCTTACTATCTTATTTACTTTTTGCACTTTAATTTCCATATGTGTATGCTTGTTTACTTACTGTTATAATTATTTGCATGCACACATTTGAGTTAAATGAGATGTGCCACACGTGTATGTTTCAACGTATAACTTCATCGTTTTTCATACATGCTATTATATTGAATGAGATATGAACTATGGTGAATCAATGTAAATATTTAAATTAGCCGAAATATTTTTAAAACCCAATTCACCTCCCCTCTTGGGATCACACCAATTCCAACAATTGGTATCAGAGTTGTTGGAATTGGTGTGATCCCAAGAGAGGGGTGAATTGAGTTTAAAAATATTTTGGTCAATTTAAACATTTACGCCGATTTACCACATATCATATCCCATTTTAATTATGGCCGTGTATGTAAAAACTGAATAAGCAATACGTGTAGAGACCTAGAAATATAATAAATGAAAATGATAAAGGAAAAAGGGAAAGGAAAGAGAACGAAAAAGAAGGGGAAAATAAATTTAAAAGGGGCATCGGCAGGGATTCGTCGATGAACTTATGGTCTTTGTCGACGAGCATCCTTCTGGGTCTCGGCGATGAAGTACACGTGTCTCATCGATGAGAAGATACCTAGAGCAGAAAATTCAGGCCATTAAGGGTTCGTCGACGAAGGTACTTTCACTGACAAACACCTTTTTGTGGTTCGTCGATGAGTACACGTGTCTTGTCGATGAAGCCACGTGGCCAGAAGTCTCTATATATATATATATATATATATATATGTTAAAAGTCATATTTTTTTAGCAAAAAATTCTTCCCTTTTCTCTCTCTCTCTCTCTCTCTCTCTCTCGCTAGGTTTGGCTAGCCTACCTTCTCTCTTCAGATCCGGCTCTGTTTTGCCCTGTTTCGTTGATCGGAAGTTACCACGATGATTCCGGGGAGATTATCTACAACTTAACTGGAGTGGATTGTTGATTTGGAGTTCTTGAGCACCACTCTAAAATCAGCGTAAGTAAGGTCTTTAGGGTTTAAGTTCTTATTTGGAGTATAGAGGGCCTAGAAAATGTTAAATGAGAAATATTCTAGGGTTGAGTTGATTGAACTAGGGGTAAATGCAATTTTAGGGTTTGGAGTTTGGAGTTGGACGCTGTAGGCCTGATTTAGGGTTTTTCAACAGGCTTTTCAGGAAACAAGTAATGGGACAAACTAAGTCAAGTATTTTCATAAAATTAATTATGGAATATACATTATTTGATTCAGGAATTCATGTATGGTTTAGTATAGTTATTGGGAATATTGATGTGGAACTGAGGAAAGCTTGAAAATATATTTAATATTATTTTGCCAGTAAAATATGTTTTTCCAGGTCAGATAATATGTTATAGTGTAGTACTCACTTATGTATGGCATGAGTATAATTTTATTGTATATGATGATATATCAGAGTACTTATAATTTTACAGAACAAACATGGTTTGACGACAGTGTTTATAAAAATTATAAAACAAAACAGAAATTATATTTTCAGTATATTATTATATTCAGTTGGCACAGATGCCGAGATATTCAATCGATGCAAATGCTGAGATATTCAGCTGGCGCAGATGTCATGATAGTTTAGCTGGTGTAGATGTCGTGATAGATCAGCCGGCGCAGATGCCATAACCAAATATGCTATAACAGTTATTCATAAAATATTATCAGAACAGATATTGCACAGAATTATGAAATAGTTATATAACAATATTATGAAATATATTATATGATAGCAGAACCAGGATGACTTAGTTTAGATACAAAGCATGATACCGTAGCTATCAATTCAGGTAGTGCTACTACACATCTCAGATAGAGTGTGAGAGTTGAATAGTCGATTGAGCCTAGAGTAGAGTAGTGTGCCCCATAACAATCTAAACTAGGCTAGGTAGGCCTATCATACTTACAGACGTATCAGTTTTGGCTTAGCGTAGTAGGCCAACCATTACTAGGGCCCGCCTACGAGCCGCACAACCCAGTCATATGGGGATTAATACATGACATCAAATAGTTATCCATCCAAGGTATGATTTTAGTATTAAACAGATATAGCAGATGATTTATATATATATACATAAATCTAGTATGACGCAGTATGTTATATGGAAATATGATTTATTCAGATTTATACATAATAGTTTTACCTGGTTTTTTAAATGCAATTAAATTATATATAGATTTTCCTTACTTACAAGATACTTATGTTGCCACACACTAATTTTAGTTTATCTCCCTTACTGAGAAGTGTCTCACTCCAGCTATATAAACATTTCAGGAAACCCAAATAGATGAGCGGACCAAGCTCCGAGATAGTGAGGGCTGATTGTGCTACCTTGGTTGAAGGGTAAGTAGTTGGAATGAAATTAAAATGGATTTTTGAAGATCTGATAGTAGGATACTTACTGTCTTTTCTTTTGGGAAGTATATATATATATATATATATATATATATATATATATATATATATATATATATATTGACGGACACAGTAGAACTTTGGTATTGTGTATTATGTTGTATAATTATGGTTTCTGTTGCTTAGTTGACACGTATGTATAAAGAGGTGTATCCCCGGTACCTTTGGGTTCAGGTTGACTTTGACTTTATTAGTATAGCTTGGTATTAGAGTTATTATGATTATTATTATGTGGATATATATATATAGAGTAGAATTTCAGGCTGTTACATACATGTGTATCTCATTTAAAATAAATGAGTGCATGCAAATTGTTATAACCATAAATGAACAAGCATACACATGTTGAATTTAAAGTGCATAAATTAAATGAGATAAGGAGAGAGCGACACATGATATTTATTATCGAGGTTCAACCAAACCAACCTACATTCCCGCCTTGGGTATACCCCCCAAGGATTACACTAATCCTACTTACTTAAATGGACGGAGTAGTAGCCATTACAATCTCTCCTTATGGGGTGAGGTAAACCCCAGCTTAATTACAAGGGTAAGCCCAACTTGTCTCACTTACGTGGCTGGGACTCCCCAGTTCAATTTTCGGTCTGAACCCAACCGGTTTTACTTACAGGGTTGAGACTCTCTCGTTCAATTCCGGGCTGAACCCAACCGATATAATAAAAATCATTTTCGTACATATAACATGCTTCAAAAATAAGCTGGGATGCACACATTTAAACTCATAAAATGCACACTCTAATATGATATGAAATTGTGCTCAGTAGAGTAAGGGTGTAAAAAAAATATTCCAATCTTTGATGAAAGATATATATGATAAAATGCATCAAAGATTTGTACCCTAATAAAATACTTCTCCAAAAAATATTTTCAGTACTAAGTAGTAGAACCTAGGGTTTGCTTTTCAAATAGTTTTTACACCAAAAAAAAAAATGAGTATTATGTTCTCCAACAAAGATTTTTGCAAATGAAAAATATTTGGAGAATCTAGTATTTAAGCTCAAAGATATTTTTGCAATGAATGCAAAAACAAATGCTTAAACAAAATACTCTCTTTAAAAAAAATATTTCAAAGAATGTAACAAAGAGAGTTGGAGAGTACGAAAACTATAACCCCAAAATGATTTTTGAAATAAAAGAGTATGTGGGGGAACTTTGATTAAGTAAAAAATTTGAGAGAAAAAGTTTGCTAATCAATGTTACTAAACTGGAGTTATGAAGGGGTATTTATAGACTTCTTGAAAATATGACCGTTGGGGACACGCTCGGTATTTTGGAAAAGATTGTTAGCAACACTAATTGTGTGACGGGGGAGAACAATCAGGCTATAGGAGAAGAATCATGAGCATATTTCATTTGGAATCAAGCTAAAACAACGTGTATATGAACATGAGCATATTTCATTTGGAATCAGGCTAAACAATGTATGTATGAACATGAGCATATTTCATTTGGCATGAGCATATTTCACTTACTGAATATTAGATGCATTAATTGAGGGGAAGCCATGTTAGGCGTAACCCATTTTATTCTATATTTTTGCTCGTGTATCTGTCATCATCAAAAAGGGGGAGATTGTTGACTCTACGAGTCCAATCCAGTTTTGCTAATGAGAAATCACTTGGTATTTGATCTGTGCATTGAGATTGTGAATAGGAACTATATTAAGCATGCACGGAAGGATACAAGTCATGGAAGCCATGAAGATGAAAGCATACATATCTTGGCACAACCCATGGAATTCAAAGAGTACAAAAATGAAGATGCAAGCACCAAGTTCAAGAGAGTCATGGGAATGGGTACATAGAACTCATGTATTTACATTTTCATATGATTTAATTTGATGCTCAAATCATAAACTAGAATGACATTAGGACTTATGTGTTAGCTTTACCGTGATCCCAAGAGGGGGGGTGAATTGCTATTTTTAAAATTTAACCCCTAGGTATTCCTTCTAACAGCATTATGTTCACAATCCTATGGTCAATCTAATGCGAATAATATAAATATATCAGAAATTAAATGAAGCAGTTTAATTAATCGCACAAGCACCAGAAAGCAGTAAATAAAAGGTGACAAGCAGATATGTTGTTGAGGTTCGGCCAACTGCCTACGTCCCCGCCTTGGCTAACCAGCACAAGGATTATCACACTAACTTGCTCACTTAAACGGGTGGAGCAGCACCTATACAAACCAGGTCAAATTATCACAGGGCTGACCTAAACCTTTACACCAATCCTTACCGGGCTGGATTACCGCCCCCTCAGGCCATGCTTGAAATATCTCAGATATACAATCAAAAGGTACAATGTATGGGTGCTTTCACGTAAAGCAAATTTGTACCACAAATGCGCACAATCACAAACACCACAGATGATTTAATAATGTAAGTTCAATGTGGTCTAGATAGTTTAACTCTCAAAGATGTTTTCTATCAGTGTAATGAGTACGTGAGAGTATCAATAATAATCTGTGTATTTCAAAATATTCAATTAAACGTGTTCACACAGAATATCAAACAAGCCTCAAGAATATCAATCAATAGAATGTCTCAATCATATGAATATGTATATGCTTGGATTGCAAGATATATGTAATCTTTGTATCTCAGCAAATGATATAGATTTGAATGGATATTGCCACAAAGATTAATATAACATACACAAATATCTTTTTACAAATATATCAATGTGAATACCACAAGATATTTGAGTACTTTTGAAAATATTTTTGCAAGCCTAAACAAATACAACCTTCCTAAGTTATTGCAATGAGAATGCATCACTTGGAAGTTTAACAAGTCTTCTTAGGATAGGCTTATTAGCAAAGCCTTCTAAGAATACTTAGGTTATGCTCTAGTTAGAAAAATCGATTCACACACTCACCAAATGAGAGAGCAAACCTCTAACCAATAACACTCAAATACACTTACAAATGATACTGAGATGAAGTAGGTAAGTTTGAGTGGGTTTGGAAGTAGTATAAATAGTAGGGAGTATTTTTCTTGGGAGAGAAATATGATTTTTGGTTTTTTCTAATCCTACTTAATTCTCTCAAATGAAACAGTATATATAGACATGCAAAAATATTTGACCGTTGGGGACCTATTAGGGATTGTTGATAAAGTTTAATGATGTTTAAAACATTTTAACCCTGTTTAAAAATATTTAACCTGCGGTAAAAATGATGGCAACCCGAAAGGTCTGGTCGACCAAATCAGTTTCGGTCGACCAAGTCTCATATGGTTCCGTCGACCAGGGAAATATTGAACTAAAGGCTTGGTCGACCAGGAGAGGGCGATTTTCCAATTTTCCGAGGTTTGGTCGACCAGGACATTTTGAACTACCTGGTTCAGTCGACCACACCGTTGGGATTTCTCCCGAGGACCCTCCGGTCGACTGGATAGTTGGAGTACAAAAATGGTCAATCGACTAGATGGTCAAACTTTTGACCCAGGGAGGTTTCGGTCGACCAGGGCTTTTTGAACTACCTAGCTCGGTCGATCATGTGGTCAAAATGTTGACCAAAAAAGGGTTTCGGTCGACCGGGGCTTTTTGAACTATTATGGTTCGGTCGACCAAGGCCTTGGTCAACTGTTGACCCAGGCTTGGTTTCGGTTGACCAGGCCAAAATGAACTGAATATGCTAGTCGACCGAAAGTGCACCATGTGTGCATTTCGGTCCAATCATGAAGCATATAAACCCTATTCAAGTGCCTAACAAAAAAATGTGTATATGTGTGTGTCTTAGGGGAAAGACATCAAAAAAGTCCGATGTCGATCGACCGAAGGATACGCCCTAAGGTCATGCTAAGGTCATTTTGCATTATGATTTGATTTGAGCTTACAAGATAAACCATGCATGTGTTGTGTGTGCTTATTACAAACCAAACGTCCGAATTACTATTACAGACCAAATAGACCACTACATATATTACAACTGAAAATATGAACTGGTCTTCAAGCTTTAAGCTTTTCACATGCCATTAATGTGTCTGCTAATATAAACTTGCACATGAGCTAGATACTCATTAGATACGAGAGTACTTTTCATTATCAAAACCAGGCGTGACCAATAAGGTCAACATCATGCATCTTATGAACATCATTAGGGGACATTCATGGACTTAGAAATATTTTTAAAACCCTAGAAAATATTTTTATAAAAGAGCCAAGAAAGTGAGGAAAGCAGTTTTTCAAAGTATAAAGAAAAAATTTAGGAAATAGGAACTTTAGACGGCCGAACTCAGTGGTCAGTTGCCTGAAGTTGCCACTTCAGAAGACCGAAGTTAACCTTAGTCGTCTGAAGAATTTCTTCAGAAGACCGAAGATTAAGTTCAGTCGCTTAAAGAATTTATGGTGAAACATAGAACTTGGCAGAAGCACCTCAGAAGACTAAACTCAAACTTCAGTCATCTGAACCCGACACTTCAGTTGTCCGAATCCCAAACTTCAGTTGTATGACCCTGTGTCCAGGTTAATTTTTCGAAACTCTAAGGAACTTCAGTCATTTGAGCTTTTGACCTTAGTCGTCTGAACTTGCGGGAAAACTCAAAAATCTAATTTTTAATAAGAGAACTCGCAAGACATTTTTTGATCCAACGGTCAAGATTGATTCTAAGGGCTAAATTCCTATATATTGAACATCTAAACCCTAGTGCTGAACCTAAGATCAACAAGAACAAGGACAATGATAAGACTCAACTACAAGAAGAAAAAAATCAAAGCTTGACAATATGATTGAGCATATTAGCACAGCTTGGGAGATTAAACTATTGAGGTTGTGATTGGGATTTCAAATCTTACACTACACATCTGAGTTGAGGCCACTTTCATCCTCAAAAGGTTTTCTTGTGATTATTGTACAAGTTTTTTTTATTTTATATTGAGGTTTGGTAAATCACACTTCTTGTTAAGAGTTAGTTGCATAGAGTTCTTCATATATATATATATACTGATCTACTTGTTGATATTCATTTTTCAAAGAGCTTGGCATTGCAAAATCCATTTTTGAATATTTGGTAAGAGGTTGATCTTGAGTGTGCATATATATATATTGAATCATTTTGATAAGATTATCACTTGAGAAAAACTTTCGTTATTGATTAAATACTTTTGATTCAAGTGAGTTTTCATTCAAAGACTTGATATTTTTAATATTACAAATCTACTTATTTGAATATCTTTAGTGTTTATAATGATATATTATTGAGGGATATTTTCTAAAATATATTACATTAGGTTTTTGATCTTTGGAATACATATCGTATATATTTGCATATTACAAAGATCGTGGTGTGATTGAACATTTGAAAGAAAGTTTTTTAATTTAGATCTTTACAATATTCAAGACAAACTTTTTAACAATATCATATTTGATATTTGACCATCTTGTCTTCAAAGCTATTACTCATACAAACATTTTGGAAGATTTGATAAAAGAGAAATTAGTTGAAGCATATATTCATTCAACAATTGTATCATTTCATACATTCTGAGCTTCAAATTTCATCATATGATTATATATTAGGAATTTCAATTGTACTTACTAGCTTTGTTAGAAGCAACATTAAGTGTTTTGCAGATTTCACATTTTATTGTAATCACAGTTCAGGCTATGAACCAGGTTTGAGGAGAGAGCTGTATCTCTTGTAAGCAGCGGATTAGGAGGAAGTTGTACCTCTTGTGAGCAGAAGATTGTAAGGGAAGCTCCGTCCCAATTTAAGGAGCAGGAATTATAGTGAAATCCTTGAGTGGGTTGCTCAAGGCGAGGATGTAGACCGGGTTAGCCGAATCTCGTAAAAATTGTGTTTGCATTCTCTCTTCCCTTATCTTTTTAATTTCCGCAACGCACTTCATTACTTACATTGCATGTATGTATGTTGAATAACCTCCCACGAACTTGATAAGTAAGTTGTTAAATATAGAAAGAGGGATTAATTGGTAAATAAGTTTGAAAGAATTTAAATTACCCAATTCACCCCCTCTTGGGATTACATCTAAATCAACATTTGGTATCAGAGCGGGTGTACATAGACTTAATAGTTTATTTGTAAAAAGATCACATGACACACATCGGTGTAACTCCATTTAGTGAGGGACACTCATCCACTAGACCACCAATTTTTTGTGGTGTAAACGTAGGATGAGCATACACCTGTTAAATATAGATTGGAAGGTATGGAAAATAGTCTCTAAAGGAAATCGTGTTCCCATGAAAGTAATTGATAAGGTAAACGTACCTAAAGCTGAAGAAGAGTTTACAGAGGAAGACTAGAAATCAGTGCAAATAAATGCTACTACGATGAACTTGCTTTTTTGTGCATTAGATATAAATCAATTTAATAGGGTAATGACATGTAACTCAGATAAAGAAATTTGGGAAAAATTAGAAGTTACGTATGAAGGCACTAAGAAAGTAAAAGACAGTAGAATAGACATGCTCACTGGTGAATATGAAGCATTTAAAATGACTGCTGATGAATTTGTTTAATCCATGTACACTAGATTCACACACATCACAAATTCGTTAAATGCTCTTGGAAAAACATACCCTACTTATGAGTTGATTAGGAAAATACTCAGGGGACTACCTCCAGTGTGGGAAGCAAAAGTTACGGCAATAGAAGAAGGGAGAAATCTCAAGGAGATGTCCGTTGACGAACTCATTGGATCTCTCATCACCTATGAGCTTGCAATAAATGAGAGAAAAAGTGAGCAGAATAAGGCAAAGAAAATTACAGCACTTAAGGCATCGTCAAACTACTCTAGTGAAGAAAGTGATTCAAAATCAAATGACGACATGGCCTTGCTAACTAAGAAGTTCAGGAAGTACTTGAAGAAGAATAAGAAGTTCAACAGAAAATTTCGGAACTCAAAATCAGAAAGAGGAGAGTCAAGCATGAAGAAAAAGAAGGAAGATCCACCAACATGCTACAACTGCAGAGAGGTTGGACACCTCAAGCCTAAGTGTCCCAAACTAATGAAAGCCTCCAAGAAAAAGAAGAAGACACTAAAAGTCAATTGGGATACGCACAACACAAGCTATTCAGAAATTGAAACCAGTGATGATGAGATTTCCAATCTGTGTCTAATGGCACATGATGACCTTGAAGTACAATCATTATTCTCATCATCTTCTTATTATTCTAGTGATTCTGAAAATGAGAATGACATGCTTTCATATGATGAACTGAAATAAGAATATTTGTACTTTGTTACAATGCTTGAGAAGAAAACTAAGAAAATTTATGATTTGAAAAATAAAGTCAAAGAGCTTTCAAGTTTAGTTTAACGCCAAAATGAATCTCATGCATCTCTCATAAAAGACAAAAAATTGAAAATTGAGGAGTTAGATAAGAATTTGAAAGATATATATATGATATTATTCGTAAATTTACTGAAGGACAAAATAATTTTGGGAAGCTCCTAGGAGCTCAAAGAGATTCCCTAGAAAAGGAAGGTCTTGGTTTTAATGGGAAAGAAAATCTAAAACAAAGACATCTTTATATGGGATATTTTGTAAGAGAGTCAAAATCATATGTTCCAACTAAAGACTATCATAGACATATTACATGCTTTAAATGTAAGAGATTGGGTTACATAAAATTTGACCGTCCTTTCAAAAATAAAGATGTCAAAATTAAGAAAGTATAGAAGGTCAAAGGAGAATCTAGCACTAACCCCCATGGACCCAAGAAAATCGAGGTACCAAAAGTAGTTGTCTGATTGTCTTTTGCAAATATGCATAAGATCATCATCCTCAAAAGACAGATGGTATATGGATAGCGGATGTTCATGTCACAGAGCACTACTCACTGGGTTCTATTGATTGTTCTAGTCTCTTTCAAAGATTTATCCTTCTTTTTCTTCTTTCTAGAATTTTTGCTCTCCCAAGGGCCATTCTCCTTCTTCTCTGCCCCTCCTTTAGGATTCTCTGCATTTTTATCCTGTGCAGCACCACGAGATTGATCTTGTCTGCTAACTTCCTTTTTAGCATATCCTAATTCAGCAAGAACAATAACAATAAGCTCCAATCTCGCGATTCGTTTGCATATCCCGACCGTTTTTCCGGTGAAATGAAAAAAAGAAAAAAAGCAAAAAAATAATAATTTCAAACAATATGGATAAAGATAAACCTCCCTAACGTTTTTGCAACTGGAGCTCCATTTACTCACCATGTCAGTAGTTTAGAGTCTCCAGTGTGCATGTTCCGCTCTCTCTCAGTTTCAAGAAGTGCTTTCTTTAACTTGTTGAGGAAGCCAACTCGTAGAGCCTTCAAGTATCTTCGCCTTTGCCACTCATCTTGGGTCCTCTCGTGACCTTGGGTTTTTTGGCCACTTCTACGGCTCTGGTTTCGGCGTCCTTATTCTGGCACCCGTGTTAGAATGCGGCTCGGTATATCTATGTTTTCTTTGATTTGCCAGTCAGGAGCTTTGCACTTCAGAGTGACTTCACAGCTCTCCACTCTCATCTCTGGTTTGATGTGCTAGTCCGTGTTGTCGCCTCCGTCTCTTCTTCGGCTCACTCGTATTGGGTCTGATCTACTGGTCAGACATTCGCGCTTCGGCTAGGCCGTGTTTCGTCACTCATTCTCAAAGACAGTTGATCTCTTGGAGTTTCTTGATTTTTAAATGAAATTTTTACAATATTTTCCCTCATTTTGGCCATATTTTTTGTCTTCACTTTGCAGCAATTTTCATCTTCGCCGGCACGTCTCGCTTGCTCTATGCATTGGCATCTTCTCCTACGAATCATCTCCATTGCTGTTGCCTTCTCTGCTATTGTCATGCTTCACATTAATGGAGTTTTTTTTTTTTTCATCATCTTTTTACCTCAAGATGACCATGTGAAATCTTTCTTCACCATTTCCATCTTGAGGGGGCGTATTAGAATTGTTAATTTTGTTGTTAATCTGTTAATTAGTTTAATTGTTAATTTGTTAGTTATTATTTTAGTTGTATTTTTCATTTCATATACTAATACAAATACTAGTATAAATACCACTATAAAGATAACATTTGTAATCAATTCTAGAATAATATAATTTTATTTATTATAACAAGTGTTTCTACTAAATATTGGGAAATATCTTCATTAAAAAAAAAAAAAAAAAGCTACAATAAACTATGTTTCAAATGGTGTCTCCCACAATGTACCCAAAATGTTCATTGACAATTAATTGAAATTTGGTTTAGGAGCTATAAAAGAGCCCATAGGCTGAGGGGCCAACAAAACTTCCTCCTTATTCTCAAGTTACGTCAGATTAATTGCATTAAAAGATTTAATCTGCTATGATTTGTCAAACTGGCAATAAATAGAATACCACATAGATTATTGTCCAGTTTGAATCAAAAATTTTGTTTAAAAAAAATTAAAAAAAAAAATCATTTTCTTCTATATTTTCCCTTTATATCAAATATCATTTAAAATAAAAATTATTCTAATATAATTAAAAATTAAGAAAAAACAAAAAGTTAAGGATGTGTAAAACTAAAGTTTGGTTTATTGATATAGTATATTTTTTATTTTCAATCTCACTTTTCTTGGTAACCAAACATGAAAAAGTGGAATCCTTCTTATTTTTCTTTTTCTTTTTTTTAAATATTTTCTAAGTTCCAAACTGACCGTATAAGTTTCAATTTTATTTTATTTTTTTGATTGTTGATAATCAAGAACTAGATATGACACTACTTTTATTATTAATGTGCTATTTCAAGTGAATGGTGACATTTAATTCCATTACTAATGCATATCATTTCAAAACCATGGACCCTCATGTCTATACACTCAATTATTCCCCATAAAATAGTGTAAATCAGTTGTGAGCATAGATCTATTTGCACTAAATTGTGGAAGTCATGAAGTCTCTTTTTGAGTGGGCTTTGGATCAGTATAGTAACTATGCCTTCTTAACCCAATGAGTCCCCATGTTGAGTTTGAACAAACAAAATGTACTTCCAATTAGTCTCACAACCAGTAAAAAAGAAGCCAAAAGTCAAATGGTAGATCAAGATTTTCTTCTTTCTTCTTTCTTTTTTTAAGAAAATATATAGTATTCACTGGAAAAATATTTTAAGTTGAGCATAATCAGTACAAATTATAAACAAAAATAAAATTACAGATAGTTTTTTTAAAAAAATTATAATTATTGTACTATAATTTATAAACTGAAGCACATGATCTGTCATCATAAAATCAAAAATTTGCCACTACTTCGATGCAATTGGTACTCATTGTTCAATCTGTAGGATTCGACAGCTAATTATAACTTCTAATAAATTGAATATTAAACCAACTTTTTATGAACGAAACCCAATATCAATCGATTAGAGTAAGGAAATTAATCAAGAAAATGATTCAATCTATCTATCTATTAATTTATCTCTACTTCAATCTTTTGATATCTATATATATATATATATATATATATATATAGACAATTAAATTAATAATTGAAAACTAATCATATATACTATGTAACAGTTTTATAAATAAATCACATAATAAAATGAAAATCATTATATTAATTTATTATAATCATGCAATTAAACTTCTGTTATAAAATAGTAAAACAATTTTCATTAAAATGAGATTGTCTTTGAAAATCACTCAAAATGTTGAATCACAATTTGCAGTTAGACTAACAATATCTGCAAATGCTGCTATAACAATAGTCAAAATTACAAGTTTTATCTCAAATCTCTTTCTTTTTATTGTTCTAAAACCGACAATAATGGTCAATCCAATAAAATCACTAAGTTCGCTTGAACAAATAAATCTATTTATACAATATTTTGCTAGTTAAACATATGGATCAGTGAATCTCACAAACATGGGTTTCATTTTACTGTACATCTGGTATGTAAGAATGGAATGAAATTAGAGAGATTTGAATTAAATTTATAACTTGAGTTAGTTATATTTTTTATTCATTTTTTTTTTTTTCCGTTCCTCCACTATTTCATTTGATTTTGCAAACCAAATATACCACTAGTGTATTAATGGAATACCACTTAAATACGTTTCTTTAGAAGTCATAAGAGAGGGTCAACAATTAATATGTTATTTGCATCATTCGTCAGCAATCACTTTGGCTCTCCTACATTGCATTTGCAACCCCCTACTCCTACTCTACTCCACCTTAAATTAACTAATGAACTAATTACACTTGAGAGAGAGAGAGAGAGAGAGAGAGAGAGAGAGAGAGTGGACACAGTTTATTCTAGGAATATACCCATGCATATATGCAGATAAAGAGGGAGAGATGAGAGATAGATTTCTCATTGAGGCACTCATGCTTCAAGTGCCCATGTGATTTTCAACTCCCAATTCAATACCAATCATCCATTGTTCCCTCCCACCCACTGCAAAACCCTTACTCTCTCTTTAGCCGCACCAAATGCACTGCACTGCTCAATCTTCAGTGCATTTGCTTCTGCTGCAGCTTGCTGCATGCTATGTATCATATCACACAGATATATATATATATATATGTATGTATATATATATATATGTATGTATATATATATATGTATGTATGCATATGCATTAACGCACTTGCCCACCCCC
This sequence comes from Malania oleifera, assembly GCF_029873635.1. Taxonomy (NCBI): domain Eukaryota; kingdom Viridiplantae; phylum Streptophyta; class Magnoliopsida; order Santalales; family Ximeniaceae; genus Malania; species Malania oleifera. The sequence continues at coordinate 15,677,609 of NC_080422.1, forward strand.
CTTTCAATTAATTTAACATATATATATATATATATATATATATATATATATATATATATAAAGCCAAGCCTACCACTTTCATTCAGCCAACCTGCAGCCTTCCCTATCGTCCCCCACCACCATGCAGTTTGCATTGGGAAACGATACAATTAAAGAAGGCCATATGTCTCATCTATCTCCCAATCTAATTAATTTGCACTACCTATACACCACGTATATCCCAACATCAAGTAGTTTTTAGAAGGTCGTTCATGTTAGGTATGAGATTGTGGAAAGATGTGTAATAAGACATAAAGAGTTATCTTTCTCTATTCAAATACTTAAATTTGAATTTATGTTTTTATATAAAATGTAATATCCAGTTATACTAAACTGCACTTAAATCCATTCAAATCTAAATCTAAATTTTGTAATTCTTATTGACAAATATAGCTAGCATACTAATGTATTAAATATGTTAGATCATGTATAAACCTTTAAAATGAGCTTTTAGAAGAAAATTGACACCGATTTTGAGCGAGGCATTTATTAATTCTGCTCGCTCATGATTTGGATCTTAAGTTGACCCTTGGACTTATAGAGTAGGCTTACTTATTGTAAGTGATCAAAATAGGTGATAGGATCACAAATTTAATATCTGTCGCAACGTCCCGGTGGAGCGAGGGTGTCACGGGGTGGGTGAAATAAAAAGTGGTTTTGATTTTCGTGAAGAAAAAAAATGGGTATTGGAGTCGCTACTAACCTTTTGAAATGCGGTTAGAACACGTGATTACCATCCAATTAAGGGTAGAATTGATTTGTGTTTCCCAAGCAGGGATTGAGAGTTCGGTTATGTGAGGGGAAGGTTCTTGCACCCCCTACATACCCATCCTACGAACGGTACCTAATTAATTAGAAAATTATCCCAAGTTAAATTTAATAACCTTTTTATTTTACTCCCTTTGAAGATTTACAAAACACTAATACACATGCAAATAATAAGCCATGCAAATATTATATACTTAATATAAGTATTCCCTCAAAACCGAGGCACGTAAGACTTAAGAAGCCCGTACCCACTTTTAAAATCATAGGGAATGAAAATTGAGAAACTATTTAACCAAAATAAACTCTGAAATTTTTTGAAATTTATGGGATTTTTCTAAGTATTAAATGATATATTGATATATATATATATATATATATATATATATTTGAAATCTTGGGAAGTTTTTGAACTAATTAGAGATGAAAAGTTTGCAAAAAAAATATTTTTCACCTCAAGAATAATTTTTCAATTTTTCTCTAATTTTTCAAAATTTTTCATAATGTTTCCCTATATTTCCCAAATTTTTAAATAGTTAAATAATATGATATAAAAAAAATAATTAAGAAAAATAATGAGAATCAACTCAAAAATATTTTTAAAATTTTCCTCTGATTTTTTTGATTTTTTTTTAATTTTGCCATACTTTTATGAATTTATAAATAAAATATAATTAATATAATACAAATAAATAAATAAACTGAATAATAATAATAATAATAACCGGTTCAGGCACGGTTCAGTGAGACAAACCGATTTGTGGAGGAATCGATCAAAGGAGGGGGTCAAATAGTCAAAGGGGTCAACTAGTTTAAGGCCAAGTCACGTGTCAGTGGCTGAGTAGATGGTCAAAAATGACTTGGATCGAATACGTGGCATCATCATGCCCATTGCCACAAAATGCCAATCGGACGGCTCTTGGGGAGCCACTTAGTGCTTGGTGTGTGTCGAGGTGGAGATGCCCCGCATCGATGACTGAGTGGAGGATCATGTGCGAGTGCAGATTGGCGACGTGGTTTGATCTTGGCCGTCGTGGAGAGATACAGATCAGATGGTTGGGATTAAGGCGCATTCGGATCTGTGACGTGGCTTGATCAGGAGCGTTGCTAGGAAACACAGATCGAACGATGGTTAAGGAACAACGTACGCCTCAACATAGGCAGATGTGGTGGAACCACGTGTCACACGCCAGTGGGGGATGGGAAGCGACGTGTCACGATCCTACGGTCTCGGGGTCAGAACATACTTAAACTAGATTTTTTCATTTTCTCTCATTTTTCATTCTTTCTCTCTTAAATCATTCTCTCTCTCTTCCTCTCTCCCTCTGTTCTCTCATTCTCTTTGAGGCTTTCGAAGCCCTAGGGTTTTCTAAGCCCCCCTGTAACTTTACTTCTCTCCGTCCTCAAGCTCTCACTCCTCTGCAACTCTCTAAAACCCTAGCTCCCTCTCCTCTCTCTCCAAGTCCCTTGCTATCCTGCGAAAACCCTATACTCATGCAACCCCTTCTCACTCTCTCACTTCTCTTTCAAGCTCTCTTCGAGCTCTTTCTCTCTCCCCTCTCAAAAAATGCTTTTTGCCCCCTAACCTACTACCTGATCTCATCCTCTCTCTGAAAGGTCCAAAACCTAACTGCTCTCGAATCTCAAACTCTCCCTCAAAGCAACACTCAAACTAAAACCCTAATTCCTTACTAAAATTCACTCTATTTTCTCGTTTGTCTCTCTTTCTCCCTTCATTCCTGTCTTAGGAAACCTAAATCTCCTCTGCAATCTCTCTTCTTCCTCTTTGTTCTCTTTCTAGCCTCATGATACACTAAAAAGCCTTGAAATTAAAATAGCTTTCCCAAGAGAGGGGAGGGTGAATTGGATTATTTAAAAATTTAATCTTTTTTTTACTTGTTACTTGTTTTAATGAAACAACAAGAAAGTAAATTAATCTTACGATCACAATCAAATCACACAACAAAGTACTGAAAAATTAAAAACATAATCCAACCAACCAAAGTATAAAAATCAAACAATCATTCCAGAATTGTATGCTTTTTGGTAGTAGCCCTGTAGTTGTTTGGAAACCATGCTTTGAGTGAAATTTATGTTACGCTTCTCTTAATCAAGATTTTCGCAAATTAACCAATGTACTCCCTTGTGGGTTTTCGAAAATGGTTGATTAAAGCGTACTTTCTAAAATCAAGAGTCTTATTTGAATATGGATTTTTAGCCATGCAACCTACACTTAGCATACACAAGAATATAGAGTGCAGAAAGTAAAGAAAAAGGAAGAGATAGAAACACCGAGATTTTACGTGGTTCGGCTTGTCCACAACCTACGTCCTCGCCTTTGGAAAACCACCAAAGGATTCTACTAGCTTAGTTTGTAACGACCTGCTTAATTTCCATGGTTTTTTTTTTTTTTTTACACTGTAACTGTAACTACCTCAAATAAAATATAACATAATAAATAAAATGGCCAACCCAAACCCATGGGTAATGGGCATACCTGTCAATCACAGTGGAAACCTAAGCTGCAGCAAGTATAAAATCTCAAACATCCATCCATAAAGTATAATATTAGAAACATAACACCAGAGTTTGCTATACCATCAAAATACTGTTTCTATATACAATCTCCAAAAGTCAAAATAACACTAGGATCATACAACAAAAACCTTCTGATCTTAGTTCAACGCTTACCCTTCTGGTAGGGAAGCTCCAATTACTCAACGGCGGCCTTGATCCGCCAGTCTCTCTAGGTTTCCTGAAAATCATTTAATGTTCGAGGGTGAGACACTTCTCAGTAAGGGAAAATAAACTAAATACAGCTGTGTGATAACATGAATATTTAAGGCACTTATACATATACAGTACATTTCATAACTTTATAAATATTCATCATATCATACTGGACAATCATGTACTTTCTTATTGGTTAATAAATCATAACATACATAAAACATCTGTTATAACTGTAATACTGAAAATATACTCAGGATAAATAGCCAGCTGATGTCATGTATTACACCCTATGACGGGTTGTGCAACCCGAAGGCGGGACTCGACAATGGCTGGCCGACTACTACCGAATCAAATATGTCTGTAAGTACGATAAGCCCACCACACCCTGGTCCGGACTGCCAGGTGAATGTCCACACTCTACTGAAAGCCACATCGACTATCCATCTCCCATCCCCTTATGGGATGGTTAGCACTAATTTGATCATAAACATCTTATCTATAAGCTACGGTACCGTGCTCCTGAACTGAACTAAACTAACATCCAGGTTCTAATAACATATAATATATGATATAATAGCGGCCTCGTGCTGATTATTTTCATAAATACGGCCTTGCGCCGAAATCATACATAAATACGGCCTCGCACCGAACTAATAAATATGACCTCGTGCTGAAAGCATAAATACGACCTTGCGCCGAAATCATAAATACGACCTCGCACTGAACATATTTGTCAAAATCATTGTAACATAACACATCTTTTCATAATACCTGAAAACATGCTTTGCTTGTAAAATCTTTCATATCATATTATATTTCACGTAAAATAATATTCATGCCACACATGTGTTGTATAAAATCATACTTCCAATTCTAAAATCATAATTTTCTGACATCTCATATATATAGATGCACATTTTTACATCATAGTAGTATTTTCTCAAACATACATTTCATCCGTAATACAAATATAACATATGCTTTTCTGAAAATAAATTTACTCATAATTAATAATAATTTGCATGGAAAATAACTGTTTTAGTTTATTCCCTTACCTAACTACTGAGAAAGGTCCTGAAATTTCCTGGTCTAACTCCTATAGGATTTCCTGATCAATACCCTGAAACTGAAAATTCCCAATATTAAACCTCAGTATTTTCGTGTGTATGTCATTTCCTATAACTATTACAAGACCAAATTTGGCTCAAAAAGTCTTACCTCAACTCAAGGATGATTTCCAACTTGCTTTCACCAACGATCCGTTCTGGTAGATTTGGAGAGAACTTCCTCAAGAGCATCGTGGTGACTTTGGATTGTCGATCCGGCGTAAATTTTGCCCAAAAATGATGTGAGAGAGAGAGAGAGAGGGCCGAAGGGGAGAGAGAGAAAGGAAAGCTTGCTTAATAATGAAGTAAAAATCCAGATTTTCTATATTTATAGAACTGGATTCGTCGACGAGCCACGTCATTCATCGACGAATCCTTCAATAATTTCGTCGACAAAATTCAGTCCTCGTCAACGAAATTTAGTCGGCTCAAAACCTTTCTCGGTATTTATTCGTCAACGAATCCCCTGTATTCATCGACGAGTCCCTAATGTTTTTCCTCCGTTTATTCCTTCCCAAGGTGCAATGTCATCGACGAAGTCGGCTTCTTCCTTCTGTTACTATTTCCATTTCCCTTCCTCTTTATGATTTAAATCTCATTAGAATTCGGGTTGTCACAGTAACAATTAACATGCTCTGATACCATAACATTAACCTAAGTAGCGAGAAGTAGAAATCAAATAAACATATCTATACATAATTATATACAATACCAATACAATACCAGAGTACTAACATGTTTCCCAAAATATGCACATATATCTGTTTCCCAAAAGTACCCTCAACTATGCTGGGATATACAAAAATCCTCCACAAATATACTCACTATCTACTGATAGGGCAGTACAGTGGCTCCTCTATCTGTGAGCCTGGTCTGCTCGCCTACCTGAATCACCTGAAAAATGATTCAACACTGGATGAGCCAACGCTCAATAAGACAAAATATGCTATTACTAGTGTGTGACAAATGAGTTACAGTATTATGAAAATATATTTTCATATAAACACGTATAACTGAATATGTAAATACAATATAAGTAATAAAATTCACCCCCTTTCCATGTTGCTTAACATAGCAGTATCGTAGGTTACTATTCAAAATACTTATATTATACATAAGTATGTTCCCTGATTCTGTAAATCTGTACATATGTAATAGTAACTGAAAACTTTCCCTGTGGATAACTGTGTGTCATGATTTAACCCCTCATGACAGGGTTGTGCGGCCCGTAGGCGGGATTTACCCTGGTTGACCAACTAGGAATAAATCACTATACTACATCGGTCTGATCTGCCCACCTCAACCCATATCTGATGGGGAGCCTATCCACGTCAAAGGCCTAGGTGATCGACCTACTACCACGTATTATCTAAATAAGTGGTTACACTCATAACATAACATAATATCTGTAGCAATGGTACCGTGCTCTGTAACTACATAGTCCAACAGGGTCTGATACTATATATTATATCTCTATATACAACTATATAATTTACCATGATTCTGAAATAACTGTAATAACCATGATGCTGCATATTGTAACTGTAATTCATACGTCATAATATTGAGAACTGTATAATCATAACACTGATAACTGTGTAATCATAGTACTGAAATTCATACAATCATGGTACTGAGATTCATATAATCATGGTACTAAAATTCGTATGATCATAGTACTGAAATTCATAAAATCATGATACTAAAGTTCAAAAAACATATCTCCATACTATACTTATATTCTCAAGTCATACCATACTTTAATACCTAATTTTCATAATTTAATACAGTGTATGATATCTTAAAAATACCTAACATAACATATATCCCTTACTTGACTACTGGAAAGCCCCTATGGTATACTGGCCTAACACCCGCAGGGCCTCCTACATAACACCCTGAAAACAACGTTTGTCAAAACAAAATATCAGTATTTCTTCGCCTACATCATTTCCTGTAACTGTCATAAGACCAAAAATGGACTAAAAGGCCTTACCCTGAATTTGGGATAAATTCCAACTCGATCCCACCGATGATCCGTCCTAGTAAACTTGAAGAGAACTCCGCCAGGAACGTCGTGGTGGCTTCAGATCTTCAATCCAGCGAGGAATAGGCCCAGAAATGAAGAGAGAAGTGAGATAGGGACGTAGAGAGAAAGGGAGAGGAGAGAGAGAGAGAGTGGCGTTGAAAATGGATAAAAATTTGGTTTTTAGCTATTTATAAGGCCAGATTCATCGATGAGACACATCACCTCATCGACGAATCCTTCAGTAAATTCGTTGACAAATCCCTGTATTCATCGACGAAATTTAAAGTAGCCTAAATCCACCTCTTAGTATTTTATCGTCGATGAACCCTTGTATTCGTCGACGAATTTCCTTATGCACTTATCGACGAACCCCTGTATTTGTCGATGAATTCTGGCAATTTCTTGAAATTATTATATTCTCTACTGCCTCCTTCTGTTCCTATTTCCATTTTCCTCCCTCTTTATTATTAAAACACTATTATTCTTTGGGTCACTACATAGTTCCTTTACCGGGCGGAACAAGTCCTTTACAACCACTCCTTCAAGTAGGCTAGAGCTTGCCTCTCCAAACGATATTCCTTTGTTCGTTCAACGATCCAACAAGCCTAGAATTGTCCAATAACTACAAGAGAAACAGCAAGTAAATGTGTACAAAGGGTGCTCACGCATAGAGCTGATTAGTACATTTTAAATCTATATACTTCAGAATTTAAATATCAAATATGAAATACAATTCAAAGCACAAGGTTAGAATTCACCAAGTCCCTTTTTCTCTAGATCAGAAATTAGTATGTAGAACTCAATGATTGATGATCAATACTTTCAGAATATCAACACTTTTAGATTGCAAGTGGTTGAGCAAGTAGTGGCTATGAATGCAAGAGAGTTTAGAGCAAAATTTTCAATTCTTGATGTGTTTTGATTTGCAAAACCATGTATTTATAGGCCATCAAAAGTGTTTTCATGTTGCCCAACTTTACTTGGAGTATTTCCCAAGTTTTTAGAAATTTTGGGGCACAAGCAACTGATATTTAAAATTTAAAATATTTAAAAACTTTGCCCGTTTACAGTGTTCGATCGTCTGAAGTATCGAGGTCAGAAGACTGAAGTCCCTTAATGCTTTGAAAATATTAAGCTGGACACAGGGTCAGACGTTTGATCTTGGAGTTTAGACTTCTGAAGTTTCGGGTTCAGACGACTGAAGTCAGAGTTCAGTCTTCTGATATGCTTCTGCCAGTTTTTGTGTTTCACCAAAAAATATTCAGATGACTGAACTTAATCTTCGACCTTCTGAAGTAATTCTTTAGATGACTGAGCTTAAACTTCAGTTTTCTGAAGTTGACACTTCAGTCTTCTGAGGAGTAATTTTAGTCTTCTGAACAGTATAATTTTTGGTTTTTTTATTTCCATTTCAAAAATATATTTTGTTCTCTTTCTTTGTTTTTTTTTTTTAAATATTTTCTGGGGTTTTTAAAAGGTCTTTAAGTCTATATATTTCCCCTAAAGAGCTTCAAATGATATTTCAATAGATATTTAACTTTGAAGTACTTACATTGCTTATCCTAAAACCTTATACTCTAAGATTGGAATCTTCCATTTCATGGTCACTTTGAAATCCCTTGGACTTTAGCTTGAGCTAGTTTTAGTTTCCTCATGCATTGATCAATCTAGTGTTGCTTTGAGCTTCTCTTGGATCACTTGTACTTTGATAGTCCATAATGATCCTTGTATTTTTGTCAAACTTGAAACATCATTACTCAACCATTCCAAGTTAGATTGTCCTATGTTTGTTATCACCAAAACAGATTGAAAAACCCAGTTAAGCCAACAATCCTAAGTTCTATTTTTGAAAAATAACTGAAGCCCTTACTTATGCTTCATGGTTTCCCCCTCTCTCTCTCTCTCTCTCTCTCTCTCTCTCTCTCTCTCTCTCTCTCTCTCTCTCTCTCTCTCTGTGTAAAGTAGAAATTTTCAATTTGAACACCGAAGGGTGTTCCCAAGAGCAAAGTTGGGTATAAAGCCCAGGGGGTGGGTTTAATATGAGATTGAATCCAGTTGTTGAACACGAAACAGAAGGCTAAGTTTTCTTTCCACCCTTTTTTTGGTGCTATTTCTGAAGCTTGATTGTTGTATGATCTATGTGTGTGTTCTTTAAACATTATGGCTCTGATCTTATGATGATCTAATTGAATGTTGTACTAGTTATGCTCTAGGGTTAGGGTTTCGGGTCAGTCAAGGTTCAAAGACGAGTTAACTCATCCAAACCTGGTGAGTGGGAACAGGGTTGGGAATGTGTGAACTCGGGTAAACTTGCGTGAGCCATGAAGGCTCTAGTACGTGTTGGGCTTGGACACGTGTGGGCTAGGCACTAGTGGGCCTCAGGTGTTTTTTAAAATTGGGCCCAAGGTCAGTTGTTTTTTAAAGTGGGGCTTGGGTATTTGTTGATTAAGGTATATTCCCAAGAGTGGGGGTGAATTGGGTATTTTAAAAATTCTTTGAAACTTATTTACCAATCAATCCTTATTTCTATGTTTAACTAATTAATAGTTGGAATTTGATGTTGATTTGAAATACTAAATCAATGAATTCCTTTTTACCCAATTAAGTGCGTGTAAAGTTATTCAACATACACAAGTAAGCTGGAAATTGAAATACGATGCGGAAAATAAAAAGGATAGGGAAGAGAGAATGCAAAGACAATTTTACGAAATTCAACCAACCCAGCCTACGTCCTCGCCTTGAGCAACCCACTCAAGGATTCCACTATAATCTCTATTCCTTAAATTGGGATGGAGCTTCCCTTACAATCCGCTGCTTACAAGAGGTACAACTCCCTCCTAATCCTCTGTTTATAAGGGGTACAACTCCCTCTTAATGCTGCTTACAAGATATATAACTCTCTCCTCAAACCTGGTTCACAAATCGAATCTTGAATACAATTTAATCTACAAAGCTTTTAACAAAACTAGTGAGTTATAATTCAAATTCCTAGTACATAATCATATGATGAAACTTGAAGCTTGGAATGTATGAAATGATACAATCGTTTTATGAATTAATATGCTTCAATACTCAATTCTCTTTTTATCAAATCTCCTAAAATGTTTGTATGAGTAATAGCTTTGAAGACGCGATGATCAATTATCAAATATGATCTTATTGAAAAATGAGTCTTGAATAGTGTAAGATTTAAATCAAAAACTTTCTTTCAAATGTAAAATCGCACCACGATCTTTGTAATATGCAAATATATATAAGATATGTATACCAAAGATCAAAGCCCTAATGTCATATATTTCAGAGAATATCCCTCAATAATATATCGTTATGAACACTAAGAATATTCAAATAAGTAGATTTGTAATATTAAAAATATCAAGTTTTTGAATGAAAACTCACTTGAACCAAATGTATTTAATCAATAACTAAAGCTCTTCTCAAGTGGTAATCTTCTCAAAAATGATTTACTATATGCACACTCAAGATCAACTTCTTAACAAATATTCAAAAGTAGATTTTGTAATGATAAGCTCTATGAAAAATAGATATACTCTTGAATAAAAAACTATTCAACCAATAGCTAAAATCTCTCTCAAGTAATGATCTTTTCTGAGTTGATTTGCCCAAGGAAGATGAATATAGGTTGGAGTGCAAGCCATCGTACAACAATACGTTCAAGTCTCTCAATTTTCTTTCAATAAGATGTTATCTTTTCTTCACATTGATCTCTTTTTTGCAATAGGGTTTAGATGATGTATATGTAGGTACTTTACCCTTAGAATTGATCTCAAAGAAATAGCTCGCGAGTCCTTTTAATAAAAATTAGATTTCTAAGTTTTCCCGCAAGTTCAGGCAACTGAGGTCGAAGCCCAGGCGACCGAAGTTCCTTAAAGCTTCGAAAAAATAGCTTGGAATACAGGATCGGGCACCTACATTTTGGTTTAGGCTCCTTAAGTGGTGAGTTCAGGTGCTTGAAGTTCCAAGTCCAGGCGACCGAAGTGCCTCGGCCAGTTTCTATGTTTCCTATTAATTCTTCGGGCTATCAAACTTAATCTTCAGACTCCTGAAAAAATTCTATAGGCGATTGAGGTTGAGTTCAAGCTATCGAAGTGGCCTTTTCCTAAATTTATTCTTTCTAGTTTAAAATTCTGTTTCGCTTTCCTTCTTGGATCTTTTATAAAAATACTTTCTAGAGTTTTAACAATATTTCTAAATCTATGAAAGTCCCCCAATGATGTTCATGAAATGCATGAATCCTAAATTCATTCGAACGTATATGTTGAGCCTCAAATTAAATCATATGAAAATGTAAATATATGACTTTTAAGTACCCATTCCCAAGATGTTCTTGAACTTTACCACTTGCATCTTGATTCTCGTACTCTTTGAGTTCCATGGATCTTGCCAAGATATATATGCTTTACTTTAAGGTTTTCATGACTTGTTATCCTTCCATGCATGCTTAATATGGTTCTTGTTCACAAACTCAATGCACAGATCAAATACCAAGTGATTTGTCATTATCAAAATTGGATTGGACTCGTAGAGTCAACAATCTCCCCCTTTTTAATGATGACAAATACACGAGAAAAAAATATATAATGGGTTACGCCTAACAAGGCTCCCCCTCAATTAATGCATCAAAAATTCAATGAAAAACAATATGCTAATGTTCATACACAAAGTGCCTGAATCCAAATGAAGTATGAAATATGCTCATAATGAATATGCTCATGATGTTTCAACCATGACATCAACAACAGTTTTTCCCCCTTTGCATATCTCCCCTTTTGCATAACATCAATAACAGTTTTTGCTCATTCTTCTCCCCCTTTTGACATCAACAAAAAGGTGTATAATAATAAGACATGAATGGACATAACCTTATGTTCTTCTCCCCTTTGAAATTTTAAAGTTTTAGTCTAGTTCAGCCATTAGATTTGGAAAAATTTTACTTCTCCCCTTTTTACATCAAGCACCCCCCCTTGCTAATGTATAAGTTTCAGTCAAAACCTCTTTTACAATCATGCTCATTGCTATCAAATACTTCTCCTTTTGATATATATTATGTTCATGCTTAGTTTTTGTAATTTGCAATACTATGCTCAATTTTTGCTTTAAAACTTCTCCCACTTTTGACATCCATCAAAAAGGAAAAAAAAAAATGATTAAGTTCAAGTGAAATCACATGTTGAGCATATCATCAAACATGCGTATCAAACATATGAACACACTCAATTTATTATTTTTCAATATAGCATGTGTAGTGTGTTATAACATTCAAGTATATGAGTTTTAATTTCATTACTAACAACTTTTTCCTTTAGATAATATTCAAGATTTCAATTGTTGATTTTATGATACCAATTTAAAATTGAATTCATGATATCTATTTAAAATTCATGATACCAATTGAAAATTTTTTAAATTGATTAATAGGGAAACAATCATAATATAAGCAATATGACATAACACTCCCTCTGAATTCAATACATTCAGTTTCGTTATCAATTTTTCTTTCATCATCCTATATTTCAAAACATTGATTCACATTATGTATCAAATATCAATATTATGCTCATATCATCAATGTGATACCATGCTCATAGATATAATTTTTCTTGTCATGCTTAAAAGACAAATTGAACTTCTAGATTGTGATACAAGTGAGCTTTTATATTTTGATACCAAATAAAATTTTTAAAATATGATACCAAAAATATTCATGGATACTAAAGACTTTATAGATACCAAAGTCATTATCACATTATACACAGCTCATGGATACCAATACTACCATTATATCTCTCATAGCTCATGAATGGCAATATAAAAAGCAGTAAGTTTATCCATGTAATTCATCAATAGCATGCATGATCAAGATTTAATCTCATATCAAAATTCATGCTTATAATCAATAATCTCATGCTCAAATTTTCAACATAGTGAGCCATAAATTTTCAATATAAGTCAAGCATATCATATGGGCATGTAAGCATATAGCATCTCATATAGTCATTCATTCTTAAACTTTTCTTTAAGTTTTTCTATTTTAACTAGTTTGTTTGTTGATCATGAATTAAGCTACTTTCTCAATTTTTAAAGGGAATGACTTAATCCATGGAAATTTTCATTTATGAACTAGTCTATCATCTCGGTACCCATACTTTCTTGGGCCGGTTAGTTTCATAAAGGATGTTTCTTTAACTCTCCTTATTTGTTTAGTTTTCACACATTTTCTCTTAAATGGACATTCAAACTTTATATGCCCCTTTTTCTTACGTTGATAGCATACGGTGTTAGTGTAAACATTAAAGGATGTGCTTACATTATCTTTGGAGGCTTTTGAGAAATAACCCATGTAAAGATTCCTTTTCTTTTTAATTTCATTTCCATTAAATCCAATGTCTTCTTTGTTTAGAGACATTCTTTGGGAGCCTACCATTTTGTCAAAGTTTATTTTTCCTTTTGTAAAGTTATAAATGATCTTTTCTTTAGCTTTAATCTGATTTTTGAGATCATTTAACTCTATCTCTTTCTTGTTGTCAACCTTCTTTAGTAATTTTTTCTAATTCTAGAAATAGTTTTCTTATCTTATCCTTTAATTCAAAAATATATATATCTTTCTCATATACCGTAGAGGATAGGGATCAACGGTCTTCTATCATTTTTTTCATTCTTGCTTTCTAATTCTTTGATTTTCAAGTATTTTTCCTTTTCAGAAAGATTTTTGGATTCTAACTCCTTTGTCATAGCTTCATTCTTACTTTCTATTTTCTTGATTTTTGAATCCTTTTCTATTTCAGCATTTCTAAGAGATTCTAGTTCTTTCATCATTCCTTCATTCTTATTTTTTAATGATATGTTTTGTTTGGTACTTTAATCAACATCTTATGTACTTTAAATAGATCATTTTGTAATTTAGCATAAGATGACATACACTCATCACTAGATTCATCACTACAAGAATTATTTGAAGATTTAGATGAGGAGCTTTCCTCATCGTCCCAAGCCATAAAGCACATATAAGCAACCTTTTGGTCACTTGATTCATTTTCTAAACTATTTGTACTCATTATGTCCCAAGTAGTGGCTTTCATGGTCTTTTTCTTTTTTCTTCTTAGACTCTTTCTTAAGTAGAGGACATTCCGATTTTAAATGTTCAACTTTGTTGCAATTATAGCATGTAGGAGTTTTATTCTTTGATTTCTTGCTAACTTCTTCTTCTTCTTCATCTGATTAAGATTTGGATTTTCTTTTGAATTTATTTTTCCTTCTTAGAATTTTTGCTAGCTTCTTTGATATGAAGGCTACTTTATCTTTATCCATCTTTTCTTCACTACTAGAGTTTTCTTTTGAAGCTTTGAAGGTTATAGATTCTTGGGCTTTAGTTTTTCTACTTCTATCATTCATTGTCATTTTATATGTTAGGAGAGAACCTATAAGTTCATCTAAGGAAGTGGTTTTTAGATTTCTTCCTTCCGCTATGGCAGTGGCTTTTGATTCCCATTTAGATGGCAACCCTCCAAGAATTTTCCTTATCATCTCATAAGTAGTGTAGGTTTTTCTTAGTGCATTTAGGAAATTTATTATGTGAGTGAACCTAGTGAACATATTAGTTATGGATTCATCCGGGTTCATCCGAAAAGCTTTATATTCACTTGTAAGCATATCAATCCTATTATCCCTAACATCTATAGTGCCTTCGTAAGTGACTTCTAGTTTGTCTCATATTTCCTTAGCTGATTTACAAGCCATTATTCTGTTAAATTCATTAGCATCTAAAGCATAATATAAGGCATTCATGGCACTAGAATTTACTTGCAGCATCTTACAGTCTAAGTTTGTCATATCAATTTTCTCCTTGGGAACTTGTTTTCCATCGACTAGTTTAAAGGGAATTTGGTCTCCTTCCATGACAACCTCTCATGCTTTCCAATTCATAGTTTGAAGATATATTTGCATTCTCTTTTTCCAAAAGGTATAATTGTTTCCACAAAAGATTGGTGGCGTAGTTGAAAATTGTCCCTCCCTAAAGGGAGCTACGCCTAAATGAGCAATTAGGATCTTTTTATAGCTACTAATTAAGATTTTCTATAGCCCCTCTTTGATACCAATTGAAAAGTAAGGTGTAGTCCCAAGAGGGGGGATGAATTGGATTTTAAAATTTTCTTTTAATTCCTTTAACCAATTCTTGACTTGTTTGTTAGATTTACCAATCACACAAGAACTTAGTTCTTTTAATCAATCAACAACACAACACTATTGCTTAACCAAACAAGTAATCAATCATCCAAGTAGCCAAGTCAATCAATCAATCACAAATTAAAAGTAAACAATAAGACCAATATTAACACATACACCACTTTGGCAATGTAAGCACAATATTCAAACCAAACAACCAATTAATTCCCAAGTATAAGTTAACTGCAACACTATTAGATTGATGGAAATTTGCAAGATTCAACACTCTTTGAAATATAAATACAAACTACTCAATATCAAATTTTAAACCATTCAATCATAATATAGCTTTTGTTGTTAGGCCTGGATATAAATTTGAATTTAGGCCTATAGTGAATGATAATTTGTGTTTGCTGATGTGAAGCCTTGTATTAATTGATTTGCTTAATATGATATATAATATAAAATCCAACACAATATTCACACTCTTCCCAATATTCAAAATTCAAATAAACTCTCAGTTAATTTATCTTTGGGATGTTAAACCAAGTAACGTACTCCTGTATGGTTGCCGCAAGATATGGTTTAACCGACGTACTCTCTTTCGGTTTCCGCAACCCACATCAAAATTAAACTTTAAGTTTACTTGATTCCCAAATATACGTAGTATATATGATTTTCAATTTAAACCATCCACGCAATTTAAATATGTACTGAAAATAAAGAGTAAGGGAAATAAAGAGTGAGACGGAGATTTTTACAAGGTTCGGCTTATACCCAACCTACGTCTTCACCTTTGGCAAACCACCAAAGGATTCACTAAACTTTTCCTTTACCGAGAAGAACAAACCTTTACACACTCCTTCAATAGGCTAGAGCTAGCCTCTCCAAACGATGTACCCTCGTTCGGTCACTTCTTCAAATAGGCTAGAGTCCGCCTCTCCAAACGATGTACCCTCGTTCGGTCACTTTTTCAAATAAGCTAGAGTACGCCTCTCTAAACAATATCCCCTTGCTTAGCCAACAATCCAAACAATCCTTGGAATCGTCAATCTACAAGAAATACAACCAAAAGATGTGTACAAAGAATGCTTACACAAAGAGCTGATTAGTACAAGTTAAATCTATATACTTCAATCAAATTCACAATATGGAAATATAAAGCTCAAGAAGATATCACTGTAAGCCTTCTTTCTAGGTTGAAAGAATTAATAGTAGACTCAAAATTTTCTTGATAAATTCACAGCAAATCTTAATAGTGAAACTCAGAAATTGATTGCACAAGAGAGCTTTTAAGAGAGTTGGGAGATTTGAGAGCAAGAAAGCTTGTTTTCTGCATTTTCTTGGTGTCATTAATCCTTAGCCTTGGAGGTTATTTATAGATGAAAAATCAAGTCTATTTTGTGTTTCCCAAGTTTATAGAAAGTTTGGAGCACAAGAAATATGAATTTAAATTTAAAAACTTTTAAAAAATATGACCGTTAACAGTGTTCAGGGCCCTGAAGTATCGGGGTCAGTCACCTGAAGTTTTAGAAAATTGTAATTTTCAAAGTCAGTACATGTTCAGGCACCTGAACTCAAAGGGTCGGTTGCCTGACGTTGTTTTCTCTGTTGTTTAGGCACCTGAAATTCTGCCGTGAACAGTGTTCAGTTGGCTGACAGCTTCCGCCTTGTTTCAGTATTTTGGTCATAATTTTTTCTGTGTAACTCCAAATTTGATGATCTTGGTGTCAAATGAAGCTAAGATAAAATCCTACAACTTTTATTTTGAACACTTTTTAAAATAAAAAGTTTTGGATTAAAAAAAAATGCATCTCAATGCGGATGTAGAAAAATTAATAGCATTTAGAAAATCCTCTTTTTGGTGCTTTTTATTCCAAAAATGATTCTAACCTTTTTGAAATAATTTTTTACCTTATAAAAATATTTTCCAAGTATATTAAAAGGTATCGAGGTCCAATAAATTAACCTAAGAGTTTCATGTATCCATATTGAAATTATTTGAAGTACTTACATAAAATTTCCTATAGACTCTTTCAAGTTTTCAATTCTTGAATTTCTTGAGGTCTTTATGCTTGTTTCATCTCTCTTTGAGCTTTCATCAAGTTCTCTTTAATCTTCATGCTCTCATGATCTTCAAGCTTTATCATTAAATTCATTTTTGAATCCATGCTTTAAGCTTCATATTGATCATCCTTCTTTGAAATATAAGTTTTCATGAATTCTTTAACCTTGCTTTCATCATTGAGTCCTGAAAATACATCAAACAAAGCATGTTAAGTTCTACTTGTTTGGTAGCATCAAAACAAGATGTTAAGCCTTGTAAGGCCAATAATTACTACTACCACAAAAAAATAATAAAAATAAAAAGATAAGAAGTAAGGGGGGCGGAAACCCTAGTGTTCCTTCGCTCCCCCTTTCCCTTCTATAAAAAAAAAAAAAAAGCACTACTCTCATCTTCAAGGACATAGCCAGGCACAGAGCATTCAATAGGAAAAAAAAACCCTAAGTTTGCTCTCCTTCACTCTCTTCTCCCTCACAACCCAGCTCCAATCTCAGTTCCATTCTCCTCCACAACCATCCGGCCACCACCCAGCCTCCCACGACCATGACACCATACTGGCCACAACTTTGCAGCAATAGCAGCAGCTGCTGCCACCGTTCCTCTACAGCCCCACTCGCTTAGCCTCCCTCATCTACAAGCATCACTCACGGACAGTAGCCTCTCTAGCCCCACCCGTTCTCCCGTCGGCATCTCACTTGGACTCTCAGGCTCTCCTTCACCATTACGGTTTTCTGCAGCCTCCACCCTCACGAAGCAGCTCTCTGCCATAATAACAATGCCAAAAGAGTTCTCTCCACCATTGTAGCAACCTCTTCTCCACCGTCACCGTCGTCCATCCTCCTCACCGTCACCGTTGCCACCCCACCATTCACCATTGTGCCCATCTCCCTTTCTGTTTCTGTCTTAGTCGTTGGAGATTCGGCGACCCAATTTTGTCAGCACACGGTGAGTTCCCTGGTAAACTCCTCTTGCATGCGAACACACACACACACACGTGCACGTGTATTGCTTTTCTGTTTCTTTTCTTGTTTTGATTTATTTTAATATTTAAAGCTTAAGAATTCATTGTATATGTGTGTACATTAATATATTATTTATTGTGGTATTTAGTTAATATTCATATCTAGGCTTTTATCGTATATATATTAAAATTTTAACATTGTTATTATAGGTTGCATTTTATCGTTGTGATGGTTGTTTAGATTTTCTGTAGTATACTAATTGATTTGTTTTCATTATTGTAGGATTTTTTTATTGTGGAGGTAAGGGTTATATTGTTTAATATTTAAATATGATAATGTGTATTATTGTATATATGTGAGTAATATTTGATGTCGGGCGGGATTGTTAAATTTTTTTTTATTGGCATGTGTTCAGGGTATTTATTATACAGGATTTTTATTATCGTATATTACTAGAGTTTTCTTTTATTATTACTAGTATGCATAAAAGTTTTTAATATTGTTTATCATACATAATCAACAGTGTTGTACATTCAGTTTTAATCATTATTATTTGTCCTTGTTACCCTGTTTAATGTCTTTATCATTGTTATATGTATTCGTTGTTAAATTATTTTGGTTTCGTTGGTATTACTTAGTCTTTTAATCTCTATTTAATTTCTTTTTCCTGTATTATTATCGTTGTGATATTGTACATACTCTTAGTCTTTTAATCTCTATTTAATTTCTTTTTCCTGTATTATTATCATTGTGATATTGTACATACTTAGGGTTTGGATTACGTCATGTTCACATTTATTAGGGTTTTGATTACTTCATAGTATTTTTGTGTACTTGTAGGGTTTTCATCGTTGATGTATGTCCAGTTTTAATTATATAGGGTTTTCTTTATTGTATGTGTTATGTTTAATGTATGAATACTCATATTAGTATTTTTAGATATTTAGTATTAGTATTCTAGTATTTTATCATGTTTATATATAAAGGTATCAATCATTACGGCAAGTTTAGCATCTTGGTATATATTTAGTATTTTTCTATTATATTTAGTATGATAGTATATAGAATATTATGGTATAATTGTTATGCTTGTATTTAGTTTTACTTATTTAGGCATTTTTTTTAGATGGTATTACTTTTTATAGTATCTTTAATATTTTAATATATATTATATTATAGTATTTTATTACTTATTTTGACATTTGTAATATTTTAGTAGATATGTGTTATTATTATTATCTGTATTGTGGTAGTTTAATATCTTAACTTATTATCCTATTAACATATATTAAAATCTCCCATACTACTATTTTTTTTATAAAAAAATTTTATACAATTTCAAAATTTGGAAGTGTATTTTCTTAAATATTTTCTTGATTGTTATCCCTATGATTGCAATAAAAAGGATACAAGCTTTTTAAACTTCACGTACCTTGGTTATGAGGGAATATATATATAACGTTTATTTTTGTATCATTTGTTTATTTATTTATTTATTTTACATGTGTATTTGAAAATTCACAAAAGGAATAACCTAAAAGGTTTCTTAAATTTACTTAGGGATAATTTCTTAATTAATTAGGTACCGTTCGTAAAAACAAGCATGTAGGGAGTGCTCGTATCTTCCCCTTGCGTAACCAAACTCCTAATCCCAACTTTGGTAATGCAGACTAATTCTACCCCTAACTAGGTAGTAATTGAGTATTCTAACTATACTAAAAGGTTAGTGGCGACTCCATTCCTATTTTTTCTCAAAAATCAAACAATAATTTTTATTTCACCAACCCAGGACACATGCGCTCTAGGACATTGTGAAAAAAGGAAATAGACGCAATCTAATTTCCTAATTAGTAACAGCCACATCTATGAATGTAACACATGCAAGCTCAAAATCAGTTAAATGTTGATATAGATTTTCACATTCCATCTCATAAAATTGAAATATCACAGATATCATTCCAGACTTAATGTTAAAGTTTTGTGCATTCTCAGACAATATGATGCAAGATGGTTTGTGGTTCGTGTGGGTTGCAAAAAATTCATAAGTGTGCGTGGTGCAGGTGCAACCTTTTTTTTTTTTTTCAAAACTCAAAAAAAAAATTTCTTTTTTTTTTTTTCTCTTTTTCTTTTCTTTTTTCTTTTAAATGAGAAAAATTAAAATAATAGAAAAAAAAATCTAATTTGAAACTAAAACTAACATGCCCTGGTAACGGCGTCAAAAACTTGACTCACTCTAAAAATGAGCAACTCGGAAGCTATCCCAAGTGTAGGAGTTACGTCATTTAATAAATGGCCCAAGGACCAGATCGTCTCATCAAGGAATGCGGTTTAATCTCAAATTTTGCGTAATTCCAATCGAAAATAAAAAGTCACTAAACACATTTCAGATTCGAGGTTTTTAGGATGTTTGAGATTTCTTTTGAGAAATTAAACAAACATGCAAATTAAATTATAATCCTAACATGCACTGAATTTAACAACGAGAAACAGAAATCCTAAGTCTAATCAGGTAGGAATTGAAACACGCGTTGAACTTCAGACAAAGTTAAAAACAATAACTTTCCTATGTAAATTAAAACACGCAATTCTAAAAATCTCAATCGAATGCAAACTCAAGAACCAAAGATTTTACGCAATTAAAAACTAACCAAAAATTAAAAATTTAACAATAACTGTGGCGACCTGCTTAATTTCTATATATTTTTTTAAATATAATAAAATTAATATCACAAATATCGGCTCAACAGATCATAATCCACCTGAACCCATGGGTACTAGGGATACATCAGTACACATAACGGAAGCCAAAGCAGTAGGAAACATATAATCACAATATAATAAATATGGAAACATCCATCACATTACTGTAAATACCGGAGTCACTATATCCACTGTATCTCTTTATATACATCCCAAAAATAAGATCTAGGGACATTTCCCACAAAATCTATCTGTCCCTACAAAAACTTACCTTTCAAAAAAAGCAGATAAACAATACTAGATCAGCGGGGCTTTTCCCGCTCTCCTATCTGGGGCTCCTAAAACATTAATAAAATTTAGGGGTGAGACACCTCTCAATAAGGGAAATAAACTAATACCAGTGTGTGACAACATGAGTATTATGTGTCATACATAAATCATATAGAACATATTCAGTAACTGTTATGTATCTGGAAAAACATATATATCATCAAATCATGGTTGAACATACTACATTTTTATAAACATATTTCATCTCATATAATGATAATATAAAAACATCCTTGGTAGGTTAGCTGGCTATTGTCATGTATTACACCCACATGACTGGGTTGTGTGGCCCGAAGGCGGGATTTGACAATGGTTGGCTGACCACTATTAAGTTAAAAGTACAGTTTGTAAGCCCGATAGGTTTGCCTGACTTGGTCCATACATCAGGGGCGATCACACACTTCTTAAAAACCACATCGACCATCCAATCTCACACCACTCCGTACATCAGCGTTAACAAAAATATCATGATCATGAAGATCATGGACACATAGCAACGGTACCGTGCAAGTGCTAGCCCAGACCAAGCCAACCAGGTTCTGATATCATATGACATATATTGAAACTATGATACATGGATATCTCATATCATTAATTATCAAATCAATCATGTCATTTTGCATATATACGCATATCATGAAAATCATCGACCCGTATGCCGGTATTTCACATTTTATCATAGCTCGACTCGTACACCGGCAAATCATAGCACAGCTCGTACGCTGGAAAATCACATCCATAGCTCGGCCCGTATGCTGGAAAAATATATCCATAGCTCAGTCCGTACACTAGCAAAATATATATCCATAACTCAACCCGTACGCTGACAAATCATACACATAGCACGGCCCGTACGCCGACAAAATATATAAAAATCTCGGCCCGTACGCTGATTTTTCATTATAAAAATCCATATCATAATCATATTTCCAAATAACAGTATTTCATAACATTTTATACTCATGTCATGCTAACAGATTTTTTCGCATATTCAACATACGATCATTTTCAACAGTATTTTTCCAATTACAAATCATATATAAATATATTTATTTTTCGGAAATCAAATGTTGTATATATATACATACATTTTCTCAAGAAGAACTAGTTTAGTTTATCCCCTGATTCCTGAAAAGCCCCTAAGAAAATATGCCCTACACCTGCAGGCTTCTCAACTCAACACCCTGGAAACAATATTCTCCAGAACTAAAGTTCAGTATTTCTAAGCGTATAACACTTTCCTCAATTATCAAAAATCCAAATATTGAGTAGAAAGCCTTACCCTGGATTTGGGATGGTTTCCACCTTACTTTCACCAATGATCCGCTTTAGCAGATTTGTAGAGAACTTCCATAAGAGCGTCATGGTGACTTCGGATTGTCAATCCGGCTTAAATCTGGCCCGAAATCGATGAAGGAGATAGAGAGAACCGAAGGGGAGAGAGAAAGGAGAGAGGTTTCTTAACTAGAAAGCAAAATCCGGATTTTTTTCTATATTTATAGAACTAGATTCATCGACGAGCCACGTCATTCGTTGACGAATCCTTCAATAATTTCGTCAACGAAATTCAGTCCTTATCGAAGAAATTCAGTCGGCTCAAACCTCTTTCAGTATTTCTTTGTCGACGAATCCCCTGTATTCTTCGACGAATTCTTTTAAACCCTCGTCGACGAATCCCTTGTATTCGTCAACGAAGTCGACTTCCTCCTTCTGTTACTGTCTCTATTTCCCTTCCTCTTTATTATTTAAATCTCATTATTATTGGGGACTTTACAATAACACTAAACAAAAACACGATAAAATTTTGAACTTAAATTAAACGAACATAATTTAAATCAAACCCAACAAAATTTAACTTCTAAAGAAAGACAACCAATTTAAATCATAAAGAAGGTATTTTATTTTCTTTGGTATTTTTTTTTTCTTTTCAAGAAATCAAATCGACTAAAATCAAGCGGAAATTAATTCAAGCAAAATGTAAATCTAATACTAATATTAACCAAGGGAGAAGAAAGTAGTAAATTTTAATAAAAAAACCCAACCATTAATTAAAGAAATAAAACTTTAAAGGAAACTCTAATAAACTAATCAATAGTTAACCAATATTCAAACTACTTAAAAGAATTAATAAATAAATAAATAAATAAGGGAAAGGAAGAGTTTTTTTTTTTTTTTTCTTTTGCCTGTGTGGAGGAATGCAGCAGCAGCCGTGGTAGCTTGAGGATACTTCGGGTTTGCTGGTAGCTGGAAGGAGGAGCAACACGGGAAGCAGTTGCAGGAGTTCTAGTTCAGCAGCAGGCAACAGGTACACAGCTTGGGAGCACTTGCAGTAAAGGAGAGGAGCAGCTTGTATAATGACCAAAAGAATAAATGTATTTAAATAATAAAGAGAGAGGATAATGGAGTTAGTAAAATAGTGCGGCAGGAGACTTCGTTGACAAACGCGACGTGGCATTTTGGGCTCGTCGATGAAGGTGCATTTCGTCGACGAGAAGATACCGATAGGGTGTTTTGGCAATTCTGAATTTCGTCGACGAGGGGTGAGAGTTCGTTGATGAAGTGCCTTCTTGACCTCATCGATGAGGTGACGTGGCTCGTCGACAAAGGCCAATATATAAATAGGCTTAAACCTCATTTTTAGCCAGAAATTGAACAAAAATTTCCTCTTTCTCTCTCTCTCTCTCTCTCTCTCTCTCTCTCTCTCTCTCTCTCTCTCTCTCTCTTTCTTCCTCTTCTCACTTCATCTCTCCTTCCTTCTCTCTAAGATCTCGGGTCGGATTCTCGCTAGTTCGACGATCTGAACCCACCACGACGCTCTTGTGGAAGTTCTCTGCAAATCTACCGTAGTGGATCGTCGATGGAGCTGCTTTGGAATTCATCTCTAATTCAAGGTAAGGCTATTTACTCATAATTTGGGCTTCCCATAGTTATAAGAAATGTTATTCACTGAAAAATACTGAAATTTAGTTCTGAGTTGTCATTTTCAGGGTGTCGAACGAGGAACCCTGCAAGTGTAGGACTTATGAATTTATGGGGTTTCTTCTCAGAAATCAGGTAAGGGAATAAACTAAAGTAGTTATCTTTCCATGAAAATTATTATTAATTAGAATAATTATGTTCATAAAAGCATGTATTATTTTCGTATATTATTGAGGAAATGCATATTTGGAAATATACTGATATTATGTTAAAATGTATATATTAGTATGAAATGCCAGAAAATATGATTTTAGAATAGAATGTATGGTTTTATACAGCATTGTGCGGCATGAATATTATTTTACGAGGAAGGTATTATCATATGGCAATTTTATGAATAAAGTATGTTTTTAGTGATTTATAAAATAATGCAGTACATTATGATTTTAAAATAAATGATAAATAAATTATTTATTCAGAATGATATGTATGATATATTCAGCGCAAGGCAGTGATTGATAGCCGGCGCAAGGCCGTGTTATATGTATGTATTTATGAGATGTTCGGCGCAAGGCCGCGGATATGAAAGAAATCGGCGCAAGGCCGTATGTTTGTATGTATGTAGATTATTACAGAAAATGCTATCAATCTATTTATGTTAGAGAAGTATATTATCATGTGTTATATGTTATCAGAACCCGGATGAGATATTTATGTTTAGACTTGTGCTAACTGCCCCTGCAAGTAAAGGGAGTGAGAGATGGATAGTTGATGTGGCTTTCAGTGTATAGTTGTAGACATCCACCTGGCAATTCGGACTAGTGTGTGACGGGCCCATCGTACTTACAGACATTTTTGACTCAGCAGTGGTCGACCAGTCATTGTTGGGTCCTGCCTTCGAGCTGCACAACCCGTCATGGGGGGTAATATATGACATCAGCTAGCTATACATCCTGGGTAAATTACAGTACTATCAGTTATATCAAACATTTCATGATCAGTATAAATTATTAGAAATTATAAAAGTATATGATTATTCAGTATGTTATGATGAATGTTTTCCCGCATATGAAATGTACTGTATATGTA
The DNA here is from genome assembly GCF_029873635.1 of Malania oleifera. Taxonomy (NCBI): domain Eukaryota; kingdom Viridiplantae; phylum Streptophyta; class Magnoliopsida; order Santalales; family Ximeniaceae; genus Malania; species Malania oleifera. Next base: position 15,702,530 of record NC_080422.1, read on the forward strand.
TTATAGTATTTAAATATTCATGTTGCCACACATCTGTATTAAGTTTATTTTCCTTTACTGAGAAGTGTCTCACCCCCTAAACTTAATTAATTTTTAGGAAACCCAGAAAGACCGAAAGATCGAGGCCGTTGTTGAGATAGTGTGATACTACCCCACTAGGAGGGTAAGTTTTGATCTAGGAACATGAGATGTATGTTGTACGTTCCTAGTTATGTATATATCTTTGTATTTTGGAGATTGTATATAAACACAGTGTTTTGGATTATAGTGGACTCTGCTATTATATATTTTGTGGTTATGAGATTGTGATTTATACTATTGTTGCCTAGGTTTTCGCTATGCATGACAGGTGTGTTCTCGTTACCTATGAGTTTGGGTTGACTATATTATCAGATATGTTTTATCACATGATTAGATAAGTAGGTCATTACAATTTGGTCGTGGCAGTTGGAAGGACGAGTAGCAGGTATGGATCCTCTCAGCTTCTGCAACCAGCAAAAGCTGAGGTATAGAAAGAAGGCAGCAGGCGTAAACAGCAACAATAAAGAAGAAGAAGAAGTTACACAACAGTTGCAAAAGGAATACGAAGGCAATTGGAGGCTCGGGTTTGCAACAGGACAGGGAGGAGAAAGGGAAGAAGGAAGAAAAAGGGAAGGAGAATAGAGGAGAAGAGGGAAGAAAGGGAGGGTTGCAGCTGTGCGTGGCTGAAAGGATAGAGAGGGAGAGAGAGCTAAGAGAAAGAGAAAAAGGAAAAGAGAGTTGAGAGAGCAAGAGAGTTAGGGCTAAGGAAGAAGGAGAAGAGAAGGGAAGGAAGGGCTGCCTATTCAAAGAAACAAAAAAAAAAACAAAAAGACAATATATAAGGGAGAGGAGGCTGAGAGCCCTACCCAGCGTGCGTTTGAAGCTTCGAACCCAGCTGCATGGCCGAGTCACATCAGATTTTATTTATTTATTTATTTATTTTTTTTGCTTCCCTTTCTTCTTTCCTGTTCATTTTATCCTTAGAGAACAAGGATGATTTTGGCCATCTTAGAGCTCGTTTCTCTCAAAACTCAAAACATAGAAGTTGTAAATAATTTTCTTATATTTCTTTAGGATTTCAAAACGTCTCGATTGGAGGGCGGACGATAAAATTATGTGTAAATTACGAATTGGTACCAGTTTTAACTCTCGATAATTTTCTTGAGATAAAAAAATGCCAAAATTTTCATAAATTGCTCAATAAAACCCAAATATTATAAATAAGACACCGTGTTAAAATATTAAGAGTAATTAGATATCTAATTAAAAATATAAGTCCTAATGCATGAATTAAACCACCCAATTACGCAGTTTAAGCACGTAATCACCTACATCTCCACTGCAATCTCTTTTCTTCCTCTCTGTTCTCTTTCTAGCTTCATGAAACACTGAAAAACCTAAATTCCTTTTTTTCAAAATAACTTAAGCCCTTACTTATGCTTCATGGTCTCTCTCTCTCTCTCTCTCTCTCTCTCTCTCTCTCTCTCTCTCTCTCTCTCTCTCTGTGAAGTGGAAATTTGCAATTTGAACACAAGAGGGTGTTCCCAAGAGCAAAGCTGGGTACAAAATCCAGGGGGTGGATTTAATCTAAGATTGAGTCCGGTTGTTGAAGACGAAATAGAAGGCTAAGTTTTCTTTCCACCCTTTTTTTTTTTGTGTGCTATTTCTAAAGCTTGATTGTTGTATGATCTATGTGTGTGTGCTTTGAACATTATGGCTCTAATCTTGTGATGATCTGATTGAATGTTGTACTAGTTGTGCTCTAGGGTTAGGGTTTCGAGTTAGTCAAAGTTAAAAGACAAGTTAACTTGTCCGAACCTAGTGAGTGGGAATAGGGATGACTCGCACGAGTCAACCAATGGGGATGTGTGAACTTGGGTAAACCCGAGTGAGCCACGTAGGCTCTGGTACGTGTTGGGCTTGGACACGTGTGAGTTAGGCACTAGTGGGCGCCGAGTGTTTTGTTTTATAAAATGGGGCTTGGGTTTTTTTTTATTATTTTAAATTAGGCTCGGGTTAGAAATGTTTTAATGGGCTTTGGGTTAAAAATGTGTTGGGCTCGAGTTAAAAATGTTTTTAGGGTTTGGCTCCCTTTTTTTGAAATGAGCTCAGCCTAGGTTAACTTTTAATATAAGCTTGAGTGTTTTCGAAGTGGGTTTGCGCTTCGTTCCTTTTGTTTTTTTAAATGAGCCTGCTGCCAGGTTTTGAAAAATGAGCTTTATTTTTTAAAAAAACTTAATGGGCCTCAGGTCTGTTTTAAAATGGGCCTCGTATGTTTCTTCGAAAGTGAAATGGGCTTGGGTTTAAATAGGGCTCTGGTGTTTTAAATGGATTGGGCTCTAGGCATTGGGCTCGGTTGTGGGATTCTATTTCAATTGTTCAAACCCGAGTTCAAGTTCGGGTTTGGGCCAGAGGTTTTGGTTCAGTGAATTAGGCTGGTTTGTGGGGCTTTTAGTTCAGTCTCTATGATTTTGTTAGGCTCGGGACTCAGTCCAAAGGTTTGGAGGTGCTAGTTTGAATCCCTGTACTCAATTCCCTACACAGTCTTAGCACAGTAACACATGACCAATAAAAAAAAAAAAAAGGAAAGGGAACCAAGATTACCTAAATCCTTTCACTCCTCCAGTCTTCTGATTCTCCTTGTGGGTAAGTCCGAGCTTGCTGGGTTCTGAGTGACTGGCTCCAGTTTCCTGGAACCTTGTGAGGTTGCTGCAGTTTTTTGGGTTGCACGATTATTCATCTCTGATCTTCTTAGCCAATGGCTCTACTCTCTCTACGATAGCTCTGCTTTCTAAATGCTTTCCCTCCCTCTGTTGGGGAATTAAAACCTGGAGCAACAATCACACACAAAGAAAAATACAAGCACATCCACACTAGAACACCGGATTTACGTGATTCGGTCCTAACTGACCTACGTCCACGGGAGCACACACCACTACACTATAAACTGGGAGAAATAATACAAGGAGGAGCCACTGCTCAACTCTCTCTCACCACAACTCTCTACTCTCTGCACTTCTCTCTGTACTCTCAACACACTGCAATACAATACTCACGCAGCTCACAGCTCTATGCACACACACACACACACAGCACATATATATATACAAGAGGGAGCTAAGAGTTCAAAGAGGGTGGCTGCAGATTTCAACAAAATCTGCAGTTTAGGTGGCTACCGGTCTTCAGTGTCAAAGGTGGTGGTTGGGTTGGTGTGGCTATCGGCGACTCCACACCTGCAAATTCAACAATCTCCCACTTGGAGACGGAGACAGCATCTCAACTAGTGTATAAGCAAATAATGTGCTCATGTCTATCTTCAATCATGAAGACCAACTGAAGTTGAGCACAACTTCAGCTTCTCTGTAGTCACCACCTTTGTCAACATATCAGCTGGATTTCTGCTACCTTGAATCTTTCCAAGTGTCAGTACTCCATCCTCTAGTAGAAATCTGATTAAGTGATAACACAATCCGATTTGTTTGGTTCTGGAATGAAATACAGAGTTCTTTGCCAGATGTATCGCACGCTGACTATCGCTGTACAAAATATTCCTTTCTTGCTTTAACCCAAGCTCTGTCAATAATCCCTGAAGCCAAATCATCTCTTTGCTGACTTCTGTCACTGCTACGTACTCAGCTTCTGTAGTGGATAGGGCAACAATCTTTTGTATCTGCGACATCCAACTAACAACTGTTGTGCCAACAGTGAACACGTATCCGGTGGTGCTCCTGCGGTGATCAATTTCACCAGCAAAATCGACATCTACATCCTTTGACTTTCAATTCTCCTTTGCCGAAACATAAGCACTTATCAGTAGTGCCTCTAAGGTACCTGAAGATCCACTTCACTGCTTCCTAGTGAATCTTTCCTAGATTAGACATGAATCTACTGACTGCTCCCACTGCTTGGCCAATATCCGGTCTGGTACAAACCATAGCGTACATGAGGCTTCCAATGGCTGAGGCATACGGTACCTTAGCCATGAAGTCCTTCTCTTCATCAGTCTGGGAAACCTGATCCTTGGAGAGGCAAGAGTGTCCTGCCAAAGGTGTATTTACTGCTTTGGCGTTGCTCATGTTAAACCTCTGTAGAGCACGGCCAATGTACTCCGACTGAGATAGCTACAATGTTCCTTGTCGCTTATCTCTGGAGATTCGCATCCCAAGTATCTGCTTCACTAAGCCAAAGTCTTTCATGTCAAATTCCATTGACAATTGCTGCTTTAATTTCCTGATCTCTTCTATATCTGGTCCTGCGATCAACATGTCATCCACATATAACAATAGAATGATATAGCTATATCGATACCTCTTGAAGTAGCAACAGTGGTTGGCATTACACTTTAGAAAATCATTCCTGTGCATAAAGCTATCAAATTTTCGGTACCATTGTTTGGGAGCTTGTTTGAGACCGTACAAGCTCTTCTTTAACCTGCACACCAAATTCTTTTTACCTTTCTCTGAGAATCCTTCTGGTTGATGCATGTAGATTTCCTCATCAAGATCACCATGAAGAAACGCCGTCTTCACATCTAACTGCTCAAGATGTAAACCCTCTGAGGCAACAATACTCAAAACAAATCTGATGGTTGTCAACTTCACAACTGGTGCAAAAATATCGGTGTAGTCAATTCCTTCCTTCTACTCGAAGCCTTTAACTACTAACCGAGCCTTGTATCTCCTGGAGCCGTCATGCTCCTCTTTGATTCTGTACACCCACTTGTTGTGAAAGGCCTTCTTACCTTTGGGCAACTCAGCTAGTTCCCACGTTCTGTTGGAGGTGAGGGACTTCATCTCATCCTTCATTGCAAGCTCCCACTTGCTCGCATCTCCTGCCTGACATGCTTTATCATAGCATTCGGGCTCTCCTCCATCTGTAAGAAGTAAATAATCTATATACCTTCTGTTTGGTATATGAGGCCGAGTAGATCTCCTAAGCTCCGGAGCTGGCGTAGGAGTCGGTGGTGTGAGGAACTACTCCACTAGTTCCTTCGCCTGAGGATTCTCGACATTCTGCTATTGTGTACCCACACATTCTGGGACATTATCCATATCTACACAGGTTGATTCTCTCTGAACTGGTTCGGTGGATTCAGCTGTGTGCCTATCTTTGTACATCACATTTTCATCAAAAATCACATCTCTGCTTCTGATAACCCTTTTGTTTTCATCATCCCAAATGCGGTATCCAAATTCATCTCCACCATAACCGATGAAAGTGCATTTCCGGGATTTCGGATCCAGCTTATCCCTGACATGATCATTGATATGTACATATGCAACACAACAAAAAACTTTCAAATGTGAAAGTCTTACCTCTTTGTTACTCCAAACTTCTTCTGGTAGGCAATAGTCCAATGGTACGAAAGGACTTCTATTAATCAAATAAGCTGCTGTGTTGACTGCATATGCCCAAAACATCTTTGACAAGCCTAACTGCATACGCATGCTTCTGGCTTTTTCTGTCAACATTCTGTTCATTCGCTCAGCTATGCCGTTGTGTTGAAGCATACCTAGCACAGTCCTTTCCATTCTGATACCATGCTCATAGCAGAATTTCTTGAACTTGGTGTCAACATACTCTTCACCGTTATCAATTCTCAGCCTTTTGATTTTCAAAGCAGTTTTATTTTCTACCATCGCTTTCCAATTTTTAAAAGCATAAAAAACATTAGATTTATACTTCAGGAAGTAAACCCATACCTTCCGTGAATGATCATCGATAAACGTGACGAAGTAATGCTTTCCTCCTATAGACGAAATGGTTGTTGGTCCCCATACATCTGAATGGACTAGCTCAAGTCTCTTCTTCTTCGGGGTACTGAGGTTTGTCTGGAAACTGACTCTCTTCTATTTTCCAACTATGGAATCCTCACACGTGTCGATCTTCACTGACTGTAAATCACTCAACTTACCCTTTGAGTGCATCATCCTGAGTCCCTTCTCACTCAAGTGTCCGAGTCGTTGATGCCATAGGTTGCTATTATCATTTCCTGTAGCAACTGTAATAGACATACATGTATCAGGAGTTACATAAAGAGTACCACTTTTCTTACCTTGAGCAATTGTCAATGCACCCTTCGAAATCTTCCATTCATCACCAATGAAAGATGTGTTATAACCTTCATCTACCAATTGACCGACTGAGATCAAATTCTTCCTCAGGTCTGGAATATGTCTGACATCCTTCAGCTTCCATACTGACTCGTTCATTTTGATCTTCACTGTCCCCTTACCGGCAATGTCGCAAGGTTGATCATTGCCCATATATACTTTACCGAAATTACCTGATGTATACTCCTCCAGGCAATCTCTGCTGCAAGTAGCATGGAATGAAGCTCTAGAGTCTAACACCCAAGACTCCTTTTTGCTCTCCAAAGAGCAAATCAACAAATCGTCAATTTCGGAAGCAATATTTGCCTCTGTCTTTGCCCTCATCTCTTTCTTTTGACTTCTACATTGGTTCTTGTAATGACCAGTCTTTCCACAGTTCCAGCACTCAATAACATTTCTGCTCTGAGAACCTGTGTCCTGAGTACCTCTGGAATCTCTGGATTTAGACCGCCTGGTCTTGGATCTACCACGATTGTTAGATCGTCCATGCCTGCTTCCCTTTCCTTGGCTTTCCACATTCAAAGCTGAACTTGAAATGGAGTCATTGTTCGACTGCATTCTGATCTCCTCTGTCAAAATCATGCTGATAACCCCATCGTATTTCAGCTTCGATTTTCCTACAGAGCTACTGATCGCTTTGATAATACCTTTCCAACTCTTAGGCAGCTGACTGAGAATTAATAGGGCACAGATCTCACTATCAAAGGTAATCCCGACCGAGGCGAGTTGATCCGACAACTCGTTGAAATTATTTAAGTGTCTGCTGAAGCTTTCACCTGCAGACATGCTCATGGTAAACAATCTCTTCATTAGATGTACCTTATTTGCGGCTGATGGCTGCTCATACATGTTAGATAGTGCATCCATAAGGGCCTTGGTGGTTGTCAAGTGCTTGATGTTAAAGGCAACAGACTTTGCCAACGTCATCCTCACGGCTCCGAGGGCTTTTTGGTCAAGCAACTCCCACTCGCTCTCCTTCATGGATTCTAGCTTCTCCATCAATGGTAAGTGCAACTCCTTACCAAATAAGAAGTCCTCGATCTGCATTTTCCAGAAACCAAAGTTCGTGCCGTCAAACATCTCGATGTGAGAGCGCTTTTCGTTTGACATCTCAATTTGCTGATCTATAGATGGAATTAGCTCAATTGGATAGCATGGTTGGATCTGAAACAGCCGAAAGCCTTAGGAATGGCTTAAGTCATTCAATAAATGGACCCGAAATGACTTCAAAAAGCCTAGTCAAACTTTTGGTCAAAGCTGGTCAACTTTAACGGAATATTCCACTAACTGACGGAATATTCTCGGACGCCGTTAGTGATGCCGTCTACTATGCCGTCTGCTGACGTGGCACGTGGGGCCCACATACTAGCGAGGCGCTGTGGGGCCTATCGTGGGGTTCACTGCTGACGTGGCGTGGGACCTAAGGCTGACGTGTCGCTGACGCCGCTGCTGACTAGGTGCTTACTTGGCACCACGTGGCGCTGACTGGGCGGCTGACACAGCGCTGGCGTGGTGTGCTGACGTGGCGAAATCTGGTTGACGCGGCGCTGACGTGGATGCTGACGTCAGCGTCTTCAACCTTCGAAACTCTTGCCGGACTTTCTTCAGCGCGTGGGCGCGTGTGAGGGCCTCTCCCGCCCTATTGCCGGCGCGTGAGGGAGCGTGAAGGCTCGTGGAAGGGCGGTATTTACGCCGATTGCGCGTGTGAATGCGTGCGGCTTCGTTCGAGCTCTGTTTGAGCTCCGGTTACCTTCGTGGGCTTCGTCTCGGCAAGAGGAGTTTGATGGCAGCCTCAAAATCAAATTTTGAGCTACTAGATAAAGGCTCAAAATTCGGAATTTTTTCTCGATCTGACGATTTTACTCCAACCAAGCTATGATACCAATTGTTGGGGAATTAAAACCTGGAGCAACAATCACACATAAAGAAAAATACAAGCATATCCACATTGGAACACTGGATTTACGTGGTTCGGTCCAAACTGACCTACGTCCACGGGAGCACACACCACTACACTATAAACTGGGAGAAATAATACAAGGAGGAGCCACTGCTCAACTCTCTCTCACCACAACTCTCTGCTCTCTGCACTTCTCTCTGTACTCTCAGCACATTGCAATACAATACTCACGCAACTCACAGCTCCATGCACACACACACACAGAGCACATATATATATACAAGAGGGAACGGAGAGTTCAAAGAGGGTGGTTGTAGATTTTAACAAAATCTGCAGCGTAGGTGGCCGCCGGTCTTCAGTGTCAAAGGTGGTGGCTGGGTTGGTGCGGCTGTCGGCGGTTCCACACCTGCAAATTCAACACCCTCTTCTGTGATGATCTCTCTAACTATGTGTGGCTATTTTCTCTTTTTTTTCTATGCTAATCACTCACTGTTCCCTTCTATGAGGCATTTTTTTTTTTTTTTTTTAACACAGAGCTATCTCTAATGCTCCCCCCTCTGTCTGTAGGTCTTGTGCGAGACTCCCAATGGCAGCTCACTTGGCGCCCAATTGCTTCCCCGCGGGAAGCAGAAAACAGTTCCAACCGAAATTTCATTCCCCTATTCCCGCGGTTTTGTTAATGGGGCTCTGGGAGGGAATCAATTCGCCAGGCTTCCCAATTGTGCACATGCTTTTCTTTCTTTCTATTTTTTCCTTATTTTTGAATTTCTTTTAATGGCTGAAATACCAATTTTCCTTTTCTTGTGAACAGAATACTTTGAGGATACTCTGAACTACTCCAACTGGCTACTGAGGATTGTATCTGCCTTGCTTTTCTGTTTCCTTATATTTCTATATATTTTTGTATTTCCCTATAATCGCTCTTGGTATTTCCCTGTATTTGCTCTTGGTATTTCCCTATATGATTTCCTTGTATTTTTTCTATTTCCTTGTATTTCTTTCGATTGTAATTTCCTACATTTGCACATTTTCTGTATTTTTTCAATGCAGTTAATTGTTCTGCCTGAGCAGTTGACTTAGGTGGTAATTACCCTCATCAATGTTGGGCTCTAGTCTCCTTTAAATTTATGGTAAGTGATATATTTGAGGTATATCACATGTACTTCAACTTTGGGTACGTGCCCCTTTTTTTAATAAAGTGCATTTTTCCATCAAAAACTTCAAAACCATTTTTCAATTTATCATTCCTTAGACTTCAAAAACTGGTATTAAGATAATTTGACACTTAAGAATATGATTAAGAGGGTAATTAACTCAAAACTCTTACCATTTTATAAAATTAAAAATTTGATCAATCCAACTTTGGCAATGTATTTTTTTTTTTTTTCGATTAAGTTATGCAATGCATGTAGAAAACTCTTACAATATTTGTATACTCCCATTTTCATATATAAAAGTTATTATCAATTTTTAAATTAAAAACTTTTTTTAAATAATCAAATTGTAACATGACGCATCAAGCATCATATAAGAAAGTATGAATTAATTTGGTGTATGAAAATTTAATTAATTTTTTTAATCAAAATCGAATATCTTACCAAATAACCTTATTTCACATCAAATTATCTCATTTTAAAATTGAACTCCTCAAAATAAATGGATTACTCCTTGCTTCCTACTTACGCATACAGAACTCTTTATCCATATTTATTCATATGACACATAATATTTCTATTCATAAAGAGGTTCAAGAAAAGCACCCTGATTAATAGAGAAGAAGAAAAATAAATAAATGAACACCAAAAAAATAGAGCAAGAGATTGAGTTTATATATAGACTCTTTAAATGCAACAAATTAAACCATTTGATTTGCTAAATTTTCTATGTTTAGTTGCTTTAATCTAATCTTTAACAAAATCATTGCTGAATTTTCTTTCCATTTTTTAAAAGGATGTATTTAAGTAAATATTTTAATATCCTTTTGAGTTAATTACAAAAATATCATATTGGAAGAAAAACAATAATTTTACCTTTTTTTAATTTTTAGATGATAAAAAATGATTGAAATTTTTACGAATAACAAATAATTAACTAATACACATTTTTATTTTTATTTTTATTTTTCGGGGGAATTTAGCTAATGTCACAAGTTGTTATTGTGGAGTTGGGTGGGTCGTGTTAGAAATGGTGTAGTCCTAAGAGGAGGAGTGAATTGGGTATTTTAAAAAAAATTAACGTAATGCTTTAACAATTTTAATCGCAATTTAGGCACGTGATCAAATTAAAGCAAATCCAATCAATATTTACAATAAATATAAACAAATATAAATGTGCTTAAATTAAAGAGATTAGGGAAGAGAGAATAAAATTTGTGTTTTTACATGGTTCGGCAATCCTTGCCTACATCCTTATCTCAAGCAATCCACTTGAGGATTCCACTATGTACTCCTTCAATAGGTGGAGAAACCTTATCTCTTTCAGTAGGCGGAGAAGCCTTTACAATCTCTCCTTCAACAAGTGGAGTCGCCTCTCTTCTTTACGTAGGTAAATTTATCTCTCTCCTTTGCTTGGGCGGAGCACCGCACTCCTTCACTAGGCCGAGTCCCCTCTCTCCTTTCAGTAGATGGAGTTATCTCTCTCCTTTAATTGGTGGAGACCCCTTTTCAAGTGGAATCAATGAAAAATAGATGTACAAAAAATGCTCCTCAAATGAGCGAATAAGTACAACAAAAATAGCAAGCTAATACACTCTTAATATGATTATGAAATGAAGCTCAAGGAGTAACTAGAAGGTCGCTCTTCAATCAATGATTTTTAAGATTGATTTTTGAGTAAAAGAGTTAGTGTGCACTTGAAAAATGAACAAGGAATATGCAAAGTGCTTGAAAAGGATTTTCAACAAAGATTAAAAAAATAAAAAATAAAAACTTTGATGAGTATAATAAATGTATCTCCCTCTTCTCTTTTACATAAAACAAGTTAAAAGCCTTGTATTTATAGGCAAGATAGTCTACTAGCCGTTTTATTGCTGTTGCAGCATTGTGCCATGATTTTTCGGTTGACCGAATTTAGAATTCGGTCGCCCGAATTCGCTGGAGATTTCAGTCATAAACACCCTTTAGTTTTTCAAGCATAACTTTTTTTAACTCCAAATAGGGCAATCTTGGTATCAAAAGAAAGTTAAGAAAAAATTCCACAACTTTTGTGTTGAACATTTTTTAAGATGAGTAGTCATTGATCAAGAAAATCGCACATAAATGAGGCAGAAAAAAGAAGGGGATTTAGAGAATCTTGTTTTAGGGTTTTTCATTCAAAAAATGATTTTAACACTTTGAAATAATTTTTGCACATTTATAAAATGATTTTCAATAAATTATAGAGTGTCTAGGGTCCAACTAAGGTCACCTATGAGGATTTTTATATAATCAATGATAGTGTAGTCACATAGGTCCTATTTGCAAAATACATAAAATAAATTCTTTAGGTTCTTCAAGCTTGGACTTCATGTGCCCCATAATCATCAAGTTTGGTCTTTATATACTCCATGTTCATAGCCAAATATCATCTTCTTGTACATTTCATGACTTTCCAATTTACATCTGTTATTGTACTTAATACCTTAATACATTTGTACACGCTTAGTAGTACAATTAGACGTCTTGGTTTGTTATTATCAAAACGAGATGAAACCTAGAAAAGCCAACAGGTTGTGCCCTCTAGAAATTTTGAAAATTTATGAGTATAAGTTAAAGATATAAAATATATATATATATATATATATATTTTTGTATCTTTAACTTATATATATAGGACTCATTCAGTTGTGATAAAATAATTTTTATTTTTTTATTTTAATTTTTTTTAAAATTACAATAAGAAATAGATAGTTTTTCATTTTTACAACCTTTGTTTGAAATAAATAAACAATAATAAATAATTTTGACACTATTTACTTGTGAAAATAGTTTTTTTTTTTTTTCTAATTTTTCAAGTAAGTATAAAAACATCATCTTATTTTTCAATTTCAAAATTTGTATTCAAAATTTTTATTGTTTTTTCAGATTTCTAGTTCTTACTTTGGGTATGAGAGCACCGAATACAGAATTTAATAAGATTGCATAATATAAACTCATCGTAATCCACCCCTTTCCCGAACCACACATATGTAGAAGTTTTGTGCATCAAACTGTCTTTTATTTTTAAATTATGTATAGAGATTTTTCCTAAATCCATACAAATCTAAATTTTAGTTTTAAAATTTATAATTTCCAAATGCTACCTTAAATAGAATTTAGAAAAATAAAAAAATAAATTATATTTTTGTCATTATTGTGATATTTAAAAATAAAAAATAATTCACACATTTAAACAAACTCTAAAGTAAGAAGCCGCATGTTGAAAATTTGGGCCATTCAAGGCAAACATAACTAACAGCCTCGAAGGCCCAGCTATCTCTATTGGGCTTCTCCTGTTGGGCCCAGGGCTCTACTGACTTTCATTGCAGTTGTGGTTTTTTTTGTTTTTTTTTGTTTTTTCTCTTTTTCTTGGATCTTTCTTACATAATTGAATAAATCATCCTAAAATATCCCCAATTTTTAGTTACACGACGTGTGAACAGGGGGTGTAATTGGTTTATTATGATTTGGTTATGGGCCAAATAAAAAATCGAACCAAATTTTGCAATTTTTATTATTTCCAAATCGAAATCAAAATCGAACTAAATTTATTATCCCGCAGAGAACCAAATATTTGACGGTTTAATTATGATTTTTTGGGTTTTAACCAATTTTCTAAATGGTCAACAATTATTTTTTACAAGGGTTGTTGAGAATTTATTGGGCATTTCGATTTCTAAATATTAAATGGACCAACCATATATTAAGAAACTAATTAAGTAATTATATTAATATATATAATTTAAATTTAAATAGATTTCTTTTGGTTTTCGATTTGATTATATTTTGGAAACCAAAACCGAAACTGAATAATGAAAAACCAAACCGCTTGTGATTTCAATTCAGTTTTCGGTTTTTCGGTAATATTTGTGCTCCCCTACGTGTGAATAATAATATGTTTTTGTTTAGTTTTATATAATTAATTAATATAAGGAATATTTGAGTTTGGAATTTAGATTAACCTAATCTTAAGCCCCCATTTGGAACTCGAAAATTTTTGGGGGAAAAAAAAGAGGAAAATATCAAGGAATTTATATTTTTATATTTGGTCATTAAGAAAAGTGAGAAAAAAAAGTATGTATGTATGTGTGTGTGTGTGTGTGTGTATATGCCAAATTTATAAACAAATTTTGATTTTACACTTCACTAATATTTAGTTTTTCTTAATTTTTAATCATATTAAAATAAACTTTAATTTTTTATAGCATTTAATAGACAATGAAAAACATATGAAAATGAGTTCCCTCCTTATTTTTCCTTTCCTTTCTTCAAGTAAAATCCTCAATCCAAATGACCCATAAATGGATCATGAAACTAAATTTGCAAATACAACAACATGAGCTCTAAGCACGACTACAAGTTTGAATCAAGACAACTATTACTTAAACGCCTAAACTTATTTCACTTTTTTGGTGATTCAAATCTTTCATATTATTTTCTCTCAAATGGCCATCCTAAATTTCTTATTGTCAAAGTTCAAAATCCAATGTGAGAGAGAGAGAGAGAGAGAGAGAGAGAGAGAGAGGGTAGCCGCACGCAAGCAAGCCAACAGCTGCAATACTTGCTTAACAACATAATACAAAAGAATACATAATAGAATAAACTTAAACCTAATATATGTACATGGACTAAAAATGCCCCAAATTAAATATATATCATCTAACATCCCCCCTCAAACTCACGATGGCGCACCAAGAAGCATCGAAAGTTTGTCAAGTAGAAACTGGAAACGACTAATAGTGTGGGACTTTGTGAAAAAGTCAGCCAACTGCATAGTAGAGAAAATGAATGGGAAAGAGATGATTCCTAGGCGAACATGATGACGTGTGAGATGACAATCAATTTCAATATGCTTAGTGCATTCATGAAAGATAGAGTTATGAGCAATCTGAATAGCACTAGTGTTGTCGCAATACATAAGAGTGGGTTCAGCAAATAACCAACGCAACCAAACTATTTTAGCAATAGTTGAAGCCATGACACGATACTCAGCCTTAGTAGAAGAACGAGAAACTACAGATTACTTCTTGCTTTTCCAGGAAATAAGAGAGTCACCAACAAAAATACAGAAACTAGTTGTGGACTTGTGGTCTGTAGGATCTCCAGCCTAATCAGCATCAGAATATGAAATTAGGAATAGCTTCCAAGGGGGGGGGGTTAATTGGATTCTTTTTTATTTTAATAATTTTTGAGCTTTTGCTTATGATACCAAGAAAAACACAATTAATAACTGATAATTACACTTGAAAATATTGAAATTTAAATTCACAAGTCAATCAATGAAATCAAAACAGTTCAACCACTCAACCAAGAATATTAGTACTTTTTTCAATTTTCCTGTGATTGTTTATCATCTTTTTTGAGTAACCTCTTCGTATGCACTTCTCTTGATCAAGATTTTCGAAGATTAACTAACGTACTCCCTTTTTGGTTTCCGCAAACGGTTAATCAAAACGTACTTTCTAAATATCAAGAGTTTTTGTTTATGTCTAACTTTTGAAACTTGCAACCTGCACTTTAAATCACACAACAACAGCAAGTACAGAATATAGAAAGTAAAGAAGAGAGAAAGACACAAGGTTTTTTACGAGGTTCGGTTTCAACACAGCCTACGTCCTCGCCCTTAGCAAAACACCGAAGGGTTCCACTATAGCAGTTCTGTTACCGGGTGGAACAACACCTGTTTAAAAAACTCCTTGGCTAAGGCAAGAGCCCGCCTTCTCCAAAAAATATACCCTTGTTTGGTCAACGATCTGACAGCCTGGAATCGTCTAAAATCTACAAGAGAGATATCAAAAAGCTGGTGTACAAGAGATGCTCACACAAAGAGCAGATTAGTACAAATTGAAACTATGTACTTCAAAAGATAAATATCAAGAAAGAAATACACTTTTGAACCTTTACAAGGATTTCACCAAATTCCTTTTCTCCAGATGAGAAATTAGTAATCTTTCTTCAGGAATTGATGAGCAAAAAATATCAGAGTCACAGCACTTTCAGATTGCAAGAGATTGAACAAAGTGAGATTTTGAGAGCAAGAGAGTTTAAGAGATTTTCAATGCTTAGTGTATTTTTTGATTTACAAGAACCATGTATTTATAGGCTTCCAAGCAAGTTTCCTTGTTGCAAAAGTTTCCTTAGAGAGTTTCCCAAGTTGTTAGAAAATTTGGGGTTCAAACAGCTATAATTTAAAAAATAAGATTTTTTAAAAATTTTCCTGTTGAACAGTGTTCAGAAGTCTGAGGGTTCAGATGTCTGAGGATTCGAGGTCAGACATCTGAAGTTTCTGAAACCCTTTAAAAATTGAACTAGATACAGGGTCAGATGTCTGAAGAGAAGTTTCAGACGTCTAAGGTGCCAGGTTCAAATGTCTGAAGTCGCGAGTTCAAACGTCTGAACTGCTACTGTCTATTTCTGTTTTGATCCATAAAATCTTCAGATGTCTGAAGTAATTCTTCAGATGTCTGAACATTGAAGAATGTCTGAACATGAAGTTCAGTCATCTGATCTGCCAAGAACATGTTTTAGAAAATATTTTTCTTTTAAAACTGATTTGCTCTCTTATGATTTTTACAAGACTTGTTTCAATATTCTTAAATAGGTCTTTAAGTCCTTATAATCTCTTGAAAGAGCCTCAAAACATATTTCAAACGATATTTTAGCTTTTGAAATACTTACAACATATTTCCTAAAACTTTGTATGCCAAACTTGACATCTTCCTCAATCTTTGCTTTTGAAGTTCTTTGCTTGAGCTGCAAATATCTAAGTTTCTCTTTGGATCATTGAATAGTTGTCCCATACTTGATTCATAATTGATCTTCACTTGAACCACACTTGATCTTTTCTTGAACCATACTTGAGCTTTACTTGAACCATACTTGAACTTTACTTGAACCATACTAGAACTTTACTTAAACCATACTTGATCCATATTTCCTGAAACACAAAAACTCAACCTTTCCAAGTTAAATAGTCCTTTGTTTGTTATCACCAAAACCAATTGAAAAACCTTGTTAGGCCAACAGAATAAGCACGAAGTTCCAAAGTAGATGTAGAAGGAAGTAACTCTGATACAATGTCCCTCTAATATAATGTAAGAGACAGAGAACAGTAGCCCAATGGATCATAGTGGGAGAGGAGACAAAGTCACTTACAATATATACTGCATATGTAATATCAGGTCGAGTGATGGAGAGATAACCAAAATGCCAACAATAATACGATATAAAGTTGGATCCGCCAATGGAACCCCATCAGAAGAAGTATAATGAACTTGAGTTCAAGAGGAGTTTCTATAGTTGGAGTATTATTAAGATGAGCTTTTTGAATGACATCAGCTACATATATAGACTGAGAGAGGAGATAACCTTTAGTAGAATAGGTTACTTCAATGCCAAGGAAGTATCTCAAGGGTCCCAAATCTTTCGTTTCAAAGTGGTGGTGCAACTCTGATTTCAATTCTACAATCCCATCTGTATCATCTCCAGTTAAAATCATATCATCTACGTAAAGAAGGAGAATAATACGCCCAACAGATGTATAACGAGTAAACAAGGCAGAATTATGATCACTTGAGCGGAAGCCAAAAGAACAAAGTACTTCAAAGAACTTCTCAAACCAAGCCCTAGGAGCTTGTTTAAGAACATAAAAAGCTTTTCTTAGTCTACAAACCTCCCCTAAATGATGAGAAAAACTAGGGGGTGGAGACATATAAACTTCTTCTTTGAGATCCCTGTTTAGGAAGGCATTCTTTACATCTAATTGTGAGAGGTTCCACTGGTTAATAGAAACTACTGCAATCAAAGTACGTACAAATGTCATCTTAGTAATTAGTGCAAATGTCTCCATATAATAAAAAACCAACTTTTTGAGTAAACTCTTTTGCAACCAAACATGCCTTATATCTTTCAACAGAACCATCAGACTTAGTTTTGATCTTGTAGATCCAGCGACATCCCACTACCGTTTTATTAGGGGGAAGAGGTACCAACTCCCACATGCTGGTCTTATACAAAGCAGCAAGTTCTTCATTTATAGCCTATTTCCAAAGAGGGGCAAGAGCTGCCTCCTTATAGGAAGCAAGCTCACAATGGGAATGAAGAGAACTAAAAAAGAAGCAAAACTAGAAGAATAACAAGAATTAGATGCAAGAAGATATGAATCAAGATGAGAAGAGGGCTTATGCAGTCGCATTGGATAACGAAAAGATGCAGGATCCACATGATCGGTAGATGAAGAGGAGTTCGCCAGGGAGGATGGGGGATTTGTACCCGTAGAAGAAAATGAAGGACAAGGAGAAGAAATAGGAGCAATTGGGGAAGAATCTAAATCAATATCACAAGTAAAAGGATCAATATTTACAAGGTCAGACTCATTTAAGATGTTAGAGCTTGTTGGAATAGAGAAGAAAGGAATGTGTTCAATAAGAACGATATCCTTTTTGTCCATCACCATAACCAAGAAACACACACACAGAGGATCGTGCAAACAACCTAGAGTGCTCAGTATGAGGACGAAGGACAAAGCATGTGCAACCAAATACTCTCAAATGAAAATACTCTGGAGCCTTGCCATACAATTTCTCATAAGGAGAGATTCCCAAATTAGGAGCAGTAGGAATTCTATTAATCAAATATGTGGCAGTGAGAACTACTTCTCCCCAGAATACTTTGGGAACATTACTAGAAAGGAGAAGGGATCGAGTTGTCTCAATAATGTGCTGATGTTTTCTTTCAGCCACACTATTTTGCTCAGGAGTGTCTGTGCACAATGATTGATGTATGGTGCTATTAGAGGTAAGTATGGTGGAAAACTCAGTAGAATTAAATTCCCTCACCAAATCGCACCTGAAACACTTAATGACAGTTGAATGTTGTGTTTGAATACAAAACATTTTATAGATGCTAATGAAATTAGAATGTTTCTTCATAAGGTATATACAAGTAAAACAAGTATAATCATCAATGACAGAAACATAATATCGAGATCCTCCCTTTGAGGCATTAGGAATTAGTCCCCAAACATCAGAATGGATTAGATCAAACAGTATAAGAGACATTGATGTACTTTTATTAAAGAGCATAGTAGAGCATTTTGCAAGCTTATAACCACTACAATCAGAAAGGTCATGAGAAGATAAATTTCTTAAGACACTTGTGGAAACCAAAAATCTTAGTTGTGAACTAGAAACATGTCCAAGGTGTGAATGTCATAAATAAAATTTAAAAGAATTGGAACTCAAACGAAATGATGAGACAAACCAACACTAGAACCAGCAAATTCCTTGACCCGAAGCTCTTCTAACACATACAATCTCCCCTTCCTACAGCCTGTCCCAATTAACTTCTTGGAATGTGGATCCTGCACAAAACATAAGGTTGGAGTAAAAGAAACATTGTATCTAGAATCACATAATTGGCTAATAGAAATCAAATTCAATGAAATTTGAGAAATAAAAAAAAGACATCAGAAAGACACAAATAAGATGAAATGATAGAACTGATACCTACCAATGGCATTGGGGTACCATTGACTGCCAAAAAAGATGAAGGTGTCAAGGTAGAAGAAATTAATGTAAATGGAGAGATGTTATTTGACATATGATGAGTAGCACCTGAGTCAAATACCTAAGTAGACGGAGATATACCTGAAGTGGATGAGGAGGACAAACCTATGGAGGGAGAAACAGATAAGACATTAGGCTGTGATGTAGAAAGAAGCTTTTACAACTGCTCTGCAATAAGACATAGTATATGCATGGTGGGAGACGACTATTCTGATAATATAGTGGCTGCAATGTGATAATGCCTAGCCTTCGAAATTTGTTGTTGTCTCTTACTTAATAATAATGAACATTGAGTCTTCCAATAACCCATTTTCTTATAATAACTACACTCATCGTTGACAACTTTTTTATGTCAATTTTGACCCTTGGAAAATTACTTAGATGAGAGAGCTAAAATAGTCAGAGTAGGAATAGGAGAAGCCTTTTACCCACATATGACTTGAGACGTACTTCCTCTGTCATTAGTTTACTAACAATTGAATCAACAACCACCTTCAAAAGAAATAAAAAACGAAGACAAAGACGAATACTGTCCAAGCCAAAAGCAGCAACGAAGCCAAAGATGAAGACTGTCCAAGCCAAAAGCAGCAACGAAGCCAAAGACAGAGGGGAGGGCTGCGAATTAATTACAAACTGAGGGACAAAACAACACTGCACTTATTGATTTCAATCTAATGAAACCCAAGTCAGTCATATTCCTCTAGAACTATAAAATTCTGATGTGGCAAGCCTTAGTTGCTGCAAATTCAACAAATCTCCATACCACCCGCTGCTGCCATTGTAAGCATAGGCACTGCAAGAACAGTTTTTTTGGGCTATGAATGCAGCACTGAGGACTTGGAATACCCAAAATCACAAATCTTTAAACGAGAAGCCTGGCTTCCTTCCAATAAATTCTCATCCAATTTCAAGTCTTTATGACATACTTGCATTGCGTGATAGTAGCTTACTCCTGATATGAATTGTTGGAAGAAGAAACGAGCGTCGTCCTCACTGAACCGGCCTGCATTGCATATCCGCTCAAAAAGCTCTCCTCCAGATGCATATTGTTCAAATTGGTGCCAGAAACAAAGCTCTGGTCCAACTTTCTGGAAACGAACCAGCGTGCCCCATTTTAGAGGCAACGTCGGGGCTTCTTTAGCTGTGCGTGGACGCCGAGGGTGAAGGAGACAACCAAGTGACCTGTGACAGCAGCGGCGGCCCAAGGACGCAGTGCAGGGATTCAGAGACGATGCAGAGACGGTGCAGGGAGGGAGTTTGGCGTCAGCAACAGTCGTCGCCACGAAGAAGAACTCCGACGAAACGAACCTGCTAGAAAAGAGCCTAACGTTGTGCCCACTAATACTGTATTTTTAGTCATGAATTTCAAACGTTACTAATACCCTCATCACTAAAAATTAGTTTTCTTACAGTGATCCAGAAATTCTGGACAACCAGAGAGAGAAGGCATTACACCTATGTACTTTGATACCATGTTAAAGTTCATAATCCAATGAGAGAGAGAGAGGACAGGGTAGCTGCACTTAGGCGAGCCAACGACTGTAGCTGCACGCAGGCGAGCCAACGACTGTAATACTTGCTCAAAGAATACATAATAAAATAAACCTAAACCTAATATATGTACATAAACTAAAATGCCCTTAATTAAATATATATTATCTAACACTTATAAAACTAAACTCTCAACTCTCACCCTATGTTTGGAGAGACATTAGATTTAGATTTGTATTAAATTTGAATAAGATATAATATAAAATTATATTAAAATTTATTCAAATTTATCTAAATTCAAGATCTAAGGTCCAAAATTCATGTCCCAACTTATTTACAATATTATTGAAAATCTCTCCCAAAATAAAAGTGACTAAACAATCATTCATTCAATAATTTAGAGATCAATATAAAAAAATAAAAATAACAATTAGAGTTCACCCAAATTTGGACTAATAATAAAATAACTCAATATACAAAAATAATTTTATTACTTTTTTCATAAAATATTTATAGAAATCTAAGAATCTAAATTTGTTTATTTGAATTAGGACAAACTAAATTATGAAGAAAAAAAATTAAAAACAAAATAAATTACTCCCTCAAATCTTGTTCATTTGTACTTAGAATCCATGTTGAGTGAATGCAATCTCAAAAATCTTATTGTTCTAAACCTATTATCTACATATTGTGAGTGAGTGTGTGTGTGTGTGTTTTGTATATTAAGTGAGTGCGATCCCCAAAAACTTCACTGCTCTTAACTTAATATATACATAGTAATTGCTTTTCATAAATTGAGTAAATTCCAGCAATACCTCTTTAATTTTATGAATATGACAATCCATCCTCTGAGTTTTAAAAAACTATCAAATAAATCCTCCAGAGATTTAATTTTATGGACAGAAAGAACTTTCTATTAGTCAATTGTTAAAAAACTAGGTGAAAGAAATAAATTTTTAACCTAATAAAATGACATTTTTAGCCTTTCAATATTCAAGTTGATAATATGAATTAAGATAACAACATTAATTTAATAAATTAAGTTGGGGAAATTGGTCATTTAATTATTATGTTTTGAAAAATAAATTGGCAACAAGTAGTATGTTCAATCGATTTTCGTTTTGACTATTCTAATTGGTTCAACTGGTTTAAGTCAACAGATTGACATTAGTATATCAATGTAATTATATTAATATTCAAAATTTTGAAAAATATATAAAAATGAAAAATAGATGACTAATACCAATAAATTAGAAAAACAAACCTACATAATCACAACGTTCTAAAATGATTTTTATATACTATTTTTATGCAAATGAAATAGCTAAACACATCTTAAAAACAAAAATAAATATAGTTTAGCATTTTTTTAAATTGTAATAACTTATCAAACATAGTGTTAGAAAAAATCATAAGTTCATACTTCGTATAAAAATGAACGAGTCATTTTATATTTAAAATTGAAATAGTAAATGGATAAAAAAAAACAACTTAAATTTATATTAATTGATTGATCCTACAATTTGAATTAGTTTGTCCAAGTTAACTGGTATGTCAATTTCTCTCAATTTTATTGAGGTTATTATGTTACGAAATACAACATGCTCCGAAAAATAAGTTGGTTCCAATTTGACGAACTAACATTTTGTACTTAGCATTGTAAGTATTTCTATGATTTAAAAGAAATTCTAAATTTTTCATATGTATATATAAGTTTTTTTAAAAATAATAATAAAATTATGTTGTTACAAATGTTAATGATAAAGTCAAACTAATCATACAAGTCAATTTAAGAACTCAGAATCCGCGAATTGCTTACTATTTGGTTTTCATGATATCATACTTAATTGGTATTATTTTTTCAAGCAAATTTATTAAATTTATATTATTTTTATCATAATTAAACAAAAATATTAGAAATATTACTTTTTTAATGATAACATTTATATTGTTTATAGAGATAAAAGACATTCACCTCCTCGGAAATTTGACAAAAAGACAGAGACCTTCCCTAAAATTTCAAGAATGTCACATACATCTATTGAAGTTTACCAAAAGACACATATCTCCCTTAAAAAACTTATCTTTTTTTTATAAAATATTAAAAAAATTAGTTTTTTTAGTAAACCTTAAAGAAGATATTTGAAATTCTTAAAACATCAAGAGAGGTCCGTGGAATTTTTGAAATCTAAGGGGAGGTTATTGTCTTTTTACTAAATTTCAGAAAAGATCAATATCTTTTGCCTTAAATTTAAGAATTAACTAATTGTTGATTAATGAAAGGTTCACTACAATAATAACAGTCAATATCATTAGATTTTTAATAATTTGTGAAAATTGAGACAAGAGTATGTTATATTCTAATTAAGAACTAAGGGATGGTACTAAATTTTATGCTTTGAGAACTATAGTCCACCCTCAAATGTATTTGAATCCGCCCCCAAGTCCCTAAAAAGAGGTTTAAAATAGTAATTTTAAAAAAAATAATAATAAGTCAATTCTACAGCAGGGGTGAGTGTTGACCTAGTTGGTCATATCTCAGTTTTGATAATGATAAATACATTTAGTACTAATGTTTGTACTGAGGATTGCGTGCAGGTCCACCTTACGCTTGTATTTGAACAGAGAGCTACATCATGATGGCGTATGGTGATCATGCAAAAGAATGAAGAAAAATTGTGTTGTATTTGTAATTATTTTTATATTTTTCATTTTGGGCTGTAATTTAATTATGGGTTATACCTCAATATGACTTGTAATAATTTGCATCATGCATGGTAGGTAGATATGCTCAAACATGACCTTAGTTGGACTTTAGGTTCCTACACATAGTGCACTAAGTCCCCAATATCACATAATTTATCAGGGAAATTAACTCGAGTATAATTGGGTTGAAAGGGCCAAATTTTGTGAGCAGTCGGACGACTGAACCTGGTAGTTCAAATTGCCTTGGTCGACCAAACCGTGGACGAGTCAAAAGTTGACCTGAGTTCGGCAAATCGAACCAAAATGAATGTATCTTCCACAGGTGACCAAACCTGTGTCGGGACCTTTCCCACCAACTCTAGCGCCCGAACATCACGTTCATTTTACTCTCGGGCGACCGAACTTATGAGTTCAGCATACCAAACTTCAGATCAGGCACCCGAATCGCAATTTTTTTAGGAATCACCTCATTCAGCAAACCGAACATTTTTTCAGGCACCTGAACCATGAAAATGCCTTTTATTGCTGTGTTTATTCGGTTGGCTAAACTTAGGCTCGGGCACCCAAAACTCTCGAGTTGGTTTTATTTTTAACCGAGATAAAAGGGGTTAAACTGGGTTAAAATATTAAACTTGTTTAAAATATTTTTAATAATGCCTATTAAGTCCCCGACGCTCATGAAATTGATCTTGCCTATATATACAAGTTCATTTGCAAAAATTAGCAAGGGATTAGCAAAATTATTAAGGTCAAATTCTATTAAATTTCCAAAATCCTATTTTTATCTATACTACTCCTATACACTCAAAAACTTCAATTTCTTTGATTATCCAAGTGTTGTGAGTGTGCTAAGAGTGCTTGTGCTTTATTCCATATTACTTAATACTCTCATTTGTGTGGTTTATTGATTGATTTTTTTAGAGTTAAGCTTAAGTTCTCCCACTGATTTTATCTAATAAATCTTGTGTGAGAAAACTTAGAAGCTTGTGGGTGCTTGCATTGATATTGCAAGATACCTTAACCCTTATTTTTGTGTGCAAAATATTTTCTTAGGCTTGTATTCAAACATCTCTTATGCTTAGTATATTGAGAACATATTGTTGAGGTCATCTTGCTAGCATCTTTTGAAATCATAAACTGATATTGTGATATTTCATACTGCGGTTCAAAGTTTTCTTAGAAATATACTTTAGATCTTGATAGCTTATCTACACTAGATTGAGTGTTTGACACACATCATTAAGCACTGAGCATATTTACTATCGTTTGTGCTTGCGTTATTATTTGAGCTATACTGTGGTACATATCTGCTTGTTTAAGAATCATATTTTAATTTACGTAAATTTTCATACATTTGTTGTATTCCAGGCATGGGCATGAAGAGGGAGACTAGCCCTGTGGAATAATCTCGGATTAGATTAGACCCTGTTAGGAATGTTAGGTGCACCATCTTGGTAAGGTGTGGTTAGGTTGAGGTCAGCCCCGCTAATTGACCTAGTTGTAACCGGTGCCACTCCACCCATGAAGTGAGCTTATAGTAGAATCCTTGTGTTGAAGAGCCAAGGTGGGGACGTAGGCACTTTGGCCGAATCTGAATAACATATCGTGTGTGCTGTTTATTCTTCCGCATTTTATATTATCGCACGTGTATGTTTTATTTATGATTGTGACAGACCCTAGGTTGTGTAATACTGCTGCTAGACTAGTTAACCTAAGGATAAAATTTTTAAATCTCCAGTTCACCCCCCCCCCCTCTTGGGATTGCACTAAAACTAACAAGTGGTATCAGAGCCTCGTCACTTAGACTTAAAACATTATTTAGTAAAAGATCATGATGACTCGTGTTAGTGCATCCCCTTTATGTGAGGGAAGGTTGGTCACGAACCCTCTAGTATTTTGTAGTGAAAACTATGCTGTTTGGAAATTTAGAATGACTGTATTTGTGAAAGCTTTAAACTGGAGGTTTTGCAAAGTTATGATGAGGGTGATATTGTGCCTGTAAAAACCGTTGATTGTGTTGATGTTCCTAAATCTAAATTTGAGTTGAAAGATAATGATAGGAACTTAGTGCAAGTGAATTTTGATGGCATGAATACCTTGCTGCATTGCTTTAGATTCTGAAATTCTTTGTGAGGTTATGACATGTAATAGTGCTAAAGAGATATGGGATGAACTTGAGAGGAGATAAGGAGCATCCATGCAAAATAAAGTGATCACTCTTTGCGACTCAAGCTTTACGGATCTTGAAAGAGGTAACCCGTGCTTTGTTGCTTTGACTAATGATGAGGTAATCTCAACTCCTTCCATTTTATTAAACAAACCTGGAAATAATTCATGTGACGATTTGGATGATGGATCTGATTTTGAATCATGTGATAGTAGTGATAGTGAAAGCATGCCTACTTATGAGGAACTGCAAATTGAATATGTGAATTCATAAGTTACTTGTAAAATCTAATAAGAAATATATTGTTTTGGAGAACAAGTATGAGGCATGTATGAAACAGTGTGAATCAAAAGTTCTCGTTGAAAAGGAAAGTGATTTAAAGATTAAACAGTTAGTAAACAAGAATGAAAAGTTAGAGAAAGAATTGAATGCAGTAAGATCTCAAGCATTAAATGATAATAATAAAGATATTCTTATTGAAGAACTTGAATAGAAAGCAAACAACATGACTAAAGAGTTTATTAAATTACAAGATGTTTGCAAGAGTCTTAAGAACTTAAAAATGCAAGAAATAGAAAAGAAAGCAGAAGACCTATCTAAGATCATCCACAGATTCACTAGAGGGAAGGACAACTTTGATAAGTTGTTAGGATCATAGAAGATGACCTTAGATAGGGAAGGTATAGGATACAACATAATTAGAAATAGAAAAAATAAAAATCTGTATATGGGGTACTTTGTGAGAGAATCCAATTATTATGCTAGTACCTCCTCCGGTCCTTATGCCCATATCTACTATGTGTTGTGTAAAAAGAAGGGACATACCAAGTTTGATTGTGCGTTCAAAAGGAAAGGGGTCAAAATGAAACAAGTGTGGAGAGTAAAAGAAAAATCTGATTCCATCCCTTCTTGACCCGAAGCTGTTCCAAGTGCCAATTGAATAGAATAGGAAGACTTCATAAACCTTAGGTCTTGTATATAAATCATAGGGAGTCATATATATTAAGAAAAATTCAAAGGAAGAGAAATCCACATAGTTCGCTCGGCTGAACCATTTCAGCTTATTCTCTTCGGGCGACCGAATATGGAATGTTGACCAGTGTGTTGACCTTACTCGAGCTACTAAACTTCTTAGTTCAAAATTATTCAGGCAACCGAACATGGTTTGGGTAACTGAACTTATATTCGGGTAACCGAATCAGTAGTTCAGCCAACCAAACTCTGATGAACAAATTCGGTTCAAGCTACCGAGCATTGGAAAACTAGAAAGACTTGAAATTCAGCCAACCAAATCTGTGTTCGGTCAGCCAAAAAGACTTAGCGTCTAGCGTAATCATTACAGTTCGGGCAACTAAATCCTTGTTCAAGCACCCAAACCGCGCTGTATATATATACCCACGGAAGCAGCTTCATTTTCACTCCACTCTTGAGAGCTCCTCCGATTTTTCTCACTTCCAGCCACTCCATTTTCATTCCTAGCCTAGTACCTTTTAGAAAAACTTCTTCCGACCATGTCTAGAGACCAAAGACACACGGAGGCAGACATTGCTCTTGATCAATGGTTCCATATGCCTGAAAGACGAATCAAGTATGATAAGGTCTTCCGGCTCAAGGATCCCATTCTTGGTAAGGTTCTGGACATTCAATTTATGCAGACGTATTTAAATAATGTGTTAGACATGTTTAGATAACAGGGATGGTATGAGTTTGTGAGCTTCCAACCCATGGGATCTACCCCATACTCGTCAGGCTGTTCTATGCCAACATTGGGTAGGACAACCAGAGTTGCTACTCCAGGGCGTTTGAGACAGACATCCAGTTCGATGATGCATACTTGGCTGAGGTGTTTGATATCTAGCGAGGTGACTTCGACTATCCTGACTCCTCCTCAACTTGGATCAATGAGCAGGACTTCACCGTGAGCACTTTCGTGAATCTTGTGATGTCTCATCTTGTTGTAGATCTCGCACACACCCCTAGTTACAAATCATTGACTCTGGAGGCAAAGGTGGTACACCACTTGATTTCATATAATATCTTGCCGAAGTCGAGGTCCAGGGATCATGTCTCATACCTGGACTGCTTCGTCATGTGGTGTTTATTCATGAGGAAGAAGTTAGATCTTCCTATACTGATCCTCGGGTGAATGTTTGTGAATACTATAGGGAAGAGGATCATACTGCCATATGGAGGCATCCTATCTAGGATGTTTGTTAGAGAGAGAGAGGACTCCATATGGAGTATTAAAGAAGATCAAGAGCACCAACGTCTTCTCCTCCACTACTCTGAAGTTGATGGGGTACGAGCTCGCTGGTAACATTTGGTTACCTACTATTCTTGAGAGGGGTCTAGGGGCTTAGGAGGTTCCACAAGAGCAGCCCCATGTGCTGTCAAATGCCGAGATCATGGTGGCCATCACCGGTCTTACTGCATCATTTCAGGAGTTTAAGACCTCCATGACAGAGCAGGCGTCCTCCTCCCAGGCCAGGCTTGATGCTCTCTATGGTGAGTTTATAGAGTTCCCGTCCGATGTGCGAACTAACTTCCATATCCTCGGTGAGCGCCTGAGAGAGATGAATGATGAGGAAATTGGCGAGGATCAAATGGAGGTGAGTAGTGATGAGGACGACGAGCATGATGATGGTGAGACTTAGAGGAGTCTTTGGAGTTCAACTGCTTTATATTTATCTATCTTATGCTTTATATACATACATTTACATTTGGGTTTGTAATACCTAAAATAGCTTTTTATTTTTTTTTTCAGCCGTACACACTCCCCACACACATACACAGTTACACACAGTTACATATAGATACTATCTTGTGGTGTTTGTCATTTTGCTTATACTTTTATCTAATGTTTATTGGCTTGCATGCTTATATACGTATATGATTGCCTGATTGAAAGCCTCCTGCATGACGGATGTAGTTGATGTGAAATTGCCTGCTAGTGGATATATTAGGTTCTCGCATGCTCAAAACTATGTGATATATTGTTTGCTTGAGAACTTTTTGTGCAGGTTAATATGGGAGATGTCCTTTTTACAAACGACATGCTGCCAGATTTTTGGTAGACATTTTCCCAAAATATTCAAACGTTTTGTAAAATGATAATGGATGTGCATGTAAATTCTAGTTTAGATTTCAAAATGTATGCACTTAGCTAAATTTAAATTTGAATCATCTGAAGCTTGTGCATACACATTTAAAGGTTTTGAAATTGACAGGTGCTTATATGATAAGTCACATTTTTAGACAAAATGCTGCTGAAATTTTTCAAAATCACTACACATATCCTATACTTTTATAAATACTGAACATTTTGAAATTTAGGTTGTGCTTCTAGAACATTATATTTGTGCATCAAGAACAATTTTAATATGATTTGGTTCTAGTTCACTTCACTCTGTTTGCTAATGAACTGAAATTCACTATTTTTTTTGGCAAACTATATCCCCAAAACAACAATTGGTATCAATTTTTTTTTTTTTTTTAAAAAAGGGGAATTTCTTTTTAAAATCACATGTGCTGAACTGATCCTAAAAGTTAATCCTGTGTGATGGAATATAGTTAATAGCTTTAAAGTACTTGTGTATCTTGTTCAAGGTATAAGTTTAAAGAGAAATGCATAATCTTAGGGGGAGCCACTTCACCTTGATATATACAGCTCTGAAACATTAAATTCATATTATATCTCTTTTTTTACTTCATATCTTGTGGGAATACATATTTTTCTAACATGCGATAACAACTTACAAGTGGTATCATTTTGTGCTAAATGATCATTTTATTTTTTTGACATGATCAATACTGAACTGTTTAAGTTGTTGGATGAAAATTGCTATATATTGACTATTGAACTCAAAACAGGTCACTTAGGTACAAATGTATTTTGGGAAATACTCTATTTTTCAAACGGCATACTGCCGAATTTTTTTTAAATCTTCCTAACTTATCTTTTGTATCTAAATGATTTTTTCATTCATACTATATTTCTTAACCATTTTTACTGTTGCCAAAAGGGGGAGAAGAGGCAAAATTTGAGTACATTGATAAATTTAAATTGAGCTTTAATTCTCTTTATGCATATAGTCAAAAGAAGCCTTTCTTGGCTGTACCCACTTTTACTTAAATTATTTGTCATCATCAAAAAAGGGGAGATTGTTGACCTAGTTGGTCATATCCCGATTTTGTTAATGACAAATACATTTGGTACTAATGTTTGCACTGAGGCTTGCATGTAGGTTCACCTTACGCATGTATTTGAACAGAAAGCTACATCATGATGGTGTATGGTGATCACGTAGAAGAATGAAGAAATTTGTGTTGTATTTGAAATAATTTTTATATTCTTCATTTTGGGTTGTAATTTAATTATGAATTATACCTCAATATGACTTGTAATAATTTGCATCATGCATAGTAGGTAGATATGCTCAAACATGACCTTAGTTGGACTTTAGGTTCCTACACGTACATAGTGCACTAAGTCCCCAATATCACATAATTTATTAGGAGAATTAACTGGAGTATAATTAGACTAAAAGGACCAAATTTTATGAGTGGTCGGGCGACCAAACCTGGCAGTTCAAATTGCCTCGATCGACCAAACCGTGGATGGGTCAAAAGTTGACCTGAGTTTGGGAAACGGAACCAAAATGAATGTATCTTCCATGGGCGACCAAACCTATGTCAGGACCTTTCCCACCAACTCGGGCGCCCGAACATCACGTTCATTTTACCCTCGGGCGACTGAACTTCAGATCGGGCACCTGAAACACGGTCTTTTTAAGGAATTGCCTCCTTTAACAAACTGAACATTTTTTCAGGCACCTGACCCATGAAAATGTCTTTTATTGCTATGTCTATTCGGTCGTCAGAACTTAGGCTTGGGCACCCAAAACTCTTGGGTTGGTTTTATTTTTAACCGAGATAAAAGGGGTTAAACTGGATTAAAATTTTAAACTTGTTTAAAATCTTTTTAATAATGCCCATTAAGTCTGTGACGGTCATAAAATTGCTCTTGCCTATATATACAGGTTCATTTGCAAAAATTAACAAGAGATTTGCAAAATCATTAAGGTCAAATTCTCTCAAATTTCCAAAATCCTAGTTTTGCCTATTCTACTCACATACACTCAAAAGTTTCAATTTCTTTGATTATCCAAGTGTTGTGAGTGTGCTAAGAGTGCTTGTGCTTTATTCCATATTGCTTAATACTCTCATTTATGTGGCTTATTGATTGATATTTTTAGAGTTAAGCTTAAGTTCTCCCACTGATTTTATCTAATAAATCTTGTGTGAGAAAACTTAGAGGCTTGTGGGTGCTTGCATCTATATTGCAAGATACCTTAACCCTTATTTTTTTTGTGCAAAATATTTTCTTAAGCTTGCGTTCAAACATTTCTTGTGCTTAGTATATTGAGAACATATTGTTGAGATTGTTTGAATCATCTTGCTAGCATCTTTTGAAACCCTAAACTGATATTGTGATATTTCATACTGTGGTTCAAAGTTTGCTTAGAAATATACTCTAGATCTTGATAGGTTATCTATACTAGATTGAGTGTTTAACACACATCATTAAGCACTGAGCATATTTACTATCATTCGTGCTTGTGTTATTATTTGAGCTATACTATGGTACATATTTTCTTGTTTGAGAATCATATTTCCATTTACATAAATTTTCATACATTTGTTGTATTCCAAGCATGGGCCTGAAGAGGGAGATAGCCCTATGGAATAGTCCCGGATTGGATTAGACCCGGTTAGGAAAGTTAGGTGCACCATCTTGGTAAGGTGTGGTTAGGTTAAGGTCAACCTCGCTAATTGACCTGCTTGTAATCGGTGCCGCTCCACCCGTGAAGTGAGCTTATAGTGGAATCCTTGTACTGATGAGCTAAGGTAGGGACGTAAGCACTTTGGATGAATTTCGATAACATATCACGTGTGTTGTTTATTCTTCCGCATTTTATATTACCCCACGTGTATGTTTTATCTATGATTGCATAGACAGACCCTAGGTTGTGTAATACTACTGTTAGACTAGTTGACCTAGGGATAAACTTTTTAAATCTCCAATTCACCCCCCCTTGGGATTGCACCAAAGGTAACAGCGAGCATAATTCGGTTTTAATCGAATTAATTGACTAAATTCGATCGGTTCGATTCGATTAATTTGTAGTTCGGTTCGATTTCAGAATGGAATAAATTCAGGTATTCAATTTTCGGTTCAGTTATGGGGAAAATGTAATTCGGTTAACCAAATTACCTGAATTTTAAATAATTAATAATTAAATATAAATTTTTTTATAATTAAATTTTAATTTTAATTTTAATTTTAATTTCAACATAAAAATTATACATTCATATATATATATATATATATATATATATATTTAATTTTGGCATTCCCATTTCGGCATTCAAATTATCATTCACATTTTTTTCCTATAATTATTTTTATTTTTATTTGGTTAACCAAATTACCCGACAATTTGGTTTGGTCGGGTGCATTTCGGTTAAAGAGCTCAATTTGATCAATTCGGTAATTGCGTGGGATTAATAAAAAAAAATTTGATTAATTGATCAAAATCGACGGATTGCACACACCTATAATCCAAGTATGTATACTTATTAGTTTTTGTTAAAAATAAACAAAATAAAAAATAAAACTTGGCATCCTATTGGGCAGGCAGCGTTATCTTCTGATTCAGGCGTGAAACCAGTTGGCAAGATGCCAGCTCCCTCGCTTTCAGTAACAAACCACCATTACACGTGAAAGATGCAGTGCATACAATGTATAGAGATCATCACTACCGTCCGTTCTTCCATCTCTCAGAAAATCAACGGCTCGACACCCTACCTGTGACATCAACTCATATCACAATTAATCTTCGGTCCTTAGATGCACAGCCCGCCCGCCGGTGTTGAAACGCGCAAATCATTACATTCCTGTTTGGTTTCCCGGGACAATGTTAAATGGATTTTTCTTGGAGGCTAAGATTCGTCTTTGTTTTAAAGGGAGAGGGAGAGGAGGTCTGGCCAAGTGATAGAAAAGCGCCATTAATAAAATTCTATACAGAGTCTTGTCTCCTTCTCCCAGCTAATTGCGGTACTGAAAATGGTGGGTTCATTTCTCTCTTGTTTGTCTCTTTTTTATTGCTTTTAGTTCACAATTGTATAATTTCTCGGAAAATATTTCTATCCAACCAAACAGAACAGTACTGTTTGAACCATTTTACCTGTCTTAACTTACCTGTGCTCTAATTTTGCGGTTCTCCAAACCCCCCCCCCCCCCCCCCCCCCCCCCCCCCCCCCCCAAAAAAAAAAAAAAAACCTTTTACTGTGAATTTGAACAATTCTTTTCACTACTTCACTGTGTTAAAATTTTGATTTAGTGCTACACTGTAGAGTCACTTGCTATCTAAATTAATTTAAGTACTAACAAATACTTATTTTGTTTTTTTTTTTTTTTTTTAATTTCATATTTGGCAGTCTCTCACCCTTGAAATTCAGGTACATATCATTCTTTCTTTCTCTCTTTTTTTTAATTTTCTTTTTTCTTCTCTGGGCGTGTGCATGTTCCATCATCTATGTTAGACCAATCTAAAAATATTTCACTAATCTGGCGAAAATTTCTGGAGCAGAAAGAACTTACCCGCCCATCAGAAAGAGTGAAATCTCTGGATGTGCATCCATCGCAGCCATGGTAATAATAATTCATCACCCATTTTTCTTATTTCAAAATTTCGTTTTCTCACCTTTAATTTTGTTCTATTAATTTTTCTTATGTCGTAATTTGTATCATGGCTCTTCCTGCAGGATTCTAGCAAGTCTGCACTCAGGAAATATATTCATCTGGAACTACCAGTCACAGGTATATATGCAAAATTTACTATGCTATTGGCCAATATTTATTAATTTTATGCCTCTTAATTATTAGAAGATGGCATTGTGTATCCATGTATGTAAATAGAATATAGAACTCTTCTATATTTTGTTACTCAAGCCTAACTTCAGTCTCATTACTGCTACTCTCAGGCCATGGTGAACTCTCTTGAGGTTGCTCAGCTACCTGGTGAGCAATGCATATTTGTGATATTATGCATCATTTCCATGTTTCCCTACTCGAATCGAAATAGATTTTCTTGGACTTCCCGCTTCTTAATTCTATAACATCAATGATTTGTTTTCACGTGCATGTGTGCATATGTATGTGTCCACGGCGCAGTTCGGTCAGCGAAATTCGTAACGAGCCAACAGTGGATTGTCACGGGAGCCGATGACGGGCAAATTAGGATATACAATTACAACACCACGCACAAGGTTAAAGAATTCGAAGCGCATACAGATTTCATTAGGTGCATAGTTGTCCACCCTACCCTTCCATACCTTCTGTCATCGTCTGATGACCAACTCATCAAGCTGTGGGATTGGAAGAAGGATTGGGCGTGCACTCGAGTCTTCAAGGGACATAGCCATTACGCAATGCAAGTGGCGTTCGATCCAAAAGACACCGAAACCTTTGCAAGTGCGTCGCTCGATGGCTCGGTTAAGGTATATATTACCTTGCTACTTCTTGTGGTATTTGTTACTTGTCAAGTACATATATTTTTCCTCATCTCTGAATAGAGATGACAACAAACATTCATGGTCTTGATGTCTTCTTATTCTCAATTAGCTATGGAAGCTTAGCTCTCCTACCCCAAGTGGCACATTGAAAGGCCATTCCAAAGGTGTCACCTGCATTGAATTCTTCACGGATGAGGGTAAACCATGTCTGATAAGTGGTTCGGATGATTATACTGCTAAGGTGTGGGATCGTGAAACTAAAATTTGTGTCAAGACACTGGAAGGACACACAAACAATGTGACTGCTGTTTGTGTTCATCCCGAACTTCCCATACTAATAACAGCATCTGAGGATGAAACGGTTCGCGTGTGGCACGCGACCACTTACGAGTAAGTACATTTCATGGTATAAAACTTCTTAAAACAGAGTTCGCATGACAGAGAACTCTGCCAAATTTTTTCTGCCATATATATGCCTAAACGGAAAATGAAAAATATTTTCCACATTTAAATGGGCCTTAAACTTTTCATGCTGGTTCCCAATTTTCAAATCTCTGGTTTTCGCGAACTTGCAGGCTTGTCAACACATTGAGCTATGGCCTGCGTAGAGCCTGGGCTATTGGGTGCATTAAAGATTCACATCGGTGAGTTTCGATCTCAAACATCTTTTTCCTACCTCATTTCTCTTGCGAATTGATTCATACATGAAGGGGTTAACTGATCTGTTTGATATTCATTGCTGAAAATATTGTGCATACATATTTTTTCCATGATTAATATTATTTTATACAGGGTTGTTCTTGGGTATGATGAAGGAACTATTGTGATAAAAGTAAAAGCTGATCTGTGAAGCTCCTAGCTGGGAAGGAAAACTAGAATGAAGTAGTGAAATAAATTCGCCGATGTTGGTTCCTACTACTACCCTCCTCCGAATGCTCTCTGCAAAAGGGGAGGAAGACTAGAAGAGATAAATATGGTTCGGTGAATGAGAAGATTATTATCAGCCGATATATTTTACTGCTTTGGTTTTCCTTCAAGCTAGGTCTTTATGCATATGTCCTATGGTGTGTTCTGCAGTTGCTTCCCCTATGGAATGTCAATTCCAAATGGCCACCAGGCTAGAATAATTGTAATGTAGTACGGTACTGCTTTGTATAAAATCAATGAGGCTTAAAATGGACTTCACTAATTGTGCAATGATGAGGAAAATTGTGACTCAAAAAGGGTTTTGCGAAAATTGCCCCACTGGTAGATATTCTCATAACATGTTCAACTTTTTATCATTCTCATGGAAAGGTTAATGCAAAACTTGTTTTGTCAATTTCAAGATCAAATAATGCAGTTAATTCAGGCTCCAACAGGCAGAAGCTGCTTCAAGTACTACCTTGATTTTTATGAACATATTTCGCAGCAGGAAAAAGGTTCAATATAGCCGGCTTGGACGCACGTGATATATATATACATACACACAAAATACATATAACCGAGCTTGAGCTTTGGCTAGGTGGTTCATGCCCCGAACTCCAACAAATGAAAGAAAAACAAGAAATTTAGAAAAAAAAACATGACATACAAAACACAAAATTTACGAGGTTCAATAATTTTTCTATATCCTTAGAGTTTGATTAGATTACTAATTCCACTATTTAACAATAAGTACAAGTAGAATGTTCTATCCCTCTTTCCTCTTTTTTCCTCTTTTTTTTTTTTAAATAACCGAGAATGATACTTTTTGTATGAAAATGCTGGACGATCTTCATACAAAATTACATAAGTGTCCCTCTTAACAAAAATATTTCGTTTTGGGAATTGGAGGCAGCTAATTCCTGCTTGCTAATTGGCTAGCAAGACCACCACCGGAGAGGGTGAACCCCTCTGACTTCCCCCTCAAAGCCACAAACAAAATTTACACCCAAAATACTGTTCATGCAATACTCCATGTTCTAGAAATGAGGGTCCACATACAATATATTCCTCTCACTTTTATGAGAGGGGGTTTGGGGGGGTGTTTAGTTGTGGTATATCACAATTATCCTTATCTTAATATATACACACACACAGACACACACACACTTTTTGATTTTTTTATGATAAATTATTAAATAATTATTCGGTGGAAACATTTTTTCTCACTTTGATGCGTCCCAAAACTTCTTAAAAACTTGTTGGACCATCCAACGAGTTTTAAACGATGACGCGACTGCTGATTGACATGTGGCGGGCAAATCTCGCTAGATGGTCCAGCGAGTTTTAAGCAAATCTCACTGACCCATCCAACAAGATTTGCATGGATTTTTCCACTTCCTACAGGTGAAGCTTACCCCCACTCACAGTATGTCAATCTCCACTTTCTATCACTACTTATATATATATGTTGACCTTATAGGTCACGTCCGGTTTTGATAATAAAAAATACTCATTATATCTAATGGTGTTTGAGGTTATGTGCAGGAACTTAAATTGAAAGATCTTAATGCACACGGAAGAAAAGTGAAGATTGAAGACCCAAGTTCCATTGTACTGTATTTTATTTATGAAAAGGATTTGTAATAGTAATTAAAGTCTATGGTTTGTAATAATCACACACACATCACATGTATGGTCTAATACGTAAGTTCAAAATGAAAATGACCTTAGAAACACCTTAGGGATTACCCTTCGGTCGACCGACACCGGATTTTTTCGGTGTCTTCAAAAAGACCTAAAAATGACTCTAAGACACTCACCATTGCACTTGTATGTGTTAGGCACTTGAATAGGGTGAATGTGGATTGAAATAGGACCGAAATGCACAAAATGTACACCTTCGGTCGATCGACCTAGGCAGTTTATTCTTCCCCGATCGACCGAACTCGGTCTGGGTCAATAGGTTGACCACAATCCGGTTGATTGAGCTCCTGAAGCTTATTTGACCCCAGCCGACAGAACCACCCTGAAGTCAACAGTTTGACATCCTGGTCGACCGAGAGCTTTTTGAACTACACCAACTTGGTCGACCGACAAGGTAGTTCATTTTCACCCTGGTAGACCGAACCACACTATTTTGGAAAAATAACCCTTCCTGGTCGATTGACCCTGAAGTTCAAAATTGGCCCGGTTGACTGAGCCATATAAACTTCAGTCGACTGAAAGTCTTTTGGTCAACCTGTCCTTTCGGGTTGCCTTGAATTTTTTCCATGGTTAACTTATTTTTAACAGAGTTAAAATAATTAAAATGTCGTTAATCTTTTATAATAATACCAGGCTTGTCCCCAATGGTTATAATTCTTGGGGTGTTTATACATACCCCTTCATTTGGGAAAATTAGATAGAGATTAGCCAACTTGATTAAAAAATTTTCTCTCATTCTAAAAAATCCCACTATTTATTTTTTATACTCCCAATTACTCATACTTACTCTCCTCAAGTTCTAAAATCCTCTTTAAGTTGATTGAGTGTTTATTTTCATAGGTTTGCTCTCCTATTCGTATGTGATTGAATAAATTTTTACAAGAGCTAAACCAAAGTGCTCTTAGGGGCTTTGCTCATAAGTCTGTCCCAAGAAGACTTGCATTAAGCTTCTGAGTTTTGCATTTGTGTTGCAATACCTTAGAGAGCTTGTATTTGTTTTTGGGTTGCAAAAACATTTTCAAAAACATTCTCAAATATCTTGTATGATTTATTTTGATATATTTTTTAGAAGATATTTGTGTTTGTGTTATTAATCTGTGTTGCAATATTCATTCACTTACATATCATTTTCTGAATATAGAGAATAAATATCTTTTGCAAACCAAACATATACACTATCTTGAGATATACTACTAATTGATATATTTGTGACTTGCTTGACATCTTTGTGTGAACACGTTTGATTGAATATCCTGAGATACAAAGATTACTTGTTGATACTCTCACACACTCATTACACTGATAGCAAATGTATCTGAGAGTTGAAATATTAGACCACACTGAGCTTACATATTATATCATCTTGTGGTATATGTGACTGAGTGCATTTGGGTACATATCTGCTTTACACGAAAGCACAATCATTGTACCAATCTTATTGATTGAATAAATACTGTTGTATTTCCAGACACGGGCCTGAAGAGGGAGACTAGCCCTTTGAAATAGTCCCGGATTGGTTTAGACCTGGTTAGGAAAGTTAGGTGCGCCATCGTGTTAAGGTGTGTTGGTTGAGGTCGGCCCCTTGAGTGGACTTGGTTGTAAGGGTTGAGGTTAGCCCTATGATAATTGACTTGGTTTTAATTGGTGTTGATCCACCCTTAAGTGAGCCGTTAGTGGAATCCTCGAGCTTGCGAGCTAGAGGCAGGGATGTAGGCACAGTTGGCCGAACCCCGATAATATATCGTGTGTTTATGTATATTTTTGCACTTTATATTTATCGCACGTATATGTTTTGGTATGAATGATGCGCATAAATTAGATTTCCATATATTATATTTATCGGCGCATTAGAGATTGCTTAGAAAGACCCTAGGTTGTAATACCCTGCTAACATCTGGTTTTACCTAGGAGAAAAGCTTAAAAATTCCAATTCACCCCCCTTATGGGAATGCACAAATTCTAACAATTGGTATTAGAGCCTCGTTGCACTAGACTTAAACATTGTTGCATAAAGATCGCAATGGCTCATATTGCTGTATCCCCATTCGGAGAGGGACAGTCACATACTAGTCCTCCATTATTTTGTGGTGTCGATTACACCACTTGAAAAATTAGAATGACCATATTTTTAAAATCTATGAACTGGAGGGTCCGACTTGTGACTGCTAAAGGAAGATATGCGCAAACAAATGAAAATGATTTTAGCATGATTAATTCTAATGCCATGGATTTATTGTACTGTGCTTTAGACTCTAATATTCTACTTGAGTTTGTGGCATGTCACAGTGCACAGGAAATCTGGGATGAACTAGAAAAGAAATATGGAGAATCCCAGGAGAAGGAGATCGTAACTCCTTCAAATGCTCCAAGCTCAAATGATCAGGAGGAGGTAAATCATGAGTTAGAAATCAACAAGGAGGTATATATTTCTCACTCTAGCTCGTTTGATGATTCTTGTGATGAATGTTGTGATGTGTCATATACTGAATCATCTGATGATAATGTTGTAAATAATTCTTATGCTAAATGTTATGTTGTGTCACATGCTGAATCATCTATTGAACATAATGATAATTTTGTTAATATTGCATGTGATGATTCATCTGTTGATTCCTATAATATATTTTGTGATGAATCTTCGAATGTTTCTTGTGATGATGATGGTATAAATGAATGCAATGATTCATATGTCTTTCAATTTGATAAATCATGTGGTGAATCATTTGATGAGATGCCTTCATATGGAAAACTAGAAAAGACCTCATTTAAAATGCATAGAATTCTAGTCGAGATATCAAAGAAAAAAACATTTTTGAAAAATGAAATTGAAAAGGTGGCAAAGCACTTAAATGATTTGAAAGAATATCAGGTCACTCTAGAAAGGAGAAAAATGGAGAAGGTTTTGAAAATCATTTGCTTAGAAAGAAAAATTAAAAATTATTCTAACATGTTTTTCAAATCCTCAAGTGATAAAGATAACCTAAACAACCCCTTCGAACTTAAAAAGAAAATTCTTTTCAAAAAGGGTTTAGGTTGGTTACATAAAACCAATAGTCTAGCCTCACTAAAGAAAAATGGAATAAATAAGCACAATCTTTTATGTATATTCAATACCTGCTTATTTTGCAAAACTATGTGTCATGTATGGTTTAATTACTTGCTTAGTAGTTTCGAAGGATTAGCAAAAGAAATGAAATGGATAATCATCAAAGCAAACCTCGCAGGACCTTTGGAAAAATGGATCTAAAGTAATATTGCATAATCATTTAATTCATCCTTAGTTTCTAGGTTTAGGGGTTGTGATGAATGTAGGTTTGGGAAGTGGTTGTTGCTTAAAATATCAAATCTTGGTGTACGCACTCACTAAACACTTCCTTGTTATGCTAAGACTCCTTATCCACTTCCAAATGGAAATGGCATCTATGTCGAGTACTTAATTCTAAATGCTTAACCCATGCTAACATGAAAATCACAAAAGTTAAGCAATTGTTGTCCATTGCACAAGTTTGGTCTTAGGGAATTCATCTTGTTAGATATCATTCTTCTCTAATGACATTCCATGAACATAAAAGCCTCAAACAAAATTTAGTCATCACTTTAGGCTTAAAAGCACAACTGATTATAAATGATTAATATATAGTAATTGTGCTCTTCATAAGACATCTTGCTATAATCAAGATTAGAGGCAACCACTAAGGGATTCAAATTTTATTGATTAAATCAAAATATTCCCTTTGAACCAAAAATATAAAAATCCTCTAATTTTGGTTTATCGCTCCATAGGAAGTCTTTACCAAACCACGATCATATCAGGTATAGATTCATCCTTTCCTTGGTTTCTATCCTTGTTCTACATTGTGATAATATTTATAGGATACTTTCCACTCTCCGAAGAGCATTGTCCAAGAAAATTCAAATACTCATAAATGCTCTTTTGCCTAAGAGATTGAACATATCCACTTCCATGAAAATATCTTGAGTCATGTCCACTTATATTGAATACTCTTCGAACTTAACAAAAATTATAATCCTTAAGAGTGTTTAATCTACTTCACATGCATAGCTCTCCTTTAGAGCTTCATATCCTTTGAAATGAGTTAAATGGGTAAGTTGGTTGCAGTAAGTCTTAAGATGAATGCATAAAGTTCAAGGAGACCTAGGCACATGCATTTGAAATTAATAGCCATTCGAACTTGTGCCTCTCACACGTATTTAGATTCTTAAGAATAGAGGCAAACGTAGGCTTATCATCTTAATGAATATTAATTGTGACTTTTTGGTCCAATAAGCCTACAACATTCATGTCAAGTCTAAATTCATTGAAAATTCTAATAACCTTGGCTAAAGAAAGTTGATTATTAAAGAAAAGGCATAAATTGAATAACTGCACAACTCAGGGGGAGCATTTATATATTAAATGCTCTCACAATGTCGAACTATCCATGATTCCATAAATGATTAAAATTTCTTTGATGGATAGTTTATGTCTTCTCCGAGCATGAACTTCTATTGAGCTATATTGAATATCTTATGTTGATTATACTACTGGAATGCATGCTTACTCTAGAATGCATCCTGCATGGCGGATGCAGTTGAGGAGAATTGCATGCTGGTAATGAATTATAGGTTCTTACATGCTCAAATTGAATTATCTTGAATTGTTTGCTTGAATCTATCAAGTTTTGGTGGATGAAAATTTGGGAAATGTCTTATTTATAGACGGCATGCTGCCGAAATTTCGACAGGATGTTTCTCAAATCAAAACCTGGTGTTAAAGATGATTATGATAATAAAAATGTTAAAATATTTTTGAAAGGATGAGTGAAAACTTAAATAAAAATACCACACTTTCATCCTTGCATAGTCATCACGCACTTAGGGGAGCTCAGTTCCATCCCTATAGAAAGCTCATAAATGACTTATATGCATCACTTCACTTTTTGAAGTATTAAGGCTCTTCTAAGAATCTTGAATATCATATCCAGCCCTTAAAGCTATATGTTTTGATATGAAGTGTTCTCTATTATGTGATTTATTTCATGTCTCAATATATACTCTCTGATGCATATATGGCTTATAAGGAAAACTATACTGAACATATGATAAAACCTCTTAATAGATAACCAGTATAGTTGCACTAAAAGGATCGCTTATACTGTCTGGCACACCTAGTGAAATCAATTTTTGATTAGTATAAGCAACACATTTCCCTTCCTAAGATGCACAGTAATTACATAGGATAGTACATGTTAAATCCTATTTGTTTGTGTTGAATTGAAAACATGTAAACATTTAGTTTGTGTCTTAGGATGAACTTAGTTCATGGACACCATTTGATCAAATTCTTTGGGCTATGCAATTTCACTCCGTACCCAAATGGTAGAGCATCGTCCCTTTTGAATTGAATGTCCCATATGTTGATGATGGTCCATTGACTAAGGAATTTGCATGACTTAGAGGGAGTTTTTCATTTTGCACACACTCATTATGTTTTGAGTTGTGTCATCCTTTTTGAACCCCTATTGTATACCTTTGAGTATAGTCGTGGTTGACTATCGTGCATTTAAAGTGAAATGCAATATGTCATGCATATGCACTAAATGATTAATATTTGTTGCTTGCTGAATTCATTTGAT
The DNA here is from genome assembly GCF_029873635.1 of Malania oleifera. Classification (NCBI taxonomy): domain Eukaryota; kingdom Viridiplantae; phylum Streptophyta; class Magnoliopsida; order Santalales; family Ximeniaceae; genus Malania; species Malania oleifera. The sequence goes on from NC_080422.1 coordinate 15,744,492, forward strand.
AGGATGAGTATATAAGAAATGCACTTAAGAGAACATCATCCTTGAGCTTAATTCAAGTAAGCATGCATGCAAATATACATGGGAATTTAAGTCTCAATCTTAGGATAAATCACTAAGAACTTAATGCCTAAAATCTCTTGCATGCTAAGTAATACTAAGAAGAATGAACATATGATGGTTGTACTTAAATGAAATTCATTCTTGAGCATAAACGCACTTATGTATTCCTGAGACTATACCGATGAGCTTAAGCCCCATCCTTGAGAAAAGAATTATAACTCACCAAACTCCGTGGACTCATACTATTAATTGGCTTTAACTTTTTGAGTTTGATTTGTTCCATTACTTATACTGTATTAAAAACTTAATGAACTTTCATAATTAATGTCAGTATAAGTAGCTAATAGGTCTAATGCATAGTAGAGAGGCTTCTTAGATACTTCATAGTTTGCATACATTTAGGGGGAGCTCTCTAGTAAACATTTTAAAAGTCTTAGCAACTAATATTCTGTTGATATGCCTTCTTGCCTTAGACTTTGTGAATGTTGATTATTGCTTGTGTGCACATTCCTTTTATCTATAGCTTGGTCATATTGGATGTAATGAATATTAATTATTACTTGTGATGCACAACTCCTTTGTCCACTTCATGATGATATTGAAATTTATATATTGATTAGACCATATTGAACTATTTGAGTGGTTGTGGATAAACTGTTAGGAAATATAAACTCAAACAGGTTACATTTTATACAACACTTATTTTGGAAAGTCCGATTTACAAACGGCACTCTGCCAAAATATTTTTAAAATCTTTCCAAAATTCATAATGTATAAATGTAATACTTACCCATTGCCTAAATTGTTACCTCGTATGGCCCTTTTTGCTGTTGCCAAAACAGGGAGATGGAAAGGGGCAAAAATAATGGGTAAAGTAATTTGGTTAAAATAAATTAGATGCATATTGATATGGGGAGCCTTCTTACGCTTATACGTATATTTTTTTTGGGTGTAATTGTCATCATCAAAAAGGGGGAGAATATTGACCTTATAGGTCACGTCCTGTTTTGATTATGACAAATACTCATTATATCTAATGGGTGTTTGAGGTTATGTGCAGGAACTTAAATTGAAATATCTTAATGCACACGTAAGAAAGTGAAGATTGAAAACCCAAGTTCCATTGTATTGTATTTCATTTATGAAGAGGGTCTGTAATAGTAATTAGGGTCTATGGTTTGTAATAATCATACACACATCACATGCATGCTCTAATACGTAAGTTCAAAATGAAAATGACCTTAGAAAAACCTTAGGGATTACCTTTTTATCGACCTTTGGTCAACCAACACCGAATTTTTTCGGTGTCTTCGAAAAAACCTAAAAATGACTCTAAGACACTCATCATTGCACTTGTATGTGTTAGGCACTTGAATAGGGTGAATGTGGATTGGAATAGGACCGAAATGCACAAAATGTGCACCATCGGTCGACCGACCTAGGAAGTTCATTCTTCCCTTATCGACCAAACCCGGTTTGGGTCAACAAATTGACCACAGTCCGGTCGACCGAGCTCCTGAAGCTTATTTGACCTCGGTCGATCAAACCACCCTGAAGTCAACAGTTTGACTTCCTGGTCTACTGAGAGCTTTTTTAACTACACCAACCTGGTCGACTGAGTTCCCATGTGTGGGAACCCATCGGTCTAGTCGACCGATTAGGTAGTTCAATTTCACCCTAGTCAACCGAACCACACTATTTTGGAAAAATCGCCTTTCCTGGTCGACCGATCCTGAAGTTCAGAATTGGCCCGGTCGATCGAACCATATGAACTTCGATCGATTGAAAGTCTTCTGATCAACCATTCCTCTTGGGTTGCCCTGAATTTTTATCGTGGTTAACTTATTTTTAATAGGGTTAAAATAATTAAAACGTCATTAATCTTTTTTAATAATACCAGGCTTGTCCCCAACGGTTATAATTCTTGGGGTGTCTATAAATGCCCCTTCATTTGGGAAAATTAGATAGAGATTAGCCAACTTGATTAACAAATTTTCTCTCATTCTAAAAAATCCCACTATTTATTTTTATACTCCCAATTACTCATATTTACTCTCCTAAAGTTCTAACATCATCTGTAAGTTGATTGAGTGTTTATTTTCATAGGTTTGCTCTCCCACTCGTATGCGATTGAATCAATTTTTATGAGAGCTAAACCAAAGTGCTCTTAGGGGCTTTGCTCATAAGCCTGTCCTAAGAAGACTTGCATTAAGCTTCTGAGTATTGCATTTGTGTTGCAATACCTTAGAAAGCTTATATTTGTTTTTGGATTGCAAAAACATTTTCAAAAACATTCTCAAATATCTTGTGTGATTTATTTCGATATATTTTTTAGAAGATATTTATGTTTGTGATATTAATTTGCGTTGCAATATTCATTCACTTACATATCATTTGCTGAATACGGAGATTAAATATCTTTTGCAAACCAAGCATATACACTATCTTGAGATATCCTACTGATTGATATATTTGTGACTTGCTTGACATCTTTGTATGAACATGTTTGATTGAATATCCTGAGATACAAAGATTACCTGTTGATACTCTCACACACTCATTACACTAATAGCAAATGTATCTGAGAGTTAAAATATTAGACCACACTGAGCTTATATATTAAATCATCTGGTGGTATATGTGACTAAGCGCATTTGGGCACATATCTGTTTTACACGAATGCACAATCATCGTACCAATCTTATTGATTGAGAAAATACTTTTGTATTTCCAGGCACGGGCCTAAAAAGGGAGAATAGCCCTTTGAAATAGTCCCGGATTGGCTTAGACCGTGTTAGGAAAGTTAGGTGCGCCATCCTGTTAAGGCGTGTTGGTTGAGGTCAGCCCCTTAAATTGACCTGGTTGTAAGGGTTGAGGTCAGCCCTGTGATAATTGACTTGGTTTTAATTGGTGTCGATCCACCCTTAAGTGAATCGTTAGTGGAATCCTCGAGCTTGCGAGCTAGAGGCGGGGACGTAGACACAGTTGGTCGAACCCCGATAACATATCGTGTGTTTATGTATAATTGTGCACTTCATATTTATCGCACGTATATGTTTTGGTGTGAATGATGCGCATAATTTAGATTTTCATATATTATATTTATCAGCGCATTAGAGATTGCTTAGAAAGACCCTAAGTTGTAATACCTTGTTAACATCTAATTTTACCTAGGAGAAAAGCTTAAAAATTCCAATTCACCCCCCATCTTGGAAATACACCAATTCTAATAATATATATATATAATTAAAGAGCAAAATAAAGAAGGAGTGGGGTTGAAATGAAATGATCTGGGGCTGGCCAGGGGCTGTTACTTTGTTAGGTCTGTAGGCTTTAGGCTTTCAGAAATTTATTGGACGTGTCTTCTTCTATATTTTCCTCTACGTGTGTGTGTGAAAACTGGAGCTGTGCATGGTGATTGTTGAGTGCATAAATTTTTTATTAACTATATTTACATGTTATGACATTTTGTAACATGAGAATATATGAATGTTATTGTAATTTTTTTTTAAGTTTCTTCAAGAGTCAAATACATGTTTAAGAATTATTTGGTATTACTATAAAAAATTATAAAATTTAAAATTAAATGATAAATAAAAACTAATAACTTGTGTGATTATTATTTGTAAAGTTTAAAAAACTTTAAATTTAATTAAAAATTATTTGTTTTTGTATTTAAGTTAAATAATGCTATAAAAATATAATTAAAATAACAAAAGTTCAATATAATGCAAATTAAAAATATTATAATAAAAATATAATTTATTATAATTATTTTACTCAATTGCTATATTTAGATGAGGTTTCATCTCGTGCTGGAGTATTTGCACACGTGCTAGAGCCCGATGAAAACTGAAGAATTTCCGCCTAAAATGCTCAACGTTCAAATCAACCCCTTTTCTACAACACCTGCATAGCCATTAACCATCAAAAATGGGGGAAGGGGGGATTTTTTTTTTTTTTTACTATTTTTTAATTGTCATATACAATAATATTTTGAAAAATATAGCAATTGAGTAAAATAATTATAATAAATTATATTTTTATTATAATATTTTTAATTTCCATTATTTTGAACTTTTGTTATTTTAATTATATTTTTATAGTATTATTTAACTTGAATACAAAAATAAATATTTTTTAATTAAATTTAAAATTTATTTTAACTTTACAAATATTAATCACACAAGTTATTAATTTTTATTTATAATTTAATTTTAAATTTTATAATTTATAGTAACACTAAATAATCCTTAAACATGTATTTGACTATTGAAGAGACTTTAAAAAAAAAATCTAATAACATTCATATATTCTCATGTTACAAAATGTCATAATATGTAAATATTGTTAATAAAAAAATTTGTGTACAAAGCAATCACCATGCGCAACTCCAGTTTTCACACACACACACACATAGAGGAAAAAATAGGAAAAGATAAGTCCAATAAATTTCTGAAAGCCTAAGGCTTACAGACCTAACAAAGTGACAGCCCCTGCAAGCCCCTGTGAAAGTTCAAATATTTGGAGAATTGTTGTCTTACCTTAAACATAGGTATAGGGGTGTATTTATAGAGATGTAAAATATATTCTTGTTACAACTGAATCATGAAAAGACAGGAATAGAGGAATACATTTGAATTTAAACATTTGAATTGGAACCGATTACATATCTAAACAAACATATCAAGAATCCTGAGAAATATTTGAACTGATCTTCGTGTAACTGCATATCAAGAATCCCGGGAAATATTTGAACTAATCTTCGTGTAACTGCTTTGTGAAGAGCCGCTGGTTGTTACTGTGGATAAGTCTCTAACACATCCACTCAAGCTTAACTGTGCAGATGCAATGTTCAGCTTGTCACGAAGAAGAGAGAACTGAGAGGAAGATAGTGGCTTGGTAAAGATATCAGCGATCTGATCTCTGGTAGAAATGAAGCGGATGTCTAATGTACCACGAGCAACCATATCTCGAACAAAATGAAAATCTATCTCAACATGTTTGGTTCGAGCATGAAAAATCGGATTTGAGGATAAATATGTGGCACCAATATGGTCACGCCAAAGAATTGGAGTTGTAGAGGGAAGCATCTTAAGTTCAGTCAGAAAAGAACATAACCATGTGATCTTAGCCGCAGTATTTGCTAATGCTTTATATTCAGCTTCGGTGCTTAAGCGAGCTACAGTAGCTTGCTTCTTACAATTCCAAGAAATTAGATTGCCCCCAAGAAAAACACAGTAGCCACTTGTGAAGCGTCGATCATCCCTACTTCCAGCCCAATCTGCATCGGAGTAGGCTTGTAGTGATTGGGATTGCGACTTGTGAAATTGGAGGCCAAAATCCAGGGTGTGCTTGAGGTAGCGCAGCAAGCACTTGGTTGACTGCCAATGGAGGATTGTAGGCTTGTGAAGAAACTGAGAGAGCTTGTTACTCGTGAATGCTATATTTGGTTTGGTGATGCAAAGATATTGAAGAGCACCAATAGTGCTTCTGTAAAGTGTTGGGTCCGAAAATGCTTCACCTTCATAAGCCGAGAGTGTTGTTGTTGTGGCCATAGGATTCTGAACTGGTTTTGCTTCTAGCATATTGGTATGTTTCAGGATATCCATGATATATCAATGCTGAGATAGAATGAAGCCCTTGGAATTTTGAATCATTTCAACACCAAGAAAAAAATGTAGAGGACCCAGATTTTTAGAAGCAAAGTCATTGTGTAAATATGATAGCAAATCATCAATAGCTGGCCGTTTATTGCTTGTGATGAGAATATCGTCCACATATATAAGCATAAATATTCTAGAAATGGAGGATGTATAAACAAACATGGAAGTGTTGGACCGAGTACCTTTAAAACCAAGATCAAGAAGCTTGTTGCTGAGTCTAGCAAACAAGCCCGGGGGGCTTGTTTGAGACCATACAAAGCTTTTTGTAATTTACATACATGGTTTGGGGACTGGGGATGAAGAAAACCAGGGGGCTGAGACATGTATACTTCCTTTGATTAATTCCCATGTAAGAAGGCATTTTGAATATCGATTTGATGAATAGCCCATCCAGCCAAGATAGTTAAGGAAAGAACAGTATGTACCGTTGTAAGCTTGCCAACAGGGCTAAATGTTTCACCAAAATCAATACATGGTTGTTGGTGATAGCCTTTGGCAACAAAACGCACTTTATAGCGTTCGATAGTACCATCCACATTTCTTTTGACGTGAAACACCCATTTGGAGCCAATTATGTTAGAAGTTGAATCAGGAGGAACCAGTGTCCATGTTTGATTATGAAGCAATGCATCAAATTCAACGTTCATTTCTTGGCGCCATAGTGGATATTTGATGACTGTGGTATAATAGGTAGGTTCAGTAGGCTTTTGGGATGATTCGGTAAGGAGAGCACTTGGGATTGGGTATCAGATCATGTCTTCAGGAAGATGTTTGGGTTTTTGGATATTATTTTTGGACCGGATGATCATTGGGTGTACTGATGGTATTTGGGCATTAGTGGTGGATGGAGGAGAGTTGCTTTAGTGCAAAGAAGAGGTTGGTTTTTCTAAAATAAAATTGTCACTTAAAGGCTACCCAGTGAATATTTAAAAGAGAATGCTGCCAGCCGATCTCATAGTGTTTGATATGCACGAATTTGACGTGATTCTGGGGATGGATTGGTTAGCCGCCAATTATGACAGTATCAATTGTCATAAAAAAGAGGTAATATTCATATCTCTTGGGGAGCATAAGTACAGATTTGTGGGATCGTGGTGCACTACTCACCACAGATATTGTCAGATATTCAAGCAAGGAAGCTACTTCTAGACGGATGCTAGGGGTACTTAGCTTGTGTAAAGGAAGTGCTAGGGGGAGAGTTAAAACTTGAAGATATTCCAATAGTGAGGGAATTCTCAGATGTCTTTCCATAGGACTTACCTGGATTGCCTCCTGATCGTGAAATTGTGTTTGTTGTAGACTTATTTCCAAGGACGACACCGATTTCTAAAGCTCCTTACAAAATGGTTCCAGCTAAATTGAAAGAATTAATGGAGCAATTACAGGAATTACTAAGTAAGGGGTTTATTAGACCTAGTGTGTCATCCTGGGGAGCACCGGTTCTATTTGTAAATAAGAAAGACGGGTCGATGAGGATGTGTATCAACGACAGGGAGATAAATAAAGTGACAGTTAAGAATAAGTATCATCTTCCCGTATTGATTATCTGTCTAACCAACTTCAAGGAACACAAGTTTATAATAAGATTAATCTCTGATTCGGGTACCATCAGGTGAAAATTAAATTAGAAAATGTTCCAAAGACGGCTTTCCGAACTAGGTATGACCATTATGAGTTCTTGGTTATGCCTTTCAAACTGACCAATGCTCCTGCAATATTTATGAACTTGATGAATAGGGTTTTCCATGAATACTTGGACCAGTTTGTGGTAGTTTTTATTGATGATGTACTGGTTTATTCAAAGAATCACGAGGAGCACGGAAATCATTTGAAAATGGTGCTTCAGGTGTTGAGAGAAAGGAAATTGTATGCTAAATTCGGAAAATGTGAATTCTGGCAGGAGGAAGTTACATTCCTTGGACATGTGATATCCGGGGATAGTATCTGTAGTAACCGGGAAAAAAATAAAATTTTCAAAAAAATATATAATAATAAAATAATAAAATAAAATAAATTAATTAAATTAACAAGTAAACTGACGAGTATGCTAAGGAACAAATATATATATAGATATATATATATATATATATATATATAAGTGTGAAAGCTTCTTCAAGAAGCTTTACTTTAATTAATGATTATTATGATATTAATATATATACATATATTAATATATATACAAATATAAATATATATATATATAAATATAAATAACAAATGGTGTGAAAGCTTCTTCAAGAAGCTTGCTTAGATCTTTTTTTTGGAAGTGCTCTCTCTCTCTCTCCTCTCTCTCTCCTAGGACTCTCTCTCTCTTCGATTTCGGGCTAGTTTTACTCCAGATCGACAAACCGAAGCCACCACGACGCTCTTGGCGAAGTTCTCTACAAATCTGCCGGAGCGGATCGTCAGGGAAACGAAGTTGGATTTCATCCCAAATCTAAGGTAAGGCTTTATATTCAATATTTGAATTTTTGACAGTTGAAAAAAGTGATATACGGGTAAAAATATGAGTAAAAATACTGAACTTTAATACTGAAAATTTTCAGTTCCAGGGTGTTGATTGGGAACGTTGGGAATCATCCTTAAGTTGAGGTAAGACTTTTTAAGTCGAATTTGACTTAGTGGTAGTTATAGAAAATGTTGTACGTACGAAAATACTAAACTTTAATTCTGTGAGTTTTCATTTTCAGGGTGTTGAGTTGAGAACCTTATGGGTACGGGGAAGATTTTCTTAGGGGCTTTTCAGGAATCAGGTAAGGGGATAAACTAAGCTAGTTTTGTTTTGAGAAAATGTATGTATATATATGTAGCATCTGGTTTCAGGAAAAATAAATATATTTATATATATGATTTATATTTGAAAAATACTGTTTAAATGATGATATGTTGAATACGTAGAAAATTTGTTTAGTATGGCATGAGTATAAAAATGTTGTGAAATACTGTTTTTTTTTGGAATGGGGACGATATAGATTTCTATGATGGAAAACCGGCGTATGGGCCGAGATATTTTTATATGTATATTTGATTTGCCGGCGTATGGGTCATGCTATGTATGAGATTTGCCGGCGTACGGGCCGTGCTATGAGATTTTCCAGCGTACAGGCTGTACTATGTGATTTACCGGCGTACAGGCCGTGCTATGTTGTTTGCCAGCGTACGGGCTGTGCTATGTGATTTTCCGGCGTACGGGCCAAGCTATGATAAAATGTGTAATACCGGCGTACGGGCCGATGATTTTCATGATACACGTATATATGTGAAATGATATGATTGATGTGAAAATAAATGATACGAGATATTTATGTATCACGATTTTAGTATATGTATATGATATCAGAACTTGGTTGGCTTGGTCTAGGCTAGCACTTGCACGGTACCGTTGCTATGTGTTCATGGTCCTTGTGATCATGATATCTGTGTTAACGCCGCTGTACGGAAGGGTGTGAGATTGGATGGTCGATGTGGTTATTTTCAAGAAGTGTGCTGTTATCGCCCTTGGTGTACGGACCAGTTTGGGTAGACCCATTGGACCTACAGACTACTGTTTGACTTGGCAGTGGTCGGCTAACCATTGTCAGGTCCTGCCTTTGGGTCACACAACCCAGTCATGTGGGGGTAGTACATGACAACAGCCAGCTAACCTACTAGGATTGTTTTTATGTTATTATTATTATTATATGAGATGAGAATGTTTATGAAAATGCAGTATGTTCTGCCATGTTTTGATATGTTTTCCCAGATTTGATAAACAGTATTGAATATGTTATGTATGGTATGTAGAACACAGAATACTCATGTTGCCATACACTGGTATTAGTTTATTTCCCTTACTGAGAGGTGTCTCACCCCTAAATCTTATACATTTTTCAGGAGCCCCTAATAGGAGAGCGGGAAAAGCCCCGCTGATCTAGATCAGTTGTTTGCCCTCTTTGGAAGGGTAAGTTTTTGGTAGGGACAGTTAGGTTTTGTGGGGATTGTCCCTAGATTTCATTTTTGAGATGTATATACTTTGAGATAGTAATTGTAGTGACTCTGGTATGTGTTATGCACATTATGATGAGATGTATATGATTTTATACTTTTTGCTGCGTAGGCTTTTGCTGTATGTTTTGTTATATCCCTGGTGCCCATGGGCCGAGGTGGATTGTGACCTGCTGAGTTGGAATGTATGATGTGATGATAATTTATTTATATAAAAAAATATATATGTGAAAAAGGAGCAGGTCGTTACAGTATCTCTGTCGATCCGAGCAAGATAGAGGTAATAGTGAATTGGGTGAGACTGAGGAATATTTAGGAGATCAGAAGTTTCTTGGGTCTGACAATGTACTACCAGCGGTTTATGGAAGGATTTTCTAAACTATAGTGTCCTTTGACATGGTTGACGAGGAAAAATGTGAAATTTGAGTGGATCGATGGTTGTGAGCGGAGTTTTCAAGAACTGAAACAGCGACTCGTCATTGCTCCATGTTGGAATTGGTATATTCCCAAGAGGGGGGTGAATTGGGTAATTAAAATTTCTTATGTTGAAGCACCATTAATTTCCAGCAACTTGTCACTGCTTCAATAATTCCCAACCTAGGATCTGTCTAAGCACATACCAATACCCCAACAAAATAATATTGAGCAGATAGATAAAACAAATGCAGCAGGCTCAGTATTACCCAATCACTCGCAGTATTTAAAACATGCACAACATTTATATAACAATTCAAATATAAACATACATGTGCATAAATTAAATTGTGGAATTATAAAGAGTATAGGGAAAGAAAGAGCCGACACAGGATATGTTATCGGGGTTCGACCAATACTACCTACGTCCCCGCCTCAAGCTAACAAGCAAGAGGATTCCACTAAGGGCTCACTTCAAGGGTGGAGCAGCATCATATACAACTAGGTTAATTAACGGGGTTGACCTTAACCTACAACCATACCTTACTAGGATGGTACACATAGCTTTCCTAATCGGGTCTAAGCCAATCCGGGACTATTCAACAGGGCTAGTCTCCCTCTTCAGGAACATACCTGAAATACAACGGATTCACAATAAACTTTGCAAACAAACTATATGCTTCTTACACAAGCAAATATGTACCAATATAATCAACACACTATCGAATGATAAGATGTGATAAGCTCAATGTAGTCTTAATGTCTACTCTCAAAGATTAATGCAAGTAGCAATCAGTACGTGAGAGTGTGTATGTGAGGATCTTTGTATCAAGATAATAGTATCAATCACAATATAGCAACAAAGATCTCAAGCACGCTTCAAATATCTTCAACAAATATTTTTCTTAAAATGAACCACAAAGATATTTGAAATCAGTTTGTAAAATATTATTTCACAAACAAAACCACAATACGAACACTTAAGTATTGCAATAAATATGTAAAACTCACAAGCTCAAAGAAGTTTTCCTATGGAAGACTTATAAATGAAGTCTTCTAGAAAAACTTTAATGCTTACTCTCAAAATAAAATAATCTCAATCGACGCAAACAGATGAGAGTGTAAGCTTAATGAGATGAATACAATAGCACTCTTACTAAGTGTTATTTCCAATATGAATGAGTAAGAATGGAAATATGAAACTTGAATATGAGAAATAGGCTTTTTGAAATTCAGAGAGTATTTGCTAATTATTTTTGCTAATCTCTTCTTTATCTTTGCAAATGAGGGGGTATATATAGATATACTAAAAAATATTACCGTTGGGGACATATCTGACATTTTTGGAAAAGTTTAAATGAGGTTTATAAAAAAATAATAGCGTTTTAACCTCGGTAAAATCCGAGCAACCCAAGAGGGTTGGTTGACCATCTTGATGGTTCGGTCGACCAGGAAGAATTTGAACTACAAGTTCGGTCAACCGTTCATAAGGCAATTTCTGAACCTCCGAGGTTCGGTCGACCATTTTGGATTCGGTTGACCGAACTTTGTTGTTCGGTCAACCAGGCAATTTTTGTACTGAGAGTTCGGTCGACCGGGCAGTTGGGATCTCCCCACTCGTTATTTCGGCCAACCAGAGCATTACAACTCATTTTAGGTTCGGTCGACCATAGGGTCAAATTGTTGACCCTAGGGAGATTCAATTGACCGAATGGTTCTGCATGTAGAAGTTCAGTTGACCGAACACACTAAAATTGTGCATTTCAATCCAGATTTAAATTAAGAGTTTCCCTTGATGGCATATGTGATAATGGGAACTTTTCTCAGTGCTAGTGCAAGGACCTAGGGTCTTTTCTAAGGTCTTTTTACTTAATCCAGAAAATCTTGTGTCGTTCAATCGAAGGGTGATCCCTAAGGTCTTTCTAAGGTCTTGAGCTTATCTATCCTACTATGTAGGTAAGACATTAATTATTACAGACCCTTGAACTTAAATTATTACAGACCCAATAATATTGCAACAAATGATATTTATATGTCGGGTCTTCATAATTCTTCAAGTTGCTGCATGCTATCAATGTGATCCAGTTAGCATGATCCTACACACAAACTTGAAAGTCATCAAATAAAGAGTATTTGTCATTATCAAAATCGGGAATGACCTATAAGGTCAACACTCCAATTTTGACCATTCCATTAGGGAATAATGGTTTCGTGATTTATAGTGACGCGTCTTAGAAAGGGTTGGGGTGTGCTCTGATGCAACAGAGAAAAGTTGTGACATATGCTTCTCTGCAACTTAAGGAGTATGAGAAGAACTACCTTACACATGATTTGGAGTTGGCTGCAGTGGTTTATGCATTGAAAATTTGGAAACATTACTTATACGACAAAAGATGTGAGATTTTTACAGACCAAAAGAGCCTTAAGTACTTCTTCATGCAAAAGGCATTGAATATAAGATAGAGGAGGTCACTGGAAGTGATAAAGGATTACAATTACACCATCAATTACCACTCAGGGAAAGCTAATGTGGTAGTTGATGCCTTGAGTTGGAAGTCAGTAAATGCCTCAGTATCAACAGTGCTAGCTCAACATCATATCTAAATGGATTTAGAAAGACTTGGTGTGGAGTTGGTAGAGGGAAATCACCAGGCATTTATTGCTAATCTGGTACTTCGGCCATCTTTACTAGAAAGAATTAAGACTGCTCAGATAAAAGATACAGAGCTGGTAAAGATTATGGATAAAGTGCAGAGTGGATTGGGGAAAGATTTTAATATCTTAGACGATGGAGTTTTGAGGTTTCGTACTAGGTTATGTGTACCTGATGATACTGAGATTAAAAGGACTATTTTGGAGGAGGCACATCGTTTCCTATATACAGTGCATCCAAGAAGCACTAAGATGTATAGGGATCTGAAGGAATCCTTCTAATGGAGTAATATGAAAAGAGAAATAGCTCGATACATGGAGCAGTGCCTGACATGCCAGCAGGTAAAGGCTGAGCATCAAAGACCGACATGGCCATTGCAACCACTTCATATTCCATAATGGAAGTGGGAGTACATCTCTAACTCACTCTAAAAATGAGTAGCTCGGAAGCTATCCCAAGTATAGGAGTTGTGTTGTGTAACAAATAGCCCAAGGGCTAGATAGTCTCCTTGGGAAATGCGGTTTATTCTCAAATTTTTCCTAATTCTAATCAAAAATAAAAAAGTCACTGAACACAGTTCAAATTCAGGGTTTTCAGGATATTTGAGATTTCTTTTGACGAATTAAACGAACATGCAAATTAAATTCTAATCCTAACATGCACTGAATTTAACAACGAAAAACGGAAATCCTAAATCTAATCAGGTAGGAATTGAAACACGCGTTGAACTTTGGACAAAACTAAAAACGATAACTTTCCTACGTAAATTAAAACACACAATTCTAAAAATCTCAATTGAATGCAAACTCAAGAACCAAAGATTTTACGCAATTAAGAACTAACCAAAAATTAAACTTAACAATAACACTAAACAGAAACATGATAAAAATCCAGACTTAAATTAAACGAACTTAATTTAAATCAAACCCAACAAAATTTAACTTCTAAAGAAAGAAAACCAATTTAAATCATAAGGAATGTATTTTTTATTTCTTTGGTATTTTATTCTTTTTTTTCTTTTCAAGAAATCAAACTGACCAAAATCAATCAGAAATTAATTCAAGCAAAAAGTAAATCTAATACAATATTAATCAAGGGAGAAGAAAGTAATAAACTTTAATAAAAACACCCAACCATTAATTAAAAAAATAAAACTTTATAGGAAACTCTAATAAACTAATCAATTGCCAACCAAGATTCAAACTACTTAAAAGAAATAATAAATAAATAAATAAAAGGGAAAGGAAGAGTTTTTTTTTTCTTTGCCCGTGTGGAGGAATACAGCAGCAGCCGTGGTAGCTTGAGGAGGCTTTGGGTTTGCTGGCAACTGGAAAGAGGAGCAGCACGGGAAGCAACTACAGGAGTTCTGGTTCAGTAGTAGGCAACAAGTACACAACTTGGGAGCACTTGCAACAAGGAAGAGGAGCAGCAGGTATGGATCCTCTCAGCTTCAGCAACCAGCAGCAGCTGAGGTATGGGAAGAAGGCAGTAGGGGTAAACAACAACGGTGAAGAAGAAGAAGAAGAAGAAGGCAGCTGGAGGCTCGGCTTTGCAACAGGACAAGGAGGAGAAAAGGAAGAAGGAAGAGAAAGGAAAGGAGAATAAAGGAGAAGAGGGAAGAAAGGGAGGGTCGCGGTTGTGCATGGACAAAAGGATAGAGAGGGAGATAGAGCTGAGAGAAAGGGAAAAGGAAAAGAGATTTGAGAGAGCAAGAGAGTTAGGGAGAAGGAAGAAGGAGAAGAGAAGGGAAGGAGGGGCTGCCTGTTCAAAGAAACAAAAAAAAAAAAAGACAATATATAAGGGAGAGGGGGCTGAGAGCCCTACCTAACATGCGTTTGATGCTCCGAACCTAGCTGCATGGCCGAGTCACATAAGATTTATTTTATTTTATTCTTTTTCTTCTTTTTGCTTCCCTTTCTTCTTTCCTCTTCGTTTTATCCTTAGTGAACGAGGATGATTTTGGCCATCTTAGAGCTCGTTTCTACTGAAACTCAAAACACGGAAGTTGTAAATAATATTTTCTTCTTTCTCCAAGATTTCAAATCGTCTCGATCGGAGCTTAGATGGGAAAATTATGTGTAAATTACGAACTAATACGTGTTTTAGCTTTCGATAATTTTCCTACGATAAAAAATGCCAAAATTTCATAAATTGCTTAATAAAACCCAAATATTATAAATAGGACATCGTGTTAAAATATTGAGAGTAATAAGGTATTTAATTAAAAATATAAGCCTCATTGCATGAATTAAATCACCTAATTACGCAAATTAAGTGCGTAATGACACCTCCCAACTAACGTTTTGCTAGTCTCTAGAAAATAACGTGAATGAATTTTAGGGTGGTATCCACAAATACTAACTCCAACAAACATGAAATAAGTGCACATGTGGCACAACCATACTGTTTCACATACAGGGATATGACTGAATTTCACACAAGCTCATCATATAAAATGCACACTTCTCTGAAGTAAGTCATTTGTGCAAGTTTCATCATTATATAACAATTAAGAACAATATACTCTCATGAAGCTACCCAGCAGTACAATTTAAAAGTTAATGTGGTCATATAAATTCGAGTATAAGCAGGTGAAATCTCAAGGAATGTGTGATGTGCGTGACTCATTACACCTAAGATACCAGTGGACACCTACAGAACGGTCGTTTTGACTCGGCCTAACTAGTATACCCTCAAAAACACTCAAAAAGAATGGGTTCACTCATCATATGTGAGGAGGAGTGTCATGATCAAACATCCCACATATTGCAATGAACAAATGCTAAGTATATGCAGTGGACTAGTCTGAAAAGGATCTAGCCTATCTGTGAGGTGTCGGGTCCTTCATCCTAGTATCTTCTCACCTACTTGCCAAGTCCAACCGAGATCACCCCAGATCAACTTATTCACAAAAGTGGCATGAATACATCTGAGGTATTAAACAGTTGAAGAATCTTGATACATGGAGAACATGTGTCGTGTCCCTGACTTTTTGTGGTATTTATGTGGAGCAGGTATTAACCATTCATTTCATGTGCATTTCTATTTTTCTTATTCTTTCTTCTGCTTATTCTTCAATTTCTATCTTTTCATTGTCAATTAGAACAATCATTACACTTCTTTTATTATCTTCATACCACTCATTTGAATTAAGTTCGAACAGTAGTCCATAAACTAAGTCTATCTCTAGGGGTGGTTCAACCTTCACATCTTGAGTAGGCTACAAGACCTAGGTTTCTATCTCCCCACTAGATGTCACATCTAGGCTAGCAATTCAAAAATCGAGACTAGTGTACAAAGAATATCTATAAAAAAAAAAAAAGGAAAGTTAAGTTTCATGAACTTTGAGCCGACGTCATAAACTCAAAAGAACAATAAATGGCTTAACAATACCTCACAAGGTGTCATAGTCGTCACGGGCGCTCTCTCAGTGCTCACAAGGAACCCTAAGTGCTACAAGTCACGTGAGCGTGTATTTTCAACCTCATGAGATATCATGTAAATACAAGAGTTTATATAGCCAGATTAACACGAGTGTACTACCAATCAATTCTTCATGGAGTTACAAAATCATATAAAGAGAAACTACACATAAATGACTCAAGTGTGTAGCTCTTAGGTTATATGCATGTATGTGAAGGGTATATGTTAGTGTTAATCATGGCATAATCATTTATCCTCAATACTCCTTTTTCTTTCTTTCTTTCTTTCTTTTTGTATAATATAAAACCTAGCAGGTAAACATGCACAGTGTCACATGCAAATTGTCACCCCCCAACTAAAGTGTAACATTGTCCTCAATGTGAAAGCATAGGGGATATAGAGAAGATGTGCACGGGAGAAGTATAGCGTACCTAGGTGGAGAAGTAATGGAAAAGGAAAACTGAAACCACAGAAAAATATACCTGAAAATTAACTAAAAATAAAATTAGGTAAAACAAAATGAAAAGAAGGGAAAGAAAACATCACAGTTGAAACGCCCCGAACCCTTAAATCGGGGTCTGTCGCGTTATACCTGATAAAATCCTAATAATCCATAATCCATAATATACGCAGCGGAAAACATAACCATAATCTCCATATAACATAATACTAGAGTTTACTAATTCTAATGACCAACTATAATAAATTAATCATCCACCTGTATTTAAATATATGCATGTCTCCAAAACATTATCCACTAATATCACTATGTTTCACAACTATCCTTTCATAACTGACTTAAAACATAAGTTATAAAACATAAAATATACATATCAAAATTAACATAAAAATATACCATTTTCTCTTTCTATTTACCAAAAATGCTATAAAAACCTCAAACTCTCTAAGCTCGATCTTGAGGAACTCTTGAAAAAGAAAATTTCATATTCGGGTGAGACACATCTCAGTAAGGGAAGAAACAATATATTAAAATAGTGTGTGGCCAACATGAGATTATACATATCATTTTATAATATTTGCAAATCATTAACATAACACTGAAAGTCATTTTTTGAACCTAACAATCACATGCAAAGGTTTAACCCACGAGATTACCTGAGGATAGGGGTGATTACCCGTTCATACAAGTAGCACCCCTCTCCTCTGATACCTAGGCAACCCAAAGGTCGCAACTAAAGCTTACTAGGACACTCACCTTACTCAGTAAGCCCTTAAGTGATAAATTGATCTCATACTCACACATTCAACAATAGTTTACCGGCAAAGGCCCTAAGGATAGAGAATTTTACCCGCCCATACAAGTAGGTTCCCTCTACCTTAATGCATTATGCAACTACTGCCACATCTGAAGCTACTAGTGTACTCGCCTTACTCAGCAAACCCTTAGGCGAAGAGTATGTCTCGCCCAATCGTAACATGTTCTACGTACATAAATACTTCTAATATCATAATACATCATTATTTTTTGTCATTATACATTCATACACATTCATTCCTGTTCATAACTTAACTTTGCATTTCGTTTCACTTTAAGTGACTCTTTCCCATTTGTATCATTCACATTTCACATTTCATTTCATTCTATTGTCATTCCTTGTCATTTCATTTCATAACATTTTCATTTTATTCTTTTGTACTACAACTGCTCTTTAGCCGTCATTTGTTAGTACACATAGAAATGCGCTAGAATCTGCAAACACAGCTCCTTTTAGCTATTATCAGTTAGTCCACATAAAAATGCGCTAGAATCTACTAACCCGGCTTTCAGTTGTCGTACCTTTACATGATTGCATTTAACATACACAGGCAACATTGTCCATATCATATTTTATTCTCATTGCTTTACTTACTTAGCCTGCATCTTATACATTTAACATATAATTTGCACAGATTCTCATGTCACACAATCTAACAATAAAATTCATACATATTTCTCATAAAATAAGCCAACCCACATTTAACATTTATATACTCAAAATGTACTTCATTTCTTATTTAATTCATCAGCAAATTCTTTTCACTTTCACATATACATAACTATATCGACAATCCTAAGCTGAGAAAATATAAATTTCATGGCTGGCATTTTAAACCCACATAAAAACATATATACATATACAACACAATCATTTTTAATTCATGAAAAACCTGATTTAATATATAAATTTCTCCCTTACTTGGTTTCTTGAACTACGCCAACAGGGACTCCGAAAAATACCTGCGGCGCTCACCCGGACCTTGAATTATAATTCCTAACTCTAATAAATTATTCTTGAATAAAATATTATTTAAATATTTCCTAGGGCCATAATTCCTAAATAAATAAATATACCCTTAAATTTAGCCAAATTGCCAAATTTTTCAAATCCCACTCTCGCTTTGGAGTAGGGCCTAGAAAATTCCAACGATGACTACGACGACTAGGACCCCATGGTGGTGTTTGATCGTCGATTCAATAGAAGATTTAACCAAAAATTGAGAAATTAGGGAAAATATACCTTTCCCTAGGAATGGTGCCTATGCCGCTCCCATGACAAATCTACTCCAGTAGAAATGTCAGTGGCGAAGTTAGGAACCCAATGACACCTTTTGTTTCTCGATCGGTTGAGTATTCGTCGAGAAATGAGCGAGAGAGAGAGAGGCGGAGATGGAGAGGTGATAGAGACTGAGAGAGTTAGAGAGAGATTGAGAGAGAGAGACGTTCTCAGATGCTTTCATCTTTCTTTTTTTTTTTGTTAACCTTACTTACTTACTTAACTTAACATATATATATAACTTATACTTTAACTTATATATATATATATTAAGCTTACATATATATTACATATATATATATATATCTTTATTCCATTTTTTTTACTATTTATTTATTTAATTATTTATTTTTTAATTTAATAATAGTTAATTAATTCATTAATTAATTAATAATTATTTTTTTCATACTATTTATTTTTTTTTATTTAATACATTAATTTAATAGTGTTTAACCAATTAATTATTTTTTTTTAAAAAAAAATTTTCGGGTTATTACAACAGTTGTCTGGCAGAGGCTCTCGAGAAATTTCATCTGGTGGGTGCAGGTTTATAAATTGAACTAGCGGTTCTCCAAATTTAAGCCGCTACAATGAATCAATCTTCATACCTGCACGAAAGTCAGCTTCAAATGAATTAATACTCTTCAAAATACTAGACAATACATATGCAGATTGACTTTCTTGTTTTAACAAGAAATGATCTTTATTCAGCATATTTTCAAGGAAATTTACTTCTTTACGAACTGGTTTTTGAGGAAAAGTTGTTGGAACAGTTACCTTTGGTTCTTCAGAAGCATTAGCATTAAAAGTTTTACCTGGTTCCATGAAAGTTAAACATTCACCATTCTGCTCACCCTCTTTATAGGATGTACCAATCATCTTACCACTGGGGGGATTTACTTCAGCAGTACATTCCTTGAAATTTAGTCCAGTAGGGAATGATGGTTCCACGACTGTCAATCTTTGAGGGTAAGGTATCACAGGTTGGTACTCCTTATTGGTCTCGCTCTCCACGTTAACTGACTTCTTCAATTCTGGGCTTGCTTATTCTGATTTTTCTCTGACCTCATCTATCTCAAGTGTAACTTTAGGTGTTGGGAAATGAGTATCTCAGGTTGGGGAACTTCTTTTCCACTTCTCGAAGTAATAACGACCTCCAATGTTTCAGAAGGAAAAAATATGTATTTGTTGCTGTTGGTACTAGTATTCTTGACGATTAGGTTGAGGTTCTATCGAAAATTCCCTTTTTTCTAAGATATTCAACTGCGCGCTCATCTCATTTATGGTCTTGCTATTTATTTATGGCTTGAGTGTACTGATTGTTAGTTGTGACTTGAATTTGCATTAACTTCTGAAAGGCATCCTCAAGAGACTTCTCCGGTGGAGCAAGTGCTGCATTAGATTGAAATCCTAAAGGTGCATAGTTTTGAGAGATCTGTTGTGGTTGATGCTAATGCTGAAGGGTAGGCTGACGATATGACGACTGATAAGGGGGTGCATAGGACTGGGAAGGTTGATTCCAAAGTTGCTTTATACTATTTTCCTTTTCCATTTTTATAGCCTCCACTCTTCTAGTGAGTTCATCTAGACGCGCTTCAACACAAAAATCATCTTTCAATTCATTCCACTCTCCACCATATATTGCTCTCAATGGTTGAGTTGCAATTGGTCTTCTATCAATTCTAGTGTTCCATTGCTGAGCATAGTCAGCTAAATGATCTAGAAAATCTAATACCTTATCAGGCTCCTTGTCGAAGAAATATCCTAAACACATAGTATGAACGAACTACTTCTATTCAGGAGTCAACGTAGTGTAGAATAGTTGACCAGGTGCCATTATTCAAATCCATGGTGAGGACACATGTTAACCAGACCTTTAAATCTTTCCCAGCTTTCATGAAATGTCTTATCAACTCCTTGCACAAATCGACTGATTTGTTCCTACAAAAATTGAGTTCTCTATAAGAGAAAAAATTTATGCAGAAATTCATCTTGCATGTCAGCCAAACTAGAGATAGAATTAGGTCTAAGAGAATTAAACCATGTCTTAGCCTTGTCTTTCAATGAAAAAGGAAACATATACAATCTAATTGTTTGATTAGTAACAGTCCCATCTATAAATGTAATACATGCAAGCTTAAAATCAGTTAAATGCCGATACAAATTTTCACACTCCATCCCATAATATTGAGGTACCACAGATATCATTCCATACTTAATGTTAAAGTTCTATGTATTTTCAGGCAATATGATGCAAGATGGTTGTATGGTTCGTGTGGGTTGGAAAAAATCCATAAGTGTGTGTGGTGCAGGTGCAGCCATATTTTCTTCAAAACTCAATTTTTTTTCTTTTTCTTTTTCATGAGAAAAATTAAAATCATAGGAAAAACACTAGTTTGAAATTAAAACTGACATTCCTCGGTAACGGCGCCAAAAACTTAACTCACTCTAAAAATGAGCAGCTCGAAAGTCATCCCAAGTATAGGAGTTATGTTGTGTAATAAATACCTCAAGAGTTAGATCGTCTCCTCAGGGAATGCAGTTTAATCTCAAATTTTGCATAATTCGAATCGAAAATAAAAAGTTACTGAACATAGTTCAGATTCGGGGTTTTCAAGATGTTTGAGATTTCTTTTGACAAATTAAACAAACATGCAAATTAAATTCTAATCCTAACATGCACTAAATTTAACAACGAGAAACGGAAATCCTAAGTCTAATTAGGCAGGAATTGAAACACGCGTTGAACTTCGGACAAAACTAAAAATGATAACTTTCCTACTTAAATTAAAACACGCAATTCTAAAAATCTCAATCGAATGCAAACTCAAGAACCAAAGATTTTACGCAATTAAGAACTAACCAAAAATTAAAACTTTAATAATAACACTAAACAGAAACACAATAAAAATACGGACTTAAATTAAATGAACCTAATTTAAATCAAATCGAACAAAATTTAACTTCAAAAGAAAGACAACCAATTTAAATCATAAGGAAGGTATTTTTTTCTTTGGTATTTTATTCTTTTTTTTCTTTTCAAGAAATCAAACCGACTAAAATAAAGCATAAATTAGTTCAACCAAAAAGTAAATATAATACTAGTACTAATCAAGGGAGAAGAAAGTAATAAGCTTTAATAAAAACACCCAACCATTAATTAAAAAAAAATAAAACTTTAAAGGAAACTCTAATAAACTAATCAATAGTCAACTAAGATTCAAACTACTTAAAAGAAAAAAAAAAAAAAAAAAAAAAAAGGAAAGGAAGAGTTTTTTTTTTTTCTTTTCTTGTGTGGAGGAATGCAGCAGCAATCGTGGTAGCTTGAGGAGGCTTCTGGTTTGCTAGTAGTTGGAAGGAGGAGTAGCACGGGAAGCAGCTGCAGGAGTTCTGGTTTAGCAGCAGGCAACAGGTACACAACTTGGGAGCACTCATAGCAAGGGAGAGGACCAGCTTGCCTGTGGCACTTGGAAGGAGGAGCAGCAGGTATGGATCCTCTTGGCTTCAGCAACCAGCAGCAGCTGAGGTATGGGAAGAAGGTAGCAAGGGTAAACAGCAATAGTGAACAAGAAGGAGGAGGAGGAGGAGAAGAAGAAGAGAGGGGAAGGAGGGGCTGCATGTTCAAAGAAACAAAAAAAAAAAAAAAGACAATATATAAGGGAGAGGGGGCTGAGAGCCCTACCTAGCGTGTGTTTGAAGCTCCAAACCTGGCTGTATGGCCGGGTTACATAAGATTTTTTTTTCTTCTTTTTGCTTCCCTTTCTTCTTTCCTCTTCGTTTTATCCTTAGCAAACGAGGATGCTTTTGGCCATCTTAGAGCCCATTTTTCTCAAAACTCAAAACACGGAAGTTGTAAATAGTCTTCTCGTCTTTCTCCAGGACTTCAAATTGTCTCAATCGGAGCTTGGAAGGAAAAATAATGTGCAAATTACGAATTGGTACCGGTTTTAGCTCCTGATAATTTTCCTATAATAAAAATATGCCAAAAATTCATAAATTGCTTAATAAAATCCAAATATTATAAATAGGACATCATGTTAAAATATTGAGAATAATTAGGTATTTAATTAAAAATATAAGCCTTAATGCATGAATTAAACCACTTAATTACGCAGTTCAAGCACGTGATCAATCTCCATGGACTTAGTCACAGGATTGCCACCAGCACAGCATTAGCAAAACACCATATGAGTAATCGTTGATTGTCAGATGAAGATTGCCCATTTTCTTCTAATCAGGGCTAACTACTCCATGAATAGGTTGGCCGAGTTGTACATTCGGAAGATAGTTAGACTTCATGGAGTGCCAATGTCCATTATATCAGATTGGAACCCACGGTTCACATCACAATTCTGGAAGAGCTTACAGAGAGCCTTGGGATCCTAGTTGACTTTTAGCATGACATTTCACCTCCAGACTAATGAACAGTCAGAGAGGACCATTCAAATACTAGAAGATATGCTGCGGGCTTTTGTGTTGGACTTTGGGGGTAGCTGGATTCAATATTTTTCCACTAATGGGGTTTGCTTATGATAATAGTTACCATGCCAGTATTGAAATGACACCGTATGAAGCATTATATGGTTGGAGGTGCTGTACTTCACTCTATTGGGACAAAGTTAGTGAAAGGCAAATTTTGGGGCCAGAGATTGTACAACAGACTTATGAGAAAATCAAGCGTATTTGGGATTAAAACAGCTCAGAGTTGACAAAAAAGCTATATAGATACCCCCCCCCCCGATGAGAACAAGAATTTGGTGTAGGAGATAACATATTATTGAGAATTGCATCAATGAAAGGAGTCATGAGATTTGGGAAGAAGGGTAAGCTAAGCCCTAGGTACATTGAGCCATTCGAAATACTAGAAAGAGTTGGTCCAATTGCTTACAAGTTAGCATTACTCCCAACACTATCTAGGATCCATGATGTGTTCCACGTGTCTATGTTAAAAAAATACATCCCGGATCCTTCACACGTGATAAGTTATGACTCTTTGGAAATCAGGGATGCTCTATTGTATGATGAAGTGTCGGTTCAAATCTTAGACCAGAAAGAACAAGAAGTACACACCAAGAAAATCCCGCTGATAAAAGTACTCTGGCGTAATCACGTAGTCAAGGAAGTCTCATGGGAACTAGAGGAAGAAATGCGCCATAATTACCTACACCTGTTTAGCGAGGCCCAAAGTTAAGTAGATAATGTAATAAATAAGGCAAGAATTTAGTTGTATGTAAGTATGTTTTAAGTAGGTCGACCAGTTGGATATATTTAATTGTAAATCTATATGTAATGGTTTTATGTTTGAGTAGGTTTTGGGAGAGTTTTTATGTGATTAATTGTAATCTCCCAGAAATCTTTGATGTAACCACGGTATTCTTTCGCCACAAGTGACGGTTATTAATAAATTTGGAACGGGGCTGCTATGTAGGTGGGCGTCGGCTCTTCTTAGAGTCGGGTGAAATAATTTAGTGATTTCTAGATGATGGTATAAGTATAGGTTAGAAAATTTCAAGGATGAATTTTTTATAAAGAGGGGAGGATGTAGAGACCCGAATAATAATAATAATAATAATAATAATAATAATAATAATAATAATAATAAGTAAAAAAGGAAAATTTAGTTTGGCACAGAACCAAACCGTCAACGGTTTTAGGAGCCCAAGGAAAATCGTCGACGGTTACAAATGGGTGAAGGGTTTGGTGAGACCAATCGTCAACAGTTTCAACAATCTCAAGAAAACCATCAACGGTTTTGAATTACTAAGGGCCAGTAAAGGTAAAATGGTAGAAACACGGTTTGGCTAAAGGCCAAACCATAGACGGTTTCAGAGAAACCGTTGACGATTTTGCTCTGGGACAGTGACCTATAAATAGACCTAAGTTCATTTTATTTGAAGAAAATTGAAATCTCTCTCACTCTTTTTCTCTAGTTGCGGCTCTTCCACTCTCTTTCTCTTCAAATTTTACCCCAAAACTCAGCTAGATTGATAAATAAACATCATTTCAGAGTCCTGACTACAATTCTTAGTTGTTTAACCACAGTGGATTCGTAGTTCAGGGATCTTAGGCATCACTCTAGGAATTAGCGAAATGTATATGTTTTCTAGGCAGTTATTAAATTATGATTTATTACTCAAATTGTGTGGCATGAGTGAATACTGATTTTAGAGAATGTTGTAAAAATTATGAAATTATGATATGATTATTGATGATTGTGTGCCGATTATTGATGACTGTGTGCCAAGTTTAGCCAGCTTCATGTCGAGATATGATATGATATGATTTTATACAAAATGAATTGAGAACATGTTAGATTTTATACGGTTATATTATATAAATTGAACTATATGGTAGCAGGAGCTTGATGGACTAGTTTAGATTGGTTCAGATTGAGAGCACGGTACCATAGCTATGATAATGATAGTCAGTGCAACCACACTACTTAGGTAAAGAGTTGGTAACGAAATTCAATTTAGCCTGCAAAGAGATGTTGACTGCCCCTGGGTCTGGACCAGGCTGTGGTGGGCCAATCATACTACAAATGAGTTAGATTTGACTTAACCTGGTGGTGGGCTAGCCATGGCTAAGTCTTGCCTTCGGGCTGCACAACCCGATCATGTGGGGTTATTAGACGATAATATATGAACATCCATTTAGAGGAAAATTCCTTATGTGTATATATAATATGATTTAATTATTGCATAGAATTATGTATTATGATACGTCATGTTTTGAAAAGGAAATATGTGTTTTCATATATATATATACATAAGTGTGAGTTCATATTTACATGATTTACCAGTTAAAGTTAAGTATTTATTGGACATTTTCTTGCTACACTAAAACTCATGTTGCCACACACTAATAATAATCGATTCCTTCTCATTGAGAGGTGTCTTACCCCAAAACTTAAACATTTCAAGAAATCCAAGCAGCCGAGCGTTGCAAGCTTCGAGATAGAGGAGGCCTAGGTACTATAATTCAGGGTAAGTATTTGAGGAGACTGGGTTATGTTTTGTATAATTTGGGACTTTTTATGGATGTAAGGGGATATATATATATTTGGAGACATTGGAACTCTGGTATTGTATATCAGGATCAGGTACATTATGCTTCCACTGCATTGTTAGTATGTATTTATGGACAGGTGAATCCCCGGTACCACACTTTGGGTTCGGGTTGATATTGTTGATATACAGTTGTGGTATCATAGCATTTTTATATTTAGAGCAATATAATTTTAGGGTCGTTACATGAAGTGTGTTCTTGTTGCTTCACCCTGTAAATCCACCTATTCATCAAAGCTCTCTTGCCCTTAGGCAACTTCACCAACTAAAAAGTGTGATTGTCATGTAATGACCGCATCTTATCTTGCATAGCATCAACCCCCTTTGACTTATGTTCATCTTCCATGGCTTATGGATAACACTCGAGCTCTCCCGCGTCAGTTAGTAACACGAACTCTTCTACAGAATACCAAGTGGAAGCTGTCGGTCTCTAGTAGACCTCCTGAGTGGAACATCTAGTGGTATCTCTGGTGTAGGCAACAGATCATGATTCTCATCCTGTAAGGGAACATCTGTATCACTTGGACCTTGCTAGTCATTGTGAACATCATGTTCAACCTGTGTTGGAAACTCTATCAAAGGAGCCGAATCCAAGTCAATCAAGCCATCATTGTATTGAGGCACTAATTTTTCTATCTTCTTAATATCATATATGATTTGATCTTCCATAAACACAAAATCTTGGTTTCTCACAAGTTTCTTCTCAAATGGATCATACAACTTGTAGCCAAACTCATCTAGGCCATAGCCTAGGAAGATGTCAAGTCTTCACATCTAGCCTAGACCTCTCATCTTTGGGAATATGTGTAAAGCCCCAAACCCTTAAATCCGGGTCCAGCGAGTTACACCTGATAAAATCCCTAAATCAATAATATACGCAGCGGAAAACATAAGCATAATCACCATATAACATAACACCCGAGTTTACTAATTCTAACTATAATCCATATTAAATCATCCATCACCTGCATTTCCATAAATCTACATAACTTCCAAAACAATTCAGTATGTTCTCAAACATTCTTTACTCAACAGCCTTAAAATATAAAGACATAAAACATAATATTTACATTCCCCAAAATTAACTTAGAAATATACCATTTGCTTTTTCTAATTTCCCAATAATGTTATAAAAACCTCGAGCTCTCAAAGAATTCCTGAAAAAAAAAAAAAAAAAGATAAATTCATATTCGGGTGAGACACATCTCAGTAAGGGAATAAACAATATATTAAAGCAGTGTGTGGCCAATATGAGTTTATAATCAACATAATATTTAACATTTGCAAATTCTTAACATAATTTCCGAAATCATTTTTTGATTCTATTCAAACACATGCAAGATATTTTACCTATGAGATTACCCGAGGATAGAGGTGATTACACGCCCATACAAGTAGCACCCCTCTACTCTGATACATTTGGCAACCCAAAGGTCACAACTAAAGCATACCAGGGCACTCACCTTACTCAATAAGCCCTCAAGTGATAAATTGATTTCGTACTCACACAGTTCATACAAAAGTTTACCGGCAAAGGCCCTAAGGATAGGGAAATCTACCCGCCCATACAAGTGGGTTCCCTCTGCCCTAGTACGTTATGTGGCTACTACCACATCTGTAGCAACTAGTGCACTCACCTTACTCAGCAAGCCTTTAGGCGAAAGGTATGCCTCGCTCAATCGTAACATGTTCTACGTACATATATACTTCTAATATCATAATACATCATTCTTTCTATCATTATTCAATCATACACCTCTGTTCATATTCATGGCTTAACATTGCATTGCATTTCACTTTAAGTGACTCTTTCCCATTTTACATTCTTCACATTTCCCATTTCATTTCCATTTCATTCATTTCCCTTTTCATTTCATTTCATTTCATATCCAGCATCTTTCAGCTATTTGACCCAGCATTTTTCAGTTGTCATACATTTACTGAGCTACTTTTAGCTGTTTCACATTTACCCAGCCACTTTTAGCTGTGACACGTTTGCCCAGCCACTTTCAGCTGTGACACGTTTACCTAGCCACTTTCAGCTGTGACATATTTACGCAGCCACTTTCAGCTGTGACACCTTTACCCAGCCACTTTCAGCTGTGATACGTTTACCCAGCCACTTTCAGCTATGACACCTTTACCCAGCCACTTTCAGCTGTGACACGTTTACCTAGCCACTTTCAGCTGTGACACATTTACCCAACCACTTTCAGCTGTGACACGTTTACCCAGCCACTTTCAGATGTGACACATTTACCCAGCCACTTTCAGCTGTTACACATTTACCCAGCCACTTTCAGCTGTTTTACCCAGTATATTTCAGCTATTTACCCAACATATTTCAGCTGTTTACATGATTGCATTAACATACACAAGCAACATAGTCCATGTCATGTTTTATTCACAATGCATTACTTCCATGTCATGTTTTATTCACAATGCATTACTTACTTAACCTGCATCTCATACATTTAACATATATTTCCACACAACATTCTATTTACTCATGCCACACAATTTAGCAATAAAATTCATACATTGCCTGTAAAATAAGCCAACTAATATTTAATCTTTATATACTAAAAATACCTTTCATGTCTTACATAAATATTCTGAAAATATTTCCCACTTTTCTTAGTTCATTTTCACACATACATATCTAATAAACAGCCCTAAACTCGAAAAAAATATAATTTAAACAATTCGCATTTTACCCATACTGAAACATATACACGTACATATAACACAATTTATTTTTCCATTAAATTCATAAAAATTCTGATTTAATATATATTTTTTCCCTTACCTACTTTCTTGAACTACGCCAATAGGGACTCTAAAAAATACCTGCGGCGCTC
The DNA here is from genome assembly GCF_029873635.1 of Malania oleifera. Lineage (NCBI taxonomy): Eukaryota > Viridiplantae > Streptophyta > Magnoliopsida > Santalales > Ximeniaceae > Malania > Malania oleifera. Next base: position 15,773,175 of record NC_080422.1, read on the forward strand.
ACCTAGACCCTGAATAAAAAATCCTAATTCTATAAAATCAATCCTAAATAAAATATATATTTAATACTTCCTAGGCCCTTAAATACCCAATAAATAATTATCTCCTTAAATTTAGTCAAATTCTCAAATCCCACTCTCGCTTTGGAGTAGAGTCTAGAAAACCTCAATTGAAAATTTATCTACGTAAAAATGACGGCAATCGCGACTAGGACCACATGGTGGTACCCAATTGCCAATTTAATAGCAGATTTAAAGCAAAATTGAGAAAATGGAGAAAAAATACCTTTCCCCAAGAGTAGGGCCTAAGCCGTTCCCACGAAAAATCTGCTCCAGTACAAATGTCGGTGGTGGAGTTAGGAATCCAACGGCACCTTCTGTTTCTAAATCCGACGCAAACTCATCGAGAAATTGAAAGAGAGAGAGACGGAAACAGAGGTGGACGCAGGAAAAATAAAAACATTAAGGGAGGGGGGTGCTGATTCTTCTTCTTCTTCCTTCTTCTTCTTCTTCTTCTTCTTCTTCTTTCTTCTTTCTTTCTTCTTTACTTTATATATATATATATATATATATATATATATATATATATATATATATATATATTATCTTATTCCAATTAGTTTTTTTTTTTTTCAAATCCAATGTAGAAATATTTAATTTAATAACTAATTATTTAATTATTTAATTTATCTTAATTTAATTTAACTAATTTTTTTCTTCTTTTTCTCACGCCATTCCTTTTATTTATTTATCTGTTATTTTATTTATATATTTTTTAATTCTTTTAATTCTTTTAAATTTCCGGGTCTTTACAATATGCATAAATGCCTTACATCCAAAGACATGCAAATGATCATAAGAAACATCCTTCTCAATCCAAACCATGTATGGTACATCAAACTGAAGAGGAACACATGGTGCGAGATTAAGAACATGTACTGATGTACTTAAAGCCTCCCCCTAAAAGGAGTTTGGCAATTGTGATTGTGAAAGCAAGCCCCTTACTCTTTCAACCAGTGTTCTGTTCATCCTTTCAGCTAAACCATTCAACTGAGATGTCTTCGGAGGTGTCCTTTGATGCCGAATACCCTATTGCTTGCAATATTTATCAAAAGGACCCAAATACTCTCCCCCCATTATTTGTTTTGATGCACCTCAACTTCTTCCCAAATTGTCTCTCAATTGAAGTCTGAAACTTCTTAAACACATCCAATACCTGATCTTTTATTTTCAAGGTATATACCCCTAACTTCCTTGAATGATCATCTATGAAGGTCACAAAGTAAAGGTAGCCACCAAGTGTTCTAGTCTTCATAAGGCCACAAACATCTGAATGCACAATATCAAGTATACCTAGCTTTCTTTTGGAAGGGGAATTCTTGAAGGAGACTCTGTTTTGCTTCTCTGCTAAACAATGTGTGCACTTTTTCAAAGGTGCACTCTTCATCTCAAATAGAAAATTCTTCTTGGCCAATATTTCCAAACCTTTCTCACTCATGTGGGCAAGTCTCTATTGCCACAACTCTACTAAAACCTCATATTCCATTGCATAATGATGGGGATCAACATGTCTTGACTACATCCTTCGCCGATATGGTGATATGTGGATGACCTCCTAATGTCCAAATCATACAAATTATTTTGTAGGTAACCATAGAGTTATTTGAAGACTACTTGAATACTTTCGATATAAGAAGACCTCAGTTGATAAATTGAAGCAAGTTCGAGTCCAAAGCCCATGTGGGCCCCACCCGAATATGTTCCATGGACCCTACACAGTTTTGAGCTTCCCTTTTGGCACATGCTTGAGTCCTATATTTAATTTGTAAAAATGCAAGACAACTAAGCTTGCTTGTGTGTGCTTAGTAAGTTGTGATAATAATTATTGTGTTAGAATTAAGTGTAGGGTTTAATTGTTGTGCTTCCCAATGTGTGTTTCCTATGCTTTGTCCCCCATGCCTGTGAGAGTTGTGTGAGTGTGTTAATGTATTGTTCCCCCATGCTAGTATTTCTATCTTGTATCATTGTAAGACTCGAGGCAGTTGATGATATTAAATATTGAAAAGAATTCTATTGTTGAAACTTGAAAGCTTTGTCCAATCTCTTGATTGTGTAGTGTGAGGCTATGATGTTCTCTCTGGAGATCAAGTGGTGAGAGACCACTCTATCCAGCGATACCATTCCCTCATCCTCCCTCTCACCCACACAGCCACCCCCATTATACACCCACACGACCACCTCCCCTACACCCCATATCTTCATTCATATTGGTGTTTCAAAGCTTGATTTGAAGAACTACAACGTGATCTAAATTCATCTTGAACAACATCAAGTCATCTAAAAAATATCTTGGTAAATTCAGTACTTATTTTGAACCCTTGTTTTGTATTATGTAAGCCTTTGTTTGAAGCCAGAAATTCCATATTTGATAAACCATTTGAATCATTAAATTTCAGTGTTGTCACTTGCTAGCTAATATCAATTGTATGAATATTAGTTTGTTAACTTAGAACTCGCAATCTTGACTTTGAAATTAACATCTTTCTGCATAAAAGTTTGATTCGTTGATAAGGAACACTTGGGACTTGTTTTATGGACAAAATCATACACCTATTAAAAAATCCAACAACATGTGAAATGTCACATAATTTATGGTGTTTATGTTTGGTTAGCTAAATTCTTAAATCAAAGTGTTTGAGTGTATGTGCTTGTATGAGGATTGAACCGTAGGACTAGGCTGACCATATCCATCCTACATCAATTAATAATGTCTTTGGAGAGTTTTGCCTACAACATGTACAAAGTAGAAACCTTATGAGCTCGAGCAACAACCATAGCACCTCTAGTGAGTTTACACTGATTTGCTGCAATACCCATCATCATCAAGTTTATCTACAAAAATCAAATTCAAATAGAATATGCTTCACATTACTAAGAACTAACTTCATGCCATTACTCATCTCCAAGCACACATCTTCAATACCAACGATTTTGGCCAAGCCACCATTGCCCATCTTTCCTGTCCCAAAGTCACCGACTATATAGGACGTGAAGAAATCATGTTGAGATGTAACATGAGTTGAGGCAACACTATCAATCACCCAGCTGGTCTTATGGCATGTGAAATTAATGACATCATCATCATAAACAGCGAAGAAGTCTCCAGAAGTAGTAATGGCAACTCGATCATCATTTTTGTCATCACCATTCTTTGTATCCTTCCATTTCCCTTTGTTCTCTTTCTTCAACTGTTTGCTATATTTCCTTATGTGCCCTTTCATGCCACAATGATGACACTTAACATTAGCAAACTTGTGGGTCGTGTTTCTACTTTTATCTTTATTTTTCGGACCTCTGCTCTTACTCCTCCCCTTTCTTTTGGCAACCAAAACTTTTTACTGTGAAGAGGATCCTTGTGATTTTCTCCTCATCTCTTCATTCAATACACTGCTTTTAGCCAGATCAATATTGATTACACCATTTGGAGCTGAGTTAAATAATGACATTCTAAATGTCTCCCAAGAGTTTGACAATGTAAAGTAAACACAAGCCCTGAACCTCATCATCAAATTTGATACCCATCCCAGCCAACTAATTAATAATTCCTTGGAAAGAGTTCAAGTGATCTATTAAGGGAGTTCCATCTTGGTATCTCAAATACATCAGCTGCTTCATCAGAAAAAATTTATTATTTCTGGTCTTGCGAGCATACAACGCCTCAAGTTTTTGCCAAAGTGTGCGGGCATGTGTCTCACTATCAATATGAATCAAAACACTATCATCTACCCACTGCCTAAGATATCCACAAACTTGTTTATGCAACAAAGTCCATTCTTCATCAGATTTATTTTCTGGCTTCTCAGAAGCAAACACAGGTAAATGAAATTGTTTCACATAAAGTAGGTCATCCATTTTTCCTTTCCATATATGATAATTTGAACCATTCAAAGACACCATTCTACTTAGATTAGCCTCCATAATTCAACACAAGATATTTAATGGAATAATAACCACTTAAGGGCACTCGATCGAACCTTACTCTGATACCATTGTTGGGTGGTCTAGGACCTTCTTAACCCCAAAAGTTAGCTCAAGGAGTGAGACTTCCCCCCACACTTAATAACTGACCACCAACCCCTTCCACAACCAATGTGGGATAACCCAACAATCTCTCCCTCACACATTAGGATCTCTCCCGGCAAGGCATCGGGGTCTTCCCCTACATGGCAAATTAGGGGGAATGTTGGTGAACTAGGCTCTAATACCAGTTATGGGTAGTTTAGGGCCTTCTTAACTCCAAAAGTTAGCTCATGGGGTGAGACTTTCCCTCACACTTAATAACTGACCACCAGCTTCTTCCACAACCGATGTGGGATAACTAAACAATCTCCCTTTTACACATCGAGGTCTCTCTCGGCAAGGCAACCATTAAGGTCTCCCCTAACATGGCACACTAGGGAGAATGTTAGTGAACCAGACTCTAATACCAATGTTGGGTGGTCTAGGGTCTTCTCAATCCCAAAAGTTAGCTCAAGGGGTGAAACTTTCCCTCACACTTAATAACTTACCACTAGCCTCTTCCACAATTGATGTGGGATAACACAACAATATACCACAACTATAAACCTCCCAAACCCCCTCTCCTACCCCCAAACCCCTAAAAGTTCCCCTCATTTCATAAAAGTGGGACGAATATGTTGTATGTGGAGCCTGATTTCTAGAACATGGAATATTACATGAACAGTATTTCGGGTGTAAATTTTGTTTGTGGCTTCATGGGGAAAGTTAGAGGAGGTCACCCCCTCTGGTGGTGGTCTTGCTAGTCGATTAGCGAGTAGAAATTAGCTGCCTTCGATTCCCAAAACAAAATATTTTTGTTAAGAGGGATACTTTTGTAATTTTGTGTGAAGGTTGCCCTACATTTTCATATAAAACGTATCATTCTTAGTTTAAAAAAAAAATTATTGAACACAAGAAGAGTGAGGAAAAGGGGTTAGTGCATTCTACTTGTACTTATTGTGGAACAATAGAATTAGTGACCTAATCTACTCCAAGGATATACACAAATTGTTGAACCTTGTAAATTTTGTATTTTGTATGCCGTGTTCTTTATTTTATTTCTCGTTTTTCTTTTGTTTGTGGGTCTTGTTGCGGTTTTTCATAACAGAATCCTCCCTATAGGGAGTCCAGGACATGAACCACCAAGCCAAAGCTCAAGCTCGGTTATAAGTATTTTGTGTGTATGTATATAAATCATTTTCAAAAGTTCTAGGAATTTTATTTTCTTATTTAACATTCATGTCCATGCATGTGCTTCCTAGAATTATTCTGGCCTGGTGGCCGTTTAGAATTAACATTCCATAGGGGAAGCAACTGCAGAACACACCATAAAACATATACATAAAGACCAAAGCAGTAAAATATATAGGCTGATACTAATCTTCTCATTCACCGAACCATATTTCTCTCTTCTAGTCTTCCTCCCCTTTTGCAGAGAGCATTCAGAGGAGGGCAGTAGTAGGAACCAACATCGGCGAATTTATTTCATTACTTCATTCTAGTTTTCCATCCCAGCTTGGAGCTTCACAGATCAGCCTTTACTTTTATCACAATGGTTCCTTCATCATACCCAAGAACAACCCTGTATAGAATAATATTAATCATGGAAAAAAAATGTATGCTCAATATTTTCAGCAATAAATATCAAACAGATCAGTTAACCCCTCCACGTATGAATCAATTGGCAAGAGAAATGAGATAAGAAAAAGATGTTTGCGATCGAAACTCACCGATGTGAATCTTTAATGCACCCAATAGCCCAGGCTCTACGCAGACCATAGCTCAATGTGTTGACAAGCCTGCAAGTTCGCGAAAACCAGAGATTTGAAAATTGGGAACCAGCATGAAAAGTTTTAAGGCCCATTTAAATATGGAAAACATTTTTCATTTTCTGCTTAGGCATATATATGGCAGAATTCTCTGTCATGTGAACTCTGTTTTAAGAAGTTTTATACCATGAAATGTACTTACTCGTAAGTGGTCGCGTGCCACACGCGAACCGTTTCATCCTCAGATGTTGTTATTAGTATGGGAAGTTCGGGATGAACACAAACAGCAGTCACATTGTTTGTGTGTCCTTCCAGTGTCTTGACACAAATTTTAGTTTCACAATCCCACACCTTAGCAGTATAATCATCCGAACCGCTTATCAGACATGGTTTACCCTCATCCGTGAAGAACTCAACGCAGTTGACGCCTTTGGAATGGCCTTCCAATGTGCCACTTAGGGTAGGAGAGCTAAGCTTCCATAGCTAATTAAGAATAAGAAGACATCAAGACCATGAATGGTTGTTGTCATCTCTATACAAAGATAACGAAAAATGTATGCACTTGACAAGTAACAAACACCACAAGAAGTAGCAAGGTAATATATACCTTAACCGTGCCATCGAGCGACGCACTTGCAAAGGTTTCAGTGTCTTTTGGATCGAACGCCACTTGCATCACGTAATGGTGATGTCCCTCGAAGACTTGAGTGCACGCCCAATCCTTCTCCCAATCCCAGAGCTTGATGAGTTGGTCATCGGACGATGACAGAAGGTATGAAAGGGTAGGGTGGACAACTATGCACCTAATGAAATCTGTATGCGCTTCGAATTCTTTAACCTTGTCCATGGTGTTGTAATTGTATATTCTAATTCGCCCGTCATCGGCTCCCGTGACAATCCACTGTTGGCTCGTTATGAATTTCGCTGACCGAACTGCGCCGTGGACACACACACACATGCACGTGAAAACAAATCATTGATGTTATAGAATTAAGAAGCGGGAAGTCCAAGATAATTTATTTCGATTCGAGTAGGGAAACATGGAAATGATGCATAATGTCACAAATATGCATTGCTTACCAGGTCGCTGAGCAACCTCAAGAGAGTTCACCATGGCCTGAGAGTAGCAGCAATGAGACTGAAGTTAGGCTTGAGTAACAAAAGAAAATATAGAAGGGTTCTATATTCTACATACATACATGGATACACAAAGCCATCTTCGAATAATTAAGAGGCATTAGAATTAATAAATATTGGCCAATAGCATAGTAAATTTTGCATATATACCTGTGACTGGTAATTCCAGATGAATATATTTCCTGAGTGCAGACTTGCTAGAATCCTGCAGGAAGAGCCATGGTACAATTAACAACATAAGAAAAATTAATAGAACAAAATTAAAGGTGAGTAGACGAAATATTGAAATAAGAAAAATGGGTGATGAGTTATTATTACCATGGCTCTGATGGATGCACATCCAGAGATTTCACTCTTGCTGATGGGTGGGTAAGTTCTTTCTGCTCCAGAAATTGTCGCCAGATTAGTGAAATATTTTTAGATTGGTCTTACGTAGATGATGGAACATGCACATGCCCAGAAAAGAAAAAAGAAAAAAAAAAAGAAAAAAAGAAAGGAGAGAGAGAAAGAAAGAATGACATGTACCTGAATTTTAAGGGTGAGAGACTGAAATTTATAAAAAAAAAAAAATATTTGTTAGTACTTAAAAGAATTTAGACAGCAAGTGATTCTAAAGTGTAGCACTAAATCAAAATTTTAACACAGTGATAAGAATTGTTCAAATTCACAATAAAAGGTTTTTTTTTTTTTTGGTGGGGCGGGGGGGGGCGGGGGGGGGGGGGGGTGGGGGGTGGGAGGGGGGGGGGGGGGGGGACAGGCGGTGGAGGTAAAACTGGAAAAATTAGAACACAGGCAAGTAAACAAAACACGGGTAAAATCGTCTCAAACCACTACCGTGCTGTTTGGTGGATATGAAATATTTTCCGAGGACTATAAAATACAAGTGAATTAAAAGCAAAGAGAAAAGAGGAACAAACAGTGAGAAATGAACCAACCAAGTTTCAGTACGCACTTCGCAGGAAGAAGGAGACGAGACTGCTGCATAATTTATTAATGGCCGCTTGCTATAACTTGGCAGGACCCCCCTCCCCTTTAAAACCAAAGGAAGAATGCTTAGCCGCTAGAAAAAATCCTTTAACGTTTCCCGGAAACCAACACTGGAGTATAATGATTTACGCGTTTCAGCCACGGCCCGGGAGGCTGGTACTTACACCGAAGGACAAATGTGATATGAGTTATGGCACAGGCCCAGCGGTCAAAGCCGTTGCGTTATTTTCTAGGAGATAGAAGATGGCATAAGCGTAGGTGGTGATGATCTCTATACATTGTATGCACCGCGTCTTTCACGTATAATGGTGGTTTGACTGTGACCCCACAGGCTGCTTGGACTCAGTAGGATTGTTGTAGTGGACAGTGTATACTGAGAGCGAAGGAGCTGGCATCTTGCAAACTGGTCTCACGCCTGAGTCAGACGAGAAGATGACGCTGCCTGCCCAATGGGACGCCGTGAAATTTTAAAGGGATCTCCCTTCCACCTGTCACATTATCTAGCATTAGAGAAATGGGCACAGACAGGTAGAGGAAAAGCCTCCTATATAATTTCTCTAGGATGCCAAGTTCATTAGAAAAAAAATTAATAATTATACGTATGACATTGTAGAATTTACTTATTGTTATAAGATACAGGAAATAAATAAAGATGCCATAGAAATTTTACGTGATTTGGTTATGCCTACTTCACGGCGAATGAAATAAAAAACTTTACTAATTCAAAAGAAATTATAAGATAATTTAAAACCGTCATTGTACAAAATATTTCATTTCTATCTTTTCTCTTCTCTCATCCTTTCTATTTGTCTACCTACTTCAAATAGACAATGTGTCTTCAAGCATGCAATGTGTGTGTCAAAATAAAAGGGAGAGGGTGCCCTTTTACAGGGTAATAAGGATAACAAAGAATAAAATGGGTGGAGGAACATAATGGAGTAGAAGGTGAAGTGTGAATCAATTAATCTCCCCCCTTTATGGTTTCTAAATACTCATCAATGGAGTCCCATATAATAACTCCTTATATTAAAATTTTTAAGATATAGCATTTCGATTGAGATGAATCAATTTCTTGATGTTGTAGTAGACAAAACTTTGGTGAACAAATATGTTAAATATCATCTAATGATCTGTGAACAGGTTATATCATCATTATTCTAGGTTATGTGTACTAAAGAATTTTGGAGAGGGGGGAGGGAAAGAGGACATGCTTGTTCTGTCACCGTTATGTATCCGCCGTCAGTTGAGCCGTATACATACAGAATGCTTTAATATAAACTATTAAAATACCCTTGATGGATTGAAGACAACCAATTTGAAGATAGAGACATATTGATTTGAGTTACACAATTCTTACTGCTTAATGGAATAACTAGTATTTCAACTGATTAGGAGAATATTGATGTTTGTAACTGTAAGACTCGAAAATTAAAAAACTATTAGGAATATAATTAAATGAAAAGGAATTAATCGAAAATAAGGAAAAATGAAGGATTTTTAGAAGGAAAAAGCAGCCTAATGACAAATGTCCTGGTCTTGTCAACGGTGCTTCTAGATTTGTCGATGATGAAGTATATTCCTCGTCAACAAGGAATCCGTAGAGGGTATATTTGGGAATTCTGAAATTTCGGTTGGACGAATGATAGTCTCGTGACGAAGTTTCTACAGTGTCTATCGACGAATCACGTGTCTCGTCGACAAAGTCTTTGCCCTATAAATAGAGTGTTCTCATTTTTCAACGGGAATTCGCAAGCTCTCTCTCTTAAAACGGATTCTCCCGAACTTCTCTCTAAATCGGGCCGAAGTGACCCGATTTGATATCCGAAACCACCACGGGTTGAGATACAAAGAGAGGAAGAGAATATGCAAGTAAAGAGAAGAAAGAGAGGGAAGGAGCATACAAGAGATAGAAGAATGAGGAGAGGAAGAGAAGGAGAGGTAGGGATCCCTTGTGCTTCCTGCGCAGGGGAGGAAAAGAAGGGGTTTTAAGAGTAACTGGGTGCCCTAGACCCACGACCCGATGGGTCACCTGACCGAATTGGAGTTGATCCAGCTTGCAATGGCCCGGGGTTCCATCACATATCCTTATATATATATATAAGATATATATATATATATTATATATAGTTCATTTTTTTTTGTTCTATGTTCTTGCCGAATTTGATCTACTTAAAGCCCGTTTCTCAGAACGCACAAAACATAAAAGTTGTAGATTATGCTTTTCAATGTTTCTCCAAAAATTTGAATCGTCTCAATTGGAAGTTTTGACAGAAAAGTTATGCATGAAATAACGAACAGTTCCGTTTTGTCCCCGGGACTTTTCTCTGGCGATAAAAAATTACCAAAAATTCATAATTGTGCAATCAAGTTCAAGATCATAAATATGGCACTTTATTAGAAATTTTGGACATATTTAACTTTAATTAAATATATAAGCGTAAAGATCGGGGTAAAGTGCCAAATTATACGCAATTTGACACCTATCAAACCCCCCAACTAACGTTTTGCTAGTCTCTAGCAAATACTGAATGAATTTCCGGGCGGATGCGTACAACGACAACGCCCATGCTCTGAAACACTGCACATGCATACAACCAATACCGTTTTCACCTACGAACATAATTGAATGTCACACAGTCTTGTTCATATTCAATACACACACCTCCAAAGCACGTCACTCATGCAAGTTTCATCGTTTATATGTCATTTAAGAGCAGTACTTACATGAAGTTACTCAGTGGCACATTCAGAGTTAATGCAGTCATATAAGTCCGAGTATAAATAGGTAAACTCTCGAGGTGTGTGTGATGTGTGTGAGTCAGTACACCTAGGATACCAGTGGAAACCTACAGAACGATCGCTTTGACTCGGCCTAACTGGTATACCCTAAAAAACACTTAAGAAAATGAGTTCACTCGTCATATGTGAGGAGGAGTTTCGCGATCAAACATCCCACATATTAAAAGGAACAAACGATAAGTGTACGAAGTGGACTAGTCTGGAAAGGATCTAGCCTATCTGTGAGGTGTCGGGTCCTTCACCCTAGCATCTTCTCACCTACTCGCCACATCCAAATGAGACCAACCTAGATCAACTTACTCATAAACTTGTCGTGAATACATCTGAGCCATTAACCGATTGAAGCATCTTCATACGTGGAAAATATGTGTTGTGTCCTTGTGATATGTATTTGGGTCGGCATTGACATTTCATTTCATGCACATGTGTATTGCTTTTTCTTTATTTTCTATCTTTTCTTGATCAATTAGGACAATCATAACACTTCTTTTGTAATCTTCAAACAATCAATGGGAATTGAGCTCGAATAGTGGTCCATGAACTAAGTCTATCTCTAGGGGTGGCTCAGCCTTCACATCTTGAGTAGGCTACAAGACCTAGGTTTCTATCTCCCCACTAGGTGTCACCTCTAGGCTAGCAAATAAAAAACAAAGACTAGTGTACAAGAAAATCATCCAAAAAAAGAGAATTGAGTTCTATGAACTCTAATTTGACATTAACGCTCAAAAGGATGACAAATAGCTCAAGGATATCTCACAAAGGTGTCATAGTCGCCACAGGTGTTCTCTCAGCGCTCACAGGAAACCCTAAGTGCAATGAATCATTTGAATGTGTTTATTCAGCCTCGTGAGATGCCGTGTAAATACAGGAAATTATATAACCAAATTAACAAGAATGTACTACCAATCAATTCTTCATGGAGTCATAATAATCATATAAAGAGAAACTATGCATGATAGACTCAAGTGTGTAATTCTTAAGTTATATGCAAGTATGTGAAGGGTATACACAGTGTTAAGCATGACATAATGCAGTGTAATTCTTCAGTGCTCCTCTTTTTTTTTTTTTTTTTGATCTTTTTGATTTTTTTGAAATATAAAACCCGGTACGTGTACTTGGACAGTGTCACATGCGAACGCTCATCCCCTCCCAACTAAAGTGGAACATTCGTCCTCATTGTGAAAGCATAGGGAAAATATAAAGGAGTGTGCACGGGAAAAGTAAAGCGTACCTGAGTAACGGGGTAATGGAAAAGAAAGATTGAACTATGAGAAAATAGACCTGAAAACTAACTAAAAATAAAATAAGATAAAATAAAAGGAAAAGAAGGAAAAGAAAAACATCACAATTGTCTGGTAGAAGCCCAGGAGGAATTTTGTCTGGTGGGCGCAGGTCTATAAATTGTACCGACGGGTCTCCAAAATTGAGCCGCCATAGTGGATCAGTCTTCATACTTACACGAAAATCAGCCTCAAATAAATGAATACGCTTCAATATACCAAACAATATGCGTGCAAGCTGACTCTAGTGTGTTGACAAGAAATGGTCTTTATTCAACATTGTGTTCAGAAAATTTGCTACTTTACGAACTAACGTGTGATGGGAAGTTATTGGAGCAATTACCTGTAGTTCTTTAGAAGCATTAACATTAAAAGTTTTACCTGGTTCTTTGAACATTAGGCTCTCACCAGTCTAGTCACTTTCTTGATCGGGTGTACAAATCATCATACCACTGCAAAGATCCACTTCCACATTAGACTCTTTAACATCTTATTCAGGTGGGAGTGACGGTTCCACGATTTTTGGGCTTTGAAAGTAGGTACCACAGGTTGGTACTCCGTATGAGTGTCAGTGTCCTCATCAACTAACTGCTCCGCTTTTGGGTCCGCTTCTTCTGATGTTTCTTTGAATTCATCTATTTCAGCCATAACTTCCGGTACTGGAACAACTGGGTGTCCGATGATGAGCATTTCAGGTTGGGGAACTTCTTTCTCACTTCGCGAAGTAGTGGCTGTCTCTACTGTCACAAGAGAAACATCATGTATTTGGTGTTGTGGCTACTGGTACTCTAAAGGACTAGGCTGAGGCTCCACGAGTGATTCCTCTTGTTCTAATATGTCCAACTGCGTGCTTATCGCATTAATGGTATCCCGCAATTCATTATTAAAATTGACTTGAGTTCGCATGAACTGCTGGAGCATGTTCGCCATCTGTGTCATACTTTCCTCAAACAGATCTCACGGCATACAGCTCTGAGGGATCTATTGTGGCTGGTATTGAGGCGGAGGAATATCTGGGTAGTTTGGTGGCTCATATGCATCTCCACCACTAATTGTGCTGATAGGGTGTGTAGTCATGGTTGCTTGAGTGTATCGTGTGTTCCACTGTGGGAAATTTTCAGCTAGGTAATCGAAGAACGATAATACCTAATCTCGATCCTTGCTGAAGAGTTCTCCATTGCACATGGTCTGGACAAAATACTTGCAATCAGGGGTAAGAGCAGTATAAAAACAATCAGCTTACCTCTATAAGTCGAACCCGTGATGTGGACAAGTGCTTAGTAGATCCTTGAATCGCTCCCAGTAAGCCCGAAATGTCTCGTCATCCTGTTGCACAAAATTAAAGATCTGTTCCTACAAAAATTGAGTTTTCTTTGAGGGACAAAATGCATGCAGAATTCACGCTCCATACCGAACCAATTAGCGATAGAGTGAGGTCTCAAGAAATGAAACCCGATAAGTGCCCTATCCTACAAAGTAGCAAGAAATAAATTCAGTCGAATAGATTCATCAGTTTTAGCATGAGAGAAAAACATGTTGCAGGTTAACTCAAACTCTACTAGGTGCTGATAGGGGCGGTCAAATTCCGTCCCATAGAATTCGGGTAGCAATGACGTCCTCCCGCGCTGCATCATGAAATTAAACTCGTCAGTAGGCAAAATAGTGGAAGATGATGCAATGACATATTCAAGCTTCAAAAAGTTTAGTATCATGCGCAGTGCAGGTGTAGCCATTTTTTCAAAATCTCAATTTTTTTCTGTTTTTGTTTTCTGCTTTTTTCTTTTTCTTTTTCATAACATTAATAAAATGACGGGAAAAAAGCTAATTTGAGACTAAGACTGACATTCCCCGGGGCGTCAAAAACTTGACTCACTCGAAAAATGAGCAGCTCGAAAGCTATCCTAAGTATAGGAGTTCTGTCGTGTAATATTAAGTTCAAGGGTTAGATCGCCTCCTCAGGGAATGTGTTTTAATCTCAAATTTCATGTTCGCCCAATCGAAAAAATAAAAGTTACTGAACTCGGTTCAAATTCAAATTTTCAAGATTGTTGAGATTCAATTTAACCAATTAAACGACATGCAATCTCAACTCTAAAGACCAGCATTCACTAAATTAAAACACAAGAATGGAAACACTAGTCTACTTAAGGAAATGCCAGAGCACATTAACTAAAAATGGGAACTTTAAACATGGAATTAAAACACGCAACACTGAAAATTCAATTAGACACATGCACGGATAAAAAACAAACCTTTAACAAAACTATGAAATTGAAGCAAAATGCAAACACAAAATAAAGAAGAATTTAAATTACGCTAAGAAAAATAAAGCAACCAATTTAAATGCTTAGACCTAATACTAACTTTAACTACGAACAAGATAAGTAAATAATAAAAAAAAATTAAACTTCAAGTAAAAAAATTAAAATTCCTTAACAATTATTCAAATTCTAAACTTCTAATAAACTATAACAAATATAAAGAAATATTATTTCATTGCAATTACAAAAAAATAGAAAAGAAAAGGAAAGAGAGAGAGAGAGAGAGAGAGAGAGAGAGAGAGAGAGAGAGAGAGAGAGAGAGAAGGTGATCCATGAAGGCACTCTCGGGTGTTTGCAGTGTTGAGCAGTTGCAGAGTGGAGGTAGCCTCGGGTGGTCTTGGCTAGCAACAGTCGTGGAGCAGCAGCCATGGCTGAGGAGAAACAACAGGATGGTATGTGATGCTGCAGATGCCGAATGGAGTGGCTGGTTGCTTGTTAAGGAGTAGTAGCTGCATAGTAGCAGCCGGGAGAACCTTCAATAGCAGCAGGAATTATGGAGACACTAGCACGTAAGGGAGGAGGGCTCGGGTCTCTCCAACAGCTGGAGGTCTGTGGTGTCTGGTTGCTGCGGCCGAGGGTGGCTGAGCTGGTGGCCGAGGGGGACAAGAGAAGAGGGAGACCGAGGAGGGAGATAGAGCAAGGAAGCTGAAAAGAATAAAAGGGAAAAAGAGAGAGAGAGAGAGAGAGAGAGAGAGAGAGAGAGAGAGAGAGAGAGAGAGAGAGAGAGAGAGAGAGAGAGAGAGAGAGAGAGAGAGAGACGCGAGGCAGAGAGGAATTAGAGAGCTAAAAAACAGAGAAGAGGCCTGAAAAAAAAAAAACGACAAAGGAAGAGGGAGAGTTGAGGGAGAGAGTGGTGCGGAGTGCACACACAGAACAGGGGAAAAAAAGAAAGAATAAATAGAGGAGAAGGCTTGCCCTAGGATCCGTGTGAAAGACTTGACCCGGTTTGACCCGACTCGACCCGGCTGCATGGCCAGGTCACATCACTAATTGTTTTTATTTTTTGTTTTCTGCATTTATAGCCACGTTTGACCTTCATAGAGCATATTTATCATGAAACTTAAAACAAAAATGTTGTAGATAATCCTTTTTTCTTTCTCTAGAAATTTGAATATTCTCAATCGAATCTTGTACGGAAAAGTTATGCATGAAATACGAACAAGTATCGGTTTTGGTTCTTGGGACTTTTCCTGCAATAAAAAAATTACCAAAATTCATAAATTGTGCAATAAAGTTCAAGAATCATAAATATGGTACTTTATTAAAATATTGGACAAATTTGAACATTTAATTAAAAATATAAGCCATAAAACTCGGGTTAAGATGCCTAATTGCGCAGTATTGACGCATAATCACACCCCCTAACTAACGTTTTGCCAGTTTCTAGCAAATGACGTGAATGAATTCTACAACTACAAACTCCAGTAATCATGAAATCAATGCACATGCGACATAACCATACCGTTCCACATATAAGAATACCACCGAATTTCACACAAGCTTGTTCATATTCAGTACACATAACTCCAAAGCACGTCACTCATGCAAGTTTCATCGTTTATAGTGGTGAGTATTCCCGCCTGTCACGCGGGTGACCCGAGTTTGATCTTCGGCAACGACACCAAAAACTTGAATCACTCGAAAAATGAGCAGTTCGGAAGTTGTCCTAAGTACAGGAGTTACGTTGTGTAATATTCAGCCCAAGGGCCAGATCATCTCCTCAGGGAATGCATTTTAATCTCAAATTTCACATTTTTCCAATCGAAAAATAAAAGTTACTGAACTCGGTTCAGATTCGGATTTTCAAGATGGTTCAATTTCACTTTTGATGAATTAAATGACACATAAATTAAAGTCCTAAACTAACATGCATTGAACTAAGAACACTAATGGAAACCCTAATCTACTCAAGGAAACTTAACACGCGTTAATTTAAAGATGGTCACCTAAAACATGGAATTAAAAACACCCAATGGAAGCTAAACCAGACACACACACGCTAAAAACTGGGACTTTAACACGAACCAAGAATTACAAACCAAAATTAAACTATCAATCGACTCAACCGATAACCAAGCACAATAAAAACATGAACTTTAATAAATAGACCCTAACTAAACCAAGTTTCAGAAAACAAAAATTAAATTTTAAGGAAGAAAGACAACTAATTTAATAAAACAATTTTTTTCTTTTTGTATTTTATTCACCTTGTTTTTTTTTATTTTTATTTTAAAACCACTAGACATATGAAAGAAAAAAAAACTACTCTACCGCTAAATTACGTGAAAACGAAACAAAACAAAAGAAAACACAAATTAATAACAATAGCAATAAAAATAAAACATTACATCTCAAAGTTTGCAACTAATATTGATAAATAAATAAAACAATATCATCCATCAAAAGAAATAAAAGAAAGAAATAAAGGAAGAGAGAGAGAGAGAGAGAGAGAGAGAGAGAGAGAGAGAGAGAGAGAGAGAGAGAGAGAGAGAGAGAGAGCTCTCGGCCATGGCTGTGGCAGCAGCAGAGAGCAGCAAGGGAAGAAGGATCTCAGGTTTGTGGGATTGAAGTAGCAGCAGCACGTAGCAGGAGAGTACTCAGGTCCTTTCTTCAACACACAGCAGCCTTTCGGGTTGTTCCCATGCAGCAGGTCTAGGGGAACTGGTGGAGTTGGCTCTTGGCTGGTCTGTTGGCAAGTTGATGCTCAGTTGATTCGTGGTCTGTATGCTCCGGCGGTTGCAGCAAGGGCTGAGGACTGCTGGGATTGCTGGTGCTCTGGCTGCTGTGTGGAATGTTGCAGAGGACCTGGAGGAGAGGAAGTCCAGGGATGCTGGTGCCGGAAGGCTGGGGCTGCTTCGGCAGCTTGCTATGGTAGCTCATGGCCGTGGGCGATTCTGGTAGGAGTGTTGCAGTGGTGCTTGGAGGTTGCGGGCCGAAGTTGCAGTGACTGACAGAGAAACAGAGGAAGAGAGGAGGGGAAGTTTCAAGGTAAGACTGGAGATACAGAGAGAGGAAGAGAATATGCAAAGTAAAGAGAAGGAGAAAGAGAGGGGAAGGAGCAGACAAAGAGAACAAGAAGAAGAAGAAGAAGAAGAAGAAGAAGAAGAAGAAGAAGGAGAGGAAGAGAAGGTGAGGATGGGGAGCCCTCGGGCTGCCTGCGCAGGGGGAGGAAAAGAAGGGGTTTTAAAGAGGAAGCTGGGTGCCCTAGACCCACGACCCGGATGGGTCAACCTGACCGAATTGGAGCTGACCCGGCTTGCATGGCCGGGTCACATCACATATCCTTATATATATATTATTTTTTTTCTTTCTATGTTCATCGCCAAATTTGACCCTCCTAAAGCCCGTTTCTTAGAAAACTCAAAATACAAAAGTTGTAGATAATTCTTTCTTCTTTCTCCAAAAATTTAAACCGTCTCGATCGAAGCTTGGACGAAAAATTTATGCACGAAATACGAACAGATGTCGGTTTTGGTTCCTGGAACTTTTCCTGCGATAAAAAATTACCAAAAATTCAGAAATTGTGCAATAAAGTTCAAGAATCATAAATCACTACAAAAAAACTGGTTTTTAGTGACGAAAGTAATAGTTACGAATTCAATTTTATCACTAATAAAAGAACATTAGTGACAGTTTTTAAGAACCGTCACTAATATTGTAGGCATTAGTGTCGGTTTAAGAAGTCGTCACTAATACAAAACTATTAGTGACGATTTAAAACCGTCACTAATACTTTCGTCACTAAAAATAGCGCGACAAATAATTTCGGCGTGAAAATTTTACCGGGAAAATATGAGCGATGATTTCAGAGTATTAGTGACGGTTATAACATGGTCACTACTAGTGTTTTTAGTTAAAAAAATATAAAAAAGAAATAGTAAGGGTATTAGTGACGATTTTGGGGAACCGTAACTAATAAGTGGTATTAGTGACGGTTTTGAGGTCATCACTAATAATGTTTTTATTTAAAAACTATAAAAAAGAAATATTTAAGGTATTAGTGACGGTTGGGAGTACCGTCACTAATAAGCGAGTATTAGTGACGGTTGTGAAACCGTCACTACTACTGTTCCTATCTAAAAAATGATAAAAAAGAAATATTTAAATGTATTAGTGACGGTTTTGGGGAACCGTCACTAATAAGGGTATTAGTGCCCACGCCCGCACGGCCCACACGCCCCACTCGGCTCCTCCCACTCCAATCCCAAGCCAACCGGCCCAACCCTAAATCCCTAATCACCTAACCTAATGCCCGTAGCCCAATTCAATTGGAGCCCTAGCTGAGTGATGAACGTATTTGCTCAGAGAGCCAACAGGAGAGGAGAGAGTGACTGAGCGAGAGACCCTTCATTGTGGCCTTCTTCTTCAACCCTTCGAAGCCCTCTGGCCTTCGTGAGTTTGTCTTCCACACTGCGAACCAGCAAGAGCCCTTCCTGAGTTCGTGACTTCGTCAGGAGCTTTGCGAGTTCATCGTGGACATTTTCAACCCAGAAGGAGCTCCTCCGAAGCTCGTCTTTGAGTGTTTGTGAGTTCGTGGGTTCATTTCCGTCAAAGTTCGAATTTGTAAGTATTATTATTCTTCTTCTTCTACAAATCTGCTTTTTGTAGTCCACTGTTGTCTGCAAATCTGAAGTGGAGTAGTTGTATCTTTGAAGGCTCTCTTATTCCAAGCACACAACCCTCCTCTTTTGCTTGGGATCGAGACTAGCTGTGTGTGGAAAGAATTAAGACATCAAGTTCATTGTAGTCAAATTTAAATTACAGAAAGACTATGGTAAAAATAGACAAACACAGAGCAAATTGAAGTTTGTTGTCTTTTTTGTGTCTTTATTCCCCTTTTCATTGGTTGGCCTTCTTAGTTCTGTAGTTCACAGACTTGTTAAAATGCAAAGATTTGACATATCAATTTTTGGGGATAAAGAAAAATCTGGTATTGGTATTCATACATAAAAATTCCCATAAATGCGAATTCTGTATCCGGGTTAGTACATCAGAGAAACACAGGTTGGTCTCTGATTTAGTCTTTACGCTGTGAATTTCCCAAAGTTGCTGATTATATGATATTCATAAACACAAAGTCTCTCAAGTACTTAAGACAGAAGGGGTCTCCATTTACTCTTAAATAGAGCAGCCCACTCATAACTGTATAAAATGATTTGTTGGCAAACAGTATACTTTGTGATTTGGTATTTTGACTGGCAGAGCAATTTGTCATCTGCACAGAATAAAGCAAATTCTAACACAAACCATTGAACCTAACACCTCATTTGGCATTGAAAGCATAATCAGAGAAGGAATCTTGGACTTCTTGAGAAAAATAACTTGCTGGCTTTCCCATTCTTTGTATTTTTTAATGAAAAAAAATATAAACACAAAAGCAGACTTGATCTTCCCACAATCAAAATCTGGTTCAAACATTTAAATTTAAACGCACTAGCTTATGTTGAAAGCAGAGTACAACTTATAGCATTCAATTTCTGTTTTAATATGCGGAGATAGTTCATTTTCTAGATCTTATGCATATAATTTTTCTAGTATTATGATTCTATCTGCAGTGTTTTTATCTGCTTGCCAATCCTTCAAAATGTTTTTGGAATCATCAAGGGTGGCAAATAAGTACTCAATGTTCAGTTAACCATTAAAAGCTATATAAAATTCAGAAAGAACCATTAAAAACTTTAAAAAATTCATATGGTTCATTTCTACCTTAGGCCTCAAGATTTACAGATGTTGTAGAATTGTTTAGTAGTGAGGAAGCAGCAAACACTAACCTAAACCCTCTGAATGTGAGGAAATAGGCCAAGGGCCAAGGGCAAAAAGAAGAGGGTATATGCATTATAGGCTGTAACGCCCTGAACCCTTAAACCCGAGTCCGACGCGTTATACCTAATAATCCATAATTAACATAGCATACGCAGCGGAAAAACATGATCATAATCTCCATATAACATAATACTAGAGTTTACTAATTCTAACTATAATCTATAATAAATCATCCAACATCTGCATTTCCATAATTACATATATCTCCAAAATATTTCAGTATGTTCACAACTTTTTTTTCTCCACAGACTTAAAATATAAGGACGTAAAACATAAATATTTTTATCTCATAATTAACATAGAAATATACCATTTTCTTTTACTATTTCCCAATAATGTTATAGAACCTCGAGCTCTCTAAGCTCGATCTCAATGAAATCCTGAAAAAAAAAAAGATGAATTTATATTCGGGTGAGACACATCTCAGTAAGGGAAGAAACCATATATTAAAACAGTGTGTGACCAACCTGAGTTTATATATAACATAATATTTAACATTTGAAAATCCTTAACATAATTTTCGAAATCATTCCCCGATCCTAATCAAACACATGCAAATGTTTAACCTATGAGATTTCCCGAGGATAGGGGTGATTACCCGCCCATACAAGTAGCACCCCTCTGCTCTGATACTTAGGCAACCCATAGGTTGCAGCTAAAGCATACCAGGGCACTCACCTTACTCAGTAAGCCCTCAAGTGATAAATTAATCTCGTACTCACACTGTTCAACAATAGCTTACCGGCAAAGGCCCTAAGGATAGGGAAATCTACCCGCCCATACAAATAGGTTCCCTCTGCCCTAGTACGTTATGCAGCTACTGCCACATCTGTAGCTACTAGTGCACTCGCCTTACTCAGCAAGCCCTCAGGACTAAGGTACACCTTGCCCAATCGTAACATGTTCTATGTACGTACATACTTCTAATATCATAATATATCATTCTTTCTATCATTATTTAATTATACACATCTGTTCATATTCATGGCTTAATATTGTATTGTATTTCACTTTAAGTGACTCTTTCCCATTTTACATTGTTCACATTTCACATTTCACATCCATTTCATTCATTTCCTTTTTCATTTCATTTCATTTCATACCCAGCATCTTTCAGCTGTTTTATCCAGCATCTTTCAGCTGTTTTACCCAACATCTTTCAGTTGTTTTACATTTACCCAGCCACTTTCAGCTATGACACATTTACCCAGCCACTTTCAGCTGCGACACATTTACCCAGCCACTTTCAGCTGTGACACATTTACCCAGCCACTTTCAGCTGTTTTACTCAGCATCTTTCAGCTGTTTACCCAGCATTTTTCAACTGTTTACCCAGCATTTTTCAGCTGTTTACATGATTGCATTAACATACACAGGCAACATTGTCCATATCATATTTTATTTTCATGGTTTTACTTACCTAGCCTGCATCTCATACATTTAACATATATTTGCACAGATTCTCATGCCACACAATTTAACAATAAAATTCATACACTGCCTGTAAAATAAGCCAACCAATATTTAATATTTATATATTAAAAATATCTTTCATGTCTTACATAAATATTTTGAAAATATTTTTCCACTTTCATCAGTTCATTTTTACACATACATATCTAATAAACATCCCTAAACTTAAAAAAAAATATAATTTAAACAGCTGGCATTTTACCCATACTGAAAAATTACACGTACATATAACACAGTTTATTTTTTCATTAAATTCATAAAAATTCTGATTTAATATATATTTTTCCCCTTACCTAGTTTCTTGAAGTACGCCAACAGGGACTCCGAAAAAATACCTGCGGCGCTCACCTAGACCCTAAAATTAAATTCCTAATTTCAATAAATTATTCCTAAATAAAATATTAATTTAATACTTCCTAGGCCTTTAAATACCAAATAAATAATTATCTCCTTAATTTTAGCCAAATTCTCAAATCCCACTCTCGCTTTGGAGTAGGGCTTAGAAAACTCCAATTGGAAAATTACTTACGTCAAAATGACGATAACGACGACTAGGACCCCGTGGTGGTGTCTGTTCGTCGATTTAACCACATATTAATGGCGAAATTGAGAAAATGGAGAAAAATTACCTTTCCCCAAGAGCAGTGCCTAAGCCGTTCCCATGAAAAATTTGCTTTAATAGAAATATCGGCAGCGGAACTAGGAATCCAAAGGCACCTTCCATTTCTCGATCCGTCGCAAACTCACCAAAAAATTGAAGGAAGAGAGGAGAGAGACGGAGGAGAGCCTGCGGCTGGCGCAAGACTTTTGCAGAGGGGGCGTCTTCTTCTTTCTTTTTCTTCTTCCTTTCTTCTTTCTTTCTTCTCTTCTTATCTCCTGTCAGTACTTTATATATATATATATATATATATATATATATATATACATATATACATATATACATATATTTATTTATATATTATATTAACCATATATATATTTCTCTTATTTCAATCAGTTTTTTTTTTAATCTAATATAAAAATATTTAATTTAATAACTAATTATTTAATTATTTAATTTATCTTAATTTAATTTAATTTCTTTAATTTTATTTTATTTTTTTCTCTTTTCCCACGTCATTCCTTTTATTTATTTATCTGTTATTTTATTTATTATTATTTTTTTTAAAATTATTTTAATCTTTTTAAATTTTTCGGGTCTTTACATAGGCAGCAATGCTTCTATACTCTGCTTCTACATAATTGAAGCATTATCTTGATATCATGTGTGTGTATTCCATTATCTAAATTTCTTTAATGCTTCTAATAGTTGCAGGAATTAGAACAATGAACAAGTGAAAAAAAAAAAACAATTGCAAACTATAGTGATGCTCCCTCCAAATACTTACATGAAAAAATTTAAAGCATTGTGATGATCTTTTATGGTGTATGTTTTAAATACTTTTGAAGATTTCATTTTCGTTTCAGTGAAATTAGAGATTTTCCATGCTTAGTAGTTCTCTCTGTCTCTCATGTAAAAAGACTCCTAATTTCTAAACCCCAGTCCTGGGCCGGACATCTGTAGTTATCTGAGACCTGCAACAATTCGAAGAATAGATCCGATGCCTTCTCGTCTACTCCTCGACTTGTAGTTGCAGTGATAGAGATACTTACAGATGGCAATTAAATCAAATTCGTATATAACTCATAAATTTACTATCTAGTTCCATGAACTTTTGTATTTAGTTCCATGGCATGTTATTGTGCTATCAACTCCTTCTCTAGCTATCTCCTCCCTTTGTCAGTTCTAGTTAACAGTTGAAGCATATATGCAGATTTTCCTTGAAGAAGTAAATTTCATATGAAGTAAAATGTCAAATTAATTACTACCATTTCATGTATTCATTGAGGCTTAGACCCATCCAATAACGGTTACTATACATTCATTCCCAATCGTACATGTGAGACAAATCAATTGTTATATTTCCATTGATTATTAGTCATACTATGTTGAGTAATAATCACTTGAACATGTTAATTATTTGATTCTTCATTTGTAGTGTCTGTTCAGAGAGCCAGCACGAGAGGAGAGAGTGAGAGACCCTTCAGTTTTGGCCTTCTTCTTCAACCCTTCAAAGCCCTCTGGCCTTCTTCTGACCTTCGTGAGTTCATCGTCAACCCTTCGAACCAGCAGGAGCTTCGTGAGTTAGTATTCCACATTGCGAACCAGCAGGAGCCCTTAGCGAGTTTTTCAGAAACTTCGTGAGTTCGTCGTGGAGATTTCGAACCAGAAGGAGCTCGTAACAAGCTCGTCTTTGAGCCTTCGTGAGTTCATCTGTGTGGAAGTTCAAATTTGTAAGTATTCTTCTTCTTCTTCTACAGATCTTAACTCATTTTGCAAATGTCATTAGAAACTAAAGTACCTTCTCTCATTTGTGTGTAAAAGATTAAGAAAAATTTGAACAAATATTCAAATTTTGTATTAAAATGAAAGAATATGTACAATCTCTATTATGATTTATTTTTTATAATAAAGAATGATTATTTTTCTTATTATGGGGCTTAAAAAGTGTGTTCTCAAATGATTATTCCTCCTATTTGATCTCCTAACAAGTTTTGTTGGTTCAAGAGTTCTAGAGTTTGTTCTCAAAATGATTGATGGTTAATTATCACCAATGTTAGATGTTTGAACAATAAGCAGATTGCAAAAGAACTGTATGATACTTGTTTTTACTTCATCTATTAATCTTTGTAGATTGCAGGTAGCTTTAATTTTGAGAGACTTGTCCAAAAATTTGTAGGCAAAGTAAAGTTCCCTCCTTTGGTTGATGTGTCTTTAGGAGCCAATGAGAGATTTTATAGGTCATGCTAGAGTATTGTTATGTCAAACCCTAGGAGCTCTCATATTTTGACATATGTCCATATACAATACTTGAGCTTATGGATGAATAAATTGTATTTTACTAGTGAAGCCCAGAGCCCATTTTCTTAATGAAGATCACGTGCAAAGGTTATACAGAGCCACAAAGCATTATATAAATATGTTGATTTTTTTTTCCTTTCATTTTTGCATTCTAAACTTATAAATTTGGCACACAATTTTTTGGAAAGATTTTTGCGTAACTTTCAATTTTCCTATACTATAATTTGGCTGAGCGGACTATTAGTCATCCCTTAAATCTGAGAATACTTTCAATTTGCCTATACTATTTATGATGCTTCTATCCTTCTACTTGACAATTGTTTAAAATCTTTCCTTGTTCTAACAGTGATCTGGGCGTATCTGGTATCAGAGCCAGTTTTATTCATTGCTCTTTCAAAGGTTTGTAATTGAGATTAAATGATATTGACCATTAGGCATAATTTGTTATTACAAATGAACTTAATTTGGAATCACAGTTTGTTCAGATATGCACTTGCCTTCGGTTAAAGAACTAATTCACTTAAAAGTTTAAACTCATTAGGCATGCGTTTCAAATGATTATGTGTTCTCAAGGTTGCTAAAGGGTTGTCAGTCAAGCCTGGCTCGGCCAGTTATTCTGACATAATAGCACGTCCCTCCAGCAGACTATTAGCCATCCCTTAAATCTAAGAATACTCTCAATTTGCCTATACTATTTATGATGCTTCTGTCCTTTTACTTGACAATTGTTTAAAATCTTTCCTTGTTCTAACAGTGATCTGGGTGTATTTGGTATCAGAGCCAGTTTTATTCATTGCACTTTCAAAGGTTTGTAATTGAGATTAAATTATACTGACCATTAGGCATAATTTGTTATTACAAATGAACTTAATTTGGAATTACAGTTTGTTCAGATATGCACTTGCCTTCGGTTAAAGAACTAATTCACTTAAAAGTTTAAACTCATTAGGCATACGTTTCAAATGATTATGTGTTCTCAAGGTTGCTAAAGGGTTGTTAGTCAAGCCTGACTCGGCTAGTTATTCTAACATAATACCACGTCCCTCCAATGGACTATTAGTCATCCTTTAAATCTGAGAATACTTTCAATTTGCCTATACTATTTATGATGCTTCTGTCCTTCTACTTGACAATTGTTTAAAATCTTTCCTTGTTCTAAGAGTGATCTGGACGTATCTGGTATCAGAACCAGTTTTATTCATTGCTCTTTCAAAGGTTTGTAATTGAGATTAAATGATACTGACCATTAGACATAATTTGTTATTACAAATGAACTTAATTTGGAATTACAGTTTGTTCAGATATGCACTTGCCTTCGGTTATCCAACACACAGAACAAAATCCAGCAACTATACAGAAGCCATGTAGGCTGTGCTCAGTTAGTTTAACCCCCGACTCCCCCCCCCCCAAAAAAAGGAGAAGTTGCACACATTTTCTTGTAATTTTGGCAACTTCGGGATAGGAACTGCCCTTGCAGTTGTCATCCCACCATGTCTCGAAGATGTTTCCAATGCTTCTTCAAACTTCATGAATTGTCCCACCCGAGTGACTGCCAAATTAATGACCATAGCATATCATGAGTTGACAAAAAAAGACATTTTTACATAAGCTGAGTTCAAACCTGTCACATTTTCAGAAATACCCATTAACCCACAAGTCCAATTCCACTTCATTCTCTCCTTCCCCATTGATTACATTGTCGTGTATTATCCTCGTCCAACCAATGGAAACTTAAGCACTGTTCTCTGCTATTTAATTATAGTCTGAATTTAAGATATGGTTGGCATGTATTATTGTCGTGACTATCCAGGATGGTTGCATGCTAGTCTAGAATGCCTCCTACATGGCAGATGCAGTTGATGTGTATTGCATGTTGGTAGTGGATATAGGTTCTCGTGTGCCTTGAACTTGTTATAAATGCTCTATTTGAACCTATCAGGTGCAGGTTTTATGAGAAAATATCCAATTTATAGACGGCATGCTGTCAAAATTGCGTTAAAATTTGACCAAACAAAAAGAAAAGATAGGCTTAGTCGTTTAATGTTAAAATATTTTTGAAAGGATGAGTGAATCTTTAGAATCATAATAAATAAGGCAACGTAGATTTAGTTAATTTAGAACGGACATTCATTAGATATTACAATCCATATTGCCACGTGTCGCTACTGGCTAGAGGAGAAAGTAATGACCTTCAAATGACTAAAGACTCACCAAGGACATCACCCTCAATCTCTTATTTTGCCACATCATTTTTAGCTTGTAGTTGCTGCTTTTGGTCCTCAAGAATTGCAGTTTTTTCTTCACAGGCAGCCTCTTGATCCTCAGCAAGGCTAACTCAGCCTTCAGCCTTCTTTGGACACTCATTGGACTCGTGGCCAATATCGAAGCATCTATAGCATTTCATGTTTACTTGAGGCTATTTTACCACTATTATCACTGGTTGGTTGGTTAGCACGTAGAAGGGCTGCTTTCCTAGTTGGTGCACCACTCTTGTGTTCTTCAACATGGAACAATGGTCATCAACATATAGGTGAACAAGTTCTGTCCTCTGAGGTAGAGCATGATTTATGCCTTCCACAGAAGATAACTTTCATGGTTTAATTTGACAGCAATGAAGTTTGTGGGGAGGAAAGAGAGACATTAGAGTTTGTGGTGAGGAAATAATTTGTTCAGGATTTTCAGCGATAGAAGAAAAGTTTTATGAGCTTTGGACTGAAAGACCTGGAATGATGGACAGTCCTAGCTAGCTTTGATACCATGACAAAAATAGAGAAAATAAAATCACATTGAGAGGAATTGTATCATTCTCATATATGTAATATTTGATACAGACATGGTATTTATATACATCAAGAAGGAATATTTTGTAGCATATCTCAGTATTTAACTGAAAATTACTCTGGAGGATTCTGGCTGTAAAAAAAAAATATTTGATGATGAGCTGTCATTTGAGGTCTGATCATGCGTGACACCCTTTTTGCTAATAAAGTGTAATAGAATTGAACTCATTCCATTTTAAAAATCCATTATGGTTACTTGGCATGAATAGAAGTGTAAATGAATCTAATATTTTCTTTTTTTAATCAATTGTTTGTATTTAAATGAAAAATTATAAACAAAGGGCAATAATAGTACTTCTTTCCAAATGCTTATAGATTCTCACCAAATCTGACAAACACTTTTTGTACAAAATGTATTTTTATTTTTATTTTTATTTTTTGAATTATGAAATTGGTTAATCCTATTTCTTTGCATATTTTTCCAAGCATAATATTTAAGCTAAAAATAGAACTACAAAAATGTGATTTACAAATCCCTCTACTAGGCACTGCCTCTATGCATTTCTAAAAGAAGCAATTTAGAATTTTTTCTTAAAACATATAATAATCTAGTTTACAATGAGTTGAAGAAGGATACATATTTGAGGCAAACAAGTGATTCAAGTAAAGGATCAGAGCAAAACAAACAGTAATTAATAATCAGTTTAGCTGTTCAAAATTTTACTTATTTATTATTATGAATCAGAAACTGTACTGATGTTGCCTAAAATAAAATAAATAAGGCCCATCTCTTTGGGAAGAGATTCATTAATTATTAAGGAGATGGAAGGGCAAACACAATATGTGGGTCTCCCTATCCCAATAATTCCAGTGATGTGATTTATTTTTTATGCCTGTATATGTGGTAGGTAGTGATTTATTTTCAAAAACCGTATACTAATTTTTTTTTAACTTTCTTATTTTGTAGGGTTTGCAACTGTGACAACATTAGGACGATTGCATGCAGTTCGAATGCAGCTTTCCACTTTTTTTTTTTATCTGAACAAATGAAATGTATTTAAATTTGAATTTTAATAATGTATTTCTATTTAAATTTGAATTTGTATAATATATTTGTATTTGAATTTGAATTTGAACTTTTATAATAAATGTATTTAAATTTGAATTAGAATTAGAATTTTGAAAAATTTAAGAATTTTATTGCAATTATGGTTTAATTTAATGCAAATGTAATTTAATTACAGATTTTTACAGGAATTAATCATAGGAAAAAAAAATTAATATCACTATTAATTGTGCAATTTAAGTATTAGTGACAATTTAAAAAGTGTCACTAATACGCTTTAGTGACGGTTTAAAACCGTCACTAAATCCTACGAGACAGTTCTACAGAGCAATAGTGACGGTTCTCCAATCGTCACTACTAATACACCAATAGTGACGGGCCTAACAATCGTCACTAATAATAAAGCAATAATGTCGATTTTAAAATCGTCACTAATAATAGAGAATTAGTGACAAATTCATAAGCGTCACTAATAATAGAGCAATATTGACGATTTCATCACCGTCACTAATAAATAGAGCAATGGTGACGATTTATAAACCGTCACTAATACTATGGCTTTAGTGACGATTTTTGTCCATCCGGTGTAAAATCTATAATGACGGGCCTAGGTCTTTAGTGATAGTGTTATTCCGTCACTAATACTCCATTATTAGTGACGATTTTAATTTGTGACTAATACGCTTTTATTAGTGACGGTTTGAAAAATTCGTCACTAATAAGTATTAGTAACGGTAGGTATAGCGATAAATTGAAAACCGTCACTAATACTCACAGAATCGTCATTAATACTAATAGTGACGGTTTTGTTAGCAATAGTGACGGTTTAAAACCGTCACTAATAACCTTATTTTTTGTAGTAAATATGACACTTTATTAAAATATTGGAGAAATTTGGACATTTAATTAAAAATATAAGCCGTAAAGACCGAGTTAAAACGCCCAATTACGCAGTTTTGATGCATAATCAACAAGTATATTCCCTTTGCTCTAGTGCTAACATTAGGGCGCTCACCTTTCTTAGTAAGCCCTTGGGTTGTGTATCCAAGTAAAGTCACCGAGAATAGGGAAGGTCACTCACCCATACAAGTGGCTTTCCTCTACTCTAGTATCTACAAACAATTACCAAAGTACTCACCTTCCTCAGCAAGTCCTCGAGTGGAGTAATATACTTTACCCTAAATACATAATCAATTAAAGTCTCACTTAGCCAATAATATTTGTCTCACAGAACCCCGAACATATATGCATATCACAATCAATCCACACAAGATAAACATATAGTTTTCAATCATACCCACATAGGGTCTACATCTACACAATATGTAATAATCCACACACAAATTCTAGCACACACATCATACACGTCCACATAGGATTGGTCCACACAAGATTGTCAATTACAACATACATGTCCACATAGGACTGGTCCACACAAAACAAACCAATCACACAGATTACAAGGTCCACACAGGACAAATCAATCATGCAACATATATGTCCACACAGGACTGGTCCACACATGACTAATCAAACCACACATGTTACAAAACAAACACTTCGTTCATGGTAAATAGGTAAACAACCTCCTCATACCACTGCCAATGTTTACCTCCCAATATAAACGCCCATATAACGACATTCTCATACCACTCCCAACGTTATATGACGGATATACCAGATACGATATAATGACCTCTCCATACTACTGCCAACGCTATATCGCAATTTACATGAACCACAACACAAGTCAGCAGCAACCAAACATTCAACACATCCACAGTTCTACCACAGTATACACAACATCAGTATCTGCAATCAACCAATATAATCAACCAGGCAGAAATCACAGCCAAATAATATTCGTAATCTCAATGATTCATCATTCCCAAATGTTCACAGTCATTTAATTAATAAGAATGGTTTCAACTACACAATTTTTCCCAATATAATATATCTATTTAAAAAAAATAGTATTTTCAATACCAGCCCAGTTCAGAAAAATTACACCTGAATATGTAGAAATTATACCCAAAATTAGTCATTTTTAAATTTATTAAAAAGCTATCATAAATATTTCCCCTTACCTGCTCCTAGGGATTCCTACCTAAAATCAACAAAATGAGACCCTATACTCCAAAAATTTCAAATTCCTCAAATCTAAAAAAAATACCCATTTAGTACCTCCTAGTCTCCAAATACCTCAAAATAATAATAAAACCTTAATTTATTTTACTTACCCTGGTTTTGGGATGTTTCCTAAACTTCTCAAATCGAAAATCTGCTCCGCCTATATTACAGAAAATCTTCCTAGGAGTCTCGTGGTAGCTTTCGATCATCAAATCGAGTTAAATCCGACCCAGAATCGAAGAGAGAAGGCAGAGGAACCATGAATTAGAGAGAGAAACAGAAATAAAAATAAAATCCTTGCTAAAATATGATTTCTCCCTATTTATAAGCAACTTGCCACGTGTAGGGGTGAGCAAACGGTCGGTTAAGCCAAATTCGGTTAATTAACCGAATTAATCGAAAATTTTGGTTAAAGAATAATGTTAACCGAACCGACCGAACCATTGGGCCTCACCGAACCGAACCCAACCGAATTTATTTTTGGGTAATTCGGTTAACCTAATTTAACCAAGAAATATGAGGGAAGGGGGAATTGGGAAGGTAAATCCAGAATAAGGGAAGGGGGAAGTCAGGAAGGAGTCGGGAGAGATGATTGAGCTCGGGTGAGCTTGACGCCGATGACAATGGCTGGCTAGTGGCGACGGCGATGGCATCACGTGAAGATGGTGGTGCCGTGGTGCGGAGTAGTGAGCTCAGGTGAGCGAGAGAGAGGCAGTGACTCAGTGAGGGCTTCCGACTTCTCACTTCAGAGAGCAGTTACTGTGTTGCACTGTTGGTGATGATTGCCGGCGATGGCGATGGACACTGATGAAGGCATCGCGTGAAGATGGTGCCTGGTGATGCAGAGGAGCTCGGGTGAGCGAGAGAAAGGCGACGGCGATGGCTTCTGACTTCAGAGAGCAGTGACTGTGTTGGTGATGATGGTCGGCGACGGCGACGGCGATGACGACGACGAGGACGACGGCGAAAGGCAGTGAGGGACTTACATGTTCTTACTTCTGTGAGACTGAGAGCAGTGAGAGTGTGAGACTGAGAGTATGAGAGGGAATGAGTGAAATGGGATTTTAATTTACTAATTTATATTTAAAATTTAATTAATTCGTAAATCGGTTAATCGGTTAACCGAATTAATATTCTCCATTAACCGAACCGAAACCCGATTAACCGAAATATTGGAAAACATAACCGAATCGACCGAACCGAATTTTTTAACCGAACCGAATTGACCAATTTCGGTCGGTTAATTCGGTTAATTCGGTTTTCCCCGAATTATGCTCACCGCTAGCCACGTGGCCTCGTCGACGAGACGTCTGGACTCGTCAACGAGCCCGAGAACACCACTCGTCGACGAGACCATGATCTCGTCGATGAAATTTAGAATGTGAGAACCTCTCTCCATAAACCCTCGTCGATGAGGCAAGCATACTCGACGACGAGGCTCAGAAGTTTGTTTGTCGATGAGAAAATCCAGCCCATTGACGAGCGCCTACCAATTACCCCTTAAAATTTCTTTTCCCCTTTCTTCTATTTTCCCCTTTTCCTTATTATCCTTCTTATTATTTTAAATAGTTAAAATTTTTCGGATCGTCACATTCTCCCCTCCTTTAAAAGAATTTTGTCCTTGAAATTCGTTAATCATCATTTTCAAAAGCAAAAAGTTAACTACACACATTCATAAATTTCAACAAATCCAAACACATACAACACCGAATCATGCATAGCTAAACAAAATTAACACACATATTAACATAAACATATACCTGGGCCTTTAGTGTTTCCCTCCTCAGGTATACCCAACATATAGACACGCGCTGAGGCACCGTCGCCGCGAGGCACCAGGTTATTCCTTTGGTTCTAGTTCAGAGCTAGTGCATTAGCGGATCTCGACATTCCCGAGTTATGTGACCATGTTTACCGCATCGGTAGCATACGACACCCCTACTTTGGCATTCTCTCCAATGCTACTGATCACACCTAGGGTAGTGGGGGCATGACGAAACACCCTGTCGTCCCCGATTATTTCTTTCTGACCCCTAGCCTACTGCATCTCTGTCTCCCCTCCACAACCCTTGTTTGACATTCATTTGGGAATGAGGAGACACAACTTTTTTCCTTCGTTCTGATGCCTCTGTATCTCTCGATAGACTCAACTTTGCAATCGTAGCTTTCTCCACCAACTCCGTGAAATCCTGAATCTGCAAAGACGCCATATGCTCATGAATCCTATGATTCAGGCCCTTTGAAACCATCTCGCCTTTTGATATTCATCTGGAACCACAGAAGGTGCAAAAAGAGATAGCTCTAGAAATTTAGTAGCAAACTGTTGAACAGTGAGGTGCCCCTGAGTCAAGCTAAAAAATTTCTCCGCCTTTGCATTTCTAGTGGTGGCGGTAAAATATCGGTCATAGAAGATTTGCTTGAAGCAACCCCAAGTCATCGCTATAGGTACCACTCATTGCTTCTCCAACAACTTCATTGCATGCCACCACCGTTCAGCTTCTCTGGCCAGTTTGAAAGTGGTGAAGAGAACCTTCTGCTCCTTGCTACAGTTCAACACAACTAGTTTCTTTTCCATCTCTTGCATCCACATCTCAGCCTTAATCGGGTCAGTACCACCCTCAAAAGACAAGGGTTTCAAATGAGTAAATTGATCAATTGTGCAACCCTGGTGCACTGGTGGATAGTTTGTTCCCTCGATGTCCCGTCTCATTTTTAACCTAACTTGATAAGCTATTCCTCGTAATAGTTGAGAGGTTTCAATCTCGTCCCCGCTGGAAGCTCCCATTTCGCTTCCGCCTCCTTCATCCATGCCTTTGCCCCTACAATATCCATCCCTAAATATAAATTTACAATAGAGGCCATTTAGAATCTTTACATCTTAATATATCTGAAAAAATCATATAACAAGTAATCATTTTAATATATCTGCCATTAACATCCAACATCCAATTTTCCACAATCATATTAACCTTCAAATTCGAATTTCAGTTTCCAGTTTCTCCGCTTGGAAACATCACCGTTGATGGATTTACCGTGGTTTTCTGAAATCGTCGATAGATTTAGAAAATCATAGAAGTCCGCCAAGGAATTTCTACTTCCAAGTTACGAAACAAACTTAAACTCTTGTCAACACCCTAAACTACCCATCACTACCCTTATTCAACTCAAACCTATACTTTGGTATTGATTCACCTAAAGTCTGCACGACCGTTATGCTCTGATACCAACTATAATGCCCTGGACTCGCCATGTGGGGCTCGAAGTGTTATGAGATCAACATGCGTCTCTGATACCATTCACATAGCGGAAATAATAAAATAACCTCAACAAAATATACCAGAGTTCTATATCTACACATGCAGATCCATAATAATTACAACCTCATTCTTTATATTACAAAACCTGAATAAAATATAATATACATAAAGAAACTAAAAAAAACATAACCGTTCTAGTACCACTCACAAAACTACCCCGCCCTAGAGCTATCTAAGCTCAATCACTTGGATAACCTGAAAAGATTAAGTCATCGACGGTGTGAGACACCTCTCAGTAAGGAAGAAATAATTTATAACAGTGTGTGCCTGAAGTGTTTAATATTTAATTAAAATATCCATATAAACGCATTTATAATCCAATAGCAGCTGAAATAACACGTTCAAATCACACCAGGTAAATTTCTCTGTCATCCAATCACATGCCCACATACATAGATATTTTACTAATAATTCCCGAGAATAGGGAAGTCTACTTGCCCATACAAGTAGATTCCCTCTGCTCTAGTGCTAACACCAGGGCACTTACCTTTCTCAGTAAGCCTTCGAGTTGTGTTTCCATGTAAAGTCATCGAGTATATGGAAGGTCACCCGCCTATACAAGTGGCTTCCCTTTACTCTGGTATCCACAAATAATTACCAGAGTACTCGCCTTCCTCAACAAGCCTTTGGGTGAAGTAATCTACTTTACCCTAAATACTAAATTAATTAAAGTCACATGTAGCCAACAATATTCATCTCACAGAACCCCACACATATATGCATATCACAATCAATCCACACAGGATAAACATACAATCTTCAATTATACCCACACAAGGTCTACATCCACACAATATGTAATCATCCACATAGGACTTCTAACACACACATTATACACGTCTACACAGGATTGGTCCACACAGGACAGTATTATAACATACATGTCCACATAGGACTAGTCCACACAGGACTAACCAATCACGCAGATTACACAGTCCACCACTACAAAAGATCAGGGTATAAAGGATAGTGACAAATTTATAAGTGTTAGTGACGAATTTAAATTAGTTTCTATATCTGTAGTTACTACAAACTATTAGTGACGAATCAAATTCGTCACTAAAACCCTAATATCGTCACTATAAATTCTACATTGGCTCTACTCAAATTCGTTACTAATAGTGGAGTATTAATGAAAGTTTTTAGATTCGTCATTAATAGTGGGGTATTAGTGACGAATCAAAAAACCATCACTAATACTCTACTATTAGTGACGAGTTTGAATCCTTCACTAATACTTTATTATTAGTGACGAATTTGTAATTCGTCACTAGTACCCTACTATTAGTGACGAATTTGAATCATTTACTAATAATTAAAAAATTAAAAAAATCTTTAATACTAATTTTTTAATCATCAATTCCTGTAAAAATCTATAGTTACATTTTCGCATACATAACTTGAAACCATAATTACTACAAAATTCGTAAATTATTCAAAAATTTGAATTTAAATACAAATTCAATTAAAATAAAGAAATAACATCTATTCAGATAACAAAAAAAATTTCAAAATATTCAAAATTCAAATAAAAATACTAATACAAATTCAAATTAAAATACAAAAATTCCATTTGTTCAAATAACAATAAAAATCACAAAAAAAAATAATCAAAAGTTGCATCCGACGACTGTAGTGCATGCATGCATGACATCGTGTTGATGGTATGACAGCCACGAACCCTACAAATTAATAATCATAAATAAAAAATTAGTATACAAATGGAGAACTGACGATCAGTATAATCATGAAGAAAAATATAGAGAGTGCACCAAACAATAATTTTCAATCCTAAACGAATAACTGAAATGAATGTGAATAACCTACGTATGAATATATACAGTTGCATGCATCAACTACACATGTAAAATCTTTCAGGAAAATCCCTCACTATCGGGATATCCTCTAACCTTAACTAGCCTTCTGGTATCTCCTTCACATAGGCCACATATCCCTAACAACCCTCTAGTAACAATAACCTCGCCTGAATAGCGGATAACAACTGTGGTGGAGTGTGCACACAAGACCCCACGAATCTGTACTCCTATCCTCCTGGAGGTTTGAACACTACCTCTCTTTGATTACAGTCAATATTGGCATAGTGGGTAGCTAGTCAGTCCATCCCCAGTATCACCTCAAACCTATGTATATCCAAAATCACCAGGTTAGCTAATAAATACCTCCCCTGAATGCATACTAGACAACTCCTAAGTACCTTCTCACTTCTCCCTATAGCCCCTGTCTGTGTAGCCATTAACAACATGACATTCAACTGTTATGTTTCTAACCCATAAAATTTAACAAACTCTCGGGCGATGAAAGAATGAGTCGCCCCTGAATAAAAAAAAATAGTAGTTGTAAATGATAGAATTGAAACTGTACCTGTCACCACATCTCTTGCAGCCTCAGCATACCCCTAGTTTCAGCGCGTAGAATCGTGCTAGGGCAATATTCCTCTACTGTCTGCCTTGAGGTGCTTGATGATCCCCTTGGTATGCTCTATAATCGGGCGCAACAACTATCGATGCTCGGCAGTCCCTCGCCATATGCCTAGGTTGATGGCGCTGATAACATATCACCTCCCTGACCCAACACTCTCCCGAATGTCTCTTATAGCATATGGGACAAGAATGGGGCATCTACCTACTCTAAATTTCCTGATCTCCCACTACTTGTCTCTGCTCTTTTCTACTATCTAACTTCCTCCAAAACCCTGGACTGGTCCTCCAAAACCCTCGACTGGACCCTGCCTGAAAATCCGAAGGCACAAATCTCTTCCCCTGACTCACTTCTAATTCTCTTAATTTTTCTACCGAACTGATTTTCAACTTTGAGGAGGAAAGTTTTAAATTTTACAAAAGCATTACTTTTATTTTTCAACAAATAAACATGCATAAATTTTGAAAAATCATAAATAAAAGTGATAAAATACTTGTTTCCTCCATGAGTTAAAATTCCTTCAAATTCTCACAAATTTGTGTGAATTAAATCTAATAATTCGATATTTCTTTCAATACTTTTATGAGATCCACTATTTATTTTAACTTTACTACATGATTCACATTTATCAAATTCCTTATCAACATTCAGAATTAATCCAAACCACTCATGATTCCTACATATTTACTATTAATATGACATAAATGAGCATGCCAAAAATTTAACGAAAAGAGCATATAAATAGAACTTGAAGATGCTATATTGTTATTCTTAATGCTTAATTTAAACATCCCATCATAAGGATAACTTTTGCCCAGAAATATCACATTGAGTTGTATACGAATCACCAAGTAAATATATATATCATGGCATATATTTACAATTTATGTTGTTGTCTAAGCAATAACCTCATATGCCCAATGCTAATGAATGTGGAATCCCCACGTGCTTTACATTTAGAAAGCATGCATATACATGAAAGGATAGGTTTTCGATATAATTTCTTCAATAGTATATTATGATACACCAACAATGATAACATTTAATCTTTTGACTCTACTACTTATAGTAAAACTATTATAAATTTTTTTAATAGGCCTGTAGAATCTTGTGAGTTGAATTGATTTAGTGCGGAATGTTCATGAACTAGTAGATACATTAACACCCAAAATAACATTTATTCTTCTTCAATGAAAACTATGATAGATTATATATATATATATATATATATATATATATATATATATATATTTCATTTTCATGGCATTTCTCTATAACGACTTATTATTTTTTTCAAAATTTTATAAACATCTTTTAATTATATTTTAAAACATAACCATTAAATTTTGTACAAGATGCATATGACTTAATCCATCAAAGTGAATTTTGAATATCTAAATAACATAAAAACATGTTGCCATATATGCTCACAAGTGAATATTTATAAAATTTGATTTTTGTTATAAAATATGTAGAAAATAAATAGAAAAAAAAATAGAGACGAGACAAAAATTTTACGTAATTCAATTATGCCTACTCCACGAGCGGATGAGATCAAAACTTCACTATCATGGGAGGAATTACAATATGATATGAAACTGGCCTTGTACAAGATATCTCTATCTTCTCTTTATCACTTCTTCACTTTATCTTTTCTCTTATCTTATCCTCACTATATGTTTACTTACGTGGAAACATCAAATGTATGTCACAAATGAGAAGGGGAGGGTGCCCTTTTATAGGACAATATGGATAGCTAAGCTTTTTTTTTTTTAGGGGGGGGGGGGGGGGGAAACCAAGGGGTGGAAGATGGGGTGACATACACTTTATTAGTACAAACATATAGGGCATGTTCACATGGGACAAGAATTAGTACAAATATATGGGGCAAATTCATAACCGACATGAGAGACAGCCACCTATATTTTATAACACACCCCCTTGGATGTCAGCCATATATTAATTCCTTCGACTGAGATCTTTAAGATGCCTTATTCTGATAAGATGAACCAATTTCTTAAATATTGTAGTAGGTAAAACTTTGGTGAACAAATCTACTAGATTATCACTTGATCAAATTTGTTGAACATCTATATCATCATTCTTCTGGAATTCGTGTGTATAGAAGAATTTTGGATAGATATGCTTAATTTGTTCTGTCACAATTTATATATCCTCCACTTAGTTAAACTATACATGCAACATTTCATATAAAACTGTTGGAATATCCTTGATTAATTAAAGACCAAAATTTGCTTAGATATGAGAAATCATTGATCCGAACAATTCGCATTCTCTACTAGCTTCATGGATAGCTAATATTTCAAAATGATTGGAGTATGTTGCTGTAATCGTGTTCTTTACTGATTTCCAAGATATAACAGTTTTTCCGTAAAGAAATACATATCTAGTTTGAGATTTAGCACTGTGAGAATTTGATAGATATCCAGCATCTACATATCTTACTAATTGAGATTTGGAATCAAATGAGTAGAATAGAACCAAATTAGATGTACCTCTCAAATAGCATAGAATGTGCTTAATTCTATTCCGGTGCCGCCAAGTAGGAGCAGAGTTGTATCTTGCTAGTAGATTTACACCAAATGTAATGTCAGGTTTTGTACAATTTGCTAGATACATTAGAGAGCTAATAGCACTTAAATATGGTACTTCAGGACCAAATAATTCCTTCCCCTCATCATGAGGTCGAAATGGATCCTTCTTAACATCAAGTGATCGCACCGTCATTGGAGATCCCAAAGGATGAACTTTGTCTATATAGAATTGCCTTAATGCTTTTTCAGTATATTTAGGTTGATGAACAAGAATTTCACCATTCACATGTTCAATCCGTAGGCCAAGACAATATTTTGTCTTTCCTAAATCTTTCATCTCAAATTCCGCCATTAAATAATTTACAGCTTTAGTGAGCTCTTCAGGAGTCTCAACTAAATTCAAATCATCAACATATACATCAAGTATAACAAATCCGGATTCTGATCTTTTAATAAAAATGCATGGACAAATTGGATCATTTAGGAATCCTTCTTTCACAAGGTACTCACTTAATCAATTGGACCACATGCGTCCAAATTGCTTTAGTCTATATAAAGAACATTGGAGTCTAATTGAATATAAATTTCTGGGTTTTGTTTTCAATAATTTAAATCTTTCAAGGATTTTCATATAAATTTCATTAACCAACGATCCATATAGGTATACTGTTACTACGTCCATAAGACGCATGTTCAGTTATTAAGCAACTACTAGCCCAATTAAGAATCTGAAAGCGATTCCATCCATTACGGGAGAATTTGTCTCCTCATAATCAATTCTAGATTTCTGGGAGAAACCTTGTGCCACAAGCCTTGCTTTATGTCGAGTAATTTCATTATTTTTATTTCATTTGCGCACAAATACCCATTTGTATCCAACGGGTTGGACATCTTCTGGTGTTTGGACTATAGGTCCAAAAACTTCTCTTTTTGATAGAGAGTTTAATTATGATGTGACAACCTCTTTCTATTTTGGTCAATCACTTATATATTAACATTCATTAACATATTTAGGTTCAAAATTCTCATTACTTCTGGTAATGTCAGTAGCCACTGCATATGCAAATGTATTGTTGACAAAAACTTTATTTCTATCCCACATAGCTTCTTGAATCTCTCTTAGGTAAGAGTTATCCTTACCACCCTCTGATCCTTTAGCAACTTCACAGAAAGCCACCAGTGCTTTGCCTCTCCTGTTATCTTAAAAGCGGCATAACAGACCTTCTACTCGTCCGTGCAGTCAAGTACAACCATGATTTCCTCTATCTCTTGTACCCAGTTCTCTGCAACCATAGGATCAGGTCCTTTAGTAAAGGCTGGAGGGTTCATCCTCATGAATTCTTTAATACTGCAGCCCTGTCCTACAGGTGGACAGTTATGTTCCTTAGGTTCCTTCATCATTTCTATTTTAACCTGATGGACAATGTAGAGACGCAAACCTTTATAAGCTAGATTCGTCGATGAAGGATCACATTTGTCAACGAAGTCCTTCAGAGCCTCGTCGACAAAATTCAGAGCCTCGTCGACGAGAGAATGCCGAGGGGTTTTGGGGGTTCTTAGGAAATCCTCGTTGACGAAATTCAGGGCCTCGTCGACAATTTTTGTGGTGGATTCATCGACAAAGACACCACCTCGTCGACGAATCGGATTGAGTCAAAGGCCCTATAAATATCCCATTTGAGTTGCTTAAGGGCTAATTTTCATCAAAAAGCTCTCTCTCTCTCTCTCTCTCTCTCTCTCTCTCTCTCTCTCTCTCTCTCTCTAAGTTGCGAATCTCTCTCTCTCTCTCTCTAGGATTCTTCGCCGTTCGTCGCCTATTTCCAAAAACGGAGGGTACTGTGTGGATCAGAAGAGAAAACTTTACAAGTTTAACGGACCGGATCGTTGTTGCAGAGATTTTTGGGTTTTTCCCAAAAGTCAAGGTAGGGATCTGATCTTAGTTTTGATTAGATATTTGGATAGAAGTAGAAAAGATAGTAAGATTATGTTCTGTGGTTTTAGGTTTTCGGGATCCTGGGGTTGTCGATTTGGACTGTGTTTGTACAAAATTTCGTTTCGAGTATAAGGTTAGGGGAATTTGATTACAACAGCATTTTTTTGGAAAATTAAACCGCTAAAAAGTTAGTTTATATTTATATGTATGATTTAACTACTTATTTGCTAAATTCTACCAAGTAGAAATTTCGATTTTACAATTTTTGGTAAAAATGAGGATTTCGGTGTATGATCTCCAAACTTTGCAAAAATCATTTATTTACATTTATACTATAGTAGGAGAGGCTCAAATCCTTTACTTATTCATTTAAACGATGTATACTGAATTTCTATCATTTAGCAGGTTTTTGTATCAAACTTGTGTGATATATGTTGAAATGGAAATGAATGGATTTTCTATAT
Source organism: Malania oleifera (assembly GCF_029873635.1). NCBI lineage: Eukaryota > Viridiplantae > Streptophyta > Magnoliopsida > Santalales > Ximeniaceae > Malania > Malania oleifera. Next base: position 15,814,406 of record NC_080422.1, read on the forward strand.
TATTGATATAGAATATGGGAATGAAGTTCCAATTTGTTATACTAAGAATGTGATAAACGGAGGCCGGTGATACACCGAGCTGAATCAGTAAACAAAGAGGTGTAAACTGAGTGGAAAGACGTCGGTTTGAACCCAATGCTATTATCTGAATTTGTGAAAAATACTGGAATTGCATAGGTTACTGTTTTGCTATAAATTGTATATATGATACTAGAACCACAGCTTGTGACCAAAAGAGAGTTGAAAGAGACTCCCATGTAAGAAGTTGAAAAAGCTTCAAAGGGGTTGAAAAATTCTCTAGTTCGGGGGTTGAAATAAACTCCTAGGGCTAGGTGCCGATGCTGGCAGTGCAACCCATACATGTGTAAAATCAATATGGGTATATCAGATGGTCGACCTGCGTGGAAGCTGCTGGTAAAAATAAACTAGGGGGTAGTCAGATCATAAAGATGCTTGGCTTTGTCTGCACGAACAGGACACTATCAGAGGCAATTAGTGCACAACCCGTGCCACGGGGGAAAATAGGCAAACTGTCACATAAAAGCTGGAGTTGTTCTAATAGCCATATGCATAATTTAAATACTTTATGTGCAGATAAATGTTATGTGATACAGTATTATAAACAAATGTTTTGAATACATGAGTTTTTATTAAAATATGCATGTACGCAGTCACACATTATTGTAACTGAGAGGTGTCTCACCCTATCATACAACCTTTGTTTTCAGGTCCGTTAGTGCGTCGGTCCTAATAGCTAAAGGGATCGGAGAGATTATTTTTTTGGTCAGCTTACGTAAGCATATGAATCTTGTAATAAACTTAGATGAAGTTCCTTTTTGGAGGGTTGTAATAATGAGAATTATTCTAAGTTTGGATTTATGTAAATTATGTATGTATTAGTAAACTCTGGTATAAGTCTAGTAGAAATCCCAATGGAAGTTTATGTTTTTCCGCGACATTTACATCAAGATTATGTATGATTTACACCCATATGTCCCTGTTTAGGACGGGTTGTTTCCATATCTTGAACAGGTATAGGTATTATGTATGAATGAGTGACACTTGGGTCCATATAAAGGGCCGAGTCGTTACAGACGATACCCCACAATACCTTAGAGGTATCTATTTCTTCCTCACCAGAGGTCACCGAATCCTCCCTTCCTTCAGCCTCTACATTCTCATCTCCAGACTCCATCCTAAAAATATGACAGAGAAGAAATAAGATTTCCATATCATAATTCCAAATATCATAATCATTAACTTAAATCCAATAAAAATCTCAAATATCCATATAAGGACCAGTCTCACAATTCAGAAACAAAAACATCTAAGGTTTACCATGACTTTTCTGAGGCCGTCGATTGTTTCAGAAAGATCACGGGAAATCGTCGATGTATTTTCGCCTCTAAATTACAAAACACAATCCTATACTTTCCTACACCAAACCTATTTCTCAATACCTAACCTATTCATCTCCTATTCTTATCCTAACTTATTCCTATACTCCGGTATAAATCATTTCCTAAATTTTTAAATCCCAAAACCATTGCTCTAATATGAAAATGTAACGCCCCAAACCCTTATCCCGGGTCAGCACGTTATACCTGATATAAATCCTGATAATCCATAATCCATAACATACGCAGTGGAAAACATAAATATAATCTCCGTAAAACATAAAATTGTAATACCATAATATCGTAATACCAGAGTTTACTACTCTTATATAGCATTCATACTAACCATCCAATACCTGCATTTCCATAAGTACATACATCTCCAAAACATTTTAGTATTTTCACAACCATTCCTTACTTAACATTCTTAAAACATAACAACATGAAACATAAGTATTTACATCCAAAATGTTATCAATATATACCCTGTTTCTTTATATTCCTTAAAAAGACTAAATACCCTCGAGCTCCTTAAGCGCGACCTCGAGCATGTCCTAAAACATAAATAATCATATTCGGGTGAGACGCATCTTAGTTAGGGAAGAAACATACACATTAAAACAACGTGTGGCTTATATGAGGTATGTAGATATCATTTTTAAATACATTTGTAGATCATTAACATAACACTGAAATCATTTTCTGAATCTAATCAATCACATGCAAAGATTTAACTCACGAGATTCCCTAATGATAGGGGTGATTACCTGCCCATACAAGTAACTCCCCTCTGCTCTGATACTTAGGTAACCCTAAGGTCACAATTAAAGCATACCCGGGCACTCACCTTACTCAGTAAGCCCTCAAGTATTAGTTTGATCTCGTACTCACCCAGTTCAACAATGATTTACTAGCAAAGACCGTAAGGATAGGGAAATCTATCCGCCCATACAAGTAGGTTCCCTCTGTCCCAACACGTTATGTGGCTACTGCCACATCTGAAACTATTAGTGCACTCGCCTTTATCAGCAAGCCCTCAGGCGAAGAGCACGCCCCGCCCAATCATAGCATGTTCTACGTACATAAATACTTCTAATATCATAGTACATCATTCTTTCTATCATTATGCAATCATACTCATCTATTTATATTTTTAACTTAAACATTACATTGCATTTCACTTTAAGTGACTCTTTCCCATTTTCATCATTCACATTTCATATTCCATTTCATTGCCATTTCATTGTCATTTCATTGCATAACATTTTCATTTCATTCCTTTGTACTCTAGCTGATCTTTAGCCATCATCAGTTAGTCCACATGGAAATGTGCTAGAATATGCTAACATAGCTCCTTTTAACTATCACCAGTTAGTCCACATAAAAATACGCTATAATCTGCTAACATGACTGTCTTTCAGCAGTCTTACATTTACATGGTTGCATTTAACATATACAGGCAACATAGTCCATGTCATATTTTATTCATAATACTTTACTTACTTAACCTGCATCTCATACATTTAACATATATTTGCACAGAATCTCATGCCACACAATTTAATAGTAAAATTCATACATAATTTTGTAACATAGGTCAATCCATGTTTAACATTTATATGGTGAAAATACATTTCATTTCTTACATAATTCCTCAGAAATTACTTTTCACTTTCATCTGTTTACGTTCACATATACATAACTATATAAGCATTCTAGGCTCAGAAAACATAGTTTTACATGGTTTTCATTTTAAACCCACATAAAACGTATATAGATAAATAACACATAATCCATTAATTTTAATTCAAGAAAACCTGATTTAATACATAAATTTCCCCCTTACTTAGATTTTTGAACTACGCTGATAGGATCCCCGAACTGATGCCCACAGCGTTCACTTGGACCCTGAATCTAAAAATCATATTTTAATTAAATAAATTCCAATTAACTCAGATCTTAAGAAAAACAGCTATTTAGTACTTCCTAGACTTCAAATAACATTATTCATTAAGGAAATCCCAAAATAACTTACTTACCCTGATTTTGAGATGTTTTTCAAACCCCTCAATCTAATGATCAGCTCCTACAACCTTACAGAAAATGATCCTACGAACCTCGTGGTGGTTCCGGATTGTCAAATCAGGTCAAATTCAGCCCAAAATTGAAGAGAGAAGGTCGGGAGACCGTTTTAGAGAGAGAGTTCGTGAATTCTCGCTGAAAAATGAACAACACTCTATTTATAGGCAAGGCTTCGTCAACGAGACACGTGGATTCGTTGATGAGGCACTGTAGAGACTTCGTCAACGAGAAGATACATTCGTCGTCGAAATTCAGAGTTCCAAATATACTCTCTCGGGATTCCTTCGTCGACGAGGAACAGACTTCGTCGACAATATCTAGAAAGACACTCGTTGACAAAGACAGGACATTCGTTGATGAGACCTGCTTTTCCTTCTAAAATCTTTCCTTTTTTCCTTATTATCCATTAATCCTTTTCATTTATTATATTTCCTAATAATTTTAATTTTCGGGTCATTACAGTTACATCAATATCCTCTAATCATTATGAAATACTAGTTATCCATTAAGCTAGTAAAGAATGTGTGTAACTCAAATCAATGATTTCTTATATCCAATCAAATTGTTGTCTTCAATCAATCAAGGGTATTTCAACAGTTTTATGTAAAGACAATGATGTATGTATAGTTCAACTAAAAGGAGGATACATAAAGGGTGACAGAACAAAGCATGTCTCTCCAAAATTCTTTTATACACATAAACTCTAGAAGAATGATGATATAAATGTTCAGCAGATCTGATCAGATGATAATTTAACATATTTGTTCACCAAAGTTTTGTCTACTACAACATTCAAGAAATTGATTCATCTCATCGAAATGAGATATCTTAAAAATTTTAATATAAGGAGTTAATATATAGGTGACATCCAAGGATGAGTATTATAAAAACCATAAGAGATTAATGATTAACACTCCATTTTTCTACCACCATAAATTCTTTGTTATCCTTATTACCCTGTAAAAGGGCACCCTCTCCCTCTCATTTTAACACACACATTGCATGCTTGAAGACACATTATCTGTTTGAAGTAAGTAGACAAATAGAAAGGATGAGAGAAGAGGAAAGATAGAAATGAGATATTTTGTAGAATGATGGTTTTAAATCATCTTATAATCCCTTCTGAAATAGTAAAGTTTTTTATTCCATTCGTCCGTGGAGTAGGCATTATCGAATCACGTAAAATTTCTATGGCATCTCTATTTATTTCCTGTATCTTATAACAATAAGTAAATTCTACAATGTCATACGTATAATTATTAATTTTTTTTTAATGAACTTGGCATCCTAGAGAAATTATATAGGAGACTTTTCCTCAACCTGTCTGTGCCCATTTCTTTAATGCTAGATAATGTGACAGGTGGATGGTCACGGCATCCCATTGGGCAGGCAGCGTCATCTTCTCGTCTGACTCAGGCGTGGGACCAGTTTGCAAGATGCCAGTCCACTACAACAATCCTACTGATTCCAAGCAGCCTGTGGGGTCAAAGTCAAACCACCATTATACGTGAAAGACGCGGTGCATACAATGCATAGAGATCATCACCACCGTCCGCTCTGCCATCTCCTGGAAAATCAACGGCTTGACACGCTGCCTGTGACATCAACTCATATCACAATTTGTCTTCGGTTCTAAGGTACACAGCCTGCCCGCCGGTGCTGAAACGCGGAAATCATTATACTCCAGTTTGGTTTCCGGGAAAATGTTAAATGGATTTTTCTTAGAGGCTAAGCATTCTTCTTTGTTTTAAAGGGGGAGGGGGGTCCTGCCAAGTGATAGAAAAGCGCCATTAATAAAATTATACAGAGTCTTGTCTCCTTCTTCCTGCGAATTGCAGTACTGAAAATGGTTGGTTCATTTCTCACTTGTTTGTCTCTTTTCTCTTTGCTTTTAATTCACGATTGTATAATTTCTCGGAAAATATTTCTATCCAACCAAACAGAACTGTAGTGTTTGAACGATTTTACCTGTTTTTACTTTCCTGTGTTCTAATTTTACAGTTTTACCTCCACCCCTTCCCCCCCCCCCCCCCCCCTCCCCCCAAAAAAAAAACCTTTTATTGTGAATTTGAACAATTCTTTTCACTGTGTTAAAATTTTGATTTAGTGCTACACTTTAGAATCACTTGCTATCTACATTCATTTAAGTACTAACAAATATTTTTATTTTTTTATAAATTTCACAGTCTCTCACCCTTAAAATTCAGGTACATGTCATTCTTTCTTTCTCTCTCACCCTTTTTTTTTTTTTTTACTTTCTTTTTTCTTTTCTGGCAATGTGCATGTTCCATCATCTACGTAAGACCAATCTAAAAATATTTCACTAATCTGGCGACAATTTCTGGAGCAGAAAGAACTTACCCACCCATCAGCAAGAGTGAAATCTCTGGATGTGCATCCATCAGAGCCATGGTAATAATAGCTCATCACCCATTTTTCTTATTTCAATATTTCGTTTTCTCACCTTTAGTTTTGTTCTATTAATTTTTCTTATGTCGTAATTTGTATCGTGGCTCTTCCTGCAGGATTCTAGCAAGTCTGCACTCAGGAAATATATTCATCTGGAATTACCAGTCACAGGTATATATGCAAAATTTACTATGCTATTGGCCAATATTTATTAATTCTAATGCCTCTTAATTATTAGAAGATGGCTTTGTGTATCCATGTATGTATATAGAATATAGAACTCTTCTATATTTTCTTTTGTTACTCAAGCCTAACTTCAGTCTCATTGCTGCTACTCTCAGGCCATGGTGAACTCTCTTGAGGTTGCTCAGCGACCTGGTAAGCAATGCATATTTGTGACATTATGCATCATTTCCATGTTTCCCTACTCGAATCGAAATAAATTATCTTGGACTTCCCGCTTCTTAATTCTATAACATCAATGATTTGTTTTCACGTGCATGTGTGTATGTATCCACGGCGCAGTTCGGTCAGCGAAATTCATAACGAGCCAACAGTGGATTGTCACGGGAGCCGATGACGGGCGAATTAGAATATACAATTACAACACCATGGACAAGGTTAAAGAATTCGAAGCGCATACAGATTTCATTAGGTGCATGGTTGTCCACCCTACCCTTTCATACCTTCTGTCATCGTCCGATGACAAACTCATCAAGCTCTGGGATTGGGAGAAGGATTGGGCGTGCACTCAAGTCTTCGAGGGACATCACCATTACGTGATGCAAGTGGCGTTCGATCCAAAAGACACCGAAACCTTTGCAAGTGCGTCGCTCGATGGCACAGTTAAGGTATATATTACCTTGCTACTTCTTGTGGTGTTTGTTACTTGTCAAGTGCATACATTTTTCGTTATCTTTGTATAGAGATGACAACAACCATTCATGGTCTTGATGTCTTCTTATTCTTAATTAGCTATGGAAGCTTAGCTCTCCCACCCTAAGTGGCACATTGGAAGGCCATTCCAAAGGCGTCAACTGCGTTGAGTTCTTCACGGATGAGGGTAAACCATGTCTGATAAGTGGTTCGGATGATTATACTGCTAAGGTGTGGGATTGTGAAACTAAAATTTGTGTCAAGACACTGGAAGGACACACAAACAATGTGACTGCTGTTTGTGTTCATCCCGAACTTCCCATACTAATAACAACATCTGAGGATGAAACGGTTCGCGTGTGGCACGCGACCACTTACGAGTAAGTACATTTCATGGTATAAAACTTCTTAAAACAGAGTTCACATGACAGAGAATTCTGCCATATCTTTTCTGCCATATATATGCCTAAGCAGAAAATGAAAAATGTTTTCCATATTTAAATGGGCCTTAAAACTTTTCATGCTGGTTCCCAATTTTCAAATCTCTGGTTTTCGCGAACTTGCAGGCTTGTCAACACATTGAGCTATGGTCTGCGTAGAGCCTGGGCTATTGGGTGCATTAAAGATTCACATCGGTGAGTTTCGATCTCAAACATCTTTTTCTTATCTCATTTCTCTTGCGAATTGATTCATACATGAAGGGGTTAACTGATCTGTTTGATATTTATTGCTGAAAATATTGAGCATACATTTTTTTTCCATGATTAATATTATTATATACAGGGTTGTTCTTGGGTATGATGAAGGAACCATTGTGATAAAAGTAAAGGCTGATCTGTGAAGCTCCAAGCTGGGATGGAAAACTAGAATGAAGTAATGAAATAAATTCGCCGATGTTGGTTCCTACTACTGCCCTCCTCTGAATGCTCTCTGCAAAAGGGGAGGAAGACTAGAAGAGATAAATATGGTTCGGTGAATGAGAAGATTATTATCAGCCTATATATTTTACTGCTTTGGTTTTCCTTCAAGCTAGGTCTTTATGTATATGTTTTATGGTGTGTTCTGCAGCTGCTTCCCCTATGGAATGTTGAGTATTGAATATTTAAGTTTGTTTAACAATTATTTAGATTAGACATCTGAATATGAATCCTTTTAAAATGTTAGTTCTTATATATTATGTGTTCATTAGATTTTTCAAAAAAATAAAATAAAATGAAAGTAAAAACAAAAAATTGAAATATTGTAAAAATATACTATACAATCCATTCTAAACAAAATATGAAACTTTACAATATTCAAAAAAATTTTCATTACTTAAAAATTTTGCATCACCAACCAACTAAAATATATTCAATTAATATTCCTGATCCGAAATCAATATTTATTCCATCCTCTCCGGCCACCGCACAGCCCTTCCCATTTTCTGTAGCGAGCAGTGGCTATGGCTACCACTCTCCTCCAGCAGACTACCATCCTTCCCACCCTCTAGCATTAACACGTGTCAATTCCAAATGGCACCAGGCTCTAGATAATTGTTAATTAGTACCGGTTTACGCTTGATTTAAAATCAATGAGCTAAAATGGACTCAACAATGGTGCAATGAGGAAAATTGTGACTCAAAAAGGGTTTCTCGAAAATTGGCCCACTGGTAGATATTCTAATACCGTTCAACTTGTTATCATTCTCATCGAAAGGAGAATGCAAAACTTGTTTTGTCAATTTCAAGATCAAATGCAGTTAATTCAGGCTCCAACAGGCAGAAGCTGCTTCAAGTACTACCTTGATTTTTATGAACATATTTCGCAGCACGTGCATGGACATGAATGTTAAATAAGAAAATAAAATTCCTCGAACTTTTTAAAATGATTTATATACATAAACACAAAATAGTTATAACCGAGCTTGAGCTTTGGCTAGGTGATTCATGTCCTGGACTCCCCTATAGGGAGGATTCTGTTATGAAAAACCGCAACAAGACCCACAAACAAAAGAAAAACGAGAAATAAAATAAAAAACACGACATACAAAATACAAAATTTACAAGGTTCAACAATTTGTGTATATCCTTGGAATAGATTAGGTCACTAATTCAATTGTTCAACAATAAGTACAAGTAGAATGCACTAACCCCTTTTCCTCACTCTTCTTGTGTTCAATAAATTTTTTTTTTTAAACTAAGAATGATACGTTTTATATGAAAATGTAGGGCAACCTTCATACAAAATTACATAAGTATCCCTCTTAACAAAAATATTTTGTTTTGGGAATCGAAGGCTGCTAATTTCTGCTCGCTAATCGACTAGCAAGACCACCACCCGAGGGGGTGACCTCCTCTAACTTTCCCCACACAAACAAAATTTACACTCGAAATATTGTTCATGTAATATTCCATGTTCTAGAAATTAGGCTCCACATACAACATATTCGTCCCCCTTTTATGAAATGAGGGGAACTTTTAGGGGTTTGGGGGTAGGAGAGGGGGTTTGGGAGGTTTATAGTTGTGATATATTGTTGTGTTATCCCACATCAATTGTGGAAGAGGCTAGTGGTCAGTTATTAAGTGTGAGGGAAAGTTTTACCCCTTGAGCTAACTTTTGGGATTGAGAAGACCCTAGACCACCCAACACTGGTACTAGAGTCTAATTCACCAACATTCTCCCTAGTGTACCATATCAGGGGAGACCTTAATGGTTGCCTTGCCGAGAGAGACCCCGATGTGTAAAGGGGAGATTGTTGAGTTATCCCACATCGGTTGTGGAAGAGGCTGGTGGTCAGTTATTAAGTGTGAGGGAAAGTCTCACCCCATGAGCTAGCTTTTGGAGTTAAGAAGGCCCTAAACTACCCATCACTGGTATTAGAGCCTAGTTCACCAACATTCCCCCTAATTTGCCATGCAGGGGGAGACCCCGATGCCTTGTCGGAAGAGATCCCGATGTGTGAGGGAGAGATTGTTGGGTTATCCTACATCGGTTATTGAAGGGGTTGGTGGTCAGTTATTAAGTGTGAGGGGAAGTCTCACTCCTTGAGCTAACTTTTGGGGTTAAGAAGGTCCTAGACCACCCAACAATGGTATTAGAGTAAGGTTCGATCGAGTGCCCTTAAGTGGTTATTATTCTATTAAATATCTTGTGTTGAATTATGGAGGCTAATCTAAGTAGAATGGTGTCTTTGAATGGTTCAAATTATCATATATGGAAAGGAAAAATGGAAGACCTACTTTATGTGAAACAATTTAATTTACCTGTGTTTGCTTTTGAGAAGCCAGAAAATAAATCTGATGAAGAATGGACTTTGTTGCATAAACAAGTTTGTGGATATCTTAGGCAGGGTAGATGATAATGTTTTGATTCATATTGATAGTGAGACACACGCACGCATACTTTGGCAAAAATTTGAGGCATTGTATGCTCGTAAGACCAGAAATAATAAATTGTTTCTGATGAAGCAGCTGATGTATTTGAGATACCAAGATGGAACTCCCTTAATAGATCACTTGAACTCTTTCCAAGGAATTATTAATTAGCTGGCTGGGAAGGGTATCAAATTTGATGATGAGGTTCAGGGCTTGTGTTTACTTTACATTGTCGAACTCTTGGGAGACATTTAGAATGTCATTATTTAACTCAACTCCAAATGGTGTAATCAATATGGATTTGGCTAAAAGCAGTGCATTGAATGAAGAGATGATGAGAAAATCACAAGGATCCTCTTCACAGTCAAAAGTTTTGGTTGCCAAAAGAAAGGGAGGAGTAAGAGTAGAGGTCCGAAAAATAAAGATAAAAGCAGAAACAGGACCCACAGGTTTGCTAATGTAAGTGTCATTATTGTGGCATGAAAGGGCATATAAGGAAATATAGCAAACAGTTGAAGAAAGAGAACAAAGGGAAATGGAAGGATACAAAGAATGGTGATGACAAAAATGATGATCGAGTTGCCATCACTACTTCCGGAGACTTCTTCGTAGTTTATGATGATGATGTCATTAATTTCACATGCCATAAGACCAGCTGGGTGATTGATAGTGTTGCCTTAACTCATGTTACATCTCAACATGATTTCTTCACATCCTAAGTAGTCGGTGACTTTGGGACAGGGAAGATGGGCAATGGTGGCTTGGCCAAAATCGTTGGTATTGAAGATGTGTGCTTGGAGATGAGTAATGGCATGAAGTTAGTTCTTAGTAATGTGAAGCATATTCTATTTGAATTTGATTTTTGTAGATAAAATTGATGATGATGGGTATTGCAACATCTTTTGCAATAATCAGTGGAAACTCACTAGAGGTGCTATGGTTGTTGCTCAAACTCATAAGGTTTCTACTTTGTACATGCTGTAGGCAAAACTCTCCAAAGACATTATTAATTGATGTAGGATGGATATGGTCTGCCTAATCCTATGGTTTAATCCTCATACAAGCACATACACTCAAATACTTTGATTTAAGAATTTAGCTAACCAAACATAAACACCATAAATTATGTGACATTTCACATGTTGTCGGATATTTTAAAAGGTGTATGATTTTGTCCATAAAATAGGTCCCAAGTGTTCCTTATCAAGGAATGAAACTTTTATGCGGAAATATGTTAATTTCAAAGTCAAGATTGCGAGTTCTAAGTTAACAAACTAATATTCATACAATTGATATTAGCTATGGAACTTCTAGCTTCAAATAAAGGCTTACATAATACAAAACAAGGGTTCAAAATAAGTACCGAATTTACCAAGATATTTTTTGGATGACTTGACGTTGTTCAACACGAATTTAGATCACATTGTAGTTCTTCAAATCAAGCTTTGAAACACCAATATGAATGAAGATATGGGGTGTAGGGGAGGTGGTCGTGTGGGTGTATAATGGGGGTAGCTGTGTGGGTAAGAGGGAGGATGAGGGAATGGTATCGCTGGATAGAGTGGTCTCTCACCACTTGATCTCCATAGAGAACGTCATAGCCTCACACTACACAATCAAGAGATTTGATAAAGCTTTCAAGTTTCAACAATAGAATTCTTTTCAATATTTAATATCATCAACTGCCTCGAGTCTTACAATGATACAAGATAGAAATACTTAGCATGGGGGAACAATACATTAACACACTCACACAACTCTCACAGGCATGGGGGACAAAGCATAGGAAACAAACATGGGGAAGCACAACAATTAAACCGTACACTTGATTCTAACACAATAATTATTATCACAACTTACTAAGCACACACAAGCAAGCTTAGTTGTCTTGCATTTTTACAAATTAAATATAGGACTCAAGCATGTGCCAAAAGGAAAGTTCAAAACTGTGTGGGGCCCATGGAACATAGTCATGTGGGGCCCACATGGGCCTTGGACTCGAACTTGCTTCAATATATCGGCTGAGGTCTTCTTGTATCGAAAGTATTCAAGTAGTCTTCAAATAACTGAATGCGTACCTACAAAATAATTTGTATGATTTGGACATCGGGAGGTTATCCACATGTCACCATATCGGCGAAGGAAATAGTTAAGGCATGTTGATCCCCATCATTATGCAATGGAATATGAAGTTTCAAGAGAGTTGTGGCAATAGAGACCACATGAGTGAGAAAGGTTTGGAAATATTGGCCAAGATATCTTCTATCTGAGATGAAGAGTGTGCCTTTGAAAAACTGCACACATTGTTTAGTAGAGAAGCAAAACAGAGTCTCCTTCAAGAGTTCCCCTTCCAAAAGAAATACTTGATATTGTGCATTCAGATGTTTGTGGCCTTATGAAGACTATAACACTTGGTGGCTGCCTTTACTTTGTGACCTTCATAGATGATCATTCAAGGAAGTTATGGGTATATACCTTGAAAATAAAAGATAAGGTATTGGATGTGTTTAAGCAGTTTTAGACTTCAATTGAGAGACAAACCGAGAAGAAGTTAAGGTGCATAAAAATAGATAATGGGGGGAGAGTATTTGGGTCCTTTTGATAAATATTGCAAGTAATAGGGTATTGGACATCGAAGGACACCTCCGAAGACACCTTAGTTGAATGGTTGAGCTGAAGGGATGAACAGAACACTGGTTGAGAGAGTAAGGGGCTTGCTTTCACAATCACAATTGCCAAACTCCTTTTAGGGGGAGGCTTTAAGTACATCAGTACATGTTCTTAATCTCTCACCATGTGTTCCTCTTCAGTTTGATGTACCATACATGGTTTGGATTGAGAAAGATGTTTCTTATGATCATTTGCATGTCTTTGGATGTAAGGCATTTATGCATATTCCCAAAGATGAGAGGTCTAAGCTAGATGTGAAGACTTGACATCTTCCTAGGTTATGGCCTAGATGAGTTTGGCTACAATTTGTAAGATCCATTTGAGAAGAAACTTGTGAGAAACCAAGATTTTGTGTTTATGGAAAATCAAATCATATATGATATTGAGAAGACAGAAAAATTTGTGCCTCAATACAGTGATGGCTTAATTGACTTGGATTTGGCTCCTTTGATAGAGTTGCCAACACAGGTTGAACATGATGTTCACAATGACTAGCAGGGTCAGATGTTCCCTTACAGGTTGAGAATCATGATTAGTTACCTACACCAGAGATACAACTAGATGTTCCACTCAATAGGTCTACCAAAGACCGACATCCTTCCACTTGGTATTCTGTAGATGAGTCGGTGTTACTAACTGATGGGGGAGAGCCCGAGTGTTATCCATAAGCCATGGAAGATGAACATAAGTCAAAGGGGGTTGATGCTATGCAAGATAAGATGTGGTCATTACATGACAATCACACTTTTTAGTTGGTGAAGTTGCCTAAGGGCAAGAGAGCTTTGATGAATAGGTGGATTTATAGGGTCAAGCAATAACAAGAACACACTTCATGTAATGACCCTAAAATTATATTGCTCTAAATATAAAAATGCTTTGATACCACAACTGTATATCAACAATATCAACCCGAACCCAAAGGGTGGTATCGAGGATTCACCTGTCCATAAATACATACTAACAATGCAGTGGAAGCATAATGTACCTGATCCTCATATACAATACTAGAGTTCCAATGTCTCCAAATATATATATATATATATATATATATATATATATATATATCCCCTTACATCCATTAAAAATCCCAAATTATACAAAACATAACCAAGTCTCCTCAAATACTTACCCTGAATTATAGTACTTAGGCCTCCTCTATCTCGGAGCTCGCAACGCTTGACTGCCTGGATTTCTTGAAATGTTTAAGTTTAGGGGTGAGACACCTCTCAGTAAGAAGGAATAGATTATTATCAGTGTGTGGCAACATGAGTTTTAGTGTAGCAAGAAAACTCCTAATAAATACTTAACTTTAACTGGTAAATCATGTAAATATGAACTCACACTTATGTATATATATATGAAAACACATATTTCCTTTTCAAAACATGACGTATCATAATACATAATTCTCTGCAATAATTAAATCATCATATATATACACATAAGGAATTTTCCTCTGAATAGACGTTCATTTATTATCGTCTAATAACCCCACATGATCGGGTTGTGTGGCCCGAAGGCAAGACTTAGCCATAACTGGCCCACCACTTGGTTAAGTCAAATCTAACTCATCTATTGTACGATTGGCCCACCGCAGCCTAGTCCAAACCCAAGGGCGGTCAACATCTCTTTGCAGGCCAAATCGACTTTTGTTACCAACTCTCTCCCCAAGTAGTGTGGTTGCACTAACTATCATTATCATAGCTACGGTACCATGCTCTCAATCTGAACCAATCTAAACCAGTCCATCAAGGTTCTGCTACCATATAGTACAATTTATATAATATAACTGTATAAAATCTAACATGTTCTCAATTCATTTTGTATAAAATCATATCATATCATATCTTGACAAGACGCCAACTAAACTTGGCACACAGTCATCAATAATCGTCACACAGCCATTAATAATCGGCACACAATCATCAATAATCATATCATAATTTCATAATTTTTACAACATTCTCTAAAATCAGTATTCACTCATGCCACACAATTTGAGTAATAAATCATAATTTAATAACTGTCTGGAAAACATATACATTTTGCTAATTCCTAGAGTGATGCCTAAGATCCTTGAACTTTGAATCCACCGCGGTTAAACAACTAAGAATTGTAGTCAAGACTCCGAAATGATGTTTATTTATCAATTTGGTTGAGTTTTGGGGTAAAATTTGAAGAGAGAGAGAGAGAGAGAGAGAGTGGAAGAGCCGCAACTAGTGAAAAAGAGTGAGAGAGATTTCAATTTTCTTCAAAGAAAATAAACTTAGGTCTATTTATAGGTCATTGTCCTAGAGCAAAACCGTCAATGGTTTCCCTAAAACCGTCGATGGTTTGGCCTTTAACCAAACCGTGTTTCTACCGTTTTACCTTTACTTGTCCTCAGTAATTCAAAATCGTTGATGGTTTTCTTGAGATTGCTGAAACTGTCGATGATTGATCTCACCAAACCCTTCACCCATTTGTAACCGTCGACGATTTTCCCTGGGCTCCTAAAACCGTTGACGGTTTGGTCCTATACCAAACTAAATTTTCATTTTTTCCTTATTATTTTATTATTATTATTATTATTATTATTATTATTATTATTATTATTATTATTATTATTATTATTATTATTCAGGTCTCTACATCCTCCCCTCTTTATAAAAAATTCATCCTCGAAATTTGCTAACCTGTACTTATATTATCATCTAGAAATCACTAAATTATTTCACCTGACTCTAAGAAGAGCCGGTGCCCACCCACATAGCAGCCCCGTCCCAAATTTATTAATAACCCTCACTTGTGGTGAAGGAATACCATAGTTACATCAAAGATTTCTGGGAGATTACAATTAATCACATAAAAACTCTCTCAAAATCCACTCAAACATAAAACCATTACATATAGATTTACAATTAAATATATCCAACTGGTCAACCTACTTAAAACATACTTACATACAACTAAATTCTTACCTTATTTATTACATTATATGCTTAACTTTTGGCCCCGCTGAACAAGTGTAGGTAATTATGGTGCATTTTTTCCTCTAGTTCCCATGAGGCTTCCTTGACTACGTGATTATGCCATAATACTTATACCAGCGGGATTTTCTTGGTGCATACTTCTTGCTTTTTATGGTCTAAGATTTGAACCGACACTTCATCATACAATAGAGTATCCCTAATTTCCAAAGAGTCGTAACTTATCACGTGTGAAGGATCTGGGATGTATTTTTTTAACATAGACACATGGAACACATCATGGATCCTAGATAGTGCTGGGAGTAACGCTAACCTGGAAGCAACTGGACCAACTCTTTCTAGTATTTTGAATGACCCAATGTACCTAGGGCTTAGCTTACCCTTTTTCCCAAATCTCATGACTCCTTTCATTGATGCAATTCTCAAGAATATGTTATCTCCTAGACCAAATTCTAGTTCTCTTTGGGGGGAATATTTGCATAACTTTTTTGTCGACTTTGAGCTATTTTAATTTTTTCCCAAATAAGCCCGATTTTCTCATAAGTCTGTTGTACAATCTCTAGCCCCAAAATTTGCCTTTCACTAACTTCATCCCAATAGAGTGAAGTTCGGAACCTCCAACCATATAATGCTTCATATGGTGTCATTTCAATACTGGCCTAGTAACTATTATTGTAAGCAAACTTCATTAGTGGAAAATATTGAATCCAGCTGCCCCCAAAGTCCAATACACAAGCCCGCAACATATCTTCTAGTATCTGAATGGTCCTCTTTGACTGTTCATTAGTCTGGGGGTGAAATGTCATGCTAAAAGTCAACTAGGATCCTAAGGCTCACTGTAAGCTCCTCCAAAATTGAAAAGTGAACCGTGGGTTCTGATATGATATAATGGACACTGACATACTGACATCGTTCGTGTCTACGACAATCCCCCTTTGTAAGTCAAATAACTTTTCGAGTAACCCTTTTGAACATGTATCCCCCCTACTATATTTTCCTCCTCATCATCATCTTCACCATCATTGCTTTGAACTATGTAATCTTCACCTTGGAACACCTATGTTGTGTAACTTTTCTCCATTCCAAAGTCTAATAAATGTTCATGAACCACATCAATGTGTTGGAATGTTATGTTTTGGCATTTCTTGCAAGGACACTTTATTCTATTGGCTTTGTCTGCACAAGGACATGCGAACTCTATGAAATCATATATCCCTTTCACGTATTTGTCCAAAAACCTACCCCAAGCCTTCATCCAACTCTTATCCATGTTCATTAATTACCCTATAACATGTTCAAGTAAATAGTGTTGATTACATTCTTAGAATGTTTTTGATGCATGCATCGTGAATCTTAAAATCAACGACCTTCCATCTAAAGGATTCAGATCCTATCCCATTCAAGAATGTTACATTTGTATTGCAGTCAATCGCTTAAATTCCTTCGTCATACTCATTCTAAATTTTGGCACCATCTTCCTATGGCTCTCCAAGTACACGAGATGGGGGAAGTGAATATGTTGCTAGTTTTCCATCACTAACAAATTGTCACGACACCCCACTATGCATCAAGAGAACACAAGTAGAGACACGCATGAAATATAATGACAATGAACAAAGCGTTAACGATGACAACAATATAAATACAACTTCCTAAATTGTCCACATTGGACAATTCAAGAATGGTTGAAATACAAACATCACTAATCGTAAATGAAACAAATGATTAACATGTTCAATTGATTATTAATCTACATAGTATAACTAATAATCAATTGAATTTCAGTAATTGATTTGTCTCACATGTATGATGAGGCAAGAATGTATACTAACCATTCTTGAATGAGTCTAAGCTTCAATGAACACATGAAATGCAGTTCTCAATTTGTTCAATTAACCAGCATGCAACATCCGAGTCAACTAAGCAGAAAACTCTAATCCCTTAACCTCACTCTCCTTATGTACAACAATACTACACTTCAAGACAGAATATAACACAATTTTTAATAAATTATTTTGTTGTGTAATATGCTTACACACTAATATTCTTAAAAGATCATAAATAGTGCACACTCAAAATAGGATAACATTTTAAGTCAGTCCTCATTTCAAACCCTAATTTTATAGATTAGGGTTCATTCAAGCCAAGGACAATCCAGTAATCACAAAGAGAGGGTTTTAACATATTAAAAGGAAAATGGGAAATTAATAACATACCAACAATGTAAAAATCACACCACATCAACATCTTTAACAGTAGTAGAAGAAGAAGAAGAACAAGAAGAAGAAAATGTCAAATTTTAAGTTCATGTTATACTTGAATTATACAATTAATGTCAATTAGTAGTTAATAAAATAGTAATTCAATTACTATTAGCAGCTAAAAATCAAATTACAAATTTAATAAATTATTAATAATTCTTTTTAAAATCCAATGGAGAGAGCCTTTCTAGGCAATGACCCAAAACTCAGTTGCTAGATTGGTGTTAGAAGGTTACTTCATAACCATCAAATTCCTTTATCTTGTGTTTACAAGCCTGGAATTTAGATTTGTGCAGGTTTGGATAGAATGCAATATAAACTTATGCTGAATTTGGTCCAAAACCTATACAAATTACAATCTAAAACTACAAATTTATACTCTTAAACACAATTTCACTAGCAGAGTGGTGTGCTATACTGTAGAGACCCATAAAATAGAAATAATAAGAAAAACAAAGAAAAAGAGGAAAATGGTTTGGTGTGGGCCAAACCGTCGACGATTTTTTTGAAAGCCCAAGAAAACCATCGATTGTTATATTTTTTATCGCAGCTGGGTTAAGGGTAAAATGGTGAAAATTGGTTTGGTTAAATACCAAACCATTGACAGTTTCAGAGAAGCCTAAGAAAACCATCAACAGTTTTTGTTTAGAACAGAACACTATTTAAGGGTTGTATGTCATTTTCTCTTTTAAAATACAAAAGTTCTCTCTCAATGTCTCACAAGGTTGTGAAAGTTCTCTCTCTCTCTCTCTCTCTCTCTCTCTCTCTCTCTCTCCTCATTTTCTCACTCTAAACTTGCCCCATCGACGATTAGATTCCATATCTAACACCTAGCAGTGATCCTTGTCAATTTGACCGAAGCAGAATCATGTTTTGAGGATCCTAGGCACCATTCCAAAACTAGGGTAAGAGAGTTGTTTTAAAGATAAATTAGTTATTTGAGTTGTGCAAACTTAGAAATGGTAGGATGATGTCAATTTTGGGGTTGAACTGATAAAATTGGTGTTTATGAAATATAGGGTTTTTGTGTGAACGCTGCAAGCACGAGTTTAGGGTCCTTGCGGGCGTTTCCTTAGGGAATGAGGTAAGGGTGATAAATATTTATTTGTTTGGAGTTTCATTGATAAAATGGAGTATGTCTGTAACACCCCGAACCCGCCACGTGGGGCTCGGAGTGTTATGAGACCAACACACGTCTTTGATACCATTCACGTAGCGAAAATAATAAAATAATCTCAACAAAATATACCAGAGTTCTGTATCTACACATGCAGATCCATAATAATTATAACCTCATTCTTTATATTACAAAACCTAAATAAAATATATTATACATAAAGAAACTAAAAAAAAACATAACCATTCTGGTACCACTCATAAAACTACCCTGCCCTGGAGCTATCTAAGTTTGATCACCTGGATAACCTGAAAAGATTAAGTCATCGACGGGATGAGAAACCTCTCAGTAAGGAAGAAATAATTTATAACAGTGTGTGGCTGAAGTGTTTAATATATAATTAAAATGTCCATACAAACACATTCATAATCCAATAGCAGCTGAAATAACACATTTAAATCACGCCAGGTAAATTTCTCTGTCATTCAATCACATGCCCACATACATAGATATTTTACTGATAATTCCGGAGAATAGGGAAGTCTACCCGCCCATACAAGTGACTCACTCGAAAAATGAGCAACTCAGAAGCTGTCCCAAGTATAGGAGTTACATCGTGTAATATTTAGCCCAAGGGTTAGATAATCTCCTCAGGGAATGCGTTTTAATCTCAAATTTCATGTTCGCCCAATCGAAAAATAAAAGTTACTGAATTTAGTTCAGATTCGGATTTTCAAGATGGTTCAATTTCACTTTTGATGAATTAATGACACGTAAATTAAAGTCCTAAACTAACATGCATTGAACTAAGAACACTAATGGAAACCCTAATTTACTCAAGGAAACTTAACACGCGTTAATTTAAAGATGGTCACCTAAAACATGGAATTAAAAACACCCAATGAAAGCTAAACCATACAAACACACGCTAAAAACTGAGACTTTAACACGAACCAAGAATTACAAGCCAAAATTAAACTATCAATCGACTCAACCGATAACCAAGCACGATAAAAACATGAACTTTAATAAATAGACCCTAACTAAACCAAGTTTTGAAAAACAAAAATTTAATTTTAAGGAAGAAAGACAACTAATTTAATAAAACAATTTTTTTCTTTTTGTATTTTATTCACCTTGTTTTTCTTTTTCTTTTTCTTTTTTTAATTTTAGAACCACTAAATGTATGAAGAGAAAAAAAAAACTACTCTACCGCTAAATTACGTGAAAACCAAACAAAATAGAAGAAAAACACAAATTAATAACTATAGCAATAAAAATAAAACATTACATCTCAAAGTTTGCAACTAATATTGATAAATAAAAAGAACAATATCATCCATCAAAAGAAATAAAAGAAAGAAATAAAGGAAGAGAGAGAGAGAGAGGGAGAGAGAGAGAGATGAGAGAGAGAGAGAGAGAGAGAAAGAACTCTCGGCCATGGCTGTGGTAGCAGCAGAGAGCAACAAGGGAAGAAGGATCTCAGGTTTGTGGGATTGAAGTAGCAGCAACACTTAGCAGGAGAGTACTCAGGTCCTTTCTTCAACACACAGTAGCCTTTCGGGTTGTTCCCATGCAGCAGGTCTAGGGGAACTAGTGGAGTTGGCTCTCGGCTGGTCTGCTAGTAGGTTGATGCTCGGATGATTCGTGGTCTGTGTGCTCCGGCGGTTGCAGCAAGAGCTGAGGACTGCTGGGAATGCTGGTACTTTGGCTGCTGTGTGGACTATTACAGAGGACCTGGAGGAGAGGGAGTCCAGGGATGCGGGCGCCGCAAGGCTGGGGCTGCTTCGGCAGCTTGCTGTGGTAGCTCACGGTCGTGGGCGATTCTAGTTGGAGTGTTGTGGTGGTGCTTGGAGGTTGCTGGCCGAAGTTGCAGTGACTGGCAGAGAAATAGAGGAAGAGAGGAGGGGGAGTTTCAGGGTAAGACTCGAGATACAAAGAGAGGAAGAGAATATGCAAAGTAAAGAGAAGGAGAAAGAGAGGGGAAGGAGCAGACAAAGAGAAGAAGAAGAAGAGGAGAGGAAGAGAAGGAGAGGATGGGGAGCCCTTGGGCTGCCTGCGCAAGGGGAGGAAAAGAAGGGGTTTTAAAGAGGAAGCTGGGTGCCCTAGACCCACGACCCGGATGGGTCAACCTGACCGAATTGGAGCTGATCCAGCTTGCATGGCCGGGTTACATCACATATCCTTATATATATATTCATTTTTTTTTTGTTCTATGTTCATTGCCAAATTTGATCTTCTTGAAGCCCGTTTCTCAGAAAGCACAAAACATAAAAGTTGTAGATTATGCTTTCATTTTTCTCCAAAAAATTTGAATCGTCTCAATTGGAGTTTGGACAGAAAAGTTATGCATGAAATACGAACAGGTGTCAGTTTTGGTTCCCGGGACTTTTCTTGCGATAAAAAATTACCAAAAATTCATAAATTGTGCAATAAAGTTCAAGAATCATAAATATGGCACTTTATTAAAATATTGGACATATTTAGACATTTAATTAAAAATATAAGCCGTAAAGACCAGGTTAAAGTGCCAAATTACGCAATTTTGACACGTAATCAAACCCCCCAACTAACGCTTTGCTAGTCTCTAGCAAATGACGTGAATGAATTTCCGGGCGGTGCCTACAACTACAAACTCCAATGCTCATGAAATCAATGCACATGCAATACAATCATACCGTTTCACATACAAGAACACAATTGAATGTCACACAGTCTTGTTCATATTCAGTACACACACCTCCAAAGCACGTCACTCATGTAAGTTTCATCGTTTATATGTCATTTAAGAGCAGTATTTACATCAAGTTACTCAGTGGCACATTCAGAGTTAATGCAGTCATATAGGTCTGAGTATAAATAGGTAAACTCTCGAGGTGTGTGTGATGTGTGTGAGTCAGTACACCTAGGATACCAGTGGAAACCTACAGAACGATCGCTTTGACTCGGCCTAACTGGTATACCCTAAAAAACACTTAAGAAAATGAGTTCACTCGTTATATGTGAGGAGAAGTTTCGCGATCAAACATCCCACATATTAAAAGGAACAAACGATAAGTGTACGAAGTGGACTAGTCTGGAAAGGATCTAGCCTATCTGTGAGGTGTCGGGTCCTTCACCCTAGCATCTTCTCACCTACTCGCCACATCCAAATGAGACCAACCTAGATCAACTTACTCATAAACTTATCGTGAATACATCTGAGCCATTAACCGATTGAAGCATCTTCATACGTGGAAAATATGTGTTGTGTCCTTGTGATATGTATTTGGGTCGGCATTGACATTTCATTTCATGCACATGTGTATTGCTTTTTCTTTATTTTCTATCTTTTCGTGATCAATTAGGACAATCATAACACTTCTTTTGTAATCTTCAAACAATCAATGGGAATTGAGCTCGAATAGTGGTCCATGAACCTAAGTCTATCTCTAGGGTGGCTCAGCCTTTCACATCTTGAGTAGGCTACAAGACTTAGGTTTCTATCTCCCCACTAGGTGTCACCCTCTAGGCTAGCAAATAAAAAACAAAGACTAGTGTACAAGAAAATCATCCAAAAAAGAGAATTGAGTTCTATGAACTCTAATTTGACATTAACGCTCAAAAGGATGACAAATAAGCTCAAGGATATCTCACAAAGGTGTCATAGTCGCCACAGGTGTTCTCTCAGCGCTCACAGGAAACCCTAAGTGCAATGAATCATGTTGAATGTGTTTTATTCAGCCTCGTGAGATGCCGTGTAAATACAGGAAATTATATAACCAAATTAACAAGAATGTACTACCAATCAATTCTTCATGGAGTCATAATAATCATATAAAGAGAAACTATGCATGATAGACTCAAGTGTGTAATTCTTAAGTTATATGCAAGTATGTGAAGGGTATACACAGTTGTTAAGCATGACATAATGCAGTTGTAATTCTTCAGTGCTCCTCTTTTTTTTTTTTTTTGATCTTTTTGATTTTTTTGAAATATAAAACCCGGTACGTGTACTTGGACAGTGTCACATTGCGAACCGCTCATCCCCTCCCAACTAAAGTGGAACATTCGTCCTCATTGTGAAGCATAGGGAAAATATAAAGGAGTGTGCACGGGAAAAGTACAAGCGTACCTGAGTAACGGGGTAATGGAAAAGAAAGATTGAACTATGAGAAAATAGACCTGAAAACTAACTAAAAATAAAATAAGATAAATAAAAGGAAAAGAAGGAAAGAAAAAACATCACAAATTGTCTGGTAGAAAGCCCAGGAAGGAATTTTGTCTGGTGGGCGCAGAGTGTCTATAAATTGTACCGAGGGTCTCCAAAATTGAGCCGCCATAGTGGATCAGTCTTAATACTTACACGAAAATCAGCCTCAATATAATGAATACGCTTCAATTACCAACAATATGTGTGCAAGTTGACCCTAGTGTGTTGACAAGAAATGGTCTTTATTCAACATTGTGTTCAGGAAATTTCCTGTCTTTACGAACTAACGTGTGATGGGAAGTTATTGGAGCAATACCCTGTAGTTCTTTAGAAGCCATTAACATTAAAAGTGTTACCTGGTCTTTTGAACATTAGGCTCTCACCAGTCTAGTCACTCTCTTGATCGGGTGTACAATCATATACCACTGCAAAGATCCACTTCCACATTAGACTCTTTAACATCTGATTCAGTAGGAGTGACGGTTCCACGGTATTTTTGGCTTTGAAGAGGTACCACAGGTTGGTACTCGTATGAGTGTCAGTGTCCTCATCAACTAACTGCTGCGCTTTGGGTCCGCTTTCTTGATGTTTCTTTGAATTTGAATTTCATCTATGTCAGCCATATACCTTTCCGGTACTGACTGGAACAACTGACGTGTCCGATTGATGAATTTCAGGTTTTGGGGAACTTCTTTCTCACTTCGCGATTAGTTGTGGCTATCTCTACTGTCACAAAGAGAAACATCATGTATTTGGTGTTGTGGCTAATGGTACTCTAAAAGACTAGGTGCAGGCTCCACGAGTGATTCCTCTTGTTCTAATATGTCAACTGCGTGCTTATCGCATTAATGGTATCGCCCCGCAATCATTATTAAGATTGACTTGAGTTCGCATGAACTGCTGGAGGCAGCCTGTTCGCCATCTGTGTCCTACTTTCCTCAAACAGATCTCACGGCAGACAAGCTCTGAGGGATCTATTGTGGCTGGTATTGAGGGGGCGGAGGAATATCTGGGTAGTTTGGTGGCTCATATGCATCGTCCATCACTAATTGTGCTGATAGGGTGTGTAGTCATGGTGCTGAGTATATCGTGTGTTCCACTGTGGGAAATTTTTAGCTAGGTAATCGAAGAACGATAATACCAAATCTCGATACAAGATGAAGAGTACTCCATTGCACATGGTCTGGACAAAATACTTGCAATCAGGGTAAGAGCAGTATAAAAACAATAGCTTACCTCTATAAGTCGCACCGTGATGTGGACCAAGTGCTAGTAGATCCTTGATCGCTCCCAGCAAAGCCCGAAATGTCTCGTCATCCTGTTGCACAAAATTAAAGATATGTTCCTACAAAAAATGAGTTGGTTCTGTGAGGACAAATGCATACAGAAATTCACGCCTATACCGGACCAATTAGCGATAGATGAGGTCTCAGAAACTGAAAAAACCGTCAGTGCCCTATCTACAAAAAGTAGCAAGAATAAATTCAGGCGAATAGGATTCATTATTTTCGTCTGAGGAGAAAAACCTGTTGGCAGGTTAAATCAAAACTTATAGGTGCTGATAGGGCGGTCAAATTCCGTCCCATAGAATGCGGGTGGGTTAGCAATGAGGTCCTCCCGACGCATGCCTCATGACATTAAACTCGTCAGTAGGAAAAATAGGGGAAGATGATGCAAGGACAATATTCAAAGTTCAAACAGTTTAGTCTCATGCGCAAGTGCAGGTTGTAGCCATTTTTTGCAAAATTCACTTTTTTTTCTGTTTTGTTTTCTGCTTTTTTTTTTTCGTTTTCATAACATTAATTAAAAGGACGGGAAAAAAGCTCATTGAGACTAACTGACATCCCAGGGGTGTCAAAAACTGACTCACTCGAAATGAGCAGACTCGAAAGACTAGCCTAAAAGTATAGGAGTTCTGTCGTGTAATATTAAGTAAGGGTAGAGCGCCTCCTCAGGGAATGCGTTTTAATTCAAATTTTTTTTTTTCATGTTCGCCCAATAATTGAAAAAAATAAAAGTTACGGAACTCCTGCGGTGCAAATTCAAATTTTCAAGATTGTTGAGATTCAATTTAACCAATTAAACGACTGCAATCTCAAACTCTAAAAGCCAGCATCACTAAATTAAACACAAGAATGGAACACTAGGGTCACTAGGAAATGCCAGAGACATTAACTAAAATGGGAAACTTTAAACATGGAAGTAAAACAAACGGCAACACTTGAAAATTCAATTAGACACATGCACGGTAAAAAACCAAACCTTTACAAAACTTGAAATTGAAGCAAATGCAAACAACAAAATCAAGCAGAAATTTAAATTACGCTAAGAACAACTAAAGCAAACCAATTTAACTGTTAGACCTAATACTAACTTTTAACTACGAACAAGATAAGGTAATAATAATATAAAAAAACGTCAAGTAAAAAAGCGCAAAATTCTAAACAATATCAAAATTACCATTACACCTGAGTGTAATAAACTATTAAACAAAATAAAGAATATTATTTAATTGCAATTACAAAAAAATAGAAAAGAAAAGGCATTGATTGAGTGCATACATTCTTTACTCGCTTAATGGATAACTATATTTATAATGTTAGAGGATATTGATGTAAACTGTAATGACCCGAAGAAATTAAAATCATAGGAAATATAAAAAATGAAAAGGCATATTATAATGGGTAATAAGGAACCAAAAGGACAGGGATTTTAGAAGGGGGAAAAAAAAGCAGGCCTTTTGTTGACGATGTATGTCTTCGTCGACGAGTGTTTTTCTAGATATTGTCGACGAAGTCTGTTCCTCGTCGATGAAGGAATCCTTAGAGAATATATTTAGAATTCTGAATTTCGGTGACGAAGGTATCTTCTCGTTGACGAAATCTCTACAGTGCCTCGTCGACAAATCCACATTTCTCGTCGACGAAGCCCTGCCTATAAATAGAGTATTCTTCATTTTTCAACGAGAATTCGCAAACTCTCTCTCTAAAACGGTCTTCCAGCCTTCTCTCTTCAATTTCAGGCTGAATTTGACCCGATTTGACTATCCGGAACCACCACGAGGTTCATAGGATCATTTTCTGCAAGGCTGTAGGAGCTGATTGTTGGATTGAGCGGTTTGGGAAACATCCCAAAATCAAGGTAAGTTATTTTGGGATTTCCTTAATAAATAATGTTATTTGAAGGCTAGGAAGTACTAAATAGGTGTTTTTCTTAAGATCTGAGTTAACTGGAATTTATTTAATTAAAATATGATTTTTGGATTTAGGGTCCAAGTGAACGTTGTGGGCATCAGTTCGAGGATCCTATCAGCGTAGTTCGAAAGTCATGTAAGGAGGAAATTTATGTATTAAATCAGGTTTTCTTGAATTAAAATGGATTATGTGTTATTTATGTATATACATTTTATGTGGGTTTAAAATGCCAACCATGTAAAACTATGTTTTCTGAGCCTAGGAATGCTTATATAGCTATGTATATGTGAATGTAAACGGATGAAAGTGAAAAGTAATTTCTAAGGAATTATGTAAGAAATGAAATGTATTTTCAGCATATAAATGTTAAACATGGGTCGACCTATTTACAAAATTATGTATGCATTTTACTGCTAAAGGCATGAGATTTTGTGCAAATATATGTTAAATGTATGAGATGCAGGTTAAGTAAGTAAAGTATTATGAATAAAATATGACATGGACTATGTTGCCTGTGTATGTTAAATGCAACCATGTAAATGTAAGACAACTGAAAGACAACATGTTCGCAGATTATAGCGTATTTCTATGTGGACTAACTGATGACAACTAAAAAGAGCTGTGTTAGCATATTCTAGCGCATTTCTATGTGGACTAACTGATGATGGCAAAAGACCAGCTGTAGTACAAAGGAATGAAATGAAAATATTATGCGATGAAATGACAATGAAATGGCAATGGAATGAAATGTGAAATGTGAAATGTGAAATGTGAATGATGAAAATAGAAAAGAGTCATTTAAAGTGAAATGCAATGTAATGTTTAAGTTAAGAATATGAATAGATGAGTATGATTGCATAATAACAAAAAGAATGATGTACTATGATATTAGAAGTATTTATGTACGTAGAACATGCTATGATTGGGCTGGGCGTACTCTTTTCCTGAGGGCTTGCTAAGAAAGGCGAGTGCACTAGTAGCTTCAGATGTGGCAGTAGCCGCATAACGTGTTAGGGCAGAGGGAACCTACTTATATGGGCGGATAGATTTCCCTATCCTTAGGGCCTTTTCTAGTAAATCATTGTTGAACTGTGTGAGTACAAGATCAAACTAATACTTGAGGGGTTACTGAGTAAGGTGAGTGCCCTGGTATGCTTTAATTGTGACCTTAGGGTTACCTAAGTATCAGAGCAGAGGGGTGTTACTTGTATAGGCGGGTAATCATCCCTATCTTTAGGTAATCTCGTGGGTTAAATCTTTGCATGTGATTAATTAGGTTCAGAAAATGATTTCAATGTTATGTTAATGATCTGCAAATGTATTTAAAAATGATATCTACATACCTCAAGTAAGCCACACATTGTTTTAATGTGTATGTTTCTTCCCTTACTGAGATGCGTCTCACCCGAATATGACTATTTTTGTTTTAGGACATGCTCAAGGTCGGGCTTAGGAAGCTCGAGGGTATTTAATCTTTTTGAGGAATATAAAGAAACAAGGTATATGTTGATAACATTTTGGATGTAAATACTTAGGTTTTATGTTGTTATGTTTTAAGAATGTTGAGTAAGAAATGGTTGTGAAAATACTAAAATGTTTTGGAGATTTATGTACTTATGGAAATGCAGGTATTGGATGGTTAGTAAGGATGCTATATAGGAGTAGTAAACTCTGGTATTACGATATTATGATATTATACTTTTATGTTTTGTGGAGATTATGTTTATGTTTTCCGCTACGTATGTTATGGATTATGGATTATCAGGGTTTATATTAGGTATAATGCGCCAGACCCGGGATAAGGGATCGGGGCGTTACATTTTGGTATCAGAGCAATGGTTTTGGGGATTTAAAAATTTAGGAAATGATTTATACCAGAGTATAGGAATAAGTTAGGATAAGAATGAATAGATTAGGTATTGAGAAATAGGTTTGGTGTAGGAAAGTATAGGATTGTGTTTTGTAATTTAGAGGCGAAAATACGTCAACGATTTCCCGTGATTTTTCTGAAGCAATCGACGGCCTCAAAAAAGTCATAGTAAACCTTAGATGTTTTTGTTTCTGAATTGTGAGACTGGTCCTTATATGGATATTTGGGACTTTTATTGGATTTAAGTTAATGATTATAATATTTGGAATTATGATATGGAAATCTTATCTCTTCTCTGTCCTATTTTTAGGATGGATTCTGGAGATGAGAATGTAGAGGCTGAAGGAAGGGAGGATTCAATGACCTCTAGTGAGGAAGAAATAGATACCTCTAAGGTATTGTGGGGTATTGTCCGTTAGGTTAAAGCAGAAATGAAGAAGGAACCCAAGGAACATAACTGTCCACCTGCTAGACAGGGCTGCAGTATTAAAGAATTTATAAGGATGAACCCTCCAGCCTTTATCGGAGGACCTGATCCTATAGTTGTAGAGAACTGGGTACAAAAGATAGAAGAAATCATGGTTGTACTCGACTGCACAGACGAGCAGAAGGTCTGTTATGCCGCTTTCAGGATGACAGGAGAGGCGAAGCGCTGGTGGCTTTCTACGAAGCTGCTAGAGGATCAGAGGGTGGTAAGGATAACTCTTATCTAGGAGAGATTCAAGAAGCTATATGGGATAGAAATAAAGTTGTTGTCAACAACACATTGGCCTATGCAGTAGCTACTGACATTACCAGAAGTAATGAGGATCCTGAACCTAAATATGTTAATGAATGTTGATATATAAGTGTTTGACCAAAATAGAAAGAGGTTATCACATCATAATTAAACTCTCTATCAAAAAGAGAAGTTTTGGACCTATAGTCCCGACACCAGAAGATGTCCAACCCGTTGGATACAAATGGGTATTTGTGCGCAAGTGAAATAAAAATAATGAAATTACTCGATATAAAGCAAGGCTTGTGTGGCACAAGATTTCTCACAAAAATCTGGAATTGATTATGAGGAGACAAATTCTCCCGTAATGGATGAAATCACTTTCAGATTCTTAATTGAGCTAGCAGTTGCTTAATGATTGAACATGCGTCTTATGGACATAGTAACAACATGCCTATATGGATCGTTGGTTAATGAAATTTATATGAAAATCCCTGAAGGATTTAAATTGTTGAAAGCAAAACCCAGAAATTTATATTCAATTAGACTCCAATGTTCTTTATATAGACTAAAGCAATTTGGACACCTGTGGTCCAATTGATTAAGTGAGTACCTTGTGAAAGAAGGATTCATAAATGATCCAATTTGTCCATGCATTTTTATTAAAAGATCAGAATCCGGATTTGCTATACTTGCTGTTTATGTTGATAATTTGAATTTAGTCGGGACTCCTGAAGAGCTCACTAAAGCTGTAAATTATTTAATGGTGGAATTTGAGATGAAAGATTTAGGAAAGACAAAATATTGTCTTGGCCTACAGATTGAACATGTAAATGGCGGAATTCTTGTTCATCAATCTAAATATACTAAAAAGGCATTAAGTGAATTCCATATGGACAAAGTTAATCCTTTGGGATCTCCAATGATGGTGCGATCACTTGATGTTAAGAAGGATCCATTTCGACCTCATGATAAGGGGGAGGAATTATTTGGTCCTAAAGTACCATATTTAAGTGCTATTAGTTCTCTAATGTAGCTAGCAAATTGTAGAAGACCCGACATTGCATTTGGTGTAAATCTACTAGCAAGATACAACTCTGCTCCTACTTGGCGGCACTGGAATGGAATTAACCACATTATGTGCTATTTGAGAGGTACATCTGATTTGGGTCTATTCTACTTATTTGATTCCAAATCTCAATTAATAAGATATGCAGATGTTGGATATCTATCAGATCCTCACAGTGCTAAATCTCAAAGTGGATATGTATTTCTTTACGGAAAAACTATTATATCTTGGAAATCAGTAAAGAACACGATTACAACAACATATTCCAATCAAAATACTAGCTATCCATGAAGCTAGTAGAGAATGCGAATTGTTCGGATCAATGATTTCTCATATCTAAGCAAATTTTGGTCTTTAATCAATCAAAGATATTCCAATAGTTTTATATGAAATGTTGCATGTATAGTTTAACTAAGTGGAGGATATATAAATTGTGACAAAACAAATTAAGCATATCTCTCCAAAATTCTTCTACACACATGAACTCCAAAAGAATGGTGATATAGATGTTCAGCAAATCTGATCAAGTGATAATCTAGTAGATTTGTTCACCAAAGCTTTACCTACTATAATATTCAAGAAATTGGTTCATCCTATCAGAATGAGGCATCTTAAAGATCTTAGTAGAAGGAATTAATATATAGGTAACATCCAAGGGGGAGTGTTATGAAATATAGGTGGATGTCTCTCATGTCAGTTATGAACTTGCCCCATATATCTGCACTGATTCCTATCCCATGTGAATGTGCCCTATATGTTTGTACTAATAAAGTGTACGTCACCCCATCTTCCACCCCTTAGATTCCCCCCCCCCCCCCCTCCCCGAAAAAATGCTTAGCTATCCATATTGCCCTATAAAAGGGCACCCTCCCCTTCTCATTTGTGACATACATTTGATGCTTCCACGTAAGTAAACATATAGTGAGGATAAGAGAAGAGAAAAGATAAAGTGAAGAAGGGATAAAGAGAAGATCGAGATATCTTGTACAAGGCCAATTCCATATCATATTGTAATTCCTACCATGATAATGAAGTTTTGATCTCATCTACTCGTGGAGTAGGCATAACTGAACCATGTAAAATTTTTGTCTCGTCTCTATTTTTTTTTTCTATTTATTATTTTATAACAAAAATCAAATTTTATAAATATTCACTTGTGAGCATATATGGCAACATGTTTTTATGTTATTTAGATATTCAAAATTCACTTTGACGGATTAAGTCATATGCTTCTTGTACAAAATTTAATGGTTATGTTTTAAAATATAATTAAAAGATGTTTATAAAATTTTGACAAATAATAATAAGTCGTTATAGACAAATGCCATGAAAACGAAATCTATATATATGTAATCTATCATAGTTTTCATTGAAGAAGAATAAATGTTATTTTGGATGTTAATGTATCTACTAGTTCATGAACATTCCACACTAAATCAATTCAACTCACCAGATTCTACAGGCCTATTAAAAAAATTATTATAGTTTTACTGTAAGTAGTAGAGTCAAAAGATTAAATGTTATCATTGTGGGTGTATCTTAATATACTATTGAAGAAATATTATGCAAGGATATGAGGATTCCACATTCATTAGCAATGGGCATATGAGGTTATTGCGAGCTTAGACAACAATATAAATTGTAAATATATGCCATGATATATATATATACATATATATATATATATATTTACTTGGTGATTCGTATACAACTCAATGTGATATTTCTGGGCAAAGGTTATGCTTATGATGGGATGTTTAAATTAAGCATTGAGAATAACAATATAGCATCTTCAAGTTCTATTTATATGCTCTCTTCGTTAAATTTTTGGCATGCTCGTTTATGTCATATTAATAGTAGATATGTAGGAATCATGAGTGGTTTGCATTAATTCTGAATGTTGGTAAGGATTTTGATAAATTTGAATCATGTAGTAAAGTCAAAATAACTAAAGGATCTC
Source organism: Malania oleifera (assembly GCF_029873635.1). Taxonomy (NCBI): domain Eukaryota; kingdom Viridiplantae; phylum Streptophyta; class Magnoliopsida; order Santalales; family Ximeniaceae; genus Malania; species Malania oleifera. Next base: position 15,846,543 of record NC_080422.1, read on the forward strand.
ATAAAAGTATTGAAAGAAATATCGAATTATTAGATTTAATTCACACAGATTTGTGAGAATTTGAAGGAATTTTAACTCATGGAGGAAACAAATATTTTATCACTTTTATTTATGATTTTTCAAAATTTATGCATGTTTATTTGTTGAAAAATAAAAGTGATGCTTTTGTAAAATTTAAAACTTTCCTCCTTGAAGTTGAAAATCAGTTCGGTAGAAAAATTAAAAGAATTAGAAGTGAGTCGGGGGAAGAGGTTTGTGCCTTCAGATTTTCAGGTTGGGTCCAGTTGAGGGTTTTGGAGGAGGTTGGATAGTAGAAAAGAACAAGAGACAAGTAGTGGGAGATTGGGCAATTCAGAGCAGACAGATGCCCCATTCTTGTCCCATATGCTACAAGAGACATCCAGGAGAGTGTCGGGTCAGGGAGGTGATATGTTATCAGTGCCATCAACCTGAGCATATGGTGAGGGACTGTCGAGCATTGACAGTTGTTGCGCCCGATTATAGAGCATACCAAGGGGGTCATCAAGCACCTCAAGGCAAATAGCAAAGGAATATTGCCCCAGCACGAGTCTAAGCGCTGACACCGGGGGATGCTGAGGCTGCAGGAGATGTGGTAACAGGTACAGTTTCAATTCTGTCATTTACAGCTACTATTTTGTTTGATTCAGGGGCAACTCATTCTTTCATCACTCGAGAGTTTGTTAAATTTTATGGGTTAGAAACATAGCAGTTGAATGTCAGTTTGTTAGTGGCTACACCAACAGGGGCTGTAGGGAAATGTGAGAAGGTACTTAAGAGCTGTCTAGTATGCATTCAGGGGAGGTATTTATTAGCTAATTTGGTGATTTTGGATATGCATGGGTTTGAGGTGATACTGGGGATGGACTGGCTAGTTACCCACTATGCCAGTATTGACTGCAATCAAAGAGAGGTAGTGTTCAAACCTCCAGGAGGATAGGAGTATAGATTCACGGGGTCTTGCGTGCGCACCCCACGACAGTTGTTATCTGCTATTCAGGCGAGGTAATTGTTACTAGAGGGTTGTTAGGGATATGTGGCCTATGTGAAGGAGATACCAGAAGGTGAGTTAAGGTTAGAGGATATCCCGATGTGAGGGATTTTCCCGAAAGTGTTTATGTGCGTAGTTGATGCATGCAACTGTGTATATTCATGCATACGCCATTTACATTCATTTCAGTTATTCATTTAGGATTGAAAATCATTGTACGCCACACTCTCTATACTTTTCTTCATGATTATACTGAGCGTCAGCTCTCCATTTGTATACTAATTTTTATTTTTATTTTTTTTATGATTCTTAATTTGTAGGATTGGTGGCTGTCATACCATCAGCGCGATGCCATGCATGCATGCACTACAATCATCGGATGCAACTTTTGATTATTTCTTTGTAAATTTTTTTGTTATTTGAACAAATGGAATTTTGTATTTTAATTTGAATTTGTATTAGTATTTGTATTTGAATTTTGAATATTTTGAAATTTTTTTTGCTATCTAAACAGATGTTATTTCTTTATTTTAATTGAATTTGTATTTAAATTCAAAATTTTGAATAATTTACGAATTTTGTAGTAATTATGGTTTCAAGTTATGTATGCGAAAATGTAATTACAAATTTTTATAGGAATTCATGATTAAAAAAATTAGAATTAAATATTTTTTAAATTTTTTAATTATTAGTGAATGATTCAAATTCATCACTAATAGTAGGGTATTAGTGACGAATTACAAATTTGTCACTAATAATAAAGTATTAGTGAAGGATTCAAACTCGTCACTAATAGTAGAGTATTAGTGACGGTTTTTAGATTCGTCACTAATACCCCACTATTAGTGACGAATTTGAATCATTCACTAATACCCTACTATTAGTGACGAATCTAAAAAATGTCACTAATACTCCACTATTAGTAATGAATTTGAACAGAAACGATGTAGAATTTTATAGTGACGATATTAGAGTTTTAGTGACAAATATAAAATTCGTCACTAATAGTTAGTAGTAACTGCAGATATAGCAACTAATTTAAATTCGTGACTAACACTTATAAATTTGTCACTAATAGTATTAGTGACGAATTTATAAGTATTAGTGACTGATTTGATCATTCATTAATACCCTGAATTTTTGTAGTGGTGGACCGTGTAATCTACGTGATTGGTTAGTCCTGTGTGGACCAGTCCTGTGTGGACATGTATGTTATAATACAGTCCTATATGGACCAGTCCTGTGTGGACGTGTATAATGTGTGTGTTAGAAGTCCTATGTGGATGATTACATATTGTGTGGATGTAGACCCTATGTGGGTATGATTGAAGGTTGTATGTTTATCCTATGTGGATTGATTGTGATATGCATATATGTGTGGGGTTTTGTGAGACAAATATCGTTGGCTACGTGTGACTTTAATTAATTTAAGTATTTAAGGTAAAGTAGATTACTCCACCCAAAGGCTTGCTGAGGAAGGCGAGTACTCTGGTAATTATTTGTGGATACCAGAGTAAAGGGAACCCACTTGTATAGGCGGGTGACCTTCCATATTTTCGATGACTTTAACTGGATACACGACCCGAGGGCTTACTGAGAAAGGTAAGTGTCCTGGTGTTAGCACTTGAGCAGAGGGAATCTACATGTATGGGTGGGTAGACTTCCCTATTATCGGGGAATTATCAATAAAATATCTATGTATGTGGGCATGTGATTAGATGACAGAGAAATTTACCTGGTGTGATTTGAACGTGTTATTTCAGCTGCTATTGGATTATGAATGCGTTTATATGGATATTTTAATTATATATTAAACACTTCAGTCACACACTATTATAAATTATTTCTTCCTTACTGAGAGGTGTCTCAACCCGTCGATGACTTAATCTTTTCAAGTTATCCAGATAATCGAGCTTAAATAGCTCCAGGATGGGGTAGTTTTGTGAGTGGTACCAGAACGGTTATGTTTTTTTTAGTTTCTTTATGTATAGTATATTTTATTCAAGTTTGGTAATATGAAGGATGAGGTTGTAATTATTATGGATCTGCATGTGTAGATATAGAACTCTGGTATATTTTGTTGAGGTTATTTTATTATTTTCGCTACGTGAATGGTATCAGAGACGCAAGTTGGTCTCATAACACTTCTAACCCCACATGGCGAATCGGGGGCATTATAGTTGGTATCAGAGCATAACGGTCGTGCAAACTTTAGGAGAATCAATACCAAAGTATAGGTTTGAGTTGAATAAGGGTAGTGATGGGTAGATTAGGGTGTTGACAAGAGTTTAAGTTTGTTTCGTAACTTGGAAGCAGAAATCCCTTGGTGGACTTCTGTTATTTTCTAAATCTGTCGACGGTTTCAAAAAACCATGGTAAATCCATCAATGGTGATGTTTCCAAGCGAAGAAACTGGAAACTGATATTCGAATTTGAAGGTTAATATGATTGCAGATAATTGGATGTCAGATGTTAATGGCAGATATGGATATTAAAATGATTACTTATTATATGATTTTGTCAGATATATTAAGATGTGGAGATTTTAAATTGCCTTTATTGTAAATTTTTATTTAGGGATGGATCCTAGGGGCAAAGGCATGGATGAAGGAGGTGGAAGTGAAATGGGAGCTTCCAGCGGGAACGAGATTGACACCTCTCAACAATTACGAGGAATAGCTCGTCAGGTTAGGGAAAAAATGAGACGGGACTTTGGGGGAACAAACTATCCACCAGTGCACCAGGGTTGCACAATTGATCAATTTACTCATTTGAAACCCTTGTATTTTGAGGGTGGTACTGACCCGATTAAGGCTGAGATGTGGATGCAAGAGATGGAAAAGATACTTGTTGTGTTGAACTGTACCGAGGAGCAGAAGGTTCTCTTCACCATTTTCAAACTAGCTGGAGAAGCTGAACGGTGGTGGCATGCAATGAAGTTGTTGGAGGAGCAACGAGCGGTACCTATAGCGATGACATGGGGTCTTCAAGCAGATCTTCTATGACCGGTATTTTCCCACCACCACCAGAAATGCAAGGGCAGGGGAATTTTTTAGCTTGACTTAAGGGCGCCTCACTGTTCAGCAGTTTTCTACTAAATTCTTGGAGCTATCTCGTTTTGCACCTTCTGTGGTTCCAGATGAATATCAAAAGGCGAGATGGTTTGAAAGGGGCCTGAATCATAGGATTCACGAGCATATGGCGTGTTTGCAGATTCAGGATTTCACGAAGTTGGTGGAGAAAGCTACGATTGCAGAGTTGAGTCTGCAGAGAGATACAGAGGCATCAGAATGAAGGAAAAGGGTTATGTCTCCTCATTCCCAAACGAATTTCAAACAAGGGTTGTGGAGGGGAGACAGAGATGCAGCTGGACAGGGGTCAGAAAGAAATCATCGGGGACGACAGGGTGTTTCATCACGCCCCTACTGCCCTAGGTGTGATTAGTGGCATTGGGGAGAATGCCGGAGTAGGGGTGTCGTATGCTACCGATGCGGTAAACATGGTCACATTGCTCGGGAATGTCGAGAACCGCCGAATAATGCACTAGCTTTGAACCAGAACCAAAGGAATAACCAGGTGCCTCACGGCGACAGTGCCTCGACGCATGTCTATATGTTGGGTACACCTGAGGAGGGCAACACTAAAGGCCCAGGTATATGTTTATGTTAATATGTATGTTAATTTTGTTTAGCTATGCATGATTCGGTGTTGTATGTGTTTGGATTTGTTGAATTTATGAATGTGTGTAGTTAACTTTTTGCTTTTGAAAATGGTGATTAACGAATTTCGAGGACAAAATTCTTTTAAAGGAGGGGAGAATGTAACGATCTGGAAGATTTTAACTATTTAAAATTATAAGAAGGATAATAAGGAAAAGGGGAAAATAGAAGAAAGGGGAAAAGAAATTTTAAGGGGTAATTGGTAGGCGCTCGTCAACGGGCTGGATTTTCTCATCAACAAGCAAACTTCTGAGCCTTGTCATCGAGTATGCTTGTCTCGTCGGCGAGGTTTTACGGAGAGAGGTTCTCATATTCTAAATTTCATCGACGAGATCATGGTCTCGTCCACGAGTGGTATTCTCGGGCTCGTCGACGAGGCCACGTGACAAGTTGCTTATAAATAGGGAGAAATCATATTTTAGCGAGGATTTTATTTTTCTTTCTGTTTCTCTTTCTAATTCATGGTTCCTCTACCTTCTTTCTTCGATTCTGAGTCGAATTTAACTCGACTTGACAATCGGAAGCTACCACGAGACTCCTATAAAGATTTTTTGTAATATAGGCGGAGTGGATTTTCAATTTGAGAAGTTTGGGAAACATCCCAAAACCAGGGTAACTAAAATAAATTAAGGTTTTATTATTACTTTGAGGTATTTGGAGACTATGAGGTATTAAATGGGTATTTTTCTGAGATTTGAGGAATTTGAAATTTTTGGGAGTACAGGGTCTCATTTTGTTGATTTTAGGTAGGAATCCCTAAGAGCAGGTAAGGGGAAATATTTTATGATAGCTTTTTAATAAATTTAAAATGACTAATTTTGGGTATAATTTCTACATATTTAGGTGTAATTTTTCTGAACCGGGCTGGTATTGAAAAATACTTTTTTTTTAAATAGATATATTATATTTGGAAAATTGTGTAGTTGAAACCATTCTTATTAATTAAATGATTGTGAACATTTGGGAATGATGAATCATTGAGATTGCAAATATTGTTTGGCTGTGATTTCTGCCTGGTTGATTATACTGGTTGATTGCAGATACTGATGTTATGTATACTGTGGTAGAACTGTAGATGTGTTGAATGTTTGATTGCTACTGACTTATGTTGTGGTTCATGTAAATTGCGATATAGCGTTGGTAGTGGTATGGAGAGGTCATTATATCGTATCTGGTATATCTGTCATATAACGTTGGTAGTGGTATAAGGACGTCATTATATGAGCGTTTATATTGGGAGGTAAACATTGGCAGTGGTATGAGGAGGTTGTTTACCTATTTACCATGAACGAAGTGTTCATTTTGTAACATGTGTTGTTTGATTAGTCCTGTGTGGACCAGTCCTCTGTGGACATATATGTTGTGTGATTGATTTGTCCTATGTGGACCTTGTAATTTGTGTGATTGGTTAGTCCTATGTGGACCAGTCCTATGTGGACATGTATGTTGGAATTGACAGTCTTGTGTGGACCAATCCTGTGTGGACGTGTATGATGTGTGTTAGAATTCTTTTGTGGATGATTACATATTGTGTGGATGTAGACCCTATGTGGGTATGATTGAAGACTGTATGTTTATCTTGTGTGGATTGATTGTGATATGCATATATGTGCGGGGTTTTGTGAGACAAACATTGTTGGCTAAGTGTGACTTTAATTGATTAAGTATTTAGGGTAAAGTATATTACTCCACCCAAAGGCTTGCTGAGGAAGGCGAGTACTGTCGTAATTATTTGTGGATACCAGAGTAGAGGAAAGCCACTTGTATAGGCGAATGACCTTCCCTATTCTCGGTGACTTTACCTGGATACACAACCCGAGGGCTTACTGAGAAAGGTGAGTGCCCTAGTGTTAGCACTAGATCAGAGGGAATCTACTTGTATGGGCGGGTAGAGTTCCTTATTCTCGGGAATTATCAGTAAAATATCTATGTATGTGGCTTTGTGATTGAATGACAGAGAAATTTACCTGGTGTGATTTGAACGTGTTATTTTAGTTGCTATTGAATTATGAATGTATTTGTATAGATATTTTAATTATATATTAAACACTTCAGCCACACACTGTTATAAATTATTTCTTCCTTACTGAGAGGTGTCTCACCCCGTCAATGACTTAATCTTTTCAGGTTATCCAGGTGATCGAACTTAGATAGCTCCAAGGCGGGATAGTTTTGTGAGTGGTACCAGAACGGTTATGTTTTCTTTTAGTTTCTTTATGTATAATATATTTTATTTAGTTTTTGTACTATGAAGAATTAGGTTGTAATTATTATGGATTTGCATGTGTAGATATAGAACTCTAGTATATTTTGTTGAGGTTATTTTATTATTTTCGCTACGTGAATTGTATCAGAGACTTGTGTTGGTCTCATAGCACTCCGAGCCCCACGCGGCGGGTTTGGGGTGTTACACACATACTCCATTTTATCAATGAAACTCCAAACAAATAAATATTTATCACCCTCACCTCATTCCCTGAGGAAACGCCCACAAGGACCCTAAGCCCGTGCTTGCAGCGTTCACACAAAAACCTTGTATTTCATAAACACCAATTTTATCAGTTCAACCCCAAAATTCACATCATCCTAGCATTTCTAAGTCTGCACAACTCATATAACTAATTTATCTTTAAAACAACTCTCTTACCCTAGTTTTGGAATGGTGCCTAGGATCCTCAAAACATGATTCTGCTCCAGTCAAATTGACAAGGATCACTACTAGGCTTTAGATATGGAGTCTAATTGTCGATGGGGCGAGTTTAGAGTGAGAAAATGAGGAGAGAGAGAGAGAGAGAGAGAGAGAGAGAGAGAGAGAGAGAACTTTTGTATTTTAAAAGAGAAAATGACATACAGCCCTTAAACAGTGTTCTGTCCCTGACAAAAACCGTTGATGGTTTTCTTAGGCTTCTCTGAAACTGTCAATGGTTTGGTCTTTAACCAAACCAATTTTCACTGTTTTACCCTTAACTCGGCTGCGATAAAAAATCTAACCGTCGACAGTTTTCTTGGGCTCTCGCAAAACCGTGGACGGTTTGGCCCTCACCAAACCATTTTCCTCTTTTTTTTTTTTTTTGTTATTATTTCTATTTTCTAGGTCTCTACAGTATAGCACACCACTCTACTAGTGAAATTGTGTTTAAGAGTATGAATTTGTAGTTCTAGATTGTAATTTGTATAGGTTTTGGACAAAATTCAGCATAAGTTTATATTGCATTTTATCCAAACTGGCACAAATCCAAATTCCAAGCTTGTAAACACAAGATAAAGGAATTCGATGGTTATGAAGTAACCTTCTAACACCAATCTAGCAGCTGAGTTTTGGGTCATTGCCTAGAAAGGCTCACTCCATTGGATTTTAAAAAGAATTATTAATAATTTAATAAATTTGTAATTTAATTTTTAGCTACTAATAGTAATTGAATTACTATTTTATTAACTACTAATTGACATTAATTGTATAATTCAAGTATGACATGAACTTAAAATTTGACATTTTCTTCTTCTTGTTGTTCTTCTCCTTCTACTACTGTTAAAGATGTTGATGTGGTGTGATTTTTACATTGTTGTTATGTAATTAATTTCCCATTTTCCTTTTAATATGTTAAAACCCTCTCTTTGTGATTACTTGATTGTTCTTGGCTTGAATGAACCCTAATCTATAAAATTAGGGTTTGAAATGAGGAGTGACTTAAAATGTTATCCTATTTTGAGTGTACACTATTTATGATCTTTTAAGAATATTAGTGTGTAAGCATATTACATACCAAAATAATTTATTAAAAATTGTGTTATATTCTGTCTTGAAGTGTAGTATTGTTGTACATAAGGAGAGTAAGGTTAAGGGATTAGAGTTTTCTGCTTAGTTGACTCGAATGTTGCATGCTGATTAATTGAACAAATTGAGAACTACATTTCATGTGTTCATTGAAGCTTAGACCCATTCAAGAATGGTTAGTATACATTCACGCCTCATCATACATGTGAGACAAATCAATTACTAAAATTCAATTGATTATTAGTCATACTATGTAGATTAATAATCAATTGAACATGTTAATCATTTGTTTCATTTACGATTAGTGATGTTTGTATTTCAACCATTCTTAAATTGTCCAATTTGGACAATTTAGGAAGTTGCATTTATATTGTTGTCATCGTTAACGCTTTGTTCATTGTCATTAAATTTCGAGCGTGTCTCTACTTGTGTTCTCTTGGTGCATAGTGGGGTGTCGTGACAATTTGTTAGTGATGGAAAACTAGCAACATATTCACTTCCCCCATCTCGTGTACTTGGAGAGCCATAGGAAGATGGTGCCAAAATTTAGAATGACTATGACGAAAGAATTTAAGCAATTGACTGCAATACAAATGCAACATTCTTGAATGGGATAGGATCTGAATCCTTTAAATGGAAGGTCGTTGATTTTAGGATTCACGATGCATGCATCAAAAACATTCTGAGAATGTAATCAACACTATTTACTTGAACATGTTATAGGGTAATTAATGAATATGGATAAGAGTTGGATGAAGGCTTGGGGTAGGTTTTTGGACAAATACGTGAAAGGGATACATGATTTCATAGAGTTTGCGCGTCCTTGTGCAGACAAAGCCAATAGAATAAAGTGTCCTTGCAAGAAATGCCAAAACATAACATTCCAACACATTGATGTGGTTCATGAACATTTATTAGACTTTGGAATGGAGAAAAGTTACACAACATCGGTGTTCCAAGGTGAAGATTACGCAGTTCAAAGCAATGATGGTGAAGATGATGCTGAGGGGGAAAATATAGTAGGGGGCGATACATGTTCAAAAGGGTTATTCGAAATGTTATTTGACTTGCAAAGGGGGATTGTAGTGGACACGGACGATGCCAATGTGTCGCATACTGATGATGAATCTATTTCAGTAGGTACCATACCTTGCGATCCTAGTACATTAAATCGACTTGGTAAACCATTTGTTAATCTCGTGTGGGATGCACGAGTGCCCCAATATCCAAACTATACAAAGTTCTCAAAATTGGAGTTTTTGATAAAGTTGTTTCATATAAGGACAATGCATGGGTTATCTCAAAGCACATTCAACATGAATTTAAACCTCATTAAGGCGGCACTTCTTGATGGTGAAACACTTTTGAAGTCCTTTTATGAGGCAAAGACATACATGCGTGAAATAGGTCTCGATTACACTCCAACACATGTGTTTAGGTATGATTGTGTACTCTTTTATGGTGAACTTGAAAATGCAAACGAGTGCCTAGAATGTGGTGAACAGAGGTATAAAACTAATCAGAAGAAGTGTATAAAGATCCCCTAAAAAGTTTTGCAATATTGTACATTAATACCGCGGATGCAACTGTAACGACCTCCCTATTTTACCATAACCTTTTTTTTTCCTCACATGCATAAAATATCATTCTTAAAAATAACCCTAATACCAATATATCAAAATCAATCTGAACCTGTGGGTGTCGGGGATACACCTATCATACACAGCGAACACCTAAGCAGCGAAAAATATAAATTACATCCATAACAAATAGTACCAGAGTTTTATTGCATTCCATAACATTTTTGTAAAGATAAATATACAACCCTCCAAAAGACCAAAAGGAAAAATTAGGACCATAATCCAAAAACCCTCTAGCCCTGGCTCAGTAACTCACCCCTCCTACCGGGGTAGTAAGAATTGCCTCTACTGACGCAGAGCTCGGTCCGCTCATCTATCTGGATTTATTGAAATATTTTGTAAGCTGGGGTGAGACAGCTCTCAGTAAGGGAAATAAACTAACATCACTTGTGTGGCGGTATGAGTATATTCGTACTATAATAGATAAACAATACATAACACATGTCTGGATAAAATCTGGTAATATAATACTGGATAAAACATACATAATCATGATCATGTTAAATCATACTAAATTTCAGTTATTATAAAATCATCTACTATAACTAATAGTACTGAAATATTACCCAGGAAGGATAGCTACCTGATGCCATGTATTACCCCCCATGACTGGGTTGTGCAACCCGAAGGCGGGACCTGGCAATGGCTGGCCGACCACTGCCAAATCAAATGTGTGTGTAAGTACAATGGGCCTGCCCCAACCTGGTCCGGACTACCACGGAGACGTCTAGAACACTACACTGAAGCCACATCGACTATCCATCTCCCACACTCTCTATGGCAAGTGTGGTAGCACTAATTTGAACTGAACTGAATAACTACGATACCGAGCCCTGAATACTAATCTAAACTAAATCACCCAGGTTCTGATAACATATAGTATGTTTACATATACTGATTTATCATGAAACTAGATTGATATCATTTTTTCTGAATTCTGGCATATTATACATAATCACGGCCTTGTGTCGAGCATATTATAACATACTGAACTGAAATTTGTAATGCTTATCATAAAATCCTAAAATCATAATTTTCTGTATTATTTATGATTTTTCGGAAAAACTATTGTAAACATGCTTTTACTAAAAATCTAACATAACATAATATTCGTAAAATGATATACATACCACACAAATTTAAATAGTTGTGAAACTGAATATTTAAGAGGAATTTATTTTTGTTTAAACATTTCAAAACCGTTTTCCTGTTCAACGGCAATATTCCTAAATATTCTGATATAACATACATACTTACTGTAAATACATGCTATTTTAAAATAATGAATTTTCATAAAAATAACTTGACTTAATTTATCCCCTTACTATAAGTTGACTTAATCTATCCCCTTACTTAGCTACTGAAAATCCCACAAATTTAACTACATTTACTCCTGTGGCATTCCCAGCTCAACATTCTGAAATTCAAATTTTTCCCTAGCAAAAATTAAAAATTATTTCATTTACTACACCACCTCAGTCCAGAAATATCAAATACCTTATAAAACTTAAAATAATTAACTTATCCAAATTTTGGAATGGTACCCAAGTTGGCCTAACCAACGATTTACTCCAATAGATTTGTAGAGAATCTTCCCAAGAGTAACGTGGCGACTTCGGATCGTCGAACTAGCATGAAATGAGACTGAATTTCTAAAGAGAAGGCAGAGGGGTCGAGGTTAGAGAGAGAGGGAGAGAGAAAGAGAGAGGATTTCTGCATGTTCCTCTTGCCAAAAAAATGATTCTTGGCCTTTTATAGAAATGCTTGTCCACGTGGCCTCGTCAATGAGTCACAACTCCTTGTCGACAAGTCAAAGAAGGAGTTTCGTCGACGAACGCTTACCCCTCATCGATGAAATTTAGGCCCTAGGAAATAGTCTCTCAGTAAGTTCTTGTTGACGAGACATATGTCCCCTTCAATGAGACCAAGAAGCCTATTCATCGACGAGCACCCAGCACTCGTCTACGAGACCCTGTTCAAACCCCTTTTTGAAAAATCCTTTTCTTTACTTTCTTTTATTATTTAATTACCATAATTATTTGGGTCTCTGCATTCTCTCCTCCTTATAAAAAATTTTGTCCTCGAAATTTACTATTTGTATTGAACACCATCCTTTAAAGAAAATGAGGTACTTATTTTATTACTTACCCTCACTTGTGGTGGAGGAACAATGTGGTTACATTCAGGGTCCTGGGAGATTACAAATATATAAACTAAAATTTTCCCAAAACCAAAATACCTACTACCAAAAGATTGTTACATGTACTGATTAACCTGCAAAAGATTAACTTGCAAAAGGGACATTACATACTTATTTGCATCTTTTCCTAATTACTGCTGAACCTCACTGAATAAATGCAGGTATTTCTGTTGTATATGCTCCTCGAGCTCCCAAGAAACTTCCTCTACCATATGATTTCTCCACAGGACTTTTACTAAAGGAATCTTCTTATTGCGCAATTCCTAAACTTTCCTGTCTAGAATTTGCACAGGTACCTCCTCATACGCCAAAGTATCCCTGAGCTCAATCTCACCAAAACTGATCACATGGGAGGGGTCTAGGACATATTTTCTCAACATAGAAACATGCAATATGTCGTGTATTCTAGACAAAACGGGTGGTAGGGCTAGCCTATAGGCAACTGACCCCACTCTCTCAAGGAACTTAAACAAGCCAATAAACCTAAGGCTAAGCTTACCCTTCCTTCCAAATCTCATAACTCCCTTTAATGGAGCTATTTTTAGGAACACGTGATATCCCATATCAAATTCCAGTTTCCTACGGTGAGTACCAACATAACTCTTCTATCGGCTCTGAGCTGCACTGATCCTATCTCTAATGAGCTGAACTTTATCATATGCCTACAACACTAGCTCTGGCCCCACAACTCACCGCTCACCCATCTCATCCCAGTATAATTGGGAACGGACCTTCTTCCATACAAAGCTTCATAAGGTGCCATCCTGATGCTGGCCTGGTAACTATTATTGTACGCAAACTCCACCAATGGCATATACTGGGTCCAACAACCCACAAACTCCAGCACGCAAGCCCATAGCATATCTTCAAGAATCTAAATCATCCTCTTAGCTTGCCTATCTGTCTGAGAATGAAAGGTCGTACTAAATGATAATTGAGACCCCAGAGCAAAGCCTCCTGCAAGCTCTTCCAAAACCGTGACGTGAAACATGGGTCTCGGTCTGATACTATAGACACTGGCACACCATGAGAACAGACTATCTTCAGAACATAAATCTCTGCCAGTATGTCTATGGAGTAGTTGTTTTTAATGGGAAGGAATTTAGCGGTCTTCACTAGATGATCCACGATCACCCAAATTGCATTCTGACCATGCAATGTCGACGGCAGCCCCATAACAAAATTCATAGATATATGATCTCGCTTCCACTCCAGAATGAAAAGTTGCTACAACTGACCCACCGGTCTTTGGTGCTCGGCCTTAACCTACTGGCATGTCAAGCACTGTGCTACAAACTCGGTAATCTCCCTTTTCATGCCGCTCCACAAGAAAAATTTTTGAAGGTCCCTATACATTTTCGTACTGCCAGGATGAACCTTGTATAGAGATTTGTGAATTTCCTCTAAAATCGTTCTCCTAATATCAGCATCTACAGGCACACATAATCTGATGCGAAACCTCAGAGTTCCATCATCTAAAATACTGAACTCCTCTTCCTGACCACTCTATACTCTGGCTATTACCTCTACTAATTTTGGGTCCTCTTTCTGAGCAATTTTAATCCTTTCTTGTAATGTAGGTGTTGACTTTTTGAGTCTGATCCCTGTTTTGATGCTGACAAAACACATGTTTCTTATGTGTGTATTTAGCATGTGAACAGGTCCATTAATTTAACACACACATAAGGAAATGGCGATGGAAGCTTGTAGGACTTAAAGACTATACAATCAAACGCATTCCATGAAGTCAGAAGAGCAAAAAGAAGAAGAAGAAGACATTTATGTTTTATGTAATTGCATTTAATTTTTATATCTTTGGTCTGTAATAATGTATGCATCTGCATGATGTGTATGACTACTCAGAACGATCGTAGATAGACCCTAGGGACCAGCACGTCGCACCAAAAATCTTTTTCTAAATAGACTAAAATCATACAAAGTTTTTGGAATAAATTTAAGGGCAAAATCAGGGCTAAAACGAAGTTTATGAAAACTCAATCGACTGACACCAGATTTTTTCGATGTCTTTAAAAAGACCTATAAATGACCCTAGGACACTTACTCATGCATACACATGTTTGGTCATTTGAAATAGGGTGACTAGTGGCTTAAATAGGTCCGAAATGCACAAAATGTGCATATTCGGTCGACCGAATTACCATGTACAAAATGCTCCGGTCGACTGAACTAGGTAGTTCATTTTGGCCTCGATCAACCGAACCCGGTCCGGGTCAACAGTTTGACCATGGCCCGATCGACCGAACTTGACAGTTCATTTACACCTGATCGACCGAACCCCCTTGGCATCAACATATTGACCACTTGGTCAAACGAGCCCAAAATGTACTCCAACACTCTGGTCGACCGAGGGTCCTCGGGAGATGCCCCAACAACCTGGTCGACCAAACTTCTCAGTTTAAAATGTCCCGGTCGACCGAACCTCGTTGTTTTGAAAAATCACCTCTTCCAGTCGATCGACCAATTAGTTCATTTTTACCCTGGTCAATCAAACCATGCTAATTTGAAAAAATCGACCTTCCTGGTCGACTGACCCTGAAGTTCAAAATTGGCCCAATTGACCGAGTCATATGAACTTCGGTTGACCGAAAGTTTTCTGGTCGACCGTTGCTCTCGAGTTGGTCCGAATTTTTACCGTGGTTAACTTTTTAAAACGAGGTTAATTTTAATTAAGCGTCATTAATCTTTTTCTAAAATGACCTCTGTGTCCCCAACGGTCATATTTTTCACAAACTCTATAAATATCCCTTCATTACTCCAAATTAGTAACTTTGATTAACACTAAATTTCTCTCTAATCCTTGGTTAATCAAAGTTCCCCCAAATTTTTTTTTTTTTATTATTGTTTAAAATCATTCTTTTGGGGCAAAATATTTTTAAACAAACCTCTCCAACTCTCTTCCACTCTTTCATTTCAAAATCACTCTTGAAGAGAACAAATTTATTTTTGGGGCATTTATTTTTGCATGCATACTCTCACTTATGCTTTATTTTTAAAAATCTTCTTGAGAGCATAGATTTGGTTTCTCCCGGATTATTTCCTTGATAAATATATTTAGGGAGAAGTTATTCATTGCACAAATATTTTATTGAGCTTAACTCCTAGATTCTCCAAGTTTTTCTAACTTGCATAAATCTTTCATTGGAGAACATAATACTTATTTTTCATATACATTCTATTTGTGCAAAAGTTATTGAAAGAGAAAAACCCTAGGTTTTCCTATATTA
Organism: Malania oleifera; assembly: GCF_029873635.1. NCBI lineage: Eukaryota > Viridiplantae > Streptophyta > Magnoliopsida > Santalales > Ximeniaceae > Malania > Malania oleifera. The sequence continues at coordinate 15,862,131 of NC_080422.1, forward strand.
TTATTGAAATACCTTTATGGAGAAAACATTTTATTAGGGTTTAAATATAGTTAAGTACCCTTACTCCCCTAAGCATTATTTCACATCATTGGAGTGTGTATTTGTATGAGCTTAGTGTGTACATCTCTGCTTGAATTTCAGAAGTATTTTCATGTACAAAAATGGTTTTCATGTAACGGTTGGGTTTAGCCCGTTAATTGAAATGGGGAGTCTCAACCCCATAAATGAGACCGATTCAGTTCAGCCCGAAATTGAACTGGGGAGTCTCAGCCCCGCAAGTGAGACTAGTTTGGTTCAACCCAATAATTGAACTGAGGTTTTCCTCGCCCCGTAAGGAGAGGATGTAAAAGGTTTTTGCTTCATCCGGTTAAGTAAGTAGGTATAGTGGAATCCTTGGGGGTAAGCCCAAGGCGGGGATGTAGGCTGGTTTGGCCAAACCTCGATAACAAATCTGGTGTTGCTCTTTCTATCTTATTTAAATTCCTGCACTTTAATTTCAGCATGTGTATAAATGTTTATTTAATGTTGAAATTATTCTCATGCACACATTTGATTTAAATAAGATACTGCACACGTGTATGTTTGCTTTCATTGTTAAACTTGCTTTACATACACGTATACATGTTAAATGGGATATGATACTGTGGTGAATCGGAGAATTGTTTAAATTAGCCAAAAAGTTCTTAAAACCCAATTCAGCCCCCCCCCCTCTTGGGATCACACCAATTCCAACAGTAGGCTACACCACTAAGTTGGCAATAAATGTCTGAGGATCACTCTCTACCAACTCTACACCGAGTCTCTCCAGATCCATCTGGATCGGATGCTAAACCTCCATGGCTACAATGCTAGTCCCACTAATTTCTTGCTTAAAGCATCAACTACCACGTTTGCTTTTCTTGGGTGGTAACTGATAGTGCAGTCATAATCTTTAATAAGCTCCAACCACCTCCTCTATCTTATGTTAAGCTCCTTTTGAAAGAAAAAGTACTTCAAACTTTTGTGATCGGAGAATATTTTGCATCTCTCACCATACAAGTAATGCCTCCAAATCTTTAATGCGTGTACCACTGCATCCAATTCCAGATCGTGGGTAGGGTAGTTCTTTTCATACTCTTTCAACTGTTGGGAGGCATGAGCTACAACCCTACCATCCTGTATCAATACACAGTCGAGCCCTTGATTCGTCACAGTAAATTGCATAACCATCACCCCCCGATGGAATCGTCAGTACTGGTGCAATGACAAGATGCTACTTTAATTCCTGGAAGCTCTGCTCGTATTATCATCCCATACAAATTTGGCATTCTTCCTGGTCAGTTGCGTCAAAGGCCCTGATAGTCCCGAGAATCCCTCTACAAACTGACAATAATATCCGTCCAGTCCCAAGAAAGTCCTAATCTCCTTAATGTTCCTCAACGTTTCCCAATTTACCACTACCTCAATCTTGTTGGGATCTATAGATATTCCATCACCAGATATAATATACCCCACAAACACAGCTTCCTCTAGCTAGAATTCACATTTGCTAAACTTGGCATACAATTTATTTTCCCTAAGCATCAAAAGTGCCAGCCATAGATGCTTCTCATACTCTTCAAAGCTCCTCGAGTAAACCAGTATGTCATCAATGAAAACTACAACGAACTAGTCTAAATACTGGTGAAAATTTCTATTCATCAAATCCATGAATACAACAGGAGCATTCGTCAAACCAAAAGGTATAATGAGGAATTCATATTGCCTATACCTGGTCTGGAAGGCTGTCTTCGAGACATCTTCTGCTATAACTTTCACCTGGTGGTAGCCTGATCTAAGGTCAATCTTGGAATAGACCCGTGTACTCTAAAGTTGATCAAATAAATCGTCTTTACGGGGTAAAGGATACCTGTTCTTGATGGTCACCTTATTAATTTCCCGGTAATTTATACACATCCTTATGGACCCATCTTTCTTCTTTACAAATAACACTGGAGCTCCTCACAGTAATACACTAGGCCGAATAAAACCCTTATCCAACAAGTCTTGCAATTGATCCTTTACCTCTCCCAACTCTGCTGGAGTCATTCTGTAAGGAGCTTTAGAAATCGATGTCATCCCCAAAAATATATCAATAAAGAAATCTACCTTGCGATCAGGAGGCAATCTGGGTAGCTCGTCTGAGATGACATCTGAAAACTCCTTCACCACTAGCATACTAGCAAGCTTTAATTCATTTTCTGACATTTCCTTTACAAAGTCCACCAACCCTTGACAACTGTCTAGGAGTAATCTCCTCATATGTAAGGCTGATACTAACTAAGGCAGGGATTGCACTTGCGATCGCTTGAACTTGAATTCTGGTCCTCCTGGAGGTCTGAAGATGACTTCTTTCAAACGACAATCTATACTAGCGTAGTTAGCTGCCAGCCAATCCATACCAAATATTACATCGAACCCATGCATGTCCAACACTATCAAGTTAGCTGGCAAGACTTTCTCCTAAATATCAACTGGATAGCCTCGAAGCACTCTACTTCACCTCACTACTGACCCTGTCGGTGTAGTTACTAACAATTCGGTGTCTAACAAATGTGTTTCTGCCCCCACATAATCTAATACACCTCATAGACATGAACAAGTGTGTGGCTACTGAATCAAACAATACAATAACTTTAAATGAAAGCATGTTAATAATACTTGTCATCACATCGCAGGGCGTAAACTCTCTATAGAGCCGTATTCCTCTGTTGAACTCCTAGGGCACTTGATAACCTCCCCAAGCAGGTCTGGGAGTGAGGGCAGCTCCAATATGAGTCTGATAGTCACTCATCATATGCCTTTACTCCCTGCATTGGTAATAAACACCTCGCCTGGCACAGCACTCTCCTAGGTGTTTCTTTCATCAAATCTGATAGGCTGGATATGACTGCGTACCTTGAATCCCACGGCTCCTCGACTCCTGCTTTCGATCTTTATAATAGCCACCCTTCTTCCATGAACCCTGACTGGATCCCTACTGGAAACCTAAAGGTGTGGATCTCTTTTTCTGTTTCTGTTCCTCAGCATTCATCCGCTCTCTGGCTTCTGCCACAGCTGCTTTGTATACCAACTCAGCAAAGTCCTACAGTTTCAGCATTGCCACCTGCTTATATAATTCTCGCCTAAGACCTTTTTCAAATTGTCTTGCTTTCTTCATCTCGTCCAGGATAATGTACGGGGCAAAGCGAGATAATTCAATAAACCTCGCCGCGTACTACTGCACTGTCTGCTATCCCTACTTTAGATTCAAGAACTCCCTTACCTTGGCTTCCCTGGATGAGGCCAAAAAGTATTTGTTGAAAAATATTTCTTTGAATTGGTCCTATGTCATCTCTATAGGCACTGACCTCTACTGCTCCAAGAGTTTCACTATCGTCCACCATCTCTCGGCCTCTCTTGCCAATTTATACATGGCAAACAGAACCCTCTACTTCTATGTACACTACAGCATTGACAACACCTTTTCAATCTCCTACATCCAGCTCTCAGCGACTGCAGGATCAGTTCCTCCTGAGAAAGCCGGAGGATTCAACTTTGTAAACTTCTCAATCGTACATCTGTGGCCTGTAAACGGATATCCCTGCTCCCTAGATCTTCTGGCAATTTTAGCGATGACTTGCGGGCCATGCTGTGTAATACAATATCTGAGTTGCCACCAGCTGCACCCGAGGGTCCAACACCCTCACTACAACTTGCATGTGCGCTACCACCTCCAGAGTCCATCCTAAAAAGACAATAATCTTGGCTTTAGGACCCTATTACCATAACATGTCCAACACATTTCATCTAACTAGTATATCATATCCTTAATTAATTTATCATCTTTATTCTTAGTTCAAGGTTCAATCCTGTAACCTAAACACCCAACCCTTCAATAGTTTGCTATGGCTTTCCTGAAATCGTCACCTTAGGAAAAGTACATAAACCATCATGGAAGTCTTGCATCTAGACTACAAACCAAAACCTCAAATTCCTTCGTCCTATACTCTAGTATTATTTCCACTGCATTTTAGAGTCTACAAAACCTAACAACTTAGGCTCTAATACCAAATTGTAACGACCTGCCTATTTTACCATAACTTTTTTTTTCCTCGCATACATAAAATATCATTCTTAATAATAACCTTGATACTAATATAGCAAAATCAACCTGAACCCGTGGGTGCCGGGGATACACCTATCATACACAGTGAACACCTAAGCAACGGAAAATATAAATTACATCCATAACAAATAGTACCAAAGTTTTACTATATTCCATAACATTTATGTAAATATAAATATACAACCCTCCAAAAGACCAAAATGAAAAATTAGGACCATAATCCAAAAACCCTCTAACCCTACTTCAATAACTCACCCTCCTACCAGGGTAGTAAGAACTGCCTCTACTAACGTGGAGCTCGATCAGCTCGTCTATCTGGATTCCCTGAAATTTTTTGTAAGCTGGGGTGAAACACCTCTCAGTAAGGAAAGTAAACTAATATTAATTGTGTGGCGGTATGAGTATATTCGTACTATAATAGATAAACAATACATAACACATGTCTGGATAAAATCTGGTGATATAATACTGGATAAAACATACATAATCATGATCATGTTTAATCATACTAAATTTCAATTATTATAAAATCATATGCTATAACTGATAGTACTAAAATATTACCCAGGATGGATAGCTAGTCGTTGTCATGTATTATCCCCCATGACTGGGTTGTGCAGCCCGAAGGCGAGACCTGACAATGACTGGTTGACCACTGCCAAGTCAAATGTGTCTGTAAGTATGATGGGCTTGCCCCACCCTAGCCCGGACTTCTAGGGGGACATCTACAATACTACACTGAAGCCACATTGACTATCCATCTCCCACACTCTCTACTGGCAAGTGTGGTAGCACTAATCTGAATTGAATTGAATAGCTACGGTACCGAGCCCTAAATACTGATCTAAACTAAACCATCTGGGTTCTGATAACATATAATATGTTTACATATATTGATTTATCATGAAACTAGATCGATAGCATATTTATCATACATAATCACGGCCTTGCACCGAATAACATACATAATTATGGCCTTGCGCCGACTATCAATCACAGCCTTGTGCCGAGCATATTATAGCATACTGAACTGAAATTTGTACTGTTTATCATAAAATCTTAAAACCATAATTTCCAATATTATTTATGATTTTCCTAAAAAACTATTGTAAACATGCTTTTACTAAAAATCTGACATAACATAATATTCGTAAAATGATACTCATGCCACACAAATTTAAATAGTATTGAAATTGAATATTTAAGCTGAATCTATTTTTTTAAAACATTTTAAAATCATTTTCCTGTTCAATAGCAGTATTCTCAAAAATTCTGATATAACACATATAATTATTATAAATATATGCCGTTTTAAAATAATAAATTTTATAAAAATAAACTGACTTAATTTGTCCCCTTACCTGACAACTAAAAAGCCCACAAAATTTAACTACATTTACTCATGTGGCATTCCCAGCTCAACACCCAGAAATTCACATTTTTCCTCAGCAAAACTTCAAAATTATTTCATCTACTACACCGCCTCAATCCATAAAAACCAATTACCTTATAAAACTTAAAATAATTAACTTACCAAAATTTTGGGACGGTACCCAAGTTGGCCTAACCAACGATTTACTCCAGCAGATTTGCAGAGAATCTTCCCAAAAGTAATGCGATGGCTTCGGATTGTTGAACCGGCGTGAAATGAGGCCGAATTTCTAAAGAGAAGGCAAAGGGACCGAGGTTAGAGAGAGAGAGGATTTCTACTTGTCCCTCTCGCCAAAAAATGATTCTTGGCCTTTTATAGAAATGCTTGTCCATGTGGCCTCGTCGACGAGACTGCCCGTCGATGAGTCCAAGAATGAGTTTCGTTGATGAACGCTTACCCCTCATCGATGACATTCAAGCCCTGGGAAACAGTCTCTCAGTAAGTTCTTGTCGACGAGACGCATGTCCCCGTCGACGAGACCAAGAAGCCTGTTCGTCGACGAGCACCTAGCACTCGTCAACAAGACCCTGCTGAAACCCCTTTTTGAAAAATCCTTTTCTCTACTTTCTTTTATTATTTAATTATCATAATTATTTGGGTCTCTATATTCTCCCCTCCTTATAAAAATTTTGTCCTCGAAATTTACTATCTGTATTGAACACCATCCTTTAAAGAAAATGGGCTACTTATTTTATTACTTACCCTCACTTGTGGCGGAGGAATACCGTGGTTACATTCAGGGTCCTTGGAGATTACAAATACATAAACTAAAATTCTCCCAAAACCAAAATACTACCTACTAACAAAAGATTATTACATGTACTAATTAACCAGCAAAAGGGACATTACATACTTATTTGCATCTTTCCCTAATTACTGTTGAATCCACTAAATAAATGCCGGTATTTCTGTTGTATCTGCTCCTCAAGCTCCCAAGAAACTTCCTCTGTCGTATCATTTCTCCATAGGACTTTTACTAAAGGAATCTTCTTATTGCATAATTCTGTATCTTTCCTGTCCAGAATCTGCACTAGTACCTTCTCGTGCGCTAAAGTATCCCTGAGCTCAATCTCACAAAAACTAATAACATGAGAAGGGTCTGTGACGTATTTTCTCAACATAGAAACATGGAATATGTCGTGTATTCTAGACAAAACGGGTGGTAAGGTTACCCTATAGGCAACTGACCCCACTCTCTCAAGGATCTCAAACAGGCCAATAAACCTAGGGCTAAGCTTACCCTTCCTTCCAAATCTCATAACTCCCTTTAATGGATCTATTTTCAAGAACACATGATCTCCCATATCAAATTCTAGTTTCCTGCGACGAGTATCAACATAAATCTTCTGCTAGCTCTGAGCTGCACTTATCCTATCTCTGATAAGTCGAACTTTATTATATGCCTGCTGCACTAGCTCTGGTCCCACAACTCGCCGCTCACCCATCTCATCCCAATATAATGGGGAACGACACCTTCTTCCATACAACGCTTTATAAGGTGCCATCCTGCTGCTAGTCTAATAGGTATTATTGTACGCAAACTCCACTAGTGGCATATATTAGGTCTAACTACCCCTAAATTCCAACACGCAAGCATGTAGCATATCTTCAAGAATCTATATCATCCTCTTAGTCTGCCCATCTGTCTGAGGATGAAAGGTCATGCCGAAGGATAACTGAGACCCCAGAGCCTCCTGCAAGCTCTTCCAAAATCGTGACATGAAACGTGGGTCTTGGTATGATATTATAGACACTGGCACACCATGAGAACGGACTATCTCCAGAACATAAATCTCTGCTAGTCTATCCATGGAGTAGTTGTTTTAATGAGAAGGAAATGGGCGGTCTTTGTTAGATGATCCATGATCACCCAAATTGCATTCTAACCATGCAATGCCAACGGCAGCCCCGTAACAAAATCCACAGATATTTGATCCCACTTCCACTCTGAAATGAAAAAGTGGCTGCAATTGACCTTCTAGTCTCTAGTGCTCGGCCTTAACCTTCTAGCATGTCAAGCACTGTGCTACAAACTCGGCAATCTCCCTTTTCATGCCTCTCTTCCAAAAAAATTCCCAAAGGTTCCTATACATTTTCCTATAGAGATTTGTGAGCTTCCTCTAAAATCGTTCTCCTAATATCAGCATCTGCAAGCACTCATAATCTAGTGCGAAACCTTAGAGCTCCGTCATCTGAAATACTGAACTCCTCTCCCTGACCACCCTGTACTCCGGTTATTACCTCTACTAATTCTGGGTCCTCTTTCTAAACAGCTTTAATCATTTCTTGTAATGTAGGCTACACCACTAAGTTGGCAATAAATGCCTAAGGATCACTCTCTACCAACTATACACCGAGTCTTTCTAGATCCATCTGGATCAGATGCTAAACCTCCATGGCTGCCAGTGTTGGTCTCACTAATTTCTTACTCAAAGCATCAGCTACCACGTTTGCTTTTCCTGGGTGGTAACCGATAGTGCAGTCATAATCTTCAATAAGCTTCAACCACCTCCTCTATCTCATGTTACATCTCCTTTTGAATGAAAAAGTACTTCAAACTTTTGTAATCGTAGAATATCTCGCATCTCTCACCGTACAAGTAATGCCTCCAAATCTTTAACGCATGTACCACTACAGCCAATTCCAGATCATGGGTAGGGTAGTTCTTTTCATACTCTTTCAATTATCGGGAGGCATAAGCTACAAACCTACCATGCTTCATCAATACACAACTGAACCCTTTCAAAGACGCGTCACTGTAAATTGCATAGCCATCACCCCCCCTGATGGAATCATCAATACTAGTGTAGTGACGAGCTGCTGCTTTAATTCCTGGAAGCTCTGCTCACATTCATCATCCCATACAAATCTGGAATTCTTCCTAGTCAGTCACGTCAAAGGCCCTTATAATCTTAAGAATCCCTCTACAAACCGACGATAATATCCCACCAATCCCAAGAAACTTCTGATCTCTTAAACGTTCCTCGACCTTTCCCAATTTACCACTGCCTCAATCTTTCTGAGATCTACGGATATTCCATCACTAGATATAATATGCCCCAGAAACCCAACTTCCTCTATCCAGAATTCACATTTTCTAAACTTGGAATACAATTTCTTTTCCCTGAGCATCTGAAGTACCAACCGTAGATGCATCTCATTCTCCTCAAAACTACTCGAGTAAACCAGTATGTCATCAATGAAAACTACAACGATTTGGTCTAAATACTGGTGAAAAATTCTATTCATCAAATCCATGAATACACCAGGAGCATTCGTCAAACCAAAAGGCATAACTAGGAATTTATAATGCCCATACTTGGTTCCGAAGGCTGTTTTCGAGATGTCTTCTGCTTTAACTTTCACCTGGTGGTAACCTGATCTGAGATCAATCTTAGAATAGACCTGTGTACCCTGAAGCAGATCAAATAAATCATATATACGGGGTAGAGGATATTTGTTCTTGATTGTCACCTTATTAATTCCCCTGTAATCTATACACATCCTCATGTGTTGACCTTATAAGTCACACCCAGTTTTGATAATGACAAATACTCAGGTATTTGATTGCTTTCAAGTTTGTGTGCAGGTTTATATTATCAAACCAACTGATGGCACATAAAAGTAAAGCATGAAGACCCTAAAGACATTAATATGTATTGTCAAATCAATGATTGTAATCTGGGTCTGTAATAGTAATATAGGAACGGTCTGTAATAATTAATGCATGGCATGCATATAGGAACTAAAGCTCAAAGACCGTAGAGACCTTAAAGAACACCCTTCAGTCGACCGATGCTAGGTTTTTTGGCATACTTAAAAAGACCTTAGAAAGACCCTAGGTCCCAACACTTAGTGCACAAAGTCCCCTATATCACTTTTCATATCGGGGGAATCAAATCAAGGCTAAAATGAACTGAATGAAAAATGTTGAGAGGGTTCGGGCGACCGAACCCAAGCCGTATAAAACAGCTCGGGCGACCGAACTAGTCAACATGTTGACTTTGTGTTCAGGCACCTGAACTCATTCTGAGTGTATCGTCCTCGGGCACCCGAACCTGTATTAGGGTACTTTTCAACTACTCGAGCAACTGAACGACATGTTCAATTTGGGTTCGAGCGACCGAACTGGTCAGTTCGATTAACCGAACTTTGCACTGGGCACTCGAACCGCGCAGCAAAGGCTACTGACTTTGATTTGGGCCGCCGACGTGTGACACAGCCGACCAAACTTATTTAAACAACTTTTAACTGGGTTAAATTTATTAAACAAGGTTAAATTTGCTAAACCTTTTTAAACAAATTTAAGAATACCCTATGTGTCCCCCAACGGTTATAATTTACCCATTCTCTAGGGGTTCATTTGCAAAAATTAGTGGTGATTAGCAAATAGGATTAGCCAAAGATTCTCTCAAATTTCCTAAACTCTATTTGTTCATTCCAACCCCATAACACTCAAACACCTTCATTCCCTTGAGAAATCTTACTTTGTGAGTGTTTATTTATTGCTTGATATTGCTAGATACTCCCACTATTTTTCTTGATTAATTGTCATTGATTTTGGGGAGTTAAGCAAGAGTTTTCCCACAGATTTTTATTTGATAAATTTAGTATTCGGAAAATCTCGTTAGCTTAATGATCTTTGCATTGCTATTGCAAAGATTCCTATAACTTTATTTTTATGTGCAAAATAATTTTTTGCAAGCTATATACTTCAAACTACTCTTGTGCTTATTTCACTAAAAGAAAATATTTTGAATTAGTTTGAATACTGGATCAGCATCTTTGAAACACTAATCTAGTATTGAATTTTTTTATATCTAGTTTCAAAGAAATAGCTTGTTAGAACACTCTTGTGCTTGATCGTTTATAGACATAACATTGAGTGTTGATTGCACATATACACTACTGAGCTTATAGTTCCTACATGTTTGGTGTAGATTGATTATTACATGCCCATATTGTAGTACATATCTGCTTAGTGTGAGAAGCATATTTCCGTGTACGCAAATTTTATACACATTGGTTGTATTCCAGGCGTGGACCTAAAGAAGGAGACTAGCCCTGTTGAATAGTCCCGGATTGGCTTAGACCCGGTTAGGAAAGTTAGGTGTGTCATCCTGTTAAGGCGTGTTGGTTGAGGTCAGCCCCTTGAATTGACCTAGCTATAATCGGTGCTGCTCCACCCTTTAAGTGAGCATTTAGTGGAATCCTCAAGCTTGCGAGCTAGAGGTAGGGACGTAGGCACAGTTAGCTGAACCCCGATAACATATTGTGTGTCTGTTTATATTTATGCACTTTATATTTACCGCACGTGTATGTTATTGTGTGAATGATGCGCATGATTTAAATTCTGCATATTCTACTTATCTGCGCATTTGGGTTGATAGACCTAAGTTGTGAATGCACTATTGCTAAACTAGTTTAACCTAGGAGAAAAAGTTTTAAATTCCAATTCACCCCCCCCCCTCTTGGGAATAAACCAAAGCTAACATCATGGACCCGTCTTTCTTCTTTACAAATAACACAGGAGCTCCCCACGGTGATACACTGGGCCGAATAAAACTCTTATCCAGCAGGTCTTGCAACTGATCCTTTAGCTCTCCCAACTCTATTAGAGCCATTTTGTAAGGAGCTTTAGAAATCGGTGTCATCCCCAGAAATAGATCAATAAAGAAATCTAACTCGCGATCATGAGGCAACCTGGGTAGCTCATTTGGAAAGACATCTAAAAACTCCTTCGCCACTAGCGTACTAGCAAGCTTTAATTCATTTTTTGACATTTCCTTTACAAAGGCCACCAAACCCTAACAACCGTCTAGGAGTAATCTCCTAGCCTGTAAAGCTGATACTAATTAAGGCAGGGATTGCACTTGCGATCCCATGAACCTGAATTTTAGTCCTCCTAAAGGTCTGAATATCACTTTTTTCAAACGACCGTCTATATTGGCGTAGTTAGCTGTCAACCAGTCCATACCAAATATTACATCAAACCCATGCATGTCCAACACTATCAAATCAACTAGCAAGACTTTTCCCTGAATATCAACTGGATAGCCTCGAAGCACTCTACTACACCTCACTACTGACCCTATCAGCGTAGTTACTAACAGTTCGGTGTCTAACAACTGTATTTCTATCCCATATAATCTAATACATCTCATAGACACAAACGAGTGTGTTGCTCTTAAATCAAACAATACAATAACTTTAAATGAAAGCTTTTTAATCATACCTGTCACCACATCGCCGGTTGTCTCAGCATCACCTAGCGTCTGGGCGTAAACTCCCGCCGGAGCCGTATTCCTCTGTTGACCACCACGGTGTGCCTGATAACCTCCCAGAGCAAGTCTTGGAGTGGGAGACCCTCCAATCTGAGCCTGATAGTCTCTCATCATATGCTTTGGCTCCCCGTATTAGTAGCAGACACCTCGCCCGGCACGGCACTGTCTCGAGTGTTTCTTTCCACAAATCTGACAGGCTGGATATGACTGTGTACCTTGAATCCCACGGCTCCCCATCTCTTACTTTCGATCCTTATAGTAGCCACCCTTCTTCCAAGAACCCCGACTAGGTCCCCGCTAGAAACCTAAAGGCGTGGATCTCCTTTTCTGTTTCTGTTCCTCAGCATCCATCCACTCTCCGGCTTCTACCACAGTTGCTCTGTCTACCAACTTGATAAAGTCCTGCAGTTTCAGTATTGCCACCTACTTATATAATTCTCGCCTCAGACCTATTTCAAATTGTCTTGCTTTCTTCATCTCGTCTGGGATAATATACGAGGCGAAGCGAGATAATTCAATGAACCTCACCGCGTACTGCTGCATGGTCTACTATCCCTGCTTCAGATTCAAGAACTCCTCTACCTTGGCTTCCCTAGACGAGGCCAGAAAGTATCTGTTGAATAATATTTCTTTGAATCGGTCCCATGTCATCTTTATAAGCACTAACCTCTGTTGCTCCAGAAGTTTCACTGCTGTCCACCGTCTCTCGTCCTCTCCTATCAGTTTATTTGTGGCAAATAGAACCCTCTACTCCTTTGTACATAGCAGCACTAACAACACCTTTTCAATCTCCTATATCCAGTTCTCAGTGACTGTAGGATCAGATCCTTCTAAGAAAGCTAGAGGATTCATCTTTATAAACTTCTCAATCGTACATCTGTGGCTTGTAGATGGACCTCCCTACTCCCTGGAGCTTCTGGCAATTTCAACCATGACTTGTTGAGCCACGCTGCGTAATACTACATCTGAGCCGCCACCAGTTGCACCTAAGGGTCCAACACCCTCACTACCACTTGCATGCGCGCTACCACCTCCAAGGTCCATCCTGAAAAGACAATAATCTTAACTTTAAGGCCTTATTACCATAACATGTCCAACACATTTCATCTAACTAGTATATTATATCCTTAATTAATTTATCATCTCTATTCTTAGTTCAATGTTCAATCCTACAACCTAGACACCTCATCTCTATTCTTAGTTCAAGGTTCAATCTTAAAACCTAGACACCCAACCCATCAATAGTTTGCTATGACTTTTCTAAAATTGTCACCCCGGGAAAGACACATAAACCATCACGGAAGTCCTGCATTAAAACTACAAAACGAAACCTCAAATTCCTTCATCCTATACTCTGGTATTGTTTTCGCTGCATTCTTAAGTCTACAGAACCTAGCAACCTAGACTTTGATACCAAACTATAACGACCTGCCTATTTTACCATAACTTCTTTTTCCTCACATACATAAAACATCATTCTTAATAATAAGCCTGATACCAATATAAGAAAATCAACCCGAACCCGTGGGTGTTGGGGATACACCTATCATACACAACGAACACCTAAGCAGCGAAAAATATCAATTACGTCCATAACAAATAGTACCAGAGTTTTACTACATTCCATAACATTTCTGCAAATATAAATATACAACCCTTCAAAAGACCGAAAGGAAATACTAGGACCATAATCCAAAAACCCTCTAACCCTAACTCAGTAACTCACCCTCCTATCGAGGTAGTAAGAATTGCCTTCACTGATGCGAAGCTTGGTCCGCTCATCTATCTAGATTCCCTGAAATTTTTTGCAAGCTGGGGTGAGACACCTGTCAGTAAGGGAAATAAACTAATATCAGTTGTGCGGCGGTATAAGTATATTCATACTATAATATTCGTACTATAATAGATAAACAATACATAACACATGTTTGGATAAAATCTGGTGATAAAATACTAGATAAAACATAAATAATCATGATCATGTTAAATCATACTAAATTTCAATTATTATAAAATCATCTGCTATAACTGATAGTACTGAAATATTACCCAAGATGGATAGCTAACAGACTAGGTTGTGCAGCCTGAAGGCGGGACCTAACAATGGTTGGCCGACCACTATCAGGTCAAATGTATCTATAAGTACGATGGGCCCACCCCACCCTGGTCCAAACCTCCAGGGGGATTTCTACAATACTACACTAAAGTCACATCGACTATCCATCTCCTATACTCTCTACTGGCAAGTGTGGTAGCACTAATCTGAACTGAACTGAATAGTTACGGTACCGAGCCCTAAATACTAATCTAAACTAAATCATCCGGGTTCTGATAACATATAGTATGTTTATGTATACTGATTTATCATGAAACCAGATTGATAGCATTTTTTCTGAATTCTGGCATATCTTTCATAATCACGGCCTTTAGCCGAATAACATACATAATTACGACCTTGCACTGCCTATCAATCGTGACCTTGTGTCGAGCATATTATAACATACTGAACTAAAATTTGTATTGTTTATCATAAAATCCTAAAACCATAATTTCCTGTATTATTTATGGTTTTCCTAAAAAACTATTGTAAACATGCTTTTACTTAAAATCTGACATAAAATAATATTTGTAAAATGATACTCATGCCACACAAATTCAAATAGTATTGAAACTGAATATCTAAGATGAATTTATTTCTATTTAAATATTTTAAAATCATTTTCCTGTTCAACAGCAGTATTCCCAAATATTCTGATATAACATACATAATTAGTGTGAATACATGCTGTTTTAAAATAATAAATTTTCATAAAAATAAACTGACTTAATTTATCCCCTTACCTAACTACTAAAAAGCCCACAAATTTAACTACATTTACTCCTATGGCATTCCCAACTCAACACCCTGAAATTCACATTTTTCCTTAGCAAAACTTAAAAATTATTTCATCTACTACACCACCTTAGTCAAGAAATACCAAATACCTTATAAAATTTAAAATAATTAACTTATCCAAATTTTGGGATGGTACCCAAGTTGACCTAACCAACTATTTACTCCAGTAGATTTGTAGAGAATCTTCCTAGGAATAACGTGGCGGCTTCGAATCGTCGAACCAGCGTGAAATAAGGCTATATTTCTAGAGAGAAGGTAGAGGGGCCGAGGTTAGAGAGAGAGAGAGAGAGAGAGAGAGAGAGAGAGAGAGAGAGAGAGGATTTCTGCATGTTCCTCTCGCCAAAAAAATGATTCTTGGCCTTTTATAGAAATACTTGTCCACGTGGCCTCATCGACGAGTCATGACTCCTTGTCGACGAGTCTAAGAAGGAGTTTCTTCGACGAACTCTTATCCCTCGTCGATGAAATTCAAGCCCTGGGAAATAGTCTCTCGATAAGTTCTTGTGACGAGACATGTCCCTATCGACGAGACTAAGAAGCCTGTTCGTCGACGAGCACTCAGCACTCGTCGACGAGACCCTGCTGAAACCCCTTTTTGAAAAATCCATTTCTCTACTTTCTTTTATTATTTAATTACCATAATTTTCAAGTCTCTACAACAATGATTGTACATGTGCAGAAAGACTACAGCAGATATGAGAAGGTATTAAAAGAAACATCTTTAAGAGGAAAATACCCTTAGCCATCCAGCAAACTCGAAAGCTTAGGCCTAGTTTGATAAAAGGCATCCGTGGTTTGCTAGTGATCCTTGCAACATCAAACTTGGCCTTGTTCAGATGGGTTCAATTCTTTCAGTAACATGAACAATCCATATAGCATGTGGTTAGTTATAATGATACCATACAATATGTCGCCATAGCGATGTATGAAAGAACCCTTCATTTATATCTCTGCTTATTCTTAGACTGAGGGCACCTGATAATGATATTGATGTTTACTTGCGTTCGTTAATTGATTAGTTGAGATAATTATAAGAAAAAAGAGTGGAGACATTTGATGTGGAAACTAGGACAACATTTCGGATGCACGTTGTACTGTTGTGGACAATTAATGATTTCCCCACTTACAACAACCTATCGGGCTGGAGCACAAAAGGTTATTTAGCATGCCTGTGTGTAATAAAGATGTTTGGTCCTTACCCTTGAAGCATGGGCGCAAGTTATGTTTTATGTGTCATCGTCGTTTTCTATGACCTGGACATCCTTGGAGGACTCGTGGTGTCAGAAGCTTTAATGGAAAACTTGAACGAAGGTTGCAACCAAACCAACTAAGTGGGGAAAAGATACTAAACGAGCTTAGGTTGATCACAAATATGAAATTTGGAAAACCATTGAACAGTAGAAAAAATAAATGTGTTGAGTGGGAGTTGAATTGGACAAAGAGGAGCATCTTCTTCGAGTTTCCATACTAGAAAGATCTTCCACTACGCCATAACCTAAACATTATGCACATCAAGAAGAACATTTGTGAGAATGTCATTTGTACATTGTTGGATGTAAATAGGAAGACAAAAGACAACACAAATGCTTGCCGGGATATGGAAGAGATAGGAATACGGCCTGAGTTGCATCTAATTCGTAATGGGGACAAACTTTTCATGCCATTAACCTATTATACATTTTGGAAAGATGAGAAAAATAATTTGTTCGAATGGTTGAAATCAGTGAAGTTCCCTGATGGATATGCATCGAAGATAAGTCGATACATAAGCACAAAGGAAGGGAAGATGTTAGGAATGAAAAGTCATGACTATCACGTCCTTCTACAATGGGTTCTACCCGTTTTCCTTCATGGACATTTGACTGAAGATGTTCACTCAGTGTTGATTGAGCTGGGGATCTTCTTCCGACAGTTGCGTTTCAAGAAATTGAGTGTAAACGTACTTGAACGGTTAAAGGAGGACATCGTAATCATACTATACAAGTTGGAGAAAATATTTCCGCTAGCATTCTTCGATATGATAGTCCACCTGACCGTCCATTTACCAAGGGAGGCCATAATTGGAGGACCGATGCAATATTGTTGGATGTATCTTATTGAGAGGTAAATTATAAAGTCTTTCTACAATGTTCACATGATTTCCTCACTTTTTTGTGCATAGAAGTCACTAATGCTATGTAAAATGCATAGAATCTTGTCCACTTTGAACCGGTATGTGCGCAATAAGGTATGGTCGGAAGGTTCAATCATTGAAGCATACATTGATAGTGAATGTCTTACATTTTGCTCAATGTATCTACATGATATTGACATAACGTTAATTCGTGAGGAGCGAAATGCAGACGTTCATGCTAATGTCAAAGAAGAAGAACCCAAGAGCTCTATATTTCGAGAAAATGTTTGGCTGTTCGATGCATAGGTTTATGATTTCATTTATATGGACAACCTACAAAAGGTGCACTTGTACGTCCTCAATAATTGTAATGAAATTGTTTCATATATCGAGTACGTGGTTTCAAACCCCTTACTTATTGTAGACATCCTATTTTTGCCTAGGGCCATATACAATTAAATTATTTTTACTATTATTATTATTTTTTTTTCTACTATTATTATTAATACTATTATTAATTATATTATTATTTTTTTATATTAGTATTATTTTATTATTATTATTATTTATCATTATTATTAATATTATTTATCATCATTATTATTATTATTATTATATCATTATTATTATTATTTTTTATTATTATTATTATTATTTTTTAGTATTTTTTATTATTATTATTTACTATTATTATTGTTAGTATTATTATTATTATTATTATTATTATTATTATTATTATTATTATTATTATTACAAAAAAGAATAAGAACAAAAAATAAATAAATAAAAAAGAAAGAAAAAAGAAAAGCAGGGGTATTAGGGTTTTGAAAAAAAAAAACTTTATAAAGGGGAGGGGGCGCACGAACAGGTGAGGAAGAAAGAAAAAAAACCCCATGATCTCCCAGCCTCTCTTCTATTTCTCTCTTTCGCTGCAACAGCAGCGGCAGCCCCTCATTCCATCCTGCTCCGGCCAGACCCACCACCACTCCACGCTCCCATCACCGCGAGCTACGCACAGCACAGACCAACAACCCCTGCTCCCGAATACTGTAGCTCCACAATGGCCGCCGTCTGCAAACATCAGAGTTCCACTCTCTGCCGCCCACCTGCTGCCATCCGAGGAGACTCCAGCAGCCACGGCCAGCCACCACCCAACAAAGCCACTCGCAGTAGCACTGCTACTGTTAGGATTGCTGGTGTGGAACCGTCGGCAGCCGCACCAACCTAGCCGCCAACTTGGACGTTGAAGACTGGCGGCTACCTACTTTGCAGACATTGCTGAAACAGTAGCCACCTTCTTTGATTTTTTACTCCCCCCTTCTATATATATATAGGTGCAGTATGTGGTGTTAAGTGTGGAAGTGTGTGAGTGTAGTGGAGTTGTGCAGCAATGTAGCTGTGAGAGGCAGAGGTAAGCTGTAAGCTGCGTGAGTATTGTGTGTATTGCAATGTGCTGAGAGTGCAGAGAGAAGTGCAAAGAGATGCTGTGAATTGTGTTGCGTGCAGAGTGCAGAGAGCAGAGAGCAGAGAGGTGTGATAGTGAGAGAGAGTTGAGCAGTGGCTCCTCCTTGTATTTATTCTCCAGTCTATAGTGCAGTGGTGTATGCTCCCATGGACGTAGGTCAGTTTGGACCGAACCACGTAAACCCGGTGTTCCATTGTGGATGTGCTTTTTATTTTTATTCGTGTGTGATTATTGCTCCAGGTTTTATTTCCCAACAGCTACCACCATCCTCACCTACAACTCCGGCCATCAACCTCCCACGGCTACACCTCACTGCCTCTCCACCGTCGCCGTCGCCCTCTGCCACTGCTGCATCTGTGGTACCCTCTTGATCCTCCTCATTCTCCGGTGACCCAACTCTAGCTCCGATCATCCCCTCCGCAACAACCTACCTCTGGCAGCCACCTGGTAAGCCCCCCTACACACACACTCACACCCACGACAAGCCACACGTGCTGCCGGCACACGCACACACACTCAGCTGCTACTCCCAAAGGTAAAATTTATAGGTATTATTTTTATTTCTGCTATGTTCTCATATATATATTTAAGTGTTATATTATTATGCAATGTTGTATATTCATGTTGTTGTTATATTGTTGTTATAGGTAATTGGTTTCGTATTATTTAGCATTTATTCCCAATTGATGTTGTATTGGATCGTATTGTTTTTTTTTCTTAACATGTTCATATTTAGTTTTTCTTAGAGTTTAGATTTATCATGTTTAAGTTTTTTTAGATTTTGTGTTATTTAAGTTTGTTTAGGATTTTGGTTAGGGTTGCTTATTATTTAAATTGTTTCATATTTTATGTTTAGGTATGTTAGGGTTTTTTTCTTTTTTTTTTTCTTTTTTTTTTTTGTAATTTTTAGGCTTTTAGAAGGTTGATTATTTTATGTTTAAGTATTTTAGTTTATATTATATGTATTTGCTATTTTTTTACTATTATATATATATATATTTATATATTAGCTTATTTATTATTTTTATCTTTATTATTATATCCATATCATTATGTTTATTTTTATCATCTTGAAAAATCCTGGAAGTTTTTTTTGAAAAAAAAAAAAAAAAGGCTTCAAAAACCTCTCATACTAGTATTTTCCTATTAAAAATTCTATACAATTTCAAAATTTGGGAGCGTATTTTCTTAAATATTTTCTTGATTTTTATCCCGGTGATTGCAATAAAAAGGGTACAAGCTTTTGAAACTTCACGTACCTCAATTCTGAGGGAATATATATATATATTACGTATATTTTTGTATAATTTATTTTTTTATTTTTTTATTTTTACATGTGTATTTGTAAATTCATGAAATGAGTAACCTAAAAGATTTTTTAAATTTACTTAGGAATAATTTCATAATTAATTAGGTACCGTTCGTAAGAATGGGCGCGTAGGGGGTACTCGTACCTTCCCCTCGCATAACCGAACTCCCGATCTCGGCTCTAGTAACACAGACTAATTCTACCCTTAATTGCATAGTAATTAAGTATTCTAACCACACTAAAAGGTTAGTGGCAACTCCATTCATGTTTTTTTCAAAAATTTAAACCACAATTTTTATTTCCCCCCCGAGTACATGCGCTTCGGGACGTCGCGACAGCTTGGCGACTTTGCTGGGAACCGTAAAGAGTCGAACCAGTAATTAATTAGAAATTATCCTGAGTTCAAATTTAATAAATCTTGTAGTTTCTCCTCATTTTTTAAATATTAATTGTAAATATTTTCTTTCCAAATTTTTTAGATAATAACATTAATTGTAAATATTTTCTTTCCAAATTAGATAAGAACATTAATTGTAAATATTTTCTTTCCAAATTGTTTTAGATAAGAATATTAATTGTAAATATTTTCTTTCCAAAATTCTTAGATAAGAACATTAATTGTAAATATTTTCTTTTCAAATTTTTTAGATAAGAATATTAATTGTAAATATTTTCTTTCCAAATTTTTAGAAAAGAATATTAATTGTGAATATTTTTTTCCAAATTCTTTAGATAAAAATATTAATTGTAAATATTTTCTTTCCAAATTTTTAGATAAGAATACTAATTGTAAATATCTTCTTTCTAAAATTTGTGGACAAGAATATTAATTGTAATTATTTTATTTCCAACTTTTTAGATTAAGTGTGTTAATTGTAAATATCTTGTTACCATAGGTTGAATAAGGATGTAATTTGTTGATTAAGGTGTAATCCCAAGAGGGGGAATGAATTGGATATTAAAAAAAAATAATCCAGTTAATTTCCTTTTACACACTTCTTATAAATTTACCAACTACTTCTTGTTGCTCAATTATGTATATGTGTGGCAATCCTATCTATGCATTCAATATACTCAATTTAAATCTAACGCGAAAAATAAATAGTAAAATGAAGAGAGAAGACAAACGCGATTTTACGAGATTCAGCCGACTTGGCCTACGTCCTCGCCTTGAGCAACCACTCAAGGATTCACTAAAAACCCTACTCCTTAAAGTGGGACGGAGCTTCCCTTACAAACCGCTGCTTACAAGAGAAATAGTTCCCTCCTTATCCCCTGCTCACAAGAGGTACAGCTTCCTCCTCACACCCGGTTCACAACTTGAACCGTGTTTACAATGAAATCTGAAAATAACACTCAAAACAATGCTTCTAACAAAAACTTGTGAGTACAATTCAATTTCCTAACACATTAACATATGATATAACTTGACGCTCAAGAATGTATGAAAAAACGATACAATCGTTTGATGTATGATATGTGTCAACACACAACTTCGTATTTAATCAGAATTCCCAAGTAAAAATATATTTGACATGCTTTGGAGTCAACTATGGTTCTTAATTCACTTTGTAAAGATGCACAAGTATATTTGAAGTGAACTAGTTAACAAAATCTTTGTCTTGAATACAAACTCAATCAAAATCACAAAACTTCTTTGAAGTTCCAATATTTTAATCAAAGTAGGTTTTTCAATAAGAAACCCTATGAACAATATATATATATATATATGTGTGTGTGTGTGTGTGTGTGTGTGTGTGTGTGTGTGTGTGTGTGTGTGTGTGTGTGTGTGTTTATATACTTCTTGAATCACAAATCAATCAACCAAGCTAACGAGTTTTTCTCAAGACATGATCTTCTCAAAAATTAGTTTTTATATGTGAATACACTCTCAAAATCAAAACCTCTTTCAAATGATAAACAAGTAAAGAAATGAGAGGTTCTTGAAAAGTAATAACTTGAAAGATCAAACCTTCATATTGGATTAAAGTTTAGTTTGATGAATGAATGCCCTTTTGATTTCAGTAGAGATTTGCCCAAAGAAGATGGAAGAAGATTGAAGTGCAGAAAATCAGCTCTAGGGTTCAAGTCTTGCAACGAGAAGTATATTTTTCTTGTTGTGTGTCTCACCCTTTTTGTTCTAGGGTTTATATATTCATAATATATAGTATATTACCCTTAGAATTAATATCAGCCGTTGGATCAATAAGATACTTCGCGTGTCTTTTTAATAAAGAACTGATTTTTAGGCTTTCCCGCGAGTTCAGGCAACCGAACTCGACTTCAGGCCTAAGGTTCCAAGGTCAGGCGATCGAAGAGCCTCAACCAGGTTTTGTCTTCTCCATTTAATTCTTTAGGCGACTAAACTTAATCTTCAAGCAACCAAAAAATTCTTCAGGCTACTGAGGTTTGAGTTCAGGCAACCGAAGTCCCCATTTTCTCAAATTTTCATTTCTAACTAAAAATCTGCTTGGCTCCTTTTCTTGGGTCTTTCATAAAACATATTTTTCATGATTTTGAAAACATTTCAAGGTCCATGAGAGTTTCCTAATGATGTACATGAAATGCATGAATCCTAAAACCATTCTAAGTTATAATGAGCCTCAAATTAAATCATATGAAAATGTAAATACATGAGTTCTAAATACCCTTTCCCAAGATATTCTTGAACTTTGCCGCTTGCATCTTGATTCCCGTACTCTTTGAGTTCCATGGATCTTGCCAAGATTTGTTGACTTTCCGTGCATGCTTAGTGTAAGTCCTATTCACAAATTCAATGCAAAGATCAAATATCAAGTGATTTGTCATTATTAAAACAAGATTGGACTCATAGAGGGGGTAGAATTTCAGTGAATTAATGTTGGAGAGTTAGGGCGAGATTTTAGGGTTTTGTTCTGCAGCCTGGAGGTAGGGACTTTGGGGTGGTTTCTGTGATTTTCCTAGGGTGATGATTTTAGGAAAATCATAATAAATTATCATCAGTTTCTATTTCCATATGGTAGGACTAGTCCTTAAATTAATGATAGGTGGTATGAGGATGTCTTAGTTAGATTGATGTAAGAGTAGCATTATGAGGTTCAGATTCTCAGAATAATTTGGTATTATTGCAGGATGGACCTTGGAGGTAGTAGTGCTCACGCTAGTAACGATGATGGTGCAGAGCCTTCTGGCATGGGTGGCGGGGATTCAGATGCTGTTTTGCACAGCATAGCTTAGCAGTTTATGACTGAGATTGCACAAGGCTCCAGGGAGCTGGGAGACTACAACCAGGGGTGTACGATATAGAAGTTTAAAAAAATGAACCCTCCAGCATTTTCAGGAGGAGCTATTCCTGCAGTTGCTGAGAACTGGATGCAAGAGATTGAGAAAGTATTAATGGTGCTCCACTGCACCGATTAGAAAAGGGTCCTCATGCTACATACAAGTTGATGGGCGAAGTTGAGAGATGGTGGACAGCTACAAAATTATTGGAGGAGCAGAGACTCATACCAGTGGCTATGACCCAGAGTGGGCTCAGGGAGGTATTTTTCGACAGATATATTCCCGCCACTATCAGAGAGGCTAAGGTGGTAGAATTCCTAAATTTGACTCTAGGAAATCTCACGGTTGGCAATATGCGGTGAAGTTCATCGAGTTGTCCCATTTTGCTCCCTACATTGTGCCAGATGAGGTTAAGAAAGCAAGAATGTTTGAGAGGGGTTTGAGGCGAGAAATCTATAAACAAGTAGCAGTTTTGAAAATGCAAGACTTCTCTAAATTGGTTTACAGGGCCACAGTAGCAGAGGAGAGTGAACATAAAGATGTGGGAGCACCAACCCAGAGAAAGAGGCCCACACCTCTGAGTTTTCAGGCGGGTTCTAGTCGAGGCTCAGGGAGAGGAGACTAGTACAGTGGAGGCTAGAGGAAGATGATAGGATACAGTGTTTTTCAGTGTGAGTAGACTTATCACATCTGTCCTAGATGTGGTCGGAGGCATATGGGTGAATGTAGGATAGGAGAGAACGTCTGCTATCGATGTGGGAGACTCGGTTATATGGCACGATCATGTTAGGCACTGCCGACCCACACACCAATTCACAGACCTTTTCAAGGAGGTTACCAAGCGCCCCGTGGAGGCCATCAGAGGAACACAACTCCAACGATAGTGCATACATTAACGCCGTGAGACGTTAAGGCTGCCGAAGATGTTGTGATAGGTATTTTTACTATTTTACTATATAAAGCTATTATTTTATTTGATTCAAGTACCACCCATTCCGTTGTGTCACCGGGATATGTTAAATTATCTGGGGTTGAGGCACAACTGTTAGATGTTGAATTGTCAGTAGCCACCCTGACTAGATCAGTAGTGAGGTGTAGGAGGGTACTTAAAAGTTATCCTGTGGGCATTCAAGAGAAAGTATTACTAGCTGATCTCGTGGTGTTAGACATGTTAGGTATGGACTGGCTGGCAGCTAATTATGCTAGCATTGAGTGTCATAAAAAAGAAATGGTCTTTAGACCCCCGGGTGAGCAGGAAATCAAATTTGTGGGAGCACGTGTACGCGCTTCACCATAGTTAGTGTCGACTATTTAGGTGAGGAGGCTGCTTCAGAGTGGTTGTTAGGGGTATGTAGCATATATAAAGGAGCTTCCAAAGGAAGAATTGAAACAAGTTGATATTTCAGTAGTCAGAGAATTTCCAGATGTTTTTCTAGAGAAATTACCTGGTTTACCATCAGATCAAGAGATTAAATTTGCTATGGATTTACTACCAGGGCCAACACCAATATCTAAAGCACCCTACCAAATGGCTCCAACCAAATTGAAAGAATTGAAAGATCAGTTGCAGGAGTTGTTGGATAAATGATTTATCAGGCCTAGCGTGTCACCGTGGGGAGCACCTGTCTTGTTCATGAAAAAGAAAGATGAGACTATGAGGATATGAATTGATTATAGAGAGATAAATAAAATAACGATCAAGAATAAATATCCTCTTCCCAGAATTGATGATTTACTTGATCAGCTCTAGGGGACCCAGGTCTTCTCCAAGATTGACCTTCAGTCGGGATATCACCAGGTGAAAGTGCAGAGGACGTTTCGAAAACAACTTTCCAAACCAGGTGTGGGCACTACGAGTTCTTGGTAATGTCGTTCGGATTGACTAATGCACCAACAACGTTTATGGACCTAATAAATCGGGTGTTCCATCAGTACTTAGACTAGTTTTTTGTGGTATTTATTGATGATATACTGGTCTATTCAAAGAGTTTTGAGGAGCATGAGAATCATCTGAGGTTGGTATTGCAGGTATTAAGGGAAAAGAAGCTATACGTAAAATTCAAGAAATGTGAATTCTTGTTGAGGCATGTCACTTTTCTTGGGCATGTGATTTCTGGGGATGGCATGTTAGCAGATCCGAGTAAAACAGAAGCAGTGGTGAATTGGGTGAGACCGGGGAACGTACTGGAGATCAAAAGTTTCCTGGGTCTAGCAGGATACTACCAACATTTTGTCGATGATTTTTCTAGATTATCAGATCCACTGACACGACTCACAATAAAAAATGTGAGATTTGAAAGGACCGATGAGTGTGAGCAAAACTTCTAGAAATTGAAGCAACAGCTGGTCACTGCACCGGTATTATCTATTCCATCAGGAGAAGATGGATTTGTTATATACAGTGACACGTCCTAGAAGGGACTCGAGTGCGTGTTGATGCAGTATGGGAGGATTATTGCTTGCACTTCTTGGCAGCTTAAAGAGTATGAGAAGAACTATCAGTACACGATTTATAATTAGCTGCAGTGATGTATGTTCTAAAGATTTGGAGGCATTATCTTTATGGTGGGAGATGTGAGTTCTTCATTGATCATAAAAATTTGAAATATTTCTTTACCTAAAAAGAATTGAATATAAGGCAAAGAAGGTGGTTGGATCTCATTAAAGATTATGATTGTACTATCAGCTACCACCCAGGAAAAGCAAATGTGATGGGTGATGCTCTGAGTCGGAAATCAATGGGAGCAGCATTGTTAGTAATGGAGATTCAACATCCAATTCAGATGGATTTGGAAAGGCTCGGTGTGGAGCTAGTAGAGGATGATCATCAAACATTTATTGCCAACCTAGTATGACAGCCTACCTTGTAAAAGAAGATTAAAGCTACTAAGAGGAATGACACGGAATTGGTAGAACAGATAGATAAAGTGCAGAATGGATAGATAAAGTGCAGGACGAACAGGGGGAGGAGTTTAGTATTTCAAATGATGGAGCTTTGAGGTTTCGTACCAGGCTGTGCATACCTACAGATGCTGAGATTAGGAGAGATATCCTAGAGGAAGTACACAAGTCCTTTTACACAATGCATCTTGGAGGCACTAAAATGTATCAAGATCTTTGGGAATCCTTTTGGTGGAGAGGAATGAAGAGGGAGATAGCTAAGTTTGCAGAACAGTGTTTGACGTGCCAGTAGGCAAAGGCTGAGCACCAGAGACCGATGAGACAGTTGCAGCCACTCCACATTCTTAAGTAGAAGTGGGAACATATATCCATGGATTTCGTAACAGGGTTACCGCCGGCGTTGCATGGACAGAATGCTATTTGGGTGATCGTTGATCGATTGACAAAGATCACTCATTTTCTCCCTATTAAAGTCAACTACCCTATGAACATACTAGCAGAGTTATACATTTAGGAGATAGTTCGACCCCATGGTATGCCGGTATCTATAGTTTCAGACCGAGACCCATATTTTACATCACGATTTTGGAGGAGTTTGCAGGAAGCTTTAGGGGCTCAGTTAGCATTCAGCACCGCTTTTCAACCTCAGATTGATGGGTAGACATAGAGGATGATCCAGATACTTAAGGATATGTTACGAGCTTATGTCCTGGACTTTAAGGGCAATTGGACCCAGTATATGTCGCTGGTTGAGTTAGCATATAAACAGCTACCAGGCCAACATTAGGATGACACCTTATGAGGCATTATATGATAAGAGGTGTCGTTCTCCACTATACTGGGATGAAATGGGTGAGAGGCAAGTTTTAGGACCATAGTTACTACAGCAGGAATACAATAAAGTCCGACTTATTAAAGATAGAATCAGTGCAACTCAGAATTAGCAAAAAAGCTACGCAAATACTTGTCATCGAAAATTGGAGTTTGATGTGGGAGATTAAGTATTTTTTAGAGTAGCACCACTGAGGTAAGCTATGAGGTTTGGGAATAAGGGTAAGCTGAGCCCTAAGTTTATTGGCCCATTCGAGATACTTGAGAGAGTGGGTCCAGTCACTTATAGGCTAGCTTTACCACCAGCTCTATCCAGGATTCATGACGTATTCCATGTTTCTATGTTGAGAAAATACGTCCCAGATCCCTCCGACATGATCAGCTATGAGGAGATAGAGCTTAAAGATACTTTAGCATATGAAAAACACCAGTGCAGATTTTAGATAGAAAAAAAAATAGGAGTTACACACCAAGAAAATTCTACTAGTAAAAGTACTATGGAGGAATCATGCATTAGAGGAGGCGTCGTGAGAGCTGGGGGAGGAAATACGACAGAAACTCCCACATCTGTTTTGTGGAGACTAGCATTAGACAGGAAAAGGAATAGTAATAATTTAAGAAAAGTAAATATAGTTTGGTTTTATTATATGCAAAGCAGGATAATGTATGTATAAGTTGTATTATAGATTATAGAATAGGTAATATTTTTAGTTTTGGGAGAATTTTATTTTAAGTGTATACTTGTAATCTCTCAAAACTATAAATTGTAACCACGGTATTCCTCCGCCATAAGTGAGGATAATTAATAAAATAAGTAGAAAATTTTCCTTAGAGGATGGTGTGTAGCATAGATAGCGAATTTCAAGGACGAAGTTTTATAAGGAGGGGAGAATGTGGAGACCCGAAAAATATAATAATAAAAAGAAATAAGGAAAATGAATTTTTGGCTAAGGCAGGAGAAAACCAGTGACGATTTTCTAAAGGGGGAAGAAAATCGGTGATGGTTTTGATAAATTACTGTGGGTCAGTAACACGTAAACGATAATTTATAGATCGGTTAAATAGAAAATTGGCGACGATTTTCTCTGGCAATGCTGAAAGTATAAAATCCTGCAAGCCTATTTTGTGTATAAAATTTACTTCTTCCTCTCTCTCTCTCTCTCTCTCTTTTAAAAACCCATGAACCATCTTCCCCTTCTCTCTAAAATTCTATCTGTTTTAAGCTCAAATTGATGAATTGGAACCACCATGACGATCAGGGGTCGATTCTCTACAAAGTTACAAGAGCATAATTTCAGTTTGTGTTCCAAGGCATCATCCCAAAACTGAGGTAAGGGTGTTGTTTGGGTATTTATGGTTGGTTTATTAATTTATTGAAGGTATAGATTTAGATGTGAGTGTAATTTTGGGGTTGAACTGAAGAATTAGGATTTTGTGAAATACAGGGTTTGGTGCGTATACAGCAGGCAGGCTAAGGATCCTAGTGGGAGTTTTCTTAAGAACCCAGGTAAAAATGATAAATAGTTTCTAGTTTAGGAAATTATGAATATGTGTGTTCCGGAAAGATGTGAATATGATAATTATTCTGGATATTCAGTTAATCGATAGGGAGATATATATATAGCGTGAGTTAGAAATTAGTAAACGAGTTCAGTTAGTCAGTAAGGGAAATATGTTGTGTCAGCTAAATTAGAGATTTTTACCAATGAAATATAGTAGTAAAATAGGGATTTTTCCAAAATAAGTATTATATAGTTTTACAAATTATAGTATATGGGTTTTACTTATTTAATTGTGTGGCATGAGTAAATAACAATTTTGTACAGAATTTGGACAGTTTGCATAGTATCATGATTTACAATTTATATGTACAGAAATATGTTATACACAATTTACAAAATTGTGATTTACAATATATACACAGAAAGATATTTTACAGCATTTTCGGAATACCATGATATACAAATTACAGAACCATAACGTTCAAATATTACCATTTACTCAGATAAGATATTTCAATTTATTCAGATCAACTTTTATAGTGTTATGGTTATTACAGTTGAAACAGAATCATGGTAAAATAGTAAGATATATTAAACAGCATTATATATTATCAAACCCTGATGGGACAGTTCAGATTACAGAGTACGGTATCGTAGCTATTCAAATTAGAGTTCAACCACATATCTCAAATATTATGTGAATTTTATGAGTAGTTGATCGTGCCTTGGGAGAGATTGTTGGCTCCCCAATAGTCTGGGTTGAGGTGGCCAATCTAACAATAGAGGTTTTAGTTGACTTATCCTAGTAGGCCAAATAGTGTTTAAGTCCCACCTACGAGCCGCACAACCCTTTCATAAGGGTTTGAATCATGATATACAACCATCGAGGGAAGTTTTCATAGTTATGAATATATACAAATTTACAGAAAAACAGCAGATATATTTATAATTACTAAAAGTATGATTAAATAGAAAGTTCAAAAACAGTTGTATTTTATGCCACATAGGTGTGAGTTATACTGTATATTATTTTACATGTTATCTCAGTTTTAGTTGTTTACAGTATATTATTCATGTAAACTCAGCTGCCACACACTGGTAATAGCATATTTTATCTTACTGAGAGTTGTCTCATCCCAGTAATTTAATGCATTTCAAGTGACCCAGTTAGACGAGCAGATTAGACTCGAAGATAGAGGGGACATTTGTACTACCCTATCTACAGGGTAAGTGTTTCAGGGAGACGTATTTTTGAGTAGATCTTAGGAGGTCTAGTGGATGTTTTTGGAGTGATATATATGTATATTTTTGGGAAAAATACTGAAATTTTGGTATTGTATTTATGGTATTATGATTTTATATTTTTCGCTGCATATGTGTGTTATCTTATGAACAGGTATTCCTTGGTGCCCACTTTGGGACTGAGATGTTATAGTATATGTTATCAGGGATATTAGAGTAACACGATTATATAGCATAAAAAAATTATATGAATTTTTGGCTCGTTACACTCGGCCGTATTCATGGACCTTATGAACAGGGTTTTCCATGAATATCTAGATCTATTTGTTGTAGTCTTTTTTGATGATATCTTGATCTACTCAAAGAGCACAGAAGAATATGAAAATCATTTTAGGCTAGTACTCAAAGTCATAAGAGAAAAGAAACTCTACACCAAACTTAAGACATGTGAGTTCTAGTTAGAGAAAGTTGCATTCTTAAGACATGTGGTATCCAAGGATGGCATCTCTGTAGATCCAAGTAAAATAGAAGCTATAGCAAATTGGGCAAAGCTGAACAATATTCATGAGATCAAGAGTTTCTTAGGTATTACTGGATATTATTGTCGATTTGTGGAAGGATTCTCCAAAATATCAGGCCCACTAACAATGTTGACAAGAAAGATTGTTAAGTTCGACTGGACCAAGGATTGTGAGCAAAGTTTTCAGGAATTAAAGCAATGACTCATTACCACTATAGTACTGACCATTCATTCGAGAGAAGGTGGTTTTGTAATCTATAGTGATGCATCTCAAAAAGGGTTTGGGTGCGTACTAATGCAACATGGAAAAGTCATTGCATATGCTTCTCGACAACTCAAGGAGTACAAGAAGAATTATCCTACGCACGATTTGGAACTAGCAACTATGGTATTCGTACTAAAGATCTGGAGACATTATCTATATGGTGAAAAGTGCGAGATCTACATAGATCATAAAAGTCTCAAGTATTTCTTCATGCAAAAAGAATTGAACATGAGACATAGAAGATGGTTAGAGTTGATTAGAGATTATGATTGCACCATCAACTACCATCTTGGAAAAGCTAACGTGGTAGTAGATGCCTTAAGTCGAAAGTCATCAAAAGCTTCAATTTCGGTAATTGTGACTCTGCATCAAATCATTATGGATCTTGAAAGGTTGAGTGTTGAAATAGTGGAGGAAAATCATCAAGCTATTATTGCAAGCTTGGTAATCCAACCAACCCTGATGGAGAAGATTAAAGCTACACAAATGGAAGTTGCAGAGTTGATAAAGATTATGGACAAAGTACAGAGTAAATTGAAGGCAGATTTCAATCTTTTAGATGATGGGGTTTTAAGATTCCAAACCAAATTGTGTGTGCACAATGACGAAGATATCAAAAGAACAATCTTGGAAAAGGCTTATTGATTTCTTTTTACGGTGCATCAGGGAAGCGCGAAGATGTATCAAGACTTGAAAAAGTCTTTTTTATGGAATAATATGAAAAGGGGGTTTGCACAATTCGTGGAACAGTACCTTACTTGTCAGCAAGTGAAGACTGGACATCAGAGGCCAGCAGGGCCACTACAACCACTCCACATTCCTAAGTGGAAATGGGAGCACATCTCCATGAATTTTGTAACCGAGTTACCACTAACACTCCATGGGCAAAACACCATCTGGGTAGTGTGTAACGTCTTGATTTTTTTTCCTACCATTTTTTTTCCTACAATAAACAAGCATCTGCCACATCACAATAATAATTAATTAATTAATAATAATTATCATTTAATTAATTAATAATTTTATTATTATTATTATTATTATTGTTATTATTATTATTATTATTATTATTATTATTATTATTATTATTATTATTTTTACACTTCTATGCATATTATTTTCTAGGGTGTTACATAGTGGTTGATCGTCTAACAAAAACTATTCATTTTATTCCAACTAAAGTTAACTACTCTATGAATAAACTTACGGAATTGTATGTTCAGGAGATAGTTAGACTACATGGCGTGCTAGTATCTATCATTTCGAATCGAGATCCACGATTCACATCGCAATTCTGGAGAAGTTTGCAAAGAGCCTTGGAATCCCAACTTACCTTTAGTACAACATTTCATCCTTAAACTGATATATAATTGGAGAGAACCATTCAGATATTGGAAGATATGTTGAGAGTGTGTGTGTTGGATTTCAAAGGAAGTTGGATTCAAAATCTACCGTTGGTTGAGTTCGCCATTACAACAACTATCAATCTAGCATAGAAATGACCCCATATGAAGTGTTATATGGTCAAAAGTGTCGATCCCCATTATGAGGTTGGTGAATGATGGATTTTAGGTCCCCAGATTATACAAAGGACCTCTGAGAAAATTAAGCTCATCCGGGCTAAAATAAAAATCGCTCAGAGTCAGCAAAGAAGTTATATCGACACTTGTCGGCGTGAGTTGGATTTTGAAGTGAGATATAATATATTTTTAAAAATTGCTCTAATGAAAATAATCATAAGGTTTGGGAAGAATGGTAAATTAAGCCCTAGGTATATTGGACCATTTGAAATATTGAAGAATATTGGTTTAGTCGCTTACAAAATAGCCCTACCTCCTACATTGTCAATAATTCATGATCTATTTCATGTTTCAATGTTGAGGAAGTACGTTTCAGACCTTTCTCATATGATAAATTATGAGTCATTGGAAGTTAATGATACTCTATCATATGAAGAAATGTCAATCAAGATTTTAGACATGAAGGATTAGGAATTACGTACAAAAAAGATTCCTTTGTGAAAGTGCTTTAATGCAATCATGCCATTGAGGAAGCAGGAAATTAGAAGTAGAAATGTGCCTGAAATACCCGCACAATTTCAACGATGGAAGGATAAACTAAAAGCGCAACATTATCCAAGGTACTCGTTCTAATTAAAAATTTTATTTAACAAATTTCAAAGACAAAAATTTTATAAGGAATGGAGAATGTGATGACCTCAAAAATATAAAACATAGTAATATAATATATGTAGACATCAATCGATTATTTATTTTCACGCACTACCCTAGTATAATAATAAAGATGGTCAATACGGGGGTGTTTCTCTGTTGGGATCCTTGATTCCATGTTTGATGCCTAAGAAAGACTTTGTCTAAGCGAGTGCTTAGAAACCATTGTGGCTCAATCGCTCCCTGGAGGTCGATCTGATCAAAGTGGAATTTCATAGGATAAACAGAGTAGACACAGTTGATACGCATGTATATAAATACATATAAATAAAATATTTTAATCAAGATGCATTGCATAAATAAATGATAATATATATATATATATATATATATATATGTGTGTGTGTGTGTGTGTGTGTGTGTGTGTGTATAGGAAAGTATCAATAACTTTAAAAAAATTAATAATTAATTAATTAATTAATTAAAAAAAAGGGGGGAGGGGAGTGTCGGCAACCCAATTGTAATAATAGCTTCCCACATCCCATTTCCCCATATACCACATCAATTATTTAAAAAAAATTAAAATTAAAATTTCACTCCTCTCCCTAAAATTTTCTATAAATAGGAAGTTCTCAACCTTCATTTTTCATAAAAAAAAAATCAAAAGAAGAGAAGGGTTAGTGAGTAAAAGAATTAGTGATGGAGGGAGAATTTTTATTATACTTAAAATTTTCATTCACCCACTCTTTCCAATCTCATTTTTAGAGATATTCGTTGTGACCGTTTCACAAGGTTACATAAGGATAAGTAAATTTGATTATGTTAAACTTTTATTAAATTTTACCCGAGTCTATTTTTTTTTATGTAAATTTAATTATATCAATTTTATTTTTTTATTATACTTGCGTTTATTTTTTACTTAAAAAATGTTCTAAACCCCTCGGATAATTTACATCATTATTATTTTCTATTCAAAAAATATATATTTTTAACACGAAAATTGTGTGGCATGAGCTTGTTAAATTACGTTGCATGTTCTACAAAACAACTAAGATATAGTAAAATTTTTATGATGTTATTCATTTTATTGCATAAATTATATATACAAATTTTATGATGTTGTTTTAATTACATAAAATATATATACGAGTAAATTTGTTGGTACTAAAGCAAAGGGGAAAATGAGTCGTAGACGGCCTCAATCCTCAAGACTTTAGTCTGGGGACTTAATGATTTGGCAAATGAGTTTGAGACGGTCACTTCTACGAGTGTTTTGATATAGACAAATTATATAATAGTATGTTTTAAAAACCCTTATGACGAAGAAAGTTCAAAATTTCAAATGCTCGGTATCGTAACTTAAAGTTTAAAGGGATCAAAGTGCGCCCACAATATTTACAGAGTGGTTTACAGAATAGTGAATTTCTCTTGAGTGCAGTCCTGGTCCTAGATCAGGACTTAATAGGAAAAATCTCACTTACAATTTACAGTTTGTTTAGTTTGATCGGCTAGCCAATTAAGTCCAATTTTCGGACCGCACAATCTTATCATGAGAATAAACATGACTTACAATTAATAGAACTAAGGGAGATTTTTACAGTATATGTAAATACCTACATATATATATGTGTGTGTGTGTGTGTGTGTGAATAGAGTCATTTTTAGTAAGTTTAAGGAAAAGCATAGAGGAAAGTGCGTATTAATATAATTAAGTTTTATAATTACAGTTTTAAAGTTCACAAGTTTAGTTTAACAGTTATAGTATATGGTTATAAAATTTTACTACTATAGTTGATGGTAAAAGTTTTATGTAGGAATTTTTTTATTTACTTTTATTTAAAAGCAATTTTGAAGTTATAATATTAAATGCTAATGTGCAAAATTATAATACTATAAAAGCTCATCTTGGCCAAACACTAATAATAATTTCTTTTACATACTGAGTGTCGTTTTACCCAAAATATTATTTTACATTATAGGTGATTTTGGAGAACGTACTAAAAATCAGGAATAGCAAGTGCATGAGCGGGGATTAGAAAGAGTTGTTTAAAATAAATATCGATGTAATATTAATGGTTATGTTTTAATGTTTTTTTTTTTTTTTGAAATTTTAAGAATGATGGTTTTGATATTGAAGATATTGTTATAATAGATACAATTAGTACTTTGGTAATAAAAATAATATTGAAATTTATTTACTTCTGTCGCTAAATATCTATAGAAAGTAACACACTAAACCTTGTCAGGTTCGGGATATGACAATTTTGCTTAGTGGCAAGAAGACATGATATCAATTCAAAAAATTAAGTAAATTTTCTCTCCCTATATTGCTACTATAGGAGCACATTAGTGAGATGAAAAGTAATAAAGTTTTTTCTAATATGTCTTCATCAGTAATATTTTCATCACATAATTTTAGTTTCGAGCCAATCTTATGCAGGACTGAGTTATATTCACCGACTGTTTTAAAATTTTACAACCATAGGTGCAACCATTCATATCGAGCTTTTGGTAAAATTACATTTTTCTTGTGGTCAAATTTATCCTTTAAATTTTCCATAGGATAAGTGGGTCTTTAACAGTTAAGTATTTAATCTTTAATTCTTTATCTAAATGATGACGGAAGAAGATCATAACTTTTGCGCGATCCTGTAGGGATACAATATTTCCATCTAAAATAGTGTTTTCTAAGTTTATTGTATTTAGATGAATATCAACATCAAGAATTCATGATAAATAATTATTGTCTTTGATATCAAGTGGAACAAATTCAACTTTGCTTAGGTTCGACATCTGAATAAATTAATAATAATTAGGCAATTTAAAAAATAAAATGTAAAAACTGAAATAAAGTTAAGATAATGATATAATATTATTTTCACCTTTTTGGGGTACATAAATATGTTTATTCATAAATATTATTTTATTTTTCTCAATTTGTACTCTTTATGAGCATGATTTTAGTTTACAATATTAAATTGGGTAATAATTTACCACCTATTTCGGAGGTTAAATATACTACCTTATCTGGAGGATAAATGTTTCACCTCTTCAGGAGATCAAATTTAACATCTTTTTGGGAGATTAAAAAAATATACCCTCTTTAGGAGGTAAATACTTACCATCTCTTCTAGACATTAGATACATAGCCTATTTAGGAGGTCGATTTCTTCGAGAGATATATATGGAAGATTTAAATATATATAACCTCTTCACGAGAACTATTTTACCATCTCTTATGAAGATTGATAGTTTGAATATATGTACATATAGACGGAATAGAAATAAAATCGTCCATTAAGGCGGTATAAATATACAGAAATATATCAGTTGGTTAGAGCCTCGTAAATTAAATAAAAATTAAAGAATTATGCTAGTTGGTTAGAATTTCATACTGATGATGTGTTATAAAATAAATAGAAAATAAATAGAGACGAGACATAAATTTTACGTGGTTCGGCTATGCCTACTCTACGAGTGGATGGGATCAAAACCTCACTATCACGAGAAGAATTACAATATGATATGAAACTAGTCTTGTACAAGATATCTCTATCTTCTCTTTATCCCTTATTCACTTTATCTCTTATCTTTTCTTATCATCACTATACATCTACTTACATGAAAGCATCATATGTATGTCACAAATGAGAAGGGGAGGGTGCCCTTTTATAGAGTAAGATGGATAACTAAACATTTATTGAGGAAAATATCTAAGGAGGTGGAAGATGAGGTGACATATACTTTATTATTATAAATATATACTGCAGGTTCACATGAGACATGGATTAGTGCAAATGTATGAGACACATTCATAACTGCACGGTGGACATCACCTATATTTCATAACAATTTTTAATTTTTGATAGACTAGTTGAGAACTTGAGAGAGAAAATTAATAAAGTAATTATAAATAAGTCATGTTGATTGATAATTTATTCAATAGTTTATTGTAAAAATTAAAATAAATTACATATGACTTGTTTTTAGCATTAAAATTAAATAAAAAAATAAAAAATAGTGTGAAATAAAACATTGTTTATATTTGATTTAAGGACTGTAAGGTTGGTTCCATGGACACAATAAACCTGGGCATGCATTATGTGCTCATCTCCTTATTTTTTCTTGATTTGTTTTTAGAATATTAAAATTTTCTTCAGTATATAAAAATTTTCTTAACCATCTCTCCCTTGAGGAAAAGCTCGTGTTGGTACGAGAGATAAGAGAGCCTGTGTCTCTACTGTTCCTGCTCTCGTCCGATCTCGCTCCAGTTGCGAACAATTCGAACGAAGATCGCTCTAGCGTTTTGTTCACTTCCTTCATTCTTACCTGGATCTCTAGGGTTCGCCCACTGTCTGGATCTTCATCTATAAAAAATGGTGAGTTCGTTTTCAATTCAGATCCTTCAAATGCCTCTTTTTCATTTGTTTGTAGCTTAGATCTGGGGAAATCTTCTTTGATTTGACGTTAGTGTCTTCTTGCGCATCGAAGTACATCATTTTGTGCCACTTGTTGTGAAATTGAACGGCTTTTTTAATACATTTGTTCGATTGCATCTGCATTGAATTAAGATCTGGTGTTTGGTTGTGGACTGATTGAATTCTATTTTTTTCCCCTTTTTTGTCATTTTCTTTTCAGCCTCTGAGACTCGAAATCAAGGTATTGTTTTTCAATCGAATCTCGTCATCTGTTTAGGTTTCAATTGTTTGATTAAGTAGCTGACGGTTTTTTGTTGATCAGAGAAAACTCGCTCAAAGATCAGAAAGAGTAAAATCCGTTGATCTACATCCAACGGAACCATGGTGAGTGTGACCTCGTGTTGGGAATGTTTACGTATCAGCTCATGTTTCTGAATTTGGCTTTGTGTATTACGTTGATTATGTATTGTTACTGAAGTGGCTCTCTATTTTTTCCTTCACTCTCGAAACAAAATGGTCTTCATTGCTCCCCATTGCTCTTAACAGGTTTGCCTTTTGCATCAGTTGGGACAATGCAGAAAAGCATTTTCTATTTAGAATAATTGGCATATGTAGAGCAAACCATATTTCAAGCTTGAGAAAGCTCGGAAAAGTGTTTGTTGATTGATTGATGCATGCTTCTTCTTGCAGGATTTTAGTGAGTTTGTATTCAGGGACTCTCTGTATTTGGGACTATCAGTCACAGGTATGGAACTGTAATTTCTGTGTCAAGGAACATCATTTTTGTTTTATTATTTCGCCTGCATGCATGTATGCTGTGTCAGTAATTGTAAGAATTACATCATGCTTGAGCACTGGTGTTCTGTGGGTGAGCTTGGATGTTCCATGTGAGTTAGTTCCTTCCATTCAATTTCCTTGAATTTTTGTAGGTTGCAGTTCATTCATTGGAGTAGTTTGGTTAACTGATAATGTAATCACTAATCCCTATCGGTTCGAATTGTGAATCAAAATCTTAATTTTGCAAATAAAAAATGAGAGTGAATCGAATTGTAAGATTTCACACAAATTCTAAAAATTTATTGTACAATAAGTGTATATATCTAAAAAAACAAAATAAATTGAAAATGAAATATTTTGATGAAAATTGAATGACTACACATCTATGTATGGATGAAAACTATTTATTAGAAAGTTGAAAAAGTAAAGATAACTCATTTTGAATTATTAAAACATTAAAATATCTCCATATGTAAACACTTGTACATTCAAAATAAACTATTTTTGAGGAGAATAAAACAATGGGACTTTAAGGATTGTCAAACTTTTTAGAAAAAGTTAAGGAAATTAGAATTTTGAAAACAACTCAAAAGAGAGAAAACTAAAAGTACAAACATTTTGGCTATTTTAATCCTAACTTGAAAAAGATTTTAAGGTTTTTTTGCATTAAAAAGTAGTTAGTTTTTGGATTTGAAATTGTTGGGGTTGACTGGAACCTTTTGGTTTGTGTCTGATGTGAATGCTTATTAAATTGTGAATCATACGCTTTGAATTGAGAATCATAATATTCATAGTCAATTCTTGCTTATTCTGATTTGCCCACAAGATTCAAATCAATAGGTGGGCGCACCAAATCAAGAATCATATGATCCCGTGATTAATCCAAATTTTGAAATGACATCTCATGAAATTCATGAAATTATTCTTTGCCGTCATCTTGGATGTGAAAGAATATCTTTGCTGTTATTTTTTCTAGGGAGGGAAAGTGGTTGCATGAAGAACAGACAATTACTCTCTCTCTCTCTCTCATAAAGAAAGAACTTTCTTCAAGCAGAAAAATAGGTATGCCCAATGTGCACAGGATGTTAAGGCAAAGAATAGGGAAACCTCTCTGAAAAGAACCCACTACTCCTGTGCCTTTGCTAGACTTTTTAAGTACTGGAGGTCATGAAAATAAAATGGAGCTCTTTTAATGCACTGAAATGTTGTCATAAAACATTTTTATTATTTAGCGAAAAGGATGGCAAGTAGAATATGCAAAAAAATGGTTTACCTTTGTAGCTGTAATTTGGAAAATCATTGTAAGACTAACTGTGGAGAGCACAACTTTAAATTGTTTTTCTAGCTCTGCAATTAAGTATGTGATGGAGTGGAGCTCATAGAAGTCGATGATCTGATTATAGTTAGATACATGTAGGCTAATTGTTTACTCTTTTATAGTTTTGAGTGGTTCTAGGGGCGTTGGGATTTTGGTGAAATATTATACTAGTGACAATGACTAGATGTGTTAGTCATTGGGGAATTGGGATATGAGGGAAAAATTTTGTAGGAAATTTTGAACTGGAAGGAAATAGTGAGTTTGTGATGACATTCTTGGGAATCTTATAACACAAGTCCAAAAATATTCCCATGAGGCGGGCATCCCATTTTGAGGTATGAGATTCCCAGGGATGACATGAAATGTTTTTGATATTTTGTGATCCAAATGCCAACCAAGTGTTTATGACAAAAGCATTATGGTTTTGGGAATTATAATTGGGTTATTGAAGCCCGTTTCTATTTGTAAAGCTCCTTCCTGTCAGCAATTTCTTATCTCCTCTAGCTTTTGGTTTTGTCCCAAGTGTTCCCACGTGAAGCTTCGACGTGGTTTTAGGGTGAATGTCAGGCCTTAGATGAGGATTTGTTGGTGCTCTTTTATTATTTTGCATTGGAGGGATGCTCAATTTTCTTATCCACTTTTTGAATTCTTATCTGTCCAAATATTCCCCCGTCTTTTAGAGCAAAATGGAATATTTCACCTTTGGTTGGCACAAAAATTTGGCCGCTGTGCTTCTTGTGACTTTTTGAGAGGTTGCTCCCAATTATCATTACAAAGGGAGTTTATTTCCCATTCCTAAGAATAATTTCCTAAATACTTCTTCTTCTTCTAATAGGAAAAAGAATATCATTAAAAGAAAAGGGAGAGAATTACAAAGATTAGAATTATAGAATAAGACATCCTCCTAAAAGCAACCATACTAACACTTACAATAAAGTTGTCCCGAGTCCCTCAAATAGAAAATCTATCCCAAGAAAACCAAAGTGTGCCCAAAAAGAAGCAAGAAAACAACTCTATTCCATAACAAATGGGAAAGAGTTGACTTGTCATTAAAGATCTTAGCATTCCTCTTGAGCTATGAAGTCCAGAAATGGGCTGTCGTGACACGCTTCCATAAAATATCCCTCTCTTACTCCTTTCAAAACCCCGAAGCCTCACCATTGGAAAAGCTTCGACAGTTCGTGGCAATACTATTGCTGCTTCAAAAACATAAAAAGGTTGTCTCAAAGCTTCTTAGCCACCTGACAATGGAGAAAAAAGGTGCTCACTGGTTTCCTGAGAATCTTGGGCGAATATTTGGACTGATTGCCTTATAAGGTCTCCTTACCTGCAACAGTTCATATTAGTCCTATTAAGAGCCAAAGTCCACATGAAAGCCTTGATATTGAACTAAGCCTTAGCCTTTGAAAAAAACAGTATTCGAAGGGATGGAACGAGAGCTTGAAGATTTCTATAGATGATGGAAAAAAGCGTTAGTACTTCTTATTTTGCAATGCTTTTTCAATGTAAGTGAAGGTACCTGTGTTGAACGAACATCGTATGTTAAGAGATATCACATTTTCCCTAGTGCAACCTCAATGTGGATGTAAAAAAATGTGTTTAGCTGTGAATAATCTTTTCCAGACTAGATTTTCGTTTACTTGACAATTAATACCCAGCACTTTTTTGCCACTATATGCTTTTTTTTAGTTGGATCTCTCTCTCTCTCTCTTAATTTAGATGAAGGAGAGAAAAGTGCCATGAGAGAATTAATCATCCTTATAAAAAATAAAATGCGATACAAAATGGAAAAACAAAAACACCAGAATAGTAAGTCGTACTGCCTGCCAATTTTGTTTCTGCAGATCAGCCCATTATTATAGTCCTGTGAAGGCTCCAAAAGCTGAAGATTATGGGGAAGCTAATAAAACAATCGTGTCCCAGTTTAATTGCTTGGGCTGAGATTGATCATTAAAATTGAGCATTATTTTGCACCCAAATTCATCAATTAATTGCTATAAAAGTGCACCTCCAAAAGATCTTACCATTTTATCTATCCCAAAGCCTCTAAAATGGCTCAGCAGTGGAACCTCCTAATTTTCTAGACAAAAACCCTATGCTGTCCAAAAATATCAAAAATGCACCAAAGATTCCATGATGGTAGAACTACAATGTGAAAAGAGAAAAAAAGAAAAGAAAAGAAAAAAAAAGTTTGTTTTCTTATGGTTGTAATAGCACATGATACAAACATGAGGAACCCTATTTGGTCTTGGAATCTGTAACAGGCTATTGGTGTAACTGCCAACCGCAGAACCCTAAATCTTAGATGGCACTTTAGCCTTGAATTTATCTCTTTCATTGTGAGCTTTTAATTTGCCAATGCCAATGTTTAGTAGTTGGAACACTACTCTCTTCACTCTTGTGATTTTTAGCTGACTACACAGCCTTTTTGACCATGCCAGCTTTCATTTATTTGATAAGCAAATTATTTCTGTAGGTGATTATTATAATTATTTTTGTGGTGAATTGGAGTTATGTTTGCATTTGCAATATCTACATAGATGGTGAAGTAAACAAGCATTGGAAGAAATTCTCGATTGGATGAATGATATTAGAATATTCCATGATGGTTATAAGAAGTTATCATACTTTGACTTCTGAAAAAAATTTCAAAAAAAATAAATAAATTTCTGTTTGGTAATTTATTGGTCAAATTTCAGTTCGGTAATTTATTGCTTAAATCATATGGAATCTTAAACAATGTAATGGATTTTTTATTTGATAGTTAATCTGTAATATTTTGATAAAGTGTTATTTAATTTAAATTTCTTTTTTGTGAGTAATGATCAAAGTTTCTGCCTAGTTAATTTAAATGGGTTAGCATATTTTATTTTTGTTGAAAAAACGTAGAAAAATTGATTGACAAACTTTTGAAACAATAGTATATAAGTATTTTAAGGATAATATTACAAGGATAATATGATAAAAACTGTTTATCTTTATTCTTTTTGTTTGTTTTGTGCTTTGTTCTATTTGATCATTTTGAGAGCTAGATGTATCTGAGTTCTGTTTTAGATTAATTATTTCTGCATCTAATTTAACCTTGCCTTATAAACTATCCATTTCATGATTTTAGCACCTTCAGCATGGTAATTTTTGTATGATTAAAATGTCAATATTGCAAAGCTTTTTTCTATTAACTTTAAAACTTTACATGAATCTCAGGTTATTTTTTAAATTTATTTACAGTCTTAATCCATATTTTAATGATTTGCTATTTGACTTTTCTAAACAACTGCAGGTTATGGTAAAGTCTTTTGAGGTGACTGAGTTACCAGGTATATGACATGTGCTTCTCGTTTTCTGTTACATTTACCTTTACTTGATGAGTTTATGCTGTAAAATTTGCTTTTGTTCCTCGAAAACAAGGTCATAACTGTTATAGCATCTATATTTTGTGTTTGCAGTTAGGTCTGCAAAGTTTATTGCACGTAAACAGTGGGTTGTTGCTGGAGCCGATGACATGTTCGTCCGTGTATACAACTACAATACAATGGATAAGATTAAAGTATTTGAGGCGCACACAGATTATATTAGGTGTGTGGCTGTCCATCCTACCCTTCCATATGTGCTGTCATCATCTGATGACATGCTTATAAAGCTCTGGGACTGGGACAAGGGTTGGGTGTGTACTCAGATTTTTGAGGGACACTCACATTATGTGATGCAAGTTACGTTTAATCCGAAAGACACTAACACTTTCGCGAGTGCGTCTCTGGATCGCACTATAAAGGTATGATTGGATTGCCTGTGGTGTTACCGCATCTTTCCTTAGCAGATACAAGCACTCTATTTAGGTCCTGCTCGTATGTGATTTTACAGATTTGGAATCTTGGCTCGCCTGACCCAAATTTTACGCTGGATGCCCATTTGAAAGGGGTAAATTGTGTTGATTATTTCACGGGTGGGGATAAACCTTATCTGATCACTGGTTCCGATGATCATACAGCGAAGGTATGCCATTTTATTTTTTTTTAATTGCTGCTTGTGTTGAATATGTACATACATATGCTTATGAAGATTCTGAAAACAGGTTTGGGACTATCAAACCAAAAGTTGTGTCCAGACTCTAGAAGGTCATACACACAATGTTTCTGCAGTATGTTTTCACCCTGAACTTCCAATAATAATGACTGGTTCCGAAGATGGGACTGTTCGTATATGGCATGCAACCACTTACAGGTAAGTTCTAGAGGGTGCAAAATTTCTGAATGCGAATCCCCCGCATTGAACTCTCTGCCCATTCCTTGTTTTGTGTCATTGCTTTGAAAACAGATGTATCTTTTTTTTTTTAAATCATGGCATGAGATATCTTTATGCATAGATGGTAGGCAGTTTGAATCTGTTCTTTTGCATATTGCATACTTTTTAAGCTCACTAATTTCTTATTTGTTGCTTTTTATGTTGCATGAGTTGAATTAAAAGCTTAATGTATACTTTCTACAATATTTTACGATATCATGAACTGAAATCTTGAAAACATTTGTTTTAAGGTTTTCTTTTCTTTTCAGTTATGCCCCTTTTAGTCTCTCTATCCCTACCACCAGCAATAAAAAAAGAATTTGTCTGTTTTTATATGACTTTGCTCATTTTGTTTATTGCAGTTTTCTTTTTGACATATGCCTTATCTACAATCATGCATTACATTGCTCAAGGAAAATTAATGGAACTATATAGGGTAGGAAAAATTGATGTTCCAAGGTAAAGAATGTTCTTTGACACATTATAAGACTGCTAGCACGTGATGTACTGTGCTGCTTATTTGACTTGGATTTCTAGTTTTGGCATTTTCATATTTTCAAGTTTCCATGTATATTGTGTAAGTAAATATAAATGATGCTAAAATTCTGGTTCATCTGTCAGTGGTTGACTTGGGTAAATGCTGGCCAATTTATCCAGCTGGATCAAGTGATAAACTGATAGGCATAATGAATTCTGTTTGTATTTTGTAGAGGAAGTTGTGCTGATTTCTAGCTGTCAAGCACTCTGTTTTTTGTGGGCTTTGGGGTAAAGTTAGGGAGCTGAGTTGCATTAATTTTTGGTCCTTTGGCTATTGTGTTGCTGTGCTTGGTTTTTGTGTTTTAATGTCAATTTTACATGATTGTGGTGTCCCTGCTTGCCCTTTTTAGTTTCTTATTGACCATTTGATTGATAAAGAATGAAATTCAATTTTTTTTGGCCTTGGTGAATATAATTTTGAAAATTTGAAAATGTTCTTTAGTTTGTAGAAATATTGATAAATTTGTTTATTGAAGGTTCTGATTGGGTTTAAATTCTGAACCATCATAATTTTATTTTATTTTTGAATCTTTGTAATAAAAAATTGAGTATCTATAGTTTGTGTGAAACCTTCAATTTTTATACTTATTTAATACTTTCATTGACTTGCAGGCTTGAGAACACATTGAATTATGGCCTTGAAAGAGTTTGGGCTGTTGGATGCATCAAAGGCTCACGCCGGTATGTTTTTTGAGTCCCTTTGCTTGCACCTTTTGTTATTTATTCTCCGTTCAGTGTTTTAAGGAGAAGTTTGACTCTATGGCTAAACCTAAAACTATTACCTTTCTTCACAGGGTTGTAATTGGGTATGATGAAGGAACTATTATGGTAAAAATAGGCCGAGAAGAACCTGTAGCTAGCATGGACAACAGTGGAAAAATTATATGGGCTAGGCATAATGAAATTCAGACTGTGAATATTAAGAGTGTGGGAGCTGATTTTGAGGTTTGTG
Source organism: Malania oleifera (assembly GCF_029873635.1). NCBI lineage: Eukaryota > Viridiplantae > Streptophyta > Magnoliopsida > Santalales > Ximeniaceae > Malania > Malania oleifera. The sequence goes on from NC_080422.1 coordinate 15,906,732, forward strand.
CGCATATGCATCAACTCTTTTTATATCATCCAATACCTGAAATTGGACTTGCAATGATATTATAGATTCTTTGTTTACTTTGCATCTCAGGTTACTGATGGAGAGAGATTACCTTTGGCCGTTAAGGAATTAGGAACTTGCGATCTTTACCCTCAAGTAAGTTGGCTGTTTCCTGAATGTATTTTAATGTTTTGATGATGCTCTATAAGGACTTCTTGTGGTTTAGCATCTTTTGCTTCCTCCATGAAATCCATTGTGGTGGTTTAAGTACTCTATGCATTTTTAGTGATGTGTAAGTAATTTTTTCTCAGCTTTGAATTTTAGTATATGCTTATTTTGAAGTATAACTTCTTACTGAGGCCTTCCATTCAGCTGATTAAACACTGATTAGATCTACTAGTAGATGGAAGGTAAAAGAGTATCTCAAGTTGTCCATATTGTCTTGACATACAGAATAAAATTCAAATGCTTGGCAGAATAAAATTCTGGAGCCTCTCTGACAATTATTTTTCTATAACAATTTTGATGACGACACCTATATTCTGCGATGCTTGCACCATTATGCTATAACAGCTTTGATTCTGTGCATGCCTTTTGAGTAGCCTAATAATGTCCTCTTCATTTTCCTCTACTAGTTACTATCTGTTTTAGGCATTATTTTAAAATTTTTTTTTGCCAATATGCGCTTACTGCCTTGCTTTTTTTTCTGCATGCCCAAAATAGTGTAGTTCAATAAAATAATCTGTACAGATTTTTTTTTGTGTTTTGCTTTTTCTTTTTGTTTTCTTTTTTTTTTTGTTTTGTTTTACTTTTTGTTTTTTGGGAAGGTTCACAAACTATATGAATTTATGTGTAGAAAGAACATGCATGGTGGTTGGTGTCGTACTTGTTCATTGTGTAAGGAAATTTTAGCAATGAGATGGTGAACCTAGATCTGTCAGGGTCATTTGGTTCATGGGGTCTTTCAACATTCCTAGGAATGTGATGATCATGACATCCCATTTGCACACTTGCTTGGGGCGGGAAAGTGAGCGGCTGTTATCTCACATTCCTTGGGAATGAAGGATTCACACGTAACACAGGAATCCCATTCCCATACTCTGCCGCTATGTATCTTTCATGGGAATTCCATTCCCATAGACATCCTATTTTTGGGACTAAATTGTCATTATTTTCATTGGTTGGGCATTAATGCCCTTGTACCCCCATAATATGGTATTGTTACATAAAACTATTTTTTATTTACAATAATAGGTTATTATGATATTGATTTTCTATAGGGAGATTCGTATTCTCCTTTCTATATATTCTTAATCATTCAATGAAGAGGGAGATTCTTATTCTCCTTTCTATATATTCTTAATCTATCAATGAAATTTCATTTTTTTTTCCCATAATAAAATTATTATAATACTTTTCAATAAAAGGCAAAGGCAATAAAAAATGATAGTAATTTTTGTTGTTATAATGTGTTGGATTATTTTTTTGTTATTTTATTATGGTTGAATTTTTAGCATAAGTTCAACTTGGTACATATTCTTATTAAGTTTGTGCTGAAAAAACGATTATTCCTCATATACTGTTCCATACATAGGTAAGGGGTAGAATGATAAGTTTTGATATTCAAATCCCCATGTTGGACCAAACATTGGCATGAGAAACTTATTCTCAGGAATGGGGATTCCCAATAATACCCCGATCCAGTGGAACATTTTTTTATCCAGTGAACAAAATAGCAATTTAGGAGATGTTAAAAATGGGTATTGGGATCACAAAAATGTTGCCTTGTTTTCTTAGAGCTAGAAAAAGAAACTATGCAACCTTGGATGGACTAAGGCTCTGTTTGTTTGGACTTAATAGGTTCTTAATAGAGGTTGGGCTTTTGATGGTCTGAAATTCAGCAAACTGATCTTGTTTGGCAAGCTTCTCTGAATCGATTTTGAATTTCCTCCGACTGAGCTAGAGATCTTCCCATTGCTGATTCAACAAGAGGACTATTCAGAGGCAATATTTGACACTTTTGCCCCCCAAAAATCATATAAATTCCCCAATACTCCATGAAACACTCTCTCTCTCTCTCTCTCTCTCTCTCTCTCAGATATTGTGTTTAGTTTATATTCAATCTTATCACTATTGATGATAATAGCGATTTTGACTATGCTGGGGGGCTTTTGTTGGATGAGATTTGGGAACAATACAGGTACGTGTCTTGACTCCTGTGATGAGTTAGGGGACTTATCTTATGTTCACCTGCCTACATTTGAAGGTCTGGAGGGTGTTTCTATTTTTCATAATGATGGGTTGGTGAATCAGTTTCATTGTAGGGATGGAATTTTGCCCACACCAGTGGAGGAAGTTTCGAAGGAGGATCTAGAAGCTCAAATTCTTTTGGATAAAATGGATTTAAAGCTGAGCGATGTTGGAGGAAATGAAGTGTATTTGGATGGTGGCAAAAGTTGAAAGGCGAAGGGTCGGCAAATTTGAAAAGTTCAGTAAATTATGATGGAAATGGTTTGAAAAAGGGGTTTCTTGGTTAGTTTTGTTTAGTTTTTGGGGATCTAGTGTTTTTATTTTATATTTATTTTTTTGTTTGGTGAACTCCTTGTCCCTTCTTTGTACCTACTTTTCTTTCCATCTAATATTATTTCTTTTGTTATAAAAAAAAAAAGCAAAAAAAAAAAAGTGAGCACTTAATGCTTATCAAACACCCACTCAGTATCCCTAAAACTCTCCCATGCTGCAGATCTAAAGTTAACTCTTTTTTCATTCTTGAGCAGTCTTTGTTTAATGACTTCTCCTTATGGAAGTAACTGTTTCTACCGCCAATTGAGGTTCAGAAACAAATCACACTCAATGAGAATGATTATATGAAAATATGCACTTGACATGCTGCAAAGTCCTTTGGATCTTTGTTTTTGATTTTATTTTTGTTTTTGTTTGTTTGTTTTGTTTTGTTTGTTTGTTTTTGTATTTTTTAACCCAAGTGTCAATAGGGATCTCTTCTTTCATTAATATTTCCTCTATTGAAATCATTGTTCTTACTCACTGGATCTATTTTGATGGTAAAACTTCAATAGTAATATAAATTTGCATTTAATTTTCTTGCTACTTAGCAAGTTTTTTGCAATGTAATGCACGAAATATGAAGAAACATTCTATAGTACTTGCAAAAAATAAATGAGCGCTACATTCATCGAGTAAAAGAAAAGGAAAATGTAAGGTCTATCTCTTGAAGATTTTTTTCCCCTCAAGAAGAACAAATGTACATGTTTCATAACAGAAAAATTTAACCTTTAAAAAGCTCTACTATTAGTTGCACTTAGTTGAGAAATTGTTAGATTCACTTGCAACTGCCATCAATGAGGCCTAATGCATGTGAATTTATTGTTGTTGGTGATTTATTTCCAGAGTTTAAAGCATAATCCCAATGGGAGGTTCGTTGTTGTTTGTGGAGATGGTGAATACATAATCTATACTGCTTTGGCATGGAGAAATAGATCGTTTGGTTCGGCATTGGAATTTGCTTGGTCGTCAGATGGAGAATATGCTGTTAGAGAAAATACATCAAAGATCAAAATCTTCAGTAAAAATTTCCAGGTTTGTACACTTTCCTAGTCTGTAGTTCATCTATAATATTTGTTGTTTACCCCATAAAATAGATGCTAGAAGCAAGTATTTTTGGGTCACTAATGTTGGAGGGTCTTCCCTTATGTCCTTTTTTTTCCCTCTCTCCTGTTTTGTTTTTTTAGTTGTCATTTTTTATTTTCTTTCCTTTCTCTTCCTTTTTGTTTTTTGGGATGAAGGAGTGCTCAAGTTAATATATAAAAGGGGAAATGATCTTACTGTTGCTGCCTCTTGATTTGTAAGCTCCAAACTCAATAGCATATATCAATCTTGGTGTCATGTACTCATGTTCAGAGTTAGAAATCTAATTTAACAGGGGGGGTTACATGCGTCATTAAGATAAATTGTTGGGTGTTGGGGGCAAGTTGAGGGCTGTTAATACTTGTATAATCATACTGACCACAGGTTTTGGAGTCAGGACTGCAGCTGTTTGGTAAATTTACTTGTTTCCTGTCTTAAGAATTGAGATGATACTTAATGAAGGTAGCATCTTTCAGGAAAAGAAGAGTATCCGGCCAACATTTACCGCTGAACGCATTTATGGGGGAACTTTATTAGCAATGTGCTCAAATGATTTTATTTGTTTTTATGATTGGGCCGAGTGCCGGTTGATTCGGAGAATTGATGTTAATGTGAAGGTGAGTATTAAAATGCCGCTACTGTTCTGTTGTCTACCATCTGTTCCTCACTGCTTTACACAGCATGACACATTTTGTGTTCTTTTTTATTATTTTCTATCTGTAAAAACAGTGAAAATTTAACAGAATTGTGATTTTTGTTTTACTATTTCAGAATCTCTACTGGGCTGATAGTGGTGATTTAGTGGCAATTGCCAGCAATGCATCTTTTTACATCTTGAAGTACAATGTAAGGATCCTAATCCATCTAATACTGTCATGAAAGGGACCAATTATGCTGTGGATATGTATATTTGTTGCAGTTCATAAAGTTAATTTTTGTTTGAAAATGTTGCAGCGCGATGTAGTATCTTCTTATTTTGACAGTGGGAGGCCAACAGATGAACAGGGAGTGGAGGATGCTTTTGAGCTTCTCCATGAGACCAATGAACGAGTGAGGACTGGAATATGGGTTGGGGATTGTTTTATTTACAATAACTCCTCTTGGCGGCTTAATTATTGTGTTGGTGGTGAGGTACAGTGCCTCTGATCATCCCTGTTTTGGGAATAAATTTATGTATTTGGATAGTGTTTCATTTAGATGACATAAAGCTGCCATATTGGTGTTTAACATTGTAAATCCAGGTAACCACGATGTTCCATTTGGACCGGCCTATGTACCTGCTGGGATATCTTGCTAGTCAAAGTCGGGTGTATCTTATGGACAAAGAGTTCAAGTAAGTAGTCTTTTGGTAATCCATCATGGAAATTGCAGCTGGTCTTCCTTCCCCTAGGCCAGAGCGTCCACAGCCATTCTAGTACTAAAATTTTTCTCGTACTTATATTTGTTCCATGCAGTGTTATGGGGTACACCTTACTTCTCAGCTTGATTGAGTACAAGACTCTGGTGATGCGTGGAGACTTGGAACGTGCTAGTGAAGTTTTACCGTCAATTCCTAAGGAACATCATAATAGGTACATTTCTTTTTTTTTTTCTTTCTTTTTGGGCGAAAGAATGAGCGACTGAACTTTAGCATGAAATTCCTAAAAAAATCATAGTATTAGAGATTATCAATGATTGGAAAAGTAAAATGAAAAAATGAAAAATGTAACATCCACCTTCACCATCGGGTTTCGGGAGGCAATATGTTTGCAATCTCATCTCCATGCTTGGGGAGAGACCTGTGATCTCTGGCTCGGATGTATTACATTGCTGATGAGTCGAGGCTTGCCCTCAAGTATGCTTCTTTTGGACAAGTTAAATGAAGATGTAGAGAAGCAGGTCTAAGAATAATTATCTGGAGAAACTTGTTCTTGTTGGGATAGTTTGTCAAGGTGACTGGATGACTCTCTTTCCTTTGTAGATATTATGAATTCTTTGAAGTTGTGGATGTAATCTCTTTCTCTTTCTGTCTCTCTCTCTCCCTGTTCCTTATTGGTGTACAATCCTGTGTACATTGGGCTTTTGTGCTTTGATTGATAGAATTTTCTTTGCATTTAACAACCTCTGGTTCGGTTCAATGTACTCTTTGTTTCCTAGGCAGGTAACTTGGAGATTTAGCAATAGCTCTTCTCTATTTCACTCATTTCTTTTCTTTCATTTCTAATGTACTTCATTGATGACTTCTTAATAGTACCATGTCATCTCCTGTATCTGCTGAAAATGAAATGTTTTGCTGCTTTTTTTTTTTTTTTGCAAAATTTTATTATTTGCAGACGACATTTTTCATTAGGTTCTTTATAATGCATTTGTGGCACAACTTTCATTTCATTTTGCCATTTTTGTTAACTTGTGTTTGTTTTGGAGCCAAAGATTTTCTAGTGATAATAGCATATATGTGTGTGTGTGTGTGGCCATCAATATCAAGTTTCATGTTTGTTTGCTTTTATTTATTTTAATTATTTTTAAAGTCAAATCATAAAGTTTTGTTCTTATGAGTGACCTTGGTCCCTGTTGGAAAATGTTTCTTTTCTAGTGTGGCTCGCTTCCTTGAATCAAGAGGCATGATAGAAGATGCTTTGGAGGTGGCTACAGATCCTGATTATAGATTTGAATTAGCCATACAGCTTGGTAGACTGGAGATTGCAAAGGTATGTTACATTTGTGTATGTAGTAGGTAGGGGATATATATGTCTAGTTGCTTGTGTCAGTTTATCCTGACTGAAGATTGATATACTTTACTTCCAGGAAATTGCCACAGAAGTGCAGAGTGAATCCAAATGGAAGCAACTGGGGGAATTAGCTATGTCAACAGGAAAGGTATTGCTTTTAATGGGTTATTTTACCATATTGATGCAAATTCACAGTTGCCTTTTCATTTCCATTGGTAAAGAGTTTCTGCTGACAAAAGTTCCAACATTTGGATTGGCTGTTTCTCTTGAATCACTGGTGCCTTTTTCTTCTGCTGGTCATGGAAGACATCTTTGTTTAAACATCAATAATTAGTACTAGTAGTGGTAATAATAATAATAATGTCTTTGGCAAACTCTGACAGCCTAATTGGGTTGAGTAATTTCCTTTTTTCGAATTAAAACTGGGCACTGAGCAATAAAATGGGTGTAATTTAAATTTTGGTTGAAGAGAATATTTTCTGAATTTGTCACCAGATACCATGCAGTTTGATAAAGTTGGTTCTTTTCCTGTTGTAAATGTTCCTTCATTTGTTGTCCATCTTATGCATTTTTCCTATTTAGCTGATAGGTGTTGTGCATGTGGCTTTCTTAGTTATTTATTTATTTTTTAAAATCACATTTTCCTGATGTGTTTTGCTTTTTCAGTTGGAAATGGCAGAGGACTGTCTAAAGCATGCAATGGACTTGAGTGGTTTGTTATTGCTTTACTCTTCATTGGGAGATGCAGAAGGGATATCAAAACTTGCATTCCTGGCTAAAGAGCAGGGAAAGAACAATGTTGCATTCCTTAGTTTATTCATGTTGGGCAAATTGGAAGAGTGCATCCAGCTGTTGATTGACTGGTAGTTCTTTTTGTATTCTAAACAAGGAAACATGAATTTTTCTTTTGTTATAATATAATATTGTTTTGCAATCTTCTTGCAGCAATCGGATACCTGAGGCTGCTTTGATGGCGCGGTCTTATCTTCCAAGCAAGGTCTCAGATATAGTTGCAATTTGGAGGAAAGACCTCAATAAGGTTACTTTTCATTCAACCTGTCTTGTGTGCATTTTTCTGATTCTGTGATGCCCAAGCTTGTGTCTGATTTTGTCGTCTCCAAGCTTGTAATTTACCATCTTTCTGCTTGTTCCAAGCTTCAAAAGAATCTAATTAGAGACATTGAGTAAGTATAGCATAAGTTATTTGCTATGGAGTAGTAAGGGGCTAGATGGGGAAATAGTTCCAGAGACTGCATCATAATTTATAAACTCATTCATAGTTCAAAAAGGATGATCTTTTTATTTTTTATTTTTTAAACTTTTTTCATTTTTGACTTTCCATTCTGTTTTTTTTTTTTTTTTTTTTTCTGAATTTTTTTTAATGAAGGCTGTCATATAGACACATTCATTCATGCCATGATGTCACAATCACAATCATACGTGGCTCATTCATTATTGTCAACATGCTCCATAATTTAATTATTTTTAGTCATTCTTCTCTCCACCATTTAGTTATGGAAAATGTTTAGGTGAGTAACCAGTTGCTTTGGGAATTTCCAGTTGTTCAGGTGTGTAACAAACCGATCCTGGGAATTTCCAGGACTAAGAATAATGCCAGATGCATTTAATATTGAATTGAGACAAATGCAATTACCTTCTCAATAATTATGCATACAATATTAGTTAATTTTACTTCTTAAGTTGATGAAAGTCCAACTCTAATATGATTACCCCTCCAATGACTGCTTTCCTATTCCTTCCGGGATTTGAGATGCTTTATGATTTTGTAATTTTTTTTAGTAGCTATATAATTTCATGCTATCTTCAGGTTAATCAAAAAGCTGCAGAATCTTTGGCCGATCCCGAGGAGTATCCTAATTTATTTGAGGATTGGCAAGTTGCTCAATCCATTGAATCCAAGGTTGCAGAGACAAGGTATCATTATGTGGCTTTCTATTATCCTCTTGTTTTTGGCTTTTTTTTTTGTTCTTAAGTTTTTTTTTTTTGGTGTAATACACTTATCTGTGCAGTGTAATTTTGTGACTTTTGAAATTTGATTTGTTTGTCATTATAGCTTAACATGTTAATGTAACATGTTCTGCAATTTTGGTTATCCAAACTAATATGCTGTGTGCAAAATTGAAAAACTAGGTCATAACCTGTCATTGCATGGGAATATAATTGAAAATATTGTTTTTGAGTAGAACATTTGAAGCTGAAATTCTAACCTGGAATATCTTGCCATGGTGAGGATACGTGGTTGGTCTCGAGTCATTTTAATGCCAAAACAGTGTGTTTAAAGTTTGGGAAATTTTTGTACTGATGAATTGGTTTCAATAATAACCACTGGTATCTCTTGAGCTGAAATGACATGGCTTCTTCAGTTACTTTGTATGAGGAAGATATGTTAAGGATCCAAACCTTAACCTATGGAACGCCAGAGGATGGAATATATTTATGTTAGATATCTTAATATATAGTAATGAAGAGCTTGCATCCTTGTGTTGAGTTAACAATAAGATTATTTTTTATTTTATTTGGATAATTAGATTCCCACTAGGACTTCATCAATATTGAATTATGATCAGAATGAATGAGAAATTGTGTGATATCCATTGTGTGATATCCATTTGGAAGTATGTAGTGTTATTTTATTTTATTTTATATAGATAGAAAAAGAAATTTTTTGAGAAATAGAAGTATGATAGTTGGTGTTTTCCTAAATGAAGAAAAATTGCAGTAAAATTGCTTTTTCTAATCCCTTTGGTTTGGTGAAAGAAATGCCCCAAAACATCTTGAAGCTAAAGCCTAAAGAGAAGCAAGAAAAAAACACTTTATCCCAGTTTGAAGGAAAGAATAAAAATATTTGATCTGGTTTATTCCTGACTTTTTTATAGTGAGATGTGTAATCAAGTGAACATAAATAGCATAAAGTGGTTTTTCTTGCTTCCTCTTGCTTTAGCTTTTCGGGTTGTTCAAGCAGTTTCCATATTAGCTGTCAGCACTGTGTTGGAGCTGCTTTGAACCTTGAACAGCATTAACAGCATGATGATCATATTACATCAAATGTTTGTATTTTATTTTATGCATGACATTTCAATCTGTGGTTTTATTAATTGCGCTTCTTAAATTATTTTGTAGGTGTACTTATCCTCCTGCAGAGGAATACCCTAAGCATGCTGAGAAATCAAATTTAAACCTTGTGGAGGCTTTCAGAAGCATGCAAATTGATGAAGAGGAACCACTTGAAAATGGAGATTCAAACCATGAGGTACACCCCATGTCCTGAATTCTGCTTTCTTTGTAAATCACCATTGTAGGATACACACACACACATACAAACGCAAGCAAAACTCAGTAAAAAATTGTTCCTAGACCTGGTATATCAGCTAGTCAAGCTCTTCTGTTCTTAGTATGTGTGCAAGTCACTTTTCCCTGTTTTTAAGGTGCAGCTGATGATTAATAGTTAAATATCCTTTTAAATTTAGACAAGTGGTAGCCACTTGCCCATCACTGGACTTTTTTGTTGCACATATACGTGCACACAAGATTATAGTATTCTAGAGTTCTGACTTCTAGTTACTTTTGACATTCTTATTAAATTTGACATGCAAATTAGTTCTGAAACTTTTATTTGATTCTCTTCCCTTTATTTCACAGGATCCAGACAACAACGGAGAAGAAGGGAGTCAAGAAGAGGCTGTTGTAGTTGATGCTGATTCTACAGATGGTGCTGTACTTGTTAATGGTAATGAGGCTGAAGAAGAGTGGGGTACGAATAATGAAGGAAGTCCATCGGCCTAAAAGCAATTGGTTGGCCCAGTGTGAAAATCCAAATTTTGTATCTGGTGATTAATTGATTTTCTCTAAAATGCCTTTCTATCTGCTACATTCGTGGAATAATTGCTGTTGTTGCCATCATTTTTGTTGTTTCCATCAGCTATATTATCATTATTATTATTATTTTTATTTTCTGCACATGCAATTAATGTTGATTTGTTGGTGCTAGCTCATCTAGGATGCACGTATATAAATTATTTTATTACTGCTGAGCAATTACTGAAAAATATGTGTGGAAATTTGAATAGATATTCATATCTGGTGCTGTGGTAGCATATTAAAAATTTTTATTAGTCTTCTGTAAATTGTAAAACGATGACATTACTAAGTTGCCTCTTTTATTCATTTAGAATACAATTTTGTTGGCAAAGTTTCGAGGGCAGTGATAAATGACTGTTGGAGTCGTACTTATGAAGGAGCAACACCTGCCTCTGTTTTGCTGGATATGATCATTGACATCAAGGAATTACATGATATCCAGATCATTCTCATGTTTTGAAGACTTGGATTTGCATAGACATATTCCTGGTTCACTTAACTTCTAGCGAAGTGCTTTTCTGTTATATCTTTTTTGTTGGTGTTGGCTCAACAAAGTGCATTTTTTTCTTTTTTCTTTCTTTGCAATAGCATTTGGCCTTTAGAAATTTGCATCAAAGGAGAAAATTTATGGCAATTAATAGGTTTCTTATTATATTATCTGGAATTAATATGGGTGTCTGGTAGCATATATTCAAAATTCTTACATCATTTATAGATTGTAAAGTTATCACATTACTAAATTCCTTCCCCTGTATTCATATACAGTATTCCTCTTGGTGGGAACATTCTAAGAGCATTGATAAATGATGCTGGCTGTTGGTGCTTCTCTAGGAAATTGGGCAAAACCTGCCTTCATTCTGCTGGATATGATTATATTGATATTCTGGGAGTTCCTTGATTTCCTAATTACTTAATCATCCTTGAAACCTGGATTTGCATATCTTGTCATGGTTTGCTGGTTTTGTAACTTCTGTCTAAGTGCTTTTCTTGTGTAGATATCTTTTATGTAGGTCTAGTGATAGCGAGAGGGAGTGTTCATTGTGGAGGGTTGGACCGACCTAGAGGCCCTACGCATCATTCAAGAAAATATTCCGATTTTGAATTAATTTTGGTTTTGATTTTATTTTGTTTATTATAACTTGATTTTTGCAATATTTCTTTATAGCAAGTTAGAGAAGTTGTATTTTACAATTTAGAAAAGTACTTTTCTAAATTTAGTGGTTTGTAAGCTTTTTGAAGGTAGGCTGGTTATTCGAAAACTTGGGTTTGTGTTTTAGGACTGGTTTCTAGAGTGTGCCCATGCGGCATCACTATGATACCAGCCCTAAAGCACAAACTCAAGTTTATTCTTATAATCAACCTACAAAAAGGTTTACAAACTTTCTATGTAGAAATATTGCGAAATTCAAATCATAATAAGAAAGAAATCAAATAAAGAAAACAATTCAAAATCTTGATCTTCAAATCAAAATCTGGATATTTTCTTGAATGATATGTAGGGCCTCTAGGTAAGCCAGTCCAAACATCCATGATGAACACTCCCTCTTGCCATCATTCTCCTCCAACTTTGGAGAGTTCGACCTTGAATGCTGATTAATAAAAGGTGGAGTGTGAGGATGGGAGTGAGTCCGAGATGACCCCACATCTTTATATTATCACTGGCATCTGGGATAATGGTTGAGATAGCAACTCATAATGGCTTCAACCAATCCTGACACTCAGCATTGGCGTGATCTTCATAAATCATGTGACACACGAACTGCTCCAACATTATGTCAACAGTGAGAATCACAATTGTAGCATCGTAACTTGAAAAGTCCCCTTCATAATCAATATGATATCCCCACAAAAGGACAAACTATTTTTAAATCTGCTGGAAAGCCAAAAACATGCACTGTGCGAGTCTTGAGAACATGTAAGCTCCCCATGTTGACGACTCCTATATGCTCAAAAATCTCATTTAGTTTGGGAGATGGACTCAGGCCTGACTTTGTCACACCTCAGCAAAGAACAACACAAACATGAATTTGCATTGGCTACTTAATGTTAAAATCCTCTTCCTCATTGCTAGTGGGACCCAAAGTTTCATAGACGTAATCTGTCTCTCCTTCAACTCAGTCTTCTCTTCTGCTATATGTGAGGACTTCTTGGGTACTGTTTAGATACGTGGCCCTTCTCCTCACATGTTTAGCATTCTATCTGGGGTTTTGTCCTTGAGATGGCCATAGCTGGTTTTCAACTCTCCATCATCTGACCACTTTTTATTCTTGTCCTTCATAAAGATAAATTTCCTTCTACATCTTTGGCATTTGATGCGACCTGATCAACGGATTTGAAATCTTAGCTGCTGAACATGATCCGGATGCCATATTGTTGTCCTCCTGTGTACTGGATGAAGGCTGTTGTTCACTCTTATCATATTGACATTGAGCAAGGAGGTGGTGAAATTCCCAAGTGTATGTGTGAACAACCTTGCCATGCTGAGTCAATGAACAAAATTGGGAGTAGGTTTCCTGGGCAAAATTGATTGGCATAATGCACCAACTTGTGAACCAACCTCTCCATTTGGATCTACCTGGTTATGGGACATTCTACTCAATTCCAATTTTGTGATTATGTATCACCCACTAGGTGTTGGCAAACCGTTTAAACATGTTATGGCAAGCAGGCAAGGCTGACTTTATCCTTAGCTCAAACATCTTGGTAAAGGAAAGACGTTCTCTTATTGGTTAAACTAATCAAAGAGTTCATCCGACTCACCTTCCCCATTGAAATCGAGTAGTGTGACCTTGATTCTGTAGTCAGTGCATAGAGTATGATGATGAAAGTTACCCCTATGTGGTTTTGGTGTTCGCTTATTGGCAAAAGTAGCCAAATTGGAGGTACGAGTATCATCAGCAGCTTCCTTCCTCTCTTGTTGGCATCCAAGAGAGCAAACACTTTGGCCAATCGATTGTGAGGTCCTTAATGTCTCTAGAAAGAATGTTGATGTCCCTACTATTTTGTTGAGCGGTTCAGACACAGCATGAGTTTGCTGCTGGAGATCATGGTTGTGCTTCTGTTAATCTTTCAAATTGGCCAAGATGTTGCATAGGCTTGAACTGGTCCTCGGTCGTCATAGTTCTGTAGGTATGGCCGGGTTGGGGCTTGAAGCTGTTTTCATGTTGATGGTGCTAAGTTAACCATGAGGACAACGCTGGAAAATCACACAAACGCAGGCTGTGCTGCTGGAGGATCCTGGTGAATCACTATGATGATTTTGGGTGAGGGGCAAAGAGGACTTTATGAATTCCACTGAATGTGTCAGTGATGAGGTCCTGTGGGGGTTTACGGCATAAATGATTACCAGTAGATAGCTCATTTGTGGTTGCTGTGCTGGTGGAGACACAATGGACAAGCAAGGGTGATATCGTTGACAAAAGATGGATGATGGTGGAATGAGGGTGATGGTACAGCATGTGTGCTGGCTCTATGATTGGCAAGGAAGTTTGTATTTTACAATTTTTTATATATAGTGGGCTGTAAGCCCTGGGGGGAGGTGGGGATTGATTGTTTAAGTAAACTTGGGTCGATTTGGGGTTGGCCCCAGAATGTGTTTCTCGAGTGTGTCGTGCGGTGGCATCAACTTAGTATCAGGGCTATGTGCTGGACTACCCCTATCCATCTTCCATCAGTGACAGCACCCTTGTTGTGCAGGTGGAGACAGAATATACTGTAGGGGACCAGGCGTATTCATAGAATTTCCAGACCTGACCCATCCACCCACAAAAAATGATTTCAAGACTGTTTTGAGTTCGGTTGTGGAACGAAATTCTATATTGACCGATGGTGACAGGTTTAGAGTGCAAATCACCTTACCCAATCCAATCTGGATACAATGGCAAAAAAGTAATAAAAAAACAACAAAAAAAAAAAAAAAATGGAGAGAAAGTTGAAGGCTGTAATGTTGCATATTGCAGCTGCTGTTCGAAGGCTAATGTTCCTTAGAAAAACTCTTTTGAAGCCAGCCTGTAATGGGTGTGGGTTAGAAATACACAAGATTGCACTCTCTGCTTCGACTGTTGATCAGTTGATCTTATTGTTTCTCTGGTTGACAACATCCATAGGTTAAATTTTAAATTTTCATTTAAAAAAAAAATTCCTATTGATCTTTCATATGTTTTGCAAATTTGTAGTCTTACTCATACTCTTCCACACTATTTGTTTCTTTAAGAAAAACAGAAGAGGAGCCACCAGCTTGACTCAACCCACTCGAGTACAAAACCTCATCCAAATTCGACTTTGGTTTTAACTATTTTTTTTTCCCACCTAAGCTGATGTATTCAGTTTGATTGGAATTCTGAGCCCAAACTGACCCAACCCCACCAGCGAACACCCCCAGTAGAGAGCACGGGTGCTGTCATTGATGGAGTATGGATAGTGGTGGTACAGCACGTAGGCTCTGATACCAAGTGATGCTGTGGGGGCACACTCAAGAAACACTCTTTGGCGTACCCCAAAACACAAACCTGAGTTTATTCCAGTGATCAAACTACATCCAAAAACAACCCACTCAATGAAGGAAGCTTTTTTGATAGCAGAAGAAGATGAATTCATTATAGTAAGGCAGACTCACCCTCATTAGGAGCACTTTGACGAATCTTCTAGTCTATTTCATTCCCCTCCTTGCCTTACCTGCCTCAGTTTCTAGGAGATTGGAGGGAATATGGAAAAGATTTCTTTGGGGAAGCTTAGGGGAGGAGTTTAAACGTCACCTTGTTAGGTGGGGAGTGGTTAGACAATCCATATGTTGTGAGGTTCGGGGCTGAAATCTCTCCTCACTTTCAATAAAGCCCTCCTTGGGAACTGGTTATGGAGGTTCATGAAGTAGAAAGACCACCTTTGGTGGGAAATTATAGTTTCTAAATATGGACTCAAGCATAACTGTTGGATGACACACAGTAGTAGGGGGCTCTATGGAGTGGGAGTTTGGAAATTCATCAGGTAAGGATGGGATAATTTTTTCCAATATATGAGATTTCAAGTGGGGAATGGGGCTAATGTTTACTTCTGGTATGATGTGTGGCATGACAGCAGTAATCCTATATCTGTCTTTACTTCTATATATAGCTAGGCTTGTTACAAAAATGCCCTCATCAGTCATCATCTTCAAACCATTGATCAGGGAATTTTCTGGGATATTCCTTTTCCTAGGAAAGTGGCAGGTTGGGAACTTCATGCACTTTCGAAATTTTACTGCAATCTCTATAATTTTTGTTACCAAAACATCCCCAACAGACCAAAATGGGCTTAGGACAAAAGTGGTGTTTTCACTGTTAGATCTTTCTACAAGAAGCTCTCTTCAATGGTAAAAAATTGGCACAACTCCCCTTAGATTCATAGTTGGAGGACAACAACCCCTTCAAAGGTCTCCTTTTTTGTTTGAGAGTTCACACAGAAATATTTTAACCCTGACAATCTACAGACAAGGGGGCTTACAATTACAAATAGATTTTTTGAAGGGGTGAGTATAATTCAGTTAAAACTGAATTAACCGAGCAAATTCGGTCGGTTTGGTCCGGTTAAAAATTTATTCGGTTCAGTTCGATTTTCATTTTCGTTGAATTTCGATTTTCAATTCGGTTTTTGGATTCGGTTAATTCGGTTAACCAAATAGTATAAATTAATAATAAATAATTATATATATTATATATTATATATATTAAAGTTTTATTTATTTTTTATATATTATATA
Source organism: Malania oleifera (assembly GCF_029873635.1). Classification (NCBI taxonomy): domain Eukaryota; kingdom Viridiplantae; phylum Streptophyta; class Magnoliopsida; order Santalales; family Ximeniaceae; genus Malania; species Malania oleifera. The sequence continues at coordinate 15,922,698 of NC_080422.1, forward strand.
TATTAAAATTTTATATATACTATTTATATTTTATATATATATATATTAAAATATTAAATTAGTTAAAATTGGTTAATTGATTTAATAGAAATTCAGTTCGATTGGTTTTGAGTTCAGTTAAATATGGAATTTTGGTCAGTTCGGTTTATGATATTTTTTAACTCAATATTTTCAGTTAATTAACCGAATTTACTGAACTGATCGAATGCTCACCCAATTTTTTTTCAGTGGGTTATTGCGAATTTCATTGGATTGGAGATTTGGGCTTGGAAAGGCATTAGAGCCACCAAGGAGAAGAGAAAGGCCTTGAATCTCATCCCTCTTGCCATCTTTTTTTGTGCTTGGAAAGAAAGAAATAGGAGAGCCTTCAAAGATACAGCTACTCCGCTTCAAATTTTGCTAAGAGCTATGGATTGCGGTTGGTCCGAGCTGGCTTAGTGGGCAAATTGTTAATGATCATAGTGTAATCCTTGATGTGTGTGACACTCTTCCAAGTGTTGATGTTTTGCACCTTGGGTTGGCACCCCCTTGATGCCCTGCCAATAAAAATTCCTCTTTACTAATAAAAAAAAATTAGAAAAGAAGAATGTACAAAAAGGAGAAGAAATCCTCCACAATAGAAGAAAGAAAAAATAGGGGAAAAAAAAAAAAAAACAAGAGCTCTACAGAGTGGTTGATGTTTTGTACCTTGAGGTGGCATCCCTTAATGCCATGCTAATAAAAATTTCTCTTTACTGATAAAAATGTTAGAAAAAGAAGAATGTACAAAGAGGAGAATAAGAAATCCTCCACAACAGAAGAAAAATAATAGAAAATAAAAAAATAAAGCAAAAGCAATAAAACAAACAAAACTCAAAACAGAAAGACTTGAAAGTAAAGTAGTTATCCCAAGAGTAGGGGGGGTGAATTGGGTTATTAAAAAAATTTTAGTTCCTTTTATGAATTTTTGAATTACTTGTTTTATCAAACACACAGCTTTATTAATTCAATCAATTCACAAACCAAAACTAAACACACCACAAGTTAAAAAAAAACTTAATCAAACAATCAATCAATTAATAACTCAAATTAACCAATCAAGAATAACCAATCAACCACAATTTGTAGCACTTGCGGAATTTCAGCTTTTGAGAATTTTTGCTTTAGCAGCCCTGTGAGTAATTCCAAGCCCTGTATTTGAATGAAATTATTTGCTCTCTCTTAATTGAGATTTCTGCAAACGATTAACCAACGTACTCCCTTTTGGGTTTCTGTAAAGTGTTAATCGAAACGTACTTTCTTTTTATTAAGAGTCTTCTTTTAATTTCAGTTTTGTTCTCTGCAGCCCGCACTTAGCATACAACACAATACAATATATAAAAGTGCTGAAAATAAAGAGTAGGGAAAGAAGAACACCGATATTTTTATGAGGTTCGGCTTATCCCCAACCTATGTCCTCGCCTTTGACTAATACCACCAAAGGATTCCACTAGACACTCCTTTCCAGGCGGAGCAAGCCTTTTACAATTCCCTCTTTTACAGGTCCCTCTCCAAGTGATACCCCATGTTGGTTACAACGATCCAATAGCCCTGAACGTCAAGAAACAAGAAACAAGTAGAAGAGAACTTGTGTACAAGAGACACTCTCAGATAGAGTAATTTGGTACAACAATCAGCACAATATACTTCAATGTAAATTCAATATAAAGAAATTGAAGCTCAATGAAATTCTATCACCGGATTAATCTTCCTTTGATCAAAAGATTCAAACTTTAAAGCACAATTTCGTGTGAGATGATCAGCAAGAATTCAGTTGAAATACCAGCAAGATGTGAGCAAGAAAGCTTTTTGAGAATTGAGAGCACTTGGAAGTATTAGATTGCTGAAAATATTTCTTGTTTATTAAAATCCCTGTCTTGGGGGCTTCTTATAGTGTTTAAAAAGTTAATTCCTTGCTCCCCAAGTTTACTTGGAATGTTGGTCAAGTTTACAAAAGATTGGAGCCCAAGAAACCAAATTTAAAAATTTTCCCATTAGTATTTTTTAAAAATCTCTCGAGTGGCAGTTGCCTGGCATGACTAGTCAAGCGCCTCTCTCAGTTAAATTCAAAAGTTAGAACACTGGCAGTCGCTTGTCAAAACACAGGCAGGCGCCTCAGATGACCAGGCAGGCACCTGTCAGGCTACCATCAGACGCCTAACACCTTTTTGTCTGCCAGTTCTTAAAAAACATAAATATAGTCAGTCGCTTGGGAGTTTTGGACAGACGCCTGAGCTTTTGACCACATTTGTTTTTTAAGATTTGACTTTGAAAACTCTTTTCATTTGAGACCTTCATTATTTATAACTTTGGAAATCATATTTCAATGTCTTTAAAAATGGTTTCTTAAGATTTTAATTTGTCCTTAAAGAGCTTCAATACTTTTTATATCGAGTTTTACTTGAAGTACTTACATGAAAACTTCCTTAAGACTCTAAATGCTTCCACTCTTGTAGTCTTCATGCATGTCCTTGCTTTGAGTCCTTTCTTTGAGCTTCATAATCTTTCAAACTTTAAGCTTTCATAGAATATGTCAATCTTTGAACTTTAACAACCTTTGCGCTAAGCTTTGAACCACTTGTTCGTATGATTTCATTTGCTTGAACTTGAGCGTTCTAACGTTTGATTCCTGAAACATTTCAACTTGGAAACATATCAAATTTCCTTGATTTGTTATCATTAAAATAAGAGTCGTAAGCCTTGTTAGGCCAACAAGACGAACTATGCCAAACAATCCTGTTGCCTGTTGGATATCAGAAAACCTCACTCCTTTAAAACAACCAGCAGGAGGACACCAAAATGAGGACAAATAATGAATCTTCTCTCATAATAAAGATTCATTTAGCTTTTCCTTCATAAATATACGAGCATTTTGTTCAATCTGTAAACCCCACAGAACTGCAAAAACTGCACACATCCACAAAGCATGAACATCCTTCCTTTTACCAAAACCAGCAAAAGAAGTGGCCAATGAATCCTCCACCATCCATTGTCCCAAAATACCAAAAATTGTATTCCATATATTCCAAGCAAACAAGCAGTGCAAAAACAAATGAGATGCTGTTTCAGAACTATCAAGACAAAGAAAACATATATCAGGAGAAACTGCTTTTGAAGGTCTCCTACTCTGCAACAGATTGTTGCTGTAAACTTAAATAAAAGCCTTGATCTTTGAGGGAACTTTGGCCTTCCAAATAATTCTATGGAGTGAAAAGGAAATATTAGCATTAGCTAGTAGTCACAAAAAGACTTGCAAGAATAAGCACCCGAAGAGTCTAAAGACCAAGAATGTCTATCCACTGCAAAGCAAGGAGAGCGAATCCCCAATAACATCAACAAGGAAGACAGCTCCTCCACCTCTCTATTGTTAGGAGTTCTTTGGAAATGGAAGTCATGAGAAAATGAATGACCTGAACTCAAAACAATGAAGATGAGGAGAAGAATACAATAAAGCAGCATAAATTGTGAAGTATGATCTTTCCCAACTTGCTACAAAGAAATATTCAAATCACAATAATTAAGAAATAGAATCAAAATCAAAATCACATAATTAATTTAAAATCTGGATCTTCATATCAAAATATTGGTATTTCTTGATTATGTAGGGCTTTAGGGTTGGTCCAAGCCTCCATGATGAACACTCCCTCTTGCTGTCATCCTGCCCTCTGCAGTTGCATTTTGGCTTTTAGAACCTCACATAATTGCATTGTAGGAGAACATCATATTTAGCGTGTATGAAGTGCTTTATTTTGTCTCTGTAGCCTTGTTCATTATTGGCTGCCTGTTTGCAATGCATGGTTTTGTTATACAATTTATTTACAATAGATTTGGTCATTGTCATGAAGACAAATTTCTTTTTAGCTGTCTGCTGGTACTATGCTGTCTTTATTTTTAACCTTGATTTTTTTGGGGGTACACTTTCTTCTTTTTCATTTTCCAAAGCTAATACACTTGATTTCTATTAGCTTTGTCCATGGTCAGCTGTCTGTAATGCATGGTTTTGTTTTACAATTGGTTTACAGTAGGTTTGTTTGTTCTCATCACCAAAAATTTCTCTTTAGCGATGCTAGTGATGTGCTGTTTCTATTTAACCTTGATTTTGAGGCACTCTTTTCTTCTATTCATTTTCCATATCTCGATGTCAACGGCATTAATGGGATTTATTCTAATTCTCTTTTTCTTTGACAGTTTTTATGCCATGACCCTAGGTGCTATCAAGGCTGCTGGTTCCAGTTGTATCAGTCCCTCCCTAGAGGTAAGTTTATACCCATCCTTGAGGGAAATTAATATTTCATTTTTCAGGTGACCTTTATTTGTGACTATTTTCAAAAGCTACATAAATCTTGAGGATGTGATCATATATTCACATCCATATTCCCTAACATAATCCTAATGGAATGTAAATATTTAGGCTATTTCTTGCATGTTTAATCTTAGCCTTCTGCACTGTTCAGATCATTTAACATTGTCCAACTGATTATTAAGGCATTCATTATCTGGCAAATACCCTTGGCAGGGATTGATATTCATATTGAGAGTTACTTCATGTTAGAGCTGAGCATTTCAACTGGACTTGTATTCGACCGGGACAGATCCTTAGAGAAGATCAAGGGTAATCATCGTCAGAGTGGTGTTGTAAAAGAAGGAATATATGTGGGTTTGTTTGCTTGGGAGTTGTGTTTGTGAGATGTGGCAGCTAGAGAGGCAAGGAGATAGTTTGGCAGTTGCAGAGATGGTTGGCTAGGGTTTTCTGAGGGTGGCACAGATCACGAGATTATAAAATGTAGTGCAAAGTAAACAATTGTTAAGGGAGTAATTTCAGATGGTAGGGTGATCCATGATGATCACCTGACTCGTAGTACTCTTTGGCTGGGTCCAGTAAGGTTTGTGTACATGCTGAAAGGCTATGGAGGCTGATTTGGGGTATGCAAGGTCTTAGAGGAAAAACAGCCTGCAGGATGAGAGCATGCAAATCAATATTTAAACAATGATGATTGCTGTTTTTCACTTTTGGAGAGATTGGCTGAGGTGAGAGAAGGATTAGGGTAGATGGTTGGTGACGGTAGTTTGTCAATGCTAAATAGGAAATAGGGTGATAAGCATGATGAGATGAGTACGTGTGATACTGTGGCTGCTGGTGGTGGTAGACATTTATTACTGGATGAAATTCGTGAGCAACATGATTATGATTTGGACTCCTCAAATTTAGTGGGTGATACTTCCATGTGCTGCTGTTTTGTTTCAAAGATCTGGTTGGAATTCCTTTTTTTGAGGATGATAGGGTAGATAAAAGATTCTTAGACAAATGGTCCTAAAAGTAATAGAATAGGTGAGCAAGAAGGATATTGAAGTAATGAAAGCAATGAAGCCCAACAATTGATGGATAAGATGGCTTTGTGATTGGCTGATGGGTAAGATGAAACCTGAATTAGCTAATTTAAAGTGTTCTATAAATTATGATGGAAAGGGTTGAGATGGGGTTCTTTGAATTAATTTTCTTTTCTTTTATGTTTTCTGGGTTTCTTTTGAGAGCTTGTCATCGACTTTCTGGTTAATTCTATTGTTATTAGTAAATTTCTTTCGCTATAAAAAAAAACTTATTTCTAGTTTTTGTGAAGAAGCCAAAGAGTGATTAATATAATTTTAATAAAAATCATGAAAACTAATGTACATATATACATGATTTTTATTCTAAATTGTTTATTATAAAAAATTGTTTTACTGTGGATGTTTGTGTGGAAATTTACTTCTTTTTTACCAATTTTATCGAAGAAATTCCAGTACATTATAGCCGTTTTTGCTCATAGGCTGCTTGCTATTTTATGTTACATTGAGAAAAAATTGTCACGTAATTTAAATATTTAAAATTTGAAACTTTTGAATTCCAACATTCACAGTCCCATTGTTCATAAATCATCTAACTTGAATTTTTCATCAGGCAAAAAAAATTGTAAGCTCAGTCACTATATTCGCAAATACTACTAAAATGAAATCACTTATATTGTTCGAATTCTAAGTCATTCCTAGTTTTTTTTTTAAATATATACACAATAAGCATAAATGCACACTTCATGCCCGTGCAAAAGCATCTGCGTGACTGCATATGTATAACAAACTCAGTACACTTGCACACATGCATGAATGTATGCACATTCAAAAATATTCATATTGCACATGCATGTGTATAAAATATGTGCATATTCATATGCATGTGCACATGCACACAATGCACATGCACACACACACATGCTATACCTGTGCGGATATGTGTCACTTGTAAATAGCCTGTAAATATACATATTATCAAAATAGTATGTAAATAGACATACATGCACCATGTTTAACCATTGATGCTATCAAAATAGTATGTAGATAGGCAGACAGGCACCAATGGTTGAGCATTGATAGTTACAAATGAAAACATTTTCACCTGATGCATCCATGGATACTCCCAAGGTATATTTGTATGTATGAACGTGCACTAGGATATAAACATATATACACATGCATGTGCACATAAACATAGGGCCATGCAATTTGTTTTTAGATGAGAAAAAGTATATTGAGAGAAAAGCTAAGTAAAATGAGAGGAGAACAAGATGTCCTCCCTAGAAACAGAAGTTACAATCAATAAGAAAAGAGCTGCCTTCCTACCCCCTTGTGGAAGTTGGGCAGTGACATTCCCAAAAAATAAACCTGAACCAATAAGCCTGAAAAAAGGCTAGAAACACAAATCTATCACACAACAAATGAGGGAAGATTGTGAGATCCTTGAAGGTTCTTAAACGCTCTCCATCCAAATGATCCACAAGTAGGGCTATAAACAAACCAAGCTGCTCACAAATGGCTCTAGTGCTCGACTTGGTAAGAGCCCATTTAGGCTCATTCATCACACAAATAAGTGATTCTCAAGCCCAATTTTTGGGCTTGTTTAATAAACGAGTTGAACATGGACATGAATTAGGCTTTGATTAGGCTTGTTTAATAGAGTCAAATTAGGCTTGGTAGATTGTGATGGGCTTATTTAGCAAAAATGTAGGGGTTGTATGGGCTTATTTAGCCAAAATGTAGGGGTTGTACAGGTGGCCTTGTTTAGTCTAAGCTCTATAACCTAAATTCAGTGATAGGGTCAAGGCCTAAGGCAAATAGCTTGGCTTAATGGGACAAAGAAACCCCAAGATAGTATTATTTGGAGTCCCTTTTCACCTTTTTTCCCAACATCATAAGAGCCTCTTGCCTCTTCAGTGAGGGGTTCCAAAAGAATCAAGTCATTCATGAGCAGCTTGGTAGCTTGGCTTGGTATGTACTTGTCCATTTGCATTAATGAACAAATTTGAGCAAGTACATTCAAGTTCAGTTTGAGCTTGACTTGAACTTGAACTTGATTGGAAATTTAATTAGAAAGCTTAAGCATGTTAAAGCTTGGCAGTGTTTGTAGCCATATGCACAAGGTAGCAAAAACTGCCCATCCCCATAAAGCTCTACCAGCCTGGTTTTGCCAAAATCCCAATGTCTCACTTGCAGCAAATCCCCCAAGACTTGAAGAGCCGCCCAAGCTTTGCCAAAACAAGAGAAAAGAGCACTTCCAAGATAGTTTTTCCCCTGACAGTGAAGGAAAAGATGTGGGTTTGTTTTAGTGGACTCACGACACATGGAGCACATATCAGTTCTCAGAGCCTTATAAGGACTTCTGCACTATAATGCATCATGTGTATTAAGCCTATTGAGAGACAAAGGGAATCTTAGCGTACCTAATGATGTGGCTCTAGAGAAAATGGTTGGGGGAAGAAGTTTTATAGTGGTGAAGGAAAAAAATGTTCAGTTAAAAAGAGACCTGAAAAATCCCCATCTCAAACCCTCTCATCACTCTCCTATTTGAAGGAGCAAAAGAATCCAAAATATATGCAAGGTGGTGAGTTCATCAACCTCATTTTCATTGAGATTCACTATAAAATGAAAATCCCAAGAAAGAGAGCTCCTCTCCGAAGAAAAGAAAGAGATGATACGTGCATTGTAAAGAGTGGAAATCTTAAGAAGATGAAACATCATCTACTCCAACAACTGTAACCAGGGCAAGCATCCTCCCAAAATCATACCCTATTGCCATTAGCTACTCTAAAATGAGTGGGAGGAAGGAACAAACAAGCAAAATGGGAAGCAAATTTCCACAGACTTGCATGGGAAACAATGCCACTTCCTCTAGTGTTCCATCCATTCTGATGGATCCTATATTACTTTTAATCTCCTTTTTTGGCAATTAACAATTAATTTTTGGTTGCACATAAATAAATACTCAAAAAACACTTGAATCCAAAAAGGGGTCATGTAATGTAAAAATTGGGGAAAAATCATATATGACTATGTAGTTTGTGCAAATGATGTAAGAGTAAAATTGATAAATGCCATAGGATCGCAAATATTATCCATATCAGGGTTATCCTTCATTTGAAAAATTTTATTTAAACTAGAAATCTATGGAAAAAAAACACACTTCTTTGGAATAATATGCACAGATAAGAATTTGATTGCCAACTGCCTCACCATCTTTTGTTAACAATAGTTAAGAGATACGTGTATGTGTGCATGTATGTGTGTGTATGTATGTATGTTATATTATATACATCAAGAAATTTTGTTTGTTTGTTTGTTTGTTTTTGTTTTTTGTTTTTTCTGTTTTTTCTTTTTGTTTTTGTTGCATTGGATGCTGATTGGGGAGCCATCTTCACAGGTGACAAAACTGTGCAGGAAAAAAAATTGGGGGGTGGGGGACTAGTTAATTGATGTTTATTGTGGATCACAAACCATTTGCTGTTTACGTCTTTTTGCTTGGGATATTTGGATTCATTTGGAAGTGATTCAATATTTCTATGCCTTTGTCAATGGTAGAAGTTCGAAGTGGGGGCGGGGGGTGACATGATCCTTAATTGGGTGTGGAATTTATCCCGTCTTTTAACTCTTTTGGAGGGAGAAGAAAGAGGACCTCTTAAGGGAAAGGAGATGCCTATGCAAGGGGATACACATTTCACTTTTGGGAGCCCTAGAGTTTACCCTATGCCTCAATTCCTGGATTGAATATTTTTATCACTGTTTTTTGTACATCCTTTTGTTCTATCTGGCTGCACTTGGGTTGACAATCTGCGGCGCCCTTTAATTTTATTCCATACATTTTATCCAAAAAAATAAAGATAAAAAGATATATTATGTATGTGCTTCTTGAGGCCTGCCCAAAATTTTAAGAACACAAAACTGCCCCTGGATTGGTGGTTGGCCCTCTAAAAAATTATCTGCCAGGTCCAGCTCTTAAGGTGGCTCGCATTCAACTGGCTTATGGATGGATGTGATAATTGGCAAGCCGTTTGCCTAGCCGATTGACATTCTTAAAATGGAAATTTATACCATACCTATACCTTTTTTGTGAACCCATTTGCGTCCGTGGCATGTTTCTTTTTCATTTTTTCCCCCTTGTGTTTTGGGTTGGGGGGTGGGGGAGAGTTTGTAAAAGTATATTTGTTGCCCATAACGGACAGCCCATGTGAAACTCATGATAGAGACTCTTCCTAGTTTACTAGTAGCTCTTTTTCTGATTTTTTTTTTTTCACTTTTTATTTGAGAAATTTCTTCTTTTTTATTTCTTTTTTTGCACTTCTATCAGGTACATGTAAAGGGGACAGCCCCGGGCACAAAGCTCTCGTATATGCAGAGTTCAATCAAGGAACTGACCACAATAGGTCTAATACAAAATTATAAAATTGAAAAATGAAGATTTTTTTAATATGTATATTAAAAAAAAAAAAAAACTAGAAGTGAAATGAAAATTGAATTTTGCACAAACAGGCTCTGAGGCATTCCTAGCTGGTTGAATACATATATAGATTTGATGAAGGGTTTCAATCTTCCATTTTATCTGACATTTTCTGCACGGCTATGTTTTAGGTTTGCTGGAGGAGGCGGCCGGGAAGAGGAGTTTACAGGGACCCGTTGCCTGTGGCTGTGGCTGTGGCTGTGGCTGTGGGGTGGTTTTGTATGGCATTGATTTTTTTTGTTTTCTTTCCTTTTTTGGGTCATTAGGCATATTTTATGGGACAGGTTTTCTTATTTTCCTTTTTTTTTCTTTTGGGTTGCTCTTTTACTGCGGTTCTTAGCATATTCTTTTGAGTTCTTTTTTTATTTTATTTTATTTCTTTTTAAATCTTATACCCATGTAGAATAATTCTTTGCGGTGATGAAAACCCAAATAGCCCTTTTCCAATATTCAAAAAATTATGCAGCTGTTCATCATATGGCATACTTTCCTCTGAAAATCTAGTGTTCTAAAGCTTCTTCTGATGATTATCAGCTACGAATGTCATTGAATTCGCTAGAGAATGAGTTTTAAGTTGATTCCCCTGAATTTGTATAAACACCATTCTTTTATTTTCTCAGAGGAAGGTTTAAGCGGGGAAACTTTTTACCTATCCTCACCCATTTCTCTTGAGACTAGAGTTTTTACTCAATACAAACATCTACCCTAACTCTGCCCTTGAAATTTTAATTTTTCGAAGTGTCGTTATTGAGGTGTAATTATAGGTTTACACCACATTTGATGCTCTTTGATTTTGTTTTCGTTTCCCTTACTATGACAAGATTAAAATGGGAATCAGAACCTAAGTGTTTGAAAGATGAGAAAGTGTTTTTTCCTTTTTTTTATTGCAATGTTGCTGCTAGAAAGGAAAATTTAAATGAATTTATTTATTTTTTAATGTTTGATGATTAAACTAAGTGAATAAAAATAAAATATGTAATAAATTAATTGGACAATTTCAAAGGTATCAAAATATCTAGCATTTAACTCCAAAAAATAAATTGAACTTGTACTGCAATAAAAAATAGCTAAGATTTTGTTTCTTGATTTTCATCGAGCAAATATATAATTATAAATGCAATTTCATTAACACAATAAATTCACACCTTGATATCATGGATTTTAGCATTCATTTTTAGCTTTTTTGCATTTTCTTTTCACATGGCTTGAGACATATAGTGTACGCTGAAAGGGGAAAAAAGTTGAAAAAAAAAAAAAATTTAACAGAAAAGGCAGATAGAGTGCAGTATTCTTATTTTTTTCATTATTTGAATTAATAATCAAATTGCTTACATGGCGTCCTTCCTAAACTTTTGATGATATGAAAATTTTGTATAGTGAGTGTTGAACTGGATGCCTTGATTTTATGCTCCCAGTAATACTAGTAGTATGATTCAAGCACCGCCTTAGTTTTTATGCTGTCATTCTTCATGGTAGCTAAAAATATGGATTTGTTGAATATCTCAAAAGGAAGTATGCTTATAGAAAGATAGATGAAGCCTGACATGCTGCTTCAAGCAGTGGATATACTTTTGATAGTTGCTTATGGGGGTGTGTGAGAATGAATGATAGCTATGTCACTCACGATATACCTTTAGTTTGGCTCTCTTAATAATTTGAAAATGAAGAACTAATGGGAAAAAATTAGTGAAAGAAGAAGCTGAAGAAAGAAAATATTAATCATAAGTGTTCGGTAAAAGAGTTGTAAGACACCTAAAAATATTTAAAATGACCAAACTTTATATGTATTTTTAGAAAATGCAACTAATATATAATAATTTTGTAATATGAAAAAAAGTTAAGGACACTCGTTAGAATAGAATTATTCACTCTAAAAAAAAAACCTTCTAGCTTTTAAAAATTTTTAAGTTAATAACTTTTAAAATTCTCCAAAAAATCTAAAATGTGACTTAAAAAGCTGAGTTTTTTTTTTTGTAAAATGTTGCAACTAGTTTTTACTTTTGAAGAGGAGAGGCTGAACATTTGCGGGGAGGGGAGAGGAGAGGAAGAATCTAAATTAAAGGATGGTCTTGCAATAGTCCTATAACAAGTTTTGTTGGATATAAGATTATATATATATAAAGATATAAATGGGCATAAAAATGAATCATTGTTTTAAGTATTAAGTTTTGATTCTAGGTTATCAACTTGAATTTTGTAAATGAGTAGGAGACACAAATGAAGACAGATTACCAAATCATGTAAATTATTATTTTTTTGTCGTCGTGTGATGTGGAGGTCACAGGTTCAAGGCGTGGAAACAGATTCTTGCAAAAATGTAAGGTAAGGTTGCGTACTATAGACCCATTGTAGTCCGACCCTTCCCCGGACCCCGAGTTGATTGAGGCTGAAAGTTCAGTAGCTTGACCTCTTCTACTTTTGAATTCTTATTTGATAACTTTTTTAAACAACTTCTCTTCTATGTAACAATCCTAGTTTTCTTCTTATAGATATAAATCTATCTTATGGAAGAGGTTTGGTAAAAAATTTTGCCCATTAGTCATTTGTATTCACAAATTCAAGTAAGATCGTTTCTTTTTATACATGATCTCTTAAAAAGTGATGTCTTATGTCTATATGCTTGGTTATTGAGTGTGATATAGGATTTTTAGATATGTTTATCACACTAGTATTATCACAGTTTATAGGTATCGCTGAATACTCTAAATTAAAATCTTTTAATTATTATTTCGATCATATAGAGTGTTGGTGCACAACAGCTCCCTGCTGTCACATACTCAGCTTCAGCAGTAGACAAGGCTACGAAATTTTGTTTCTTGGAGAACCAAGACACAAGGGACCTTCCTAGGAAGTGGCAAGTACCAATTGTGCTTTTTTTATCAATCTTACATCCAGCATAATTAGCGTCCGAATAGCTTATCTTTTCAAAGTCGGTGTCCTAAGGATACCAAAATCTTAGGTCAATAGTACCTATCAAGTATCTTAAAATTCGTTTTACAACTATTTGGTGAGATTCCTTAGGGGCTGACTGAAATCAGGCACACATACATACGCTAAACATTATATCCGGTCTACTAGCTATCAAATATGGTAGATTTTCTATCATGCCATGGTAATACTTTATATCTACCGGTTTTTCTTTTTCATCTTTATCAAGACTAATGGACGTACTCATTGGAGTACCTATAGGTTTACTACCTTCCATATCAAACTTCTTAAGCATATCTTTTATATATTTTGATTGATTTATGAAAGTTCCATTTTTAGCTTACTTTATTTGAAGTCCTAAGAAGTAATTTAATTCTCCCATCATACTCATTTCAAATTCTTCTTGCATACATTTGGCAAAGTCCTTACATAAATCTTCGTTTGTAGCACCAAATATAATATCATCTACATAGATTTGAATGATGAGTATGTCTTCGTTTTTAGATTTAATAAATAATGTGTTGTCTACCTTTCATCTAGAAAATCTCTTTTCTAGTAAAAATCCACTCAACCTCTCATACCAAGCCTTAGGGGCTTGTTTCAACCCATATAAAGCTTTTGTTAACCAAAACACATGATCAGGGTTATGGATATCCTCAAATCTTGGAATGCACTCTTTACATCCATTTGATAGAGTTTGAATTCCTTGTGGGATGCATAGGCTAATAACATTCATATAGCTTCCATTCTAGTTACGGGAGCAAAGGTTTCATCGTAGTATATTCCTTCTTCTTGATTATATCTTTGATCCACTAATCTAACTTTATTTCTTACTACAATACCATTTTCATCCCTTTTATTCTTAAATACCCATTTTGTTCCAATTACTGAATGATCATTGGGTTTAGGAACTAATTTCCATACTTTATTTCTTTCGAATTGATTTAACTCTTCTTGCATAACAATTATTCATGAATCATCACTTAAAGCTTCTTCTAGGTTCTTGGGTTCTTCTTGAGATAGAAATCCGTAATGATTACATAGATTTTTCAGTGAGGATCTAGCAGAGACACCACGTGAAGGTTCACCAATGATTTGGTCTTTTATATGATTCCTTAAAAACTTCCATTCTTTAGGTAGTTCAGAATTTTCTAAAGATTCATCATTTGGGGTTGATTCATTGTTCTCATCTTTGACTTCTTTAATTTCTAAGTCTTCTAGTTTCTGTGTTGTTTCACCTTACTCAATGTCAACTGATTTAGTAAATGGATTTGCTTCATCAAATGCTACATGGACAGATTCTATAATTGTGAGTGTTCTTTTGTTGTAGATTCTGAATGCCTTACTATTTGATGCATATCCTAAGAATATTGCTTCATCTGATTGTGCATCGAATTTTCCTAAGTCATCTTTATCATTTAACACAAAACACTTGCATCCAAATACATGAAAATAAGATATGTTAGACCTTCTTCCTTTCCATAGTTCATAGGGTGTCTTATCTAAGCTTGATCTTATGTAAACTCTATTCATCGCATAGCATGCAATTTTTACCGCTTCAACCCAAAAGTACTTTGGTAAGTTATGTTCATTTAACATGGTCCTAGCCATTTCTTGAAGAGACCTATTTTTCCTTTCAACAACTTCATTTTGTTAGGGAGTTCTAGGTACTGGAAAATTATGATTTATTTCATGTTCATAACAAAAATTATCAACTTTTTTATTTTTAAATTCACTTCCTTGATCACTTCTAATATTTAAAATTCCATATCCTTTTTCGTTTTAGAGCTTCTTGCATAAATTAATTAGCATTTTGCAACCTTCATCTTTTGAGGCTAAGAAGAGTATCTAAGTAAACCTAGAGTAGTCATCAATAATGATGCAAGCATATTGCTTTCCTCCTAGACTTCATGTTCTAGTAGGGCCAGCTAAATCTAAGTGGATAAGCTCTAAGGGTCTGCTAGTGGAAATATGTTTCTTTTTTTTAAAGCTAGTCTTAGTTTGCTTTCCTAACTGACAAGCATCACATATTTTGTCCTTTACAAACTTGGTGTTGGGTAGTCTTCTAACTAAGTTCTTTTTAATTGATTTAGAAAGTAATTCCATACTTGCATGTCCTAGTCTTCTATGCCACAACTAGCTTGCTTTATTCATAACTGTTAAGCATGTTATTTCTTGAAATAATAGATTTTCAATGTTTATACAATACACGTTATCAACTCTATTTGTTGTAAATAAGATATCATGATTTTCTTTATTCTCAGCTATGCATTTTTCTTGTTTAAAGATTATATCAAAGCCTTTGTCACTTAATTGAATGATGCTAAGTAAATTGTGCTTTAACCCATCGTCTAGTAAAATATCATCTATAGTCAAGGAAGGTTCTTTACCTATCCTTTTGATCCCAATAATTTTACCTTTAGCATTGTCGCCGAAGGTGACGTATCCACCATCTTTTTGTATTAGTGTGGTGAATTTTGATTTGTCCCAATCATGTGTCTTGAACACCCACTGTCTAAGTACCACTTGTCTTTCGATGGGGTGGTCCTAAAGCATACCTACAAGAAGGGTTCAAGGTGTTACTTTTTGGTATCCAAACCTTCTTAGGATTTTTGGTTTTAGGTTTAGTTTCAGCTTTTACTCTCCATACTTTCTTGCCTTTATCATTTTTCCTTTTGAATGGATATTCAAACTTTATGTGTCCCTTTTTCTTGCACAAGAAGCAAATAGTGTGCTCATAAGCATTAGTGGAGGATGTGCTAACATGGTATTTTGATTCCTTTACAAAGTACCCCATGTAAAGATTCTTTTTCCTTTTGTTTTCAACTCCATTGTTTCCAATTCCTTCTTTATCTAGTGACATTCTTTGAGTACCAATCAGCTTTTCAAAGTTTTCCTTTCCTTTTGTAAAATTGTAGATCATTTTGTCTTTATCCTCAATTTTACTTTTGAGGTTACTTATTTCAAGCTCCTTCTTGCTTTCACCATTTACTTGTAGTTTTACCAAATCTTGAGACATCTTGTTTATTTTCTTCATGTGATCATCAATATGTGAGTCCTTTTCTTTTTCAGCTGATTTTGAAGTCTCTAGTCGATTTTTAAGTATTTCATTTTGTTCTTTCAATGCTATGTTTCTTTTAGTTACTTTTATAAACCTATTATGTAAGGCAAATGGTTCAGTCTGAATTTCTCTATATGAAGGCATACTTTCACACGAGCCACTGCAAGATTCATCACTAGACTCTTCAGATGAGCTAGAGTAGGAATTTACCTCAGCATCTTTAGCCATGAAGCAGATGTTTGCCACTTCTTGATCACTTGATTCATCCTACCATTCACTTGAGCTAGTGTAATCCCATGTAACTTTCATTGCCTTTTTTTATTCTTCTTGTCTTTCTTCAGTTGTGGACAATCAAGTTTAATATGTCCAACCTTTTTACAATTATAATAAGTAGGGAGTTCATTTTTTGTTTCCTTTTTACTTGTCTCTCCTTTGTTAGATTTTGAACCTTTAAAATTTTGAGTGAACTTATTCTTTTTGAAAAACTTTTCAAATCTTTTGGTGATGAAGGCTATATCGTCATCGTTTAATTTGTTTTCTTCTTCTTTACTAGAGCTATCTTTAGCAGCCTTGAGAGCTATTGATTTCTTGTTGTTATTATTCTCAAAATTTCTTTCATTTATCGCCATCTTATAAGTGAGGAACAATCCTATCAATTCATCTAGGGAAGTATTTTTCAAGTTTATTCCTTCTGTTATTGCAGTTGCCTTGGGTTCCCAAATTGGTGGAAGTCCTCTAAGGATTTTCTGTATCATTTCATAAGTTGAGTAATTTTTCCCTAAGGCATTGAGGGAGTTTATTATATGGGTGAACCTAGTGTAAATACTAGTAATAGTTTCATTCGGGTTCATCATAAAAGTCTCATACTTGCTTATGAGCATGTCGATTCTACTATCTCAAACATCAATCGTTCCTTCATAGGTTACTCCAATTTATCCCATATTTCTTTGGTTGATTTACATGCCATGATCCTATTGAATTCATTTACATCAAGAGCACAATATAGAGCATTTATAGCACTTGAATTTACTTGTAACATCTTATAGTCATTGTTGGTCATCTCTTTTTCTTCTTTAGGTATTTCTTTACCATCCATGATTTTAGTGGGGATAAGGTCATCTTGTGTGACAACTTTCTATACTTTCCAATCCATAGTTTGCAAATAAATTTTCATTCTTTATTTCCAAAAAGTGTAGTTTACACCGCAGAAAATAGGTGGTCTAGATGAGAATTGACCTTTAGCAAAGGGAGATACTTCTAGGTGTACCATAGCGATCTTTATGTACCTTTTAGTTTAAGATTTACTACAACCTCGCTCTGATACCAATTGATAAATAAGGTGTACTCCCAAGAGGGGGGTGAATGGGGTTTTTTAAATTTCTTTAAAAACTTTAATCTAGTATAACCCTTTTCAGATTAAATTAATAATAATCACACTCTCCAATTAATAACATAATTTAAATTTATTAGCAACTTCACAAGTACAATTGATTTGCAATGACTAACACTCAATCCAAGATTTAATATTTATTGATAAAGGTCAAAACTTCAATATTTATAATTCAACTTATCAATCCAATGAATAAGGTAAGCTTAATCTCTCAATATGAAATAAAATAGAAATTTCAGCAAGCTTCCAAAATTCAGATTTTGATATCAAACGAGTTACTTGAGTTTAAGTATGTTAATGAACTTTGATATTTATAAATGTCCTTCCTTTAATCAAGGTTTTCGCAATCAACGTACTTTCTTTAATCAAGGTTTCCGCAATTTCCAATAACTATTTAATTTCCAGCAAGTAAACATCCACGCAATTTATATATGCAGAAAATTAAAGAGAATTTTAGGGAAGAGAAAGAAACCGAGATTTAATGAGGTTTGGCTATACCCACCTACGTCCTCGCCTTAGGCAAACCACCGAAGAATTTCACTATACCGCTCCCTTAACCGGTTGGAGCAAATCGTTTACACACTTCTTCCAATAGGATGGAGTTGTCCTCTCCAAGCGATACCCCACGCTCGGTATTCCAATGATTCAACAATCCTGAACCTTCAAAAACAACAAGAGAAACAAGAAATAATCTTGTGTACAATAAGATTCTCAGCAAGAGTAGATTAGTACAAGTGAATATCACGATATACTTCAATCAAAATCAATGTAGAAAGATGAAGCTCAAGAATTTGTCACCATGGTTTTTCTTAGATTAAAAAACTGAGTAGAAACGCAAAGAACTGTAGGCTTTAATAAGCAAATTCTCATTAGAAACTTCAATAAGAGTTTTAGCAAGAAAGCTTTTTAAGAGTAGAAAATATTATGCTTGAATGTTGATTGTAGGTATTTGTTGTTGTTAATTCTTTGATATAACATGTATTTATAGATGGAAAAAGTTTAATTTTCGTATTTCCCAAGTTAATTGGAATGTTTCCCAAGTTTTCATAAAGTTTGGGGGTCAAGCAATCTATTTTGGAAGCATTTCTTTGCTGTTTAAATTTGACCGTTACGAAGTTCAGTTGATTGGGCCTATTTTTTTTTGCTCAGTTAATTCAACATAAAAATGTCAGTCGCCTAACCAGAACAGGTTATTTGCCTAATCATACAACAACATATGCTTCTACAATTTTGTTTCCAAAAACTTTTGTTCACTTTTATACTTGCCATATTGCTTTGAGATTATTGAAAATATTTTTTGGGGTTTTCAAAATTTGGTCTCTAAGTCAATAATGAAACCTAAGAGCTTCATTCATTCATATTGAAATGTTTGAAGTACTTACATAAGACTTCTTAAAAATTATGACTCTTCTAATCACTAAGCCTTCAGTATAACTTTTATTCTTCATATTAAGCTTGGCTTTAAACTTCATTTTTAACTTCATAAGATCTTGTATCATTAAGTTCAATTTTTTGTCAAACACTTTGATATTAGTCACTTGGGTCACTTGAGCTTGATACTCGAGTTACCTGAAACATTATCACTTAACCAAAACATGTTAAGGTCTCTTGATTTGTTATCATTAAAATAAGATTCGTAAGCCTTGTTAGGCCAATACTTTTCTTCATTTTGATTATTCGAGGCTCTAGGGACTTGGTTGAACATTTGATTTGAGCTTTAAGTGTCCCAAATATTCCATTGGCTTCTTGTAATACCTAACTCCTTGCTTTTAACCTGTTTTGAAATATGATAACAAAGGGTTGCATACAAAATAAATAAGGATAAACAAAGGTAAATGATGGCCTAAAATAGTGCATTTTAGGGACTCATCTCTTGCTAATCGAGTAAATTTTATAAATATATAGCTACTAAACTATAGAAATAAACTGGTCATTGGATTCTAATTTGCAATAAATTATACTCTGGCCATTTTTTTTAATGGGCAACAAACTTCGCTTGTAATTGACAAAATTCTCTTTTGGTGTTTCAGTGAACAATCCTTATCTATCAATCTTTTTGACCGTAACAAGCGAGAAAATTCTTTAAAAATGTAAAAATTATTGATTTTACTTAAATAAAACCCTAATTTTTTTAACTCATATACGATTAAGGAAAAAATGGTAATAAAGTGGTACATGAAAATGAGTAGGACACAATTGAATCATTAATTGAAATATTGAGATGGTACTCGGGCACAAATTTTTGCACTTTAGATGAAATGCTAAAATTGAAAGCATAATATGTTAAAAATTGAAGATTGGGGACCAATTTGAAATTATTATTAAAGTTTAGTGACTATTTATAAATTTAACCCTTATTAGTCTTTTAATAACTCAACATTAACTTTATTAGATAATATATATTTAATTAGGGGCATTTTAGTCATTGTATCTTTATTAGGGTTGGGTTTATTCTATTAAGTTCAATTGTATTCTAGGTTTTAGGCGGTTAGGTCTGTTGGCTCGCCTGCGTGCGGCTATCCTCTCTCGCCCTTTACAATATCTTTCTCTCTCTGTCTCAATCTTTCTCTTGCATTGGATTATGAACTTTAACGTGGTATCAGAGTATGGTGTAATGCCATCTCAGCAAGGCTGATTCAAGAAATGTTGCACTCTCGGTTGTTCAACATTTCTGGGTGAGGATTTCGACCGTTCGTGGCTGCACTCTGCCGCTGCACCAACTCCCAGCACACTCCTCGTCAGAATCGTAACCTCCTTTGCCTCACCGGAATCGCTTGAGCATTCCGTCTGCTCCCCGCTGTACTCTGACGTTGTACCAACTCTCAGCACCCTCCTCGCCGGAATCATACCCTCCTCTGACTTAACGGAATCATACACTCCTCTGCCTTACCAGAATCTTACACTAAACTTGCTAATCAGAGACTAGTTCCATGCTCGATGCCGTGTCGTGCCGTCCACGCTCAATATGGACCTTCGGAGGATTTGGAATTGAATATGATATAGTGACTGCAGCTGCAGTTGCTGGGACTTTACTATTAGGGGCTGCTATATGGTATTTAAGAAGTGAGAGCAAAAGCACCGGTAATGTGTGGAGTTCAGAGCAATGAACAGTACTGCTCCAAAGATTTCCCCTGCATGGTAAATTAAATCCAATTTTGAAAATTGTGTTGAGAGTTTTTTGGATAATATTTTTTGGAGATTTTGAATATTTCTTCAGCAATATCTTTACTTCATTTGTTGATTGAATTTCTACAATTAATTTCTTTACATTTGAAGATGGTTGGTGAAAGAGATGATTCTCTCCAAGCCATTAGTGTTAAATTGAATGGAAATAATTATTCATATTGAACATATGTTATGAAGAATTTTTTGATTGGAAAAAAACTTGTGGGGGATATGTTTCTGGTAACGTGTTTAGGTCTGATAGTAAGAAAGAGAATTATGTAGAATTGTTAACCGTTTGGGAGGTGAATAATTCCAAAATTATTATCTGGATTAATAATTTTATTGATCAGTCCATTGGCATGCGACTAGCCAAATTTTTTATAGCTAAGCAAGTTTGAAATTATTTAGCAAAATTATACACGCAATCCAATTTTACTAAACGATATAAGTTAGAAATGGATATTAAAGCAGCAAGGCAAGAAGATCAAAATATTCATCAATTTTATACTTTTATGACTAGTTTTGGGATGAATTGACACTAATTAGACCTGCAAATCTTAGTTCAAATAAGTTGTACTGCACTTATAAAGAGGAACAACGACTTGTTCAGTTTTTTATTGCACTTTGAGATGAATTTGAGGCACTTCGTGGTTATATCCTTCATCGGAACCCTCTTCCCTCTGTTGATTTAGTTGTTAGTAAACTAATGACAAAGGAAGTGTGTCTCAAGTCACATATGGGTAAAGGTCTTCTCTCAGTTGCTACTCAGACTGTGTTGACTGTCTCATCTAAGCAATTTTCTATTGGTCAAAATCGACGTCAAAATGTTGCCATTGATGAGTGTAGTTTTTGCAAGCAGAAGGGTCCTTGGAAAGCACAATTTCCATTATTATTAAGCAAGGGACAACAACATGTTTTGAAGCCTAGGAATTATCACACTGCAACCACTACATCATCCGAAGAGTTGTCTCCCACTGTGCCTACACTATCTATTATTGCAGAACAGTTGCAGAAACTTCTTTCCATATCAAAGCCTAATGCCTTATTTGTCTCTCCCTCCATAGGTTTGTCCTCCTCATCCACTTCAAGTATATCTTTGTCCACTTGGATATTTGATTCTGGTGCTACTCATCGTATGTCAAATGACATCTCTATATTTACATCAATATCTTCTACCTTGACACCTTCATCTGTTTTGTCTGCCAATGGTACCCCAACGCCATTAGTAGGTACTGGTTCCATCATTTCATCTCGTTTATGTCTCTCTGATATTTATTGTATTCCTCAACTTTCCTTGAATTTTGTTAACTTTTTGAATCCGATCTCGTTTTGATAATGACAAAACACAATTATCTCATCTGTACATTGAGCTTTTTAGCAGGTTCATTATTTAGCACGCACAGATGATACAAATGCTATGGAAGCCATGAGGAACTTGAAGCGCATATGACCTGGCATATTCTATGAAATTAAAAGAGCAAAAGGATGAAGACACCTCCGATTTTCAGTTGTAATGTGTGTATAGTCTCACTTGTATTTACATATTTCATAAGATATAGTTGGAAGTTCAAAATGACATATAGAATGACCTTAGGGTGCATATTTTTCATGACATATCCATATAAATTGTACCTAGGTTGAATCGGGCTGGATAATAGGCAGCTCATCGATGAACCTATTGGCCTCGTCGACGAATACATATGGCCACTTGGCGATGAACACTTTGTTCTTGTCGACGAAAAAATACCGAGAGCTCAAAAATTTCAGACAAGTCTCTCGTCGACGAAATCATGGTCTCGTCAACGAACGAGTGTTGAACGCTCGTCGACGAACGCCTTCTCTCATTGACGAGTTCCTGGCGCAAAACAGCGGTTCAGCACAGACACAAACATAAATACTTTATTTTAAATGATCCAACGATCAGGAATTGATCCAATGTCAAGAATACATGTTTAAACACTCCCAAAACCCTAGGAGAACACAACAAGACAAGGAAAGATCACTTTTACATACTTTGCCTACACTCTATCAAGTTCAAATATCTTTTGGGCATTCTCTCAACTTCACAAAAGGCATTCACGCACACATCTTACAAGCACATTTTGATATTGAGGTTTGGTATACAAGGTTTTATATTTGGGCACTTAATCTTCATTGTAAAAGTTTTCTTCTCTCATATTTTTATTTAATATTTTATTAAGAGAGCAAGAACCCTAAGTTTCATATTTTTTGTTTGAAAAATCTTGTGGGAGAAGTTCATTCTAGGACTTTAAATCTTTGAAGCATTTTTTATATTATTTTTATTCTAATATTTAATATTCTTTTATTTGTGCCAAAAGTTATTTGAGAGAAAACCCTAGATCTCCAACACATATTATTTGAAAAATCAATTTTTGGAGATATATTGCATTGCGTGTAAATCTTTGAGAAAATTCATCATACATATTGTTGACCTCATAGGTCATACCCAGTTTTGATAATGACAAATACTCAAGTATTTGATGGCTATCTAGTTTGTGTGTAGGTTTATATTAGCATATCAATTGATGACACATGAAGTAAAACCTGAAGACCCTGAGGATTATTTTATGATTGTAATTCATATTATTATTCAATTCGGGTCTATAATAGTAATTATAAGAAAACTGTCTGTAATAATCTTTGCATATCATGCATATAGGTTTGTTGTAAGCTCATAAACCTTAGAAAAGGCCTTAAGTCCCTATACAAATGCACAAAATAGTCCCCATAATCACTTATAATATCAAGGGAATAAATTAAAGTGTAAATGGACTTAATAGAAAAAATGTGAGAGGTCGGGCTACCGAACCCTTTGTAATCAAAACACATCGGGCACCCGAATCGTGGACCGGTCAACAAGCTAACCTGAGTTCGACAAACTGAATTGAAATGAACACACCGTCCACAGGCGATCGAAGAGGGACTTGCATATGATATTTATTGATCTTGAGAAAGCATATGATAGAATACCTAGGCAAGTTCTATGTTGGGTTTTAGAAAAAAATGGTGTATGTTGTAGGTATACCGATGTCATTAAGGATATGTACGATGGAGTAATGACTAGAGTAAGGACTATAAATGGAGAAACTAAAGAATTTCCGATTACCATATGTAATGCCCCAAACCTTTAAACCCGGGCCCGATGCATTATACCTGCTAAAATCTCTGATAATCCATAAGTCAACATATACGTAGCGAAAAACATAAACAAAATCTCCATACAACATAATCCTATAATACCATAATTTCGTAATACCAGAGTTTACTAACCCTATCTAAATTTCACAATATCCATCCAACACCTGCATTTCCATAAATACACAAATCTCCAAAACATTTCAG
This sequence comes from Malania oleifera, assembly GCF_029873635.1. Lineage (NCBI taxonomy): Eukaryota > Viridiplantae > Streptophyta > Magnoliopsida > Santalales > Ximeniaceae > Malania > Malania oleifera. The sequence goes on from NC_080422.1 coordinate 15,946,425, forward strand.
TATGTTCACAGCCATTCCATTCTCAACAAACTTAAAACATGACGACATAAAACATAAAATTTATACATCCCTAAGTATTAACAAACATATACCCTTTATCTTTATGTTCCTAAAAAATGCTAAATACCCTCGAGCTCTCTAAGCTCGACCTCGAGGATATCCTAAAAAGAAATCATCATATTCGGGTGAGACACATCTCAGTAAGGGAAGAAATACATATATTAAAATAGCGTGTGACTAACATGAGGTATATAGATATCATTTTAATACATATGCAAATCATTACATAACATTGAAAACGTTTTCTGAACCTAAACAATCATATACAAAATTTTACCCACGAGATTACTTAAGGATAGGGGTGATTACCCGCCCATATAAGTAGCACCCCTCTACTCTGATACATAGGTAACCCTAAGGTCACAACTAAAGCATACCAGGACACTTATCTTACTCAGTAAGCCCTCAAGTGTTAGATTAATCTCGTACTCACGCATTCAACAATAGTTTACCAACAAAGGCCCTAAGGATAGGGAAATCTATCCGCCCGTACAAATAGGTTCCCTTTGCCCTAATACGTTATGCAGCTACTGCCACATCTGAAGCTACTAGTGCACTCGCCTTTCTCAGCAAGCCCTCAGGCGAAGAGTTTGCCTTGCCCAATCACAACATGTTCTACGTACATACATACTTCTAATATCATAATACATCATTCCTTTCTGTCATTATACATTCATACACATTCATTTATGTTCATGACTTAACTTTGCATTTCGTTTCACTTTAAGTGACTCTTTCCCATTTACATAATTCGCATTTGTCATTTCATTTCATTTCCATTTCATTGTCATTTCATTGCATAACATTTCATTTCATTCCTTCGTACTACAGCTGGTCTTTAGCCATCATTTGTTAGTTTTCACATAGAAATGCACTAGAATCTGCTAACATGACTGTCTTTTAGCTGTCTTACATTTACATGGTTGCATTTAACATACACAAGCAACATTGTCCATATCATATTTTATTCATAAAACTTTATTTACTTAATCTATATCTCGTACATTTAACATATATTTGCACAGAATTTCATGGCACACAATTTAACAATAAAATTCATATGCATTCCTTACAAAATAAGCCAACCCATAATAAACCTTTATATGCTGATAATACATTTCATTTCTTACTTAATTCCCTAGAAAATTCATTTTCACTTTCATTCATTTACTTTCACATATACATAGCTATATAAGCATTCCTAAACTCAGAAAACATAAATTTCATGGCTGGCATTTTAAACCCACATAAAAACATATATATTTAAATAACATATAATCCATTTTAATTCATGAAAAACCTGATTTAATACATAAATTTCTCCCTTACCCGACTTTCAAACTACACTGGCAGGATCCTCGAATCGATACCCGCAGCGTTCACTTGGACCCTGAACCAAAAATCCCGACTTAATTAAAATAAATTCCAATTTACTCAAATCTTAAGAAAAATACTTATTTACTATTTCTTAGGCTCCAAATAACAATATTCCTTAAGACAATCCCAAAATAACTAACTTACACTAATTTTGGGATGTTTCCCAAACCTCATAACCCAACGATAAGCTCTTATAGCCTTGAAGAGAATGATCCCACGAACCTCGTGGTGGTTTTGGATCATCAAACCGGGTCAAATCCGGCTCGAAACTAAAGAGAGAAGGTTGGGGGATTGTTTTTAGAGAGAGAGAGTTCGCGAAATTCACGCTGGAAAATGAAGAATAGCCTATTTATAGGCAAGGCTTCGTCGATGAGACACGTCGATTCGTCAACAAGGCGCTATAGAGACTTCGTTGACGAGAAGATACCTTCGTCGACGAAATTTAGAGTTCCACAAATATACTCTCTCAGGATTCCTTCGTCGACAAGCTTAAAAGGACACTTGTTGACGAAGACAGGACATTCGTCGACGAGTCCTACTTTTCTTTTAAAAATTCCCTTCCTTTTTTCCTTATTATCCATTAATCCATTTTACTCATTATATTTTCTAATTATTTTAATTCGGGGTTATTACACCATAGGTGTACATCAATAATCTGCTTTGAGTCCTTATATTTTTGCTTTAGTGATGGACCAATTGACTAAGAGTATTCAAAAGGAGGTTCCATGGTGTATGTTGTTTGCAGATTATATTGTATTAAGTGACGAAACTAGGGATGGAGTTGAGGCTGAGTTAGAATTATGGAGAGAAACTTTGAAATCTAGAGGCTTAAGGATAAGTAGAAATAAAAAAGAATATATTAAATGTAATTTTAGTAATGATAGGAAGAATATTGGTGACAAAGTTAAACTTGTTGATGAAGAAATAAATAGCACTTGTAGATTTTGATATCTTGGATCTATTATGCAAATTGAAGGAGAAATTGAAGATGATGTAATGCATATAGTTAAAGCAGGTGGGTAAAATGGAGAAGTGCTTCAAGTGTGCTATATAATCATAGAATACCCTTAAAATTGAAAGGGAAGTTTTATAGAACAACTATAAGACCAGCTATGCTATATGGATCGGAATGTTGGGTGATGAAGAAACATAATATCCAAAAAGTAAAAGTTGCTGAGATGAGAATGCTTAGATGGATGAATGGTATAACATTGAAAGATAAATTAAGGAATGAACATATTCGTGGTAAGTTAGGTGTAGTTCCTATAGAAGAGAAGATAAGATAAGGGAGGGACGATTCAGATGGTATGGACACTTGCAACGTAGGCCTTATAGTGCACCTGTGAGGAAGAGTAACTTAATTACTATGGGGGGTAATAGAAGGGGTAGGGGTAGACCTAAAATAACTTGGGAGGAAATAGTGAGTAAGGATTTAATATCCTTGAATCTATCAAAAGAAATGGTACATGATTGCATAAATTGGCGGAAAAGGATTCATATAGCCGACCCCACTTAGTGGGACTAAGGCTTGGTTTTGTTGTTGTTGTTTAATCTATATGAAAATGCAAATAACTAGGAAACCTATGTGTTGAGATCCATAAGAAAAGAAGCAATATAGGCTTATGACCCTAAAGAAGAATTGTTTATGACTTTTTGGTCCTCTAAGCCAAAGTAGGTAAAGCCAAGTATAAATCATTGAAAATCTTAGATCACTCGGCTAAAATGGTGAAGAATGATTAAAAGAAAAAGACATAAGACGATGATAAGTGCATAACTGAGGGGGAGCAAATTAACTTGAAAATGCTATGGCTCTAAAAAATAAGCATAGTCACATTTGGTATCATACTTTGTATTTACATTTGGTAGCAAATAATGAATGGCATGTGTAAATTCTTTTATGCATATTTGATGCAACTTGTTGACCACATGAATTTTTTTAAAACTATACTGAACTAAACTTGTTGCATGCCTAAAAATATTTAGGGGAGCTGAGCTCTATCCATAGAGAAAGAGCATAAGGAACTCATGTGCATCATGGTGTTACTATAGTTGGTCCAAGTTTCTCTAAAATGATTGTTTATACGACTTGGAAATATTAATGAAATTAATCCTTGATAAGTATAAGCAATTTCATTCCATCTACGCAAGTATTCAAATTCATAGGGGGAGCATCTGGAAATTATTTCCTATCTTATTATGCTCACTAATACTTTTTTGCTTAGATGTGCATTGAAGTTTCTGTGGCATGCACTCAATTATGATGATCTTATTGAATACTTTAAATGAAAAATATATTGTTTTGGCACAAGTTCCTTGAGTTAACCATATGATCTTGTTTTAAAATGCATTGATCTAATTAGGATTTGTATGGTTAATTTTTATGGTTGTAATTCTTTTTGGAATGTATTTAAAGTAAAAAATTTAGAGCACAATTTTTTTCTAAAAAGTGAGAGATATGTACTAGAGCAAATTTTATTTTATTTTTAGATCTAAAGGGGGAGAGAAAATTTTTTTCAAATCAAAAGGGAGAGATATTTTTTAAAATTGCATAGTCTACAATGTGTATGAGTTTAAATATAAAAAGGGGGGGGGGAGTTTTTTTAAAAAAGGAGGGAGAGTTCTTCTGAGCTAAAATAATAATTATTTCAAAAAGGGGGAGTCATCCTGTATAAAGCTAAGAATTTGTGTTTTTTACACTTATTTTAACCCTTTTGTTGATGTCAAAAGGGAGAGAGGATTAATGAGCAAAATGATATACTCCTTGTGTTGAGGGGGAGAAGATTTTTAGGGGGAGAGGATTAATGTGCATATGCTTTATTGCTATATCTAGATGCATATTGAGCTGAACTTAAAATTCTCAACTTGAAATATCTTAGTGTCTTCTCTCTAGATTTATTTGAATTACAATATCTATTTTGACATGTATGCATTTTGCTCTTGTATATGTTATCATAAAAAAAGGAGAGATTATTGACTTTTTGAGTCCGATTTCGTTTTGATAATGAAAAAAACACAATTATCTCATCTGTGCATTGATCTTTTTAGCAGGATCATTATTTAGCACGCATGCATGATACGAATGCTATGGAAGCCATGAGGAACCTGAAGTGCATACGACCTGGCATATTCCATGAAATTAAAAGAGCAAAAGGATGAAGACACCTCAAATTTTCAGTTGTAATGTGTGTTTAGTCTCACTTGTATTTACATATTTCATAAGATATAGTTGGAAGCTCAAAATGACATATGGAATAACCTTAGGGTGCATATTTTTCATGACATATCCATATAAATTGTACCTAGGTTGAATTGGGCTGGATAACAGGCAGCTCGTCGACGAACCTATTGGCCTTGTCGACGAATACATATGGCCACTCAGCGACAAACACTTTGTTCTTATTGACAAGAAAATACCGAGATCTCAAAAACTTTAGATAGGTCTCTTGTCGACGAATTCATGGTCTTGTCAACGAACGAGTGTTGAACACTCATCGACGAACGCGTGCTCTCGTCGATGAGTTCCTAGTGCAAAACGGCAGTTCATCGTGGACACGGATGTAAATACTTTATTTTAAATGATCCAACGGCTAGGAATTGATCCAATGCCGAGAATACATGTTTAAACACTCCCAAAACCCTAGGAGAACACAAGAAGACAGGGAGAGATCACTTTTGCATACTTTGCCTACACTCTATCAAGTTTAAACATCTTTTGGGCATTCTCTCAGCTTCACAAAGGGCATTCACGCACACATCTTACAAGAACGTTTTGATATTGAGGTTTGGTATACAATTTTTTATATTTGGGCACTTAATCTTCATTGTAATAGTTTTTCTTCTCTCATCTTTTTATTTAATATTTTATTAAGAGAGCAAGAACCCTAGGTTTCATATTTTTTGTTTGAAAAATCTTGTGGGAGAAGTTCATTCTAGGACTTTAAATCTTTGAAGCATTCTTGATATTATTTTTATTCAAAGATTTAATATTCTTTTATTCATGCCAAAAGTTATTTGAGAAAACCCTAGATCTCCAACACATACTTGAAAAAACAATTTTTGGAGATATATTGCATTGGGTGTAGATCTTTGAGAAAACTCATCATACATATTTTTATATACAAAGATCATATATTTGATTATTATTGAAGTCATCACATACATTCATTGAGCTTCAAGTTATATCCAATGAATGTGTTTTAGGAATGTTATTATACTCATTAGCTTGTTGAGAAACATCTAAGTGTTTAGGAATTTTATCAATCTATTGTATTAACGGTTTGGGTTGTAAACTGGGAAAGGAGAAAGTTACGCCTCTTGTAAGCAGCGGAATAGGAGGAAGCTGTACCTCTTGTAAGTAGTGGAGTAGGAGGAAGTTGTGCCTTTTGTAAGAAGCGGATTTGTAATGGGAAGCTCCATCCTAGTTAAAGGAGCGGGATTAGTGGAATTCTTGGGTGTTTTGCCCAAGGCGAGGGCGTAGGCTAGGTTTAGCCGAACCTTGTTAAAAATTCGGTGTTTGCTCTCTCTCTTTCTCTCTCTCTCTTTATATTTTTGCACTTATATTCATATTATATCTGCTGTGCATGTTTTAAATATTGGTATATATGAATATCTAAAATACGTGAGAATAATTGGATAATATTGAATTAATTGAGATATCCACTGATTAAGTCAATTAAGTTGTATAATACTAAAATCAGTATATATCCAAACTTGTGCTTGTATGGTTGGGTTTTCAATTAAGGATTGAAATACCAAAATAATTTAAAATACCCAATTCATCCCCCCTCTTGGGATTACACCTAAATTAACAAATATGATTATTATTAGTCAACTATGTGATTCTGGATATTGTGTTTATTTTACTCCAACTTTATGTTTTAAACAGGATCCATATTCCAAGAAGCCGATTGGGACATGCCATAGGAAGAGGGGATTGTGTAACGACCCAAAATTTTTGACCATTTTTTTTCAAAACTTTATAACATAACTTTGATACCCTATATATATTAATATCTATCATCATCATGCCCCTGAGCGGGTGTCGTGGTATCCTGTGCATTCTCTATATAATACCTATGCAGCGGGAAACATAATATCCAAACCATATCCCAAAATATACAATATGAGAGTGCTACAGATCCTCCACACACACACACACACACACACACACACACACACACACACAAACATGTACATCATTCCCTAAAAATCCCAAAACACTAAGGGCTCTACTATTCAGCCCAAGACTGACCTTAAAACTATGTTGACTCAGCCGCCTCCTCTATCTCTGAGCTGGCCCTACACGTCTCTGTGGGTTACCTAAAATGTTCATAATGCTGGGGTGAGACACCTCTCAATAAGGAGAAACATGTTATTACCAGTGTGTGGCATATGAGTCTGTACACAAACATAATCTTTAATTAAAACCATAAATGAGAAATCATGCAAAAGTATCTATACAATAACCCACACCTTTGTCATTTAAAATAAGGAAATTTATGAGAAATCTATTCAATCATACTTCTAACTATAATAGGTAATCTTTGTTTACTGTGTATAATGTATATGTACATAATTCTAAAAACTTCCTTGGATGACTGTATGTCATGATTTAACCCCTCATGACAGGGTTGTGTGGCTCGTAGGTGGGACTAAACACTGGTTGGCCCACCAGTGATAGTCTAACTGTATGCATATGTTTGTATATGCCTATAGCACGAAAGGTCTGCTCCACCTGGTTAGGACGCCAGGGAGTCCTCTGCCCTACCTGTGGCACAATCGGTAATACCATACTCTATCTGAGGCGTATGGTTTGCACTGTCTATACTGTATAGCTACGGTACCATGCTCTATAAACTGCTTTGTTCCATCAGGGTCTGATACTATGTAATACTATTTCTATATAATATCTATTTGTTTTACCATGATTTTATATCAATTGTATTAACCATGACGCTGTAACAACTGTATTTATGTATAATCTGTATTTCTGTATAATTTGTATTTCTATATGTCATGGTTCTATGCTCTAGATATCATGGTTCTGTAAAATTCTATATAAACATGATTCTTCAAAATACTATATAAATATGGTTTTGTAAAATACTGTATAAACATGGTTCTGTAAAATACTATATAATTATATTTCTGTATAACCATGTAAGCTATAATTCTGTAAGACTCTGTATAACCATAACTTTGTAAATAAAACTGTATAAGTTGTATATCATAATTCTATAAAAACTGTATAATCATGATTCTATAGATTAGTATAAAATTCTGTAATTTTCCAGTATTTCTCATGCCACACAAATTAAATAAAACTTAATAAATATCATCCGTAATACTATATAATTTTCATGCTCTAATTTATTCAAAAACCATACCTCTGTAACTCATCTTCAAATACTATGCTTTACTAGTAAAATTTTAAAATTAACTGACATAACATATTTCCTTTACCTGATTAACTGAGTTCATCTATTGATTTCTAACACATGCCTACAACGTTCATAATTCCAAACCCTGAAACTATATATATCTCCCTGTCAATCAACTGAATATCCAAAATAATTCATACTCACATTTCTAAACTATAAACTATTTATCATTTACCTGGGTTCCTAAGATAACACCCGTTGGGATTCTCAACCCATGCTTGCGATGTTTGGAAACCCAAATCCTGAAACCACAACACCCTAGTTTAATCATCCCAAACACTAGTATATCAACATCTAATACAAAATTTGAGTTCAGAAAAGCCTGATAACTATGAAAACCCTAAAATGTCCTACTTACTCTGATTTTGGGATGGTGTCTGAACTCCTCAAACCAAAATTATGCTCCGACTAATTTGTAAAGAATCTCCCTAGGATCATCACGGTAGCTTCTGATCATCGAACCGGGGAGAAACGGGGCCAAAATCTTAGAGATAAGGTGAGAGGGCCGGATTTTTAGAGAGAGAAACAGTAAGAAAACAATTCTCTTGCTGAAAATGCAATTTTCCACTATATATAGGCAGTTGTCCACGTGGCTTTGTTGACGAGCCACGTGTACTTGTTGACGAACCAAAGAAGGGAGTTGGTCGACGAAGGTGATGAGCTCGTCGACGAAACAAAGGGCCTAAAATCACCCTTCTCGCTATCTTTTCGTTGACGAAACACTGAAGTTCGTCAACGGACCTTATATGGCAGTTCGTCGATGAAACTAGGGCATTCGTCGACAAACCCTGTTTTGTCCCTTTTTAATTTTCCTTTCTTTCTATTATTTATTTGCTATTATTTTCTGGGTCTCTATAGATTGTATGTGTTAGAAGAGCTTCAAGTAAAAGAATTTGCTAGTTCTAGTATTGATTTGTCTTCATTTCGTTTGTGTTCAAATTCTTATAATTTTTATTTATGGTATTCACGCCTTGGACATGTTTTTAGTTCTCGATTGAGATTTTTGGCTTCCATAGGAGTATTAGGAAAATTTTCTTCTCATGACATTTCTGATTGTAGTGGTTGTAAGCTTACAAAATTTTCTGCTTTGCCCTTTAATAAAAGTATAGCATTGTCTCTTGTATCCTTTGATTTAATTCATTCTGATGTTTGGGGACTGACTCCTACTACCTCAAAGGGAGGGTCCCAATTTTATGTTTCTTTCATTGATGATTATACTCATTTTTCTTGGATATATCTTATGAACAAACATTTTGATTTCATTAGCATCTACAAAATGTTTCTTGCTTTGGTTCAAATTTAACATTCAGCTGTCATTAAGTGTTTCGGGTGCAATTTTGGGGGGGGGGGGACAATACAATTCTATTAAGTTTTCCTCCCTACTCACCTTTGATGGCACCGTACATTAATTATCGTGTATAGAAACTCATGAGAAAAATGGTGTGGCTAAAAGAAAATATAAGCACATCATTTAGACAACTCAATCCCTTCTCCTTTCTGGTAATGCTCCCAAAGTCTTCTGGGGAGAAGCAGTTCTTATTGCCACATATTTAATTAATAGAATTTTTACTATTCTTACTTTGGGAGTCTCTCCTTATGAGAAATTATACAGCAAGGCTCCAGAGTATTTTCATTTGAGAGTATTTGGTTGCATATGCTTTATCCTTCGTCCTCATACTGAATGTTCTAAGTTTTCTACATGTTCCTCTTTGTGTGTGTTTCTTGGTTATGGTGATGGACAAAAAAGATATCATTGTTATAATCTGGAAATACAAAAAATTTATGTTTCTCGTCTTGTCACCTTTCTTGAACACATTTCTTTCTTCTTTATTCCAACAAGTTTTAGCATTTTAAATGAGTTTGACCTTGTAAGTATTGATCCATTTACTTGTGATATTAATACATAGTCTTCCCCATTTGCTCCCATTTCTTCTACTTGTCCTTCATTTTCTTCTATAGGTACAAATCCCCCATCCTCCTTGGTGGACTCCTTTTCATCTTCCGATCACGTGGACCCTGCGTCTTCTTGTTATCCAATGCTACTTCGTAATCCCCCTTCTTGTCTTGATTCATATGTTCTTGCATCTAATTCTTGTCATTCTTCTAATTTTGCTACTTTTTTAGTTTCTCTTCATTCCCATTGTGAGCTTGCTTCCTATAAGGAGGCAATTCTTGACCCTCTTTGACAATAGGCTATGAATGAAGAACTTGCTGCTTTGTATAGGCCGACACATGGGAGTTGGTACCTCTTCCTCTTGGTAAAAAGGTAGCGGGATATCGTTGGGTTTACAAGATCAAAACTAAGTCTGATGGTTTTGTTGAAAGATATAAGACCCCTTTGGTTGCAAAAGGGTTCACTCAAAAAATTGGTTTTGATTATGAGGAGACATTTGCACCTGTTGCTAAGATGACATCTATACATACTTTGATTGTAGTAGCTTCTATTAATCAGTGGAAACTCTCACAGTTAGATGTAAAGAATGTCTTTCTAAATGGGGATCTCAAAGAGAAAGTTTATACGTCTCCACCCCCTGGTGCTCCTCATCATCCAGGGGAAGTATATAGACTAAGAAAAGCTTTGTATGGTCTTAAACAAGCTCCCAAGGCTGGGTTTGAGAAGTTCTCTAAAGTGCTATGTTCTTTTGGCTTCTATTCAAGTGATCATGATTTTGTCTTATTTACTTGTTCTATATCTGCTGGGCGTATTATTCTTTTTCTTTACGTGAATGATATGATTTTAATTGGAGATGATATAGATGAGATTGCAGAGTTGAAATCAGAGTTGCACCACCACTTTGAAATGAAAGATTTGGGACCCCTAAGATACTTTCTTGGCATTGAGGTGGCTTATTTCCCTAAAGGTTATCTCTTCTTTTAGTCCAAATATGCAACAGATCCTCTTGAACTTAATGTTCATTATACCTCTTTTGATGGGGTTCCATTGGCGGATCCAACTTTATACTGTACTATTGTTGGCAGTTTGGTTTATCTCTCCATCACTCAACCTAATATTACATATGTGGTTCATATTGTGAGCCAGTTTGTATCCTCTCCCACTACGATCCATTGGGCTTCTATTCTTTGTATCTTACGTTATATCAGAGGGACATTGTATCAGAGTATATTGCTCCCTTCTACATTTACTTTAGAACTTTGTGCTTATTCTTATGTTGATTGGGCTAAAGATCCTGCAGATCGCAAGCTTAAGTCCACAATTGGATTCTGTATTTTTCTTGGTGACTCTCTCATTTCCTCAAAAAGCAAGAAGTAATCTGTAGTTTCTTGTTCTTCTACTGAGGCTGAGTATCGTACCATGGCTTCAACTACAATTGAAATAGTTTGGTTGCGTTGGTTACTTATTGACATGGGTGCCTTACTTGTTGAACCCACTCCTATGTATTGTGACAACACCAAAACTATTCAGATTGCTCATAACTCTGTCTTTCATGAACTCACTAAGAATATTGAAATCAATTGTCATATCACATGTTATCATCTTCGCTTTGGTACCATCCCTCTCCCATTCACTTCCTCTACTATGCAGTTGGATGACTTCTTCACAATGTCTCACACTATTAGTCGTTTCCAGTTTCTACTCGGCAAATTCTCGATGCTTCTTGGTGCACCATTGTGAGTTTGAAGGAGGATGTTAGAGAATATATATTTAATTAGGAGCATTTTAGTCATTGTATATTTATTAGGGTTGGGTTTATTCTATTAAGTTCAATTGTATTCTAGGTTTTAGGCAGATAGGTCTGTTGGCTCGCCTGCATACAACTACTCTCTCTCTCTCTCTCTCTCTCTCTCTCTCTCTCTCTCTCTCTCTCTCTCTCTCTCTCTCTCTCTCTCTCTCTCTCTCTCTTGCATTGGATTATGAACTTTAACAAACTTTACTAGACTTTTATCATGTTGATTAAGATTGTTTTGTATAATTTTTTTATGCCACATGTTTTTTTTTTCTTATAAAATTTTTATTTTAAGAATAATGGGAGTTGTTCTCTATTAAGTCTAATTAAACAAGATGTACCATTTTGTTCAAAAGTAATGTATAGTAGATATTGTAAAAAATAAAAATAAAAATTTATCTTGTAATTTTAGGCAAATAAATGATTAATCTTCTATTTTATATTTGAAATATTTTTTAGTATTATATATTACGAGTACAATATTTTAGTCATTGCAAAGCGATGTGCTATTCACATTTTTGCACAAGTGTTGTGTTTGACTATTTGTATCCAATCAATATTGTAACACCAAAGCTTTTTGGAAACTCCTCTCACATGTATTTGATATTTTATAAGTGTACATGATATTTTTAGAATATATTTGTTAATATCTAGTAATTCTTTGACATTTCTCAAGTGCTTCTGAACACCCTTTCTAACAACTTTTAAAAAAAATTTTATTGTGTTTGGGAATTGTCACAACATCTCAGAGAAGAGTCTAGAATGACAAGATGTAATAATAATAAAGGTTCGATGGAGTCGCTATTAACCTGTTATTTATTTAGGTGTGATTTAGTTCACCCAATAATTACTCGTTAATTGGTCTCTAGACTAATTTTAGGCCAATGAACCAGTAACCTCGATCTACATTTATCAGAGTTGGGATTGGGAGTTCAGTTATGCGAGAGGAAGGTACTAGCACCCCCTATATAACAGTTCTAAGAACGGTACCTAATTAAGTATGAATTATTCTTAAATTGAATCTAATCATCTTTAATTAACTCTCTAATAAATAAAATAATATTAAAACTTTTAAAAGAAAATATAAAATAAGATGCGATTTAGAAATGTCTAATACAACCTCCAAAAGATTGAATCTTAATAAATAAACTCCTAGAACTAATATAGATGAGATCTGAAACATTTCTTTACCCTTTGTTTAATCATTGGGACGCAAACACATCAAAATAGAATATATAAAGATAATAATAAAAAAATTCATCAAATACGAGCAAAAAGAGTGTTTAAAACATTCTCAGGTTTCCAAAAATTTTTAAGAATTTTATGAAAAATATTTTTTTGCAATTCTCTAGGGTTTTTAAAGACTTTTTCTCTATTTTATTTATTTTTGATTTTTTGATTTTTTTATTTGGGTCAAAATAACTCAAATAATTTGTAATCATTTTTTTTTATTTTTTTCTCTATTTTCACTATTTTCTAATTTTTAAAAATAAAAAAATTTGAAAAATAATTTTTTAAATAAAAGAACAAACTAGCGTGTCCCACTAATTATATATATTGAAAAAAAATCTAATAAAAAACCTTCTTTTTTCTTTCCTTTTCTTTTCTTTTCTCCCTTCTTTTCTTTTCTTTTACTCTTCTTCTCTCGAACCTTCTCTAACCTCCTTATCTCTCCTCTACGCATCTCTCTCTTGTTCTTTATTTTTTATTTTTTATTTTCTAACATCTCTTTCTTTCTTCGATCTTGCTCTTTTTTCTTTTTTCAATTTCTCATTTTGTTTTTTTATTTTTTTATTTTTATAGATTTAAATGAAGGAAAAGGTAGAGATAGTTTCTTTAAGTATGGATTTGAAATCCATAGGTGAGTTTTTCTTTTAATTTGATTTTTATTCTAATTTTAATCTTTGATTCTTTGAATTTTTCCTCGTAAATTTTCTCAAGAACCGAACATAGTTTAGGGTTATTTAGGATCAGACTAGATGATTGAGTGATTGATTTGGGTTGGATTGGGCCTTTGGCTAGGTAAATTGGTTGGTTGGGCTTATGATAGGATTGAGCCGAATTAGGCTTTGAATTGAGTTAGATTTAATTGAGTTTGGTTTTAAAAAATTGGACCGATAGGTTGATTTGGGTCCACGTAGTTAGGTGAGATTTGGTTTAAAGTTTAGATGAGTTTGATCTGAATTCAATTGGAGCTTGTCCAACTAGGCCGGACCCAGTATAATTTAACATGTGTTCTTAGGTTCTAAGATCATTAGATTTGGGTCAATGGGTCAACGGATCAAGGTTAAGGATGACCAGGGTCTTGGGTGTTCAAGTCATTTGTGACTTGGACCCGAGTTGGATCAAGGGGTATTCGAATTTGGGCTTTTTTAGATCCAAATTTGTACTTAAACTTCTAGTGGTTATTTAGATTTTGGGATAGTGTTAAATTCTGTTCAGAGACAGTTTCAAACTCAAATCCCATTTTGAATTTAAAATTCAGTTATGCCAAAAATTGAAATAAAATTAAACTGATTAATACAAACCTCTATTTCAGAATTCTGCCAACCTACTCTTCTTTCGCTCGAACTCTCTTCAAAGTTTACACCACCCAGCCGTTGAATCTTTATTGCCAAATCTTCTCCAAATTTTGCAACTTAAACTCTTTCACTCTTCAGTGTTTGATCACTCACTTTTTTCCTCACCTTTTGTATTCAATTCTCTTTAAAATATTTTTTTTTTTTCAACCAGGAGTTCCTTTCCAAATTTCTTTCCTTTAACTCTTTTCTTAGTGAGTAATTCCTTCTCCCAGTTATGCCTCTTTACCTTCTGAAGCTCACTATTTGTATGCTCAAAGGGTGACAACCCCATTAATTTTGATTGATAAATCAAATTTAAATTGATTTGATTGATTTTTTATCTTTTAATTTCGATTTTGCAATTATCCACATGTCTAATTGAAATTTCCTTTATGTGTGCAAGTGTAAGCATGAAGAAGCCGACCCACTGAACTTTATTTTTTTCTTTTTTTTAAAATTTTTTTTTTTAATATTTTCCATGTATTCATTTTTTTTTATTTCATGTATTTAATTTTTTCTTGTATTTTCTCATTTCATTGTATTTAACGAATAAGATCATACGCGAAATTTGAATTAAAATGAAAAGTCACACCTAGAAAAAATAAAAAAGGGCAATAAAACTAAATAAAAAAAAAATCCTAATTTTACTATATAAAGCCCGTTATAACATGGGGTGTCTAAAGGAAGATCGATTTCGGACCTTAAATTTGAATTTAAGTAAATGTGAATAAATTTTAATATGATTTTATATTACCCCAAATCCAATTTGAAATCCAAATTTAAGACATTTCTAAACATGGTATTTAGGTATATCAAGACATTTATGTGAATTTAATTTAATTATTCATGAAAAAATCACAATTACGAAACAAAAATGCTGCAATTTTGTTTTTTAATTTTTTAAAAGCTTGCAACAATTGTTGACCTTTTTAATTTTTTTAAAAACTACTATTGTAAAATTTTTACATGACTATCAAAATTTAATATTTGTCATAAATAATATATAAAATTTTCATTAGCATGTTTCTACTTGTTCGATCGCATAAATCTCGAAGTTATTAAGTGCATTTCATAGTTTAGTAAAAAAAAATAAATCTTTATAAATAGCATCAAGTATTTATACTTTAAATTATATAATCAATTATGACAATGAATTCTTGTTTAAATATTATTAAAATTATATAAGGTAGTATTTGAGAGCATAACTTACTAGATTTTGACTTTAATTTTTATGAATTGAAAGAAATATGATATAATTTTATATTATATTTTATCCAAATTTATAAAAAATTAAATTCAAAATTATAATTCATGCTCCCAAATGTAAATTACAATTTGAGCTCAACTTGATTGTAAATTAAAATTAGATACATGTATAAATATATGTAATGTACCTATAATATTAAATATACTTATAAAATATATATTATATGACTTATATAATATAAAAATAATAAAATATAAAAATTTGATTAGACTTGAAACTCAATTCGAGTATTATTATTGAACTTGAATTCAATTGTTAAAATATTTGAATGGTTCAAACTTGATTTGAATTTGAAGAAAATTGAGTCAAATCAAATTAGGGGTAAATCGAGTCAGAATACTTTGTAAATAAACATATTTCACTTTGATCCTTGTAAATAAAAAACAATAAAAAATATATAAAATATACTAAATTTATAATGGTGATGTACCCAATACACACATGTAATAAAGTCAAAAATTTCTCCTCCTAACAAAACTCATTATCTTCTAAAAATCTGTTTTCATTTTCATGGTCAAGAATCTGTCGTTCCAAACGTGGCCTTAGGTCCACAACATTCCGCATTTCACCTTGCAGTGATATTTTATGATTTTTATCATTCGAAGTTCGAACGCTAAAAAACCCTAAGATGCAAAGCTTTCTTCATCTTCATCCACAGTGGGAAATACTTTAGACATTGAAATTTGGCCCTTCAGCCATCGAGCCAAACGCAAAACCCTCGCCTCTTCCCTCTCAAGGTTCAATCCTCCCTCTTCGAAGGACAGAACAATTTAAAAATCAAAAAGCAGAACCCATTTTTCAGCTGGTCTCTCTCTCTAAACAGGGATTTTACTTCTACGCTTTGATTTTGGGTAAGCCCCAAATCCGTGCTGGTGAATTTAGTTCTTCTTTGAATGGATTCCTTATTTCTTTATGTTTCAGTTGTTCTTTGAGATATTGTAGTTTTGTTTGTTTTGGTCGCTGAATGGTGCAGAATCTTGTAGATTTGTTCATATCTGATACCATTCTCGACCCAATTTTTTTATTTTAATTTATGTCTTTTTGGATGAACCAATTGTTGTATTGGCGTTCCTGTTCTCATACATGGAGATTCTATGCAGTGTCTCCTTGACAAATTTTAATTATTATTTTTACTCTTTTTTTTTTTTTAATTATTTAAGGTTGAGGATTTTATTTCAGATAAACTCGTTTGGAAAAACTAATGCCACTGTGGTTCCTGATGTATTTATAAATTATTTTAGCAACAAGGAAAATGTAAGCTTTTCTTGCTTGCTCATCTGCGCATATTGCGCATCTGAATATGCTTACTGCGTTTGTATTTATGTAGGAAGAATGCGTTAATCTAAATTTTGTTTGATTTTTTTTTTTCTTATTATTTCTGCTCCTTTTCAGCTAAGGAAAAGTGTCGCAGATTTTAGTTTCCTGTATTTTATTGGTGTCCAAGAATTGATGAGGTTTCTTGTTGGTGCTTTCCTCTGTATTTTTAAAACTTGATTTCAACTTGGTGGATAGATCTGCATTTGCCTTAATGTGTGTCTTGTTTGTATCTGGCTTGTGTAAATTTCTTCACTTTTATTTTGTGATTATAATTACTTTAGTTTAATGGTTTCTCTTATTCATTTTGATCTCTCTATTGAGTGGCTTTGTATTAGGCAATTTTTTTTGCTACTTCCATGTGGATAACCTGATGACTTTGGGATGTGCTGTGGTAGAGATAAAAATGGGTAACAAGGCTAATATAGAAAAATTCATCGGTGTGACTGGTGATGGATCCTTGGTTGACATGATATTTTATATATGCACCGTTTGCCCTGAGTTGTACAGTGAGTAAAATTATCACACTGATGGTTAGTCAGTTGTGTTCCTGTGCCATAATTTAGATGTGTAAAGGTTAATACCTATCCTTCGTGCTACTATAGCCTCCATGGTTAATGTTGTTTGAAATAAAATGATCTATAATTTAATATTTCTTTTCTATAAAAAGAAAACCTCACTCATTTTGGATTTGAGGAATCAGTCTGCCAATTTATCTCATGCAATGATTAGTAGGTCCTTTCATCCCTTTTCCCCCCATTGGGATCAGTTTCAATATGCGTCCCATCCAATATGGCCAAAATCAGCATTAGGATGTAGTGTTTTGTGTAGTTTAGGTTCAAGCTGTGGATATTGAGGGTGGAGGGTTTTGGGCTTTAGTGGAGTAGGTGGTGGAATCCAAACTCAAAAGTTAACTGTTTGTCTCCTTTATAAGCTGTTTTTGGGGAACTTGTGGTGAGAATGCTTTCGAATGTTGTAGGTTTTATGCTGACATGTAAAAGATGTGTATCCCAATAATAAGACACATCTTATTAACACGTTGAGAAATTTTTTTTGGCCCTTTTTTTGGGCCAGCTGTTGACTTGATGAGCCTCACCATGGAAACCTGTTACTAACTGGGTTTAGTATGATGGCGGAAGAGAATCATATAGCTGAACTGATATTGGTGATGTTGGGTGATGTAAGGATTGGTTGATGTTGATCTTGTTGCTGTTTTATTAGAAGGATTTTTTTTTAATAATAAATGTTTTAACTGAAGAAGAGCTTGAGTTGTGAGGAGTGTTGTACAATTATGTGAACAAATTTGAAGATGTTTCTAGAAGTTCTACTTTGTTTTCTGTTCTATTTATTTTGAGTATCATGTTCTTTTTGTTTTTTTGTTCTCTTCATTGTTGACACTTGACATCATAGGAGTGGTTAAGAGACGCATAAGGTCACAATATGAATGGTTGTTGGTTACACTGCTATTAGCCGTAACTGAACGATGATGATATATTTTTTGAGTTGGGATGATGATTTGTCAATGATACTGGTGTGATCTCCATAAAAGATGAAATTTTATGAACCCTAATTGTCTCATTCAACTTGAAGTAAGGTCTTCACTAGTCAAGAATGAGGCATTCATCGGTTCTGCTGAAGTTAGTTTTAGTTTGATGGTAGTGAAGGTTAGTTTGATGACTTCACCTTGTCAGTGATAAATAGGTTATCTTGAATTGCTGTCCGTGCACAAGAAGAATGTCAAATCTTCCAAACATGTGCTTATGTGCGTTTCTTTTGTTTGGGGTTTTGGTGGCTACTGTGTGGGCTGTTGGATAAAATTGGCATATGTATAGAGTCTAGTGCCTTATGATATCGTATGTTTCTAATGAAATAGGAAATTTGGAATAATTGTTGAAATGAGAGTATTTGAGTGTGAATAGTTGTCCCCTAAATAAATTGGAAGCCTGTATATTTACAAGAAACAAGCTGCTTAGGAAAAATGATGATTTAGAAACTATGTAATGGTTGGTGTTTTTGTTTTTTTTTAATTGTAATTGTAATTTTAATTTTTTATCAAGGGAAAGTTCCTTTTTGAAGAAATGATATAATCATATTAAATATTAATGCAAAAACTTTCTAACTAGATTTCTATTATTTTCACACTATTTTATTAAGTTACCTTATGTTATACTGTTTCCCTTGCTAGATCCATTTTGGTTCTCTCTTTATTATTAACTCAATTTGAGTCTGAACAGTAATTTTACTGAGGTTGAATAATTGAATCCACTTTAAATATGGGTCATTAATGTAATTTGATTCCAAAGGATAATAATGGTGTTATATAATCTGCATCCAATTCATCGTGAGCATCAAGATGTCACCTACTTTAGATGGTAAGGCTTGCCACATTGCATGGTGATGGATTGAGTTCAAATCTAGTTTCGATCTTGATTTGAATATTTTTGTTGTTGTTGTTGTTTTTAGCTGAAGTTTAAAATTCAGAATGCATGGGAATTCCTCCTTTTGTCGTGTCGATTTTGTGCTCTCTCTTGGGGAAGACATGAAACTTTTTCTTCTATATTATGCGTCTTGAATTACGTGCTTTGATTAAACAATTTTTGTACAATTTGATTTGGGAGTTAGATGTAGGGGGAGGGTAGTCACAAGTGATCAAGGTTAGATTGCCTCCGCTATTACCAGCTTCTTTTAGAACTTGTATTTGAAGGAGGAATATTGTAGATTGATGTTAGAGGAGTTGGATTGAAATCCTATTTCTGTTGATCAAAAGAGTTGGTTAGAGAGACCCTTTGAAGAGGAAGTGAAGTGGGTGGTTTTTTGTATGGATAGGGATAAGGCCAAGGGCCCGGTGGGTTTAACGTAGCTTTTTTTTCAAGATTGTTGGGAGGTTGTTAAGGTCGATTTGTTGAAAGTTTTTATTGAATTCTTTTTGAATGGAATTTTGGGCAAAAGCATTGATTACTCTTTTATTGCCCTGGTGCCTAAAAAGTCAAAGATCTATTAAGGTGGAGTATTTTGGACCCATTAGACTTGTTTGTAGTGTTTGTAAAATTATCACTAAAGTCTTTAGCTAATAGGATTAGTGAGGTACTTGTGGATAGAATTTCTACTGCCTAGAGTGCGGTCATCGGGGGAGGCAAATAGTGGATGGTGGCCAATGAGGTGGTGGAGAATGTTTGTAGGAATAAGAAGAGGGGTTTGTCTTTAAAGTAGATTTCGAGAAAGCCTGTGATAGAGAGCTTCTTGGGTAAAGTCCTTAAGAGGAAGGGTTTTGGCGAGCGTTGGCATTGGTGGATTAGGGGCTGCTTGTCTAATGTGTGGTTCTTGGTGATTGTTAATGCTGATCTGAAATCTTGGTTTAGAGCTTCTAGGGGTATTAGTCAAGGTGACCTTTATCCCTTCTATTTGTCCTTGCAGTTAATGTGTTGAGCAGGATGGTGGATGGGCCTGTGGAGAGGGAGTTGGTTAAAGGTCTAGAAGTAGGGAGAGAAGGATTGATGTTTTCTCATCTTCAGTTTGCTGACAATACCATTTTCTTTCTTGATGATCATAGCCCTCCCTTTAGAAGAATTTTGAGCAATCTTCAAAGTTCAAATTCTTTGAGAGGGTGTCAGACCTTAAAATTAGTATGGGGAGTGTATTACCAACTTTTAATGTGCCCTGGAGCAAGTGAGGGAAAGGGCCCCTAAGGTGGGGTGTGGCATTTTGGATTGGCCTATGACCTACTTAGGGGCCCCCTTTAGGGGTAATCCTAGGGTAGTGGATTTTTGGAATCCGGTAGTGGAAAGGGTGACTAAGAGGTTAAATGATTGGAATGGGGCTCTCTTCTCTTTAGGTGGTTGAATAACCTTGATCTAGGCTTGCCTTTCAAGCATTCCATTGTATTTCTTGTTTGTATTTAGTATTCTGAGGGGGATTGCTAGCAAGCTCAAGAGAATCCTGAGAGACTTTCTGTGGTCTTTTGTGGGGGGGGGATCCACAGGGACCACCTTAGTTAAGCTGGGGTGAGGTTTGTAGATCAAAAAAGGAGGGGGGAGGGTTGGGGCTAGGGAAGTTGATGTCTTAAAACAGTTTAGCTAAATGGCTATGATGCTTCCCTCTAGAAGAATTGTCCCTTTGGCATAGGGTAATAAGTAGTAAGTTTGTGTTGGGTGAGAATGGGTGGGATACATATGTTAGTTTAAGATGTTCTTTGGGGAGTCCGTGGAGGTCCTTCTCTTAGTTTATCCTTCTTTCATTTGTTACACTAAACTTGAGGTGGGGAGGGGTTCTCAGATCCGTTTTTGGAAAGACCATTGGTTGGGTAATTCATCCTTATCCAATTCATTCCCTTGTCTTTGTCGACTGAGGTCCGAGCAAAATAGAGTTATATCTTTCTTTGTTGGGGATAGGATTAGTCCATTGGTTTCCTAGAATCTCCATTTTTGGAGACCTCTTAATGATGGGGAGTTGGTAGAGCTGTATATTTTTGTTATTTTTATTGAATGAGAGTAATCTTTCAGCTGGGACGGATGTTCAGTCTTGGTCTTTGGATCAGTAGGGAGTGTTTTTATGTAAATATATATTTTTTTAATTCTTGATTCAATCCAGTGGCTAAGGCTCCTCCAATAATTAAGGATTTCACTTGGTTGGTTTTGCTTAATAAAATTAATACAAATAACTTGCTGCAAATTAGGGGACCTTTGAATGCTCTCTACCCCGATGTATGTGTGCTCTGTTACAAAAATTCTGAGACAGCTTCTCATCTTCTTTTGCTTTGTGAATTTTCTTGGAGGATTTGAAATATGTTTTTTTGTATTTCTGGAGAGGGCTGGGTTTGCCCTTCTTTGGTTGGTGAATTGTTAACTGTTTCTTTCCAAGGCTTTGGGAAAAAAATTCAGTATTTGGCCTCACTGTGGTTCACTGGCTTGGTTTTTTCCAGAGGAATTAGTTTCCATGAGTTGCATAGAGATTGGAGGAACATTTTGGAATGCTGATTTTTTTATTTTTTGGTATTTTTTAGTTGTTTTCTTCTGGATAGTTCCAATCCTTTTTTTAGGATATGTGCTCCATTGTGTAAATTCTCTTCCTATTAATAAAATACTTTTTTGCTGTAATTTTTTTTTTTGTACAATTTAATTATGCTTTAGAAAAATGAGCCTGCCATAGCAATGGACATCCCCAGACTGGAACTAAGAATCTGTAGTTCATACATGGAACCTTTGTAGAACTCTGTTTCTTTCTGAACTGAACCTTTGTTGCAATTTTTTTTTTGTACAATTTAATTATGCTTTAGAAAAATGAGCCTGCCATAGCGATGGACGACCCCAGACTGGAACTAAGAATCTGTAGTTCATACATGGAACCTTTGTAGAACTCTGTTTCTTTCTGAACTGAACCTTCGTTGCTGCTGCAGCATAACCATGCTCGCTTTAGCCAGCTCATTTCAAAGTTGCTTTGAGGTGGTTATGTGTGCTTAAAACTGGTTGTCATACAAATGAGGAGAAAGTTAAGCAATGCACGCCCGCATATGCATTGAGAAGTGCCTGAAAATAATGTTGAAAATTCCCTTACCCAACTGTTAATTTTTTAAAAAAATAGTAGCATGAGGAGTGTTAAGCTTATTTATTCTTTGTGTTAATTTTTTTGTTTCCAATACCTTCATCAACAATTTGGATTCTAGATCTATGCGTGCGCATTGCCCTTTATGTGTCCTTCTGACCTCCCAGAATTGACAACTTACCCACTAGTGGGCGTCAACCATCCCATTTCTGAGTCATCCCTTGTCATGCTTAGAAGAATCACCCCGAAATTGTGGGGTTGCTAATCACTACCTTAATTTGTTCAACTAATCTTGTTTTTATCTCTTCTAGATTGAAGGCTGCATTTTTTTCTCCTGCACAGCCATTGTTGCATTGAACTGCAGCAAAGGTCCTTACAACAGTTTAAAAATCAAGAGGTGTTTGTTTACTTACCCTTTTAAATTTAGTAAGTTTAATGAGGGTCAGAAATGGGAACTACATTACTGCAGTGTTTGTTTGAGGAAACTTGAAATAACAGTTGTGTTTTGTCTGCCAGAATTAAGGAAAAAAAATTCTTCATTATAAAATATTAGTGAGCCCTCTTAGTGGGACTTAAGGATTGTTATTGTTATTAATATAATATGATGAAACTGAAGCATGTTTAAAAATGAATCATATTGAGTTGTATAAAAAATCACTTGACTTGCCATTCCCCCATACAATAGAGAGGGAGAGCATATTAAATTTGCCTCTGCGCCTACACATATATGTCCACCAAATAATCTTTTTTCTTTGTCCCATCCATAACATCTTATTCTTTCTAGTCCGTTATGACTAACTTCATATGCTGATGTGGCAGATTGATTTTCTTTAATATGCAGCTCACTTACTATTTGACAGCATGTAATGGTTGCTTTTGGTTTGACTACTTCCACCCTGCTATGAGGAAAGTTTCTTCCAAATTTGACAAGGAGGGTAGACAGGGAATCCTTTTAACTTTGAGTGAATACAATTAGGTATATGCAATTGTTTGGTTTAGGATAATTTTTTATAAAGCTAAAAATGATAAAAAAATTAAAAATTAAAAAGTATTAAAATGGTAGGCAACCAAACCAATGCACAAAGTTCCTAAGCCATATCAGGGTCTGGTGAAGCCATGATATGCGCAGCCTTACATCTACGTTAGAAGAGGCTGTTTCAATGAGTTAAGAGTCTGGGGAAGGTGTTACATATGCAGGCTAATGCAGCCTTAGCCTACATTTGGATAGGCTGTTTCCATGAAGCTTGATGGTGGTTTAATGGGATCACCAGCTTCCTTGAGTTTCCCCTCAAGTGCAGTCCCTCTCAAATGAAGCTGTTTTTCACTTTATTTCAGCTATGAAATCCAAGAAAATCTGTCCACCATAGGATGGGAGAGAGATCTTTAAGAGTTTATGCCAGCTGAAAGCCAGCAAAGGGGGTTCAAAGGGGCTTATTAGAGAGAGATGCAATGCCTACACAAGGCTCTCTTGCCATTTGAGAGGGTAAGATGTACGGAGTAATGAAATCTTACCCACATGCTTGGAAAGGTGGACCTTGACCTTCATGTTTGCATGTAACACCTTTAGCATTGAGTCAATGCTTGCCGTGAGATAGAGATTCGTGGTTCTTAATTAGTGAGCATGTGGCAGACATGCTTACTTCTTAGCCGTCCAAATGACCATGTATATGCATGAACACACATGTAGGGACCAAGCAGGACATAACAAATGGCATAGGAGCCAACTCTGCATCAGCAGCTTTGTGTGCACTGGAGTGATCTAATATATTGTTCCTCACATTCTGCACCACTGTTCATTTCCCATACTGATCATGGAACACCATGAGCAGCAGGGTGTTGAGGTCTGCAATTTGAAGTGCATATTTTTACTTGTCCATTCATGGGAAAAAGAAAGAGATTCTTCTCAGAGAGCTTTTCCTGTACCTCCAGTACCCAAAATGGATCACCTTCGCTCACATGAGCATATTCAGGAATGATGGCTTTGTTACAGACGTTATGTGTATAGTTCTGGTTTCAAACTGAAACTGATAATCCCTTTTTTCAAGTCTCATGGAGTTTATGTGGGTTGAAATTTTAGAATGACCATTCTAAGGACTGGTTAAACTGTGCCATATAATTCTTAGTCCTACTGCTTTTTACTCACAGTATAATTTGAATACAAGGGACCAAATTAATATGATTTTTATACCTGATTCAGATTTTTGAGCCTCATTGAAGATGATATATTGACACAAGTACTTTTTAAGTATTTTTTTGAAAAATTACTTAATTTTTAAAACATTTGAAACAGGGGCAGAAGGCCTTCCTTTTAATAAGTGTTTCAAGGGCTAAATATTGCTAAATTTTTACTTGATTCCTTCGCTTAAAACATCTGCCTGTGAGATCAATTATGCAAGCCTCAGTGAGTGAGTTGACCCTGCTTTGTGAGAGTGACTAAAAAGTTCTAGCTTGCACCACTTCGTCTTGGATTCTTTGTTGCAGGAACATTGATGGTTTAATCAAAATCCTTTGCTTGATGCATAATATTGAATCTTCAAATCTTTCTAGAGCTTATTGGAAAATACTATAGGACTTAATAGAAATGATTTTAGTTGTTGGCGCTCCACATGTATTTGCATTTTCAGATTCTTATTACATGCTATTATTGGTGTCACCTGTCTTTTCTTTCAGGCTCAAAGAATTTGGAGGCTGGTGTGAATAATTTGTTGCCGCATCATGACTGCGTTCTGTATTTGCTTGTTCATCTGCTTGCATCTGTGTTAATTAACTAAATTCTTATGTGAACAATTCCAATGAATGGGAAAAATTTGTGATTTTCATTTTTTTAAGTTGCATACTTGTTTTATTCTTTAGTTATCTTACTGGACAACTTATAAGGCCTTTCTTTTTTTTTGGCTTTGATCTTCCATCTTCTATCGTTGCAGTTCATTTTAACACCTTCAAATCCCAAGTCATTATGTTCATTTTGTTATATTTTCTCCAAATATGGTAGCTATTTCTCCAGGATCATTTTCTAGAAAATTGTTCAATTATGTTTTTTCAACTGATTTGGTTATTTATTTTTGATGATTTCTGCAGCAGTCAACCTTTTCCCATTTCTTCAGGAGTCAGTTCACTTGCATCAGGTGGTTAATTTGCTTTTACAATGGCAGACGCTGAAAATGTCCTTCCACCTTCAAAGAAGAGGGCAGCTGGAAGGGAACTTTCTCGAGATAACCCTGGTCTTGATGATGAGGAAGATACTTCTGAACAAGAAACTGGAACTTTCAAGAAAGCTAGCAATGAGGTGCTGGCAACCAGAAGAATGGTCAAAGTTCGTCGCCAGCAAACCACATCTGGTCCCTCTTCCAACCCTTTTGCTGGGATCCGTTTGGTCCCTCTTACTGAACCCAGTGTGACTCCTGCTGAAACTGCCCCTGAAGCAAATACTGCTGGTGAGAAACCTGTTTCAGAAGCTTTAGGTGGAGAGAATAACGTGTGTGACAAGCAGAAAGATGAGAATGATAAACAGCCTGAAAACAAGACTGATGAGCCAGAGGCTGAATCTGCTGCAGGTGTGGAAAATGCTGCAGAAAAGAACGGGGAAACTGTCAATGAGGCAGCTGGTTCTGAGAAGAGCAGTGAAATTGTCAATGAAGCAGCTGGTCCTGAGGCAGATGATGAAAAAGCAGCAGAGGTTGATAAAACTGAGAAAGAAGATCTAAAAGAAAATGTTGGTGAAGATAAAGATTCAAGTGAGGAGACAGCAAGGTTTAGTTCATTCCAACAGCTTTCAAGCAGCCAAAATGCATTCACAGGTCTTGCTGGAAGTGGGTTTTCTGGTTCAACTTTCTCTTTTGGATCAACTGTTGTTAAGGATGGGTTTGTATTGGGTGCTAGTTCTGGTTCTCCATCAAAAAATGAACAACCTTATCCTTCTTTTGGTTTTGGTCTACCCAATAATGGGAATTCGTCCGTCTTTGGCACAAGAGGGGTGTCCATAGTGTCTAAGAACGGGGGTAGTTTCCCATCAATGCGGGAAGTTCCTGTTGAGACAGGGGAAGAGAATGAGAAAGCTGTTTACCAAGCTGACTCTGTGCTGTATGAATTTATCGACGGAAGCTGGAAGGAACGAGGGAAGGGAGAACTCAAGGTTAATGTCTCCACAAGTGGGACAGAAAGAGCAAGGCTTGTAATGAGAGCTAGGGGAAATTACAGGTTGATTTTGAATGCAAGTCTTTACCCAGATATGAAGCTCACAAATATGGACAAGAAGGGCATCACTTTTACATGCATGAATAGCACAGGTGAAGGGAAAGATGGTTTTTCTACATTTGCTTTGAAGTTCAAGGATGTCTCCATAGTTGAAGAGTTTCGGGCAGCTGTTATGGCACATAAAGATAAAGTGCCTGCTGCTTCAAAGACACCAGAATCAGCATCAGTTGCTGCTTCAGAGATGCCAGAAGCTGCGGCAACCATGGATTCAAAGACACCAGAAACAGCTACTGCTTCCAACACACAAGAAGTGGCTACTGCTTTAAAAACGCCAGAAAATTCTCCGAAGGCTTCCAGTGACTAGGTGAGGTGTAACTCAGTAAAACCGAGTTTTATTCTATCAGGAAGCCACCTTTGGGGAGCTGAAAATATGTACGTTCAAGAGTTTGGTAGTTCGGGAACCTGAGAGCTTCTGGCTGTTGGAGAGTCATCAATTTGTTGTTGTTTTGTCTTTACTCTGGTCATGGACCAATGTTCTAGCTTCCTTAAATCCTGGGGGTCACACTGCATAATTTTATAGTTCTTAAGACTTTGAATATTTCACATATTTTATAACCATATTTTAATTATTAAGTTATATATGAAAATGGCAACGAAACCCATATTAAAGATGCCATGAACATCCCTGATTGTTTTAATCAAAATACCTCCCACTGGTTTAGGAAGTGGTAGAAATTTGATTTGAAGCAGCAGTCACTGACTGATGCCATCAGCTTCTGCTGGCAAAGTCCTTCTGTTTCCCGGACATTTTAGATGCTGATCAAGCATACATAGAAGTGTTTTCTTGACATGGTCTTTCTCAGCTGGAGCGCCTGTGGTCCTCTCTGCTGCGGATGCAACTCATTATATTTGGGTCCTATCAATTTGAATTGGGTACTTTTCAATAGGGTTCATTTCAGTTTGCAGGCACCCAGAGAGTCTGCTGACCAGCAAAATTTATCAGTATCTTAACTAGAAGCTCACCACCTATGGTTGGGATTTGGTTGTGGTATGATAAAAATGCAGAAGGGGAAAATTTTCTATTGATCATATGCATTTTTACAAAATAATCACTCTATTTGTAAGAGTAAACATTGCTATAAATGTAATGTTATGAGGCTTGATTTTCTGTGCTTAATCTTCATTGCTACAATCGGTAGTGCTTGATTTGAGGCTTGATTGCTGCAATTAATCTTTGTTTTATGCAATTGGTAGTGCTTGATTCGAGGCTTGATTGCTACAAATCGATTGCTACAATTGATCTCATAACTGTCTATGCTCCCCCTCAAATTGGAGCATTAAGGTTTGTAATGCCCAACTTGGATTTGAAGAAGACAAATAAATCACGATCCAAAGGTTTTGTGAAGAGATTTGCCTACTGTTGGGACATGGGTGAATAAGTGGGAGTAAGAATACCAGCGTGAATATGGTCATGCACCAAGTGGCAATCAATTTCTATGTGCTTGGTGCGTTCTTGAAAAATAGGATTGCGTGCAATATAAATGGCAGCTTGATTGTCGTAGTGGAGTAGTGCAGGTTAAGGATGGGAGATGGCGAGTTCATGAAGAATAGATCGTAACCATGTAATTTCACAAGTAGTGTTAGCCATGACACGATATTTATCTTTAGCAGAAGAGTGAGAGATAGTGGTTTGCTTCTTTCTCTGCCAAGAGATAGGGTCGTCTCCAAGTTTGACAACAAAGCCGGTGGTGGACTGTTGAGTCATAGGGTAGTTGGCCCAATTAGAGTCACAATAGGCTGATAATTGAAAACTGCAGGTGCAAGAATAAAACAAGCCATAACCAGGAGTGGACTTTAAATACCGAAGTAAGCGGAAGATGACTTATTGATGTGGCTCACGAGGAGCATGCATAAACTAGCTTAGAATATTCACCGTGTAAGCAATTTTTGGACGTGAAATGGTCAAGTGGACGAGACGACCAACTAGGCGGTGGTAGGATGCTGGATTATCAAGAAGAGCACCATTAGTGTCATTGAACTTGAGATGTTGCTCCATAGGAAAGTAACAGGACGAGAGTCAAGTTGACTAGCATCAGAGAGGATGTCCATAATGTATTTGTGTTGGTTGAAAAACATTCTATCATGTGAGCGTGCTATTTCAATGCCAAGAAAATACTTCATATTCCCTAGGTCTTTGATGTTGAATGTAGTAGCCAAGTGGTTCTTGAGGGCAGTGATGGTGGGTAGGTCATTGCTAGTAGTAAGAATGTCATCAACATATATTAGAACGACAGTGAACACGGTGCCCATGGTCTTGATGAAGAGACTATGATCAACATTAGATTGACAAAAACCTGCCAAGGTAAGGATATGAGACAGTTTGGAGTACCATTGGCGAGAGGCTTGCTTAAAACCATATAAAGATTTGTGCAAGTGGCAGAAACACTGCTCCCTCTTAGGACAATAATTGGGAGGTGGATGCATGTAGACATCTTCATCAAGATCACTATGAAGGAAGGCATGTGAACATCCAATTGGTGTAAAAACCAACTTTTAGCTGCAGCTATAACAAAAAGACAACGAAGTGTAACAAATTTAGCAACAGGAGCAAAAGTATCATGATAATCTAAACTGTCGGCCTAAGAGTGTGTCTAGAGGGGTGGGGGTGAATAAACTATTTTGGTGGATAATAAATTTTTCTACAAAACAATAAAACTGTGGCAAGATACAAGCAATTTATCACAAATATTTGCAAAGTAAAAATCACAAGTAAATAAAGTAGATAAGAGAGAAAAAAAACTTGATACTGTGATTTTAATGTGGTTCGACACCTAACCTACGTTCACGCCTTGAGGCTAACTCAAGGATTGTAAAATCCACTATGTAATCTCCTTTCAAGATGAAGAAGCCTTTACAACTTGGGATCAAATCCTTGATGCAAACCAAAAGCTAATTCATGGAGTTCACCAAGAACCTCCTTCAATATGGTTCACTAAGAACCTCTGATTCACCAAGAATCAATTAACAATCACAATGAATGTAGTGAAGACTCCTTCTTGAGCTGATAATACAATGTAAATCTTCACACTACTCTCTTTAGCAAATGATATGTAACAAGAACAAAGAGCAAGAGAGTTTTGAGCATATATGATAACCTAGAATGAATGCAACAACCACTTGATCACTAATCAATGTGTTTAATAAATGCAAATGACTTGTATTTATGGGCAAAGGGATGAGCAAGCCGTTGTCAGGTTGTTGGGCATTTAATGAGATAAGACAAGTTAAAAACTAGCCATTTTAAGCTCGCAGTTTTAGGTTTCACGATGCAAATCGTCGATGATTTCAGTCGATTCATCGATGAGTTGCCCTAAGTCGTCAACAAATTACCCCTATTCGTCAATGAGTCACTTGGGCTAAAAACTAAACATTTATCTACTGAAAAATTTAGTCGAAATTTCAAGCTAATTCATCGACGAGTTCCCCTAATTCGTTGACGATTCACCCCTATTCGTCGACGATTTTCTGGGCAGAAACTCAATTTGCCTACTAATGTAATTAGTCGATGAATACACCCAAGTAGTCGGCAATTTGTCTTGTTTTTCATACCAATAAGCCTTTTAATGAATTAACCCATTCTTGGACAAAAGTATATGAAAAATATTAAGTCTAATGAAGATTAATACTTGTCCTTATGAACTTCCAATAGATTATAAGATATCTTGTGTATGAAAATGCTTTTGAAAACTCATTTTGATATCTTATGCACTAGTATGAATCAGTATGCATATGTATTTGCTCAACTCTTGCTAGTTATTCTTACTAATATCATAAACACAAGAGTTACAAGAAATCCTACCTCACACACAACTCATTACATATGTAAGACTTTATAAGGCTTCAGTTGGTTGTGTTTGGGTATTCCTTGTGTAAGCTTTGACCATTGTTTCATTGAAATTCACCTTAAGCTTGTGCTTGCTCCATTATTGACCTATTGTCCTATACTACACTAGAGTGCACAGATTAGTTAACCTACGGGTCCTCAATGGGTTGTTATAATCAAAACCTACTAGATTAGGATACTTTAGCTACTAAGGCTAGCAATCTCCCCATTTTCAATGATGACAAACCATTGGTGTTTTTGTAGGATATTTCTTAAAAACTCCTTATTGGCCTTACAAGGCTTAAAATCTTGTTTTGATGATAACAAATCAGAGGAACTTAACATATTTGGTTAAGTGACGATATTTCAGGACTCAAGTATGTGAATACAAGGTCAGGTGCACATAAGGATTATTGAAAGTTTATACTCCAAAGAAAGAAGATCTTATGAAGTTTATACTATTAAAGTATGGATTCAATGATGATTTGATGAAGCTTAAGGTGAATTGAAGTTGAAAGTTAAGATAGACTCAAGAGATGGAAAAGCATGAAGACTTAAGTGCTTAGAATGTATGAGTCTTAAGAAGTCTCATGTAAGTAGTTCAAGCGATTTCAATATGGATACATGTAACTTGGTTAATTTCTTGGACTTTGATACCTTTTAAAATACTTGGAAAATATTTTTATGAGGTCAAAAGTTATTTCAAAAAGGTTAAAATTATTTTTTGAAATGAAAAGCACAAAAAACAGGATTTTCCAAATTCCGTTCTTTTTTCTATATCTGCATTGATGTGCATTTTTCCCTATCAAAAACTCCTTATCTTAAAGAGCGTTTAACATGAAAGTTGTGGAATTTTCTCTTAAATTTCTGTTGATACCAAGAACGTCTAATTTGGAATTATATAGAAAACGTTATGATCAAAATACTAAAGGGTGGTCAAAGTTGTCAGGCGCCTAAATGTGTTGACCCATGCGTCTGACACAAGGACATAATGAAATTGGGCAAACCCGAGAGGATCTAGGCGACTGACTCTTCAAACCCAGTCGACCGACTCTTCGAAATTTAGATTTTTAAAAGTAACGGGAAGTTTCCAAAAATTGAGTTTTTGAATTCTAAACGTTATAAAAACTTGGGAAACACTCTAAGTCACTTGGGGAACACGAAATACACCTTCTAAACTCTATAAATATTCCCCAAGACAAATGATTTTAACCACAAAGAATTAAAATCACTAATCAAGCTATTTTTGCTTACAATCTTCAAAAAGCTCTCTTGCTCACATACTTGCTAAAGTTTCTACTGAGTCTTACTGATAAATTTCTCATCGATCTTTGCGCACAAATTCTAAATATTTCAATCTAAGAAAGAACCCGATGATATACACTTGAACTTAATCTTTCTATATTGTTATTTAATTGAAGTATATATTTTTTTAATTATACTAATCTGCTTTTATTGAGAGTGTCTTTGTAGACCAATTTTTTTTGTTATTGATTTTCTTGACGGTTCAGGTTGTTTGGATCATTGTACCGAGAGTGGGGTATCGCTTAAAGAGGAGTGCTCTATCCTATTGAAAGAGTATTGTAAAGGTTTGCTCCGTCCGTAAATGAGTGGTATAAGGAAACCCTTAGGTGCGTTGCCTAAGGCAAGGATGTAGGTGGGTATAGCCGAACCTCGTAAAAATCTCGGGAGTACATTGATTGATCTTTTGCGGAAACCTCAAAGGGAGTACATTGATTAATCTTTTGTGGAAACCTTGAATAAAGGAAGTGTGTTGATTGATAGATATCAAAAACTAAATTTGGAAAGACTGCCAAATTTCTAAGTGATTCTTTATCAGCATACTAATTTGTTTATTGGATTGACATACTTAAAAGCAAAACGAAAATCTGATATTGGTTGTGTATTCACATCAAGGTTTGAACTTGAAACTGATATATTGAAGTACTGAACGTTTAAAGCTGAGACTTAATTATTTGATATTTTGAAATTCAGTTTGACATCATCTTCATTCATTAATTAAAGAAAATTTGAGTTTTTGCTCAAGCTGGTCTTTAACATAAAAGATTGATTGGATTGAATTTTCAGATAAAGCCTTGAAAGTTGAAATTGTTGAATACATAGCTGATATAAATTTTGTGAAATAAATTATTCTATTGAAACAAAATTACAAGATAGTTAAGATAAATTTCATATATCAATATTCTCTTTGAAGTATACTGGAAAAAAAAAATCTGATCTGAATATTCATCTATTGAAATTCTAAAAGTTGAATTGGCAATATTATCTCTTGTTGATAATAATTGAGTGAAGAGTGTGATTGTTGAATATATATATTTTTTGAATCAAAACTAAAATTGAAGAAGGGTTATACTTGACTAAAAGTTTACAAAGAAAATTTTAAAACCCAATTCACCCCCCTCTTAAGAGTACACCTTACTTTTCAATTGGTATCAGAGCGAGGTTGTAGCAAATCTTAATCTAGAAGCTACATAAAGATTTAAATTGCACACCAAGGTGTATCTCCTTTCTTCGAGGGTCAATCCTCTTGTAGACCACTCTTTTTTGCGATGTCAACTATACTTTTTGGAAACAACGAATGAGGATATACTTGCACACCATGGATTGGAAAGCTTGGAAAGTTGTCACACATGATGACCACATCTCTACCAAAAACATAGATGGCAAAGAAGTATCCAAAAAGGAAAAAGACATGACCGATAATGATTTTAAGATACTACAAGTTAATTCAAGTGTCATGAATGCACTATATTGTGCCTTGGATGTAAATAAGTTTAATAGGGTCATGGCCTGAAAGTCAGCTAAAGAAATTTGGGATAAGCTAGAGTTAATGTATGAAGGAACAGTTGATGTTAGAGATAATAGAATCGACATGCTCACAAACAAGTATGATGCCTTTAGGATGAACCCGAATGAAACTATTACTAGTATGTACACTAGGTTCACCCATATAATAAACTCCCTCAATGCCTTAGGGAAAAACTACTCTACATATGAGATGATTCAGAAAATCCTTACAGGACTTCCACCAATTAGGGAACCTAAGGCAACTGCAATAACTGAAGGAAGAAATTTGAAAAATACCTCTCTAGATGAATTAATAGGATCCCTACTCACATATGAGATGACAATAAATGAAAGAAGGAGAAAATCTAAAGCCAAGGAATCCATTGCATTTAAATCTTCAAATGAAAGTTCTAGTGATGAGGATGAAGAGACAATGGATGTAAATGATACAACCTTCATAACCAAGAAACTTGCAAAAATCCTTAGAAAGAAGAATAAATTTAGAAGAAAAATTCGGAACTCAAAATCAGATAAATAAGAAGAAGAAGAAATCAGTAAGAAGAAAACAAAGACTAAACTTCCAACGTGTTATAATTGTAAGAAAGTTGGACACATAAAATTAGATTGTCCACAACTTAAGAAGGACTCCAAGAAGAAAAATGAAAAGGCAATGAAGGTCACTACATGGGAAAATATTAGTACAAGTAGTTCAGAAAGTGAATCAAGTGATCAAGAAGTTGCTTATACTTGCTTTATGACATGGGATGATGATGAAGAACAAAGTTCCATATCCAAATCATTAAATGACTTATAAAATGAATCTTGTTCATCTGAGGAATCCAATATTAAGAATATTCCATCTTATGAAGAATTACAAAGTGAACTATTCATTGTTCATAAAATTCTAGTTAAAGTAACTAAACGATACATTTCATTGAAAAATAAGAATGGAACTATTATGAAAGAATTAGAATCTAAAAATTTTGCTAAAAGAGAAAAGGATTTAAAAATCAAGAGATTAGAAAGCAAGAATGAAAATATGATGAAAGAATTGGAAGATCTGAGATCCCAAACTTCCATTGATAATGAGAAAGATCTATATATTTCTGAACTAGAAAACAAAATCAGCAAAATGTCTCAAAATCAAGAAAAAGGTAAAAATACACAAGACCTAAAAATCTATGATCTTGAAATGAAAATTGAGGATCAAAATAAAATAATTTACAACTTCACTAGAGGAAAAGAAAATCTTGATAAAATGATTGGCGCACAAAGAATGTCATTGAATAAAGAAGGCATAGGATTCAATGAAATTGAGAATACAAGAAAAAAAGAACCTTTACATGGGGTACTTTACAAAAGCCTCCAAAGACTATGTTAGCACCTCCTCAAATGCTTAGACACATACCACATGTTTTCTATGTAAGGAGAAAGGACATATTAAGTTTGAATGTCCATTAAAAAGAAAGGGTGCAAAAATCAGACAATTTTGGGGAATAAAAGAATTAACTCTTGTTAAACCATCCGGACCCAAGAAAGTATGAGTACCTAGATAAAAAGCCTAGTTCACAAACTAAGGACTCCAAAGATATTAGGATTAGTCATTCCCTTTTTAGAAATCAAGAAAGCTAAATCTATACTAAAATGAAAAGGGATGCCTCCATAGCCTACAAGATTCAAGATAGCCAATTCAAATA
Organism: Malania oleifera; assembly: GCF_029873635.1. Lineage (NCBI taxonomy): Eukaryota > Viridiplantae > Streptophyta > Magnoliopsida > Santalales > Ximeniaceae > Malania > Malania oleifera. The sequence goes on from NC_080422.1 coordinate 15,981,250, forward strand.
TAAGAAGAAAATTTCTCCTTGTTCAATATATGGAAAGCTACTTAATCCAATTTAATACAAAGATATTGAACTAGTTGAAATGGAAAATCTTATAGAAGAGTTTATGAGCTTATTGATGACTATAACATTGAAACAAATGAATACAAAAATGGTATTGTTGGCCACAAATCAAGAAATCTTGGATTGTACAAGGCTTATCTTCGAAATCAAGGAAGTCATTTGCTTCAAAAAGCCAATTTAGAAAGTCATTTGAAGCTTGATAAAATGACAAATCAAAAGAGAGAGATTGAGTTGCAAAATTGAAATAACTTGCTAAACATGAGCAAGTTATGATACTAATGATATTGATATGATATTGGTATTATTCTAGATATTGGTATCCATAAGTACGTACATGAAATTAATTGATATTTGAGCATGACATGATAAATTTAAAAGCATGCTTGGTAATCTTGACACCTTCATGAATATATAGTTTATACTTCAAGAATGAAATTCTAAATTTATTGAATATGAAATACATTTCATTCAGGGGGAGTTATACTTATTAAGTAATGATATCATGATTACTGGAAATTATTGAAAATTCTGATATACAATCTTTTTTATATTCTCATGCTATTTTGGGACTTATTGTCTATTTTTTATGCATGATGAATGCAAAGTTTCTACCTCTGTGCCTTCACTGAATATATACTTTTGCTTATGTTTGCTCTTTGCCTTAGTATTTATATGTTTTTCTTGATATCTTACTATTTTTGATTGATGTCAAAAGGGGAAGAAGTTTTGGGTAAAAATTGAGCATGATAATTGATTTTGAATTATGACATGATGTGATATTAAGCTAATCTTGATAAATGAGAATGATATTGAAATTGATCGTGAATTCTGACATGTTTATTGAAGTTGATCTTGATATTGAAAATATTATTAAGTTGATGCTTATTGTAAGGAGGAGCCGTTTTAAGGCTTACTCATTTCTTGTTTATCATCATAAAAAAGTGGGAGATTGTTGGCCTTACAAGACTTAAAATCTTATTTTGATGATAAAAAATTAGAGGAACTTAACATATTTGGTTAAGTGATGATATTTCAAGACTTAAGTATGTGAATACAAGGTCAAGTGCACACAAGGATTATTGAAAGCTTATACTCCAAAGAAAGAAGATCTCATAAAAATTATACTATTAAAGTATGGATTCAAAGATGATTTGATGAAACTTAAAGTGAATTGAAGTTGGAAGTCAAGATAGACTCAAGAGATGAAAACATGAAGACTTAAGTGCTTAGAATGTATAAGTCTTAAGAAGTCTCATGTAAGTACTCTAAGCGATTTTAATATGGATACATGAGGCTCTTAGGTTAATTTATTGGATCTAGATACCTTTTAAAATACTTGAAAAATAATTTTATAAGGTCAAAATTTATTTCAAAAAGGTTAAAAGCACCAAAACAAGATTTTCCAAATTCTGTTTTTTTTTTTTTATATCCGCATTGATGTGCATTTTTATCTATCAAAAACTCCTTATATTTAAGAGTGTTTAACATGAAAGTTGTGGGATTTTCTCTTAACTTTCTGTTGATACCAAGAAAGTCTAATTTTGAATTGTATAGAAAAAGTTATGACCAAAATACTGAAAGGTGGTCAAAGCTATCAGGCGCCTGAATGTGTTGACCTAGGCGATTGACACAAGGACAAAATGAAATTGGGCAAACCCGAGAGGATCTAGGTGACTGACTCTTCAAACTCAGTTGACTGAATCTTTGAAATTTAATTTTTAAAAGTAACGGGAAGTTTCCGAAAATTGAGTGTTTGATTTCTAAACGTTATAAAAACTTTGGAAACACTCCAAGTCACTTGGGGTACATGAAATACACCTTCTAAACTCTATAAATACCCCCAAGACAAATGATTTTAACCACCAAGAATTAAAATCACTAATCAAGCTCTCTTTGCTTACAATCTTCAAAAAGCTCTCTTGCTCACATACTTACCAAAGTTTTTACTGAGTCTTGCTGATAATTTCTCACCGATCTTTGCGCACAAATTCTAAATCTTTCAATCTAAGAAAGAACCGAGCATTGTATCGCTTGGAGAGGAGTGCTATATCCTATTGAAGGAGTGTTGCAAAGGTTTGCTCCGCTTGTAAAGGAGTGGTATAGTGAAATCCTTAGGTGCGTTGCCTAAGGGGAAGATGTAGGCGAGTATAGCCGAATCTCGTAAAAATCCTGATGTCTCTCTCTTTCTCTAAATCTCTTTAATTTCTTGCACATATATAAATTGCATGGATGAATGTTTATTATGTGAAAAATAACTTGTGATTGGGAATTGTAACGAGAGTACGTTGATTGATCTTTTGCAGAAAGCTCAAAGGGAGTACGTTGATTAATCTTTTGCTGAAACCTTGATTAAAGGAAGTGTGTTGATTGATAGTTATCAAAAACTGAATTTTGAAAGATTGCTAAATTTTTAAGTGATTCTTTATCAGCATACTAATTTGTTTATTGGATTGACATATTCAAAAGCAAAACTAAAATTTGATATTGGTTGTGTATTCACATCAAGGTTTGAACTTGAAACTGATTTATTGAAGTGCTGAATGTTTAAAATTGAGACTTATTTATTTGATATTTTGAAACTCAGTTTGACATCATCTTCATTTATTAATTAAAGAAAACATGATTTTTTGCTCAAACTGGTCTTTAACATAAAAGATTGATTGGATTGAATTTTCAGATAAAACCTTGAAAGCTGAAATTGTTGAATGCATAGCTGATATGAGTTTTATGAAATAAATTATTCTATTGAAACAAAATTACAAGATACTTAAGATAACTTTCAGATATCAATATTGTCTTTGAAGCATACTAAAAATAAAATCTGATCTGAATATTCATCTATTGATATTCTAGAAGTTGAATTAGCAATATTCTAGAAGTTCAATTTTGTTATCTCTTGTTGAATTAACAAAATTACAAGATATATATTTATATTTTTTGAATCAAAACTAAAATTGAAGAAGGGTTATACTTAACTAAAAGTTTACAAAGAAAATTTTAAAATCCAATTCACCCCCTCTTGAGATTACACCTTACTTCCCCCCCCCCCTTCAAAATATGCATACTTGTTTGAAATTTAAGAAACCATTCCTCCCCCTTACTGTATGCATTTCATGCATAATAAAAGTATTCAACTTTAAGTTTCACAATCTTGCAACATTTTAAAAGTTCATTTTAATATGAATCAGCAAGCAAAAACTGAACTTTTCAATGAGACTAGGTATATCCAACAATTCAACAGTATTTCCAACAGATAACCAGTATGTCCAACAGATAAACAGTATGTACAACGAATAACCAGTATGTCCAACAGTATTTAATATATCCAACAAGTCTTTTCCTACATGTGTATTGTTGCAACGTCCCCGAACGCAGCGGAAATAAGGCGCCCTTAGGTGGTGCGAACTGAAAAAGGTGGTTTTTTTTTTTTGGGAAAATATGGTGTGAAGGATTTAAGGGTATATTTATTTATTTAGACTTTAAAAGCCTCAGAAGTATTAAAATAACATATTATTTAGGATTAATTTAATGGAACTAGAATTTTTGATTCAGGGTTTGGGTGAGCGCCACAAGTATGTTTCCGGAGTCCCTATCAGCGTAGTTCAAGAAACTAGATAAGGGGAAAAATATATATTAAATCAGAATTTTTATGAATTTAATGAAAAATAAATTGTGTTATATGTATATGTATATGTTTCGGTATGGGTTTAAAATGCCAACTGTTTAAATTATATTTTTTCGAGTTTAGGGCTGTTTATTAGATATGTATATGAGAAAATGAACTAATGAAAGTGGAAAAATATTTTAAGAGTAATTATGTAAGGAATGAAAGGTATTTTTGGTATATAAACGTTAAATGTTGGTTGACTTATTTTACAGACAATGTATGAATTTTATTACTAAACCGTGTGGCATGAGATTCTGTGAAAATATATATTAAATGTATGAAATGCTGGTTAAGTAATGCATTGTGAATAAAACATGATATGGACTATATTGCTTGTGTGTGTTAATACAACCATGTAAACAACTAAAAAATGCTGGGTAAACAGCTGAAAGATGCTGGGTAAATATGTAATAGCTGCAAAATGCTAGGTAGAACAGTTAAAAGATGCTGGGTAAATGTATGGCAGCTGAAAAATGCTGAGTAAAATAGTTGAAAGATGCTGGGTATGAAATGAAATGAAATGAAAAGGGAAATGAATGTGAATAGTGTAAAATGGGAAAGAGTCACTTAAAGTGAAATGCAATGCAATGTCAAGCTATGAATATGAACAAATGTGTATGATTGAATAATGATAGAAAGAATGAGGTATTATGATATTAGAAGTATGCATGTATGTAGAACATGTTACGATTGGGTGAGGCGTACCTTTCGCCTAAGGACTTGCTGAGTAAGGTGAGTGCACTAGTAGCTACAGATGTGGCAGTAGCCGCATAACGTACTAGGGCAGAGGGAACCTACTTGTATAAGTGGGTAGATTTCCCTATCCTTAGGGCCTTTTCCAGTAAGCTATTGTTGAACGGTGTGAGTACGAGATTAATTTATCACTTGAGGGCTTACTGAGTAAGGTGAGTGCCCTGGTATGCTTTAACTGTGACCTTTGGGTTGCCTAGGTATTAGAGTAGAGGGGTGCTACTTGTATGAACAGGTAATCACCCCTATCCTTGGGTAATCTCGGGGGTTAAATCTTTTGCATGTGTTTGGTTAGGATCAGAAAATGATTTCAGAAATTTTATTAAAGATTCACAAATGTTGAATATTATGTTGATTATAATCTCGTGTTAGCCACATACTGTTTTGATATGTATGTTCCTTCCCTTACTGAGATGTGTCTCACTTGAATATGAAATTATCTTTTTCAGGATTTCCTCGAGATCGAGCTTAGAGAGCTCGAGATTTTATAGCATTTTTGGTAAATAGAAAGAGAAAATGGTATATTTTTGTGTTAATTTTGATATGTATATTTTATGTTTTATGATTTATGTTTTAAGTTTTATAAGATATGGATGGTTGTGAAACATACTAGTATTTGTGGATAATGTGTTGGAGACATGTATATATTTGAATACAGGTGGATGATTAATTTATTATGATTGGTAGTTAGAATTAGTAAACTCTGGTATTATGTTATATGGAGATTATGTTTATGTTTTCCACTGCGTATATGTTGATTATAGATTATTAGAGATTTTATTAGGTATAACATGCTGGACCAGGATTTAAAATAAAAAAAAAGAATCAACTACAAATTTTTTTTTTTTTTGTTTTTAAGAAATTATAATAATTGTTCTTTTCAAAATTTAATTTTTTGTTTCAAAGCTCGACTTAGTTTAGGGTTAGTTTTATTAAAGCTCGTGTTTTTATCATGTTCTTGTCACGCCCCGAACCTGGAAATGCGATCCGGGGTGAAAATGTAATCTAACCTGTCCCTATATCCAATAAAACATTCTATGATAAAGTACAAAGGATGAGGGTCCGACCTCATGGGGTTCCCAGGCACCCTAAACACATCCAAACACAATAGAATATACGCAGCGCAAAAGGTCATTCTATGTATATAAAGCACCATACCAGAGTCTATACAAGAGCAGAAACAGGCTCTATTAAAACGTACAAACGAGTGCTCAAATACATCTCAAAATGGCAACCCACCAAAATACAGTCCTAGCACTTACCTAAGCGCTAACCGCAGTTAACCGACCACTACGCTCCTTACACTAGGACGCTAGTTTCGATTATTTGAAGGACCTATAAAAATGTATATACAGCAAGGGTGAGACACCTCTCAGTAAGGAAGAACACAGGTTATATCGGTGTGTGACATTTGAGTGTTATCATGATACAACATACACACAGTTAAATGCAGTCCAGTACTAATTTCACAAAAGTGCATACAAGCACACACACACATGATCAGCAATCCCGGTGTCGTCACACCCATCGTCCCAAAGCCAGCCTGCGACATACGACGTTGGCCCGTAGCCAACCCGCGAACACGGCGCCACTGTCACATGGCTAGTCCCAAACTCCCATGGCATCGTACCGGCGCTAACTGGTGGATCCACACCCTTTGGCCCAATCTACCGAAATAGGATCACGCCCTCGAATATATAGCTGAACACTCTTACCTACATGGCAGGCGATAAACACACGCCCTTGGATATAGAGCCGGACACTCTCAGTACCTGAAACAATTCGGAACCCCGTTTCTACTACCATTTCAACAATCACACACACATGCATGCTCATATAACCAAACAAACCACACCCATTTGGTAGTCAAAATCATGGTTTTTCCAAACAAATATAGTTTAAAAAAGTCAAGGCACGACCATCCCAATAACACAGTATAAATCAACATATACGCTCGGTTTTCAACAAAACCAAGGATGCAGCCCGTCGCCCCCTTTTCCCAAAATTGTAATCATGAATAACCCATATTTTTCCACGTTAGATCCCCCCAAATGAGTAGCCAAAACACACACAGGACCATGAACCCTAGTTCTACCGAGTCCAATTTAAAAAATAACCGATATAAACATAGTTCCCCTTACCTTTTCCTCGAATAGCCAATCTCGAACTTTAAGGCTCATAAACAGCAAATCGAGTTTCAAAACCTACAAATCACAATACAAAATATACTCACAAGACTGTTATCTACAAAACTACTGGATCAAAATTGAAAACCGAGCCTTACCTCAATTTTACGCCGAAACCCAAAAATCTCCTAAACGGGATTGCGATCCGTAGAACTTGTAGAGAATCCTTCCACGATCCTCGTGGTAACTTTAGATTCATGATTCTAGCGACCAATAGTGAAGAAATCTAGAGAGAGGAAGTGTAGGGAGAGTTCTAGAGAGAGAGAGAGAGAGAGAGAGATGTTTTAGTTTTCTTAGTAGTTAAGCAATGAAAAATGATATTTATGGCCCTTTGACTCAGGCGAACTCATCGATGAGATGGTGTACTCATCGACGAGGCTCTATAGTCCTCTCGTCGATGAGATGGTGGATTCGTCGACGAATCCTGATATCACCGGTCCCCGAAACTCCTCTGCTTCTCCTCGTCGACGAGAGATGCATGGCCTTCGTCGACGAACTCTGGCTTCGTTGACAAAGCCTGTTCAAATACCAATTTTACCCCTCTCTTAATTATTTAGACCCACTTATCACGGTTCGGGTTCTTACAATCTCCCCTCACAAAAATTTCGTCCTTGAAATTTACCATCTCTCATTTACAAACTCATACACGAGATACATATACACAACTCTAGAGAAAACTGGCGACCACTACAGCGTAGCCCCATCATACACATTCACATATATACCATCACTTATGGCGGAGGAATATCGTGGTTACATATACAACTGTCTCAGGAGTTCACAATACACATACTCCTGACGACTAACCACCTATCCCAACCCAAAGTAGGATAACAGACAAGTGCTCAAAACAACTGTGGATACTTCCGGCGTATTTCCGTTTCCAGTTCCCAAGAAGCTTCTTCAACCTCGTGGTTCCGCCACAATACCTTTACTAACGATATTTCCTTAGTATGAAGCTTTTGAACTTTTACGGTCCAGAACCTAAACAGGTATCTCCTCATACGCTAAAGTATCCTCAATTTTCAACTCATCATAGCTGATAATATGTGAAGGATCCAACACGTACTTTCTCAACATGGATATGTGAAACACATCATGGACCCTCAAAAGTGCTAGAGGTAATGAAATCCTGTAGGCTACCAGACCCACTCGCTCAAGAATCTCGAATGGTCTGATATACCTCGGGCTCAGCTTGCCCTTCCTCCCAAATCTCATCACCCCTTTCATCGGAGCGATACGCAGAAATACCTTACCCCGCACCTCGAACTCTAAATCACGGCAGCAAACATTTACGTAACTCTTCTGCTGACTCTGAGCTGTCCTAATCTTCTCCCAGATCAAACCCACCTTCTCAGACACCTACTGCACGAGTTTAGGTCCTAACACACCTTATCACAACACAAAGGAGATCGACACCTCCGACCATAAAAATCCTCGAACGGTGCCATCCTGATACTAGTCTAGAAGCTGTTGTCATAAGCGAACTCTACGAGTGGCAAAAACTGTATCCAGCTACCACTGAAGTCTAACACACAAGCTCACAACATATCTTCCAAGATCTGTATCGTCCTCTCCGACTGTCCATCAGTCTGGGGGTGGAATGCTGTATTGAAAGTAAGCTTTGTCCCTGATGCCTCCTGCAAGCTCATCTAGAATTGAGAAGTAAACCTTGGATCTCAATCTAATACAATGGACACTGGTACCCCGTGCATTTTCACAATCTCATGCACATACAACTCCACCAGCCTAATTAAAGGATAGCCAACTTTCATCGGTATGAAATGAGCAGATTTCTTTAATCTATCCACGATCACCAGATAGCATTCTACGCGTGAAGTGTTGGTGGAAAACCGGTCACAAAATCCATGGAAATATGCTCCCATTTCCACACTGGAATAGGCAAAGGCCGCAACAGCCCTGTCGGCCTCTGATATTCAGCTTTCACCTGCTGACACGTCAGACACTGCTCCACGAACTGAGCAATCTGCCTCTTTATACCAGACCACCAGAAGGTCTCGCGCAAGTCCCAGTACATCTTTGTACTAATAGGATGTACCGTAAACAAAGAACAATGCGCTTCCTCCAGAATCGTCCTTCTGATCCCATCATCGTTCGGAACACATAGTCTGGTCCCAAACCTCAACACACCTCCCTCAAAGATGTTAAACTCCATAGCCAGTCCTTGCTGTACCTTTTCCCTAACCTCTGCCAACTCTGCATCACTAGCTTGCACGACCTTTATACGCTCAAACAAAGTCAGCTGGACCACCAAACCAACAAGATAAGCCTGATGATCACAAACCACCAACTCTATACCTGAGCTCTCCAAACCCCATCTAATGTGACACTGAGTTACAACCGTAGATACAGCAGCAGGTCCTGACTTCTGACTCAATGCATCAGCTACCACATTAGCTTTCTCTGGGTGATAATTGATTGTGCAATCGTAGTCCTTAATCAACTCAAGCCACCGTTTCTGCCTCATATTCAACTCCTTCTGCGTGAAGAAATACCTGAGGCTCTTATAATTAGTGAAGATCTCACACTGCACACCATACAAATAGTGTCGCCAGATCTTCAGTGCATACACAACAGCAACTAACTCCAAATCGTGCGTAGGGTATTCTTCTCATATTCCTTCAGTTGCCGAGAAGCATAAGCTACTACCTTACCCTGCTGCATAAACACACACCCCAGACCTTTCAGAGACGCGTCGCTATAAATCACAAACCCACCATCCCTCGAAGGAATGGTTAAAATTGGAGCAGTAACCAGACGGTGCTTTAACTCCTGAAAACACTGCTTGCAATCACTGGTCCACTCAAATTGAACTCCCTTCCTGGTCAATTGAGTCAAACGCTCAAATAGTTTAAAGAATCCTTCTACGAACCGACAATAATAACCCGCTAGTCCTAGAAAACTCCGAACCTCTTGCACATTCTTCGGCCTCACCCAGTCGACCACAACTTTAATCTTGCTAGGATCAACTGATATACCACCACCAGTTACCACATGGCCTAAGAATGTAATCTGACTCAACCAGAATTCACACTTCTTCAGTTTAGCATACAACTTCTTCTACCGCAAAATCTATAATACTAACCTCAAATGATCCTCATGCTCTTCCAAACTCCTCGAGTATACCCGAATGTCATCAATGAATACCACCACGAATTGATCTAGGTACTCATGGAAAACCCTGTTCATTAGATCCATGAACACTGCTGGATCATTCGTCAACCCAAATGGCATGACCAAGAACTCGTAGTTGCCATATCTTGTTCGAAAAGTAGTCTTTGCTACATCCTATGCTCTAACCCTCACTTGATGATATACTGACCGCAAGTCGATCTTCAAAAAGACCCACGTTCCCTGCAACTGGTCAAAGAGATCATCTATACGAGGTAAATGATAGCGATTTTTCACAGTCACCTTGTTAATCTCACGGTAATCAATGTACATCCGCATCGACCCGTCCTTCTTCTTCACAAACAATACTGGAGCTCCCCAGGGCAAAACACTAGGTCAAATGAATCCCCTGTCCAGTAATTCCTGTAACTGCTCCTTCAACTCCCGAAGTTCTGCTGGAGCCATCCAGTACAGAGCTTTAGAGATTGGTGCCTTACCAGGCAGTAACTTTATCACAAACTCCACCTCATGATCCAGAGGTAAACCGGGTAAATCATCTAGAAACACATATGGGAACTCGCTGACTACCCGAATATCCTCGAGCCTCAACTCATCCCGCGGAGGTTCCTTCATACAAGCTAGGTACTCTTGACATCCATCCAAGAGTAGCGTCCTCGCCTGCAATGCCGATAGAATCTGTGGCGTCGAACGCACACACGATCCCATGAATTCATATTCCTACTCCCTAGGAGATCTAAACACTACTACCTTCCTACGACAGTCGATCACCGCGTAACTGGAGAACAATCAATCCATCCCTAGAATGATTTCAAACCCCGATATGTCGTATACCACAAGATTCGCCGGTAGCAGCTTCCCCTAAATTACCACTGGGCAGTCTTCCAACATCTTCCTAAAGAACGATACACTCTCAGATGGCGTAGTAACAGATAACACCTCGTTCATGACTCGGGTCTCAAACTCACACCGTCCCACAAAATTCACAGATACAAAAGAATGGGTTACACCCGAATCAAACAAAACAAAAGCCTTATTTGAACGGTTCACTGAGGTATTTGATTGCTCCCTCAATTCCCACTGAATGCAGGCACATCTCGCTTCGGTGCACGACAATCACGAGCCATGTGACCAGGCCAACCACAGTTATAGTAGTTACCTTCAAAAGACCGACACTCACCCTCGTGCCGTCTGAGGCAGCTAGTACAACGACCACTAGTCTGGATCCCCTGAGAATCCTGATGCTTGGTATTCTAGTGGTAGCTCGAGCCCTTGTTCCTCTTCCTCCATGATCCCTGTCGAGATCCTGCCTGAGAACTGGAAGGTACTATCCTCTTCCTCAATTCTTGATCCACCTCATCCTCTCGGATACCGGTCTCAATCACCTTGACTTTATCCACCAACATCGAGAACTCGTGGATTTGAAGCATACCCACTAGTCTGTGGATATCCTTCCTTAGGCCCTTCTTGAACCTCTGAGTATTCTCATATTCGCTAGAGATCAGACACGGCGCAAATCGGGACAACTCTATGTACCAAGCCGCATATCTCTGCACCGTTATACTCCCCTAAGTTAGAGCAGAAAACTCATCTACCTTCGCATCATTTACAGAAGCTGGAAGTATCTTTCAAAGAACACCTCCTTGAAATGGCTCCACGTCATCTCCTCTAGACTGGCTCTCTGCTTCTCTAGCAGACTCACCGCAGTCAACCATCGACCCGCCTCCCTGGATAGCTGGAAGGTGGAATAAAGGACTCGCTACCTTTCAGTGCAGTGCAAGACCTCCAAGATTCTTTCAGTCTTCTCCACCCAATCCTCTGCTATCGTTGGGTCAAGTCCTCCATAGAACGTCGGAGGATGCATGCATATGAACCTCTCAATGGTGCACCCCGCAGCAATAGGAGAGCGCTCGCGTCTCCTTACACTCTGCCCGATCTCCCGTAATACCTGCCTCATCAAACCCCGAGGCACAGAAGGAGACTCATCACTCGCAGTCTCCATGGAGCCACTTCCCAGGTCATTATCCTTGGGCTCCAATTTGCAGCACAATAGGAATCTATCAATATCCCTACGACACATACAGTTAACACAATGATTTACACTAATCGTGTTAACTACTCCCTCCTAGGTCCAAGTCTGTCCTATCACACCGACGCGAAAGTCATCAATGATCTGCCCTGTTTTTACTGGAATCGTCATCCCAAGAAAAACATGAAATACCATCGACAAATCTCGGTTTAGCAACCGAACAACCCTCAACCAACTCTACCCATATCCAACATCTTGTACTCCGGTATGTACTTATAGCTAAGCCTAACCAAGTCTATAAGAGCTTACAACCTAGTTAGCTCTGATACCAAGCTGTCATGCCCCGAACCCAGAAATGGGACCTGGGGTGAAAATGTAATCCAACCTGTCCTTGTATCCGATAAAACATTCTATGATACAGTACAATGGATGAGTGTCCGACCCTGTGGGGTTCCCAGGCACCCTAAACACATCCAAATACAATAGAATATACGCAGCGCAAAAGGTCATTCTATGTATATATAATACCATACCAGAGTCTATACAAGAGTAGAAACAAGCTCTATCAAAACATACAAACGGTTGCCCAAATACATCTCAAAATGGCAACCCTTCAAAATACAGTCCTAGCACTTACCCAAATGCTAACCGCAGTACACCGGCCACTACACTCCTTACACCAAGACACTAGTTCCAATTACTCAAAAGACCTGTTAAAATGTACATACAGCAGGGGTAAGACACCTCTTAGTAAGGAAGAACACAGGTTATATCGGTGTGTGGCATTTGAGTGTTATCATGATACAACATACACGCAGTTAAATGTAGTCCAGTACTAATTTCACAATAGTGCATACAAGCACACACACACATGATTAGCAATTCCGATGTCATCACATCCATTGGCCCAAAGCCGGCCCGCGACATACGGTGTTAGCCCGTAGCCAACCCGCGAACATGGCGCCACCGACACATGGCTAGTCCCCGACTCCCATGGCATCATACCGACGCTAACTGGAGGATCCACACCCTTCGGCCTGATCTACCAGAATAGGCTCACACCCTCGGATATAGAGCTGAACACTCTCAGTACCTGAAACAATTCGGAACCCCGTTCCAACTAGCATTTCAACGGTCACACACACATGCATTTTCATGTAATCAAACAAACCACACCCATTTGGTAATCTAAATCATCGTTTTTACAAAAAAATATAGTTTAAACAAGTCAAGGCACGACCATCCCAATAATATAGTATAAATCAACATATACGCTCGGTTTTCAACAAAACTAGGGATGCAGCCCGTCGCCTCCTTTTCCCAAAACTATAATCATGAAAAACCCATAGTTTTCCCCATTAGATCCTCCCAAATGAGTAGCCAAAACAAACACAGGACCATGAACCCTAGTTCTACCGAGTCCGATTTCAAAAATAACCGATATAAACACAGTTCCCCTTACCTTTTCCCCGAATAGCCAATCCCGAAATCTAAGGCTCCTAAATAGCGAATCGAGTTCCAAAACCTACAAATCACAGTAGAAAATATACTCACAAGATTGTTCCCTACAAAACTACTGAATAAGAATTGAAAACCGAGCTTTACCTCAATTTTACGCCAAAACCCCAAAATCTCCAAAACGGGATTCCGATCCGTAGAACTTGTAGAGAATCCTTCCACGATCCTCGTGGTAACTTCAGATTCACGATTTTAGTGATGAACAGTGAAGAAATTTAGAGAGAGGAAGTGTAAGGAGAGTTCTAGAGAGAGAGAGAGATATTTGAGTTTTCTTAGTAGTTAAGCAATGAAAAATGATATTTATAGCCCTTTGACTCGAGCAAACTCGTCAAAGAGATGATGTACTCGTTGACGAGGCTCTATAGTCCTCTCGTCGACAAGACGGTGGATTTGTTGATGAATCCTAATATCACCGGTTCTCGAAACTCCTCGGCTTCTCCTCGTCGATAAGCCTCTGAACTTCGTCGACAAGAGATGCATGGCCTTTGTTGACGAACTTTGGCTTCGTCAACGAAGCCTGTTCAAATACCAATTTTACCCTTCTTTTAATTATTTAGACCCACTTATCACGGTTTGGGTTCTTACAGTTTTGTTATCATTTGAGTGTTAATTTTTCGTTGAGTTCGTGTTTGCGTTTAAATTGTGATGCTTGATTCAATCTCGTGATTTTGTTGAAGGTTTTTTTTTTTATTGTTTGTGTATGTGTCTGATTGAGTTTTCATTCTTGTGTGTTTTAATTACATGTTTAAAGTTACCGTCTTTAGTTTATTGCATGTTAGGATTAGAGTTTAAATTGCGTGTCATCTCAACCAATCTTGAACATCCCAAATATGAACTGAGTTCAGTAACCTTTTTATTTTTCGATTGAGAGAACGTAAAACTTGGGATTAAAACGCATTCCCCAAGGAGATGATCTAGTTCTTGGGCTGAATATTACACGACGTAACTCCTATACTTGGGATTGCTTCCGAGTTGATCACTTTTCAAGTGAGTCAAAGCCCAAACATCTGTCAACACCCAAGGTTGGTCCATTTCCATATACCATACCCATTTGGCAAACAAGTTCCAACGGTTCGACTAGGCCGAGTCAACCCAAAGTTGAACTTGCTCGGTTTTGGGTGAGTGAACTTTCTTGAAACCGATTCACACACACAGAGATCTGGACAACACACTCCAGCACTTGAAACACAAGCAAGCACAAGGATCTTCATTTTCAAACCAAAACACACGAATTTGAACACACAATCTAGGAGGGGGTAACTTATCTTTTGCGAGCTTCGTGCTCAAATCCTAAGGAGGGGCAGCCCTATCACCGAGCCTTGGTCGGACTCGTCCTGGGACTTAAGTCGAATCACCCACTGAGATCATTTGACCTTCCAGACCTTCTTGAAAGACTTAGGAATTTGGTTTCCATAGGGATATGAAGATATGTGAGAAATTGAGAAAGATTTGGAGGATGAAAGAGAGGATATGAAGATCGAGAGAGAGAGAGAGAGAGAGCTAGGGCTTTCAGGTTCATCACAAAAAGAGAGAGGATGGAGAGGGGGTTCGAGGGAATTTAGGGTTTTTAGAGAAGATCTTTAAAAAGAGAAGGGAGAGTCACTGATAACACAAATTGCTCAAAATGGGAAGGGAAAGAAGAAGTGGAGGATCAGAGCTTCAAATCACTTGAAAAGAGTATAGAGGATTTCCACAGAGAGAGGAATATAGAAGATAGGAGAGAGTGGGGAGAGAGTATTCGAGAAAGGGTTGAAGAAATTAGAGAAAGGGAAAATTTGGGGTTTAAATATCCCAGACCTTGAGATTGTAGGATTCAAGCATGTGGCACATTTTTGCTCGTCCGATCAAAAGGCTATGCAGATACCTTCATAGTCGTTCGATTTGAACCTTCTATGTACACTCTGGACGAAGCCACATCAGCAATCCAAGGATGCCTTGATGCCCACTGCACGATGTGTTTTTTTATGGGACGACTAAGATCTAGCCATGTCAGTAATTCGAGTGCATCTCACCTCTACCATCAGATCTTTACTCCCCAGCAAAAGCTGCAATGACACCGTATCAGAAGTCCCCTCGATCTCCATTTTGTACTCGATCCTCGACACCTGGCATCTCTGCCTCCACATCCACTTAGCCTCGCATGGCTCTTTGAGAGCCATCCGATCGCCCCCTCATGGCAATGGACACAATAACGCCACATGTCTGATCCGGGTCACATTTGACCCACCACTCAGCTATTACATGTGGCACGCCATCCTCCACATTTTATTGTGTTGCGCGGTCTCTTGTGAGCCATTTGATTTGTGTTTCTCCATAGTAGACTGGATCTTGCCACGTCTTTGATCTGGGTCACCTTCCATATCCCTTTTCGCCAATTGACACGTGGCCTTACTCGAAAATCTATACGTGGCCTTACTTGGAAGACAACACGTGGCCAATGGTTGGCCCAGTCAAGTCATCTGCAATCTTCTAGGGATGCTAGCTCGAATTCCTACATCTAGTGCACGTTACCCATATTGTACTTTTGCTCGATGCGAATTACCCGGGTACTTTGATTCAAATTCTTACATTTGAGTTGCTATTTTCAATCCCTTGTGTCCCCTTCGCTAACATAACCTGAAGAATCTACTAACTACTAATGCCACACCTCAAAAATTCTACTATATTTTTCTTTATTAATAATGCTCTGATATCATAAAATGTAGTCAAAGTCAACCCGAACCCATAGGTACTAGGGATTCTCTTGTTTATACACACATGCCAATTAAGCAACGGAAACCATAAAATACTTGAACTTATACACAATACTAGAGTTTTACTATTTCCATATATATACATATACATCCCAAAAAGGACCATAAATTCTAGAGTCATACCCCAAAAATCCATCCTACACTTAACCCAACTACTTACCCTTCAACTAGGGTAGCATTATCAGCCTCTTCTATCACGGAGCTCGTTCCGCTCGTCTGTCTGGGTTTCTTGAAATGTTTATATTACTGGGGTAAGACACCTTTGAGTAAGGGAGATAGACTAATATCAGTGTGTGGCAACATGAGTATTATCGTGTTATAAACAAATAATGCAAGTAATATAACTGTAATATATTAAGTTGTAACTGATAACTCATGAAAATATGTGCTTTTAAACATAAGCATACTATATCATAATAAATTTACATAGCATGTAAATCATCTGTTATATCTGTATATCACTAAGATTTTCCCTTGGATGGATAATTATATATCATGAATTAATCCTGCATGATTTAGGTTATCCTGCCCTTGGACTGGACTTAACTCTTGTTGGCCTACTAAGCTAAGTCAAACATGACATAAGCACGCACCATTGCCCACCCAACCTAGTTTGTCCTTCCTACTATCTACAACACTTCTTGGGTTGGCACACAGTGGGTATCCTACTCTCCGCAACACTACAGGGCTAATCGGCCTCGGACCCCACACTTTCTGAATAGTGTTGTTGCAATGTCGGCTATTACCAACCTGGTTTGCCCATCTTACTCTCCGAAACACTTCTCGGGTTTGCACATAGGGGTTACACTGTCTGATCTAGTTAGCTAGCTACGGTACCGTGCTCATAACTTACTTAGTCCATTGGGGATTATAATATCATATAGTGCATTTCATATAATATATAACTGAAACATATCTCATGTCACATTTCTACATAATCTATCATATCATAATTTCGGTATACACTGTTATATATATATATATAAATCTGTTCACGACATCTGGACCGGACGAATAATTAGGACATCTAGGTTGGCTAAATAATCACGGCAACTGTGTTGGCTGAAGAATCACGATATCTGCGCCGGCTGAATAATCATAATATACTGAAAATATAATTTTCTGTACTGTTTATAATTTTTTTTCTAAAAACTGTCATCAAATCATGTTTGTACTGTGAATTTATAAAATATTTTGACATACCAATATTTATAGTTTAATTTATACTCATGCCACACACAAGTGAGTACTACTCTGTAATAAATTATCTGGCCTAGAAAAAAAAATATATTGTTTCTGAAAAAATAATAGTAAATCCATTTTAAAAATTTCCTTAGTTTAACATCAGTATTCCTAAAAACTATACTAAATCATATACATGAATTTCTAGAAATACTTGACTTAATCTATCCCCTTAAGTGTTTCCCAAGAAGCTTATTGAAAAACCCTAAATCATGTCCACAGCGTTCAGAACTCCAAACCCCTAATTTTGGAGTGGTGCCCAAGGACTCTAAATCAACAATCTGCTCCAGTCAACTTGCATAGAATCACCCCTAAATTATCATGGTGGTTCCTAATCGTCAAAATGGGCTAAAATAGAGCCAGAATTGAAGAGAGAATGGGGAGGAGCCGAACCTAGAGAGAGAGAGAGAGAGAGAGAGAGAGAGAGAGAGAGAGAGAGAGAGAGAGAGAGAGAGAGAGGAGTTTCTTGCTGAAAAATTTAATTTCTAATATAAATATAGACTGATGGCCACGTTTCTTTGTCGACGAGACACATGCATTCGTTGACAAGTCATAGAGGGGAGTTCGTTGACGAAGAATAGTTTTGTCGACGATCCATAGAAAGACATTCATCGACAAAGATAATGGGTTCATCGACAAACCCTTAATGGCTTGAAAAATCTTTGCTCTTGGTATCTTCTCGTCAACGAGATATGTGTATTCGTCCACGAGACCAAGAAGGACAATCGTCGACGAAGACCATGAGTTTGTCGACGAATCCCTGTTGATGCCCCTTTTATAATTTATTTTTCCTTCATCTCTTTTTCTTTATTTTCCTTTATTATTTTCATAAATTAAATTTTTTTGGGTCTCTACATCCTCCCCTCCTTATAAAAATTTCTTCCTTGAAATTTTGCTATTTATCCCTTGCACAAATCCTCAAGGTAAAACACTAAAATTTTATTAATTTGTAATGACCTGCTATATATTCAACATTTTTTTCCTAAATATAATAAATATCATATGTCTGAAATACTGAAAATAACATCCCAAGCCCAAAGAGCACTGAGGAAACTCTGTCTGTCATACATATCTAAGCAGCGGTACACAAAACTGGGAACTGCTATGTACAATATAATACTAGAAAACTATAGAACTCTAGAATATATTTACAATACAAAATACCCAGTGAGTCACTATAATCTGAAAACTCTCCCAAAACACTGTTATCTCAAAAATACATACCCTTCCCACAAGGGTAGATCAAGTCAACCTCTACCCGCGAGCCTGATCTGCTCGCCTAACTGGATCTCCTGAAAAATGATAAGTCACTAGGATGAGACAACGCTTAGTAAGTGGAAATATGCTATTACTAGTGTGTGGCGGCTGAGTTACATATTTAAAATAATGAAATAATATTGAAATCTAAGAAAATTGATAAAGTGTACAGAATATATCTATCTATCATGTAATCTTTAAAATTTGACTGTGTATATGAGTTTGCTATCTAAAGGTACTGCTAATATAATAATATAAATTGCTTATGTGTGATATATCTGTACATAGGAACTTCTGCTATACCCTGTGATCTGTATATCATGATATAACCCCTCATGATAGGTTTGTGCGGCGCGTAGACTGGATTTACTCTAGTTGGCCTATCAGGCAAGTCAATCTATATCTATACATCCGCCAATCTAGCCCACTGCAATCTCTCCGGGAAATCTCCAAACTCTAACATCGTCTAACCGGCCACCTCAACCTAGCTCGCTGGGGAGACTGCAATCTCTCCTGGCTTGGCTAGACGGAATGCACATACTATTTGAGTTATGTGGTTGCTCTCTATTCTGTACTAGTAACGGTACCATGCTCTGCTGTATATTCATCTGTCTGAAATTTCCACAGGGTTTTGTAACTATGTAATACTATATACATATATAAATATATAATAATCTTGTTGCTTTTAACATGATTTCAAAAACAACCATAACATTATAGTTCTGAACTGTATTCATAATACCTATTTGTATCATTTGTGATTTCTGTCTGTACTATCTGTAACAACTGTATATAATATCTGTGTATAATATCTGTAATCTGTGTATAATCTGCTTATAGCATCTTGATGCTATAACTGAATAATCTGTCTGTATTATCTGTAAAATCTGTCTGAGTGTTATGGTGTAGAAATCATGTTATTCTAAGAAATACTGTATGTCTCATTCATTGCTAATGATATGAAATATCTGAATATCTGTAATACTGAAAAATCTACATACTATACTGTAATAAACTCATGCCACACATTTGAGTAAACATATTCTCATGCTCAATTTCTATAATTCTGCTATAAAGATAATATTCATAATTCTATAGGAAAAATAATCTGATCTGCATGCTTATATATACATATTCATAATATTCTGTATACATAATAAAAATTGCTAGCATATCATATTTCCCTTACCTTAAATTTGAAAAGCCCCTATAAAATTCTGGCGTTATGCCCGCAGGGTTCCTAACTCAACATCCTGAAAAAAATATCTCCCAGAACAAAACATCAATATTTCCTTACCTACAACATTTTTTACAACTATAAGGAAGACATAATCTGAATAAAATGCCTTACCCTGGGTTCGGGATGAATTTCAAATCAACTTTCCCCACAATTTGCTTCGATAGACTTGCAAAGAG
Source organism: Malania oleifera (assembly GCF_029873635.1). Lineage (NCBI taxonomy): Eukaryota > Viridiplantae > Streptophyta > Magnoliopsida > Santalales > Ximeniaceae > Malania > Malania oleifera. Next base: position 16,001,278 of record NC_080422.1, read on the forward strand.
CTTCGCCAGGAGCATCGTGGTGGCCTTAGATCTTCAATCTGGCGAGAAATGGGGTCAGGATCGAAGAGAGAAGGGAAGGGGGTCGTATAAGAGAGAAAGAGGAGGGTTCTGTGCTGAATATTTTGGTTAAAAATATGAGTGTCAGCTATTCATAGGACTGGATTCGTCGACGAGACACGTCACCTTGTCAACGAGTTCTTATGTAATTTCGTCGACAAACCCTACCTCCTCATCGATGAAATTCAGACTGCCTAAAAACCCTCTCTCTGTATCTTCTCGTTGATGAAGCATGGCTTCGTTGACGAGGCATGTCTTCATCGATAAGGCCTACTTATGCGCTCGTCGACGAACTCCCTGTGTTCGTCGATGAGGCCCTATGTAAAAATTTTCGAGTCATTATATTCAAAGTGCAATGTTTTCGACGAACGCGAAGCGTTCATCAACGAAGCCTACTACCTCCTTCTGTTTCTATTTCCATTTCCCTCTCTCTATATTATTTAAATACCATTATTCTTTGGGTTGTTACATTGCCCTCACTTATGGTGGAGGAATACCATGGTTACATTTACAGTTCTGGGAGATTACAATAACCAAACAATATTTTCCCAAAACCAACTAAAACAGAAAACTATTACATACAATTGATTAACCTGCACAAAAACCTACCTATTTACATAATTTCTTAGTCGAACCATTAGCTTCTTTTCTGACTACTGCTGGCCCTCACTAAAAAGGTGTGGGTACTTCTGACACATCATTTCCTCCAACTCACACAAAGCTTCCTCCACTGCATGGTTCTTCCAAAGTACTTTCACTAGGGAAATTTTCTTGGTACGTAATTTCTGCTCTTTATAATCTAAGACTTGAACTAGTATTTCTTGATAAGATAAGGTCTTACCAATCTCCCGTGTTTCATAACTTATTATGTGAGATAGATTTGGGATGTATTTCTTCAACATGGATACATGGAATACATCATGGATTCTGGATAGCGCTAGAGGTAACGCTAACCTATAGGCAATTGGGCCAACTCTATCCAATATCTCAAACGGCACAATATACCTAAGGCTAAGCTTACCCTTCTTCCCTAATCTCATTATTCCTTTTATTGGCACAATCTTTAAGAACACATTATCACCCACTTCAAATTCTAGTGCGTGTTAACAGATATCTGCATAGCTTTTCTATTGGCTCAGAGCTGTCTTAATTCTCTCCTGGATAAGCTTGATTTTCTCAGAAGCCCGCTATACCATCTTTGGCCCTAATATTTGCTTTTCTCCAATTTCATCCCAATATAACGGAGATCGACACCTCCGTCCATACAATGCCTCGTATAGGGCCATCTCAATACTGGCTTGGTAGCTATTGTTGTAAGCAAACTCCACAAATGGCAGGTATTGAATCTAGTTACCTCCAAAATCTAGTGCACAAGCATGCAGCATATCCTTTAATATCTGAATAGTCCTTAGTGTCTGTCCATTGGTCTGAGGATGAAAGGTTGTGCTAAAAGCTAATTGGGACCCTAAAGCTCTTTGTAAACTTTTCTAGAATTGTGATGTGAAACATGGATTCTGGTTAGAAATGATGGACACAAGCACTTCATGTAGTCTGACTATTTCCTGTACATATAGCTCTGCCAATCTACCTATGGAGTAGTTAATTCTAAGGGGAATAAAATTGGTATTTTTTGTCATTCTATCAACGACCACCAAAAGGGCGTCTTGTCCATGCTATGCCGGCGGTAACCACGATATGAAATCCATAGCTATATGCTCCCACTTCCATTCGGAAATGTGAAGTGGTTGCAATGGCCTTGCCGGTCTTTGATGCTCAACCTTCACCTGCTGGCATGTCAAACACTGTCCTACATATTCTGTAATCTCTCTTTTCATATTGCTCCACCAAAAGGATAATCTTAAATCTATGTACATTTTTATACTCCCTGGATATACTATATACAGGGAACGGTGCACCTCTTCTAGAATGGTTCATTTAATCTCAGCATCTGCAGGTACACAAGTCTGGTACGGAACCTCAAAACTCCGTCATCTGAAATATTAGAACTCTACTTCCTGACCGCTCTGCATCTTTTCTAGCAATGTGGACTGCACCACCAGATTAGCGATGAACGCCTAATGATTACCCTCTACAAGCTCCACCTTCCAAATCCATTTTGGTTTGATGTGCAATTACTATCGATGATACAGATGCACTCCCTGATTTACTGCTCAACGCATCAGTTACCACATTAGCCTTCCCTCGGTAGTAACTGATGGTGCAATCATAGTCTTTAATCAAATCAAGCAACCTTCTCTATCTTATATTCAGTTCCTTCTATGTGAAGAAATACTTTAAACTTTTATGATCTGAAAATATTTTGCACCTCCCCCCATACAAATAATGCCTCCAGATCTTCAATGCGTACACCATTGCAACCAACTCTAAATCATGCATAGGATAATTCTTTTCATATTCTTTCAACTGTCAAGAGGCATATACTACAACATTACCCTACTGCATTAGAACACATCTGAGCCCCTTTAGAGATGCATCGTTTTAAATTACATATTCACCATCTCCTGATGGAATAGTCAATATTGGTGCAGTGACGAACCGCTGCTTCAATTCCTGGAAGTTTTGCTCACATTCATCATTCCATTTAAACCTAGCATTCTTCCTAGTTAGTCGTGTCAAAGGCCTTGATAACCTAGAGAATCCCTCTATAAACCAGTGATAATATCTTGCCAGTCTCAGAAAGCTTACGATCTCTTGAACATTCCTCGGTCTCGCCCAATTTACCACTACCTCTATCTTGTTGGGATCTACTGAGATTCCATCCCCTGATATCACACGCCCAAGGAACGCAACTTTATCTAACCATAATTCACTCTTCTTAATTTTGGCGTACAACTTCCTTTCTTTGAGTATCTGAAGTACCAGCCTTAAATGTATCTCATTCTCCTAGAAACTCATCGAATAGACTAGTACATCATCAATGAAAACCACCAAAAATTGGTCCAAGTACTGATGGAACATTCTATTCATCAGATCCATAAATACAGCAGGAGCATTAGTCAGTCCGAATGGCATGACCAAAAATTCATAGTGGCCATACCGGGTTCGGAGCACTGTCTCGGTGATATCCTCTGCCTTAACCTTCACTTGATGGTACCCAGAGTGTAGATCAATCTTTGAATAGACCTATGTTCCCTGGAGCTGATCAAACAAATCATCAATACGGGGAAGAGGATACTTGTTCTTAACTGTTACTTTACTTATTTCTCTGTAGGCTATACACATCCTCATCGACCCGTATTTCTTCTTCACAACCAAAGTCGGTACACTAGGTCTGATAAAACCTTTGTTAACAATTCCTATAACTGATCTTTTAACTCTCTCAACTCTGCTAGAGCCATTCTATAAGGAGCTTTAGAAATTGGTGTCATCCCTAGAAGTAAATCAATGGCAACGTCAATCTCATGGTCAGGAGGCAATCCAGGTGGCTCATCTGGAAAAATATTGGAAAATTCCTTCACCACTGGAATATTGGTAGGTTTCAATTCTTTCTCTATCACTTCCTTTACACAGGCTATATACCCTTGACATCTGTTTAGCAGTAGCCTCCTTACTTTAATAGCTTACACTAACTGTGGTGAGGAAAACACACGTGACCCCACAAATCTGAACTCCTTCTCCCAGGAGGTCTGAATATAATAGTTTTCTAATGACAGTCGATGCTGGCATAATTAGTAGCTAACCAATCCATTCCCAAAATCATATCAAATCCATGCATGTCTAACACTACTAGGTTAGCTAATAATATTCTCCCTTGAATATCTACTGAGTAGCCTCTGAGCACCCTTCGACACCTTACTACTGACCCTATTGATGCAACTACTAAAAAATTTGTGTCTAATAGTTGAGTTTCTACCCATAACTTGACGTATCCCACAAACACAAACGAGTGTGTGACTCCTGAATCAAATAAAAAATTACTTTAATTGAGAGCGTTTTAAATGTACATGTCTCCACATCGTCAGTTGCCTCAGCATCTCCTATTGTCAAAGTGTAGACCCGCGCCTGCGCGGTATTTCTTTGCTGACCACCTCAGGGCACCTAGGTATTTCCTCAAAATGGTCTGGGAGCAGGAGCATTACTCCACTGTGCACGAAAATCTCGTGCCAAATATCCCGATCTACGACACTGATAGAAGACATTTCTCCCCACTCGACACTCTCCCGAGTGTCTCTTACCACAACTAGGACAATGAGGATGAGTCTGCTCGCCCTGCATCTCACGGATCCCCGTCTCTTGCCTCTATCCCCAGTGGTATCCACCTCTCCTCCATGGGCCTCGGCTAGAGCCTGCTTGAGATCCAGGAGGTGTGGGTCTCTTCCTCTGGCCCTGCACCTCAACACCCCTCTGCCTACTCGCTTTCGCCACGGCGGCCCTATCTACCAGCTTAGCGAAATCGTGTACCTTCAAAACTGCCACATCTTCATAGATTTCTTGCCTCAGACCTCTCTTAAATTTTCTTGCCTTCTTTGCGTACTACTAGACTTTCCGATTCCCTTGAGTCAAGTTCAAGAATTCCTCCACTTTTGCTTCTTTAGTAGTGGCAGGAAAATATCGATCGAAAAATATCTCTTTAAACTTGCTCCAGGTCATGGCCATAGGTACCGGTCTCGGCTCCTCCAGGAGTCTCACAGTAGACCACCAACGCTCAGCCTCCCCTGCCAATCTAAAGGTGGCATATAATACTCTCTACTCGTCAGTGTAGCGTAGTACAGTCTGTATCTTTTTCATTTCCTACACCTAGTTCTCTACTGAAATGGGGCCGTACTCCCTAAAAAAGCCAGAGGCTTCATTTTGGTGAACTGTTCTACAGTGCAACCCTGGCTTGTTGATGGGCCTCCCTACTCCCTAGAGCTCCATGCAATCTCAGCCATAACCTACTGAGCTACACTGTGCAGAACTGCATCTGAATCACTGCCGCCCATACTAGAGGGCCCTACACCATCATCACCATTGGCGTGAGCACTGCTACCCCCAGGGTCTATCTTGAAAAGAAAATAAACGTAATTTGAGGATCCTATCTTCATAACATAACTACTATATTTATCTAACTAAAATATCATGTCATCAATTAACCTGATGTCCTTATTCTTAATTTAAGATTCAGTCTTGTAATTTAGAAACACAACCCGACAATAGTTTATTATGACTTTCCTGAAATCGTCACCCTAGGAAAGACACAGAAACTACTACAAAAATCCTGCTTCCAGAATGTGGAACAAAATCCTAAATTCTCACTTTAACTTCTTGACATTGACTCAAAAAATCCTGATCTACCCCATTCACTATCCTCTCCAAGATTTATTCCTATATTCTGGTATTGTTTCCGTTGTGCACTAAAGTCTAAAGAACCTAGCAACCTAGGCTCTAATACCACAATTGTCATGCCCCAAAAATTCTGTTATATTTTTTTTATTAATAATACTCTGATACCATAAAATGTAGTCAAAGTTAACTCGGTCCCATAGGTATCGGGGATTCTCCTGTTTATACATGCATGCCAACTAAGCAGCAGAAATCATAAAATACTTAAACTTATACACATTACTAGAGTTTTACTGTTTCCATATATACGCATATACATCCCAAAAAGGACTATAAATCCTGGAGCCATACCCCAAAAATCCATCCTGCACTCAACCCAACTACTTACCCTTCAACTAGGGTAGCACTATCAACCTTCTCTATCATCGAGCTCGCTCCATTCGTCTGTCTAGGTTTCCTGAAATGTTTATATTGCTGGGGCGAGACAACTCTCAGTAAAGGAGATAGAATAATATCAGTGTGTGGCAACATAAGTATTATTGTGTTATAAACATATACTACAAGTAATATAACTGTAATATATTAAGTTGTAATTGATAATTCATGAAAATATTTGCTTTTAAACATAAGCATACTATATTATAATAAATTTCCATAACATGTAAATCATCTATTATATCTGTATATCACTGAGATTTTCCCCTAGATGGATAACTGCATATCATGAATTAACCCCGCATGATTCGGGTTGTGTAGTTCATGGGCTGAACTTAACTCTAGCTAGCCTACCAGGCTAAGTCAAACATGACATAACCACGCACGATTGCCCGCCCAACTTGGTTTGCCCATCCTACTCTCTGTAACACTTCTTGGGTCGGCACACAGTGGGTATCCTACTCTCCGCAACACTTCGGGGCTAATTGACCTCTAACCCAACACTTTATGAATAATGTGGTTGCACCTATCGGCTATTACCAACCTATTCCAACCATCCTACTCTCTGCAACACTTCTCGAGTCGGCACACAGGGGTTGCACTGTCAACTAACGCCAACCTGGTCCGCCCATCCTACTCTCTACAACCCTTCTCAGATCGGCACACATGGGTTACATTGTCTGATATGGTTAGCTAGCTACGGTATCGCGCTCATAACTTACTTAGTCCATCGGGGATTCTAATATCATATAGTGCATTTCATATAATTTATAACTGAAACATATCTTACGTCAAATTTCTACATTAAATCTATCATATCATAATTTATGCATAAACTGTTATATATATATATATATATATAAATCTATTCACGACATTTGGACTGACTGAATAATCATGGCATATGGGTCGGCTAAAATATCATGGCATCTACGCCAGCTGAAGAATCACAACATCTACACTGGCTGAATAATCATAATTTACTGAAAATATAATTTTATGTACTATTTATAATTTTTTTTCTAAAAATTGTTGTCAAATCATGCTTATACTGTGAATTCATAAAATATTCTGACATACCAATATTTACAGTTTAATTTATACTCATGCCATACACAGGTGAGTACTACTCTGTATTAAATTATCTGGTCTAGAAAAATGAAACATATTTTGCTGACAAAATAATATTAAATCCATTTTCAAAATTTCCTCAATTCGACATTAGTATTCCCAAAAACTATACTAAATCATATATATGAATTTATGAAAATACCTGACTTAATTTATCCCTTTACTTGTTTCCTGAGAAGCTTGTTGAAAAACCCTAAATCACGCTTGCGATGTTCAAAACTCCAAACCCTTGATTTTGGAGTGGTGCCCAAGGACTCCAAATCAACAATCTGCTCCGGTCAACTTACAGAGAATCACCCCTAAATCATCATGGGGGTTATTGATTGTCAAAACAGGCTAAAACGGAGCCGAAATCGAAGAGAGAATGGGGAGGAGCCGAACCTAGAGAGAAAGGGAGAAGAGAGAGAGGAGTTTTTCATTGAAAAATCTGATTTTAACATATATATAGACTGCTGGCCACATTTCTTCGTCGACGAGACACGTGCATTCGTTGACGAGTCATACAGGGGAATTCGTCGAAGAAGAATAGGTTCGTCGATGATCCATAGAAAGACGTTCATTGACAAAGAGAATGGGTTCATTGACGAACCTTTAATGGACTGAAAAGTCTTTGCTCTCGGTAGCTTCGCATTGACGAGACACGTGTATTCGTCGATGAGACCAAAAAGGATGTTCGTCAATGAAGACCATGAGTTCGTTGACGAATCCCTGCTGATGCCCCTTTTATAATTTCTTTTTCCTTCATCTCTTTATCTTTCTTTTCCTTCATTATTTTTTCATAAATTAATTTTTTTTGGGTCTCTACAACTAACTTCCTTGAGAAAGGTGTGACATTCCCATATTGCCCCAATTACTCTTTTCTCATGCCTTGTTAGTAGAGGTAAATAATACTCGATTGACCCAAAAGCCTTAGGCAGTTTTGTGGCCTAGCTAAAATAGGTGTCTTTTATATTTATAGACCTGTTGCTACAGATAACATAGGAGAGTTCCTACTATTACCTTAAAACAACAAGGCCTATAAAGTGGGGCAGATGTAAACACCCCAATTCTAACTAGGCCTTTTCGAGAAGACCCCGTGTGATAAGAAAGACGACTTTGTAAACTGGGAGTAGGAGGATCCTATTGAGTCCTAGTTTATTTCAAAATTAAGTCCCTTTGACGCTAGCTGGATTCCCACATCTGACGGACATCATCTCCTAGTATGCTAGCTTGGATTTCTACATCAAGTACACATTGTCCCCTTTGGTACGCTAGCTCGGATTCCTATATCTGGTGCACGTTACCCCCTTTAACGCTAGTTTGGATTCCCACATCTGATGCACGTCATCTCCTAGTATGCTAGCTCGGATTCCTACATCCGGTGCACGTTACCCTTTTTGACACTAGCTCGGATTCCTACAACCCTCACGCGGCTTGTAGGCCCCATATGGCTTGTGGGCCCCCCCACATCTTAATGGGCCCCATGCTGCTTGTGGACCCCACACATCTTTGTAGGTCCCATATGGCTTGTGGGCCTCACACATCTTTGTATGCCTCACATGACTTGTAGGACCCACACATCTTAATGGGCCCCACTCATCTTGTGGGCCCCATGCAGCTTATGGGTCCCACATGGCTTGTGGGCCCCACACAGCTTCATGGGCCCCACACGGATTAGGGCGTACTTGATGTACAGTTGTTGTTGTTGTTGTTGTTGTTGTTGTTATTATTATTATTTATTTATTTAGTAATTTAATTTGTAAAATGCAAGCATGCTTTGTTCCCCTCATTATCATTCACCCCATTCTATATTCCCCTCATAATTGTTCACCCCATACTTTATTCCCCTCATAATTGTTCTCCTATGTCTTATTTCCCATGCTTGCCCCAAGCTAAGTTTATAAATAGCCTTCTCATTGTAAGCACAAAGAAAGAAGAAAAAATTTGGGAATATATTGAAGTCTTCTATTGTTGAGATTGTGAAGCTTGTGTCTCTCTTTGTGAGTGAGTGGTGAGGCTACGTTCCATTCTCTCGGGAGATCAAGTGGTTGACCGATCCCATCTCCTACCAGTGTCAGGTCATCCCATATGAAGAAAGCACTCCGTAGTGCCTCATTTCAAAGTTCAAGGACCACCCTTGGAAAGACACTATGGACTGACGCTTGTAGACTCATCGACAGGAGAAGAAGACCGAAAGAGAGGAAGACGAGAGGTAAAATTAATAGACTCTCCCTTCCTAGGTTACATTCTAAAATGTGATAGACTAGGTATGAAGTTGTGAATACAGTAACTCAAACCCAAAGTTAGGTTCAACCCTAAACCTAAACCCAGTTTACTCCTCTATGAACTGTTTGACACACTAAACCAATTTGAACCAATTATCTAGTATTTTCTTATTTATTTTTCTATTATGTTATCTATTTGAAAATTAGGGCTAATTATAAAAAATCACAAAAATCAAGAAAAATATTTTGAGAATTGAAAATCGTTTTTGACATTCTTTTCTACCATAAATGAATTCTGAAACCTCTTAAGATAATATTTTCATACTTAGAAAAATCCTATAAATTTCAAAATTTTGGGAGTGTATTTTGTAACATATCTTCTCGATTTTCCGATCCTGATGATTGCAACAAAAGGGTAAGAGCTTTATAAGTTTCATGTACCCCGATTTGAGGTTATATATATATATATATATATATATATATATATATATATATATATAATGTAAATAGTTGTGTGATTCATTCATGTACATTTGCACTTTATAAATTCACAAAAGGAGTAACATAAATGGTTTTTCGAATTTACTTTGGGATATTTTATAATTAATTAGGTATCGTTTGTAAGAATGGGTGTGTAGGGGGTACTTGTACCTTCCCCTCGCGTAACCAAACTCCCGATCCCTACCTTGGTAACGCAGACTGATTTCACCCTTAATTGGGTAGTAATCAAGTGTTCTAACCACACTAAAAGGTTAGTGGCGACTCCATTACACCATTTTTTTTTTCTGAAAATTAAACATTACATTTTTCATTCGCCTCGTTCCTTCCAGGAACTTCGCAACACTTTTGAAAACTCATTTTGATATCTTATGCACTAGTATGAATTAGTATGCATATGTATTTGCTCAACTCTTGCTAGTTATTCTTACTAATATTATGAACACAAGAGTTACAAGAAATCTTACCTCACACACAACTCATTACATACGTAAAACTTTATAAGGCTTCAGTTGGTTGTGCTTGGGTATTCCTTGTGTAAGCTTTGACCATTGCTTCATTGAAATTCACCTTAACCTTGTGCTTGCTCCATTATTGACCTATTGTCTTGTACTACAGTAGAGTGCACATAGTAGTTAACTTAGGGGTTATAAATGGGTTTTTATCATCAAAACCTACTAGATTGGGATACTTTACCTACTAAGGGTAAGATAAACCTTCTATCTAGGTATAACCTTTAGCAACCAACCGAGCTATATTATGTTTGATGGATCCATTAGCCTTGAGTTTTGTTTTGTAAACCCACTTACAACCAATGACTTTTTTGTTAGGAGGAAAAGGTTCGAGAGTCCACATGCGATTGGCTTCTAGGGCTTTGATTTCATCAGCCATAGCAGCTTGCTAGTGTGGAACCAAAACAACTTGAGAATAAGAGTGAGATTTAAGAACATTTTGGAAACAGAGGTGAGAAAAGCAAAGTGGTTAAGCCTAAAAAAAATAAAATTAGGTAATGAATGAACTGTACCTGAGAAATTCTATGGAGCAGGATTAAAATGTGAAGACCCCAGGAGATCTGAGCAAATATAGTGTTCAGGGTAGGAGGGACAAGTGATTTGATGGTGTGGTCGAGAAAAGATAGTTGGGGGTTTGGTTTCAATGGGTTCAAGAGAGAGACTATTGGTGGTACTATTTGTTAGATTGTTTGGGGTTGGGTTAGAAAAACGATCTTGGGAATGAGATTTAGTGAAGATAGGATTGGGGTCGGCAGGGACACTAGGGACAATGGGTGGAGTGTTTGTGAGGTTATAGGCTGTAGGGTCAGCATAAGGAAAGACGGTCTCAACAAACTAAACATCACGTGAAGAAAAAATTTTCTTGGTCTCTATGCTATATACACGATAGGTGGAGTGACTAAGGGAATAACCAAGGAAGATGTAGGGGGAGGCCTGTGGTGAAAATTTGTCACGATGAACGTTCAAAGTATGTGCATAGCATAGACAACCAAAAACACGAAGTTGCTAATAAGTAGGGTTTAATGAAAAAGAATTTCACAAGAAGTTTGATGGTGTAGAGAGATGGAAGGGGTCCAATTTATCAAATATGTAGTAGTTAGAATACATTCACCCCAAAAAGAGACAGGTAAAGAAGGTTGAAAACGTAAACAACAAGCAACGTTTAAAAGGTGACAATGTTTTCTTTTGGCAACACCATTTTGTTGAGGAGTTTCAATACAAGTACGCTCATTAATTACACCATGATCAGAAAAAAAAAATTTGCATGCGATGAGCTAAGAATTCCTTACCATTATCGGTGTGAATTCGTTTTATGTCAAAATTGAATTGGGTTTTTATCATGGAAAAAAAAATTAGTGAGGTAGGAAAAAGTGTTTGATTTAAATCTCATGAGGCAAACCCCCAAGTGACATGAGAATAATCGTCTACAATGGTAAGAAAATAATGTGCACCAGAATGAGAGGGTGTGGCATAGCCACCCCATATATCATAGTAAATATGATCAAAAGAACTAGCACTTTTATTCTCTACCAATGAAAAAGGTAAATGAGTATTTTTAGCACGAATACAAATATCACAATGAGCATCTTTATTCAAATGATAAAAATCTTTCATACTACAAGGAAGGGATGGATGACCTAAATGAAAATGCCATAACGAGTAAACAACAGAGTCGGTGTGGAAAGCAATGGGGGCCCGGGGCTTGAAGGTGATAAAGACCTCTATGCTCCTCACCCATTCCAATCAGCTTCCTTGTGTGTTGGTCCTGAAAAATACAAAGAGATGGAGCCAAAAAAAACATGACAAGATGAGGCCTTAGTAAGCTGGCTGACAGAAATAGAAATATATTTAAAACCAAGAACAAACAACACATTAGTGAGTTGTAAGGAGGGTGATAATTGAAGATTTCCCATGTGAGTGAATTGAGTCGTGGCCCCTGTGGGTAATGTAAGAAGCTATGAGTAAGTGGTGACTTGGGTAGCATGTGGCAAAATTTTCATGGAGGCCACATGCGCTAAAGCACCCATGTCAATAACCCAAGTCAAAGAAGTGAAAGATAAAATGCTAGAGATACCAGAGAAATCATCTGCACAACAAGTTGAAGAAGAACCATCAATTGGTGATATTGCTCAGTGAATCACACTTGTAGTGGAGGAGAAGACTCCTAAGAGATTGCGTTGGCTGAGACCGGTGGGGCAGTGACAGCGGTGGTCTTCTATTTGATCTTGGAGGTGTTCTAGTGGGCTGGGTACCCAATTATTTCATAGAGCTCTCAATAAAGTGACCTTATTTCCCTTATTTTACATTTTTTTTCCCCATTTCTTGCTCTATTGGGGGTCGGATGGGAAGATCGAGTAACAACCATAGCAGTGTTGTCGAGTGTGGGTAGGAGTGGGAGATGAAGATGGCGATGGGTCTCCTCTTGATGAACAGTAGCATAGGCTTTGGTGATGGAGGGTAGGGGATCAAGAGCAAGAATTTGGCTCCTAATGTTGTTGAAGGAATCATTGAGCCCTATGAGAAATTGGAATAAATATTCTATGTTTTCTCTTGATGTGGCATTTTTTCGAGCACTGCATATGCAAGAATTAGGTTCATGTAGGGTCTGCAATTCAACCCAGAGCTTTTTGATGGTGTTTTAGTAGGCTGTAACAGTCATGAAATCTTGATGGAGATTAATGAGATCGCGCTTGAGGTGATACAACTGTGGGTGATTGCTTGGAGAGAATTGGTAATCTAAGTCTTTCCATAATTCAGAGGGATTCTGACAATAGATCAAGCTTTTCCTTAGAGATTTGTCAATGGAATTTAGAAACCATGAAAGGACCATGTCGTAGCACCTATCCCACAGTGTAGCAATGGAAGGAATATATATAGGTTTTGTTAGAGTGTCATCAATGAAAACAAGTTTATTTTCGGCGTTGAAAGAGAGTATGCAACAGATGGAATTTAAGAAAAAGAGAAAGCTACTCTCTGTTATTACTCTCATACAATTTTATAGATTGAAGCCTCTGTATATATAACCAAAGGAAGAATATTAAAAAGAAAAGAAAACAGAAGAAACAAGAAAAACCTGAAAACCAACTAACAAAACTAATATAACTGCTACACTGTGTTGTAATAGTCCCCCTCAAGATGATGTGTAAATATTGTGCACATTCTTCTTGGATAAATGTAATGCAAGAGGTTGATAACCTAAAGTTTTAGTCATTAAATCTACAATTTGATAAGTAGAAGAAACATGTAAAGTAGTAATGAGACCCTCTTGCAATTTCTCTTGAATCAAATGGCAATCGATTTCAATATGTTTAGTTCTCTCATGAAAAACTGGATTAGCTGCTATGCGAAGTGTTGCTTGATTATCAAAAAATAAGAGAGCTGGTTGATGATGGGAATGATGCAAGTTAGCAAGTAAATTTTTTATCCAAATAATCTCACAAACTGTGAATGCCATTTATCTATATTCAGCTTCATCTGAAGAATATGGGATGGTTTGTTGCTTTTTAGACTTTCATGAAACAAGAGAATCCCCAACGAAAACACAATATCCACTGATGGATCTGCGAGTGTCCAAACAGCTAGCCCAATCTGAGTCTGAAAAAGCTTTTTTATGAACCTCTGATGAAGATGGAAAAATTAAACCTTGACTAGGAGCAGATTTTAAATATCGCAAGATTCGCATAGCAGCATGTAAATGAGGAATGCGAGGGGTATCCAAGAATTGACTAAGATGATGCACAACAAACATAATATCTGGTCTAGTGTGAGTCAAATATAACAACCTTCCAATAAGTCTTCGATAAGCTGTAATATCATCTACCAAATCACCAACATCTTTAGATAATTTGGTATGAGGATCCATAGGAAATGAAACAGATCTTGCAACTAGCAATCCAACATCTGAAATTAACTCTAAGCAATATTTTCTTTGAGACAAAGATATGCCTTTGTTCGATCAGGCTATCTCCATTCCAAGAAAAAATTTTACAAGCCCCAAATCCTTCAACTTAAACTCAGCACTTAGTGAGCTTTTAACCTGTTGAAGAAGAGCTAGATCACTGCTAGCTAAGAGTATATCATCGACATACAACAACAAGGCAATGAAAGAATTTCCATCTTTCTTAATGAACAAAGAATAATCAGCCCTAGATTGTGAAAAACCCAATGTAAACAACAAAAAAGTAAATTTAGAATTCCACTGCCTTAAGGCTTGCTTCAAGCCATACAAAGATTTTTGCAACTTACACACTCTTTTGTCCCCCTTGGGAAGATAACCTGGAGGTGGCTTCATAAAAACTTCCTCATCTAGGTCTCCAAATAGAAAGGCATTATTGACATCAAGGAGAAATAAATGCCAATTGTGTATCACAACAAGTGATAAGATACACTTTACAGTAACCATTTTTGCAACAGGTGAAAAAGTCTCAAAATAATCCAAACCTTCAAATTGAGTATAACCTTTAGCAACTAGTCGTGCCTTATGTCTCTCTATTGAACCATCAGAATTATATTTTGTTTTATAAACCCACTTACACCCTATAGGAGTTTAATGAGGTGGTGGTGATGTGAGAATCCAGGTATTATTCATTTCTAATGCAAATAATTCTGCAAACATAGCATCTCTCTAATGAGCATGCTAAATAGCTTGATGATAAAATGAAGGTTCAAAATGAGAAGAAATAGCAATAGAAAATGTTCTATGTGAATTAGATAATCTGGAATAAGAAAGAACTTCAAAAATACTATGTGTAGCACCTGAAATAATAATAGGATCCCTGGGAGATGATTGAGAAGCAGAAGTAGCTAAGTTGCAATGATATGATTGCAGATAACCAGACATTTTGTGTTGTCGAGTGGATTTTCGCAAAATTTGGAAATTGATTTGCATCATGTAAGGGTATATTTGTATTGGAAGAAACAGGAGGAACGGATGGAACAGGAGAAATTGCTGATGACAATGGTTCATGAAATGAAATATGGTCAGAGAAATCTAAAACTAGCTTAGGAAAAACTGGAATTTGATTTTCCGAACTTGTTTTTGACTGAATTGAAATGTCATGTCTATAAGTCCTATTGAAATCAGAAGAGAAAGGAAATATAGATTCATGAAATATGACATCTCGAGAAACAAAAAAAAATATTCCAAGTCATATAGTTTATAGTCTTTTATACCAGATGGATACCCTATAAAGATACATTGTCTTGCTTTTGAAGAAAATTTTGATCTGGAATGGGTAAGAGTTGATGCATAACATAAACATCCAAAAACTTTTAAATGTTTATATGTTGGAATCAAATTATACAAAACTTCATGTGGAGATTTGTCATTCAAAATTAAGGATGGAAGTCTATTAAAAAGATATGTTGTAGTGAGTATGCATTCTCCCCAGAAAATCAAAGGCATGTTTGATTGAAATTTTAAAGATCTTGCTACATTTAAAAGATGTTGATGCTTTCTCTCAACTATAGAATTTTGTTGAGGTGTTTCTACACATGATACTTGATTGAAAATTCCTTTTGAATGAAAAAAATTTATCATGTTGAACTCCAAACCATTGTCAGATCTTACACATTTTATTTTTGTCTCAAATTGTGTTTCAACCAAATTATAAAAGGCAATAAAAATATTTTGAACTTCAGATTTCCTTTTCATTAAGTATGTCCAAGTAAATCTAGAATGATCATCCACTAAAGTAAGAAAATATCTAGAACCATTATGAGTTGGAACAAAAAATGGTCATTATATATAAGCATGAACAAGATTGAAAGAAGAACTTTTATTATATGAATGAATCTCAAAAGGAAGTCTTTTTGTTTAGCCATAGGACAAACTATACAATGATCAATAGTTTTATTTGAAAAACTAATATCTGATACATGTTTTGAAAGAAAATTCAATCAGGACATGGAAGGATGTCCTAATCTGTTATGCCAGACTTTGGAGTTTATGACATAATTTACAATATTGGATGTTGGTAAGGATTTAGTAGTATTAACAGCCGAGTGTTGCAAGATGTATAACCCAGCAGATTTTCTAGCAATCCCAATCATCCTCCATGGGGTAAATTCTTGAATGAAACAAACATTAGGTAAAAAAATAAAAACACATTTATGAGATGAGGTAAGTTTACTAACCGAAAGCAAGTTATATGAAAAAGATGGTACACAAAGTACATATTTGAGAGTTAAACTTTCAGACAGTTTAACAGTGCCAAGATGAGTAACTAGGATAATGTTTCTATTTGGAAGCATAACAGTAGTGTCCAAAAGCTTTGTTATAGAAGTAAAAAATATCAATAGAATGAACAATATGGTCTATAGCACCAGTGTCTACAATCCAATGATGCTTAGATGTTGATGAAGTTACTGAACAATTTGAAGAAAAACTAGAAAGTATCATACCCTAAGTATCTTGTGGAGGATTAGTAGAAATAACTTGGCTATTTGATGGCTGATGGGTTTATCAGGTTGTGAGTAGATTAGAGCTAATAATTTATGACAGTCCTCTTGAGAGAAGGGCAAGTTATTATAAGATTCAAAGGTTGTATCAAGAGATTGGCTGATGAAGATTTTCCTTTCTATCGAGAATTACTGAATTTAAAACCTGGAGGATAGCCATGTATTTTATAACATTTGTCCACGTCTGATTATTTAAATCACAATGAGTGCAAAATAATTTTTCTCTCCTTGGTTGCTAATTTCTAGAAGCAAATTTGTGGCCTGAAAAATTCGATTCTAGCATTTTACTCATAAGAGCAACTGTGTCAAAGACCCCAGGTTTGCAGACTTCTCTTTGTTTTTCTTCTTGGACCATTAAAGAAAAAACTTTATTTATTTCAGGTAAGGGTTCCATCATTAGAATCTGACCTCTAATGTGAGAAAAACATTCATTCAATCCCATTAAGAACTGAATGACATGCTGCTTGTCTTGATATTTCAAGAATTCTCGAATGGAATCACAAGAACATGTTCTTAGTACACCACAAGAACAAGAAGAATCTGATTATAGTAAGCTAATTCGTCCCATAAAGACTTAAATTTTGTAAAGTAATCTCTTACTGACATGTTTTCTTGAACTAACATTGATAAATCCTTTTGAAGTTGAAAGATTCTTGGCCCATTTCCTTGTGTGAACCTGTTCTTGAGCTCCTGCCACATATCCGTAACAGTGTGGGAGCAAATTATGCTGGCTCCAATTTCTCTTGATACTGAGTTGATAATCCAAGAAGAAACCATGTTATTGCATCTTTCCCATAGAAAATTTGAAGCATCTGTTGAAGGTGGATGAACTGTTGTTCCATTTACAAAACCAATCTTGTTCTTTGCCTTCAAGGCCATCATCATGGATCTACTCCATGTATGATAATTTTCCCTAGCGAGGACATTTGAAACTAGCATTGTACCTGGTGAATCACCACTCTGTAAGTGGTACGGATTGTTTTCTTCACTTGTATTATTAATAGAAATGGAAGAAGTGGACATGGCAATGATGCTCGCAGCTTTCTTTTTCTTTCTTGCTTTGATACCATGAAACAGAGTATACAGTAGATGGAATTTAAGCAAAAGAGAAAGCTACTTTCTGTTATTACTCTCATACAATTTTACGGACTGAAGCCTTTGTATATATAACCAAAGGAAGAATACTAAAACGAAAATAAAACAGAAGAAACAAGAAAAATAGAATGAAAACCAACTAAAAAAACTAATATAACTGCTACACTGTGTTGTAACAAGTTTATTTTTGGCGTTGAGAGCCATGCGCATGGAATGTTGCCATGAGGGATAGTTGTCACTGGTGAGGAGTTCTAGAACCAAGGTTGCTCCAGGATTTTTTGCAACAATAAAGAAATATGGTGAAGTGAGATCACTGATTAATTGGGGTAGAGTTTGGTTGGGTGGTGCAGCCATGGTATGTGTAGAAGCGTTCAGAGATCCCGAAGGAGTTGCTCAGATTCCATGATAAAAGGCAAAGGAAGGGGAAATTTTTCTCTTGATCTAATACACATTTTTACAAAATAATCACACTCTATTTGTAAGATTAAATGGTGCTATATATGGAATGTTATAAGGCTTGATTTTCTGCAATTAACCCTGATTGCTGCAATCGGTAGTGCTTGATTTGAGGCTTGATTGCTGCAATGATTCAAGACTTGATTGCTGCCATTGATCTCATAACTGTCAATACGCTACATGATTTGTTAGGACCCTGTGAGCATCCAGAAGAAAATGGCACCAAGAAATTTACGTGGTTCGGTCAAGAACGACCTACGTCCACGGAGAACACACCAACTATTCAATAACTCACCGAAAAATGTTACAAGTCTCTCTCTCTCTCTCTCTCTCTCTCTCTCTTCCTCCTTTCTTCCTCTCAACTCTCTCTGCACTCTCTCTACACTGTGCTGTTCTGAGCTCTTGTTTTGTTCTCACTTTCCACAGCCTCTTTATATAGGCTTGGATTTTACATTATAATTAAATGTGAATAAATACAAATTAATCAGATTTAATCACAAATTGGAAGTTAAAAGAAGAGATTAAATGGAGAATAAATTCCACACGTTTTCTGACTCAGTAATGCCACGTCTCCAGCTGTGTTTCTGGCTCCACCTCAAACAATCTCCCACTTGGAGACAGAGACACCCACTCAACCAGAGTATCATGAATAAATGATATGCTCATAATATGTGTCTTTAGGCATGAAGACCAACTGAAGTTGAACACAACTTCAGTTTCTCTATAGTCACCATCTTCCTGTCTATTTGATTCCTGCGGACTAATCTGATGGCTGTCTTCAAAACTGGTGTAAAATGCCGGTGTAGTCAATCCTATCCTTTTGCTCAAAGTCTTTGACTACCAACCGAAGCTTGTACCTTCTGAAGCCGTCATGCTCCTCTTCGATTCTGTACACCCACTTGTTGTGAGGATTCTCGGTATTTTGCTGATGTGTCCCAACACATTCATGGGTGTTTATCTGGAAACTAACCCTCTTCTTTTTCCTGACTATACAATCCTCACACATGTCAACCTGTACTGACTGTAGACCACTCAATTTTTCCTTTGAGTGCATCACTCTAAGTCCCTTCTCGCTCATGTGACCAAGCCATTGGTGCAAAATGTTGCTGTCGTCATTTCCTGCAGCAACTGAAATAGACATGGAGGCATTGGAGCTTAGAAAAAGTGTTTCGCTTTTCTTACCTCGCACAATCGTTAGTACACCCATTGAGAATTTCCATTCATTGCCAATGAATTTCGTCGTGTATTCCTCATCTGCCAACTGACCTACTGAGATCAAATTCTTTCTCAGGTCTAGAATATACCTGACATCCTTCAGCTTCCATACTGACCCGTTTATATTGATCTTCACAACTCTTGCCGGTTACGTCGTAAGGTTGATCGTTGCCAAGGTACACCTTACCAAAATTACCTGGTGTGTACTCCTTTAGGCAATCTCTGCGGCATGTGGCATGAAATGAGGCTCCGAAGTCTATGACTCAAGAATCCTACTTGCTTTTCGAAGAGCAGATCAACATCTCATCATTCTTAGAAGCAATATTTGCTTCTGTCTTTGCCCTCATCTCGAATTCTTTCTTCTGACTCCTGCACTGATTCCTGTAATGACCAGTCTTTCCACAGTTCCAGCACTCAATAGCTTTAGTGCCCTGAGAATCTATGTCCTGAGTACCTCTGGGATTTCTCGGCCTAGATCTGCCGCGGTTGTTTGATCGTCCATGCTTGTTTCCTCTGCCTCGATTCTTCATGTTCAAGGCTGAACTCGAATTTGAGCTATGGTTCGGATGCATTCTTATTTCCTCCGTCAAAATCATGCTGACGACCTCATCGTATACAAGCTTTGATTTTCTTGCGGAGCAACTGATGGCAGTGACGACACCATTCCAATTTTCAGGCAATTGACTGAGAATCAGTAGAGCCCGAATCTCATTATCAAATGTTATCCCTATTGAGGCGAGTTGATCAGACAACTCATTGAAGTTATTCAGATGCCTGTTGAAACTCTCACCCGCAGATATGTTCATCGTAAATAATATTTTCATGAGATGTACCTTATTTGCTACTAAAAGCTGCTTGTACATATTTGAGAGCGCATCCATCAGAGACTTTGTGGATGTTATATGCTTGATATTGAACGCCACAAATTTCGACAACGTCATTCTGATGGCTTCGAGGGCTTTTCGATCAAGCAACTCCCACTCGTCCTCGTTCATGGATGTTGGCTTACCCTTCATTGGTAAGTGCAATTCCTTCCCAAACAAATAGTCTTCTATCTGCATCTTCCAAAAACCAAAATTGTTCCCGTTGAACATTTCGATTTTTGAGCTCTTTTCATTTGACATCTCGATTTGCTAATCTAGAGATGGAATTAGCTCAAATGAATAGCACGGTTGGATTCGAAACAATCGAAAATCCTAGAAATGGTTCAAGTCGCTCGAAAAACGGACCCAAAATGACCCCGAAAAGCTCAGTCAAAGTTTTCAGCCAAACCTGGTCAAATGCTGACGTGGCAGTGGGGTCCCCTGTTGACGTGGCAGTGGGGTCCACCTGCTGACGTGGCAGTGGGTCCACCAATTTACATGGTAGTGGGACCCACTTGATGACGTGGTAGTGGCATGCTGGCGTGGCACCTCTGCCATGTGGCACTCCTGCTGGCGTTTGCGCGGTATGCGGGCTGATGTGGCGCTGAGGTCGGACCCAGGTCAGAAACTAGATCTCGGGTTCACCTGGATCTGAGTCACCTACAGGGTCAGGTCGAGGCAGAACTGGTGAAGAAGACGCGTGCAATGCATGTAGCGCATGAAGAGATGTTCGCGGGCGCGTGAAGAGGTGTCTTACTCCGGTAAGGCACGTGGGGGCGCGTGCAGGCTTGTTTGAACTCCGTTCGAACTCGGGCGAGCACCCTTCTCTTCTTCTCGGTGAGAAGATTACGATGGTGGCCTCAAAACACAGTTTTAATCTACTGGACAGAGCTCTGAATTTTTGGATCACTTTTAATCTGGCTTTTCTGCTCCAACCGGACTCTGATACCACTTGTTAGGACCCTGTGAGCATCCAGAAGAAAATGACACCAAGAAATTTACATGGTTCGGTCAAGAATGACCTACGTCCATGGAGCACACACCAACTATTCAATAACTCGCCGAAAAATGTTACAATTCTCTCTCTCTCTCTCTCTCTATCTCTCTCTCTCTTCCTCCCTTCTTCCTCTCAACTCTCTCTGCACTCGCTCTACACTATGTTGTTCTGAGCTATTGTTTTGTTCTCACTTTCCACAGCCTCTTTATATAGGCTTGGATTTTACATTATAATTAAATGTGAATAAATACAAATTAATAAGATTTAATCACAAATTGGAAGTTAAAAGAAGAGATTAAATGGAGAATAAATTCCACACGTTTTCTAACTCAGCAATGCCGCGTCTCCAGCTGTGTTTCTGGCTCCACCTCTAACAATCTCCCACTTGGAGACAGAGACACCTACTTAACCAGAGTATCATGAATAAATGATATGCTCATAATATGTGTCTTTAGGCATGAAGACCAACTGAAGTTGAACACAACTTCAGTTTCTCTGTAGTCACCATCTTCCTGTCTGTTTGATTCCTGCGGACTAATTTGATGGCTGTCTTCACAGCTGGTGTAAAAATGCCGGTGTAGTCAATCCTATCCTTTTTCTCAAAGTCTTTGACTACCAACCGAAGCTTGTACCTTCTGAAGTCGTCATGCTCCTCTTCGATTCTGTACACCCACTTGTTGTGAAGGCCTTTGGGTAACTTCCACGTTCTATTGGAGGTGAGGGACTTCATCTCATCCTTCATCGCAAGCTCCCACTTGCTCGTATCTGCCACCTGACATGCTTCATCATTGCACTCGGGCTCTCCTCCATCTGTAGGAAGTAAGTAGTTAATATACCTTCTGTCTGGTACATGGGACCGAGTAGATCTCCTAAGCTCTGAAGCTGGAGTAGGAGATGGTGGTGCGACGATCTGCTCCACTGGTTCCTCCACCTGAGGATTCTCGGTATTCTGCTGATGTGTCCCAACACATTCATGGGTGTTTATCTGGAAACTAACCCTCTTCTTTTTCCTGACTATACAATCCTCACACATGTCAACCTGTACTGACTGTAGACGACTCAATTTTTCCTTTGAGTGCATCACCCTAAGTCCCTTCTCGCTCATGTGACCAAGTCATTGGTGCCAGATGTTGCTGTCGTCATTTCCTGCAGCAACTGAAATAGACATGGAGGCATTGGAGGTTAGAAAAAGTGTTTCGCTTTTCTTACCTCGCACAATCGTTAGTACACCCTTTGAAAATTTCCATTCATCGCCAATGAATTTCGTCGTGTATTCCTCATCTGCCAACTGACCTACTGAGATCAAATTCTTTCTCAGGTCTAGAATATACCTGACATCCTTCAGCTTCCATACTGACCCGTTTATATTGATCTTCATAACTCCTGCCGGTTACGTCGCAAGGTTGATCGTTGCCAAGGTATACCTTACCAAAATTACCTGGTGTGTACTCCTCTAGGCAATCTCTGCAGCATGTGGCATGAAATGAGGCTCCGGAGTCTATGACCCAAGACTCCTGCTTGCTTTCCAAAGAGCAGATCAACATCTCATCATTCTTAGAAGCAATATTTGCTTCTGTCTTTGCCCTTATCTCGAATTCTTTCTCCTAACTCCTGCACTGGTTCCTGTAATGACCAGTTTTTCCACAGTTCCAGCACTCAATAGCTTTAGTGCCCTGAGAACCTGTGTCCTGAGTACCTCTAGGATTTCTCGGCCTAGATCTGCCGCGGTTGTTTGATCGTCCATGCTTGTTTCCTCTGCCTCGATTCTTCATGTTCAAGGCTGAACTCGAATTTGAGCTATGGTTCGGCTGCATTCTTATTTCCTCCGTCAAAATCAAGCTGACAACCTCATCGTATACAAGCTTTAATTTTCTTGCGGAGCTACTGATGGCAGTGACGACACCATTCCAATTTTCAGGCAATTGACTGAGAATCAGTAGAGCCCGAATCTCATTATCAAATGTTATCCCTATTGAGGCGAGTTGATCAGACAACTCATTGAAGTTATTCAGATGCCTGTTGAAACTCTCACCCGCAGATATGCTCATCGTAAATAGTCTTTTCATGAGATGTACCTTATTTGCTGCTAAAAGCTGCTCGTACATATTTGAGAGCGCATCCATCAGAGACTTTGTGGATGTTATATGCTTGATATTGAATACCACAGATTTCGATAACGTCATTCTGATGGCTCCGAGGGCTTTTCGATCAAGTAACTCCCACTCGTCCTCATTCATGGATGTTGGCTTATCCTTCAATGGTAAGTGCAATTCCTTCCCAAACAAATAGTCTTCTATCTACATCTTCCAGAAATCGAAATTGTTCCCGTTGAACATTTCGATTTTTGAGCTCTTTTCATTCGACATCTCGATTCACTAATCTAGAGATGGAATTAGCTCAAATGGATAGCACGGTTGGATTCGAAACGATCGAAAATCCTAGAAATGGTTCAAGTCGCTCGAAAAACAGACCCAAAACGACCCCGAAAAGCTCATTCAAACTTTTCATCCAAACCTGGTCAAACGCTGACGTGGCACTTGCTGACGTGGCACTTGCTGACGTGGCAGTGGGGTCCACCTGCTGACATGGCAGTGGGTCCACCAGTTGACATGGCAGTGGGACCCACCTGATGACGTGGCAGTGGCCTGCTAGCGTGGCACCTCTGCCACGTGGCCCTCCTGCTGACATGGCCCTACTGGCGTTTGCGCGGTATGCACGCTGACGTGGCGCTGAGGTCAGACCCAGGTCAGGAACCGGATCTAGGGTTCACCCGGATCTGAGTCACCTGTAGGGTCGGGTCGAGGCAGAACGGGCGAAGAAGACGCGTGCAATGCGTGCAGCGCATGAGGAGATGTTCGCCGGCGTGTGAAGAGGCGTCTTATTCCGGCAAGGTGCGTGGGGGCGCGTGCAGGCTTGTCTGAACTTCGTTCGAACTCCAGAGGGCATCCTTCTCTTCATCTCAGCGAGAAGAATACGATGGTGGCCTCAAAACACAGTTTTGATCTACTGGACAGAGCTCTGAATTTTTGGATCACTTCCGATCTGGCTTTTCTGCTCCAACCGGGCTCTGATACCACTTGTTAGGATCCTGTGAGCATCCAGAAGAAAATGACACCAAGAAATTTACGTGGTTCGGTCAAGAACGACCTACGTCCACGGAGCACACAACAACTATTCAATAACTCACCGAAAAATGTTACAATTCTCTCTCTCTCTCTCTCTTCCTCCCTTCTTCCTCTCAGCTCTCTCTGCACTCTCTCTGCACTGTGCTGTGCTGTTCTGAGCTATTGTTTTGTTCTCACTTTCCACAGCCTCTTTATATAGGCTTGGATTTTACATTATAATTAAATGCAAATAAATACAAATTAATCAGATTTAATCACAAATTGGAAGTTAAAAGAAGAGATTAAATGGAGAATAAATTCCACACGTTTTCTGACTCAGCAATGCCGCGTCTCCAGCTGTGTTTCTGGCTCCACCTCTAACATGATTTAGGTCCGTTTTTTTCGTTTTTATTTATCCTATTCGGATCTTGGCCATATCTCTTTTGGATACTGACAATATATTTTGACATGTCTATGCATATAGTCGTATACTATTACTCGTTTTTGGTTGGGACTCTGCTTTTAAAGTAGATTTAAACTGCGCTGAGGCTGCATTTTGAGTATGAATTTGAAGCTTTTGGCTCGAATTTTTGTGAATTTTGAAGAAATTCAACACATTTGTATTGTAATTTGTTTCATTTACAGAATCCACATCTAACTCCTTGTTTTCAAATTCAACAAAAGTTGATATTTCATTTACATAGAAACTTACAAATATTTCCATGACAATTCAGGGTGAAAAATTTAGTTATACCAAGTAAAAGAAATCAAAACAAGGTATAGTGAATATTAATATTGTATAAGTTTAAAACTAAATCTTTTGATAATTATACAGAACATGTATCTCAAAAATTAAAATTTTTTTTTTGCCTGTTGGGTTTGGGTTTGCTTCTGTATTGCAGGCTTATCTTGTATTGCACTGGTTTCTGCTACCATGCTGATTTCAGTTCTGAATATAATTTGTTTTGCCTACTAAAAAACAAAACAGAACAAAACAAAACAAAATGGTGACCTGCCTCACAACTCACATGCCATTCTGTACCATTCTGGATTCCCCGTCACGGGTTATGTTTTGAATTACATGGAAACTGATATTTATGTGTTGATCTCATTTTAGAAGTCTACAATAATCATGCCAACCAACACTGCACCACATGTCATCCTATTTGTAGATTATTTGACCATTTTAATCGCATATTTATGTAGAATTTCCATACTGCAGGATCTGAATGGTTAAGTTCACCATCATAAACACTGTTGCATTTTTGTGAGCCCGTGACCCTTTTAGTTGGTACTTTTTGTTTGATGCTCATCCAATGATGCAAAAAGACAAATTGCTGAAGAGTGCAAGTATATGTCACTATTCATAGACCGCCCTCATCCCACCTCACAATCTCACATTTTCAAACTTTACCATCCCTTTGCCAGGCAATGCCAGTTTCCTATCAAAGAAGAATTTTTTTACTTAGTTATTTCAAATTTAAAACCATCATATTTCCACATACAACATGCTTCCCAAATCCCTTCACGAATAAGATAATGACATCAATCGACAAAAAAGTGAAAAAAAAAAAAAAAAAACCAATCCTCCCCAAATCTTCTATGACAGTATGCAATTCTTGTTGCAATTCTCAGAGCAGGAGCCCACACAGCTTTCCACTTTCTTTCCACCTGAACAACATAAACATGTAAACTTAAATTTCTGGGTGTGTGCGCGCGCGCGTGTGTGAGAGAGAGAGAGAGAGAGAGGGGAGAGAGAGAGAGAGAGAGGGAGAGAGGGAGAGAGAGATAGTGACCTGGTTCTTTTCTGTTGCTGATGTTGGAGCACATGGAGGAAGCACAGCCAAGCTTGCAGTAAAAATGATTTCTGCTGTGGTGGATATCTGAAGGAGTGGTGGGCGGAAGGAGACAGTCCTTCAAGCACTGCAAAGAGCATGCGGAGGCAGTGTGGTCAGGTATGATAATGCAGAAAATGAAGCATTTGGTGTAGCACTCGAAGAAATCTGCTCTGGCCTGCCCTACCAGCAATCCCAGCACCAACCCAACCATAACAACTGACCAAACTCTCATTTCCCCCATCCCCTCTCTCCTTGAGATTGAATATTGTGAAGTCTCCTATGCTAGAAGAAGGGGTTATATAGACTGTTGCTGTGCAGGTGGACAGATTAATAATAGTCAAGATGATGCAACCTATGGAACTTGGACAGTAGTGATAAATTACAATTAAATGTAAATCCTTAGAATGTAGCAGTACTGCATGTGATACTAGTCTTGATCATATGTTATGTCTACATGTGATATCATATATATATTTTATAATATTATTATTATTATTATTATTATTTTTAATTTTATAATCAGACATAGTTGTAATAGTTACCTAAAAAATAACTCCTGAATTCCAATCAAAATAGAGAAAAAATGAAAAAAAAGATTAAAAAGAAGTGTTTATATTTCATTCTATATATATGAATGCTCTATAATATCTCTGTCAATATAA
The DNA here is from genome assembly GCF_029873635.1 of Malania oleifera. Lineage (NCBI taxonomy): Eukaryota > Viridiplantae > Streptophyta > Magnoliopsida > Santalales > Ximeniaceae > Malania > Malania oleifera. Next base: position 16,028,087 of record NC_080422.1, read on the forward strand.
TCTGAGTGGAGGGACTCGCTCAATCACTTGTTATGATTGAACTCAATGAGGAAACACTCAATTGCATACAAACACTCTTTGATATCAATAATAATTTGAAAAAAAAAATACAAAGAACTCTCAAAATACAATTTCTTCTCTCACTGGTTACTCTTCCTCTTCTACACCACATACATTACACACACACATCCTCATAAATATAGCCATGGATGGGGATGGTAGGTGGAGATTAAAATTAACAAAGGTGGGCTGAGGTTGGTGGAGGTGGCTGCCCACTGCAGCTCAACAATTCAAGGTTGGTGGAGGTAGCTTCCGACTTCTCCACTGCAGCCTAATCAAGTTTAATATTCAACACCCCCCCCCCTTTAAACTTGACTCTCATGGCTTTATCATTCCGAGCATTGTCTTTAGTCTTGTAAAAATATCGTGCCTGAGTAGTTTTGTGAAAATATCAGCAATTTGCTCATACATTCTACAAGACATTAGCTCCATTTATTTCTTATTGACATGCTCCCTGATAAAATGATACCGAGTATCAGTTGTCGATGTAGACTTCTGTGGGGTCATCTTGGAGAAATCCCAGATACTTCAATACATTCTTGATCCATATATCATGACAAACAACTGAGTTGGCAGCAATATACTCAGCTTCACATAATGACAATGTTACGATGGGTTGCTTCTTTGATGACCATGGCAACGATGTATCTCTGTTGGCCTAACATAGCTTTCAAATCTTGTTTTGATGATAAAAAATAAAGGTTAATTTAACAAGCTGTTGTTTAAGTGATGATATTTCATGAAACCTAGAATGACAAAGTTCAAAAAGTTCAAAGAAATGAAAGTCCAAGATCACAAGTACTATAAAGCTATATTACATCAAAATGACCAAAAGAAAAGCTCAAGAGGACCAAGATGTTCAAAACATGTGGAAGCTTAAAAAAGACTCAAGCTCAAGTCAAAGTTAGGCATAATTGGCCGAATCCCGATAATATATTGAGTGTCTGTTTATATTTTCGCAATTTATATTTCTGCATGTGTATGTTATTGTGTGAATGATGCATATGATTTAATTTCCGTATCTTACATTTATCTATGCATTTGGGTTTATGTGTATATAGACAGACCCTATGTTGAGTATTACTGTTGTCAGATTAGTTGAACCTAGGAAGATATTTTAAATACCCAATTCACTCCCCCCCCCTATTGGGAATACACCAAAGCCAACAGTGTCTTTGTATCAAGACCCTTTGTAGGACACCTGTTGAGCAGATAGAGTGCACATAACATTGCTTCTGCCCAAAAACTTTTGGGCACATTCTTATCCTTTAACATGCTTCTGGCCCTGTTAAGGATCGTGCGGTTCTTCCTCTCAACTACACCGTTCAACTAGAGAGTGTAGGTCAGTGTGAACTGATTTTGAACCCCCTGTTGCTTAATGAATTCCTTGAAAGTTTCTTCCTTATACTCTCCTCCTTGGTCTAATCATAGTGACTTGATGTGATAGCCACTCTGCTTCTCCACGAGAGTTTTGAACTCTTTGAATTTTTCAAACACTTATGACTTCCTTTTTAGGAAGTAGACTCAAGTATTCCTATTATAATTGTCAGTAAAGGTGAGGAAGTATCAATTTTGTCCATTTGAAATTGGGTTCAATGGACCACATATGTCTGTGTGTACTAGTTGGAGTGGCATGGTAGATCTTTAGTCGGCTTGCTTTCCAAAGTTGTTTCTGTGTTGCTTGCTCAGAACATAACTTTCTTATATTTCATTTGGATGCTGGATGTTGGGTAAGCCATTCACCATCTTCTTGCTTCCTAACTGCTTCAAGCTTTCAAACATGTCCAAACCTTAGATGCAACAACCAATCTTTGTTGTTGATAATGGCACTTAGACATATTGGCGTTTCGTGATGGATGGTGAGATAGAACATCCGATTTTTTGCTATAGTGACTCAAGTGATGAGCTTAACTTGAGCGTCTGATATCACCATCTGCTTATCTCTAAGGCTAATTCGGTAGCCTTTCTCCACAAGCTGTCCGAGACTCAAGATGTTGGTATTCATGTCTAGCATATAATAAACGTTGGAGATGAAAGCGTGATCTCTGGCCTTCTACTTGATCAGAACTTCTCCTCTCCCTCAGACTTGGACTTTAAAGAGATCGCCAAAAGAGATCTCCCCCTGAATTTTCTCATCAAGTTCAATGAATATGTAACAACCTCAATTTCTTAAAATAAAATGTAACATAATAAATGGAAAAGTCAACCTGAACCCGTGGGTAATGGGGACACCTATCAAACACAGCAGAAACCTAAGCAACAATAAATGAAAAATCTCATTCATCCAACCATAAAACATAATAACAGAGTTATCTACAACATCATAATACCGTACTTTATATACATCCTCATAAACATCAAAATAATGCTAGGATCAAACACAAAATAATTCTAACCCTAGTACAAAATCTCACCCTCCTAGCGGGGCAATACCACTGACTCCACGGTGGCTACGACCCGTCGGTTACTCAGGGTCTCCTGAAAAATATATTTAGTTCGAGGGTGAGACACTTCTAAGTAAGGGAAAATAAACTAAATACAGTCGTGTGGCAACATGAACATTTAATGCAATTATACATATACAATACATTTTATATTTTCGTAAATGTTATCATATCATACTGAATAATCACATACATTCATATTTTCTAATAAGTCATATCATACATAAAACATCTGTTATAACTGATAATACTTAAAACATACCCAGGATGAATAACTAGCTAATGTCATGTATTACCCCCCATGACGGGTTGTGCAGCCCGAAGGGGGGACCCAACAATGGCTGGTCGACCACTGCCGAGTCAAAAATATGTCTGTAAGTACGATGGGCCCGCCAAACCCTAGTCTGGATTGCCAGGTGGACGTCTACAACTTTACACTGAAAGCCACATCGACTATCCACCTCCCACCCCCTTGTGAGGTGGTTAGCACGAGTCTGAATATAGATCTCTGATATATAAATAACTACGATACCGAGCTCCTAAACTGAACTAAACTAACATCCGAGTTCTGATAACATATAATACATAATCATATAGCATCTTTCATAATTGTATAGATATGGCCTTGCGCCAAATCTTTCATATATCACGGCCTTACGCTGAACATATTATAATTACGGCCTTGCGCCAAACATATCATACATATCATTCTGAAAATAAATCATTTATCGTGTTTCAACATTGTAATGTATTGTACTCTTTCATAATTCCTCAAACGTATTCCATTCGTATATTTGTCTTATCATGATATTCTTCTATGTAAAATAATATTCATGCCACACATTTACTGTATAAAATCATACATTATATTCTAAAATCATAGTTTTTGGCATCTCATATATATATACATTTCAACATAGTAATAGTATTTTCTCAAACATACATTTTCTTCGCATTATACAGATATAATGTATGCTTTTCCTGAAAATAAATTTTCTCATAAATAACAATAATTTGCAAGAAAGTAACTGCTTTAGTTTATTCCCTTACTTGACTACTGAGAAAGCCCCTAAAATATCCTGGTCTAACGCTCGTAGGATTTCCTGATCAATACCCTGAAACTGAAAACTTCCAGTATTAAACTTCAGTATTCTCACGCGTACATCATTTCCTATAACTGTCATAATATCAAATTTGGCTTAAAAAGTCTTACCTCAACTTGGGGATGATTTCCAACTTACTTTCACCAACGATCCGCTCCGGCAAATTTGAAGAGAACTTCTCTAGGAGCGTCGTGGTGACTTCGGATTGTCGATCCAGCGTAAATCTGGCCCAAAATCAATGAAAAAGAGAGAGAGAGAGAGAGAGAGAGAGAGAGAGAGAGAGAGAGAGAGAGAGAGAGAGAAACGAAGGGGAGAGAGAGAGACGAGAGTTAGCTTAATTATGAAGTAAAATCCGAATTTTTGATATTTATAGAACAGGGAATTCATCGACAAGCCATGTCATTCGTTGATGAATCCTTTAATAATTTCGTCGACGAAATTCAGTCTTCGTCAACGAAATTCAGTCAGCTCAAAACCTCTCTCGGTATTTCTTCGTCGACGAATTCTCTTAAGCCCTCATCGACGAATCCCCTGTATTCGTCGACGAAGCCCTGATAATTCCCCTTGGTTACTGTTTCCATTTCCCTTCCTTTTTGTTATTTAAAAACTATTATTATTTGGGTCATCACAGAATATGTTCTTTCTGCCAGTCATATGGTTGCTAGCTCCAGAGTCGAGGTACCAAACACTTTTGTCTTGGGTTGAGTTGTGCGCCATTAGCATCAATAACTCTCTAGCTACATCTTTAGTTTCGGCAAGGTTAGCCTCCTCGCCAACCTTTTCTTGTTGTCGCCCCCAACACTTATTGCTATAATGGCCAAACTTCTGGTAGTTATAGCACTCAATGTCTCTTTTATCAATGTTTTAACGATTGTTGTAATCACCACCTCTTCTTCCATGTCCTCTTCCTCATGGGATGTTGTTTTTTTGTCCACATCCTCTTTGTCCGCCTCAACCTCCTCCTCTGGATTCAATATATCCAGATCCTCTTTTGCAAGATCCTCGACCTTGAACTGGTCCTCAGTGCGACGTCTCCCCTTGCTTGTGTCTCCCATCATTCAAAGATAGTTTTGACTATAGAACTTGTTCTAGTGACTTACTGTCACTTCCTCTGTTCACCTTCTGCTCGTGAGCTTGTAAAGATCCTTCAAGCTCTTCTACAGACATGGTCTCCAAATCTTTCATTTCTTCCAAAGTGATGACTAGGTAGTCAAATTTTGGATCCAAAGATCGCAAAAGTTTCTCAAATATCCTTATGTTTATGAGATTCTCTCAATTTCTCCTTAATTGGTTCGAGACAACCATAACCTGAGTATAGTACTTAGCAATTGACTCAGACAACTTTATTTGTAAGGATTCAAATTCACCCCGTAGAGTTTGGAGGCGAATCCTTTTCACTTTGTCAGCTCCTTTGTATGTCCGGTGGAGAGTATCCCATACTTCTTGGGACGTCTTGGCGGAGGCGATAATTTCGAAGGTGACCTTATCAAGGCCCTGGAAGATTATGGACTTGGCTATGCAATCCCTTTTTCGATCGGCGCGGAGGATCGTTCGTTGAGCATCAAACTTAGATGCTTCGGCTTCTTTTCATGGGGCTTCTTGGTACCCATCTTCAATGATGTCCATGACATCCTAAACATCTAGTAGGGCTCTCATTTGAATGCACTAGTTGTCGTAGTTGTCCTTTGTCATTTTTGGAATGACCGCCTGTGCAGTACTTTTCCCCATTCGGTTTGATATATATCAAAACAGAATGTTGAGAATGGATTTTGGCAAATCTAATGCCACTAGTATGTTTAGAAGATCAAAAAACTTCAGGAACTAGTTTTGGGAAGCAAAGAATCAGTCCAAATAACACTGAATGGGCCAAATAACCATTTTAGACCGGTTTGGTTGGGCCAGTGTTTCTTAGTCGTAGATTAATGGCGTCATTTAACACCGTTAGGCCACTTGGCGACTTCTAGACAAGCCGCGTGTTGTGTCAATCTTCGGATCTGGTCAAGGGTCGGTCTCCGGGTGGGGTCGTGCTTGCGTATCTTCGGTTCAGGTTGCTATTTTCTAGGCTGGGTCGCGAATTAGGTTGTAGGTTTTTGGGCTGGGTTGCGTCGGTCGGGTGAAGAAGGCACGTGTCAGAGCATTAGACGTGTGACGTCGTTGGCAACAATCATGCCACACTTGGCATGTGCAGCGCGTCTCAACGACGCAGTATCAACTATTGGCGCATATGAGCGCGTGGGAAGGCTTCTAGACTTTGTTTAAGATGCGGTTTTCACATATGGACTCGTCTCTGTGCGATAGTATGCTCAAAAATTGATTTCGAGCAACTTCAAATCTAAGAAAAAATTCAAATTCCTCTCTATTTGCCTCTACTTGGCGAATTTCGGCAAACCTTGGCGCTCTGATACCACTGATAGGTGGAAGGGACTCGCTCAATCACTGGCTGTGATTGAATTCAATGAGGAAGCACTCAATTGCACACAAACACTCTTTGATTTCAATAATAATCTAAAAAAATGCAAAGAACTCTCAAAATACAATTTCTTCTCTCACTGGTTACTCTCCCTCTTCTACACCACATACATTACACACACACACATCTCCATATATATATATAGCCATGGATGGGGATGGTAGGTGGAGATTAAAATCAACTAAGGTGGGCTGAGGTTTGTGGATGTGGCGGCCTACTGCAGCTCAACAATTCAGGGTTGGTGGAGGTGGCTGCTGACTTCTCCACTGCAACCTAATCAAGTTTAATATTCAACATAATCTAAGTGATCAAACAATTATCCAATCAACTTTCTCCAACTCAACTATAAAAAAAAAAAAAAATGGCAGACCGATGCATAAAAAGCTCTTACATATATGGTGTTCGGAAAAAAGGAGGATCATGATGGGTCTGTAGTACACAACCTTATCTTGTATTTTTGTAAGAAATTGTTTTTATGCTCCAAAGTTGTAGTTTCCAACTCATATGGCGATAATTTTACCATTGTGCCTAGGCTGTTATAAAATTAATTGTGGAGGATGCTCAAATCTCACGTTTTGTTTTGTTTTGTTTTGTCTTTTGGTTTGTTTTTTTGTTTTTTGTTTTCATAATGAGTAGTTTTAATTTCATGAGTAAACAATAGCTGTTTCTTCTCTCTATTCAAAACAGTGGGCAGCATGGGAATAGCTCATATGGTCTGATCACATCCCTAAGATGGTGATTGGCAAGAAGGAAAAAGACAAGAAAGGAGGAAAAGTGGATGGAAAAGTTTTTTTTTTTTCTTTTTCTTTTTCTTTGGTTAGTACGATGAAGGGTAGAGGGAAAAATAAGTTTCTGGTTATTGTCAAGAGCAATTTTAGTTTTTCGCGTTAGTTTTCTAGAGAATTAATATTTATTTATTTAAATTTCAAGATTTGTATAGTAAGAAACAGAAAAAAACAGATTCGTGTAGTTTAGAAATATTTTTTTTTTTCATTTTCATTTTTAGATGTCCAAATAAATTGTAAAATAATGTCATTTTTAATTTTTAAAAACTTATGTGAGGAATTAAAAATCTAAAAAACAATAAAAAAAATTTGTTCTACAAATATATATATTTTCTGTATAAATTTATAAAATTAAGAAAAATGGTGGCATTTTATAATTATTTGAAAAATTAAAAGCAAAATTGACAAGTGAATAGTGTCAAAACTATTTATTATTTTTTAGTTTTTTATACACATATTGAAAAAGTAAAAATAAGTTCAATGCTTTATAATTATTTAAAAATTAAAATATAGAATAAACACTGTTCTCCATAGCTAAACTTGTCCTAAAATTATTTTATTTTATTATTAATTTTGCTTAAAACAGGTGATAAATGAGTGAAAAGAGATTTTGCAACTGATATTGAAGGATAATCGTATTGAAAATTCACTTGTAAAAGTTGTTATTAAGGGGAGGATGAGTAACTTACATATATGGATGAGCTCAAAACTTGATAGCTTAAATCTTTGAGTCAATTTTGTGCTCACCCATATATGTCAAGCTTGAGTGAAGATTTCTCAATTCTAATAAGTAGAATCAAAGTCAACGGTTTCTAATTTTGGATTTAAAAAAAAAAAAAATTCTTGGCATGTTAATAGTTGAAGGGCAATATGCGTAATCGAGACCAATGATAATCATCTTAGCTATTTGAAGGCATGTAAAATGCAATTTGAGTCAGTTAATTGATCTCCAATGACAGACGATTTGCGCTCAAGAAGAGATTCACAAGTGAGGGGAAGCGTGTTAAAAAATAAGTGGAGGATGTGTGACGTGTATACATGGATGGAATAAAGATCTGATAGCTTAACCTTTTGCGTCAAGTTGGTGCTAACCCATGTATATCAAACTTACGTGAAAACTTTTCAATTCTAATGAGTCTCCTCTTGAGGCTTGAGGAAGACTCATAAGCAATTGATTCTATATGTAAAATTTAGAATCTATTAATCGTATAATATACCACGTTAATAATTGAACTCATATAAGTGATATATGAAAGATATGATTTGATGTAATCCCGAATGATGTAGTTCCTGCAATAACAGATTCCAAACAATTAATACAAAATCTTTTAATTAGTGAGTTCGAAATTTTAGCTACAAAACCCGTTAGTTCAAAATCAAATTGTTCTTTAATTGCTCACTCTCTCCTTCCCTCTTGTTCCAATCAATCCAAAGAAAGAAAGAAAACCAAAAAAAAGAAGAAGAAAAGAAACACATTTCGCTTTCCCCTCTTTTCCTCCCTCCCTCGCACCTTGTTTCAATTCCTTTTTCTTCCTTCCTATCACAAAAAAAAAAAAAAAAAGCTTAACTGGCATAACCACAAAAGGAAAATTTATGGGCTGCATGAACAAAAATGCACTGTTCCTCTCGCGTTGGGGCAAACCCACCATGTGGGTCCCTCGGGGTTTTTTTTTTTTAATATTAAATTTTATGAATGTATGCCATTGGAGTCCGTGAGGAGGTATAGACCCTTCTACAAGAATGTAAGATTTATGATTTCTTATCCATCATTACATGCATTAGAAAGATTTTGGTTATTTATGGAAGAGTTATAACTCGGTTTTATGAATTATTATTTGTGGAACCAAATAATGAAGTTCAATTAATCTGGATGAGCATTGATTTTGCAAATTAACCGACCTTTGGATTGTATAAGACGCGTGGATCCATATTGCCCCTTGAATGGTTTTAATTTAGGTTCAGATACAAAAGGATCTAAGTAATCTATTAGTAGCTTGGATTGGTAAGTGTTAGCTTTGGTGTAATATCAAAAGGCGGTGAATTGGATATTTAAAAATTATTACTCAAGTCAATCGGTTTAACAGTAGTATTATACAACCTATGATCAGTCATTGTGATCAATAAATAATATACACATATAGTAAAAGTAAAGTGTAGAAAAGTAAACAATACACGCAATATGTTATCGAGGTTCGGCCAAATTGCCTACGTCCCTACTTTGGCTACATCAACACAAGGATTCCGCTACGGCTCACTTAAACGGGTGGAACGACACCTAATACAACACACCTTACTAGGGTAACGCACCTAACTTTCCTAACTGGGTTTAGGTCAATCCGACACTATCCCATAGGGCTAGCCTCCCTCTTCAGGCTCACGCCTGAAATACAACAAATGATATGAAATTTTTATACATGGAAATACGCTTCTTCATGAATAGATATGTACACCAATATAATTCAAGTAATATTGCAAGCATGAATGATATGTCAATATGCTTAATGCTCTAATGTGTGATAAACACTCAAATAAGTATAGATTATCAGTCCAGATCTAGAGTGTATACCAAAATAAGATTTGAAACACAGTATGGTGAATATCACAAAGTTAGATTAAGGTTTCAAATATGCTAGTTAGTTGATTCAAGCAAACTCAACAAGATATTCTCAATGTACTAAGCACAATGAGTGTTTGAATGCAAGTTTTGAAAATGATTTTGCATACAAAAATATAGGCTTAGGTGTCTTGCAATAACAATGCAAGAACCACAACCTTCCAAGTCTTCTCACACAAGATTTATCAAGTTAAATCAGTGGAAGAACTTGATGTTTCTACTCTCAATAAAATTAAACAATCAATATAATATAATGAGAGTATGAGCAGGCTAGATTAGACACATGTACTTTAAACATACTCACAACACTTGAAAGATCAAAGAAATTAAAGTGTATGGGTGTTTTGAGAGAGTTTGACCCTAATCAATTTTGTTAATCCTTTCTAATTATTACAAATGAACATGTATATATAGGCAAGGAGAAATTTTTGACCGTTAGGGACTCAATGGGGATGATTAAAAAAGTTTAAAATAAGTTTAGAAAAATTAATCCAGTTTACCCCTTTTAATTTTTAGTAAAAATTAATTTACACCACGAGATTTGGGTGCTCGGTCTGAGGTTCAGGTGTCCGAATAGACTCATTCAAAAAAATCACTTTTTAAAGGTTCGGGTGCCTGAAATCAAAGTCGATTGGCTGAACCAAAGTCAATAGCATTATGTCCAAAGTTCGGGTGCCCGAAGCTAAGTTCAGTTAACCGAACTGACCAATTCGGTCGCCCGAGGCCATAATGAACGTGAAGGTTCGGGTGCCCGGATAGTTGAAAAGTATTCTGACACAGGTTCAAGTGCCTGAGGGAGATACGCTCAAAGTAGTTCGAGTGCCTGAACACAAGTCAACAGTTTGACTTATCTAGGGTTCAGTCGCCCGAAGCGTTTTAAACACAGTGGTTCGGTTGCCCGAGCACTCTCAACATTTTCAATTTAAGTTCAATTTTATCCTATTTTAATTCCCCTGATATAGTGAGTGATGTTGGGGACTATTTTACGTGTAAGTGCTGGGGCCTAGGGCCTTTTTAAGGTCTTTGAGAACACCGAAAAAATTTGGCATTAGTCGACTGAAAGGGTGATCCTTAAGGTCTCTCTAAGGTCTTGAACATACCTACCTATCATGCATGATGCAAATTATTACTAGTCATAGGTGTACAGTCCATAATTAAATTTACATCCCAAAATGAAGAAGATGAATAGAAAATACAAATTACAGCACAGATTTCTTCATTCTTCTGTACGAACACCACACACCATCATGATATGTCTTTCAGTTCGAGTACGCGAGCAAGGTGAACCTGAATGCAAGTCTTAATACAAACCATTAGCATCAAGAGTATTTGTCATAATCAAAACTGGGTGTGACTTATCAGGTCAATAGTAAAGGCTCGTTTAACTCAATAAGTAATTACAAAACTTATTTTTTAAGTTTATTTATTAAATAAGATAAACTTAAATGAGGTTGAATTTGACTCATTAAGATTCTGAACTATTCATATATAGGCTCATTGACTTGTTAATGAGCTCGAATTAGGTCTTTTTAAGCTAGTTGTCTGATTTAAAGGTCCAAATAAAATGTAATAAAGATGTCAATTTACTACTCACTTAATCAAATTTATTTTGGTATTCATTTTTCATTATTTTCCCAATTTCTAAATGTTTAGGTTGCATTCTCAAAAACAAGAAAAAGAATGAACTCTAAGAAAAGAAAATAAGACGATTTTGCATTGAGACATTTGGTATAGGATTTGATTGATGCTAATATACTAAAGTTTTAGATGAAGAGTAGGAAAGAAAATCCCAATATGATAACCAATGGCCAAATCATAGAAGCCCGCCTATATATATATATATATATATATATATATATATATATATATGGTTGAAGTAGAGTTTAAGGAGAATTATAATAAGGAAAATGCAAATACCGTAGCAGAAGGATGCCAAAACGAACTATATGAACATAGCACATTTTCTTTGACCTTGAACCATTAATTATACTCAATAGTCATCCAGTCATCCAATACTAATCAAAATCTGTTGCTCAATGCTATTCCAAGTACTTCGACTCTTATTCTTATAATTCATAACACATTGTCCTATAAAAGTATGATATAGAAATAGTCAATTGTCAAAAGGATGAGAATGTGACCCTGTGGGTGTAGGAGGTACAACCCATAGTGAAAATAATATGTTTTGAGCAACTATATATACAAGACCTTGGCCCGTGTTTCACTACTTAATTTTCTCTTGTTTTCCAATTGCCACAGGAATGCATTGCTTGAGATCCTAAACAAAGCTTATGTCCCTTATGACATTCATCTTGATAATTTTGAAATTTTGGTTAGTTCTATTCTGGCATTTAATAACATTACTTTTACTGATGAAGGAAAACTTTCAGAGTGGTGCCGACATTAGGTTTTGATGATCTATTTGATTAGCCAATATTTAGTGATTTTTTTGGAAACCAAACAAGTATGGAGAATCAATCCATCGGTTTATTTAACTTGTGTTTTTTAAAAAAAAAAAAATTTGGAAACGGAGTCGCCATTGTTAGCCCTAGTGGCTAAGGTCCTTCATTCCAACTTATTTTGATGATAACAACCCATTGGTGGTTCTTAGGTTAGCTAATATTTTTCGTCAAGTTCAGTTCAGATAAACAGGACAATACCAATGCAAGCATAAGGATCAAACGGACCCTGATGAAACAATGAGCAAAAGCATACTGATTACACGCTTAAATTGCGTATTTGGGTGCTTTAATTCATGCATTACGAAAAATATTTTTAATTAAATTTCTAATTACTCTCAATATTTTAACATTATGTCCTATTTATAATATTTGAGTTTTATTGAGTAATTTATGAATTTTTGATATTTTTTTTATTGCAGGACAATTATTGGAAGCTAAAAATTGACGGTACTTCGTAATCTATACATAACTCTCTCATTCGACATCTGATTCAAATAATTCAGGATGTTGTAGAAAGATAAGAAAACGCTCTACAATTTTCATGTTTTGCGTTTTGAGAAATACTGGCTGCATCAAGGATGAAATCAGACGTAAAGTTACCATACGCTGTTTTGTGGACTATTTTGATATTATTTTGTAATCTGGGCGTAACTTTCTTGTCCGAACTCCGATATTCAAAATTTTGGGGAAAGCTGAGAAAGAGCTCTAGAACTTTTGTATTTCGAGCTTTGAGAGATACAAACGTTTACTAGGTCAAAATTGAATTTGAAAGTGAAGGGCAGTTGGAGCCAAATTGAGAAAAAAAAAAACCATAAATTTTTTACGTGACCCAGCCATGCGGACATGAGCTGGCGCTGGGAAAGGGCAAAAGGAGTTGCAATATGTTTCATATATATATATATATGGAAAGATTTTGAAAAGTCAAAGTACGAGGGGGGGGTAGGTTTTGTGGTTTTCTTTCTTCTTTTTTTGTTTGTCTTCTGGCAGGAGGGAGGCTGGGGAGGCCGTGTGCACCAGGGCATCTCTCCACGGCTAGTCTCTCTCTCTCTCTCTCTATTGTTTTTTTTATTTCAATCCTAAACAATTGTTGGATCTATTTTTATTATAAAAAAAATTAGTTTGATTTTCTTGTTATTTAAATATTGTTAATTAGTTTTTAAATTGAATATTTTTCTCTCTTCTATTCCCTTTCTTTAGTTTATTTGTTTAATAAAAAGTTGTGATTAGAATTTTATTTTAATTTAAATTATTTAGTTTAGATTGTTTTTTTTTTTTTTTTTAAGTCTTGAGTTGAATCTTTAATATTTGTTTAGGTCATTCTTCAGTTTGTTTTTCTTACTTGGAGTCTTTGTTAGCATTTAAATATTTTCTTTGAGTATTTTAATTATTAAAGTTAGTGTTTTTATTTAGTTAGAGTTTATTTTTGTTTGGGTTTATGTTTAAAGTTACTATTTTTATTTAATAAAATGAATGCAGGATTTGTTTCTTTCATTATTCTAGCATTAAATCTGACATTTATTTATTTATTTTTATGCATGATAAATTTCCAGTTAGGATTTACGTTGTTTTAAGTTTCATTGTAAAAATTCCAAAATCCCCAGGAACTAAATCTGAATTGTGTTCAGTAATTTGTCTTTTCTTAATTTCTTTTAGAATTACACAAATTTTAGAACTAAACTGCATTCCCTAAGGGGACGATCTGGCCCTTAAGCTAACTATTACACGACTGAACTCCTATACTTGGGATAGCTTTCGAACTGCTCATTTTTAGAGTGAGTTAAGTTTTTGACGCCGTTACTGGAGAATGTCGGTCTTAGTCTCAAATTAGTGTTTTTCCTGTTATATTAATTATTCTCATGAAAAAAAAATTGAGTTTTGAGAAAAAAAGAAAAAATAAATAATAAACATGGCTACACCTGCACCATGAACGCTTATGGATTTTTTGCAGCTTACATATACCAATGCACCATCTTACACTGTTTTACCTAATGAATAACTTGAGTTCATGATGTAGCGTGGGAGGATGTCATTGATACCTCAGTTCTATGGGATGGAATCTGAGTATCCTTATCGCCACCTGATGGAGTTTGAGTTGACTTGTAATATTTTTTTTATCTCATGCTAGAACTGATGAATTTACTAGACTTCGTTTATTTCTTGCTTCTTTGAAGGATAGGGTGAAGATGTGGTTTAATTCTTTAAAACCTCACTCTATCTCTAATTGGGCTAATATGAAGCGTGAATTTTGGCATAGGTTTTGTCCTTCACAAAGAACTCAATTTTTGTAGGAACAGATCATTCAGTTTATGCAGAAGGGTAATGAAACTTTTCAGGCTTGCTAGGAGAGGTTCAATGATGTTGACCTGATTGGTCACACCCAGTTTTGATTATGACAAATACTCTTAGTACTAATGATTGTACTAAGACTTGCATGCAGGTTCACCTTGTGCGCGCTTTTGGACTAAAAGACATATCATGATAGTGTGCGGTGTTCGTGCCGAAGAATGAGGAATTGTGTTGTGTATTTGCATTCATTATTTCTTTTTTTCATTCTAAGATGTAAATTAATTATGAACTGTGCACTCCTATGACTTGTAATAATTTGCATCATACATGGTAGGTAGGTATACTCAAATCAATTCTAGTTAGACTTTAGGTACCTACACAGACCATAGATTTTTTCGGTGTCCTCAAAATGAAAAAAAAAATACCTCGAAATGACCCTAGGACACTCACTCATTCATACACATGTTTGGTCATTTAAAATAGGGTGATTGTTGTTTGAAATAGGACCAAAATGTACTAAGTGTGCACTCTTGGTCGACCAAACTTTCCTGTACAAAAATGCCCAGTCAACCGAACCAGTGTTGGGTCAACAAGTTGACCATAGCTCGGTCGACCGAACTCTTACAACTCATTTGACCCCAGTTGACCGAACTCCCCAAGAGTCAACTTTATTGACTACCTATTCAACCGTGCCCATAATACATTGCAACGCTCTAGTCGACTAATTTCCCACGTGTGGGAACTCAATTGTCCCGATCGATTGACTGGCTCAGTTCAAAATGGTCCCAATCGATTGAACCTCGCTAAAATAAGAAAATCGCTTTGGACTTACAAGTTCGGTCAACCAACCATGTAGTTCATTTTATTCTCAGTCGACCGAACCTCAAGAACTTCGGCCTACCGAACTTGTCTCGGTCGACCGGTGCTCTCGGGTTGCCCCTTATTTTTTACCACAGTTAATATTTTTAAACGGGGTTAATTTATTTAAATAATATTAAAACATTTATAATAATTCTGGATGTGTCCTTAACGGTCATAATCAGGGGGAAGTCTATAAATACCCCCTCATTTGGAATAATTAGCAAGAGATTAGCAAGATCATTAAGGCCAAAATTCTCTCAAATTCAAAAATCATTTTATAGCCTATACTACTCTCATACACTTCAAAACTTCACTTTCCTTGATCATTTAAGTGTTGTGAATATTTCTAAATTGCTTGTGTCTAATCTAGCTTGCTCATACTCTCATCTTCTATATTGCTTGATTGATTTTATTTGAGAGTATAGCCTAAAGTTCTTCCACCAATTTCCCTTGATAAATCTTGTGGGGGAAGACTTTAAGGGTTGTGGTTCTTGCATTATCATTGCAAGATACCTAAACCTACATTTTGGTGTGCAAAAATCCTTTTCAAAAAGTTAGTGTCTCAAACAACTCCATTGTGCTTTGTATATTGAAATATCTCTTTGAGTTTGCTTGATTCAACTTGCTTAGCATATTTGAAACTATGTTCTAATTTTGTGTTATTCATATACTGTGTTTCAAATCTTGCTTGATTATACACTCTAGATCTGAACTGAAAATCCATACTTGAATGAGTGTTTAGCACACATTAGAGCAATGAGCATATCTACATATCATTCGTACTTGCAATATTGATTGAGCAGTATTGGTGCACATATCTACTTATCTAGAAGTGTATTTCCGTATACACATTTTATACACATTAGTTGTATTCTAGGCGCGGGCCTGAAGAGGGAGACTAGCCTTGAGGAATAGTCCCGGATTGGCTTAGACCAGGTTAGGAAAGTTAGGTGCGTCATCCTGTTAAGGCATGTTGGTTGAGGTCAGCCCCTTGAATTGACTTGGTTTGTTTAGGTGTCGCTCCACCCATTTAAGTGAGCATTATAGTGGTAATCCTTGTGCTAGTGTGGCCAAGGCAAGGACGTAGGCAATTTGGCCAAACCTCAATAACATATTGCGTGTACTGTTTACCTTTCTGCACTTTACATTTACTGCATGTGTATGTTTATTTTTTGATTGCATAAACTGACCTTAGACCATATTACACTGTTGGTAAAACCAATTGACCTAGGTAATAAATTTTAAATACCCAATTCACCCCCCCTCTTGGGATTGCACCAAAGCTAACAAAGGATCTACTAAGTACTTGTCCACATCACGGGTTTGAATCATGGAGGTTAGTTAATTGTTTCTATACAGCTCTTACTCCTGATTGCAAGCACTCTGTTCAGACCATGTGCAATGGAGAACTCTTCAACAAGGAACCGGATCAGGCACTATCATTCTTTGATTACCTAATTGAAAGTGTTCAACAATGGAATACATGATAAAATCAGGCACCCATGATAGTACAACCTATCAGCGCAATCAGTGGTGGAGATAAATATGAGCCAACATATTACCCAAACACTCTTCCGCCTCAGTATTAGCCACAACAGATCCCTGAGAGCTGTGCGCCGTCAAGATTTTAATCTAATACAGCACCTGCTCCACCAGCGATGTCTTTTGAGGATGCCTTCCAACATTTCATGCAAATTCAAATCAATCAGTATACTTAGGCCATAAATGAATTGCAGGACACCGCTAATACAATGAGCACACAGTTGAATATCTTAGAAAAAGGGGAATTTCCTGTAAAACCTCAGCCTAATCCTCAAGAATACTAGCAGCAACAACAACAAATACATCATGTTTCTCTTGAGACAACGGAGGTCATCATTACTTTGAGAAGCTGGAAAGAAGTTTCCCAACCTAAGATGCTCATCAACAAATAACCAGTTATCCCAGCACCTGAAGTTATGGCTGAAACAAATGAAGTCAAAGAAAAACCAAAGGAAGTAGACCTAGAAGTGAAGCATACAGTTAATAAGGAGGCTGATACTAATAAGGAGTACCAACCTGTGGTACCTTATCCTCAGAGCTTGGCAGTCGTGGAACCATCACTCCCGACTGGAATAAATGTCAAGGAGTCCAATGCTGAAGCAAATCCCCACAGTGATAAGATTATTTGTACACTCGATAAAGAGGGTGAGCAGAATGGTGAATGTTTAAATTTCAAGGAACTAGGTAAAACTTTTAATGCTAATGCTTCTAAAGAACTAAAGGTAACTGTTCTAACAAATTTTCCTTAAAAAAAACTAGTTCATAAAGAATAAATTTCCTAGAAAATATGCTGAATAAAAATTTTTTCTTATTTAAACAAGAAAGGTAATATGCATATGTATTGTATGGTAATTTGAAGAATATTAATTCATTTGAGGCCGACTTTCATGCAGGTATGCAGACTGATTCATTGTGGCGGCTCAAATTTGGAGACCCACTAGTTCAATTTATAGACTTGCACCTACTAGACAAAATTCCTCTAGAGCCTCTGCCAAATAACTGTGATGTTTTTATTTCCCTTCTTTTTAATTTTTTTTACTTTATTTTATTTTTAGTTAATTTTCAAGTACATTTTTTTTGTAGTTTTAGTTTTTATTTTCCATTACTTCTCCACCCAGGTACGCCCTACTTCTCCCATGCACACCTTTTCTATCTCCTCTATGCTTTCACATTGAGGATAATGTTCCATTTTAGTTGGGGGTGGTGACAATTTGCATGTGACACTGTGCACGTCTACTTGCTGGGTTTTATATTATAAAAAAAAAAATAAGAAAGAAAGAAAGAGTATTGAGGATAAATAATTATGTCATGATTAACACTGACATAAACCCTTCAAAGACAATTTATACGTAGTTTCTCTTTATATGATTTTGTAACTCCATGAAAAATTGATTGGTAGTACACTCGTGTTAATTTGGGTACATAAACTCTTGTATTTATATGGTATCTCATGATACTAAAAATACACGTTCACGTGACTTGTAGCAATTAGGTTTCCTTATGAGCACTGAGAGAGCGCCTGTGGCAACTATGACACCTTGTGAGGCATTGTTGAGCCATTTATTATTTTTTTGAGTTTTTGATATCAGCTCAGAGTTCATGAAACTCAACTTTTCTTTTTTCTTTTTTTCTAGATATTCTTTGTACACTAGTCTATGTTTTTGACTTGCTAGCCTAGAGGTGACATCTAGTGGGGAGATAGAAACTTAGGTCTTGTAGCATACTCAAGATGTGAAGGCTGAGCCACCCCTAGAAATAGACTTAGTTCATTGACTACTGTTTGAGCTTAATTCTCATGAGTAGTATGAAGACAACAAAAGAAGTGTAATAATTGTCCTGATTGACAATGAAAAGACAAAAAATGAAGAATAAGCAGAAGAAAGAATAAGACAAATAGAAATGCACATAAAATGAAATGCCAATGCCTGCTCCTCACAAATACAACAAAAAGTCAGGGACGCGACACATGTTATCCACATATGAATACTCTTCAACCGCTTAATGCCTCAGATGTACTCACGCCTGGTTTGTGAATAAGTTGATCTAGGGTGGTCTTGGTTGGATATGACCAGTAGGTGAGAAGATGCTAGGGTGAAGGACCCGACACCTTACAAATAGGCTGAATCCTTTTCAGACTAGTCCACTCCATACATTTAGCCTTTGTTCCTTACAATATGTAGGATGTTTGATCGCGACACTCCTCCTTACATATGACGAGTGAATCCATCCTTTTTAAGTGTTTTTGAGGATATATTAGTTAGGCTGAGTCAAAACGACCATTCTGTAGGTGTCTACTGGTATCATGGGTGTAACGAATCACACACATTACACATGCCTCGAGATTTCGCCTATTTATACTCGAATTTATATGGCTACATTAACTTTGAATTGTAATTGCTAGTTAACTTCATATGAGTATCTTGTTCTTAATAGCTATATAATGATGAAACTTACATGAATGACTTACTTCAGAGTTGTGTGCATTGTATATGATGATCTGGTGTGTAATATGGTGATATTCATGTATGTGAAATGTTATATTCGTGTTGCATGTACATTCATTTAATGTTCCTTGGAATTGGTGTTTGTGGGCGTCGCCCTGAAAACTCTCACAAGACTACAACTCGTCCACTAGGATTGACCTAGGGTTTTAAAGCTTTGTTAAATTTGGTAAATGCAATCGTATTTCCCGCAAAAGAGGAGGTAGATAGGATTTGGTAGCTTTCTTAGTTTTTTTTTTTTTTGTTAGGGACTATCAAAACTTTAGTTGGGGGGTGTGCTTACGCACTTAAATTGCGTAATTAGGTGTTTTAATTCATACATTACGAATTATATTTTTAATTAAATGCCTGATTAATCTCAATATTTTAACATTGTGTCCTATTTATAATATTTGGATTTTATTAAGTAATTTATGAATTTTTGGTTTTTTTTTTTTATCGCAGGGCGGCTATTGGAAGCTAAAAATTGATGGTACTTCGTAATCTATGCATAACTTTCTCATCCAACCTTTGATTCAAATAATTTAGGATGCTATAAAAAGATAAGAAAACGCTCTACAATTTTCATGTTTTGCGTTTTGAGAAATACTGGTTGCATCAAGGTTGAAATCGGACATGAAGTTACCATACACTGTTTTATGGACTATTTCGACATTATTCTATAATCTAGGCATAAATTTCTTGTACGAGCTCCGATCGAAATGATTCAAAATATGGGGAAAGCTAAGAAAAAGCTCTACAGCTTTCGTGTTTCAAGATTTAAGAGATACGAACGTTTACTAGGTCAAAATTGGATTTGAAAGTGATAGGCAGCTGGAGTCAAATTGAGATGAAAAAAAAAACCCATAAATTTTTTACATGACCCAGCCATGTGGACGTGCGCTGGGTGCTGGGAGAGGACAAAAGGGACTGCAATGTGTTTCATATATATATATGGAAAAATTTTGAAAAGTCAAATTAGGAGGGGGGTTAGGTTTTGTAGTTTTCTTTCTTCTTTTTTGTTTTTCTTCTGGCAAGAGGGAGGCTGGGGAGGTCATGCGCACCAAGGCATCTCTCCACCTCTCTCTCTCTCTCTCTCTCTCTCTCTCTCTCTCTCTCTCTCTCTCTCTCTCTCTCTCTCTCTCTCTCTCTCTTTATTTTTTTTTTATTTGAATCTTAAACAATTGTTGGATCTATTTTTATTATAAAAAAATTAGTTTGATTTTCTTATTATTTAAATATTGTTAATTAGTTTTTAAATTGAATCTTTTTCTCTCTTCTATTCCCTTTCTTTAGTTTATTTGTTTAATAAAAAGTTGTGGTTGGAGTTTTATTTTAGTTTAAATTATTCAGTTTAAATTTTTTTTTTAAGTCTTGCGTTGAATCTTTAATATTTGTTTGGGTCATTCTTCAGTTTGTTTTTCTTATTTGGAGTCTTTGTTAGCATTTAAATTTTTTTCTTTGGGTATTTTAATTATTAAAGTTAGTGTTTTTATTTAGTTAGAGTTTATTTTTGTTTGGGTTTATGTTTAAAGTTACTATTTTTATTTAATAGAATGATTGCAGGGTTTGTTTCTTTCATTATTCTAGCATTGAATCTAGCATTTATTTATTTATTTTTATGCATGATAAATTTCTAGTTAGGATTTACATTATTTTAAGTTTCATTGCAAAAATTTCAGGAACTGATTCTGAACTGTGTTCAATAATTTATCTTTTCTTAATTTCTTTTGGAATTACACAAATTTTGGAACTAGACTGCATTCCTTGAGGAGACGATCTGGCCGTTGGACTAATTATTACATGAGTAAACTTCTATACTTGGGATAACTTCCGAAATGCTCATTTTTAGAGTGAGTCACATACACAAGGAATACTCAAGGCACAACCAACTGAAGTCCACATGAAGTTTTATATGTATAATGGGTTGTGTGTGAGGTAGGAAATTCCTATAACTTTTGTGACATGATGTTGGTGAGAATACTTAGCAACAGTTGAGCAATTGCATCTGCATGATAGTTTATAGGATATCATTAAAAAACTAAATAAGTTTTCAAATATACCTTTACAAGATATCTTATACTTAAACAAACTTTTATAAGGACAAGTTTTTAACAAGATTTATATATTAATATCTCATAAACTTGGTCCCCATTTTGTTTAAACAATGGTTAATCACTCAAAGGAAATGGATCAATTCAAGTGCTTAGATGGTTTTCTTAAAAGGGCCTGGTCTACAAAAAATTGTCAACGGTTTGGGAGAGCCCAGAAAAACCATCGACGATAAGGGTCAAATATGATTGTCCTACAAAAAATCGTCAACGATTTGGGAAAGCCTAGAAAAACCGTTGACGGTTTTTTACAGAGGCAGACTATAATAAATGTGCCAAAATAGCTAGTTTTTTATTTGTCTTGCCTCAATAAATGCCCAACAGCTAGTTTGTCTCCTTGGCCATAAATATACCCCTTTAGCATTCATTAAGAACATTGATTGAAGCATTTGGTTGTTGAGATAATTTGTAAAGCATTAATTCTAGTTTTCTACTTGCTCAAAGCTCTCTTGGTACTTAGTCTTAGTTACACATCTTTTGCAACAAAGAGTAGTGTGAGGTTTATACTTGTATTATCAGTTCAAAAAGGAGCATTCCATATTGTATCTATTTGCTTTCAAATTGTTGTATTTGGAGGTTCATGGTGAACCGTATGAAGGTGGTTCTAGGTGAACACCTTGTTGTAGCTCTTCGTTAGCAGCTAGGATAGTGTCCCATCTTGTAAAGGCTTCTTCGGCTTGAAAGGAGTTCATATAGTGGATTTCGGAATCCTTGAGTTGGACTTAAGGCATTGATGTAGGTGTTGAATCTATGAGTTCGATCCCTTTTTGATAATGACAAATCACTTTGTTTCTTACCCTTGCATTGAGCATTTGAATAGGATTAACTCTTAGCATGCACGGAAGGTAAGGACAAAAGGAAGCCATACGGATCTCAAAGATCTAACCACAGGATGGCTTAAAGAGCAAAAGGAATGAAGACCAAAATTTTTCAATTGTATTATTTTCAATTTTTGGGTATGTAATATTGTATGTGGTCAGTAATAATGCATTTGCATGCATGATAGGATTTAATGCTCAAAGGCCGTAGACTGACCTTAGGTCCCTAAACACTTCATGAAAAATCCCCTAAGCTAAAATGCTATAATTATACAAATAGGGATTATCTTATTAGGTCAAAGTTGGGCATACCTTGATTTTTCAAGGGACTCGGTCGACCAACCCCTTAGCATTATAAATGCCTCAGTTGACCGATCCTCTTTGCCGAGCTGTTAACCAAGCCTTGGTCGACCAACCCTAAATAAACGCATTGTCCTCAATCGACCAACTGTTAGGGTTTGCATTTTTAGCATACTCATTCTAAAGTCTTTATGGCTCTAAAAGTCTTTTTACTTTCTCACACTTATTTATGTACTTAATATCTTGTGAGGAATAAAATTGCCATTTTTTTAAAATGCATGTTCAAACTATTTATGGATCACAACGTGAACTGCCTTGGACTATACTAAATACATTGCATGCGTGTTTGTAATGCCTCCTACATGGTTGATGTAGTGATATATATTGGGTGCTTGATTTGAATGATGTGCAATACTGTAAACTGCTTACTAAAATCAATTAGGTATTTGATGTACATATTTTTTTTGGGAATTGTTCTATTTTCAAATGGGATGCTGCCGATATTACGTAAAATTCCTCCCAAAATTAAATCATGTACTTGAATGACTATGATTTGATGCATACCATGATTGTGTTCAACTGTTTTTTACAAGTTATGTTTCTCTACCTAAGGTTTACTTCATTGCTCATGCTTTTACCTTAGCCTTTTTTGCTGATGCCAAAAGGGGGAGAAGTAACTTAGCAAAATTGGGAAAGACAACAACATGATATTTAAGCTATATTGATTGCCATAAGTTGAATGTATGATTGATTGTTTTTTGTCTTCTTTCCATATATGATTGAACTTCAACATTAAGTTTTTATTTAATGCATATTCTTAGGGAAAGCCTTTTATGGCCTTACTCATTTTTGCTTGTGTATTTGTCATCATCAAAAAGAGGGAAATTGTTGACTCTATGAGTCTGATGATCTGAGCATTTGAACAGGATTGACTCTTAGCACGTGTGGAAGGTAAGGACACAAGCAAGCCATAAGGACCTCAAAGATCTAACCATAGGATGGCTTTTGAAGAGCAAAAGGAATGAAGACCAAAATTTTTTAATTGTATTATTTTCAATTTTTGGGTCTGTAATATTGTATATGGTCTGTAATAATGCATTTGCTTGCATGATAGGATTTAATGCTTAAATGCCATAGACTGACCTTAGGTCCCTAAACACTTTATGAAAAATCCCCTAAGCTAAAATGCTATACTTATACAAACAGGGATTATCTTATTAGATCAAAGTTGGGCATACCTTGATTTTTTAAGGGACTCGGTCAACTAATCCCTTAGCATTATAAATGCCTCAGTCGACCGACCCTCTTTACTGGGCTATTAACCAAGCCTCGGCCGACCAACCCTAAATGAACGCATCATCCTTAGTCGACTGACTTTTAGGGTTTGATTTTTCAACGTACTCAGTTGACTGGCCAAAATAACCTAAGGAAAGCCTCGGTCGATCGAACCTACGAAGGTTTAGAAATCGCTATTGGCTCAGTCGACTGCTTGTTGTCTCAGTCAACCGAGCCTCATTTATTTTTTTAAAATATTAGAGGGCTCAGCCAATCGACCTTGTGCTTGGTCAAACGAACCTCTAGGGCTTGTACTGTTTTATTGCATGGTCAAGTGACCGACCCTTTGGTCAATCGACCGACCCTCTCGGGTTGCCGAATTTTTATTGCGCTAATCAGGGTTATTTTTTAATTAAAAAAATTTTAAAACTCCCACCGTGTCCCTAACAGTCATAATTTTTCAGAAACTTATTTATACCCCATCACTTCTTCTGATTAGTAACTTGATTAGCAAAAATTCTCTTTGAAATTATTTTGTGCTCTCAATGTTTACATAATTTTCAAGCATATTATACATACTAATTTTCATTCTTTCTTGCTAAGATTTTTTTTTTTTAAGAAGAGAGCACTATTCTTTATACTCCCTAGTTGCAAATCAATTGCAGCTTGAAGAGAGTTTGATTTTCATTATTGTGGGCATATTCATATATCATCTTTTAGCTTATACTCTCACATATCCGTATACATTTAAAAATATTTTTTTGAGGGTTAGCTTTGAGATTTTTCCCATATTATTTCTTATTGATAAATATTGTTGGAAAAATCTCCTTTTAAGCTTGTGAGTCTTTTGGCATTTTCATTGTAAGACTCAAGAACTCTCTTTGTGCTTATTGCTAAAAATATTTTTGTGAGCTATATCTAACATCTCCTATACTTTATCTTGAAAATAGTTTTAGAGATATTATTGTAAGCATTAGATCTTTGAAGAGTTCTTAATATAAAATTTCTTTTAACTCAAAGATCATTATCTCTTACATATTGCTTTTGCGAGATATATTTACATAGACTCTATTGAGCATAAATCTTTATCATACAAGAGTGCATTGGGTATATTGTGGTACATATTTTCTTAGTATAGAAGCACTTGTATTAGACACAAAATTTATATATGTTGATTGTATTCTAGGCGTGGCCTGAGAAGGTGGTGATTTAGCCTGTAAGGATCAACTGTATAGGTTAAGCTCAGCCTTGTGAATGTGAGCTGGGGTTTCCCTCGCCCAGCAAGTAGAGGGTATTGTAAACATTGTCACTCCACCCATTAAGTAAGTATTAGTGAAATCCTTGGGCTAGTTAGCTTGAGGCGGGAATGTAGGCACAATTGTTGAACCTCGATAACATATGTGTGTCACTGTTCTTTTATTTCTATTTACATTCCTATGCTTACTTGCTTTTCGGTATTTGCTGGATTCTTGCCCTAATATTTTAATACACTTTTATGTTTGCTTGAGAAATACTAGAACTGCGTTATCTGTCTAGCATATCTAATCATCCTTGTATTTGTTGAATTGGAAGTGTCTAGAAAAGACCTTAGGTTGAGTTATACTTATTGTGGATTGAATTAGAATAGAAGTAACCTAAATTTTTAAATATCCAATTCACCCCCCCCCCCCTTCCTCTTGGGATTACACCAATTAAATTAATTGGTATCAGAGCCTCGTTGCACTAGACTTAAATGTTTTTGCTAAAGATCATAATGGCTCATATTAAAGTAACCCCATTTGAGGAGGGACACTCTTCCACACGACCTTCTATTTTATGTGGTGTTAATTACAAACTGCTTATGTACCTTTTCAAGATCAGGTCATTACGTAGTTTATACTTAGCATTGAGTCTGACATTTCATTTGAGACAACAGTATGCACCAATCTAGTCAGGACTTTTAGTTGGACCGTAATGTAGGCCAGGGGGTATTGGTTAAAGAAGAAAAGGGTTAAATTGGGCTCAAATTATGTTGATGTTATAAAGGGTAGTCATTGGTCAAAGATAACATATGATGTATGTCCCCTATTTTTCATTCTTCTTCTTCTTTCTTCTTCTTCTTCTTCTTCTTCTTCTTCTTCTTCTTCTTCTTCTCCTTCTTCTTTTACTACACCTTTGGCTTTTTCTTTTCTTTTTTTTTATGAAGGAATATTAACTTCATTTTCATTTAGACTCCAGTTGTGACTAATCTTTTTAAAACTGCCCCAGTGTGGGGTGTGATCCTTGACGGCTAAATCAAGAATAAATGTTTCAAACTCAAAAGGGCTAATAAGGGATTTTTCTTTTCTCTATTTTTCCTTTCAGGTAGCAGGAAAAATAGTCTGTCATCCCTTTGGAAGTAAACATCTCCTCAAATGACTTGTTAAACACTAAACGACCCACCCAAGTTAATTTTCTGGTGAACTGAGTTTTAAGAAAAAGTTGGCTTTAACATTTAAGCTCAAATTGGTCCACAAATGGTAAATTAATGTTTGGTTCTTTATGGGAAAATTGGTCGACCAAAAATGGCCACCCTTCATTTGATATGGATGTAATTGTCATACTTTTAAGACACTAATCATGACAAAGAAGATGAAGACTGGAGACTTTGTTCATTGATTTCATAGAGCAAATATAAAGCTTGATAGGTAGTTTCTATCTGGCTTTCCTAAAACTCGTCATTATCGACAAGGCTCCTTGACCACATCTTGCAGTGGGGTCCTTACTAAACTCCAACTTGGAGGCTTTTCCTTCATTTTTTTTTTTTTTTGAATAGATTCACAAAATCAATTAACTACTGGCTCCAAATCCTTTGTTCTGGTATAATCATTTCATGTGTCAAAGCACAAAATGCAAGCTAAAATAGAAAAAATTTGGCACAAGGTGATGTGATGAGACTGAAATTCATTTCATTTAATTCAAAATGATTAAAACAAAAAGGACTCATAGAAGCATCCCTCTTAGCACATGATTCATTTTTCGACATTATTTTTAATCAATCCTTCGATCTGATGGTCTTAACTGCACCCCCCACTATGATTAGGCAGCTGATTCCCCAGTATACCAGGCTCTTTGGCATAAAATACCAACCATCTAGCGTCTCTCACTGATTGTACTTTATGTTTAAATGCCCAGCAGCAGTTAATGGTGTGGCTAGGGGAATTGGCAAGATATGCGCACCGTGCATCTGGGTGGTACCATTATGGGGGGATGCTGCACAACCAATCTAGGAATAATCAAGACGAGCTTCCTTTCAAGCAATTGGGGGAACAATTCTGAATAGGACATGGGAATTGGCTCCACCCTATCACGACCCTTTCCATGTGTCTGACCATTTTGCTAGGCTAGTGTAGGCCTAAAAGAAACAATTGGAGGTCTTATTCCTGCATGTGCTATCTGGTCAATGTTGTGTCCAAAAACGAAATTGTTTCTAGACCCTAGGTGCTAGCCCCCCTAACAATGTCATCCTCAAATCATCTAGGCTTCTTTGTTTTTCTTTTTATCTGACCAATCGAAAAGGCTTTGTTCTGACTATGTACACTTTGCTTTCCCAATATTGATTACCCCTTCAATTTTCTTTTTGGTGACTGCCTAATCGGGACCACTCTGAGGGGTGCTTATGAGAAGATGGTCAACACAAGGATTTTTGAGAGGGTTGTCAGATGAATAAACTGCTTTTCTATTTTTAACCAAGTGGTGACCCTGTGCTGTCGTCTCTTTCCCTTGATAAGAGTATCCGCTCACCTTCTTCCCCATATTCTGTAAAGTTAACTTGTCTAGAGCTATATGATTGTTGTATTGAGCAATAATGGCACGGGCTAAGTCCCTCCATGTGTGAATTCCCACTCGACTATACCAATTTAGAGTTTCCCCAATTAAACTATATTGGAAACAATGGATGAGTAGGTTGTCATTATCAGAGTGTGCAGCCATCTTCTGAAGATACATCCTTAAATGAGTTAACGGACATTCAGACCCAATAAACTTCTCAAATTCTGGGATTTTGAACTTCGGGAGGAGAATCCAATTCAACCCTGAATAAGGGTTAAAAGCATCCCTTGAATCGAACATGTTTGCTTCTTACAACTGTTCTCCCCGCATTTCACTTTTATGATTCGTTTCCAAACTAGGGGTTTGTTCTATATTTTTTTCCTTTGCTGTTGCCCCTTCTTGGACATCAAGATTGATGACTAAAGGTGTCTGGACATTACTCTTCAGTTGGGGTCCCAGGTCTTGAGTCGTCAGGATAAATGTGTGAAAGCTTGGGCCCAAATCGATTAACAACTCCGCTGACTGTGATGAGAAATGCTCACTAATAAGTGGTAACAAAGGCTCGCTTTCAACTGTCTTTTTTGGAGATTGCGTGGTTTTTCTCAAATAAG
Organism: Malania oleifera; assembly: GCF_029873635.1. Classification (NCBI taxonomy): domain Eukaryota; kingdom Viridiplantae; phylum Streptophyta; class Magnoliopsida; order Santalales; family Ximeniaceae; genus Malania; species Malania oleifera. The sequence goes on from NC_080422.1 coordinate 16,056,098, forward strand.
TGGCTATCTCCAAAAACTTACCTATCTGATCCTTAATCTCCAAAAAATCTTGACGGATGTTCTCATAGCTTTGCTCAAGAGCTCTCAAGCGGCTTTCCTGCTGCTTCCACATGATTCCAACCTTTCATCTAAAACTAAAAGGAGGTAGAGAGATTGTCCTTGCTCTAGTTAATGATGGCATCTCAGCCCTTGACTCTACCACTTTGGCGCACTGATTACAAAAAGTTGGGATGTGATTGCTAACCCATTGGAGATGACTATGTATGCATGGATATGTGTACATGACTAAGTGGTAGGCTCACCAAGGCTTAGGTCCTTAACTACCAAAGATAAAATTTATACTACCTAACTATCCCAAGTTCTGTAGAAAGTGGGTAATTAGGGTATCAATCCAGGGAGATTTAAAGCGTATTTATGAGGCTTCTTCCGAATTAGTTTACTAAATCCTTGTTATGAAAAAAAAAAATGAGATTTTTTGTGTTGTTTTCTATCCAACTACTATAAAGCATTTAAATGAAAGCATGTAAATATATATTAATTATACTCCTACAAAGCAATGGTTAGACATGAATATACTTTAGGATGTTGTTTTTCTTACTCTACGTTCAGTGATTTTACTGTACTAAACTAATCGGAACCCAGCTAAACAATCTAAGGAGTTCTTCGATGGCATCAAGTAGCAAGGGTGCACCAGCCGTCCAGAGCACGGTCAGGAACCAGAGTATACTCTATCACAAACGAGCACGAGAACCTTTATGGGAGACTGTAGCCTAATAAGTGTACTTGACTGAAGCAATAGAGATGCTAATCTTGTCACTAAACATCATCAAAATCTAAACCATAAATGAAAGCAGTAGATGAAAGCTATAAAGAAAAGCAAGGAAAGACAAAGCATGTAAAAGATCATACCTTTGCATTCATCACGTCTATCACTACACCAAGAAGTACAACTGAGTGATCATGTATTATACACTGGAGAACACATGAATGCCATTGGTTGTCACAGGTCGTCAGAAACTTTATGCACAAACTAGAAATCTACACTACTCCTATTCTAACTTGGCTCTTAATGACATCCTAGGTATGCCACTAACCTAAGAGAGGCCAAAGAGGAACCCAGAGCTTGTGTTTGTAGCGAATATTTATAAGCTTTTGGGTTTACAAGGTTTGTTTTATAAGTTAGGAAAGTTTGCAACAAATCTCGCGCTGAAGATCATTGCTATCGACCAAGTCACCCCTCTGTCATTCTTGTGCACGCCCTAGTTGAGACTCGCGGGAAATCAGGCATTGGAATCTTTTATTTCTTCGATTGCATCATGCCTCAGGGTCTTACTGGTCAAGATGATGGTCGAGACTTGCAAGATCTCAATGTTCAGGAAATCTCAGGAACTCAAAATGGTCGCCCCTTAAGGTCTCTTGGTCGAACACTTCATCAAGACTTTCGATAATTCTGCTCTCAGTTTTGTCTCAGTAACTCGATGTGGTTTCCTTGAAGAGTCACTTGGTCGAGGACTTCATTGAACCTTGTAGCATTCTGATCTCAATATGAACCTTAGAGCCTGCAATGGAAGACTAAGTCGCCCTTGTGTGTTGTTTGTCGCACCACATGGTTGAGTATCATCTTCTTGTCCTCTAATGATCTAAAGCTTCCGAAGCTTAGTTGAGCATCCGATTTTGAGCTTTGAGTCTTCCAAATCCTCCTTGGATTCTTGTAATGCCTAACTCCATGGTATTAACTTGTTTTTCCTAAAAATACAAACAAACCTTGCATAGCTCTGAACAATGATTAGTCTGGGTAAATACATAGAAAAATGAGGATAAACAAAGATAATTGAGGGTCTAAAATCATGTATTTTAGGGACTCATCACAACCCTCAACTTACACTTTGCTAGTCCTCGAGCAAAGCAAAATCTAAGAAAACTACTAAATCCTACCTACATCCTTTTTCGCAGGAAACACGATTGCATTTACCGTATGCAACAAGGCTTTAAACCCCTAGGTTGATCCTAGTGGACGAGTTCTAGTCTCGTAAGGGGTTTTTAGGGTGATGCCCACAAACACCCATTCAGTAAACAAAAAATAAGAACACATGCAACATAATCATACCATTTTACATACAGAGATATAACCTTATTACATATAAATTCCTTTATACATGACTCTATTATACACACACTCCGCAACAGTTCAATCATACAAAGCTCGGCACAACATGGCTATCTCAATACATAACTCATAGAGAATCAACCCATAATTATAATTCAGAGTTAATATTAGCATGTAAATCTGAGTATGAATAGGCCACTTCACAAGGCATGTGTAAGGTATATCATTTGTCTCACTCAGAGTGCTCTAGGACACCTACAGAACAGTCATCTTGACTCAGCCTCACTTGTTTATTCCCTCAAAAGTCACTCAAGAAAATGGGTTCACTCTCATATGTGAGGAAGAGTGTCATGATAAAATGTCCCACATATTTGAAGAACTATCGCTAGGAATGTGGAGTGCACTAGTCTTATAGGAAAGGAGTCCAGCCCTTACTGAGGCGTCGGGTCCTACACCCTAACATCTTCTCACTTACTCACCACATTTAATCGAGACCACCCTAAATGAACTTATTCCCAGACTAAGTGTGAATTCAACAAGTGCATTGGTTAGCAGAAGATCCTTCATACATGCAGAATTGTAATGTCGTGTCCTTAACTTGACCTTTTTATATTTGCTCGGAGCAGGTGTATGTTTTTGTTTTCATTTTTATATGCTCAGGCTTTTCGTCCTTTTTCATTCTCTTTCTTTACATGGTCAGTTAATACAATCATTACACTCCTATATTGTCTTCATGTTTCCAATGGGAATGTAGCTCGAATAGCAGTCCATGGGACAAGTCTGTTTCTACAGATGGCTTAACCTTCATGTCTTGAGCAAGGTACAAAACCTAGATTTATATCTCCCCACTTGATGTCACTTCTAAGTTAGGAATTGCAAGAACAAATACAAGTTGGCAAAGGAAATCCAGCAAAAGAAAGAAGGTTGAGTTATATAAACTCAGAGTTTGATGTCAAAAACTTGAGAAATGAACGAACAGCTCAACGGTGCCTTACAAGGTGTCAGAGTCACCACGGGTGTTCTCTCAATGCCCTCGAAGAACCCAAAGTGCTATACATCACGTGTAAGTGTGTTTTTAGCCCCATGAAGTACCATTTAAATACAAGAGTTTGCACAGTAATATTAAACCAAACAACCCACTAGTCAACTAACTGGAGTATTATCAAGTTGTCAGCCATGTTATGCAAATTTTACACAACTAATTTACTACATTGTTAGTGAGCATAATGAAATCATGTAGCTAAGAAGCCTATGCATGTAACACTAGGTTATATAGGTGTATGTAGAGGGTATAAAATATATGTTAACATGGTTCACTAGAAATTTTTTTTTTTTTTTAAATTTTAAAATGTGTCATTTTTGTGCATGAAATGTGCCATGCACTGTGCCACCCCCACCCCCAACTTAGAGCTTCAATGTCCTCACTAAAGTGTAGAAATAATGGAGCTCGAGCATTGGAGAGGACAATGCATGGTGCCAGTAATAACAAGTAGTGTACCTGCAAATTATAATACCTAGAAGGAGCATGCACAGATACATTGTAGCACAAAAGACATGTATATCAAAAACACCATGTGCATTAATTCATATTTTGGGCAAAAATTTCATAGAAGGTATTACGAGTATGGAGACAGCGACAGAAACATGGTGAACCATGGCAAGAAGGAAAAAAGGAAGAAAAAAAAAATGTGCCACAGAGGCACAATACAAGACCCAATAGTGAATGACACGACTATGTTGATTTTATTTGGAATCAGAGTCAGGATCTGAATTAGAAGAAAACATCAGTGGTTTGGCCAATGTTGTGTCACTGGTTGGCGCCGTTTCCCGCAGGTAATGAAACCGGCGGAGAGAAAGTGGAGGTTAAGCCTGACGTGGTTGTAGAACTTGAGTGGCCTCGGCTGATTAGGTATGGTAATTTGTGGGAGGGGTTGATATGATGGAAAGGAATATGGCAACGGTTGTAGGATAGGCCTGGGAGCTGGAAGCTTTGTGGTGGGATCATCGGTGACCTCCAATGGTGAAATATATGGCATGGTAGGTTGGAATCTCTGGAATGGTAATGGGTTAGGAAACCGAACCTCGTGCAGCTCGGAGGAGAGTCGTGGGGGATATGCAACGAATGCAGACATTTGTGAATCCTCAGACAATGCCCATGGCATCATCAAGGGTTGTGTCAAATCGGTTAGCCATGGTGCCAACCCTTTGCGACAGTTGGTGTAACGATCTGCTAAAATTCTATATATATATATATATATATATATTTAATAAATACTATAAAATTCCACTGCTCTGATACCTTCTAATTAATATAAAACCATCAACCTAAGTAGCGAGAAGCTGAATTCATATAACCATAACCATATACATACAATACAATACCAGAGTACTAGATTATTCTCAAATTACACATATATAACTGAACTAGACTTCACAACAGCACTCCCTTCCCCAAAAAGACTCACCCTACTAACAGGCCTTCACTGTAACCCCCTCTATCTGTGAGCCTGATCTACTCGCCTAGTTAGATCACCTGAAAAATGTTAATTTATTGGAATGAGACATCATTCAGTAAAACGAAATATGCTATCGCTAGTGTGTGGCAAGTGAGCTGCATGCTAGTAAAATCTGACTTAGAAAATACCATAAACAACAAAGCTGAGTCAAACTTGTATACCTGTTGCAATATAAATCATACCTATGTTGCTTAACATAAACTGATTTTTCTAAATAATTATTCATAATACTGCTAATATCTATTGGTATGACTATTTTCTGTAAATTTGACATACATATATATATATATATATATATATATAAAAAACTGAAAAGATTCTTTGGATAGATAACTGAAAGTCATGATTTACCCTCTCATGATAGGGTTATGCGGCCCAAAGGCGGGACTTAACCTGGCTGGCTAACCAGGGTAAGTCAATTGAACTCCGACAATCAAATCGTGCCCCTTAACCCATATCTGATGGGAAGCCTGTCCACAGCATAGGCACAATTGACTTCTGAATACCACATACTATATGAGTAGTGGTTGCACTCTGAACTGAATATAGCTACGGTACCGTGCTCTGCTGGCTAAATATGGCCCATCAAGGTCTGATACTATATATAAGTAACTGATATTTCTAAAATGCTGCTTTTACCATGATTTTGTAACAACTAAAATAACCATAACATTATATAAACTAATCTGAATAAACTGTAAATACTGAATATCTGAGATATCTGCATAACTGAATAACTGAAATATTTGATTAACTGTAGTAACTGAATGTTATGGTTCTGAGGTTTGTATATCATAGTATTCTGAAAATACTGTAAAATACAAGTTTCTGTATGTATATTATAAATCATCGTATTCTGAAAATTATATAAACCCTATGCTGATCTAATATTAAACTCATGCCACACAACTAAACATCAATATTATTAGGCTCTGAAAACTGTATATATGGTCTGAAATAATAATTTTCTAAAAACATATGATTTGTACTGAATCATAATAGAACTGCCTAGCATAGCATATTTCCCTTACCTGATTCCTGCTAAGATCCCTTATTGTAACGGGTCCTATACCTACAGGGTTCCCCGCTTAACACCCTGAAAGCAACATTTTCTAGAACAAAATATCATTATTTCTTTAACTACTACATTTTTCACAACTGCTATAAAGCCAAATATGAAATAACAGGCCTTACCTGGAATTTGGGATGAAATTCAACTCTGTCCCACCAATGATCTGCTCCAGCAGACTTGGAGAGAACTTCCCAGGAGCGTCGTGGTGTCCTGAGATCATCTATCCAGCCAAAAACGGGGCCGGAATTAAAAAGAGAGGAGGGAGAAACCGTAGAGGAGAGAGAAAGGGAATTCTTGCTGAAATTTCTATTTAAAAATCTAAGATTTGTACTATTTATAATCTGGCCTTCGTCGATGAGCCACGTCACCTCATCGACGAGGTCAAGAAGGGGGTTCATCGACAAATGCCTTTTCCACGTCGACGAAATTCAGAACTTGTGAAACAACCTCTCGGTATCCTCTCGTCGACGAAACGTGTCCTCGTCGATGAGATCCTCATGTTCCCTCATCGACGAATCCCCTGTGTTCATCGACGAGGCCCTAATTAAATTCCTCGGTTATTATATTCTCCCCTCTTTATAAAATTTCTTCCTCAAAATTTCTATTCATATGATATGTTATCCTTTAAAATAAACGGTCTACTTATTTTATTATTTTCCCTCACTTATGGCGGAGGAATACCGTAGTTACATAAGTAGTTCTGGGAGATTATAACTATAAAAGAACATTCCCCCAAAACCAAAATACTAATTATCCTATACTCTACATTACAATTACATTATGTTTAAGAAAAATAACATTATTATTACCTTAACTCATACATCACTGTAGTAATTCACTAAACAGGTGGGGGTATTTCTATCTAATCTCATCTTCAAGCTCCCAAGAAGCTTCCTCTATCACGTGATTCTTCCACAGGACTTTTACTAATGATATCTTTTTACTGCACAATTCCTATTCTTTTCTATCTAAGATCTATGTTCGAGCTTCCTCATATGCTAAAACATCACTAAGTTCTAATTCCGTGTAGCTGATAATATGGGAAGGATATGAGACGTATTTTCTTAACATAGAAACATGAAATACGTCATGAATTCTAATTAGAGATGGTGGTAACGCTAGTCGATAGGCAACTGACCCAATCTTCTCGAGTATCTCAAACGGGCCAATAAACCTAGGGCTCAACTTACCCTTCTTCCCAAACCTCGTTGTTCCTTTCAGTGATGCTATTTTCAGAAATACATTATCACCCACTTCAAATTTCAATTCTTGACGGTGAGTGTCTACGTAGCTTTTCTACCGACTCTATGCTGCACTAATTCTATCTTGAATAAGTCAGACTTTATCGTATGCCTGCTGTACTATTTCTGACCCCAAAACTCGCCTCTCACCCAACTCACTCTAGTATAAAGGAGAACGGCACCTCCTTCCATAAAGTGTTTCATAAGATGCCATGCCTATGCTAGCCTAATAGCTGTTGTTGTAGGCAAATTCTACTAGTGACAAATACTAGGTCAAGCTACCCCCAAAATCCAATACACACGCTCACAACATATCCTCAAGTACCTGAATCGTTCTCTCTATTTGACCATCTGTCTGAGGATGGAAAGTGGTGTTGAATGCTAACTGGGTCCCCAAAGCCTCCTGCAAGCTCTTCCAGGGATCTTTCCCTGAATTCCTCTCCCTCACCATCTTGTATTCTGACTATTACTTCTGCTAGTTCTGGATCTTTCCCCTGAGCAGCTTTAATCCTTTCATATAGTGTAGGTTGTATAACTAGACTAGCACTAAACGCCTAAGGATCATCTTCAACTAACTCCACACCATGCCTTTCCAAGTCCATCTGAATTGGGTGCTAAATTGCTATTGCTAATTGCATTGTATCTTCTGATTTACGGCTCAGTGCATTAGCCACCACATTTGCTTTATCTAGGTGGTAACTAATGATGCAATCGTAATCCTTGATGAGTTCTAACCATCTCCTTTCCCGCATATTCAACTCCTTTTGTGTAAAGAAATACTTTAGACTCTTGCAATTAGAAAATATTTCACATCTCTCACCATATAAGTAATGCCTCCAAATCTTCAGTGCGTGTACCACTGCTGCCAATTCCAGATCGTGAATAGGGTAGTTCTTTTCATATTCTTTCAACTGTCTTGAAGCATATGCAACCATCCTACCATGCTGCATCAATACACAATCGAGCCCTTTCAAAGACGCGTCACTATAAATTACATAACCATCACCTCCTGATGGAATCGTCAGTACTAGTGCAGTGATGAACCGCTGCTTTAATTCATGAAAACTCTACTTGCATTCTTCATCCTATAAAAATCTGGCAATTTTCCTAATCAAATGCGTGAGAGGTCCTGATAAGGCTTAAAACCCCTTAACAAATCGATGATAATAACCTGTCAGTCCCAAGAAACTTCTGACTTCTTGCACATTCTTCATCCTGGCCCAATTCACCACCGCATCAATCTTGCTGGGATCCACTGAAATATCATCTCTTGAAATCATATGGCCCAAAAACGCAACCTTTTCTAGCCAGAACTCACACTTGCTAAACTAGGCATAAAGCTTCTCCTCCTTGAGTGTCTACAGTACCTATAATAACCCAAGAAAATTAAACAGAGCTCGTTGACGAGAACATATGAGGGCCTCATCGACGAAGACCCGTCTCATCGATGAGAAGATACCGAGATAGGGTTTAAGGCAAACTAAGACTCGTCGACGAGGGTGCAGGTTCATCGATGAACTTTCTACAAGACTTGTGGACGAGGTGACGTGTCTCGTTGACGAATCCAGCCCTATAAACAGTTGAAACCCATATTTTTAACTCAGTTTTCAGTGCATAAAATTCCTCTCTCTCTCTCTCTCTCTCTCTCTCTCTCTCTCTCTCTCTCTGCCTCTCTCTCTCGCTCTCTCTCTCTCTCTACGTTTCCCTCCCCTTCTCTCTTTGATCCCAGCTCCATTTCTCATCGGATTGAAGATCTGAGGCCACCACGACACTCCTGGTGAAGTTTTCTGCAAGTCTGCCGGAGCTTATCGTTGGTGGAGATGGTTTGAAATTCATCCCAATCTCATGGTAAGGTATTTTATCCAATTTTTACCTTTCCCACAGTTATAGGAAATGTAGTACGCAAAGAAATACTAATATTTTGTTCTAGGGGATGATGTTTTCAGGATGTTGAATAGGGAACCCTACGGGTATAGGGCCTGAATTTAGTAGGGGTTTTCCAAAGAATAGGTAAGGTAAATATGCTATGCTAGCGATTTTTAATATGTATACAGAATATTATGAATGTGTATTCACAAGCATACAGATCAGATTATTTTTCCGGAAAATTATGAATATTATCTTTTTAGCAGAATTACAGGAATTGAGCATGAGATTGTGTTTACTCAAATGTGTGGCATGAGTTTATTACAATATAGTATGTAGATTTTACGGTATTACATATATATTCATATATTTTAGATTATTAGCAATGAATGAGACATACAACATTTCTCAGAAAAACATGATTTCTAAACTATAACACTCAGACAGATTATTCAGACAGATTATGTAGTTATAGCATCAAGATGCTATAATTAAGATTATTCAAAGATTACATATATTATATACAGAGTATACATATATTATATATAGATATTTCAAATATTTGTTATAGAAATTACAAACAGATATACAGATATTTCAGATAGATATCACAGTTATTACAGACAAATATTTCAAATATTATTAAATAGATATTACTAGATAATTCAGATAGATATTTCAGATATTATAACTCAGATTTATAGTGTTATGGTTGTTTTGAAATCATGTTAAAAGCAGCAAGATGATTATATATTTATATATGTATACAGTATTACACAATTTCACACCCATATGGATATTACAGATAAAGATATACAACAGAGCACGGTATCGTTGCTAGTTCAGACACATGCAACCACATGACTTAGATAGTATGTGGATTATGTCTAACCGTGCAAGGAGAGATTGCAGTCTCCCTAGCATGCTTGGTTGAGGTAGTCGGTTAGATGATGATAGAGGTTAGAGATGGCCCGGAGTGATTGTAATGGGCTAGATTTACACAGATTGGCGGATATTAGAGATTCAAATTGACTTACCTGGTAGGCCAACCAGAGTAAGTCCAGCCTACGAGCTGCACAACCCTATCATAAGGGGATATATCATGATATACAAATCCCAAGGTATAGCAGAAGTTCCTATGTACAGATATATCACACAGCAGTAGTTTAAACTATTATATTAGCAGTACCTTCAGATAGCAAACTCATATACACAGCTATGTTTTAACTTATATTCTATATATTCTGTACAGTTTATTAGCTTACTCAGATTACAGTATCAGTATTTTAAATGTTCAACTCAGCCGTCACACACTAGTAATAGCATATTTTCACTTACTGAGCGTTGTCTCATCCCAGTGACTTACTATTTTTCAGGAGATCCAACTAGGCAAGCAGATCACGCTCACGGGTAGAGGTTGACTAGAGCTGCCCTTATTGGAAGGGTAGGTGTGTTTTGGTATCAGTGATTTAGGGATAGTTTCCAGATTTTGATGTTGTCATTGGGTATTTAGTATTGTAAAAATATATTTCAGATTATTATAGTTTTTTGGTATTGTATATAAGACAGTGTACGGTTCTTTAGTTACCGCTACTTAGATGCATATAATATACAGCATTATTCTCAGTACTCCTTGGAGCCTGTGGTTACCAATAGTACTTCAGACAGATGACATTTATTATATTCAGATATAAAGGAAAAAAAATTTATAAATAGCAGATCGTTACAGTACCTACCTCAAATGTGCCTCATGATCCTCAAAACTCTTTGAATAAACCAATATATCATCAATAAAAATCACTACAAACTAGTCTAGATACTGGTGAAAAACTTTATTCATTAAGTCCATGAACACAGTTGGAGCATTTGTCAAACCAAATGGCATAACGAAGAATTCATAGTGCCCATACCTGGTCTTAAAGGTTGTTTTGCAACGTCCTCTGTTTTTACCCTCACTTGATGATAACCTGATCCGAGGTCGATCTTGGAATACACCCGTGTACCCTGGAGCCGATCAAACAGATCGTCTATATGGGGTAGAGGATATTTGTTCTTAATAGTAACCTTGTTTATCTCCCTATAATCAATATACATCCTCATAGACCCGTCTTTCTTCTCTACAAATAATACTGGAGCTCCCCATGGCGATACACTAGGTCGTATAAATCCCTTGTTTAGCAAGTCTTACAACTGATCCTTTAATTATCCCAACTCAATTGAAGCCATACGGTAAGGAATCTTAGGCGCTGTCCCTAGAGGTAAATCTATAACAAAATCCACCTCGCGCTCATGAGGCAACCCTGGTAGTTCCTCTAGAATAACATCTCAAAATTCTCGTACTACCGGTGTACTGTCAAGCTTCGATTCATTTTCTAACATTTCCTTTACAAAATCCACAAACCCTTGACCTCCGTCCAGAAGCAATCTGCTCGCCTGCATGGCTGACACTAGCTGCAATAGAGCACGTACACGTGAACCAATGAATCTAAACTCCTGCATGCTAAAGGATCTAAAAATCACTTCCTTCTAATGACAATCAATACTAGCGTGATTTACTGCCATCCAATCCATACCCAATATTACATCAAATCCACACATATTTAACATGATCAAGTCATCTAGTAGCATTCTCCCCTGAATTTCTATTGGATAGCCTCTAAGTACCCTTTAACACCTCATCACTGACCCTGACGGTGTAACTACTGACAATTCTATATCTAATAATAGGGTCTCACTTCCAGATAATTTGACATAGGATGTAGAGACAAAGGAATGAGTAGTACCTGAATCAAATAAAACAACAATCAGATATGATAGAACAGTAAAAATACCTATCACCACATTCGCGGCGGCCTCAGCATCACCCAGCGTCAAAGCGTAAACCCTCACCAGGGCTACATTCCTCTGCTAGCCTCTACGAGGCACCTGATATCCTCCCTGATACGTCCTAGGAGCTGGAACTTGATCTTGCAGACTTGGGTAGCACGTGCCATATGGCGCTCTCCCACAACGGTAGCAAACATCTCTCCTTGCCCGGCATTCCCTCAAATGACGTCTCCCACATGTCTGACATACCAAGAAAGTCTGCACGCCCTGATTCCCCCGAGGTCCTGTCTTCTATTTCTGATCTCCCCTATCACAACCTCCTCTCCATTTACCCTTGTTGGAGCCAGCCTGAAAACTCTAAGGCGTAGGCCTCTTTCTCTGACTCTAAGCTGCCATACCTCTCTGTATACCACTCTCGATAATCGCAACTCTATCTACAACCTCAACAAATGTCTGAGTCCTAAAACCAATCGCCTATTCAAATAAGTTCTGCCTCAGACCTTCTTCAAATTTTCTTGCCTTTTTCTCTTCATCTGGTGCTAAATTTGGGGCAAAACATGAAAACTCAATAAATCAAGTTGCGTACTAGGATACTGTCATCTGGCCCTATACCAAGTGCATAAACTCTGTTGCCTTCGCACTCCGAACGATAGTAGGAAAAGATCGCTCAAAGAATAGCTCCTTGAATCGCTCCCACGTCACTAGCACTAAAATTGGTTTCTACTCCTCAATCAGTTGTGCTGATCTCCACAAGCGCTTCGCCTCTCCTGTCAGTTTAAATGCCATAAATACCGCCTTTTGTTCATCCATACATGAAAGCACAACTAGCGTCTCCTCAATGCCCTGGATCTAATTTTTCACTATCACTGGGTCATCTTCTTCAGCAAAATATGGGGGCTTCATCCGTGTAAACTACTTAATCGTGCAACCACGCTCCCCTAAGCTCCTGGCCATCTCAACCATCACCTACTAGGTGACGCTCAGCAGTACTGCATCAGTATCTCCACCTCCCATACTGGATGGTCCTGGCCTACCTTCCCCAATATGCCGCTGCTTCCTAGATCCATCTTGAAAAACAAGGAACACACTTTAAGAACCTTATCTTTTATACCAACCTAACCTATTTCATTCAACTTGAATCTCATATTAATAATTAACTATTTTCCCTAATCTTAACTCAAAATCCAGTTCTGCAACTTAGACACATGACCCAAAAATAGTTTACTATGGTTTTCCTGAAATTGTCACCCCAGGAAAAACACAGAAACAACCATGGAAATCCTGTACCCAAATTATAGAACAAACCTCAAATCCTTTGCTATACTCTTTTATTGCTTCCGCTGCACTCTAAATTCTACAGAACCTAACAACTTAGCTCTGATACCAAAATATAACGACTTGCTAATATTCTCTCTATATTTTTTTTTTAATAAATACTATAAAATTCCACTGCTCTGATACCTTCTAATTAATATAAAACCATCAACCTAAGCAATGAGAAGCTGAATTCATATAACCATAACCATATACATACAATACAATACCAGAGTACTAGATTATTCTCAAATTACACATATATAACTGAACTAGGCTTCACAACAGCACTCCCTTCCCCAAAAATACTCACCCTACTGACAGGCTTGCACTGTAACCCCCTCTGTCTGCGAGCCTGATCTGCTCACCTAGATGGTTCACCTGAAAAATGTCAATTTATTAGAATGAGACGATGCTCAGTAAGACAAAATATGCTATCGCTAGTGTGTGGTAAGTGAGTTGCATGCTAGTAAAATCTGACTTAGAAAATACGATAAATAACAAAGCTGAGACAAACCTATATACATGTTGCAACATAAATCATACCTATGTTGCTTAACATAAATTGATTTTTCTGAATATTTATTCATAATACTGCTAATATCTATAGGTATGACTAGTTTTTGTAAATCTGATCATACATGTATATATATATATATATATATATATATATAATAACTGAAAAGATTCCCTAGATAGATAACTGAAAGTCATGATTTAACCCCTCATGACAGGGTTGTGCAGCCCGAAGGCGGGACCTAACCTGGCTGGCCGACCAGGGTAAGTCAACTGAACTCCGACAGTCAGATCGACCCCCCGAACCCATATCTAATGGGGAGTCTGTCCACAACATAGGCACGATCGACTTCTAAATACCACATACTATCTGAGTAGTGGTTGCACTCTGAATTGAATATAACTACGGTAATATGCTCTGCTGGCTGAATATGGTCCATTAGGGTCTGATACTATATACAAGTAACTAATATTTCTAAAATACTGCTTTTACCATGATTTTGTAACAACTGAAATAACCATAACATTATATAAACTAATCTGAATAAACTGTAAATACTGAATATTTGAGATATTTGCATAACTAAATAATTGAAATATCTAATTAACTGTAGTAACTGAATTGTAGTGACCCGAAGAATAATAGCATTTTAATAATAAAAAGGGAGAGAAAATATATATATAAATAGAAGGAGACCGTAGACTTCGTCGACAACATTACATTTTGGGGGATAATAATAATATTAAGGAATTTCCTGGACTCATCGACGAATACGGGGTTTTGTCGAAGAGTGCATAAGGAATTTCATTGATGAATACAAGATTTCGTCGACGAGAAAATATCAAGTGACGTTTCTGGCTGCTCTGAATTTCGTCGACGAATACAGGGTTTCATCGACGAATTTAATGAAGGACTCGTCAACGAGGTGACATGTCTTATCGACGAATTTGGCCCTACAAATAGCTAAAAATCCGATTTTTATTCACTCTTCGTGCTCCTCTCTCTCTCCTCTCTCTCTCTCCTACGTCTCTCTCCCCCTTCTCTCTACGATTTTGGCCCTGCCAGTCGCCGGATCGAAGATTTGAGACTACCACGACGCTCCCAGCAAAGTTTTCTACAAGTCTGCTAGAGCGGATCATTGGGGAAAGGAAGTTGGATTTTATCCCAAATTCAAGGTATGGCCTTTTAGCCTATTTTTGGTCTTATGGTAGTTATAAGAAATGATGTAGGCGATGAAATACTGATATTATGTTCTGGAAAATATTGTTTTTAGGGTATTTCGTAGGAGGCCCTACGGGCGTTAGGCTAGTATTCCATAGGGGCTTTCCAGTAGCCAGGTAAGGGAAGTATGCTATGCTAGGTATTTTTAAAATATTATACAGTTTATTAAATGATGAAAATTATGTATTAAAGTATCGTGTGGCTTGTGAATATGAATATAGTACGAAGATATGTTTTACGATATTTCAGTCTCCTGATTTTATGATATTTCAGTACCATGATTTTATGAATCTCAGTACCATGATTATACGAATATCAGTATTATGATTATGTAGTTTTAGTGATATGATTATACAGTTCTCAATATTACGACGTATGAATTACAATACAGTTTATGCAGCATCATGATTATTTCGATTATTCCAGAATCATAATTCAGATAGTTGTATATAGAAATACATTATGTAGTATCAGACCCTGTTAGACTATAAAGTTACAGAGCACGGTACCGTTGCTACAAATATTATGTTACGTTATGAATGCAACCACCTATTTAGATAATACGTGGTAAGGTCGATCACCTAGGCCCTTGAAGAGGTTAGGCTCCCTATCCAGATATGGGTTGAGGTGGGCAGATCGACCGATGGAGTATAGTGATTTATTACTGGTTGGCCAGCCAGGGTAAATCCCGCCTACGGGCCGCACAACCCTGTCATGAGGGGGTAAGTCATAACACACAGATATCCATAGGGAACATTTTCAGTTATTACTACGTATGTACAGATTTACAGAAACAAGGAATATACCTATGTATAATAGAAGTATTTTGATTAGTAACCTACGATACTGTTATGTTAAGTAACATGGAAAGGGGGGTGTACTTTATCACTTGTACTTTATTTATATACTCAGTTATACATGTTTATTTGAAAACAGATTTTCATGATATAGTAGCTCATTTGCCATACACTAGTAATAGCATATTTCATCTTACTGAGCGTTGGCTCATCCCAGTGTTGAATCATTTTTTTTTTCTCAGGTGATCCAGTTAAGGGAGCAGATCAGGCTCGCAGATAGAGGAGCTTCAATGGTGCCCTATCAGAGAGTTAGTACATTTTGGGAATGATTTTGTATACCCTAGCTAGTTGAGGGTATTTTTGGAAACAATGATATGTGTATACTTTGGGAAACATGTAGTACTCTGGTAATGGTTTTGTATTGTGTATTGATTACGCGCCGAAACTGCATAATTGGACGTTTAACCCAGGCTTTACGGTTTATATTTTTAATTAAATGTCCAAAATTGTCCAATATTTTAATAAAGTGGCAAAATCATCATTTTTGAACTTTATTGCACTATTTATGAAGTTTTGGTAATTTTTTGTCGCAGGAAAATTCCCGAGAACCAAAACCGACACCTGTTTGTATTTCAAGTATAACTTTTCCATCCGAGCTCCGATTGAGACGATTCAAATTTTTGGAGAAATAGGAAAGGATTATCTACAACTTTTGTGTTTTGAATTTTGTGAGATACGAGCTCCAGAAGAGTCAGATTTGTGATGAACAGAGAATGAAAAAAATAAAAAAATATAGCAATTCGGGTCAACTCCAATTGGGTCAAGTTGCCAGGTCGGGTCTCCTATCCGGATCTAGGGCTTTCCCCCCTATCCTATTTAACCCTTCTCTTCCTCTTCCTGTGCAGGCAGCCCCCAGGGCTCCCCATTCTCCTCTTCCCCATTCTCCTCTTCTCCTTCTTCTTCTTCTTCTTTAGTTTGTTTTTTTGTTCTTTTAAACTCTGCTTTGCTCTCTTTCTCTTTTCTCTATTCTCTATTCTCCTTCCCTTTATCCCTCTCTCTCTCGCTCAAACCTCTTTTGCCCATTGTTGTCGCAGCACAAAAAGCTCCTGCTGCACTTTGTTGCTCTCTCCGGCGGCCGCCAACAGCACCAGCAGATCCGTGAGCCACTCTCCCGCTGTTCCTTGCTCCATGCCACAGCCGCAAACCAACCCACACACTGCCGCAGCTGCTGCCACGGCTCCGTAGATTTGTTTCTCTCTCTTTCTCTCTCTTTTCCTTTCTTTCTTTCTTTTATTTACTTTTCTTTGAATCTTGGAATATTGAAGAAAGTTTAGTTTTTTTTTTTAATGTTATTGGAGTTTTCTTTCTTATTGTTTAAGTTGGGTAATGTTGGGCATTTCATTATTGTTAAATTAATCTCTTTGTTTTTCTAATTGATAGTTATTTTAATTTAACATTCTTAATTAAATTCAAATATTTTTTTTGTCGAAATTCGATTTAGTTAGGGTCTATGATTAGTAAAGGTTGTGTTTTTATTGTGTTCCGTTATTGTTTACGTTTTTTAAATTTCCATTGAATTCATGTTTGCATTTAAATTGTGAGTCTTGATTTGATCTCTTAATTGTGCTAAAGGTTCGATTTTTAGTAGGTTCGGTTTTTTTTTAGTATGTGTCTAGTTTAGTTTCCATTGTGTGTTTTTAATTCCATGTTCTAGGTTGCCATTTTTAATTAACGCGTGTCCCAGTGTTTCCTTAAGTAGACTAGGGTTTTCATTATTGTTATTTTAATTCCATGTTTAAAGTTTCCATTTTTAGTTAGTATGATCTAGTGTTTCCTTAAGTAGACGTAGGGTTTCTATTCTTATTTTCTTTTGTTTAGTGCATGTTAATTTTAAGGTTTAAATTGCGTGTCATTTAATTTGTCACAAGTGAAATTGAACCATCTTGAAAAACCCGAATCTGAACTGAGTTCAGTGCATTTTTAATTTCGATTGGAAGAACGTAAAATCTGAGATTAAACGCATTCCCTGAGGAGACGATCTATCCCTTGGGCTTAATATTACACGATAGAACTCCTATACTTGGGACAGCTTCCGAGCTGCTCATTTTTCGAGTAAGTCATGTATATATTTTCATATGATTATGTCTATGTGATTTATGCTTCTCGCTGCTTAGGTTAATGAATGGGTTTATCCCCAGCATGGTATTAGAGCATATAGAATGTTATAGTATATAAAAAAAAAATCAATTAATTAAGCAGGTCGTTACCTAAATGTTATGGTTCTGAGGTTTGTTTATCATAGTATTCTAAAAATAATGTAAAATACAAGTTTCTGTATGTATACTATAAATCATGGTATTCTGAAAATTATATAAACCCTGTGCTGATCTAATATTAAACTCATGCCACACAACTAAATATCAATATTATTAGGCTCTGAAAAC
Organism: Malania oleifera; assembly: GCF_029873635.1. Taxonomy (NCBI): domain Eukaryota; kingdom Viridiplantae; phylum Streptophyta; class Magnoliopsida; order Santalales; family Ximeniaceae; genus Malania; species Malania oleifera. The sequence goes on from NC_080422.1 coordinate 16,074,019, forward strand.
TGTATATATGGTATGAAATAATAATTTGCTAAAAACATATTATTTGTACTGAATCATAATGGAACTGCCTAGCATAGCATATTTCCCTTACCTGATTCCTACTAAGATCCCCTACTATGATGGGTCCTATACCCGCAGGATTCCCCACTCAACACCCTGAAAGCAACATTTCTCATAACAAAATATCATTATTTCTTTGACTACTACATTTTTCACAAATGTTATAAAGCCAAATATTAAATAAAAGGCCTTACCCTGAATTTGAGATGAAATTCAACTCTGCCCCACCAACGATCAGCTCCAATAGACTTGGAGAGAACTTTCCCAAGAGCGTCGTGAAGTCCTCAAATCATCGATCCAGCAAAAAATGGGGCTGGAATCCAAGAGAGAGGAGGGAGAAATCGTAGAGGAGAGAGAAAGGGAATTCTTGCTAAAATTTCTGCGTAAAAATCCGAGATTTGTACTATTTATAATCTGGCCTTCGTCGATGAGCCACGTCACCTTGTCAATGAGGTCAAGAAGGGTGTTCGTCGATGAATGCCTTTTCCACGTCGACGAAATTTAGAACTTGGAAAACAACCTCTTAGTATCCTCTCGTCAATGAAACGTGTCCTCATCGACGAGATCCTTATGTTCCCTCGTCGATGAATCCCCTGTGTTCGTCGATGAGACCCTAATTAAATTCCACAGGTTATTAAAGTTGGCGTAGCCATCTAAGTGGTGCTCATACCATGTATGTAGCCTCACCTTGCCCCTCTGAGTGCAGCGGACCTATTGACAAGGAACCTCATATGGGCAGGACACGAAGCTAGAGTCATCGAGTAAGGGGGGTAAGATGAGGCTTGTGATGAGTCTAGGGAAGAGTTCAAGGATGACCCTTGCCCTGGAATAGGTGGAGAAGACATTGAGCACAAATGAATGCAAGCGACAAGGTTGACGGGAGAAGAAGGAAGCGGGAGATGAAGAGTTGAGAACGAAGGTTCATATTTAAACGACTCTCGATATTGTCGACCAGGGTGCACCCTAGCTTAGTGCCGGTCACCAACATGGTTGGCCTTCTCAGTATTTTCGAATTTCAGCAGAGTTCAGGTGCTGGACCTAGTCGCCCGCATATATGATGGTTGCTCTCTTAGTTGCACCCCCAATTTATCGTTCGGCCTACTCTAAAGATGCTAAACCCCTATTTAATCTATCCTAAACAACCTATAGACTAAAAAAAAGAGAAAAATTATCGGGTTGCCTCCCGAGAGTTTTAAGTTTATCCTCTTCAGCTAGACACGCTTAAGCTCATTTCAAACTCATCCTAGTTCGAAGGAGACATTGGATTCTCCCTTTTTCTTATCATACCTAGTGTTGCATACCCCCAACTTATTCTTAGGATGGAAGACCAAACCATGAATTGCAGAAGTGTGATTGTTGAGGTCTCCCAGTTTAGTCATGGAGGGGTGTTTTGGTTGAAGTACATTATCCAAAGGGTCCCTCCATAGAAGTGAGGGAGCTTCCTCCTCGACAATCGTCTCAATCAAGTCTACGTCCATAGCTTGGACAATTTTAATTGCATGTTGGGGGCGGTAAATGTGTTCAGCATGAGTTTCTTATGGCCCAATGAAATGTCCATAATCCCTATCCTACATTGAATGCAAGCATTGGTTGTGACTAGGAATGGCCGTCCTAGAAAAGCAGGGATCAGATTTGTGGAAGACTCTATATCTAAAATGATGAAATTGGCAGGATAATGGAATTCTCCCACCTTTACTACCACGTCTTCTACCACACCCTGGGGTTGCTTAAGAGATCAATCAGCAAGACTCACTATTATCAAGGTGGGCTTTATCTTCCCAAGGTTAAGTTGTTGATAGGTTGAGTATGGAAGGATATTTACACTTGCCTATAAATATAGAAGAGCCCTATTAATGGTGTAATTGCTAATTACACATGAAATAGTGGGTGAGTCAGGGTCTTTTAGTTTAGGAACAAGGTGCTTTAGTATTATGGAACTCATATGCTCGACCTGCTTAATTAAACCATCCATATGTACCCTTGAATCTTGCTCCTACGTTGATAGGTCCGTAAGGAAATCTGTGAATGCAGGTGATCGCTTAATTCTCTAGGAGAGGCTTGTCAATTCTTACTTGTTTAAACATGTCCTAGATGGACTCAGTTGAAGCCAATTTCCTAAATATCGAAGGCGCAAGAGGGACCATAGGGTGTGCCACTAAGGAGCCATGAAAAGCCCTATGGGAAGCAAAGTAGGGGTTGGTCCTTCCATTTGCAAGTGTGGGACTCAAGGGTTTGTGTACCTAACTAGAAGAAGATAGGGTGCACAAATCAGCATTGGGCACTACCCTTTTTTCATCCTCATTCTCTCCCTTGCTTGGTTACTATTTACCTTGTTTATCTATCATCTTGCTACTTTGGAAGGTGGTCACCACCTGGGCTTGCTCAGGGTATGATGAGGGACCAACTTTCAATTCACATTTCACCCCATATTGTCCCTTAGGATTCACTATAAGCTAACTTGGCAACTTGCCCTTGTCTTTCTGACTCAAAGTAGCATCTAGTTGCCCCAAGGTGGCTTCTAGCTTCATAATGGATTGGGAGTGAGAGTGAAGGATTTTCCGATCTTTTTGGCGATCAAACTCAATGTTCTTAAAGGTTCTCATCACCGTCGCTTAAAATGTGTCATATTTAAGCGGAGGTGGAGACGTCTGCTAAACGGTTGAAGATCTGGGGGCTGAATGTAACAACCCGGAAAATTTTTAAATAATTTAAGATAATAAAGAAGATAGAAAGGGAAGGAAGAACAAATTCAAAAAGGTGGCAGCAAACATTCGTCGAAGAATAGACTGGTCTCGTCGACAAATGTTGACGAGTTGGCTGTCACGTCGACAAATTGTGTACTAGGACTCGTTGACAAATCAACGTGTCTCGTCGACGAATCCCTACATATAAGTAGTGGATTTCTTTCATTTCAGCGTGAATTTCTTGCATGTTTCCCTTATCTCTCTAAAACCTTCGGCCATACCACCTTCTCTCTTCGATTTTGGGCTGGATTTAGCTTGGTTCGATGATTAGAAGCTACCACGAGACTCCTGGGAAGATTCTCTGCAATATAGGTGGAGTGGATCTTTGATTTGAGTAGTTTGGGGAACATCCCAAAACCAAGGTAAACGAATTATTTTGGAATTTCTTTAGCATATATTGTCCTTTGGAGCTTAGGAAGTATTATAGGAGTAGTATACTAAGATTTGAGGAACTTGGAATTTTGGATTTCAGGGTCTTGTTTTGTTGATTTTGGGTCGAATTTTGAGGAGCAGGTAAAGGGAAATATTTTATAATGGCTTTTCATAATTTTATACGACTAGTTTCGAGTATGAATTCTTATATACATATAGCTATAATTTTCTAAACTTTACTTGTAAAGACTTGAAAATTTAAAATGATTAAAACAATTAGAAAAAAAATAATAAATAAAATAATAAATAAACAAATGAAAGGAATAATATGGGAAAAAAATATAAAATATATATATATGAAATAAAATGAAATTAGACTATTTATTAATTAGTTAATTAATTGAATATTATTTAATTGAATTCATAAATTAATAAAATGTTATTTAAATGAATTAATTAAGTAAATTATATGATGGGTGTTGAATCAGGTGTAATCCCAAAAGAGGGGGTGAATTGGGTATTTAAAAAAAATTCTTTGGCACTTATCTACCTCTTAAACCATTTTTATATATTTACAAAAAACTTCTTGTTACTCAATTATGTATGTGTAAGGGTATCCAACCTATACATGCAATATACACAATTTAAATGCAGTACTAAAAAATAAAAAGTAAAGGAAAGAAAGAAGACAAACACAGTTTTACGAGATTCAGCCAACTTGGCCTATGTCCTCACCTTGAGCAACCACTCAAGGATTCACTAAATCTTTGCTCCTTAAATTGGGACGGAGCTTCCCTTATAATTCGCTGCTTACAAGAGGCACAGCTCCCTCCTACTCCGCTACTTACAAGAGATACAGCTCTCTCCTCACACATCGATTCACACACCGAACCGTGTATACAATAGAATCTGAAAAATAACACTCAAAAATGCTTCTAACAAAAGCGTGTGAGTACAAATCAAATTCCTAATACATTAACATATAATATAACTTGAAGCTCATGAATGTATGAAAATGATACAATCGTTTTAATGTATGATATGCTTCAACACACAAATCTCTATTTAATCAAAACTCCCAAGTAAAGATATGTTTAAAATGTTTTGGAGTATACGAAGGTTCTTGGTTCACTTTGCAAAAATGTACAAATATATTTGAAGTGAACTGGTTAACAAAAACTTTGTCTTTAATATTAAATCAATCAAAATCACAAAGTTTTTCTTTCAAGTATTCAATCACAAATAGAGTATATTGTTTTTCAGAAATTATCCCTCAATAGAATATATAGTTATAAGTACCAATGATATTTAATCAAGCGTTAATATATCTAAAATATAGATCCTTTAGAAAACACACAAAACACACCCTTGAAACAACCTTTCAATCAATCACACAACTTAAATCAAGTAATGATCGTGTTTAGAATAACTATGTATATGTGTAGGCACTTTCAAGATCAATCTTTTAATCAAAATAGATTTTTCAATAATAAGCTCTATGAACGATATATATGTATATTTATATACTCTTGAATCAAAAACAATCAACCAAGCTAAACAAGCTTTCTCAAGTAATGATCTTTTCAAAAATCAATTTTTATATGAATATGCACACTCAAGATCAAAATTTTTCTAATGATAATCAAAAGCACGTAATGAGATAAGAAGTTCTTAAGAATAATAACATGAAAGATCAAACCTCAATACTGGATTGAAGTATAGTTGAATGAATGAATGCTCTTTGATTTTTGGAATAAATTTCCCAAAGACAATGAAAGTAGAATGAACTGCAGACAATCAGCTCAAGTTTCTCTACAATCTTGCAATACGATGTGTTCTTCTCTTGTTGTGTGTCTTTGCCCCGTTCTAGGGTTTAGATATTCAGTATATATAGTGTCTTACCCTTAGGATTGATCTCAACAATTAAATCAATGAAATAGCTTGTGAGTTCTTTTAACAAAAAACAAGTTTTTAAGTTTCCCGCAAATTCAGGCGCCTAAGGTCAAAAGCCCAGGCGACCGAAGTTCCATAAGCCTTTAAAAAATCAAGTTGGAATACAGGGTCAGGCGCCTAAAGAGGGAAGTTCAAGCTCCTAAAGTGGGTTCAGGCGCCTGAGGTTCCAAGGTCAGGCGACCGAAGAGCCTCTGCCAACTTGCTCTATTTCCCATTAATTCTTCAGGCTACCAAACTAAATCTTCAAGCTCCTGAAGAAATTCTTCAGGCGACTGAGGTCAAGTTCAGGCTACCGAAGTCCCATTTTTCTCAATTTTTCTTCTCTAGTTTTAAATTCTACTTTGCTTCTTTTCTTGGGTCCTTTATAAAACATATTTTCCATGATTTAAAAACATTTCCAAGTCCATAAAAATTCCCTAATGATGTACATGAAATACATGAATCCTAAAATCATTCTAAGTTATATTGAACCTCAAATTAAATCATATGACAATGTAAGTACATGATTTCTAAATACACATTCCCAAGATGTTCTTGAACTTTGCCGCTTGCATCTTGATTCTCATACTCTTTGAGTTCCTTGGATCTTGCCAAGATTTGTAAGCTTTACTTGAAGGCTTCCATGACTCGTTATCTTTCCATGTAGGCTTAATATAGTTCCTGTTTACAAACTCCATGCACAGATCAAATATCAAGTAATTTGTCATTATCAAAAATGGATTGGACTCGTAGAGTCAACAATGGATATATATATATATATATATATATATATATATAATATGAAATAATATAAAGATATAAATTAAATGAATTGGATTTCAATTTGAAATCCAATTCTTCTCTCCAAATTCACCCCCCCTTCTGCAAATTGTTTCCTGCGCCAGCTTCTCTCTGCGTCCGTCCACAGTCTCCATCTTTGTCTCTCTCCTTCTCTCAATTTCTCGACGAGTTTGCGGTGGATCGGGAAACGGAAGGTGTCGTTGGATTCCTGGTTACGCTACCGATATTTCTACTAGAACAGATTTTTTGTGGGAACGGCTTAGGCACTGCTCCTACGAAAAAATTGGAAAAGTAATTTTTTCCCATTTTCCCAATTTCACTATTAATATACAATTAAATCGACCATCGGGTACCACCACGTGATCCTAATCACGGTTGTTGTCATTTTGGTGTGGGTAATTTTTCAATTGGAGTTTTCTAGGCCCCACTCCAAAGCGAGAGTGGGATTTGGAAAATTTGGCAATTTTGGTATATTTGTGGGTATTACTATTTATTTAGGAATTATGGCCCGAGGAAATATTTAAATAATATTTTATTCAAGAATAATTTATTGGAATTAGAGATTTAATTTCAGGGTCCGGGTGAGCGCCACAGGCATCTCTTCGGGGTCCCTGTTGGCGTAGTGCAAGAAACCAGGTAAGGGAAAAAATATATATTAAATCATAATTTTTATAAATTTAATGAAAAATAAATTGTGTTATATGTACGTGTAAATTTTTCAATATGGGTTTAAAATGCCAACCATTTAAATTATGTTTTTCCGAAGTTAGGACTGTTTATTATATACATATATGTGAAACTAAGTTGATGGAAGTGAAATATTTTTCAAAATAATTATGCAAGAAATTAAAAGTATTTTTCTAGTATATGAATGTTAATTATGGGTTGGCTTATTTTCAGGTAATGTATGAATTTTACTACTAAATTATGTGGCATGAGTAAATAGGAATGCTATGTGGAAATATGTTATATGTATGAGATACATAATATACAGGGAATGAACTGAGTATGAAAATGTTAAATGAAATATGCTGCTTATGTGTGTTAATGCAACCATATAAACAGCTGAAATATACTGGGTAAAACAGTTGAAATATGCTGAGTAAAACAGTTGAAAGTGGTTGGGTAAATGTATGACAGCTGAAATATGTTGGGTAAAACAACTGAAATATGTTAGGTAAAACAGTTGAAAGTGGCTGAGTAAATGTGTAACAGCTGAAAAATGCTGGGTAAAATAGCTGAAAGTGGCTGAGTAAATGTATGACAGCTGAAAAATGTTGGGTAAAATAGTTGAAAGATGCTAGGTAAAATAGCTTAAAGATGCTGGGTATGAAATGAAATGAAATGAAAAGGGAAATGAATGAAATGGAAATGAAATGTGAAATGTAAACAAAGTAAAATGGGAAAGAGTCACTTAAAGTGAAATGCAATGCAATGTTAAGCCATGAATATGAACAAATGTGTATGATTGAATAATGATAGAAAGAATAATATATTATAATATTAGAAGTATGTATGTACGTAGAACATGTTACGATTGGGCGAGGCGTACCTTTTTCCAGAGGGCTTGCTGAGTAAGGCAAGTACACTAGTAGTTTCATATGTGGTAGTAGCTGCATAACGTACTAGGGTAGAGGGAACCTACTTGTATGGGCAGGTAGATTTCCCTATCCTTAGGGCCTTTCCCGGTAAGCTATTGTTGAACGGTGTGAGTACGAGATCAATCTAACATTTGAGGGCTTACTGAGTAAAGTGAGTTCCTTGGTATACTTTATTAGTGACCTTAGGGTTACCTAAATATCAGAGCATAAGGGTACTACTTGTATGGGCGAGTAATCACCCCTATCCTCGGGTAATCTCGTGGGTAAAATATCTTGCATGTGTTTGAATAGGATCAGAAAATGATTTCAGAAATTATGTTAATGATTTTCAAATGTTAAATATTATGTTTTTTATAAACTCATGTTGGCCACACACTGTTTTAATATGTATGCTTCTTCCCTTACTGAGATGTGTCTCACCTGAATATAAATGTATTTCTTTTTCAGGACATCCTCGAGGTCGAGCTTAGAGAGCTTGAGATTTTATAGTACTTTTGGAGGAAAAAGGGTATAATTTTGATAATATTTTGGGACGTAGATATCTTATGTTTTATGTCGTTATGTTTTTAGTCAATTATGAAAGGAATGATTGTGAAAATACTGAAATGTTTTGGAGATATATGTAATTATGGAAATGCAGGTGTTGAAGGATATTATGGTCTATGGATAGAACTAGGAAACTCTGGTAGTATTTGTATGATTGAGGTTCATAGTTGTGTTTTCCGCTGCGTATGTATGGTTTAATTATGGAATATCAGGGATTTTATCAAGTATAACGCGCCGAACCCGGGATTAAGGGTTCGGGGCATTACATTACTGGTATGGAAAATAATGTTTTTAGATAGATAAATTATATTAGGAAAATTCGTGTGGTTGAAACCATTTTTGATAATTAAGTGATTGTGATTAATGTGGAATGAGGAATTATCGATATTGCAAATATTGTTTGACTGTGAAGTCTGCCTAGTTGAATATACAGGTTAATTGTGGGATGTTGTGTATTCTGTGGTAGAATTGTGGATGTGTGGCATGGTTGGTTTGCGGTTGACTTGTGTTGGGGTTCATGTAAATTGTGATATAACGTTGGCAGTGGTATGAGGAGGTTGTTATATCGTACCTAGTATAACCGTCATATAACGTTAGCAGTGGTATGAGGAGATCGTTATATGGACGTTTATATTGGGACGTAAACATTGGCAATGGTATGAGGAGGTTGTTTACCTATTTACTATGAACAGAGTGTTGTTTTGTAGCCTGCGTGGTTTGATTAGCCCTGTGTGGACCAATCCTGTGTGGACACTGATGTTATGTGATTTGATCCTGTGTGGATTGATTATGATATATGGGTGTATGCGTGAAATTCTGTGAAGCGATTATGTTGGCTGTGTACAACTATTAATTAATTAAGTATTTAGGGTAAAGTAGATTACTCCACCCGAGGGCTTGCTGAGAAAGGCGAGTACACTGGTAATTAATTGTTGGTACCAGAGTAGAGGGAAGCCACTTGTATGGGTGGGTGATCTTCCCTATTCTCGGTGACTTTACCTGAATACATAACCCGAGGGCTTACTGAGAAAGGTGATTGCCCCGGTGTTAGCACTAGAGTAGAGGGAACCGACTTGTATGGGTAGGTGGATTTCCCTATTCTCGGAAACTAACATTAAAATACTAATGGTTATGGGTATGTGATTGGATGATAAAGACGTTGATCTTGTGCGATTATGGGCATGTTATCTGGCATCCTATGAACTGTGTGTACACTTTAGATGGATATTTTAATTGAATTATAAACACTTCAGCCACACACTATTATAAACTATTTCTTCCTTACTGAGAGGTGACTCAGCCCCTCATGTGTTAAATCTTTTTAGGTTATCCAGGTGATCGAGCTTAGATAGCTCCAGGGCGGGGTAGTTTTGTGAGCGAAACTGGAACAGTTATGTTTTTATGTTTCAGTTTTTATGTTTCTTCATATTTCTTCCAGGTTTGTAATATGGTAAATATGGATTCATGGTATAAGTTTGTTGATGTACAAATATAGAACTCTGGTATATTATATTCGAGGTTATTTTATTATTATTTTCCACTGCGTTATTGGTATCAGAGACGCGTGTGTACTCACAACACTCCGGGCCCCACGTGGTGGATCCAAGGTGTTACACCGAATCTGGATGATTTTGGAAATTTTGGTATGGGCATGGAGGCAAAGCATTAGGGTTTTTTTTAGGTCTTTGGCTTTGAAAACCCGAAGCTTGTGGCCTCTAGGAGACGTTAGGATATTGTTTCCACCCGGAGTTGTAGGTATTCGAATAAGGGTCGTTGGACGGCTTATCTTACCAATTCTGGGTGGCCTTTACTTCCTTCTACACAAGATTAGGCTAGGCATGCGCATGAGGGCAATCATAACATGCATGGGAGGGGTTAGAGAAAATTATACAAGCATCTGCACACGCCATTGTCTACGGTCCTAAGGACAAGCATTGGTCTAATTTTTTAGATATGGCATGCAAGGTAGGGGCTAGGTCTTGGCTTGTGGTCAACTCGTAAACTCCCTTTGGTTTATAGGTTCATGGATTGGGTATAGTCTACAAGAAGCAGTCATGTGCAGCTGAGAGTTTTAAGCCAAAATTTCAAAGAGAATCTAGGCCTCGTTCTCATGTTTTATGAGGAAAGTACCTCCACATGATGCATCTACCATGGACCTATCTCTCTCAGCTAACCTTTTGTAAAAAGTTTGAACTAATTGCCACTTGGGAACATGATGATGTGGGCATTTACGGAGTAGGTCATTGAAACGCTCTCAAGTCTCAAAGAAAAGTTTCCTATCCATTTTTATGAAACTTGTCATTGCCCTTCGTAGCTGGTTAGTATTTCCTATTGGGAAGTACTTTTTTAGAAATTCATGCTGCATGGTGGCCCAGTTTGTCACCAAGTTTGGCTCTAAGGACGTCAACCAATATTGAGCCTTATCCTTTAGAGAGAATGGAAAGAGCCTAAGACAAAGAGCATCATCATTAAAATTAGGTATGCGTATGGTGGAGCAAATCTCCAAGAACTCATCTAGATGCTGATAAGGATTTTCATTGGAATTCCCATGAAAGTTGGGTAGCATCAAGATGATTGAAGTCTTAATCTCAAATTCTGCTACCTGAACATCCAAGAACTAGATGTAGGACGGCGATGTGTATGCATTAAGTACAAAGTAGTCCCCAAGAGGCCGAAGGGGTGGCTCTAATATCACAGGTAGGCAGGGAGCTTGGGGTTTCAAGATTTGTTCAGTGGGAACTAGTGGGTCATTTTCGGCCACGACTTTTAGTTTAGATTGCTCAGCCTTCTCAGGATTAGTGATAGGTTTCCTAAGGGACCTACAGGATTTTCAATCTCAGGATCTATGGGAATTATCTCAGGTTCCAAAGAACGCAAACCAAACATACATACTTTTAAGCACAAAGATTCAGACTTCAGAAACAGCAAACAAGAAAAATAAAAATAACAAAGAACTTGAAAATAAAAGGAGTGCAAATCAAAAGAACAAGGCAACAATACCCTAATTTAGGAGTTGTTTCATAACCGTAGCCAAGTCCCTGGCAACGGTGCCAAAATTTGGTAGGCTCGCCAAGGCTTGGGTCCTTAACTAAAATTTATACTACCTAACTATTCCAAGTTCTGTAGAAAGTGGGTAAGTCAGGTGTCAATCCACAGATACCTGAAGGGCAGTTATGAGGCTTCTTTTGAATTATTTTACTAAAGCCTTGTTATTAAAAGAAATAAAAAGATGAGATTTTTGGTGTTGTTTTCTATCCAACTGCTGGAAAGCATTTAAATGAAAGCATGTAAATCTATATTAATTCTACTCCTACAAAGCAATGTTTATACATGAGTATAGTTTAGGATGTTGTTTTGCTTACTCTACATTTAGTGAGTTTAGCATACTAAACCAACCAAAACCCGGCTAAACAATCCAAGGAGTCGTTCGATTGTATAGAATAGTAAGGGTGCACCAGCCATCCGGAGCACGATCGGGAACCGAGTATACTCTATTGATTCTATGAGTCCAATCCGGTTTTGATAATGACAAATCACTTGGTATTTGATCTGTGTATTGAGTTTTTGAACAAGAACTATATTAAGCATGCACGGAAGGATAACGAGTCATGAAAGTCACAAAGTAAAGCTAACATATCTTGGCAAGATCCATGGATCTCAAAGAGTATGAGAATCAAGATGCAAGCAGCAAAGTTCAAGAACATCTTGGGAATGGGTATTTAAAACTTATGTACTTACATTTTCATATGATTTAATTTGAGGCTCAACGTAACTTAGAATGATTTTAGGATTCATGCATTTCATGTACATCATTAGGGTACTTTCATGGACTTAGAAATACTTTTAAAATCATGTAAATATTGGTTGGTTGTTTGCCTTCAAATTGTGTTTGGTTAGTTTGGATAGTGTGGTTAATTGAAAGGTTGATTGGTGATTTAGTTGTTTAAGTGCTTGTGTTGTTGATTGTATAAAAGAAACCAAGTTATTGTGTGTTTGACAAATTAAACAAACGAATAAAAGAATTAGATAAACAATAAAAAAAAGTTAAGTATTCTTAAAAGGAATTAAAAAGAAAATTTTTAAATTCCCAATTCACCCCCCTCTTGGGAAGCTATCCTAATTTCATGAATATATAAACCCTAGAACGAAGCTAAAACATTCAAGAAAGAGAAGAACACATCTTGTTGAAAGAATATTGAAAATTTGCTCCTATTGTTATACGATTCCCTACACTTCAATCTCCAACCATCAAGCTTGGGCAAATCAACTCAGAATCTCCAAGGGAACTTGTTTACTCATATGAATTCTCATTCTAGTATTGATATTTGATCATTCAAGTTATTACCCTCAAGAACTTCTCATCTCATTACTTGTTCTTGATTATCTTTAGAAAAGTTTGATCTTGTGTGTGTTCATACATATAAAAAATTGTGTTTGAAAAGATCATTACTTAAGAAAGTTGTTTAGCTATTAATTGATTGTTTTTTATTCAAGAGTATATATATAGTTTTCATAGAGCATATTATTGAAAAATCTATTTTTGATTAGGTATTAAAAGGTTGATCTTGAAATTGCTTACACATATACATATTTATTTTAAACAAGATCGTTACTTGATTAAGGTTATGTTATTGATTTCATGGTTTGATTCAAGTGTGCATTCAGTTATAGGATTCATATTTTATATATATTAAAACACTTGAGAATATATCCTTGGTATTCATAAATATCTATTTTATTAAGGGATATCTTGTTTGGAAAATCTTATACTCGGGATTTTGTTCTTTGAATTAAATATCATATACATTTACATATTACAAAGATCGAGTTGTGATTAAATATTTGATAGAAAGTTTTTTTTGTATAGATTGATAAAATATTCAAGATAAGGCTTTTATCAAGTTCACATTAAATATTTGTGCTTCTTTACAAAGTGAACTAGAACCCTAATATACTCCAAAGCATTTTAAATATATCATTACGTGGGAGTTTTTGGTTAAAGAGGGTTTGTGTGTTGAAGCATATCATACATGAAATGATTGTATCATTTTCATACATTCATAAGCTTCAATTTTAATCATATGTTAATGTGTTAGGAATTTGATTTGTACTCACACGCTTTTGTTAGAAGCATTTTTGAGTGTTATTTTTCAGATTCTATTGTATACACGGTTCGGTGTATGAACCGGTGTGTGAGGAGAGAGTTGTATCTCTTGTAAGCAGCAGAGTAGGAGGGAGTTGTGCCTCTTGTAAGTAGCGGATTGTAAGGGAAGCTCCGTCCCAACTTAAGAAGCAGGGATTTAGTGAAATCCTTGAGTGGTTGCTCAAGACGAGGACGTAGGCCAAGTTGGCTAAACCTCGTAAAAATCATGTTTGTCTTCTCTCTTCCCTTTACTCTTTATTTTCAGCACTGCATTTAAATTGTGTTTCGTGCATATATAGGTTGGATGGCCTCACACATAAGTAATTGAGTAATAAGAATTCATTGGTAAATATATATATAAGAAAGGTTTAAATGGTAAATAAGTGTCAAAGAATTTTTTAAATACCCAGTTCACCCCCCCCCCCCTTGGGATTACACCTGATTCAACATTTGGTATCAGAGCGGGTTTACATAGACTTGATAGTTAATTTGTAAAACGATCACATGGCACACATTGGTGTAACTCCATTCGGTGAGGGACACTCATCCACTAGACCACCCATCTTCTGTGGTGTAAATTACACCTATTGGAAACGTAGGATGAGCATATATCTACTGAATGTAGATTGAAAGGTTTGGAAAATAGTGACTAAGGGAAATCACATTCCAATGAAAGTAATTGATAAGATTAATGTACCTAAAACTAAAGATGAATATACTGAAGAGGATTGGAAATCAGTACAAATCAATGCCACTACCATGAACTTACTTTTATGTGCATTAGATGTCAATGAATTTAATAGGGTAATCGCATGTAACTCAGCTAAAGAAATTTGGGAAAAATTAGAAGTTATATATGAAGGCACTAAGGAAGTCAAGAATAGTAGGATAGATTTGCTCACTAGTGAATATGAAGCATTTAAAATGACAACTAATGAATCCATACAATCCATGTACACTAGAATCACACACATCATTAACTCTTTAAATGCTCTTGGAAAAACTTACCCTACTTATGAGTTGATCAGGAAAATACTCAGGGGATTACCTCCAGTGTGGGAAGCGAAAGCTACAACAATAGCAAAAGGGAGAAATCTCAAGGAGATGTCGGTGGACGAACTCATTGGATCACTCATCACCTATAAGCTAGCAATAAACGAGAGGAAAAAGGAGCAAAGCAAAGCTAAGAAGGTCACTGCACTTAAGGCATCATCAAGCTATTCAAGTGAAGGAAGCGATTCCAAAACAGATGATGACATGGCCTTGCTAACAAAGAAGTTCGGGAAGTTCTTGAAGAAGAACAAGAAGTTCAACAGAAAATTCCGGAACTTTAAATCGGACAGAGGAGAGCAAAGCATGAAGAAAAAGAAGGAGGATCCACCCACATGCTACAACTGTCGAGACGTTGGAGACGTCAAGCCTGAGTGGCCTAAGCTCATGAAAACCTCAAAGAAAAAGAAGAAGGCACTGAAAGTCGGTTGGGATATACACAGCACTAGCGATTCAAAATCTGAATCAAGCAATGACGAGGTTGTCAATCTGTGTCTAATGGCACATGATGACCTTGAGGTACAATTATCTTTTTCATCATCTTCATATTATTCTAGTGAATCTAAAAATGAAAATGATATGATTTCATATGATGAACTGAAACAAGAATACCTGTACATTATTAAAATGCTTGAGAAGAAAACAACAAAAATTTCTGAGTTGAGAAGCAAAGTCAAAGAACTTTCAAATCTAGTTGAACACCAAAATGAATTTCATGCATCTTTCATAAAAGATAAAGATTTGAAAATTGAGGAGTTAGAAAAGGATTTGAAAGATAAATCTAAAATTATTTGTAAATTTACTAAAGGACAAAATAATTTTGAAAAGCTCCTAGGATCTCAAAGAAATTCCCTAGGAAAGGAAGGGCTTGGTTTTAATGGTAAAGAAAATATAAAGAAAAGACATCTTTACATGGGTTATTTAACAAAAGAGTCAAAGTCATATGCTCCAACTAAAAATTATTATAGAAATACTACATGCTTTAAATGTAGAAGGTTGGGTCACATACAATTCGACTGTCCTTTCAAAAATAAAGATGTAAAAATAAAGAAAGTATGGAAGGTCAAAGGTCAATCTAGCACTAACCCTCCTGGACCCAAGACAATTTGGGTACCAAAGCTAGTTGTTTAATTCTGTCTTGTAGATATGCTTAATATCAGGATCCTCAAAAGATAGATGGTATATGGATAGCGGATGCTCACGCCACATGACCGGGGATAAAGCAAAGTTCACATTCATCATACCCAATGATGAAGGGTTTGTTACTTTTGGAGATAATGCTAAGGGAAGGATCACAGGTGTAGGTAAAGTCGGTAATGATTCCTCACTCATTATAGATGATGTTTTATTAGTTGAAGGTTTAAAGCACAATTTATTAAGCATAAGTCAACTAGGTGATAAAGGCTACAAAGTATCATTTGAACATGACAAGTGCATAGTTGAACACAAAACTGATAATAAGATACTGTTCATTGTTAAGCGTCATGAAAACGTATATACCACAAGCTTTGATAACTTAACTTCATAGAGTGTGACATGCTTATCTGCTATGAATGAAATAAGATGGATTTGGCATAAGAGACTAGGACACGCAAACATAGATTTTATCTCAAAACTAGTTAAGAAAGAATTAGTTAAAGGACTGCCTAAGACTAAATTTTTCAAAGATAAAATTTATTATGCATGCCAAGTAGGAAAACAAGCAAGAACAAGCTTTAAGAAGAAGAAAGAGATCTCCACTACTAGGCCACTCAAAATGCAACACTTAGACTTATTTGGACCAAACCCAATTCAAAGTTTAGGAGGAAAATCATACGCTTTTGTCATAGTTGATGGTTTTTCAAGATAAATATGGGTACTATTCTTAGGTCACAAAGATGAAGCATGTGAACAATTTATAAACCTGTGCAAGAAAGTCCAAAATGAAAGGGATATACAATTACTAAAATTCGAAGTGATAGAGGTAGAGAATTTAAAAATCAAGGCATGGAAGACTATTGTAATTCATTAGGAATTGTCTATAATTTTTCAGCTTCTAGAACACCGCAACAAAATGGTGTAGTTGAAGGGAAGAATAGTTCTATACAAGAAATGGCCAAAACTATGCTTAACGAACATAAATTACCTAAATACTTCTAGGCCGAGGCAGTGAATACTGCCTGTTATGTGCTAAATAGAATTCTGATTAGACCATCACTTAATAAGACTCCTTACGAATTATGGAATGCTCATAGACCAACCATATCATATTTTCATGTCTTTGGCTGTAAGTGTTTTGTGCTTAGAGACAATGAGCATCTAGGAAAGTTTGATGTGAAATCAGATGAAGGTATCTTCCTAGGGTATGCCTTAGATAGTAAAGCCTATAGAGTATATAAAAAACGAACATTGACGGTCATTGAATCTATTCATGTAGTGTTCGATGAGTCAAATCCCTTCTCCAAAAGAACTGATGAAGATGAAATTGAATTAAACAAGGAACTAGAAGAACTATCAATTGAGAATGATTCAGAAAAGAAAAATGAACTTAAAGAACCATCCATTGAAATTGATCAAACTACAAATGAGGTTAGTGAACCACCTAGAGAATGGAAATACATAAAGAATCATCTCATAGATCAAATAATAGGTGAACCATTACGTAGAGTAGCCACTCGCTCCTCTCTTAGGAACATGGTTAGTCATTTTACATTTCTATCTCAACAAGAACCTAAGAATGTGAGTGAAGCTATAGAGGATGAATCTTGGGTGTTATCCATGCAAGAAGAATTAAATCAATTTAAGAGAAACAAAGTATGGACATTAGTTCCCAGACCTGAGGATAAGTCAATCATAAGGACCAAATGGATATATAAGAATAAGAAAGATGAACGTGGAGTAGTTGTGAGAAATAAGGCTAGATTAGTAGCTCAAGGGTATAATCAAGAAGAAGGTATAGATTTTGAAGAAACATTTGCCCCTGTAGTTAGGATGGAAGTTATACGAATGCTTTTAGCATATGCAGCTTTTAAGGATTTCAAGCTATATCAAATGGACGTCAAAAGCGCATTTTTAAATGGCTACATAAATAAAGAAGTGTAAGTAGAACAACTCCCAGGTTTTGAAAACCATAAGAATCCAGATCACGTGTATAAACTGACAAAAGCCTTGTACAGTTTAAAGCAAGCTCCTAGAGCTTGGCATGAAAGGCTAAGCGGTTTTCTATTAGAAAATGGATTTATAAGAGGAAAGATAGATACTACCCTGTTCATAAAGTCTAAGAAAGATGATATTATCCTAGTACAAGTATATGTAGATGGCATCATATTTGGAGCTACAGATAAAGAATTGTGTAATGAATTTGCCAATACCATGCAAAATGAATTTGAGATGAGCATGATGAGTGAACTAAATTTCTTCCTAGGACTTCAGATCAAACAAGCAAATCATGGAATATTCATAAATCAATCAAAGTATATTAGAGACTTACTCAAAAATTTTAACATGGAAGACAGAAAAATACTAGGTACACCTATAAGCGCTTCATTGAAATTAGACAAAGATGAACAAGGTATACCAGTAGACGTCAAGCTATATCGTGGAATGATAGGTAGCTTGTCATACTTGACTTTCAATAAAGCAAATATAATGTTTAGTGTATGTTTGTGTGCAAGATTTCAATCTGCACCAAAAGAGTCTCATTCGTTAGCTGTTAAATGGATACTTAGATATTTGATAGGAACCATGGACATTGGGTTATGGTATCCTAAGTACACATCCTTTGAGATTCTTAGTTATTCAAATGCTGATTTTGTGGGTAGCAAAGTGGATAGGAAGAGCACTAGTGGCACTTGTCATTTCTTAAAACACTCCTTGGTCTCTTGGTTTTCCAAGAAACAAAATTCAGTTGCTCTTTCCACAGCTCAGGCTGAATACATAGCGACAGGTAGTTGTTGTGCTCAAACGCTTTACATGAAGTAACAACTGAAGGATTTTGGATTAAGTTATGAAACAATCCCTATAAGATGCAATAATACGAGTACAATAAATATCTCAAAGAATCCCATATTACATTCACGAACTAAGCACATAGAAATATGACATCACTTTCTTTGTGATTATATACAAAAAGGGGATGTAACACTAGAGTTTGTATGCACAGATGAACAATGGACAGATATATTCACGAAACCATTTGCGGAGGATAGGTTTATCCAAATTAGGCATGAATTAGGTCTCATGCATAGTCAAGAGGTTGCTTAGAATCATGTTACATGATATAATTCAGGGGGAGCAACGTCACTTACGATATAATCACTTGGTATTGCATTAATCAACAATTGGACATGTTTAAAACCTTAAGATGTCTAAAGGGAGAAGAACATAAGGGTACGTCTACTCATGCTTTAATAGTTTACACCTTTTTTGTTGATGTCAAGAGGGGGAGAAAATTGGAAGCAAAAATAATAGAATGGAATTATGCAAAGGGGGAGATATGCAAAGGGGGAGAAACAGTTGTTGATGTCACGAATTGAAAGTTCAGCAGCATATTCATTATGAGCATATTCAGGAACTTTGTGTATGAACATGAGTATATTGTTATTCATTGAATATTTGATGCATTAATTGAGGGGAAGCCTTGTTAGGCATAACCCATTATATATTTTTTTTTGCTCGTGTATTTGTCATGATCAAAAAGGGGGAGATTGTTGACTCTATGAGTCCAATCCGATTTTAATAATGACAAATCACTTCATATTTGATCTATGCGTTGAGTTTGTGAATAAGAACTATATTAAGCATGCATGGAAGGATAACGAGTCATGGAAGTCACAAAGTAAAGCTAACATATCTTGGCAAGATCCATGGAACTCAAAGAGTACGAGAATCAAGATGCAAGCAGCAAAGTTCAAGAACATCTTGGGAATGGATATTTAGAACTCATGTACTTACATTTTCATATGATTTAATTTGAGGCTCAACGTAACTTAGAATGATTTTAGGTATCATGCATTTCATGCACATCATTACGGTACTTTCATGGACATCATTAGGGTACTTTCATGGACTTAGAAATACTTTTAAAATCATGCAAAATATGTTTTATAAAAGGCCCAAGAAAAAAAGCAACGAAGATTTTTAAATTAGAAAAGGAAAATTGAGAAAAAGGGGACTTCAGTAGCCTGAACTCACCCTCAGTAGCCTGAAGAATTTCTTCATGAGCCTGAAGATTAAGTTCAGTAGCCTGAAGAATTAATGGGAAAACACAGCAAGTTGGCCGAGGCACCTCGGTCGCCTGACCCTAGAACCTCAGGCGCCAGAACCACTTCAGGAGCCTGACCCTATCCTTAGGCGCCTGACCCTGCATCCTAAGTTAAATTTTCAAAGGGTTAAGGAACTTCGGTCGCTTGGGCATTCACCCTCAGGCGCCTAAACCTGCGGGAAACTTAAAATTGTGATTTTTATTAAACGAACTCGCGAGCCATTTCTTTGATACAACGGCTGAGATTAATCCTAAGGGTAAGACACTATATATACTGAATATATAAACCCTAGAATGAAGCTAAGACACTCAAGAAAGAGAAGTACACATCTTGTTGAAAGAATATTAAAAATTTGCTCCTATTGTTATACGATTCCCTACACTTCAATCTCCAACTATCAAGCTTAGACAAATCAACTCAGAACCTCAAAGGGAACTTGTTTACTCATCTAAATTCTCATTCTAGTATTGAGATTTGATCATTCAAGTTATTACCCTCAAGAACTTCTCATCTCATTACTTGTTCTTGATTATCTTTAGAAAAGTTTGATCTTGTGTGTGTTCATACATATAAAAAATTGTTTTTGAAAAGATCATTACTTGTGAAAGTTGTTTAGCTATTAATTGATTGTTTTTTATTCAAGAGTATATATATAGTTTTCATAGAGCATATTATTGAAAAATCTATTTTTGATTAGGTATTAAAAGGTTGATCTTGAAATTGCTTATACATATACATATTTATTTTAAACAAGATTATTACTTGATTAAGGTTGTGTTATTGATTTAATGGTTTGATTCTAGTGTGCATTCAGTTATAGGATTCATATTTTATATATATTTAAACACTTGAGAATATATCCTTGGTATTCATAAACATCTATTTTATTAAGGGATATCTTGTTTGGAAAATCTTATACTCAGGATTTTTTTCTTTGAATTACATATCATATACATTTACATATTACAAAGATCGAGTTGTGATTCAATATTTGATAGAAAGTTTTTTGATATAGATTGATAAAAAATTCAAGATAAGGCTTTTATCAAGTTCACATTAAATATTTGTGCTTCTTTACAAAGTGATCTAGAACCCTAATATACTCCAAAGCATTTTAAATATATCATTATGTGGGAGTTTTTGGTTAAAGAGGGTTTGTGTGTTGAAGCATATCATACATAAAACGATTGTATCGTTTTCATACATTCATGAGCTTCAAGTTTAATCATATGTTAATGTGTTAGGAATTTGATTTGTACTCACACGCTTTTGTTAGAAGCATTTTTGAGTGTTATTTTTCAGATTCTATTGTATACACGGTTCAGTGTATGAACCGGTGTGTGAGGAGAGAGTTGTATCTCTTGTAAGCAGCAGAGTAGGAGGGAGTTGTGCCTCTTGTAAGCAGCAGATTGTAAGGGAAGCTCCGTCCCAATTTAAGGAGCAGGGATTTAGTAAAATCCTTGAGTGGTTGCTCAAGGCGTAGACGTAGGCCAAGTCGGCTGAACCTCGTAAAAACCGTGTTTGTCTCTTCTCTTTCCTTTACTCTTTATTTTTAGCACTGCATTTAAATTGTATATATTGCATTTATAGGTTGGATAACCTTACACATAAGTTATTAAGTAACAAGAATTCATTGGTAAATATATAAGAAGGATTTAAGCGGTAAATAAGTGTTAAAGAATTTTTTAAATACCCAATTCACCCCCCCCCCCCTCTTGGGATTACACCTGATTCAACATACTTTATCACAAATGAGCACAAGAACCATTATGGGAGACTGTAGCCTAATACGTGTACCTGAATGAAGCAATGGAGGTGCTAATATTGTCACTAAACATCATCACAATCTAAACCATAAATGAAAATAGTGAATGAAAGCTGTAAAGAAAAGCAAGGAAAGAGAAAGCATGTAAAAGATCATCCCTTTGCATTCGTCACGTATGTCGCTAATGCCAAGAAGTAAAACTGAATGATCATGTAATATACACTGGAGAACACATGAATGGTACCGGTAGTCATAGGCCGTCAGACACTTCATGTACAAACCAGAAATCTACACTACTCGAATTCTAACTTGGCTCTCGATGACATCCTAGGCCTGTCACTAACCTAAAAGAGGCCAAAGAGGAACCCAGAGCTTGTGTTCATAGTGAATACTTATAAGCTCTAGGGTTTACAAGGTTTGTTTTACAAGTTAGGAAAGTTTGCAGCAAATCTCGCGCAGAAGATCATCGTTGTCGACCAAGTCGCCCCTCTGTCATCCTCGACTACGTCGCGCCTTAGGGTCTTTCTAGTCGAGATGATGGTCGAGACTTGCAGGATCATGATCTTCAAGAAATCTCAGGAACTCGACATGGTCGCCCCATACGGTCTCTTGGTCAGACACTTCATCAAGGTTCTCGGTAATTCTGCTCTTAATATCTCGGCATGGTCGCCTTGAAGAGTCACTTGGTTGAATGTTGCAGCATTATGTTCTCAGTTTGAACCTTGGAGCCTGTGATGAAAGACTAGGTCGCCCCTATGTGTTGCTGGTCGCACCGCATGGTCGAGCATCATCTTCTTGTCCTTAATGATTTGAAGCTTTCGGAGCTTAGCCGAGCATCTAATTTTGAGCTTTGAGTCTTCCAAATCCTCGTTGGCTTCTCGTTATGCCTAACTCCATGGTATTAACCTGTTTTTCCTAAAATGACAAACAAACCTTGCATAACTCTGAACAATGATAACTCTAGGTAAATACATAGAAAAATGAGGATAAACAAAAATAAATGAGGGTCTAAAATAATGTATTTTAGGGATTCATCACTATGGATGAATGCAATGCAACCTAAACAACCAGTTTGCCAAAATTCTGAGAAAAACCTTTTCAACTAATGAAAGACTTCAAAATTAAACCGACCCTTGATGGACATTTACTTTCCTCTAATGAACCCCAAAAGCTTGACCTTATCTGCCGAGTTTTCAATTTTTTCTTCAATCATTCACTTCCATGGTGATGACCCATGTACTCGAGTTTGTTTAGAAGGAGTTGGGCTCAGTGTTGGCTCAAATATTTTGGGGAAAACTTACAAACATACACCAAGGGAGTTCTTCTATTGCAGACTAGGGTTAGGCCTTGGTTAGTTTAGGCAATGTCTAAACTTACCATTTTTCATTGTTTCCTTTCAAGTAAACCCTAACTGTGCTTTTCCTCCTACAACAATATTTCGAAAATCTCTCAATTAATTGAATTATTTTCTTTCAAAATTTATTTCCTTATGTAAGATTGATCTATTTTCCATTTTTGAGTACGAGGTATCTTTGATGGTAAAATTTGAATCTTCCATTAATAAATCAAGTTTTTCCAAAATATTGGCTAAGTAATATGGATGCCTAAAATGGATGCAAAATGCATGACACAACACAAAACATTTCAAAAACATATATATATACAAAAGACCATATTAAATAACGAGGAGAAGGATGAGGCTCCTGTCCCAAACTCAAGTAGGTCTACCATTTGCAGGGTTGTTGACCTTAGAGGTCATTCCTGGTTTTGATAATGACAAGTACTCTTAGTGTGTGATGACTTTCAAGTTTGTATGCAGGATCATACTAAGTTGGATCACATTGATTGCATGCAGCAACTTGAAGAAATATGAAGACATTGACAAATTTATTATTTGTTATAATATTATTGGGTCTAATTTCATTTCAAATGGGTCTATAATAATATGCATATCATGCATGGTAAGAACTACAAGCTCAAATGGCCTTAGACAAGACTTCGGTCGACCGAAGCCAGGTTTTTGGGTCTAAGTCAAAAGACCTTAGAAAGACCTTAGGTCCTTACACAAACATGTAAGACAGTTCCCAAAATCACATATAATATAAGGGGAACTAACGGAATTGAAAATAGGACTTAAAGGGAAAAATTAGTGAGGATTCAAGAGACCGAACCCTTGGTGTTCAAAACACCTCAGGTGATCGAACCCTTGCCCAAACTCTACATTCAAAATACACTAGGGCGACCAAACTTGGGAGTTCAGTAAATTGAACTTGACACCGAGCAACTGAATCGCGGACCTTTTGGAAATTGCCTCAATTTAGTAGACCGAACCTTAATTCAGGCACCCGAACTTCAAAATAAACTTTTTTGATTAAGTCTGTTCGGGTGACCTAACCATGGATCGGGCACCAAAAAACTCTCAGGTTGTTTTATTTTTACCACAATTAGGTTATACAGGGTTAATATTCTTAAATGGTTTTAAAACAATATTAATAATTACTCCCATGTCCTTAAAGATTATAATTTGGCCCACTTCTATATATAGGGGCTCATTTGCAGAGATTAGCAAGATCATTAGCAAAAAATCCTCTCAAATTTTAAAAGCCTATTTTTGCCAATACTACTTCAAATACTCTTATACACTCCCTTCTTTGATCATTCAAAGTACAAATGGCAATCCCCTAAGAATTTTCTTACTCATTTCATATATGGGATATGTTTTGCCTAATGCATGTAATGAGTTAGTGATGTGAGTGACACGAGTGTACATGCTCTGTATGGATTCACTAGTGTTCATCTTGAATGCCTCGTACTCACTAGTCAACATGTCAATTCTACTATCCTTAACATCTCTAGTGCCCTCATAAGTAATCTCTAATTTATTCCATATTTCCTTAGCTGTTGTGCATGCCATGACCATGTTGAATTCATTGGCATCAAGTGAAAAATATAAATTATTCATAGTAGTTGCATTTACATTTTTTGCTTTTATGTCATCATCAGTGTATTCATCCTTAGTCATAGGTACTCTAGCCTCCTCTACAGTTTTCATAGGAATATAATTTCCTCTAGAGACCACTCTCCACACCTTCCAATCAATGTTTTGAAGGTAAATGTGCATCCTTTGTTTCCAAAAGGTGTAGTTCACACCACTGAAAATAGGAGGACGTGTGGACGAATGTCCCTCAGCAAAAGGGGTTACACTAACATGAGCCATTATGATCTTTTTGCAGAAAAATGATTAAGTCTAAGCAACTAGGCTCTGATATCAATTGTTGACTTTAGTGTAAACCCAAGAGGGGGGTGAAATGGATATTTAAAAATTTTCTTCCTAGGTCAACTAATCAGTAGCAGTATTTCACAAACCTAGAGTCAATCTAGAGCATGTATAAAATAAACAGATAGATGCAACTGCAATTAATTTACTCTAGATAAACTTAAACAAGCAAGCACAATATAACAAAGCAAATAAAGTAAAGATGACACCAAATGTGTTATCAAGGTTCGGCAAATGTGCCTACGTCCCCGCCGCTAGCACGCAAGTCCGAGGATTCCACTAAAGCTCACTTTCAGGTGGAGCGACATCGGATACAACTCCCTTTCCTTATTGGGCAAGGGAAACCCCAGGTCAGATTAACAGGGCTGACCCCAACCTTTAAAAACCAATCCTTATGGGTTAGATCAATACCCCCTCAGGCCATGCCTGGAATACAACTAATAATGAAATATAAATTTTCGTGTACAATATACGTGCTTCTCCAATAAGCAGATATGCACCAATACAATCAATGCACTTCAATATGAAAAGATTTATAAGTTCAATGAAGTTTAAAAGACAACTCTCGATACAATGAAAATATAGCAACTAGTATGTGAGAGAGTTTGTGTAATGATCTTTGAATCAAGATAACTATATCAATCACAAAGGGTAATATCAAAGATCTTAAACACACAAGCAAATATCTCAAAAATGTTTTTCAAAAATCAAGCACAAGAGATATTTCTAAATCTAACTTGTCAAAAATATTTTTCTAAAATCACAAGACAAGCTCTTGAGTCTTGCAACAGGAATGCAAAGACTCACAAGCTTTAGAGATTTTTCCCAAAGAAACTTATGAATAAAATCACAAGGGAAAACTCAAGCTTACTTTTAATAAAGATCAATATCAATCAAAGAGTATGAGAGTGCAAGCTTATGGATGATTTCAAGATACTCTACTAGAGAAATTTTGCAAGAAGAATGAGTAGGAGTAGGATTTTTAAGCTTGTATGGGAAAAATGGGTATTTGAAAATTCAGAGGATTTTTGCTAATTATGTTTGCAAATTTGATGCCAATTAAGCAAAATGAGGGAGTATATATAGACACTCCTAAAAATATAAATGTTGGGGACTTATTGGGTATTTTTGAAAATGTTTAAGTAGGTTTAATGAAAAATAACCCAGTTTAACCACGGCAAAAAGTTTGCCAATCCGAGAGGTTCAATCAACCATATTCAAGGTTCGGTTGACCACTTTAATAAGTTTAGTCGACCGTGACAATTTTGAACTGTAGGTTTGGTCGACCATCTCAGGATGATTTTGAACCCCTTCATGGGTTCAGTCAACCAAGACTAAGGACGGTCGACTACTCATCTAGGTTCGATCGTCCGTGGCAAAAATGAACTATACATTTGGTCGATCGAATGGTTTGGGGGTCAAAAACTTTATGATTCGGTTGACCAAGGACAATATGTTTATTTCAAAATGGTCGACCGTGAGAAGTTAACTTGTTGACTTATGAACGATTCAGTCAACCAAGGCTTTCACACTGCTAAGGATTCGGTCGACAATGGCTTAGTCAACTTTTTGACTTTTCAGCCAACGGCTAAGTTGGTTATTACTAGAATGGTTCGGTCAACCAAGGCTATTCAAAAGTACAATTTTAGCCCTAATTATGACCCTAAATTTTATCCTTATTTGTATAAATGTGACATTTTAGTTTTAAGGGACTTTTCTTTATGTGCATGGGTTGCTAAGGTCAATCTATGGTCATTGAGCTTATACTACCTATCATGGATGCAATGCATTAATTATTATAGACCATAGTTTATTACAGACCCAAATGAAGTGCAATTGCAATAAACAAATGGTCTTCATTCTTTTTGGTTCTTCGACCTTTTTGCTCTTCAAATGTTATAGTTGATGTGGTATTTGCATTCCTTATGGCTTCCTTGTGTCCCTACCTTTAGTGTAACGACCTGCTTAACTAATCATATAATAGAACATAGTAAATAAAATAGTCAACCCGAACCCGTGGGTAGCGGGGACACCTATCATACACAGCGAAACCTAGGCAGCAGTAAATGTAAATCATCAACCTCAATATCACAAAATACATAATACCAGAGTTAAGTATATCTCAAAATATTGTATTTATGTACAATCTCCCGAAAATACAAAAATATCTCTAGGATCCCACATCAGAATTTCCTGATCCTAATTCAAGACTTACCCTCCTAACGGGGTAGCATAACAAACTCAACGGCGGTCACGTCCCGCTGGTCCTTCTAGGTTTCCTGAAAATTATTTAATTTCGGGGGTGAGACATTTCTCACTAAGAAAAAATAAACTAAATACAACTGTGTGGCAACATGAATATTTAATGATAATACAGATATACAGTACATTTTCCATACCAGAAAACATTAATCATTTAATAACTGCATAAATGTATACCTTCATACTTTTAATAAATCATACTAATCATAACTGTCTGGTATAGCTAATAATACTGAAAACATACCCAGGATGAATAGTTAGCTGATGCCATATATTACCCCCCATGACGAGTTGTGTAACCCGATGGCAGGACCCGACAATGGTTGGTCGACCATTGTCGAGTCAAAAATGTCTGTAAGTACAATGAGCCCACCACACCTTGGTCTGGACTGCCAGGTGGACATCTACAACTCTACACTGAAAGTCACATCGACTATCCATCTCCCACCCCCTCGTGGGGTGGTTAGCACCAATTTGAACATAGATATCTGATCTATATAGTTACGGTACCGTGCTCTTGAAACTAAACTAAACTAACATCCGAGTTCTGATAACATATAATACATGATAATATAGTGTTTAACATAAATGGATTTATAGCATTTTCTATAATTTCATAAATACGGCCTCACGCCGAACATTTCATAAATACGGCCTTGAGTTGGCTATCAATCACGGCCTTGCGCCAAATATCTCATACATATCATTTTGAATAAATAAATCAATTATCATGTATTTTCAAAATCATAATATACTGTATTATTTCATAATTCTTGAAAACTTGCTTTACTCGTAAAATTTGCCATAACATAATACTTATCATGTAAAATAATATTCATGTCACACATTACTGAGTAAAATCATACATTTCATTCTAAAATCGTATTTCCTGTATAACAGCAGTATTTTCCCAAATGTGCATTTTCTCAATAATATTCAAATATAATACATGCTTCCTTGAAAATTAATTTGCTGATAAATAATAATAATTCGCATGGAAAATAACTGTTTTAGTTTATTCCCTTACCTAGTACTGAAGAAAAACCCCCTAAAAATTCCACTCGTCCTGCACCCGCAAGGTTCCCCGTTCAACACCTTGAATTCAACAATCCCCAGAACTAAATTTCAGTATTTTCACGTGAATATCATTTCCTATAACTATGAAAAAACCAAATTTGGCATAAAAAGTCTTACCTTAACCCAGGGATGAATTCCAACTCAGCCCCACTAACGATCCACTTTGGTAGACTTGGAGAGAACTTCTCCAGGAGCATCGTGGTGGCCTCAGATCGTCGATTCGGTGAACAACAAAGTCGAAATCGAAGAGAGAGGAGAGAGGAGAGAGGAACCGTAGAGGAGAGAGAGTGTAAGAAATTTTCTGATTTCTGCATGAAAAATTCAAGGTTTACACCATTTATACCATGGGCTTCGTGGACAAGGTCAAGAGAAAATTCGTCGACGAACTCTCCCCTTTGTCAATGAAATTCAGAGTTGCCCAAAACATCCCCTCGGTATCTTCTCTTCGACAAGGTACACCTTCGTCGACGAGCCTATACTCGTGTCCGTCGACGAAGGCTGCTGCCTCCTTCTGTTCTATTTCCATTTTCCTCTCTCTTTAATATTTAAATACCATTATTCTTTGGGTCATTACACTTGGTGCATGTAAAGGATGATCCTATTTAAAGAAATCAGTGCACAGGTAAGAATAATTGGATTTGTCATAATCAAAATAGGAGGGACTCATAGAGTCAACAAATAGACAATCTGATTGCAAAGGGATGATCTTTTTACATGCTTTCTCTTTACTGCTTTCCTTTACTGCTTTCATTTATTGTTTGGATGGTGATGATATTTAGTGACAATATTAGCACCTCTATTGCTTCATTCAGGTACAAATACTAGGTCGCAGTCTCCCACAGAGGTTCTCATGATCACTTGTGATAAAGTATACTCTGGTTCCCGACCGTGCTCCGGATGGCTGGTGCACCTTTGCTACTCTATGCCATCAAACGACTTCTTGGATTGTTTAGCTGGGTTCTGGTTAGTTTAGTACGATAAACTCACTAAACTTAAATTATGCAAAACAACATCCTAAACTATACTCATGTCTAAACACTGCTTTGTAGGAGTAGGGTTAACATAGATTTACTTGCTTACATTTAATTGATTTCTAGTAGTTGGTTAGATTTCACCCATTGAAAAATATCACCTTTTACTTCTCTTTTATACAAGGTTGTAGTAAACTAATTTGGAAGTAGCTTAATAACTGCGCTTTAAGTCCCTAAGGATCGACACCCTACTTCCCCACTTTCTACTGAACTTGGGATTGTTAGGTAGTATAAATTTTATCTTTGGTAGTTAAGGACCCAAGCCTTGGCGAGCCTACCAACCTTGTATTTGTGTTATACACTTTAGGATAGGGAGGTTGGAATGCCACAAGAGGCGTGGAGGCGACTAGATGATTATTCACCAATTATGAGAATAGGCCCCTCTATAGCATAGATATGGATGGGAGGGTCATTCCCCTTTTTCTTTTATTGGCTCAAGGATTCCCTATTGCAAGCATAACCTGTAGTCCTTACTTTACCGCTATTGATGATCCTGCGAGGATTCTCTATTGTTGGGCAATGTTAGCAACTAGATATTGTGAAGCCTTGATCATCCTGTTAGTTTTGTTTCTTATTTGAGCATATGCTTCTAACATTTATATTTCATCTCCTTTTTTCCCACATTCCTTTTATGTTGGCTTGCTCAATGCTCAGGTCACTACTTTTCCTTGTTCTAAATACACCCTCAATTCTTTCCCTAATTGCTACAAGGGTAGCAAAGTTTAGTGGGATGCACCCACCTAATAAGGCTTCCTAAGTAAGGGTCTTCCAAGCTTTTACTGAACAGGGAAATTTCTTCTCTCTTCAATCAGTGGTTGTACATGTCACAATGACCCGAAGAAAGGTCCGAAATGGTAAGAAATAATAATATTATAAGTTGGATGAAGTTTCCACTAAACTGTTATTTACCTAGGTGCGGTTAGCTCACTTAATTACTACTTTTTTATTGGTCTTTAGACTAATCCTAAGCCAAGGAACCAGTAGTCTCGATCTACATTTACTAGAGTTAGGATTGGGAATTCAGTTATGCAAGGGGAAGGCACTAGCACCCCTTACACACCCATTCTACAAACGGTACCAAATTAATCATGAATTATCCCTAAATTGAATCTAATGGTCTTCAATTAACTCCTTTAAAACAAATAACTAAATAAATAATTAATTAATTAAAAAAAATGAAAACTACAGTGTAATGTAGGAATGTCTAATAAGATCTCCAAATGAGGGAATCTTGTTAGATAAACCTCCCTTTGAACTAATGAAGGTGATGTTTGAAATACTTCTTTACCCTTTGTTAAATCATTGGGACACACACACACAAAAATAGAATATATATATATATATATATATATATATATATATATAACTATAAAGTAAAATCATCAAATTTTAGCAAAAAGAGTCTTGAAAATATTCCCAAATTTTTCAAAATTTTATAGAATTTTTCTGAAAAAGTTTCCAACATTTTTCCAAAATTTTCTAGAATTTTTTAAAGTCTTTTCCTCATCTTTTTAATATTTTTTTATATTTTATCCAAGTCAAAATAACTCCAAAAAAAATGTTATTTATTTTTTTTCTAATTTTTTAAATTTTTATTTTATTTTTTACTATTTTTTCCAATTTTTAAAAATTACTTTTTAAAAATCAAGTTGAACCGGTGGTTCAAAAATCATGCCAGTTCAACTAATCTAAACTGGGTCTGACTTGATTGAGATAAGTGGGCCATGTATCCCCTAGCAGTGGAGACATGTGGCATTATTTTCTTTTTTCTTTTTGAATTTACTATAAGAGGGTGACATCAACATGATGTCACGTAACATGTGGCAATCTCTCTACTTTCTTTTTTTTTTTTTAAGTTTCTGCAACATGGTGACGTCAGCATGATGTCACTAATGTCACCTAACATGTGGCAATCTCTCTAGTTTCATATTTTAAAAAATGTTTCTGCAACATGGTGACGTCAGCATGATGTCACTTGCCACGTGGCAGCATCTGGTTGGTTTTGGAGACTTGACACGAATTACTGACATGACAGCAATCTGGTCGTCCAGAGAAAACACATTTTGTATTACCAGGATTGCGCCACGTCGCCCTCCAGGCGCGCGGCCTTAGTTATGTCATGTGTCATCATACGAACGATGACATGTGTCCCACTAATCTCTCTCTCTTTTCTTTTCTCTATTTCCTTTCTCTATCTCTTTCTTCTTCTTCTTTTTCTCTTCTCTTTCTTTTTCTCTCGCAGATTCTTCTTTTTTCTTTCTCTCTAGTCTCCTTCTCTTTGTTCATCTTCTCTATTTTCTCTTTCTCTCCTACTTCTATCCCTCTTGTAGATCCCTCTTTTTCTTTTTTCATCACTTTCTTTTCTACTTCGTTGCTCTTTCTTTCTTTCTCTCTTCTCCGTCTTTATCTCTTTCTCCTTCAAATCTCTCTCCAGCTCCTGCTTTTCTATTCGTTCTATTCTCTCTTACTCTGTTTTTCTTCCTTTCCCTTTTGATCTTTCATTCTTCTCTGTTCTCACATTCTCTTTTTTCATTTTTTGTAGGTTTAACTAAAAAAAACACATAAGCAGAGACTTTAGATCTCTACCTTTAGATCTCTATTCAAGTCCACAGATAATTTCACTTATTTTTCTTTATTTCCCTTTTTTTTTTTTTTTTTTTTTTTCATTTCATTATTGGATTTTCTTAAGAAAATCTCCCTAGGTTTTCTTGTGAGACAAATAAGATTAATCTAAGTTGAGTTTAATCTTGGTCTAGATAGAGTTAATTAGGATTTTGGGCTTGAATTAACTATGGGCTTGATTTGGTTTTGGGCTAAAGGCTGGGGACAATTGAATTGTATTGATTGGGCTAAACTTGATTGTATTCTAGATTGGGCTAAACTCTTGATTAGGCTTTGGGATTAATTGTATTCTGGATTAGGCTAAACTCTAGGTTAGGCCTTTGGCTTGATTGTATTATGGATTGGACCTAAATTGTTCCAAGCCCAAATGAGGCTATGGGTCAAGGTCAGAGGTCAATGGGGTTGGTTCTTCAAGTCAAAAGTCAATGGACCTGGTTCTTTAGGTCTTCGACTCAATGGGTTGGATTCGGGTCAATGGTTGGATTCGGGTCAATGGGTTGAATTCAAAATTTAGTCTAAATTCTAAGAAATTTATTTGAATTTAAATATTAACACAGAAATTCGAAATTCAACAAGGATTTGCAAAATCAAACCATACATACCTTTACTTTTGAGTTCTTCATTCAACAATTTACTTTTGAGTTCTTCATTCCACAATTCTTTTTTATTCCTGCCCGAGCTTCCTGAATTCCCTTCTTCCAATCTTTCACTTTCTGCAGTTCAAGCCTTTAAATACTTCAATTCTGAATCTTCCCTCTACAATTTCTCCTTTTATCCAAGCCTCTTAAATTCCTTTTTCTATACAACTTGCCTTTTGAATCCTCAATCTTCAGCAATCCAAACTCTCTCAAACTCTCGATTTCCTGACTCCCACTCTCAATTGTCTTTATGACTATCTGTGTATCCTTCTCACCCTCAGAAGGCTTTTATTTGTAGTTTGTTCTTGATTTCTAACTTAAATTTGATTGACAAGTCAAAATTAAAATTAGTTGATCACATTTAAAACTAATTTTTTAATTAAGTTGATTAATCAATCTTAATTAACTAATTAGTTTTCAATTATGATTTTCTACCTGAAACTCATTTGTGTGTGTGCAAGTGCAAGCATGGAAAATCTGGTCTTTATTTCAATTTTTATTTTTATTTTTCTATTTTCTTTATTTTTAATGTAAAAAATATTCAATTTCCCTGTATTTTTTATTTTCTTCTATTTTCTTTATTGGAATTGGTGTGATCCCAAGAGGGGGGTGAATTAGACATTTAAAACTTTTTCACTAATTTAAACAATTACGCCGATTCACCACATCTCATATCCCATTCAAAATAAAATATGTCCGTAAAGTAAGTGAGCAATGTGTGCATGCATACATGTGTGCTGCATATCTCATTTAAATTAATTCTGTGTGCGTGCAAGATGGTTATAACAAAACATGAAAATACATACACATACTGAAATTAAAGTGCGGAAAGTAAATGAGATAAGGAGAGAGAGAGAGAGAGAGAGAGAGAGACATGACATTTGTTATCGAGTTTCGGCCCCCAAGGATTCCACAAAACCTGCTCACTTAAACGGGTGAAACAGAAGTCGTTTACATCCTCTCCTTACGGGGTGAGGAAAACCCCAGCTCAATTACAAGCCTGTGCCCAACTTGTCTCACTTAAGGGGTTGAGACTCCCCAGTTCAATTTTGAGTTGAACCCAACCGATGCAATAAAAATTATTTTTGTACATAATAGTGCTTTTAAAAATACAAGTAAAGATGTACACGTTTAAGCTCAAATATATGCACTCTCTTATGATATGATTTATGCTTAGTAGAGAAATGATGTTTTTCTAAAAATGATTTTACAATCTTTGAAAAGAATGTATATAATAAAAAGCTTCAAAGATTTTAAACCCTACAAAAATTTTCTCCAAACAATATTTTTTCAAGAACAAATCGGAGAACCTAGGGTTTTGGTTTAAAATGATTTTGCATAACAGAAATGCCTATACAAATTACTCTCTTGTAAAAATGATTTATAACTAAATAAAAGAGAGTTTTGGAGAGTAGAAGATTTGCCCCAAGAAAAGACTTTTGCAATAAAAACATGTTTTAGGGGAACTTTGATTAGGATCAAATTAGAGAGAAAATTTGGCTAATCAAAGTTGCTAATTAAAGTTATGAAAGGGGTATTTATAGTTTTTCAACGAAATATGACCGTTGGGGACCTATCAGGAATTTTGGAAATATTTTAATTGAGTTTTAACCCTAATTATCCCGGTAAAAAATTGGCAACCCGAGAGGTTTGATCGCCTGAGCCTTAGGGACGGACGCCCGAACAGACACAGAGAGAAAAGTTGTTTTTTCAAGTTCGGGTACCCGAGGGAAAGTTTGGGTGGCTGGGCCAAAGCGATTTTCCAAACGCTTAAGGTTCGGTTCCCCGATGAACAGTTCGATCTGCCGAACTTCATAATTCTATCGCCTAGGGTGATTGAACTACAGGTTCGGGTGCCCGGGGACAGTGAAAAAATTAACTTAAGGAGTTCGGTCGCCCGGTGACATTTAGTTCAAAATTAGGATGGTCACCCGAACCTTAGTCAACGAATTGACCTCCAGCTAGTTCGATCACCTGAACTATTTTAACTTTCTAAGTTTGGTTGCCCGAAGCCCGATTTTTTACCTTAAATCATTTAAGCCTTTTGTATGATTTTGGCTTTTATGAAAAGGTTTGTCTTCCAAAAGTTTAGGTCTCCTAAGATCAATCTATAGCCAACTGAGTTAACCCAAAAAATCTGATGTCGGTCGACTGATGAACCCTAAGGTCAGTCTACAGTCTTCTGGTTCCGTATAGTCAATCTATGGTCTAGTCTAAGCAAATAACCATATCATGCATATGCATGCATTATTACAGACCAAATAATTAAATAAATAAATGTAATACAAATGAAACATGTCTTCTTATTCTCCTTTGCTCTTTGACATCATGGAATGTGCCAGTTTTGAGCTTTTAAGTCCTGTCTTTGCTTCCATGTTCCCTTGACCTTATGTGTAACTTGAATTATACCTGTTCAGCACATAAACACACATACATAAGAGACACTTGTGTTTGTCGGCATCAAAACAGAGATCGAACTCAAAAAGCCAACATTCTTATTTTATGAAATGAAAATGTTACCCAATTTTTGTTATCTAAGCCCATGGAAAAAATGGAGTATCTACAGCACCTAAGCCACATTTCTCTCCATCAAAGAACATATTCCTTAAATGATTCATTGGCATTCTTTTCCATACCTTGTCAACCTATTAGGTTTTGTTCCAATCATGTTTTTGTATTGGTTAATGAATGCATAAGCAAGGTCTTTCCAGGTACAGATCTTCACTTGATCTAACTGTGAATACCATCACATGGTTGCCCCTATAAGGCTATCTTGGAAATAATGAATGAGCAGTTTGTCATTCAAGGAGTACGCAATCATCTTCTAACAGTATACCTTTACATGGTTGATTGGGCACTTTGAGCCATTGCACCTTCCAAATTCATGGATTTTGAATTTTGGTGGCAAAGTGGCATATGGGGTCAAGCACAAATCAAAAAGCATCCATTGAACTTAACACATTGGCCCCTTCTATAACTCTCAACTGTTCTTCCGACATTTCATTCCTTTGACTTAAATCTTGATCTACGACTACTTCTTTAGCCTTAATTAATTATCTTCCCTTAAAATATGGTATCAAAATCAAAGGCAACTACCTAATCTCATTTCTAGCTTGTTCATATCCTTGAGTGAAGTGCAATATGGATATGGTAGACATGAAAGGGTGCGAATTAGGTCCATGTCTGGTCATCAAATTCATTGGTTGGGAAGGAGATTGTGCCCAAACTAGTGTGCCTCCAAGAGGAAGCATAGGATCTTTTTTAGACATATGTCTATTCCTGGGAGTTCTAGCTGCACTACCCTTTCCTTGTTCATGGCTATCATCATATCTACCAGCTTACTTATTTGTTCTTTAATGGCTTAAATCTCCTGATTGACCTTCTCTTGACTCTGTTCTAGCCTTATCATTCAGTTTTCCAAATGGTCTCCTATGATTCTAGATCTGTGTCGAATGTCCCAAACTCAACATATGGTGCTCAACAGTAGTAGTCCTTGCACTTCCACTAAATTACACTATTGGCCTAACTTGTGAAGGGGTTTTGCATTGCATATGTGTGACCCTAATTAAAATGTCTATAATGCATGTCGATGATGCATGAATGTTTGTAAATGCAATGAATGAACTTTGCAAATGCAATGAATGAAACTAAAAACAACAACTTTGCTAGAGTTCTAAGAGATCCCAATGTAGCCATACATTTTTTTCATTAAACAACTTAGGAAGACACTAAAGTGTTACTCTAATTCATTTCATTCGAAATATAGAGATATAGAGCAACTTATGCATACAGTCGGTGAAATTAACCCCCTCAATTCCTGATGCAATTTTAATGGTTACAAAGTTAAAATCTCCAAGGTAGGTTTTATGCTTTATTCACTCTGCCATGTCAATGGTGTTAGTTGTGTTGATCGTTGAGCACCACTAAACCTTAGATTCCCTCTATATATAACAACACTAGGTTTTAGATAGGACTACTTGGGCTACTAATAGAACTTCGACAAAGTAATGCATATGCCTAGACTAAATGCAACTATATGCAACAATGATAACTGCTTTAGTCAAATCAATTATGAAACAAAGAGTTGAGACAAACGAGCTTTATTAATCCTAACAGACATCTTGAATAAAGTCATTCAAAGTACCCTAAGGATTAGAACTGTCTTTCAAACCCTATAAACGCAACACTAATTACACAAAAAACAAACAAGTACGTGGAAATGCTAAATTTACAAAGTTTGCAACCCATAGAAAACGAACCAACGCATGGAAATTTTGAATGGACATAGTTTGCAATATGAAGAAAACAAACCAACACATGGATATGCTAAATGGATAAATTTTGCAATACACAAAAAACAAACCAACACATAGAAATGCTAAATGGATAAGGTTTGGATTGAAAGATGAAACTTTTGTCCTAACCCAAGTGGGTTTAATGATCACGGATTTTGTTTAAAGGTTTTATCCTAAAAGGGAAAGAAAATTAGAGTTAAGTAGGTGAGGTTTAGGCTCTAATCTTATTAATAAAAGGTCCCCAAAATGTGTTCAATCCTTCCCTTAATATGGGTTTTAAAAAAAATACAAACTAAACGGAGTGATTCATACACCCTCGTAGACTTATGTCTCATGGGAACTAACACTACTACACCCTTATCTAATCCTAAGAAGGTAAATCCTAGGTGCAAGGCTTGAAAAAGTGTGTGTTGATTTTAAGGTTTAGACCCCCAGCTCATGTATCATTATATCCACAGAATTATCAAATATTGCATATATTCGTTCATTCTCATAATTATGAAAAAATCATATAGACATAACCAAAAAAAAAAAAAAGAATTATATCTACCAAAGTTATCCATATATAAAGATCAAGCAATTACCAAAATTATAGAGAAATTAAAAGACTATGTCATTCTATTTTGACATAGTCTAAATTTAATTGATGGCTCGACTCTCAAAGAATCCCTAGCACCCCCAGCTTGGATATTTGTTGTTCTAGGCAAGATTAAGGCTCCACAAGTAGCAACATGTTGATGGAATTAGGTGGGGAATCCAAGAAAACCATCTCTTCTTCTTGGGTTACCCCAATTTTAGTCAAGTGGTTAGTGCCTAGGCGGTAGGTTATTGTCGATTGGTTTTACAAAATTTTTGGGTTCAGTTTCAACCAAAGTAGCACTCGCCATAAAATTCTTCCATCTAACAACTATTTTGGTTGGAAAGGAAGGAAGGGAGAGTCGTCAAACTATTGCAATGTCCTAGAAGGCCAGCCTCAAAGAAGCGATGGGATTGGATCTTCGAATCACCGCCGACTAAGTGGCGAACTCGATAGTTTATGTGAAGCATGGTGTAATATATGGGACTAATAAATGGGTTACTTAAAATTTAATGGAGTCTCCACTATCCTATTTATTCTAGGTGCAGTTAGAATACCTATTTAATATACCACTAGTTTATTGATCACTAAACTACATCTAAGTCCAAGCAGGTCAATAATCCATGGTCTACATCACTAGGTTTGGATTCAAAAGTATGATTATGAAAAGGGAAGGTATCATAACTTCTTCAAATCCACCCAGCGGAAAATACCCAATTAACTATAGATTACCTTAAATTGATTTAGATGACCTATAATTTTCTCCAAAGTTATCAAATAAATAACAAAAATTTTAAACGAAAATGTAAAATATGGTGCGATTTTGTAATGTCTAATAACACCTCTAAAAGAGGGGGTCTTACTAGATAAATCCCCGTAAGAATTAATATAGCTAAGGTCTAAAGTACTTTTTCACCTTTTGTTTTATCATTGGGTCACAAACACACACGCATGCACACGCACACCCACACGCGCACGCGCACACACACACACACACACACACACACACACAAGCATGCAAGCACATGCAAGCATTAAAAAACAAAAACAAAAGGAAAAGTGCGCATTCATGCTACAAACAAGGCCCACAATAAGTAAACCACGTAAGAAAACTACTAAAAAAAATTGCCTAAATCGAGAAATAATGGTCCAAGAATTTTTTTTTTTTTTTTTTTCATAATTCTTCTCTATTTTTCAATTTTTTTTCTACAATTTTTCAAGATTTTAAACGAATTTTCTCAATTTTTACTTATTTTTAAAATTTTGTATTTCCTTTTTTTTGTCCCATGAGTCAAAAAAATACTTAGAGAATGTTTTCTAATTTTTCATGATTTTGTGGTTATTGTATAATTTTTTCCAAGGGAATTAAAAATGGATTTTAAAATTATTTTTTAATTAAAAAAAAACTAGTTCAAGGAGATGAACCAGATCAAACCGGTTCAACTATTTTGACTAGGTCAACGAGATTGACCTATCTTAAACCGAATTGACTTAGCTCAAAGGAGAGAAAAGGCTAGGGTCTACCACATGTCAGATAACTGGATCAACATATGGAAACACTTGATTGGCAAAAATTATTTTTTTATTTTTATTATTATTATTTTTTTTAGGAAAACAATGAAGTGACACATGGCCAATGACATCATGATGATATCACTTGCCACTTGGTGTCGTACCACTATCTCAAAGATATAAACAGAGAGCGTTGACGTAGCAGAGATCCAGTCATCCACAAAAAACATAAAATGGATGGCTTAGATCGCGCCACGTCACTTGGTGAGGCCACCCAGAAAATGCGGATGAGGACATGCCACATGTCACCACCCAATGGGTGACACATATGGTGACACGTGGCCCATTATGGAAAATTTATTTTTTAATAAAAAAACCAAAGTATATATATTATTTATTTTCCTTTTCTTTCTTTCTTTCTTTTATTTCTTTCGAATTCTCTCTCTCTCTCTCTCATTCTCTCTTCTCTCAACTCTCACCTACTCTATCTTCTTTCTCTCACTCAGCTTCGTGGCCTCCTCATGCTGCCATGGCCTCCGCCACCTCCAGTGGACCCAAGGTAAGCTCCTACTCTTCTCTTCTTACATCTTTTCCCTCTCCATCTCTATCTCTTTCAATTTCACTTTCTTTAAATTCTCATTTCTAACCTCTCAATCTCTTTCTGATCTCTATAGTCCTCTTTCTCTGTGACTTCCTCTCTAATTACCTTTCTTTTATAGGCTCGAATGGAGCTTGATAAGGATATGAAGCAAGCTTTTTGGTTATTCCCTTTGATTCAGAGGTACAATCCCCCCCCCCCTCGGGCCACCAATCTATATTCTCTCTTTGATTTGTTTCTCTTAATTTTTTTATTTTCTCTCTTCTCATTTCCTTTCATTTGCTTCCCTTTTTTCTCGGGCGAAATAGGGTCCAAGTCAATGTTTAGGTTAGGGTTAGGTTTAACTAGGTTAGGTTGGGTTAGGATTCAAGTTAGGTAGATTAGGCCTAGGGATTGAATTTGGGTTGATTTAGGTTTTGGGTCGTGGGCTGGAGGGGCTAAGTCAAGATATTGGGCCACTAGTTTCAAGTTTGGGGTAGTTGAGCCTATAGTTTGGATTTGGGTCCAAATTGGGCTTAACGTTTAGGTTATATTTGGGCTAAGATTAGATTTAGGATAGGTTAGGCCACGGGTTCATAGGCTTTATGTCTAAGTTTGAATTGGGCTAGGATTGGGTTTAGGATAGGTTAAGCCACGTGATCTTGGGCTTTAGGTCTAAGTTTGAATTAGGCCAATCTCAATCAAACATTCAGAACTAAAATGAAACCAAAATAGGGGATGGGGTACCTACCACCTAATTCTTCTCTCATGTTTCTTCTTCGCTGCCTTTTATCCTATATCAACTAAGTTTAGAACTTTAAAAGCCCTCATGTTAGTTATTTTCTATGAAGAAAAAGTAAGGATTTGAAAACACTAGTAAAAATAAAAATATTTTTAAATATGAATACAGTAAGAAAAAACAATGATTAATAATGTGTACAAATTTAAAATTTTATCTAATAATTTATCACGTATGTTATTTCCTTTTTTCACTTGCATTAAAAATATCTTTTCATTTCCCTAATATCTTTGTAACTTTTAAACATGACTTAAGTGTTTGCTTTGATACATCTTCATTCATATTGATTTACAGTAACATAAGATATTTGATATACAGTGCAAAAACCTTCTATGAGTTTTTTTGTCTTTGCTACTTAACTTTTGGGGTTCTAAAAAACATACCATCCTTACAAATCAAAATATCATACCATCCTCTATCCTAGCACTTAAATACTAATTTTCTTCATTTATAACAAACTTGTATGATTTGAGCATGGAAATATTATTTTGAAAACTCGAACTTATCATCATGATAATATTTATAATTTGACTATACAAATTTGTCATGCAAGCATGACAATTCAAAATTATCATTCAAAATATTCTATGAAGAAAATTAAATTTATATTGAAAATATTATGTAAGAGTACATTTTTTTTTTTAAGGATTTAAATATGAATTTTTTTTATTTTAAAAACTCAACAAAATATAAAAAGGTTTTAATAAAATGACTCATGTGCATGCTTCATAGTAGAGATATTTTAAGAATTTAAGTTTAAAATTATTTATTTAATTTCTTATTTTTAGAAAATATGAGAAATGTTGGAGGTGTTTTAAAAATTATGTGTAAACACCCATTTTGTTCAGAGCTTTATATAGCAAAACCTTAGTATTCCTTTTTGGTTTTTTTTTTTTTTTATTAGTCTTGGTTTAATTGGGTGTCATCTAAGGGCTTATCCTAGGCGTGGTCTCTCATTTCACTCATCCTTATAGCTTGGTTTAAGTATGCATACATTGGATCATTTTACAATTTATTCTTCATTGATACAATCAAAAATTAAAAATAAATACATGGGAAAAAAAAAAAAGCAACTTCAGTCGCCTTGGAGTTTCATTGGGCCAACCTTCCAGAGTCGTGCACCTACACACACTAAAGAAGAAAAAACTTAAGTTAATTAGTTCCAGCCCAATAAAGGGCCCAATTTTGGGCTTGTTTTGCATTTTAAGGCCCACTATGGGCCTATGCCAACATCAAGGCCATGTTGGGCTAAGGCAGTAAAGTAAGAGAAGATTAAAAAACGATAGATACGCTTTCCCTATTTCCCTAGGTTTGAATGAATACTAGTTAAATTAGTTAGAGCATAAGATTGTTGTGAATTATTTAAAATATTGTTTTTTATTAATTTTTGCTTGAGCTAATAGGAATCCCCACCAGTGTCCTAAAGTGAACCTAAACTCAGCCCAGTGCCCCGATACCTCCCAAACAGAACCTAATCAAAATCCCCAAAGTTTCCCAAATAGAACCCCTAAAATCTCCCAACAGAACCCCAAAATCTCCTAAACAAAAACCCTACAAAAATCCTTAGACATAGCCTTAAATTTTGACTTAAAAAAACCTGCCAAATTCACAAAAATCTAGTAAACAGACTAGAGTTTTTGACCCAGATCCAAAAAACCAAACCCGAAAACATAGGTTAAACTACCTAGATCTGGGCCCAAATACTCGAATCTAGTAACCTAGACCCAATCCAAGATCCCAGGGGCAACTTGATTTTGGTTCAAATTAATGAACTCAGTTTTTTACTCGGATTCAAAAAACAATACCCGAATACCTGGGTCAAACTACCCAAACCCCAGTCAAAATACTATGATCCAGTTACCTGAACCTGGCCTAGGAACCCGAGTCAACTTAAGCTGGGTCCAAGTCAACAAACCCAAGATGTAACAACTTGCCTATTTTACCGTAATAATTTTTTTTCCATAATAACATTCAATATAATAATCTTATACGACTGAATAACATAATCAACCTGGACCCAGGGGTACCAGGGATATACCCAAAATACAACTCTGATACCTAAGTAGCATGAAACGTAATTTACAACATATCATACAACCAATCACAATATTAGAGTCCTACTAAACTGATATATATACAATCATCCACAAAAAGATCAAAAGTAGCCTAGGGTCACTTCCCAAAAATATATCTAACCCTAGCTCATCAACTCACCCTTCTGACAGGGTGGCTTAGTTGGACTCTACTATCGCGAAGCTCTATATGCTCCTTTACCTGGATTTCTTGAAATGTTTATATATAGCTGGGGTGAGACACCTCTCAGTAAAGGAAATAAACTAATGTCAGTGTGTGACAACAGGAATATTTTCGTGTTATATATAACAGTACATAAATCATATTTGATAACACTTCCTATATCCTATCTGGATAAAACATAAATTATTATAACATGGAATAACATACTAAGTTTCTATACATGAAAAAATCATATATAATCGTACATGAAATAACACCCGAGATGGATAGCTGGCTGGTGTCATGTCTTACCCCCCACATGACTAGGTTGTGTGGCCCAAAAGCTAGACCTAGCAATGGTTAACTAAACACACTAAATCAACTTAAGTCTGTAAGTACGATGGGTCTGCCCCTCCTGGTCCGGATTCCAGAGGGGAGCCTGCACTGCCATAAACCACATCGACTATCGATCTTCCACTGTCCTTTACGACATATGGTAGCACTAACATATACATGGTCGTGATCATAAAGCTACGGTACCGTGCTTCGTAAAAGCCTAAACCAAGCCATCTGGGTTTTGATAACAAATAGTATATTTCCAAATAATGATACATGACTATTTCATAATAATATCTATCATGATAATATTTCCATAAAATTTTGCATAACATATCATATAAAATTTACAGCCCCTACGCCGACATAGCATGTCATATAAAACCCATGGCCCTTACGCCGGCATATCATATAAAACCTTAGCCCTTACGCCGATATATCATATAAAACCTCGGCCCTTACGCCGACATATCATATAAAATTCATAGTTTGAAATCCCTGTACCTTTTTAAATATCTTCCTTAAAAACAATAATAACATGTTTATTCTGAAAAACATAATATTCTAATATTATATAAAATCATAGAATTTCATACTTATGCCACACAAAAGTGAACATTGTTCCATTCATAAAATTTACACAAAATCATAATCCCTACTGAACTATATTAAAATTGTTTTCTTATTAACAGTAGTATTTCAAAACTCAGTTCTATAACATACATAATGTCCCTAAGAATAAAAGTTGAATATTAATAAATAATTTCATGGAAATATTGACTTAATTTATCCCCTTACCTGACTTACTGGGAGAGCCACTAAACACCTAACTTACACCCATGTGTTCCCCAATTCAACACCCTGAAATTGATATTTTCCTAACAAAACTTTAATATTATCTTCCCTACATATTCTCCTCAGTCCAAAAACACCAAAAACCTAATAAAACAAAATTAACTAGCTTACCCAATTTTTGGGATGGTTCCCAAGTTGGCCTGACCTACAAATCACTCTAGCAGATGTGAAGAGAATCTTCCCAAGAGTGACGTGACGGCTTCTAATCGTCAAATCGGTGAAGAACTAACCCAAAAATCTAAAGAGAAGGGGTGGAGAATGAAATGTAGAGAGAGAGAGAGAGAGAGAGAGAGAGAGTGAGAGGAGGGTTGCAAGCAAGATTTCACACTGGAAATTCGAGTTTGAACAATTTATAC
This sequence comes from Malania oleifera, assembly GCF_029873635.1. Taxonomy (NCBI): domain Eukaryota; kingdom Viridiplantae; phylum Streptophyta; class Magnoliopsida; order Santalales; family Ximeniaceae; genus Malania; species Malania oleifera. The sequence goes on from NC_080422.1 coordinate 16,117,725, forward strand.
ACCTGCCTTCGTCGATGAGACACCTCACTTCGTCAACGAGGCCAAGTAGAGAGTTCGTCGATGAACACTTATTCATCGTCGATGAACTTCAGACCCTGCAAAACAACCTCTCGATAATTTCTCGTCGACGAGACATGTGTCCCCATCGACGATCCCACTAAGCTACTTCGTCAACGAACGCGAGATCCTGTTGTGACCCCCTTTAAAATTTCCTCTTTTTTTCCCTTTTTTATTATTTAAATACTATAATTCTTCGAGTCTCTACACAAGAACCCAAATATTTAAGACCTAGGTCTACTTGACCTGGGTCTAAGTTAACTGACTCAAATCCTAGTTGAGACCTAGGTGAACTGACTCAACCCAACTCACTCATCCAAACCCAATACCCTGGGCCTAATTGGGACCAGTCTAAACCAAAACCTAAGCCCACACTTACCTAAGCCCAATCCCCTTGACCCAGGCCTAATTAGGCCTAGCCCAAACCTAACTTGGTCCAAGTTAACTGACCCATACCCCCTAGTCCAACTTAGAACTTAACCTAACCTAAACTTAAACCCAGCCTGCACCCAAACATAACTGGATCTAACCCAATTGGCTTGACCCAACTTATCCCTAACCCAACTAACCTATGCCTAACCAGCCTACGACCCATTGGTCAGGCCCAACCAACCCCAACCCAACTAAGCGCAACTAGTTAAGCCCAATACCCATTTACCTAGACCAACCCACATAAACCTAGACCCAAATAAACCCAAAGCCTAGGACTAACCTTAACCAAAGCCTAAACTTTATTCAAGCCTAATCCCCAAACTTGCCCAACTTATCCTTGACCTAACTAACCTAAGCCTAACCAGCCCACAGTTCACTAGCTTGGCCCAACTTACCCTTAAACCCAACAAGAGCCCAAACCTAACCCTGAACTTAACCCAACACTAACTGTAATGACCCAAAATTTCATACTATTTTTTTGCACATATAGATTGATAATTATTTTACTTTGATAACCCTGATAATTCCTACAAGAATACACCTATGCAACGGAAAAACATAAAACTGTTTAACTATAATTACAATACCAGAATTCTATATTTCCCCAAAGTATGAAAACACATTTCCCAAGCAACATCTACCAAAACTCCTAAAATCTACCTAAAAATGTATCTCCCTGAAAACACTTACCCTACAAACAGAGCAGTGCAAATGACCTGTCTATCTCTAAGCCTGATCTACTCGTCTAGCTGGATCACCTAAAAAATGTTAAATTACTGGGAACAGACAACTCTTAGTAAGACGAAATATGCTATTACCAGTGTGTGACAACTGATTTTATGTGAATTACATACTGATAAATAACTAAAATTAAGATAACATGTAAAATACCATACAGTATAACTCACCCTTATGTGGCTAAAAATATAACCGTAATATCTGACCTTCTATTTAAACATACTTCTAGTACTATAATTTATATCTGCTGTTAAATTGTAAATTTGTATATATATATATATATATATATATATAACTGAGAAAACTTCCCTGGATGGTTGTATGTCATGATTTAACCCCTTATGTATGCCATGATTTAACCCCTCATGATAAGGTTGTGCAGCCCGTAGGCGGGGCTTAACAATGGTCAGCCTACTAGGATGAGTCAAACTCCTATCAGACCAGCCACTTCAACCCAGAATACTGGGGAGCCTGCAATCTCTCCCAAGGCACAGTACTGAGAACCTCTATCGTCAAATCGACCGCCTCAACCCAGACTATTGGGGCGCCTGCAATCCTTCTCAAGGCACAGTTGACTACGCATAAAATCCACACACTGTCTGAGATATGTGGTTGCACTCTGATTTGAAATAGTTATGGTACTGTACTCTAAAAACTGATCTGATCCATCAGGGTCTAATACTGTATAATACTATTATATATAATTATCTTATTGTTTGACCATAATTCTGATACAACTGAAATAACCATAACATTGTTTAAGCTGATTTGAATAAACTGAGATATCTGAATGAATGAAATATCTGAATAACTCAATTATCTAAATAACTGGATTATCTAAATAATTGAATTATCTAAATAACTGAATTATCTGAATGTTATGGTTCTGAAATCTGTATATCATAGTATTCTGAAAATACTATAAAATATCTTTATGTATTTAATCTATAAAATACCTGTCTACATATACATATATATATATATATGGTAAATCATGCTATTTTGAGAACTGTATAAATTCTATGGTGAACTGGTATTTACTCATGCCACACAATGAAATAAATAAAACCTATTTACTGAAATTTGTAAAACTATATAATTTATGCTTTGATTTATTCAAATATCATACTCTGAAACTCATAATTAAATACAGTAATTTTACTAATAAAATTATTAATTTAACTGGCATATCATATTTCTCTTACTTGGCAAATTAAGCTCGTCTACTGATTTCTAACTCACGCCCACGACATTCATAATTCCAAAATCTTGAAATTATACACATATGACTCCCTATCAATCAACTGAATATCCAGAATACTTTTCATACTCACATTTCCTAAATTATAAACTATTGATCATTTACCTGGATTCTTAAGGAAAAATACCCAAATAACACCCTTACCTTAGTTTTGGAATGGTGCCTCAGAACCCCAAACTGAATTTCCGCTCCGCCTACGTTGTAGAGAATTTTCCCAGGAACTTTGTGATGGTTCCTGATCGTTGAAATGAGGCTTAACGGAGCATAAATTGTATAGAGAAGTGTGAGGATTTCATGGGTTTTTAGTGTAAGAGAGAGAGTTTAATTTTTAATATTCAAATGCATCTCTCGGTTTCCCTTTATAACTTTCAGTTCTGGCCAGAAAATTGTCGCTGGTTTTCTATGCTTCTCAGAAAACCGTCGCCAATTTTCTATTTAACCACCCTAGAAATTACCGTTTACCCTTTACTCGGCCGCGGTAACTTCCAAAACCGTCGCCGGTTTTCTAACTCCTTAAAAACCATCGCCAGTTTTCTCTTTCCTTAATCAAAGTATCCATTTTTCTCATTCTCTTTTATTATTATATTTCTGAGTAGCTACATTCTCCCCTCCTTATAAAATTTCGTCCTCGAAATTTGCTATCTGTGCTATACACCATCTTCTGAGGAAAATCTACTACTTATTTTATTAATTACCCTCACTTATGGTGGAGGAATACCGTAGTTACAATTAGGGTTCTGGGAGATTACATGAATATTCATAAAAGAAAATTCTCCTAAAACCAAAAAAACTACCTAACCTATAATCTAATATACAGTTGTTTCATACATTATTATGCTCTGCATAAAATAAAATCAAACTATATTTGTTTTATCTGAATTTCTATCATTTCTTTTCTATTTAATGTTGATCCCCACTGAACAGATATGGGTATCTCTCTCGCATCTCTTCCTCTAACTCCCACGAGGCCTCCTTTACTGTGTAATTCCTCCACAGGACTTTTACTAGCGGAATTTTCTTGATACCCAACTCCTGTTCTTTTCTATCTAAGATCTGCACTGGTGTTTCCTCATATACTAAAGTATCTCTGAACTCTATTTCCTCGTAGCTGATCATGTGGGAGGGATCTGAGACGTATTTCCTCAGCATGGAAACATGAAATATGTCATGAATCCTGGATAGAGCTGGTGGTAAACTAGCATGTAGGCAACTAGACCCACTCTCTCTAGTATCTCGAATGGGCCAATAAACTTAGGGCTCAGCTTACCCTTCTTCCCAAACCTCATAGCTCCTCTCAGTGGTGCTACTTTCAAAAACACCTGATCTCCCATATCAAATTCCAACTTCCAGCAGTGAGTATCTGCGTAGCTTTTCTGCCGACTCTGAGTTGCACTGATTTTGTTTTTAATGAGTCCGACTTTATCATACGCCTGCTACACCAACTCTGGTCCCAGAACTCGCCTTTCACCCATTTCATCCCAATATAAGGGAGAATGGAACCTCCTAGCATACAATGCCTCATAAGGTGCCATCCCGATGCTGGCTTGATAGTTGTTATTATACGTGAACTCAACCAGTGGTATATACTGGGTCCAACTACTCCCAAAATCCAGCACACATGCCCGCAACATATCCTCAAGTACCTGGATCGTTCTCTCTATTTACCCCTCAGTCTGAGTATGAAAATTCGTGTAGAATGATAACTGAGACCCCAAAGCCTCCTATAAGCTCCTCCAAAACCATGATGTGAAACGTGGGTCACAGTTTGAAACTATGGATATTGGCACTCCATGGGGTCGAACTATCTCCTAAATGTATAATTCTGTCAGTTTGTTCATAAAGTAGTTAACTTTAATAGGGAGAAAGTGGGCAGTCTTCGTCAGCCAGTCTACAACCACCTAAATGGCATTCTGTCCATGTAACGCCGGTGGTAACCCCGTAACAAAATCCATAGATATATGATCTCACTTCCACTCAAGGATGTGGAGTGGCTACAACTGTCCTGCTGGTCTCTGGTGCTCAGCCTTCACCTATTGGCACATCAAACATTGCTTCACAAATTTTGTATTTCTCTCTTCATACCACTCCACCAAAATGACTCTCAGAGGTCCCGATACATTTTAGTGCTTCCTAGATGCACGGTGTAAAGGGATCTATGCACCTCTTCTAAGATAACCCTACTAATCTCAGTGTCTACAGGTACACATAATCTAGTACAAAATCGTATGGCTCCATCATCTGATATACTGAACTCCTCCCCCTGACCATCCTGCACTTTATCAATTGGCTCTACCAATTCTGCATCATTCCTCTAGGCAACTTTAATTCTCTCCTGCAAGGTAGGCTGTAACACCAGGTTGGCAATAAATGTCTGGTGATCATAATCTACTAATTCTATACTGAGCTGCTCCAGATCCATCTGAATCAAATGTTGAATTTCCTCTGTTGATAATGTTGCACCCACTGATTTTCGGCTCAGAGCATCAGCCACCACATTTGCTTTCCCTAGGTGGTAGCTAATAGTGCAATCATAATCTTTAAGGAGCTATAACCATCTTCTTTGTCTCGTATTCAATTCTTTATGGGTGAAGAAATACTTCAAACTTTTATGGTTATTGAAGATTTCGCATTTCCCACCATAAAGATAGTGCCTCCAGATCTTTAGAGCATATACCACTACAGCTAACTCTAAATCATGTACTAGGTAGTTCTTTTCATACTCTTTAAGCTGCCAAGAAGTGTAGGCAATAACCCTCCCGTGTTTCATCAACACGCACCCGAGTCCTTTTTGGGACGCGTCACTGTATATCACAAATCCATCCTCTCCTGATGGAATAGATAGTACTGGTGCAATAATCAACCGCTGCTTCAATTCTTGTAAGCTTTGTTCACAGTCGTTGGTCCATTCGAATCTCACATTTTTTCTCGTGAGTCGTGTCAATGGACCTGATAATCTGGAGAAGGCATCCATAAAATGCCAGTAGTACCATGCCAGATCTAGGAAGCTTCTGACCTCCTGAACATTCACCGGTCTCACCCAACTCACCACTACCTCTATCTTACTCAAATCAATTGATATGTCGTCCCTATAGATTACATGCCCAAGGAAAGTAATCTACCTCAACCAAAATTCACATTTCTTGAATTTAGCATTTAACTTCTTCTCCCTTAACACCTGCAATACCAGCCTTAGATGATCCTCGTGCTCCTTAAAACTCTTCAAGTAGACCAGTATATCATCAATAAATACCACATCGAACTGGACTAAGTACTGATGGAACACCCGATTCATTAGGTCCATAAATACTGTCGGTGCATTAGTCAATCTGAACGGCATTACCAAGAACTTGTAATGCCCATACTTGGTTTGGAAAGTTATTTTCAAAACGTCCTCTGGTTTAACTTTCACCTGGCGGTATCCCATTCAAAGATCAATCTTGGAATAGACCTGGGTCCTCTGGAGCTGATCAAATAAATCCTCAATTCTGGGAAGAGGATATTTATTCTTAACTGTCAGTTTGTTTATCTCTCTATAATCAATGCACATTCTCATAGTCACGTCTTTCTTCTTTACGAACAAGACTGGTACTCCCCAATGCGACACACTGGGCCTGATAAACCCTTTATCCATCAATTCCTACAACTAATCTTTCAATTCTTTTTGTTCGGCTAGAGCCATTATGTAGGGCGCTTTAGATATCTGTGCTGACCCTGGTAGCAGATCCACAGTAAATTCAATTTCTCGATCTGGTGGTAAGCCAGGTAATTCTTCTGGAAAAACATCTAGAAATTCTCTAACTATTGGAATATCAGCTTGTTTCAATTCTTCCCTTGCCAACTCCTTTATGTAAGCAATATACCCCTGGCAACCACCTTGAAGCAGTCTCCTCACCTAAATAGCTTACACTAACTGTGGCAAGATGCGCACACGTGAACCCACAAATCTGTATTCTTACTCACCTGGGAGTCTGAAAATCACTTCTTTTCAATGGCAATCAATGCTGGCGTAATTAGCTATCAACCAGTCCATACCCAATATCACATCAAACTTTTGCATGTCTAGTACTACGAGATCAGCTGGTAATATTTTCTCCTAAATGTCCACTGGAAAATTTTTAAGTATCCTCATACACCTCACTACTAATCCAGTCGGCGTGGCTACTATTAATTCAACATCTAACAACTGTGCCTCGACCCTAGATATTTTAACATATCCCAATGAGACGAAAGAATGGGTGGCACTTGTGTCAAATAAAACAACAACTCTATATGGTAAAACAGATAGAATACCTATCACGACGTCCCCGGCAGCCTACGCATGTCCCGACGTCAACACATAAACCCTCGTCGGTGTTGTGTTCCTCTGCTAGCCTCTACGGAGTGCTTGGTAGCCTCCCCAAACTGGTTTAAGAGCTAGTGTGTAATTCAGCAGTCCTTAACATGATCGAGCCATATAACCTGATCTCCCACATCGATAGCAGACATTCTCTCCCATATTACACTCTCCCATATGCCTCCGGCCACAACTAGGACAGATAGGATAGGTCTACTCACCCTAAAAACCTCGGTGTCCCGTCATCTGCCTCTGGCCTCCTTTGTACCGATCTCCTCTCCATTAGCTCCGACTGGAACCTGCCTGAAATCCCAGAGGCTGACTTTGTGTCTCAATATCCCTCAGTAAACTCTCCTCTACAACAATGGCCCTATCGACCAGCTCCGTGAACTCTTGCACTTTTAAAATCGCCTCCTGTGCATAAAGTTCATGCCTCAGACCTCTCTCAAACTTCCTAGACTTCTTAGCCTCATCTAGTACTGTATATGGAGTGAATTGTGACAGCTCGATGAATTTTGCCACATACTATTGAACTGTCATTGACCCCTGAGTCAAACTCAGAAACTCCTGTACTTTAGCCTCACTGATAGTAGCAGGAAAATATTTCTCAAAGAATATCTCCTTGAACCGACCCCAGGTCATAGCCACTGGTATGGGTCTCTGCTCCTCCAATAATTTTGTAGTCGTCCACCATCTCTCGGCCTCGCCTGTCAACTTGTACGTGGCATAGAGGATCCTCTACTCATCGGTGCAGTGAAGCACCGTCAGTACTTTCTCCATCTCCTGCATCCAGTTCTCAGCAACTACAGGATCAGCTGCTGCTAAAAACGTTGGAGGGTTCATCTTGGTAAACTTCTCTATCGTACACCCCTGGGTTGCAGACGAGCCTCCCTGCTCCCTAGAGCTCCGTGCAATCTCAATCATAACCTGCTAAGCTACGCTACGTAGAATAGCATCTGAATCACCACCACCTATGCTAGAAGGCCCTGCTCCATCATCGCCACTAGCGTAAGCACTACTACCTCCAGGGTCGATCCTATAATAATACCAAATTATCCTGAGAATCCAAACCTCATAATGTTATTATTATATTAATCTAACTAAAATATCTCTATACCACCTATTACTAATTTAAGATCTAATATTACCATATAGAAATAGAAACCGACGATAGTTTACTATGGTTTTCCTAAAAACGTCACCCCATGAAAATCATAAAAACCACCTTAACGTCCCTACCTCCATACGGCAGAACAGAACCCTAAATTCTCATCTTTATTTCCCAACATTAACTCACTAATGTTTTGTTCTATCCTTCTCAAAATTCCATTCATATATTCTAGTATTATTTTCGTTATACTCTAGAGTCTACAGAACCTAGCAACATAGGTTTTGATACCAAACTGTAACAACCCAAAATTTCATACTATTTTTTTTTTCACATATAGATTAATAATCATTTTACTCTGAAACCAATAATAATTCCTACTGGAATACACCTATGCAGCGAAAAAATGTAAAACTGTTTAACTATAATTACAATACCAAAATTATGTATTTCCTTAAAGTATGAAAACACATTTCCCCGGCAACATCTACCAAAACTCCTAAAATCTACCTAAAAATGTATCTCCCTGAAAACACTTACCCTATAAACAGGGCAGTGCAAACGACCTCTCTATCTCTAAGCTTGGTCTGCTCGTCTAGCTGGATCACCTGAAAAATGTTAAATTACTGGGATAAGACAACTTTCAGTAAGACGAAATATGCTATTACCAGTGTGTGGCAACTGATTTTATATGAATTACATACTGATAAATAACTAAAATTGAGATAACATGTAAAATACCATACAGTATAACTCACACCTATGTGGCTTAAAATATAACTGTAATATTTGACTTTCTATTTAGAGATACTTTTATTACAATAATATATATATATATATATATAAAACTGAGAAAACTTCCCTAGATGACAGTATGTCATGATTTAACCCCTTATGATAGGGTTGTGCGGCCCGTAGGCAGGACTTAACACTGGTTGGCCTACCAGGATAAGTCAAATGAAACTCCTATCAGACCAGCTACCTCAACCTAGAATACTGGGGAGGCTGCAATCTCTCCTAAGGCACGGTACTAAGAACCTCTATCGTCAAACTGGCTGCCTCAACCCAGACTACTGGAAAGCCTGCAATCCCTCCCAAGGCACGGTCGACTACGCATAAAATCCACACATTATCTAAGATATGTGGTTGCACTCTGATCTGAAATAGTTGCGGTACCATGCTTTGAAAACTGATATGATCCATCAGGGTCTGATACTGTATAATACTATTATATATAATTATCTTATTGTTTTACCATGATTCTGATACAACTGAAATAACCAAAACATTGTATAAGCAGATTTGAATAAACTAAGATATCTTAATAAATGAAATATCTGAATAATTGAATTATCTAAATAACTAAATTATCTAAATTACTAAATCTTCTGAATAACTAAATTATCTGAATGTTATGGTTCTGAAATATGTATATCATAGTATTCTAAAAATATTATAAAATATCTTTCTATATGTAATCTGTAAACTATTTGTCTCCATATATATATATATTGTAAATCATGATATTTTGAGAGTTGTATAAATTATGTGCTGAACTGGTATTTACTCATGCCACACAATGAAATAAATAAAACCTATTTACTGAAATCTATAAAACTATATAATTTATGTTTTGATTTATTCAAATACCATATTCTAAAACTCATAATCAAATACTGTAATTTTACTGATAAAATTACAAATTTAACTCGCATAGCATATTTCCCTTACTTGACAAACTAAACTCGTCTACTGATTTCTAACTCACGCCCACAGCGTTCATAATTCCAAAATCCTGAAATTATACACATACGACTCCCTGTCAATCAACTGAATATCCAGATTACTTTTCATACTCACATTTTCTAAATTATAAACTATCTATCATTTACCTGGGTTCTTGAAGAAAAACACCCAAATTACACCCTTACCTCAGTTTTGGGATGGTGCCCCAAAACCCCAAACTGAATTTCTACTCCGCCTACATTATAGAGAATTTTCCCAAGAAACCTGTGGTGGTTCTTGATCATTTAAACGAGGCTTAACGGAGTGGAAATTGTAGAGAGAAATGAGAGGGTTTTGTGGATTTTTAGTGAGAGAGAGAGAGAGAGAGAGAGAGTTTAATTTTTAATATTCAAATGCATCTCTCGATTTTCCTTTATAACTTTCAGTTCTGACCAGAAAACCGTCATCGGTTTTCTATTTAACCAAGCCCATAAATTACCATTTACCCTTTACCCGGTTGCAGTAACTTTCCAAAATCGTCACCGATTTTCTCCTACCTTAGCCAAAATATCCATTTTTCTCATTTTATTTTATTATTATATTTCCGGGTCGCTATACTAACCCTAACCCTGACCTTAACCTAACCATAACCCTAATACTAACCTGAGCCTAAACCTAAACCTAGGTTGATACCTAGGTCAACCAGCCCCAATCCCTTTTTTGGATCCTAAGAAAACTCAAGAAAAAAATAAAATAAAATGAAAGATATAAGAGGGAGGGAGGTATACCTAAGGGATGATCCTTCGATCCACATATGGATCTGGTGATAAGGAGGGTAGGCAAAAGGCTTGGTGCTCTTTGCCTTCATTGGTTTTAGCTCCAACTTGTAAGACAAAAGAAAAAAAGGGTTAGAAAGAGAGATCTTAGAGATAAAAGGGAACTTATAAGAGAGATGAGAAGGAAAGGAAAGGGAGATGAGAAATTAGAGAGAGGTTAAGGTTCATTTAGGATGGGGGTCACCATGTGGGGGTGACCATGGTGGCTATGGGGGCTAGTGATGGTTGTGCAAATTGAAACAAAATGGGGGGCTAAAAGTGAGAGAGAGAGAGAGAGAGAGAGAGAGAGGTGAAAGAAGGGAGAGAGATAAGAGACTAGAAATAGGTCGAGAAAGGACTGAGAAAGAGAAGCTTGAGAGTAGAGATTGAGAAAGAGAAAAGTGAGATCTAGAGATGAGAGAGAGGGAGAGAGAGAAAGAGAGTGTATGTGCGAGAGAGAGAGAGAGAGAGAGAGAGAGAGAGAGAGAGGGTTGAGATAGAGCGGGACAGAAGCTGAGAGAGAGAAAAGAATAATCAAGAAACCAAGAAAAAAAGAAAAGAAAGAAAAAAGAAGGAGAAAAATAAAAAAAATTTAAATTTTAAATTAAAGAAAATCGATTGTAGTGGGTCACGTGTCACCTATCAAAGGGTAACAGGTGGCGTGTTTAGGACCGCATCTACTAAGTGACGCCACCCAGTGATGTTGCGTGATCCTATCTATCCATGATATGTTTTCTATGGGCGGTTGGATCAATACCACGTCGGCGATCTGCGTATGTTTGTTCTAGACCTATAATAGAGTGCCAAGTGTTGGGGGTGACGTGGCATGATGGCATAACCCTACCATGTGTCAACTTAAAAAACTAAAGTAGGACATATGTCACCACTTAGGTGGTGTCACGTGGCACAACCAAGTATGCATATTCTAGGCAACGTTACCAAAAGACATGGCGCGATCTGGACTGTTCGATGTGTGTTTCTTTAAATGATCAAATCGTTTCCATGTCAGCTATCCTCGCCCTACCTCCAGAGCTAGTGTTGTCTTGTCACATGGCAGATTATGTCAAGATGACATCACCTTGCCCTGCCATGTGTCTTCCTAAAAAAAAAAGATTGATCAAATTGCTCCCTAGCCGCCATATGTCACCTTTGGATGGGTGACATGTGGTAGCCCAAGGCATTTTCTCACTTCCTTTCTCTTGAATTGGGTCAACCCACTTTGACCCCATTGACCTACTCAAATCGATTGAACTAGTTTCATCCGGTTCAATTTGCCTGAACCGCTCCCCCTTTCTCTTTAATTAAATTTTTAAATCATTAAAAATCCAAAAAAAAATTGTAGAAAATAAAAAAATTAAAAAAATAAAAAAGAAAAGTCATAAAAATTTCCTTGAGTACTTTTTGACCTAGGAGACAGAAAAAAAAAAAGAGAAAACAAGAATACCAAAAATAAATGAAATAGAACAATTCTTAGAAAATTGTAGAAAATTTCAAAAAATTATAGTTTTTTTTTTCTAAAAAATATGGATCATTTTTGCTTAAATTTGTTTCATTTTCATGATCATTTGACATGTTTGATATTTGTATGCGTCATATTGTGTGTGTGTGTGTATACATGTGTGTGACCCGATGATAAAACAAAGGGTAAAGAAGTGTTTCATTTGTCTAATATGACCCCCTCCTTTGGAGGTCTTATTAGATATTCCCAAATTGCACTTGATTTTGCATTTTCTCTTAAAATTTTAATGTTCATTAGATTGTTTAGGAGTTAATTAAGGATTTGATTCAATTTGAGCTAATTCATAGTTAATTAAGTACCATTCCTAGAATAGGTATGTAGGAGGTGTTCATACCTTCCCCTCGCATAATTGTACTCCCAAATCTAGTTTTGGTAAAAGTAGTCTGAGACCACTGGTTTCATGACCTTAGGATTAGTTTAGAGACCAATCAATGATTAGTAATTAGGTGTGTTGTGAAAAAAATAAATTGATCTCACAACGTAGCACTCAACGTGGAAATATACAAAACAACAATCACGCCAATTATAATGAAAGCAATAACAAAGACACAAAGAATTATGTGGTTCGGCAATGCCTACACCCACGGGAGCAATCGACAATGTGATTTTACTATCTCGTGTTCAAAGACACAAACAATATTGTAGATACAACATATATAATGTATATATAAAGTTCCCAGAGATTTTCCCTCCACCCAACCTATCCAACGTCCCAATTCAAAGTTTTAAAGCAAACGTCAAGTTCCCGAGCCAAATCGTTGATAGTTTGTAGAGGTACCATTGACGGTTAGATACCGAGAGCAAACAATCGATGTAACAGGTTAAAAATCATTGGCCCAAACCGTCGATAGTTACAGAGGAACCGTTGATGGTTTCCTTCTACAAGTCAACATTCCTATTTTTTTCATGTTTTCTCTTTGTACATGTCTTCCATTCATTCATATGAGCCATATATTACAACATTTTCCACCTTGGAAAATATACGCCCCTTATGAGAAACTAAAAACATAAACCCACCACTCCATCTTAACCTTGGGACATTAGGTTAGGACCGTTTCCCATCTAGCAAGTGGAGACATTCAGCAAGTTCAAGCAATGCTTGAACTTATCCTTGGTAACCAGTTTTGTCAAGATATCCGTTGCGTTCTTAGATGTGTGAACTTTGTCAAGTACAAGTTCACCTAAAGAAATCAACTCTCGAATCCCGTAGAACCTTATATCTATATGTTGGTTCTTGCATAATACGCTTGATTCTTTGCCAAATAGATGGCACTCTGACTGTCACAATGCAGCTTAACTCCACCTTATTGTATGCCCAGCTCCTTGACTAAACCAATAAGCCACAACGCTTCCTTTGCAACTTGGACGACTTCCATATACTTCGACGCAGCTGTTGATAATGCCACAAGAGATTGTACCATGGATCTCAAACAAGTAGGTCCTCCCACAAAGGTAAACACATACCCTATTGTAGACCTCTTGTCATTCAAATACCCTGTATAATTTGTATCAACATACCCCATAACTAACATATTACTCTGTTGCTTGCCGAACATAATGCCATAGTGAGAAGTACCTCTTAAGTATCTGAAAATCCATTTGACGACATCCCAATGCTGTCAACCCGGATTTAAAAAGAACTTACCACACTTACAACTTGTGGTGGGTCTGGCCTTGTACATACCATAACATATATTAAATACCCCACTACATTAGCATAGGGAACCTTTGACATGTCTCGGATATCATCATCCATCATTGGGCATTGAGCGAAAGACAATTTAAAGCGATTCGCTAAAAGTGTACTTACCAATTTTGCGTTAGCCATTCTAAACCTTTCCAACACCTTCTCCACATAATCGTCCTGAGAAAACCACAATCACCCTGCAATTTTGTCCCAGCGAATCTCCATCCCAAGTATTTTCTTGGTTACACCAAGATCGTTCATGTCAAACTCTTTATTCAGTAGAGTCTTCAACTGAATTACCTCAGTCATATCATTCACAGCAATTAGCATGTCATCAACATAAAGTAACAAGAAAATTAGAGAACCATCGTCAAGATTCTTTACATACACGCAATAATCATACTCACACCTCCTATAGCCTATCCGAATCATATAAGAATCAAAATGTTTATACCATTGCCTCGGAGACTATTTCAGCCCGTAAAGTGACTTCTTCAGTTTACAAACCAAATGCTCCTATCCAAGTTGACTGAACCCTTTTGGTTGTGCCATATAAATATGCTCCTCCAAGTCACCATGGAGAAATATTGTCTTTACATCCATTTGTTCCAAATGCATATCATAATGTACCACTAATCCCAACACTACCCAGATGGAAGTCCATCTGACCACAGGTGAGAAGATTTCATTATAATCTACTCTTTTCTTCTGTGAGTATCCTTTTACTACTAACCGTGCTTTGAACTTCTCTCATTTCTTTTATGAAATTATTTCCGTCTTCCTATACACCCACTTGCAGCCTATCACCCTCTTCCCATCTGGAAGCTCTACCAAATCCCATGTCTGGCTTTTGTGTAATGACTCCATTTCCTCTACCATAGAGTCCATCCATCTAATTTTCTCCTAACTGTGCACTGCCTCTTGAAAAGTAGTTGGATCCTTGCAACTAATAATGAAAGTGTTAGCTTTGGTGTATTCCCAAAAGGGGGGTGAATTGGAATTATAAAACTTATTCCTAGGTTAATCCAGATGTTAGTAGTATTTCACAACCTAGGGTCATTCTATGTAATTACAAATGTGCAGATAAATAAAATATGCAGAAATTAAATCATGTACAGGATTCACATAATAACATACATGTGTAGGAATGTAAATTGCAGAATTGTAAACAGTGCACACACGATATGTTATCAAGGTTCGGCCAATACTACCTACGTCCCCGCCTCTAACTCTCAAGTCCGAGGATTCCACTAATGCTCACTTAATGGGTGGAGCGGCACTGATTATAATCAGGCCAATTAATGGGACTAACCTCAACCTACACCTTACCTAGATGGTGCACCTAGCTCTCCTAACCGAGTTTAAGCCAATCCGAGATTATTTCACATGGCTAGTCTCCCTCTTCAGGCCCACGCCTGGAATACAACAAATTCAATATAAATTTGACGTACAAGGAAATGGTTCTTACACAAGCATAAATGTACCACTACACACAATATAATCAATGCACATCAATAATATAGGATCTATAAGCTCAGTGATGTATATGTGTGCAATCAACCCACAATGTAATGTCTATGTTCAATCAAGCACAAGAGTATTTCAACAAGCCTATCTTTGAAACTATGTATAAAATACCTCAATCTCAAGTTAGGGTTTCAAATATTTTTACCAAGTATAATCAAACAATCTCAACAAATGTTTTCTCAAGATGCTAGCACAAGAGATGGTTGAAATTGAGCTTGTGAAAATATTTTTACACACAAAAAGATTGCTTAAGAAATCTTGCAATAACAATGAAAAGACCCTAAAGCCTCTGAGTTTACCCCACACAAGATTTATCAAATTAAATCCGTGGGTAACTCTTGCTTAACTCTCCAAAAATTAAACACAATCAACAAACAACAATGAGAGTATTAAGCAATATAGGATGGATCTCTAACACTCAAGGCACTCTCACTAAGCTTGGTTTAATCAAGAAAATTGGATTGGGAGAGTGTGTGAGAGTAGTATGAGCAAAATAGGGTTTTGAAAAATAAAGAGAATTTTAGCTTAATCCTATTTGCTAATCCATGCTTAATTTTACCAAATGAATGGATATATATAGAGGAAGGGAAAAAATAAATGTTGGGAGACACGCTTGTCTTTTTAAAATTGTTCTAATCAGGCTTAGAAAATTAAGCCCATAATTTCCCTTAATTTTATCGAGTAAAAATTCACCAACCTGAGAGTTTCGGTCGACCGAACTTATGGTTCGGTTGCCCAACAGACACAACGAAAAATGCACGTTTTCATTGTTCAGTAGCCTGAATGAATGTTCGGGTGGTTAAACAAGGCAATTTCCAAAAGGTCTGCGATTCGGTCGCTTGTCCCTAAGTTCGGTAGCCCGAACTTGTCAATTCGGTCACCCGAGGGTATTTTTAACGTAAGAGTTTGGGCATTCGAGTTGTTGGGAAAAGTCAGAATAAACGTTCGATTGACCGAGGAAGATACGTTCATTTTTTTTCGATTTGCTGAACTCAGGTCAACTTTTTGGCTAATCCAACATTCGGTCGACCGAGGAAAAATACATTGCCAAGTTCATTCGCTTAAAGTCAAAAGATTTTTCATATTAAGCCCAATTTCAAAACATAGGATTCCCCATATAATATATGTGATAATGGGGACTTTCCTAAGTGTGAGTGTTGGGACTTAGAGTCTTTCTAAGGTCATTTTTGAGCTTTTAAACAAAGCCCAAAAATCCGGCGTCGGTCAACCGAAGGGTGATCCCTAAGGTCTTTCTATGGTCTGTGTATGATCATTTGCTGAGCTTACTTCCTACATGTATGACATGCAGAGATTATTACAAACCCATTTAAACTAAAATTATTACAAACTCAATGATAAAAAATACAATAATAAATATGTTGGGTCTTCGCTTCTCTTCAGGTTGCCGCATGCCATCATATGAACTTACCAATAAGAACCTGCACACAAACTTGGCAACCATTAAATACTAGAGTATTTGTCACGAACAAAACAAGGGCGTGACCCATAGGGTCAACAATCTCCCTTTTTTTGATAAAAAAGTCTAGATAAACATTTAAGTATATGTAGGCAAATAAGAGGAAAATATCATTTATATACAAGATATGGTTTGGGAAAATTTTAAGAAAAGTCGATAGCATGTCATTTGAAAATAGAGCATTTCCCAAAAATATCTGTATTGACATGACCTGATTGAGTTCAAATTTTCAATTATCCACAACAATCAACTCAAACAGTCTAATATGATCAAAAACAATAAATAGGTGTATAACTATCAACATGCAAGAGATATGATAATCATGCATTGCAAACCATAAACAAATTCACAAAGCATGAAATATAGCAATGAAGCACACAAAATGTATAACTGGTCATTAAAAGGTTCAAATGACATAACAAACATGATTAGAGGTCGGGCTGGGTTGGGAGCCTGGGACTTGGGAGTGGGACTGTAGGAGAGGTTGGGAGCCTGAGGGGGCAGTGACTAGTGAGGCACTGAGTAGGGCATGTGGGTCGTGTGAGCACTTGGGCAGTGGGCTCACTGGGCTGGTGCCTAGCTGGGTTAAAGGGTTTGGCCGTTTGGGTTGCAGGCTTGTAGCCTGTTGCTGTTGAGTTGGGCTTTCCTGGGTTAATATTGTAAGCAGCGGATAAACCCGACCCGACCCGTTAAGGGAGCAGATATGAAAATGAAAAACCATATTCGACTCGTTTAGCAAACGGATAATTATAAGTCGGTTAAAACGGGTCGGATGCGGTTCGGATTAATGGATTTTTATCCATTTTGCCAGGTCTAATTAGAGGGGCATATCATGTGGAATGTGTTGTCCCCCCATTGCACCCATTTTATTTTATTCATATTCCATATGTTGGAATGATTAGTACATGGCTTTTAACTATATATATATATAGGAACCCATAAATGGGGTGCTTCAATTTCATGATTGGGTTTTGTTTGGTTCACAAGGTTTGAGCCAATTGCCAAACAATACGCCCTTTCCATTTTGGAAAATTCTTCTTTAATTTTTCTTTATTTTGATACCTTATGTAGATGGGAAACATCTTTATTTAGGTATAGAAAATGACTTTCTTAAATAAAAATAAATAATAAACCATCCCCAATAAAATAAATAAATAAATGTACATTTAGTACGTTTTTATCAAAAAATTTTCTTTCTATTTTCTATTGAAAATTAATTTCTATTCAACTAAATTGAGCCTAAATTTTGTAGTAATTCTTTAAAATGGACAATACTATAGTTATACCTATCCTTTTAAAACATCTATATTATTTTTAAAAAAATTACATTTTTACTAATGCTACTTTTGAGATTTGAAAACGCTAAGGAAACAAAAAAAAATCAAGAAATTCACATTTTTATGTTTAGTTGTCATAAAAAATTAAAATTAAAATTAAAAAATACACCAAATCCATAAATAAAATTTCAATTTTGCACATCATTAATATTTGATTTTAAATTTTTTAAATAATTTTTCATTTTCATTTTATAGAGAAAGAATATACAATGAAAAATTAGTTTTCTCCTTATTTTCCTATTATTTCCTTTCGTAAAGTAAAATTCTTAATCCAAGAAGACCCAAAAGGTAATTTTTCTATATTCAATCAAAATTAATTTCTATCCAACTCAAAAAAATAGAGCAAAAATATCTAACTTTTGGAGTATTTCAGATAGGGAATGTTATGATCGTACCTTATTTCAAAAAATACATATGAAGAAAAAAATTTATGTCCAAATATTTGTAAAACCTTTTATAAAATGGACGAAGATAAAAACAACTAGAAAAACGATCTTGTGGTTTAAGTAAGTTCAATCAAATTTAAATATTTCTACATTTTAGAGCCAAAGTTAGTAAAACATTAATAAGCTCCCTTTGGTTTGTTTAAGATATATACTAAAAAGGAAATTATGTAATAGAGTTTCGAAGAAAATTTTTAAAATGAATATTTTTTTTAAAACAAATTGCTTGGAAAATGTGTTTGGTTGGTTGGAATAATTATCGCTAGTTTAAATGCATTGATAAACCCAAACTAATTTAGGTAAAAATCTTCTCAAAACTAAAAATATAATATGTACATTAAAGTTTTTATAACATTAGAGGCGTGAAATATAAATATTTGAAGATATAACATTATTAATGAGAAATAAGGAAATGTAAGTATGAGGTAACTTCAAAGAAATAATTTTGTTACCTATTATTATGAGTAATAAATGTGGGTTTTTAAATTTTAGTAACTATTATACTCCAACTTGGTCTATATAAAGTACAATGCTCATGTCAAATTTGTTCAAGGTGTATAAAGTAAACAGAAGAGAAAGATGATCCTTACTGAAACTTTGAAATTTCTTATGTCCCTTATGGATGGTTCGTTGGTTGTAAGAGATTTTGCTCGAAAGATTTTTTGTTTGAACAGTAAAGAGAAGATCTATGCTTGTGGCAAGTCGATGAAGGTTGGATAACAAATAAAATTATTCAACTATGCAATGTTGTTGAGAGTTTAATAAAATAATTAAGTTTTTTATTCATGTATAATGTTCTTGTTTCAGTGTTTTTTTTCTTCGTCTTTTTTCATTCAAGTTATCTATTGTTGTTTATTTTATATTTTATTTTTATTTTGATGTAACTTGTTTGTTCAACTCTAAGTCATTTCCTTCAAAAAGGAGGAAGAGGCTTAGAAAAAAAATAATATGAATTGTGTATTCTACTTTTATTTTAATGTAATTATTTGATTTCAAGTGTATTACTACCTTATTAAGGGAAGAGGGAGAGAGAAAATAGGGAATATGTATGGACTTGAATATAACACAAAACAAAAATAAACTCAAAAAATTCTCTAAGATGAATTTCTTTTAAAGAGTTCTATTTCCACTTTTCTTTTTAGAAAAAAAAAATAATTTAACTTTGACTATTCGAATTGGTATATATATTTTAATGTTTAATAGGAGATTTACATTGTTTAAAAAAAATGATAAGGGTCTGTTTAGTTGTAGAAAATATTTTTTATTTTATAAATTTTAGTTTTTCAAACAACTGTAAAAATTTTAACAAATTTTTTAACTATTCAAGATTTATATTAAAAGTGTAGAAAATAAAGAATTTATTTAAATGTGCAAAATAATTTTCAATTTTTATCTTTAAATTTCAAAAATAATCACAAAAAAATAACTTATTCTCTAATTTTTGAAAATTTATATAAGGTAATGTTTAAAATTATGTATTATGGGGTTTAAATTTGGACTTGTCTGAATTTAAAATACACATAAATCACACAAATTAAAGTCCAAATTAATGTCACATTATATTTGAATTCCAAATTTAAATAGAAAACTTAGAAAACATATTTTGATTATTTTTAAAAAAAATTTAACTTTTACCTTTTGTCTGAATCTTATGTAGTTATTGTTAAATGAAAATAAAAATGAAAACTTTATCTAATTGTGAAAATTATTTTTCATTTTTCATTTTTACTTTTAAAAACTTTTTAAAAAATTAACTGATTTTTTATTTTTACAATATTTGTATGAAAACAAATAATAATAATAATAATAATAATAAATAATTTTGACACTATTTCCATGTAAAAATAGTTTTATTTTTATTTTTTAAACTTTCAAACAATTAGAAAAATACAACTTTATTTTTCAATTTTACAAATTTAGATAGAAAAAATAGAAAATATTTTTTTATTATTTTTTAAATTTCTAACTGCTCTTACACTTTATTTTGTATGAATTATGTAAATCCAAATTTAAGTTTCAAAATCCATGATCTTAAAAATTATCTTATATAACTTTTTAAAATAAATTAAAATAAATTATCTTTCTTGTAATTATTTTAAAATATAAACATAAAAAAATTATTTTACATATTTTAACAAAATTTTTATTTTATTCTTTTTTAGAGCATCTTAAAATTAAACAATAAATTAAATTTTTATAAATTTTTGAAAAACTAAAAAATAAAAAATATTCTCATTACTAAAGAGTCTTGAAAAAGTTTTAATTCTAAGTCTATATATATCTGTATACACATTTATTAATATTGGTTTAAAAAGTAAAATTTCCAAAACATAAAAGTATTAAATATTTTTTCATAAATAATATAAAGTAGTGTATAATTAATTAAAAAGTAGTGTATAATTACAAATATTTATTGGCGTATTTTTTATATTTAAATATTTTTGCATAAATCTTAAATTTATTTGAAAATTTACTATTATTTGATTTTATTTTGTTTAATAATATAGAGTAATTTATAGTAAAAAAAAAAAAAAACAAAAACGAAAATATTTTTAAAAAATGTTGTCAACCGTTGGATGGTTATATCATATGGAGGGCCGAGATTGCATCATCCTCAAGCCTTCATAATTGCGTGCGATGGGGGAAAACAGATGTTAAAGTTAATTACAGTGACCATGATTAAAGCCCGGAAAGGGACTGCTTTCATGAGATCATGACAAATGGACGACTTCAAATTTGTAACATCCTCAAAATTCTAACCAAAATTTTTTTTTTATATCTAATTATATATATATCTACATTCATACCTAAGTAGCGAAAACACAAATCATACAACCATTCACATATACGCTATACAATACCAGAATCCAGAATATATCAACCATAGCCATACAAAACAAATCCCTCCAACATCGTCTACTCAAAAATATACACAACTCTGTCAAAAACTAACCCTATAACTAGGGTAATCAACTGTAACGACCCAAATTTAAATTGAAAATTTGAATAATAAAGGTAGGGAAATGGAGACCGGAAACAGAAGGAAGCCGTCGACGACATTGAATTTTGGAAGGGCTAAAAATAGGGGTTCAACAGGATTTCGTCGATGAAGTCTTTAATAATTTCATCGACGAACACAGGGCTTTGTCAATGAGAAAATACCGAGAGGGGTTCTGAGGCAGCCTGAATTTTGTCGACGAATACAGGGTCTTGTCGACGAAATTTGTGAAGGACTTGTCGACTAAGGTCAGGCTCGTCGACAAATCTCGCTGCTTTATAAATATGGAAATCCTGGAAATATCTCATTTTTTAAGAAATCTCTCTCTCTGCCCCCTCTCCTCTTCGGCTCTCTCACTCTCTCTCTCTCTCTTCGATTTTGGGTTGGTTTTACGCCGGATCGAAGATCTGAGACTACCACGACGCTACTGGCGAAGTTCCCTACAAGTTTGTCAAAGCGGATAGTTGGGGAAACAAAGTTGGAAATCATCCCAGAGTTGAGGTAAGGCTTTTTAAGCCAAATTAGACTTTGAGGTAGTTATAGAAATTGATGTACGCATGAAAATACTGATATTTAATACTGGGAGTTTTGAGTTTTGGGATATTAAGTAGGAAATCCTACGAGGGTCAGGCTAAGATTTCAGGGGGCTTTCTTAGTAGTCAGGTAAGGGAGTAAACTAAAACAGTTCTTTTCCATGCAAACTATCATTGATTATGAGTAGATTTATTTTCAAAAAAACATATGATATATTTGTTCATTATGAATGAAATGTACGATTGGGAAGATACTGCTACGATACTTAAAAAGTATATGTATGTATGAGATGTCAGAAAATCATGATTTTAAAATATGAAGTATGAATTTTAATAGAGCATGTGTGGCATGAATATTATTTTACATAAAATGAGATATGATATGAATGCTTTTACGAGTAAAATACAATTTCAAGTATTTTGGAAAATGGGTTATGTTATATTGAGTTGACGAATATATGATAAATGAGTTATTTTCAAATGTTAATACCTGAAATGTATTTGGCGTGAGGCCATATTTATGTTATCAGCATGAGGCCATATTTATATGATTTTGGCATGAGGCCATGTATTTATGCTATCGGTATGAGACTGTATTGATATTATTGGCCTGAGGCCGTATTTACTATGATTTTGGCACGAGGCCATAAGTATGATTTCGGCGCGAGGTCGTATCTATGTTTTCGGCACGAGGCCGTAATGATGTTATGTATGATCATGTATTATATGTTATCACAACCAGGATGTTAGTTTAGTTCAGACCAGGAGCTCGGTACCGTAGCTATGGGTAGATCAGATTTGGCACGAGGCCGTATTAGTGCTAACCATTCCATGAGGGGATGGGAGATGGATAGTCGATGTGGCTTTCAGTAGAGTGTGGACGTCCACCTGGCAGTCCGGACCAGGGTGTGGCGAGTCCATCGTACTTACAGACATATTTGATTCGGTAGTGGTCGGCCAGCCATTGTTGGGTCCCACCTTTGGGCTGCACAACTCATCATGGGGGGTAATACATGACATTAACTAGCTATTCATCTTGGGTTTGTTTTCAATATTACGAGTTATAACAGATGTTTATGTATGTTATGATTTATTAACGAATATAAAAATACATGATTATCCAGTATGATATTATGATTATTGCCAAAGTTATGACATGTACTGTATATGTATAAGCACTTTAAATATTCATGTTACCACACAACTGTATTTAGTTTACTTTCCCTTACTGAGAAGTGTCTCACCCCCAACATTAATACATTTTTCAGGAAACCCAGAGAGACCGGCGGGTCAGGGCCGCCATTGAGTGATTGGTGCTTCCCTACTATAAGGGTAAGCCTTGAGCTAGGACTAGGAGATTTTTTGTTGCATAGTCCTAGTGTTATTTTGACTTTTTGGAGATTGTACATATAAACAGTATATTGGTGTTAATAGAAAGTTCTGGTATTATGTTTTATGGATGGATGTATGAACTTTTATGTTTACTGCTGCTAGATTTTCCGTTTGTGTATGACAGGTGTCCCCATTACCCACGGGTTCGGGTTGACCATTTATTTATTATGTTGTATTTTATTGAGGGACGTTACATCAACTACTCGCTATCCGCGAGCTTGATCTACTCGCCTAACTGGCTCACCTGAAAAATGTTAAAGTAATGGGGTAAGTCGACGCTCAATAAGTGGAAATCTGCTATTACTAGTGTGTGGCAACTAAGTTAAGGATACTTTCAAAATAATAACTAAACTGTAATGCAACAAATAATCTACAAAGCATATCTTTCTTTCTCAATTTAAAATATATTGTATCGTCTGTATCTTCTACTCTTCATACTGTTAATATCATACTATACTCATCATATACTGCAAAACTGTATACATATACATAATTGTGTTTTATCCTTGGGACTCTATATGTCATGATTTGACCCTTCATGACAGGATTGTGCGGCCCGTAGGCAGGACTTCATCTGGTTGGCCCTCCAGATAAGTCAATATACTCTACTCTACCTCAGCCCGGCCAAACTGCATCCACTCTTAGGCTCGGGACTGGCTACTACCTCGTCAAAACTAGCCCCCTCCACCTAGTGAACTGGGGAGCTGCAACCTCTCCGAGCACGACTAACGGTACCCACAGACTATCTGAGATATGTGGTTGCACTCTATCTGTATATACCAACGGTACCGTGTTCTGTAATCTATATTTGAACTGTATCTGTCTGTAATCTTTCCACAAGGATCTGATACTATATACATATATACTCTTTTACTATTTTCATCATGTTTCCAAAATTACCATAACGCTATCTTTCTGTACTATAAATACTGTAATCTCTGTATATTGTATCTGTAGCATCTTGATGCTACCTCTGTATATCTATCTGTATCTCTGTCTATATACTTTGTCTGTATACTCTGTATATTATGGTAATAGGAAACATGGCATACTATAACTCTGTATATATTGTTCTATATAAAGCTGTGATATATATACTGATCTGAATAAAACTATATACATGTATATGTATATATATATATATATGTGTGTGTGTGTGTGTGTGTGTGTGTGTTTCATGAAACTATTCATACAAAAGCTGTATATGCATGTAAATTTCTCTGTACAATCTCTGTGAATATATATCTATATCTGTATATTCTAAACTCCATATACTGGGAAAAACTATATAAACTGTATATGTTGCCTATATCTGCGTATTTAGTATAGTATGATACATTATAAAAGCTATATAAATTCTTTCATCACATGAAAATCTACTCAGGCCACACAAGCATTTAAACTCATATTCTATAAATATTGTATAATAAACTGGTATAAATATGTGTCTATGAAATCTCTGATAGCATTATGAAAACTCCTAACATAGCATATTTCCCTCACCTTAACTTTGAAAAACCCCTATAAAATTCTAACTCTATACCCGTAGGGTTCTGAGTTCAACATCCTAAAAACACAATCCCCTATAACAAAACATCAGTATTTTCTTACCAACAACATTTCTTATAACTGAGGGAAAGGCAAATATTGAATAAAATGTCTTACCCTGAGATTGAGACGAAATCCAACCCAACTTTTCCAACGATCAGCTCCGGTAGATTTGCAAAGAACTTCACCAGGAGTATTGTGGTAGCCTCAGATCTTCGATCCGGCGAGAAACAGGCCCGAAAAAGAAGAGAGAAGTGAGAGAGGGACGTAGAGAGAGAGAGAGAGCGGCGTTAAAAATGGATAAAAATCTGAGTTTTCACTATTTATACTACGGCCTTCATCGACGAGACACGTCATCTCGTTGACGAATCTTTCAATAATTTCGTCGACGAACCCTGCTCCCTCGTCGATGAAATTCAGGCTACCCCAAAACCTCTCTCGGTATTTTCTCGTCGACGAGACGTAGCTTCGTCGACAAATTTCCTTATGCACTCATCGACAAAGCCCTGTATTCATCGACGAGTTCTGGAAGTTCCTTAAAATTATTATTATTATCATTATCTCCAAAATGCGATGTCATCGACAAAATCTACTGCCTCCTTTTGTTTCTCTTTCCATTTTCCTCCCTCTTTATTATTTAAATAATATTATTCTTCGGGTCACTACAAGATTAGCCCAATAAAATATTTCCACGTGTCTTCTATGTATGTGGTGAATTTTCCCGCCCGTAGTGCGCTACTCAATGCCCCTCAAGAGTCAGGGCTGCCTTCGGCATTGCATAGCCAGAACGCGATTTGGGTGATAGTAGATCGGTTGACTAAGACCGCCCATTTCCTCCCTATCAAGATCAACTACTCCCTCAACCATTTGGCAGAGATTTACATTCAAAAGATAGTTTGTTCTCACGGAGTGCCTGTGTCCATAGTTTCAGATCGAGACCCATGTTTCACGTCACGGTTCTGGAGAAGTTTAGAAGAAGCTTTAGGGTCTCAGCTATCGTTTAGCACGGCATTCCATCCTCAATCAGTGGCCAAACTGAGAGGACGATATAGATACTAGAAGATATGCTCCGAGCATGTGTATTAGATTTTGGGGGTAGTTGGACTCAGTACATGTTGCTAGTGGAATTCACGTATAATAACAGTTATCAGGCCAACATTGGCACGACACCATTTGAGGCTTTATACGGTAGGAGATGTCGATCTCCTTTGTATTGGGACAAGATAGGTGAGCGGCGAATTGTGGGACTAGAGCTTACGCAGTAGGCATATAATAAGATTCGGCTTATCAGAGATAGAATCAGTGCAGCTCAGAGCCGACAGAAGAGTTATACCGATAATCGTTGTAGGAAATTAGAATTTGATATTGGTGATCATGTATTTCTGAAGATAGCTCTGCTAAAAGGGGTTATGAGGTTTGAAAGGAAGGGTAAACTTAGCCCTAGGTTTGTCGGTCCATTTGAGATTTTAGAGAAGGTGGGACCGGTTGCCTACAGGTTAGCTTTGCCACCTGTATTATCCAGGATGCACGACGTATTTCACATTTTCATGTTAAGGAAATATATCCCAGATCCTTCTCATATAATCAATTTTAGTGAATTAGAGCTCAGTGATTCGCTAGTCTATGAGGAGATGCCAGTGCAAATTCTGGATAGAAGAGAACAGGAACTACGTAATAAGAAAATTCTTCTAGTAAAGGTTCTATGGAGGAATCATGCAATAGAAAAGGCTTCTTAGGAGCTTGAAGAACAGATCAGGCAAAAATACCCACAATTGTTCCAAGAAGTTCAGATGTAATTAGGAAATGTAAGTAAATGTGTAGTATTTCTTTTGCAGGTACATGTAATACTTTAGTTAATAAGTGGTATTTTAGTATTGGGGGAAATTTTCTTTTACTATATGTAATCTCCCAGGACTCAGAATGTAACCACGGTATTCCTCCACTATAAGTGAGGGTAAGTAATAAAATAAGTAGACCATTTTGCCTTTAAGAGATGATGAATTATATGAATAGTAAATTTCAAGGATAAAAATCTATAAAGAGGGGAGAATATAATGACCCGAAGAATAATGGTATTTAAATAATAAAGAAAAGGGAAAATGGGAAACAGTAACAGAAGGGGGCAACAGGCTTTGTCGACGAACGTTTCGCATTTGTCGACGACGTTGTATATTGGGCTCATCGACGAAGGTGTGCTTCGTCGATGAGAAGATACCGAGAGGATGTTTTGGGTAACTCTGAATTTCATCGACGAAGGGGAGAGTTCGTCGAAGAATTTCCTCTTGACCTCGTCGATGAGGTAACGTGGCTCGTTGACGAAGCCCCTAGTATAAATGGCCTAAAACTCAGTTTTTACGGAGAAAAAACGGCAGAAACGCTCTCTCTCCTTCCTATGGTTTCTCTATCCTCTCTCTTTGATTTCGGCTCCATCGTTCACCGGATCGACGATTTGAGGCCACCACAACGCTCCTAGGGAAGTTCTCTCCAAGTTTGCCGAAGCGGATCATCTGTGGAATAAAGTCGAAATTCATCCCTGATTTAAGGTAAGACTTTTTATGTCAAATTTGGTCTTACCGTAGTTATAGGAAATGTTATTCACAGAAAAATATTGAAATTTAGTTATGAGAGTTGTCGTTTTCAGGGTGTTGAATGAGGAACCCTGCAGGTGCAAGACGAGTGCATTTTATGGGGTTTCTTTTTAGTGTTAGGTAAGGGAATAAACTAAAGCAGTTGTTTTCCATGCAAATTATTATTATTTATCAACAAATTAATTTTCAAGAAAGCATGTATTATATTTGAATATTGTTGAGAAAATGCATGTTTGAGAAAATACTGCTGTTTTACAGGAAATATGATTTTAGAATAAAATATATGATTTTACTCAGCATTGTGTGGCATAAATATGGTTTTACATGATAAGTATTATGTTATGACAAATTTTACGAGTAAAGTATGTTTTCAGGAATTATAAAATAATACATTACATTATGATTTTGAAATACATGATAATTAATTAATTTATTCAAAATGATATATATGAGATATTCAGCGCAAGGCCGTGTTTTACATATGATTTTGGCGCAAGACCGTATTTATAAAATGTTCGGCGTAAGGCCGTATTTATAAAATGTTCAGCGCAATGCCGTATTTATGAAATTATAGAAAATGCTATCAATCCATTTATGTTAAACGCTATATTATCATGTATTATATGTTATCAGAACCCAAATGTTAGTTTAGTTCAGTTTCAGGAGCACGGTACTGTAGCTATATAGATCAGATATCTATGTTCAGATTTGTACTAACCACCCCACAAGGGGGTGGGAGATGGATAGTCAATCTGGTTTTCAATGTAGAGTTGTAGACGTCCACCTAGCAGTCCCGACTAGGGTCTAGCGGACCCATCATACTTATAGACATTTTTGACTCAGCAGTGGTTGGTCAGCCATTATCGGGTCCTGCATTCGGGATGCACAACTCGTCATGGGGGGTAATACATGACATCAACTAGCTATACATCTTAGGTGAATTTTCAGTATTATCAGCTATATCGTACATTTTATGAACCGTGTGATTTATTAGAAAATACGAAAGTATAATATTATTCAGTATGTTATGATGAATGTTTTCAGGTATATGAAATATACTGTATATGTATAACTGCATCAAATATTCATGTTACCACACGCCTGTATTTAGTTTATTTTCCCTTACTGAGAAGTGTTTCACCCCTTAACTTAAATAATTTTCAGGAAACCCAGAAGGACTGGCAGATCGAGACTGTCGTTGAGTTAGTACGGTACTACCCCGCTAGGAGGGTAGGTTTTGATCTAGGAACGGTAGATTGGTGTTGTGAGTTCCTAGATATGTTTATATTCTGTATTTTTGGAGATTGTACATAAACACAGTGTTTTGGATTATAGTTAAATCTAGTATTATGTATTTTGTGGTTATGAGAATGTGATTTTCATTTACTACTGCTTAGGTTTCCGTTGTGAATGTCAGATGTGTTCTCGTTACCCACGGGTTCGGGTTGACCTTATTATTAAATATATTTATTATATGATTAGATAAGCAGGTCGTTACAGAAGCGTTTGTTGACGATGTTGCATACTGGGCTCATCGACGAAGGTGTGCCTCGTTGACGAGAAGATACCGAGAGCATGTTTTGGGTGACTCTGAATTTCGTCGACGAGACGATGGGGAGAGTTCATCGACGAATTTCCTCTTGACCTCGTTAACGAGGTGACATGGCTTGTCAATGAATCCCATAGTATAAATAGCCTAAAACTCAGATTTTTACGTAGAAAATTAGCAGAAATCTCTCTCTCTCCTCCCTATGATTTCTCTCTCCTCTCTCTTCGATTTCAGCTTCGTGGTTTGCCAGATCGACAATCTGAGGCCACCACGATGCTCCTGGGGAAGTTCTCTCCAAATATGTCGAAGCGGATCATTGGTGGGACTGAGTTGAAGTTCATACCTAAGTTGAGGTAAGGCTTTTTATGCCAAATTTGGACTTTCCATAGTCATAGGAAATGTTATTCACGGAAAAATACTAAAGTTTAGTTTTAAGAGTTGTTGAATTTAGGGTATTGAACAGGGAACCCTGCGGGTGTAGGACGAGTAAATTTTTAGGGGGTTACTTCTCAGTGTCAGGTAAGGGAATAAATTAAAGCAGTTATTTTTCATATAATTATATTATTATTATTTATCAGCAAATTTATTTTCAGGAAGCATGTATAATATATATGAAGAGATTGGTAATAATGCATGTTTGGGAAAATACTGCTATTATGTTGAAATGTATATATTAGTATGATATGCTAGGAAGTATGATTTTTTTAGAATGGAATGTACGGTTTATTCAGCATTGTGTGGCTTGAATATAATTTTACCTGAAAAGTATTATGTTATGAAAATTTTACGAATAAAGCATGTTTTTATAGATTATAAGATAATGCAGTACATTATGGTTTCAAAATACATGATAAATGAATTATTTATTCAGAACGATATTTATGAAGTTTGGCGCAAGGTCGTGATTAATAGCCAGCGCAAGGCCATGTATGATATATGATTTCGGCACAAGGCCGTATGTATGATTTTGGCGTTAGGACACAGATATGAAAGTAATCGGCGCAAGGCCGTATGTTTTTACGCTATTACAAAACATGCTATCAATCTATTTATGTTAAACTATATATTATCATGTATTATGTATTATTAAAACCTGGATGATAGTTCAGTTCAATTACAGGGGCACGGTACCATTGTTATACAGATTAGATATTATGTTCAGACTTGTACTAACCACCCCACAAGGGGGTGGGAGACGGATAGTCGATGTGGCTTTCAATGTAGAGTTGTAGATGTCCACCTGGCAGTCTGAACCAGAGTGTGGCAGGCTTATCATACTTACAGACATTTTTTACTCGGCAATAGTCAGCCAACCATTGTCAGGTCTCACCTTCGGATTGCACAACCCATCATGGGGGGTAATACATAACATCAGCTAGCTACACATCTTGGATAAATTTTTAGTATTATCAGTTATATCAGACATTTCATGATCAGTATAAACTATTAGAAATTATGAAAGAAATGTTTATTCAGATTTGATATGATGAATGTTTTCAGATATATGAAATATACTGTATATGTATAATTGCATTAAATATTCATGTTGACACATAACTGTATTTAGTTTATTTTCCCTTACTGAGAAGTGTCTCATCCCTAAACTTAAATAACTTTTCAGGAAACCCAGAAAGACCAGCGGATCGAGGCCGTCGTTGAGTCTGTTGAGTTACCCCACTAAAAGGGTAAGTTTGGACTAGGATTAGAAGATTTTGGATGTGGGATCCTAGAGATATTTTTGTATAATTTTAGGGAGATGTATATAAATACAGTCTTTTGGTTTATAGATAACTCTCGTATTTTATATATATATATATATATATATTGTGGTTATCTGAATGATGATTTATATTTACTGCTACCTAGGTTCTGTTGTGTATGACAGGTGTCCCCATTACCCACGGGTTTGGGTTGACTGTATTATTTAAATATGTTTTATCTTATGATAACTTAAGCATGTCGTTACACAAGAGTATTTCAACAAGCCTATCTTTGAAACTATGTATAAAATACCTCAATCTCAAGTTAGGGTTTCAAAGATTTTAAGCAAGTATAATCAAACAATCTCAACCAATGTTTTCTCAAGATGTTAACACAAGAGATGTTTGAAAATGAGCTTATGAAAATATTTTTGCACATAAAAATATTACTTAAGGAATCTTGTAATAACAATGCAAAGACCATAAAGCCTTTGAGTTTTTCCTACACAAGATTTATCAAATTAAATCCGTGGGTAACTCTTACTTAACTCTCTAAAAATTAAACACAATCAATAAACAACAATGAGAGTATTAAGCAATATAGGATGAATCTCTAACACTCAAGGCACTCTCACTAAACTTGGTTTAATTAAGAAAATTAGATTGGGAGAGTGTATGGGAGTAGTATGAGCAAAATAGGATGTTGAAAAATAAAGAGAATTTTAGCTTAATCCTATTTGCTAATTTATGCTTAATTTTCCCAAATGAATGGATATATATAGAGGAAGGGAAAAAATAGATGTTGGGGGACACGTTTGTCTTTTTAAAATTGTTCTAAGCAGGCTTAGAAAATTAATCTCACAATTTTCCTTAATTTTCTCGGGTAAAAACTCACCAATTCGAGAGTTTTGGTCAACTGAACTTATGGTTCGGTTGCCCAAACAGACATAACGAAAAAATGCACATTTTTATTGTTTGGTAGCCCGAATGAATGTTTGGGTGGTTGAACAAGGCAATTTCCAAAAGGTCCATGATTCAATCGCCTGTCCCTAAGTTCGGTAGTCCGAACTTGTCAATTCGGTCGCCTGAGGGTATTTTGAACATAGAAGTTCGGGCGCCCGAGTTTTTGGGAAAATTCAAAATGGATGTTCGGTTGACTGAGGAAGACACATTCATTTTTGTTCGGTTTTCTGAACTCAAGTCAACTTTTTGACTAATCCAACATTCGGTCGATCGGGGCAAAATACATTGCCAAGTTCGATCGCCCGAAGTCACAAGATTTTTCATATTAAGCTCAATTTCAAAACATAAGATTCCCCAGATAAAATATGTGATAATGGGTACTTTCCTAAGTGTGAGTGCTGAGACTTAGGGTCATTCTAAGGTCATTTTTGAGCTTTTAGACAAAGCCCAAAAATTCGGCATCGGTCGACCAAAAGGTGATCCCTAAGGTCTTTCTATGGATTGTGTATGATCATTTGTTGAGTTTACTTCCTACATGCATGACATGTAGAGATTATTATAGACCAATTTAAACTAAAATTATTACAGACCCAATGATAAAAAATATAACAATAAATATGTTGGGTCTTCGCTTCTCTTTAGGTTGCCGCATGCCATTATATGAACTTGCCAATAAAAACCTACACACAAACTTGGCAACCATTAAATACTAAAGTATTTGTCACGATCAAAACAAGAGTGTGACCCATAGGGTCAACAGAGAGCATAAGATGTCCGATTATCAAATCCATACTTAGGCGGTGGCCTAATAGTGCGTTTAGATCTGCATATAGGAACACTGTCAACCTGCTGGTTTCCTAAGTTAGAACTCCCTGCAATCTGAAAACCATTATCATTACCCTGAGTCTCTAACTCTACCTACACAACATGCTCATCTCTGCTCCAATTTTCTAGCTTCTCCTTCTCTTCATCTTCTTCTTGAATACGCTTCACCATGGCTTACTCATCGAAAATCACATCTCTACTGATCACCACCTTGTTTGTCATTGGATCCCACAGCTTGAACCCTTTCACACTTTTTTGATACCCCAAAAAAATGCAGTGCCAAGACTTTGTATCAAGGTTCGATCTCTCCTTACTAGAAATGTGGACATAAGCTAGACAACTGAATACTCTTAAACCGATGATTACGCGTCAAAGATACGTAATTAGGTGTTTTAATTCATGCATTAAAGATTATACTTTTAATTAGATGCCTAACTCTCAATATTTTAACATTGTGTTCTATTTATAATATTTTGATTTTATTGAGTAATTTATGAATATTTGGTATTTTTTTTATTGTAGGGCAATTATTGGAAGTTAAAACCGAAATTAGTCTATAATCCAAGCGTAACTTTCTCGTTTGAGCTCTGATTGAGACGATTCAAAATTTTGGGAAAAGCTGAGGAAGTGCTCTACGACTTTCGTGTTTTGAGCTTTGAGAGATACGGGCTTTAGGAAGGTCAAAATCCCCTTTGTTCGTTGGGAAATAAAAAAAAAAAGAAATAAGAAAAGAAACAAAAAAAAAAATAAAGTGAGTCGGGTCTTGATGTGACCCGACCATGCAAATTGTGTGTGTGCGCGTTGGGTTGCAGTAAAGGGGGTAAAAGGGCTTTTGGAGGTTTCTTTTAGGGTGCTTTAAGAGATTAGGCTGGAGGGCATTGAAGGAAACAGAAAAAAAAACAAAAAAAAACTAGGGTTTAAAAAGATAGAAGAGGTGTTGTGTGGGAAGTTTTACTCATTGGTGCTTTGGGGTGTCTCTGTGCCGCACACAGCTGGGAGAGAATGTAACTCGACGAACCCATAAACTTGGGTTCAGTGCGTGATAATATCCTGATAAATCATAATCCATAACATACGCAGCGGAAAACATAAACATAATCTCCATATAACATTATACTGTAATACCATAATGTCATAATACCACATTTTTCTATTTCTAACTATAATCCATAAAAACCAATCATCACCTGCATTTCCATAAATACATACATTTCTAGAACATTTCAGTATTTTCACAACCATCCCTACTCAATAGCCATAAAACATAAAGACATGAAAAATAAACATATACATCCCCAAAATATGCTCAACATATACCCTTTCTTATATAGTCCTCAAAAATGCTAAAATACCCTCGAGCTCCCAAGCCCGACCTCGAGGATGTCTTGAAAAAGAAACATTCATATTCAAGTGAGACACATCTCAGTAAGGGAAGAAACATACATATTAAAACAGCGTGTGACCAACATAAGGTATATAAATATCATTTTAATACATTTGCAAATCAATCCATAACATAAAAATCGTTTACTGAACCTAAACAATCACATGCAAATATTTAACCCACGAGATTACCCAATGATAGAGGTGATTACCTGCCCATACAAGTAGCACCCCTCTGCTCTGATACTTAAGTAACCCTAAGGTCATAACTAAAGCATATTAGGGCACTTACCTTACTCAGTAAACCCTCAAGTGTTAGATTAATTTCGTACTCACGCGTTCAACAATAGTTTACTGGCAAAGGCCCTAAGGATAGGGAAATCTACTCGCCCATACAAATAGGTTTCCTCTACCCTAGTATGTTATGCAGCTACTACCACATCCAAAGCTATTAGTGCGCTCGCCTTTCTCTGCAAGCCCTCAGGCGAAAAGTTTGCCTCGCCCAATCGTAACATGTTCTACATACATAGATACTTCTAATATCATAATACTTTATTCCTTTCTGTCATTATTCATTCATACACATCTGTTCATGTTCTTAGCTTAAACATTGCATTTCGTTTCACTTTAAGTGACTCTTTCCCATTTACTTCGTTCACATTTGTCATTTCATTCCATGGTCATTCCATTGTCATTTCATTGCATAACATTTTCATTTCATTCCTTTGTACTACAGCTGGTCTTTAGCCATCATCAGTTAGTCCACATAGAAATGCGCTAGAATCTGCTAACATGACTATCTTTTAGTTGTCTTACATTTACATGGTTGCATTTAACATACACGAGTAACATTGTCCATATCATATTTTGTTCTCAATACTTTACTTATTTAGCCCGCATCTCATACATTTAATATATATTTGCACATAATTTTATGCCACACAATTTAACAATAAAATTCATATACATTCCTTATAAAATAAGTCAACCCACAATTAACATTTACATGCTGAAAATGCATTTCATTTCTTACTTAATTCCTCAGAAAATTCTTTCACTTTCATTCGTTTACTTTCACATATACATAACTATATAAACAATCTTAGACTCAGAAAACATAAATTTCATGGTTGGCATTTTAAACCCACATAAAAAACATATATACATAAATAACGCATAATCCTTTTTAATTTATGAAAAACCTGATTTAATACATAAATTTATCCCTTACCTGATTTTCAAACTATGCTGGCAGGATCCTCGAACCGATACCGGCAGTGTTCACTTGGACCCTGAATAAAAAATCCTAACTTAATTAAAATAAATTCAAACTAACTCAAATCTTAAGAAAAACACGTATTTACTATTTCCTAGGCTCCAAATAACAATATTCCTTAAGAAAATCCCAAAATAATTCACTTACCCTGATTTTGGAATGTTTCCCAAACCCCTCAACCCAACGATCAACTCCTACAACCTTGCAAAAAACTATCCTACGAACCTCGTGGTGGTTCCGAATCGTCAAATCGGGTCAAATTTGGCCCGAAATCGAAGAGAGAAGGCTGGTAGAGCAGTTTTAGAGAGAGAGAGAGAGAGAGAGAGAGAGTTCGTGAATTTACGCTGAAAAATGAAGAACTCTCTATTTATAGGCAGGGCTTCCTCGACGAGACACGTGGATTCGTCGACGAGACGCTATAGAAACTTCGTCGACGAAATTCAGAGTTCCAAAAATACTGTCTCAAGATTCCCTGTCGACGAGGAACTGGTGTTTGTTGACGATCTTAGAAGGACACTCGTCGACGAAGACAGGACATTCGTCGACGAGGCCTGCTTTTCCTTCTTAAATCCTTCATTTCTTCCCCTTATTATCCATTAATCCATTTCATTTATTATATTTTCTATTTACTTTAATTTTCGGGTCATTACAGAGAAACTCACGGCCAGCCATCTCTTCTTTCTCTCTCTCTCTCTCTCTCTCTCTCTCTCTCTCTCTCTCTCTCTCTCACTTGATGGATAGTTTATTGTTATTTATTTAATTTTTTCATTTCAATACTTGTTTTAATATTTCAATTACTTGTTACATTGAATACTTTCAATTAGAGTTAATGTTAAGTTTAAATGCTTGTTTAAATTAGTTAGTTCATTAATTTATTTCATGGTTAAAGAATTTTTTTTAGTTGTCTCTCTCTTATCTTGAGTTAATTTAATCTTTGTTATAAGTGCTTTATTGTTAAGTTTACTTTTACTTTATTTGGAATTAATGTTGAATTAAATTTATGTTTGTTCAAGATATTAATGTTTAAGTTTATTTTAATTGTTGAATGCTCATAGTAGATTAATGAAATTTTCACTTGGGTTCGTTATTTGAATATTTGAAGCTTGGGTTATTTGTTGTCGTTTATTTGATGCATAATATGCTAGTTTAAAGCTCAATTTAATGCATTGTCTTGAATACTTCATTGTTGGGTTGATTTTCATGTGAGCTCATTTTTAATGGGGATTTGATTTGTTTGAGTTTTTGGTTAAGTTTAAGAATTTGGGTAGGTTAATTTATTTTAGTTTTGGATTTTGTTTAAGTTTAATTCATTCACTTGTTTTAATTTTGTCAAAAAATTTCACAAACCCCAGAAATTGAATCTGAATCATGGTTAGTAAAATTGTTTTCTTATTTTCTTTCCTTGTTTTGTGCTAATTTAAAACTAATCTATGTTCCCCAATGAGACGATCTAACCTATTTGGGCTAATTATGATACGACGTAACTCCTATACTTGGGATAGTCATAGTACTACTCATTTTAAGAAGTAAATCAAGTTTTTGGCGTCGTTACCAGGGAATGCCAAAATTAGTTTCAAACTAGTGTTTTTCCCATTATTTTAATTTTTCTCATGAAAAAAAAAAGAAAAAAAAAAGAAAAAAGAAAAAAAAAGAGTTTTCAAGAAAATATGGCTGCACCTGCACCACACATCCTTATGGATTTTTTGCAACCTACATGCACCATTGCACCATCTTACCCTATATTATCTAATAACGCACTTAATTTCATGACTCAGCGTGGGAGGATGTCATTGATACCTCAGTTCTATGGGATGGAATCCAAGTGTCCTTATCGACACCCGATGGAGTTTGAGTTAACTTGCAATATTTTTTTTCCTAGTGCTAAAACTGATGAATTTACTAAACTTCGTTTATTTACTTCCTCTTTGAAGGATAGAGCGAAGATGTGGTTTAGTTTTTTGATGCCTCATTCTGTCTCTAATTGGGCTGATATGAAATTTGAATTTCTATATAAATTTTCTCCCTCACAAAGAACTCATTTTTTACAGATACAAATCAATCAATTCAAGTTTGCACCCCCTTATCAATCGTCATATATGCACCCCCTTATAAATCGTCATATCATCAGGTTGTCTTTCAACATCAGTATCACCCACAACAGATCTCTCAGGGCTATGCATCTCAAGGATTTCAATCTAATGTAGCACCTGCTCCACTGGAGAAGTCTTTTGAGGATACACTTCAGCAATATATGCAGACCGTAAATAAATTGCGAGGCACTATTACTGAGATGAGCACGGAGTTGAATATCTTGAAAAAAAAAAAGGGAATTTTCAGTAAAACCTTAGCCTAATCCTTAAGAATACCAGCAGCAGCAATAACAAATACATAATGTTTCTCTTGAGACAGCAGAGGCCGTTACTACTTCGAGAAGTGGAAAAGAAGTTTCCCAACCTAAGATATTCATCGACAAACAAACAGTTGTCTTGACACCTGAAGTTACAACTGAGACTGATGAAGTTAAAGAAAAATCAAAGGAAGTGAGCCCAGAATTAAAGAAGTCAGTTAATGTGGAGGCCAAGACTAATAAGGAGTACCAACCTGCGATACCTTATTCTCAGAGATTGGCAGTCATGGAACCGTTTCTCCTTACCAGAGTAAATGTCAAGGAGTGCAACGCTGAAGCAAATCCCTGCAGTGGTAAGGTGATGGGTACACCCGATAATGAGGGTCAACATAATGGTGAATGTTTAGAGGAACCAGGTAAAAATTCTAATGTTGATGTTTCTGAAGAACTGAAGGTAACTGTTCTGACACTTTTTCCACAGAGACTGGTTCTTAAAGAATTGAATTTCTTGGAAAATATACTGAATAAAGATCATTTTTTGTTAAAACAAGGAAGACAATTTGCATATGTTTTGTCTGTGTTGGCCTTATAAGGTTTAACATCCTGTTTTAAGGCTAACAAACAAGTAGAACTTAACATGCTTTGTTTAAGTGATGTATTTTCAAGACTCAATGATGAATGTAAGGTTAAAGAATTCATGAAAGCTTATACTTCAAATAAGGATGATTATATTAAGCTTGAGGCATGGATTAGAACTTGAAGATTATAAGAGCATTGGCATTAAAGAAAAAGCTTCAAGAATAAAAACTCAAGTGATTAACATGGAAAGCTCAAAGTTTAATGAAGCTCAAAAGTTTGAATCAATAATGAAAGATCAAGAGAGATAAAGAATTGAAAGCTCACATCAAATTCAGGATCATTGAAGCTCGGCAATAAAGAGAACTTAAAGCAAAGAAGAATCAAATGAGTCTTTAGGACAAGCTTTGTAAGTACTTCAAGAATGGTTCAAATATGATTTTTCATTTTGAAGATCATTAGGAAAAGAGACTTAGAGACCTTAGTTTAAGTCTTGGAACATACTTTTTCAAAGCTAAACAAGTTAATATTCCAAGATAAATTAAGCAATGAAGAGAGAAATTAAAAATGTCTTAAAATGAGAAATAACAGGTTGACAGACGACTGTCAGTCTATGGACAGACGACTGACATATTAAAGGACTTAAACAAGTACGTAGAAATAGGACAGACGATTGTCAGGTACTTGACAGACGACTGCCAGTGACAACTAAGACGACTGGGTGTGTTTTGCCAACCGACTGCCACTCTTCTAAATGTTTAAAAAAAAAAATTGAGTTGTTCAGTAACAGACGATTGCTACCCTGAAGACAGGTGACTGCCACCTTTCTATTTGAAAATTGTATTTGAAATACATGGACAGACGACTGCCACAGAGCACACAATTGTCTGGCTCGCAGCAAAATTCAAAACACTCAACGAGCATATTTTTAAAATTTCAATTACTTGAAGCCCAAATTAATCTAAAACTTGGACCCTACTCCAAGTAAACTTGGGGAACAAGTTAGAAATCTTTTTACATCTATAAATACCCTCAAGTTACATTGATTTAGACACCAAGAATTAAATTCAGCAATTAAATTTCTCTCAAGCATTCTGAAATTCTAAAGGATCTCTATTGCTCACATTTTGCACAAAATATACTGAACTCTTACTGGTTTTCTCACTGAAATTGTACTTCAAATACTAAATTCTTTCATCTATTGAAAGAATCCTACGGTGAAAAATTTCTAGAGCTTCAATCTGAATTTCATATTGTGAATTTACTTTAAAGTATATTAGTTTCTAAATTGTTGTACTAATCAGCTCTTTGTGTGAGCAATTCTTTGTACACAAATATTTGATTTGTATTTTTTAGATTGATGATTCCAAAGATTATTTGGATTGTTGGCTAAGTAAGGGGATATTGCTTAGAGAGGTGGGCTCTAGCCTAATTCAAGGAGTGACCGAACGAGGGTACATTGTTTGGAAATGCGGGCTCTAGCCTACTGAAGGAGTGTGTAAAGGTCTGTTTTGCTATGTAAAGGAATAGGTTTAGTGAATCCTTTGGTGGTTTGCCAAAGGTGATGACGTAGGCTGGGTATAAGCCGAACCTCATAAAAATCTCAGTCTCACTTTTTCTTCCTTACTCTTTATTTTTCAGCAAAGTTTATAAATTGTGTGGATGCTTTATTAAATTCTGAATTCTAAGTGTTTGGTTGTTAAATAGATTAGAAGATAATTTGTTTTGGTTTGATCAACACTGATTGTGGAAATCGAAAGGGGCTATGTTGGTTGATCATCCTTAACTTATTAAATTGAAAGTTTATTTAAAAGCTGAACATTGGGAAGAAGTGTGTTTGTGAATGGTATGTTGAAAATCATATTGAAGAATCAAATCCTAGCAAGCATAAATTATCATTCACTACAGGGCTTGGTTCAAATTTATATTCACAGGACTTATATAAACAAATAACCATCTTAAGTTTTTACATTACATAAGTGCTGGATATTTTCATCTTGGTTTGGTTGTTTGCTTTCAAATTGTGGATGATTGGTTTGGTTACTTGGATGTTTACTTAGTTGTGTTGTTGATTGTATAAAAGAAACTAAGTTCTTGTGTGATTGACAAAGCTAAACAAATAAGTCAAGAATTGGTTAAAAGAAATAAAAGAAGTTTAAGAATTCTCAAAAGGAATTAAAAGAAAATTTTATAATCCAATTCACCCCCTTCTTAGGACTACACCTTAATTCTCAGTCTGGTACCTTAGAACGCATCGATTTATTTGAGGCTAACTTTTGTGTAGGTGACAAGACTGATTCATTGTGGCGACTCAAATTTGGGGACTCGTCAGTTCAATTTATAGACCTGCACCCACTAGATGAAATTCCTCTTGAGCCTCCTCCAAACATACTATAATATTTTTCATTCCTTTGTTTTTCATTTTGTTTTTTCTTACCTTGTTTTAGTTTATTAGCAGGTACATTTTCCTTTAGTTTCAGTTTTTCTTTTCCCTTACTGCTCTACCCAGGGACTCTTCTACTTCATTCATTATCATTCTTTTGCTTCTCTTTTCAAACATTAAGAACGATGCTATATTTTAGTTGAGGGGAGAGCATTTGTATGTGATATTGTGTGCTTCCATATGATAGAATTTCAATGTGAAAATTGCATGTGATGTTTGCATGTTGGTTAGGTCCACCTTTGGAGAAATACTGGTATTGAGCTCAGAGCATGCCGAATTTCTTATTTGTTAACGTTACATGCCATTTTTTTTTTCTTTCTCTTTTTAAGGATATGTAACATATAGGGTGTAGTGTAATCAAAATTTGAATCAAAAGAGAGCTTTATCCATTTCATTTAGTTGTAACCAAGAGAAGGATGTTTAAAGTCTTGATACACACACTACACAGGTTAGAAAACTTAGAACGACTACCTTAGATCATTTCTGATTGATATACACTTCAATTGTTTGAGACTCTAATGAACCATATCCTAATGACTTAAAAAAAAGAAAAGAAAAAAAAAAAGCTTGAAGCAAAGGAAAATAAGAAACAAGTCAGGGATCAGTTACAAAAAGAAGAA
Organism: Malania oleifera; assembly: GCF_029873635.1. Lineage (NCBI taxonomy): Eukaryota > Viridiplantae > Streptophyta > Magnoliopsida > Santalales > Ximeniaceae > Malania > Malania oleifera. The sequence goes on from NC_080422.1 coordinate 16,158,925, forward strand.
AAATAGAGAAAAAAAAAAAAGGAATAAAAAGAGGGAAACAATTTTGCATTGAAAATGACTACCTATTACCGAGGTCTTAACTAAACAAAAAATAGGCACCTTAGTATAGTAGCGTGACCTACTACCAGGGTCCTAACTAATCATGAAAGTGGGCGTCTTTTAAAGTGTAATAGTATGAAAGTCGCTAGTACAATTATTTTGAATTAGAGTAAGACCATGCGGTTGTCTCAGATTAATTGGTGTGTTTGAAATCGTTAATGCTTGCTGGTGGTCAATCTTGGAATTCTAATCCTCTCCTGTACACGTGAGCTTTGTTACACTTCATTATCTTGGTTATTTTACTAAATGGTATATAAATCTCTCAGTTGATACTTAACTTGGGTTAATCTGTGTTCTGTGTTCCTAAACTCATTAAGCATATTTCATGTCATGTAATTTTTATAAGTATTGGAGTTTTGGTTGCTTTTCCCCTGGTTTGATTGCATTCATGTTATTTGTTAGGAACTGACAAAACGTTAATTGAGGGGTGTGATTACGCGTCAAAGATGTGTAATTAGGCGTTTTAATTTATGCATTAAGAATTATATTTTTAACCCCATCAAACGATCAATAATATTATCACCCGTTGTCATTCTTGACTCCTTTACATTTTAGAAAATATTAGAAATGGTAAAGGAAATATGTTTTAAATGATGGAAAAATTTATACAATGTAATTTTATATGTCTATTATGCAAGGTAAGACTGCGTACTATAAACCCATCGTGGTCTGCCCCTTCCTCGAACCCGCATATACGGGAGTTTTGTGCATCAGACTATTTTTTTTTTAAATTTTATATATTCATTCTTATTTTGATGTGTTATAATTTGCAATTTTTCTTTTTTTTTTTCTTTTAAATGTAAAACTTTAGCTGCAAGCATTTTATATTTCATAAATTCCAAAAACGCCTAACACTCAAGATGTAAAATACAAATTAGAATTTTTGAAAATTTGTGAAATTGATAAAATTAAAAAACACATGAAATTCAACACAAATAATGAAAATATAGAATAATTCATGAATTTAACATTCAAATAAACATGAAATTAAATAAAACTCCAACATAAAAAATTTAAGGGTCAACGAATTTGATTTCAAATCAACAAATATGCTTCAAAATCACCAAGTTCAAAACACAACAAAACAAATTGCGGTTCCAACTAAAGCAATTTTAACAAAGATTTGTAAATATAATAAGAAAGTAGGGATGAAATTATGGTTTTGAATAAATGCAAAGTGGGGAAAAATATGCCTAACTTGCAATAATCACTTCTTCTATTGTTACTCAAATTACCCATTTTGTGCTGCATCTAAAGAGGAGAAAGAAGGAGGACGAGTTTAAGTCGGTCAAAGCTCACTAGTTTATTAAACGAGATTCTATTAAAACTTGTTACACCAAATGATAAGTTTTAGTCGCCACATCATCAAACACCATATATGCCTTCTACTGAGATTTTATTAAAAATTATTAAATCACACAAATGTTGGGCTTTTGTGGAGCCTAGTTGTGTTTTAATTTGAATGCTGACTCGACCCCTATTTAATTAGAGATTTCTATCCTAAGACTTAGTCCATGGAGCGAAGGCTTGGGCCGTAAGGTACAAGCCGTACTTGTGGGGGTCTGGGGGCAACGCCCTCGGGAAAATTTTGGAGCCTATTCGGAACGGAACTCTAGGCGCAACATATAAAAGGATTGCTTTCGGGTGATTAGGGTTGGTGTGGTTGTACTTGTAACAGAGCGAGAGGGAGAGCACTATATCGCCGTATTCTCTGTGTTTTCTTTCTGATAATATTGAAATCCCTGCAACTCCGTAAACGTAGGCAAAATTATCGAACCACGTAAATATTGTCTTGTACGTGTGATTGATTTTTCTTTGACATTATTTTTCTCTATTTTGTTTCTTACAGGTTTCAGGAATTTGTTCTTTATTCCCAACAACAAAGAGATTTGGTTAAAACTCATTCTATTTGGTATTATAAAATTTGGCAATCCATTTGGAAAAAAAAAGTTTAGTTCCAATGGTTTTTAAATAATTTATAATAAAATAATATTAATTTAGGGGAAAACTCCTTGGCCCCCGTTTCTTAAGAGTTATAGTCCGGTATCGGCGCAACACAAAAGGCCAGGGTGCAGGACGTTTCTGATGCCATGTGGCAAAATATAACTTGCTCATATCGTGACAGTATAATTTCCCGTTGCACGGGATTGACACCCACATATTTACTGAGTGGACAAATATTGAAATAACATCTCAGGAAATATTACTGTGTAGAACCGCTTACCACGTACGGTGCACCCCTCTGACAAAAGCATTCAACGTCAACACGAAAAGGAATCGAATCAGCTGACGCCCGAAATATCCACGCGGCCACTTTTTATTGGTGTACGAATCTCCGTTTATTCAAGTAGCTACTACACAGAATAGTGCCTCCCCCCAGTTTCATTTTTTTCTTCCGAAAATACCCGCACGAAAGCTGGAGAATCCCTTGACGATTCGCAGATTTATTTCCACCGTGCAAAACCCGTCTTCTCCACCAAATTGGTGACCTCACACTCAAAAAGCCCCCAAATCAACCTCTTCTCCCTCTCTCTCTCTCTCTCTCTGCAAAAATCTAGGGTTTCTCAGATCGAACTCAAAAACCCTAGTTTCCCCTGGAACTTGATCTAGGGTTCGGTTCGATTCTGCAAATTGTTAGGGTGGTTTGGAGGAGCTCTGGGCGGTTAGGATTTTGTTGTGAATTGTGTGAAAGGTGGGTTATTTTTTGGGTGTTTGTTTATTTTTTATTTTTTGGGAGGGGAGGTGATGGCGGAGGAGGAGTACGAGAGTGATCCAGAGGAGGCGAAGCTGTCACTGGCCATGCGGAGGAGGGAGGCCAGCGATGATGAGGAAGAGGGCGGTGAGGTTGATGCAGAGAGGTTTCCGCCTAGGAGGATTGATTCGAGGGTGGGAGTTGTGTCGGACGGAGAGTCGGATGGGCAGGGTGGAGTGGCGGAGTACGATGATGACGAGCAAGAGGAGGATGATGAGGAAGATATTGAAGACGAAATTTCTCAAGAGGAAGAGGAGGAGGAGGAGGATGGGGTAGAGGAGGAGGAGGAGGAGGAAGCGGAGGAGGAGGATGAGTTTGAGGAGAGAGGAGAAGGTGGTGGTGGTGATGGTGATGGTGATGGTCGTGGAGGCAGCTTTGGTGACGTGGAGGGTGTGGAGAAGGTGAAGGAATTGGATGGCGTGAGGGGAGTGGCTGGTGAGCCAGTGACAGAGAGTGGTGGGGCAGAGCAGGGTTTAGAGGAGGAGGAGGAGGAGAAGAAAGAGAATGAACCGTTTGCGGTGCCAACGGCAGGTGCATTTTACATGCATGATGATCGGTTCAGAGACAATGCTGGTGGCCGTCACAGGTATGGCCTTTAGTCTGAGCTTTTTCTTTTGGATTACATTAGTTAAAAAAAATTAATTCGACCTGCATTGCAAGCACGATGTTCATAGTGAAGTTGGATTGTCCTTTGTGTATGTGCATAGAAGCGGTTTATTTATATAATTCTTGAGGAATTACAAACCCACGCCTTTGATTACCTTTGGAATGATTGGGTACACTATAATCATATCAATTTTACTGGAATTTTGTGCACGAATAACTTAAAGTTTATTGAGTTGCATATCAACACAGTTATTGGGGTTCTTTCCAGCACATTTTGATTTTTGATATAATATTTGATTTTCTGAGGAAACTACATTTAAATAATTAATCAAATAATTTAAGCCCATTAACTTCATTATAATGTAAAATTTTGGCCATGGCTTTATTTTCAGTGAACAAGAGTTACTTACAACATGATTTACTACAGAAATTAGAGAGATTTATGTGTCAAACAAGAGGTTTAGTGTTAAGAAGAACATAGCATCAGCTTGTTTATTGAGAATCCCCAAATCATTATTTTGCTCACTTTTGGCTCTATTAATTCATACTTTTGAAAAGCAGAATCTGGAGCATGTAGATAGATTATGAATTTTCTGTATTGAAAATTTAATGTTAATGGAGTGAGGGTTGGAATTGTGGGATGTACAGTATTTTATTGTTTGCATTTATATTTCATAATAGTCATGAATCTTTTGCAACATTGTAGTAAATGCTCAACCTTCCATTGAAATTTCGAAGTGTTAAGGATTTGTGAGTAGCGGGTGCAAGACTAATTGAACAAAAAATTTATAATAAGTGTAAATATGATTATAGTTTGTGAATGGTAAATGGTCCAAGATATGTTTGTAATACTAATTTTTCTACTTATTATATTTTAAAATTGTGGAGATTTTCTAACCCTTTGAAATTGTTGATTCAACACATCGAATTATTTAAACAATAAAGTTTCTTGTACCCCAAAAAAGAATGGGGATGATTGAATAAATGACAAATTTGTCTACTTGAGAATAGGAAAACTACCTATATCTGTATGCAACACTGTAGTAAATGTTAAACCTTCCATTTAAATTTCAAAGTGTTAAGGATTTGTGAGTAGCAGGTGCAAGATTAATTGAACAAAAAATTTATATTAAGTCTAAATATGGTCGTAGATATGTTGTAATACCAAGACTTCTACTTATTTATTTATATATTTTAAAATTGTGGAGATTTTCTAACCCTTGGAAATTGTTGATTTAACACATCAAATTATTTAAACAATAAAGTTTCTTATACCCAAAAAAGAATGGGTATGATTGAATAAATGTCAAATTTGTGTGCTTGAGAATAGGAAAACTACCTTATAGAGTGTGTTTTTGTGTGTATACAATAAACAAGTGTAAGAAGATTCTTCAAATGATAAATTACATTGAACAAATGTTTTATAATTTTTTTTTCATCTACATGTAGATCTATTTCCAGCTCAATGTTGTAGGGAAACACAAAAGTATTGAAATATATATATTTTTTTGACAGAAGAAGAAGGCACTATTATTAAATTCAAAAGTTTGAGTACATGATTTAAGGGACAAGGGGTCCTCCTCAACTAGCTAGAAAAGCTGAAGTAAAAGCTATAAATAGCGAGGAAAATACCAAGATAGGAAAAAGTGAAACACACTATAAAAAAATTCATTACAAGACTACCGGCTTCCAATCTCTAGTGAGGTTGGACAGCAGAAAACCCCTAAAAAACTCAAGATGTGCACCCACAAGGAGGCTAGGAAAGTCACTATCCCACAGATGTCATGAACGAGTTGATTGGCTTCTGAAAATCCTATCATTCCTCTCTATCCACATGGTCCAAAGGATGGCAAAAACAGCCGCACACCATAGAAGGGCATTCGGCTCATTGCATTCACAACACATGAAGCATATATCAGGATATGAGCCTCATATGATCTTCTCCTCTATAACAGATTACAGTCCAGAATGATTTTTTGTTGACATGTTGTTTTGAAAATATATTGATTTTTCATTGCCATTAGTGGGAAAATATTGAAATCATACAGCATATTGTGAAGCTAGGGGGTGGCTGCCACCGTCACTCCACTGCATTTTATTTTACGAAATGTGAAGGAATTGGAAGTATTTGCTATGAAATGAATTGTAATTATGTTTTTAAAATCTTACAGAATACTAATCATATCAAATTGCATGGTGTTTGGAAGTACACATTTTGTATGGAAATTTTCCTTTGTATTGATCAATTTGATCTTAGTGTGGTCATTTTCCACCCTTGTTTACAAGTCAAAATTTTTTGTATAGAATAATGCTTTAACCTATCTCCACTGTATTTTATTTTATGAAATGTGAAGGAATTGGAAGTATTCGCTATGAAATGAATTGTAATTATGTTCTTAAAATCTTACAGAATGCTAATCATATCAAATTGCATGGTTTATGGAAGTACACATTTTGTACGGAAATTTTCCTTTGTATTGATCAATTTGATCTTAGTGTGGTCATTTTCCACCCTTGTTTACAAGTCAAAATTTTTTGTATAGAATAATGCTTTAACCTATTTTGAGTCTTGTTTAGGCGAACTCTTGGTGGAAGGAAGCTGTGGGAGTCCAAGGATGACAGAAAATGGGGGCATGACAAGTTTGAGGAGATGTCTTTGCAGGAAAGGCATTATGAAGAGGTAAATGGTTTAATGGTTGTCTTAACAGCATGAGCATTCTGGTCTATGAGACATTCCCCATGCCCTTCTTTTTTTTAAGCCTACAATTTCTTATGCTTGTTGTGTATATTTTTTAGGGTAAGAGAATTTCTAAAGGTAATTATCGAGCTCGTGGTAGAAATCGTGGTGTAGAACGGGGATATTCAAGAGGAAACAGGACTAAAGTGTACCCCAACAATAACAATCAGGGCCATGCACCTAAGGGTGTGAGAGGGCGGGGCCCCAGACGATATGAACCTCCTCCAAAAAACTACAGTGATGCTTCCCAAACACAAAACAGACAGTGAGTACACACTTTTGACTTTATGGAGCTTGTTGGGTTGTTTTTTTTGGCTTCTTAGGACATAAATATTTGTTATATAAAGATTGTGCTTTTTTTTTTCTAATAAAATTTTTTGGATGGATTTTTTTAGAACTGGAAGGTCTCTTGACAAATCTTCACAAACTAGCTCACAAAGAGGGTCAATGTCCACATCAAATGTAGAGCCTGATTCAATTCCAGCCAGAAAACAAATGTTTGCATCAAGTTTGAGTTCAGCTTCTCCCCCCTTTTATCCTTCTGGCTCTTCCAATAAGGAAATCATCCTAACACAGAAAAGGGATCTACAAGCTGGAGTTGCCAGCAGAAATCCTCGGACTCAGGTTATGGATGAGAGTTTCTCTGTGCCACAATCTAGTGCATTGTTGCGAGGGAAGAATATTGCTGATGCCATTAGCATGGACAAGCTACGTATTGATGATTCTGTTCCACCTCTTCCTGGAAAGCCTTCAACGAACATACAATTGCCACCATCAGGTTCCACATTAAGCAATGCTGCTCAATCTCTGCAATCTAGGGCTCAGGGAAGGGGTGTAGGGCATCCTGGGCAGATGAATTTTCAACTCACTCCTTCTCATAGCCAAGTCAGCAAAGCTCCTCCAACACAAGGCCATGCTGTTCAGCGAAGCCCTGTGCAAAGTCGTGTTCAACCCTCTTTGCAAGCTTCTGCTCAGCACTTGGGCCAACATTCCGGAGGGGGACTGCAGTCTTCCTCTCCACCCAAAGGATCTGTATCAATAAATTCATCTGAACCTGGAGAAATGGAATCTCCTCCTGAATCAAATAAATCCAAGACTGCATTGGTTGGAAAAGGAAAAGGTGGTGTTCAGGGAAGTGGAAGAGGATCTTTTCTCTACAGTGCACCCCAGGTTATGGGATCTTCAGGGAATATGGGTGGTGGTCATGGTGATCAAAACTTCCCTGCTTTTTTACCAGGTAACATTTTTATTAGATTGCATAAGAAATTATTGAAAGAAAGAAGAACAATGGGAAGGACTCTATGTAGTTCTATTCATTTGGGTTTGAAGCTCTCAGGTCAAGGTTTTTACTTAGTCAGAATTAATCCATTAATTATCTCTTAAAGGTGGTTTTTGTACTTCTTAAGCTGAGTAACAACTCGTTGGTTGTTTAATTTGGATCAATCGCAACATGTATCTTATGTACTGTCTGCAAAATAACAATTTATTCTGGTTCAATGGGCATAGTTTTTTACATACTGAATTGTTTTTTTGGGTCTATTTAACTCCGACTAGGTGAAGTACTGAGATTTATGCTGCTTATTTTTTGGTTTGTACTGTTAGTTTCTATTCGTGCTTATTTGTTGATTGGTTTGCATGCAGTTATGCAATTTAGGGGTCAACATCCTGGTGGCATTGGGGTTCCTGCTGTTGGCATGGCATTTCCTGGATATGTTGCTCAGCCGCAGCTTGGGTTGGGGAATTCTGAGATGACATGGTACGTAAATATTTTGACTTTTAAATTCAGTATGGTATAATTTTTTGTTTACTTCGTATAACTCCTATGTGCTTTAGGATAGTGATCATGTTGTACATTTAGAAAACAACCAAGTGGCTATCTTATAAAAGAGGAATCAACTCCTTTAATAAAGCAGAAATGATATTGTGAATCACATCTAACTTGGCCTTATATTAAACTTTTTAGAAAAGAGAAAAATTTATTAACAAAAAAGGAGGAGGTTACAAAGAAAGAAGGATGCAATGACATCCACAAAGCGACAGAATATACAAACAGTAATCAGACTATGCTTAGATGTCTATAACTGGTAGAATTGATTCATTGGCTGTAAGTTTTGGAATTGGAACTTTTTTTGTGTATCCTTTGAGCAAAACCAAGAAACTCACTTAAATGATGAACTAGTCAGGGGCATTCCTTCTTTGTCTTAGATTCAAAATTTAGTAAACCATTGAAAGACATAGTCTTCTGCAGGCATGCTGAGTGAACTTCTGCATTGCTATTTCTAGATATTGAATTTTTCAATGGGTAAACATGTTGAACGTGTATAACTGCATTAACTGGAGTCAACTCTGACTTTATAGTGCAACCAGTAGGACTTGGCTAATTATATGAATTTTTTTGGATCTTATTAATTTGACTAGAGATTTTATGTTTAATGGAATTTCAATTGTGCAACTTATTTCTTACACGCAGGATAACTAAAACTGACTAACTAAAAACACCCATTAACACTAACAACGAAATAAACGATTCTTCTATCCAGAAGTTAGTATTATTTCCTAAAATCAAATTAAATAATCTAATTTTTGAAGCTTTACAGAAAAAGTTATCATCATTGTAAAGCATATCATGTATCTATTAAAAAAATAGATAAATTGTGTCTCTTAACTACTAATAAGGTTTTGTGTCATCATGACATACTAGTTCTATTTCTAGAGTGGATAATCTGGTGGGTTTTTGTGCCCTTCCTGTCTTGTTCGAAGTGCTAGGCAGGGGTCAATGGTGGGTTCTTCTTAGTATGGCCCTTTTAGACCAATTCTTAGGAGTTCTTTCTAGGATGTGCTTTATTGTTTATTTAGTTTTTGTTCCCCTAGGTGGGTCTTTGGTGGGGATTCATGCTGTTAGGTTTCTAGGGGAGAAAAAGGGGGGAGGGAGGGTTACAGGAAGTATATAGCATTTAGACTTGCTTATTAGGGGTTGTGCTTTGAGAGATCCCCTCTTGGGCAATGCTAATTTTTCTTGGTTTGTTGGTGGAGCTAGAGTGGTTGCTAGTATGCTTGATAGGTTTTTGTTCTGTAGCGAATGATAGGATGAATCTCCCAATTTCTCTCAAACTGTTACTTCCCATACCTATGCATGATCACTTACCTATTTTTCTAGAATCTAGCAAGTTTTCTTGGTGTCCTACTCACTTTAGATTTGAAAGTATATGGTTGGATCATGTTACCCTACTGTCGTTGGTGAGGAATTCTTGGAGAGAGGAAGTGGAGAGGGGGTGGGAAGGGTTTAGGTTTGTGAGGAAGTTAAAAAATATTGGAAGGGAAGTTGTAAGAATTAGTGGGGAGGTTTTCGAAGATATTAGGATCAGAAAAATTAGCATTTTAGGTGAGCCGGACTTCTTAGATAGAAAGGAAGAACATGGTAGTCTCTTGGAGAATGAGGAGGTGAAAAAGGTCTTGTTGAAGAATGAGTTGGAGGATTTTATTTTCAAGTGAGAAGTTGGAGATAGAAGAACAAGTTTAAATAGGTTAAAGATGGTGACTGCAATTCTAGATTTTTCCATAGGCTAGCGAATGGGAAAATGAGGAAAATTTTGATTAGGGAACCAGATATGGGAAGGGGGGATTAACTATGATCCTAGTCAGATTGCCTTCGATACCACTGATTTCTATTCTAACTTGTGTTTTTAGTAGGATGCCTCTAGACCAATGATTTGAGGGTTTAGAGTGGGATATTATCTTTGGTGATCAGATGTCTTGGTTGGAGAGACCTTTTGAGGAGGGGAAAGTGATATGTGTGCTGTGAGGGACAATGTTCTGAGGCTGGATTGTTTTAATTTGACCTTTTGTCAAGATTGTTGGAAAGTGGTCAAGGGAGGCTCACAGAAGGTCTTTAATGAATTTTGTTGGAATGGGATTCTGACCAAGAGTATTTATTTATTCCACATTCATTAATTTGATATGGAAGAAGGGTAAATCTATCATGATCACAGATTATAGACCCATTTGTCTAGATTTTTGTGTGTATAAGATTATCACTAAAGTATTAGCTAATAGATTGAGTACAGTGCTTGATAAGACCATTTCTAAGGTTCAAGGTGTGTTTCGGGGGAGGTAGACAAATAGTGGATGCTATTTTGGTAGCTGATGAGGTGGTAGAGGATATTTAGAGGAGAATGAAGAAGGGTTTTGTATTTGACTTGGATTTTGAGAAAGCCTATGACAGAGTTAGTTGGAATTTTTTGGATAAAACTTTTGCAAGGAAGGGGTTTGGAGAGAGATGGCATTGTTGAATGGGTTGCATGTGTTAATGTGTTCTTTTTGTTTATAGTGAATGGTGAACCTAAATCTTGGTTTAGTACCTTGAAGGGGGATTAGACAAGGGGATACTCCCATTTTTTATTTGTTTTAGTGGTTGATGTTTTGAGTAGGATGGTTGAGAGGGCAGTGGACAGGGTTAGGAGTCTAGTGAAAGGTCTAGAAGTGGGAAGGGGGAGGATGTTGGTTTTGCTGACGGCACCATTTTCTTTTTAGATGACCCTCCTCCTTTTATGAGTATTTTGTATCTTTTCCATATTTTTGGGAGGGTTGCTAGGCTTAACATTAACATGGAGAAGAGTGGTCTAGCTGCTATTAATGTGTATGCTGAGTGAACTAGGGAGTTGTGTTCTGTTGTGGGGTGTGGTTTGTTGGATTGGCCCTTGTCATATCTAGGGGTTTTGGGGGGGGGGGGGGATCCTAAGTCTGGGAACTTTTGGAACCTGGTAGTGTAAAGGGTGGCCAAGTGTCTAAATGGTTGGAGGGTTTTTTTTTTTTTTTTTTTTGTCCTAGGAGATAGAATTACTCTAATCCATGCTTATCTGTCTTGTGGCCTGTTGCCTTATTTGTCTACTTTTTAAAATTCTTGTGGGGATTGCTAGTAAGATTGAGAAAATTACGAGAGACTTTCTGTAGGTCGGGGTCAAGGGTTAGAGGGATCATTTGGTGAGTGGGATGTTGTGTAAAGGTCAAAATTGGAGGATTTGGATCTTGGAAATTTAGCATCTAAAAACACTGCCTTGCTAGTTAAATGGTTTCGTCGTTTCCCTAGAGGATTCTTCTCTTTGGCATAGTCATTAAAATCATGTTTGGTTTAATGAGAATGGGTGGGATACCAGTTTGGGATGTGGATGTTCTTTGGAGATCTATCTCTCAGATTTACCCCCTATTCATCCCCCATATTAAACATTTGGTAGCAAGGCATTATTTTTTGTTGTTAATTTGGATGGTCCTTCACCTTCTCGGGATTTTTATTTTCTGAAATATCTTAATGATAGGGAGTTGGACAAGCCCTCCTCTTTGTTGATTTTGTTGAATAATTTTTGTATTTCTTTGGGAGTGGATACTCGTTCTTGGTTGTTGGATCCTCTGGGGCTGTATACTCTTTTTGTGAATTCTTGACCTGCTCTAGTTCTTTTTTTATTTGGTTGGTTGTGCTTAGTAGAATCAATACCAATAACTTGTTGAAGTCTAGGAGGCACTTTCTCCTGATGTTTGTGTGCTTTGTCATAGAAACAACATCCCATCTTTTTCTGTATTGCGACTTTGCCTGGAGGGAGTGGAATAAGTTATTTGATTTATTGGGAGTGGGTTGGGTTTGCCCAGATGCGGTGAAGTACTTTTTGGCCATTTCATTTGTGGATTTTGGAAGGAGAAAAGACAGGGCAGCACTTTGGAGATGCGTTCATTTTGCAGTTCTGTGGGGGTTATGGGTGGCTAATGCACACATCTTTTTAGGGAAAAGTTGAATTTTTTTTTTTTGCTGGTTTGGAAGATTTGGCTTTGGTGTGTTGGTTATGGGCAGGGTTGTTAGAATTGGGATGCTATGAAGGATTATTGAAGGGGTTTGCAGGATCAGATCATAGAATTGGATCGAGGATTGTAGGATTCTACTTACAATGTAAGTTAAGTATTAAAAATTTATGTGTGTTGAAATTTATGACGATTCTTAGGACTAAAAACTTGGTGTATATATGCGAAGTTACAAACACATTATAGGAATGTAAGCTATTAAAAAGCTTCTCTGCTTTTCTGCCAGTTTAATTTAGACTATTAATCACTCATCAGCCATCTCTCAAGAAGTACAAAAATTCAAAATTCTGAATCTCTAACCATGAGAAGAAGAAGGAGAAGAAGGAAATACAAGAAAAGAATCAATTAATCAGTTAACAGTTGGCGCTGCTGTTTGTTGAAATTAGGAGAGAATTCGAGGAAATTCAGATTCAAGAGCTAGCTCTTGGGTTATTGAAGGTCTGACTCCAGAGCTCTCTACATATGCAAGATTGCATTAAGGAACCCAAGAACTTTGCAAGCTTATCAAACTCGAGAGGAACATAACTGATCTAAGACAAGAAGGACTCAAGAACTGCAAACTGATTGAACAACAAAAAACTCTGCAAGAAGTTACCTAAGAAAACCAGAGCTGATTGAACAAGAACAGCTGTGCAAGCTTATCAAACAAGAGCTGAAAAAATTAAACTACTGCTACTGCCGAGAGTTCCCTGTGAGCTGGATCTTCTTCCATTTGAGCTGTTGAGAGATGAGTTCTCTGCAACCTGCTGCTACTGGGATGAATATAAAGTAAATAAATCCATGTGCTATTTTGCCTTAATTGGAAAGGTTGGGCCAAGCCAAATGGGCTAACAGAGCTACAACACAAAACTATCAGGGCAAGAAAAATGCATCTTGGGCCTCATTTTTAAAGCCCAGGAACAAGAAAAGGGCAGTCCAGTTCACTAAGTAGAATTTGGTACAATCCCAAGTAGGATCTCGGTTCTATGATTTTCAACTTGCCAGTCTACCTGATCCTGAGTCTGTACACAATCTGGATTGCGTGGGTTGTTGGCTTGATTTTGTGTGTTGTGGGTTTTTTGTTTGTTTCCTTTTCTTGTTTTTTTTTTTTTTGACTATCTGGTTTGTTTCAGATTTTTTTTAGGGGCTAAGGAGATGTCTTATTCTCTTTTTTGTGTTATACAAGGCATACTTGGGACTGAGAAAATATTTATAGGAGGAGATATAAATGGACACGTTGGAAGAGATAATAAAAAATATGAGAGGATACATAGAGGATATGGATATGGAGATAAAATGAGTCTGGAGAGATGATCTTAGATTTCACTATGTCATATGATTTTAGTATAATGAATACTTGCTGTAAGAAGAGAGAAGAACACTTAATAACCTTTAAAAGTGGACAAAATAGAAGTTAAATAAATTTTTTTTTTTTTTTTATCTAGGAGGGTAGATCGTTTATCATGCAAGAATTGTAAAGTTATTCCAGGTGAAAGCCTAATCATGCAACATAGAGTCTTTTAGTGTTAGATATATGTATTAAAAAATGGAAGAAAAATGATAAAATAAACCAGTGTAAGAGAATTAGATGGTGGAACCTAAAAGGAGAAAGTATAATAAAATTTAAAAATAAAATGATCAAAGATGGGGATTGGACCATAGAGGATGAGATAGATACAAATACTCTTTGGAATGGATTAGTTAACTCTATTAAAAGATAGCAAAAGATATTTTAGGTGAATCAAGGGGAAGATTCTCGAATAGCAAAGAGAGTTGGTGGTGAGATAAAGATGTACAAAAAATCATAAAGACAAAAAGATTAGGTACAAAATAAGGGGAAAGAGATATATTTAAACTTGCTAATGCTAGAGAACGGAAGAGTAAGGACTAAGGAAATGTAAAATGTATAAAAAGTGAGGATGATATTGTCTTGGTTAAGGATGAAGACATTAAAGAAAGATGGCGAAGTTACTTTAGTACATTGTTTAATGAAAACCAAATAGAAGGCTTAAACTTAGAATTTTCAAATGAGGAAAAGACTAAAAATATGAGATTTATTCGTAAGATTAGAGTTAACGAAGTTAACTTTGCACTAAAAAAGATGAAAAATGGGAAAGTTATGGGACCAGATAACATCCCAATTGAAGTTTGGAAATGCTTAGGTGATAACGGAATTATATGGTTAACTAATTTATTTAATACAATTGTAAAAATTAAGAAAATATCAGATGAATGGAGGAAAAACACTTTAATACCTCTATACAAAAATAATGGAGATATTCAAAATTGTAATAACTATCGTGGAATTAAACTTATGAGTCATATGATGAAACTATGGGAAAGGGTATTTGAACAAAGATTAAGGTTAGAAACGAAGGTCTCAGAAAATCAATTTGGTTTTATGCCTGGGAGATCTACCATAGAAGCTATTTATCTTTTAAGAAGATTAATGGAAAAGTTTAGGGAAAAGAAGAGGGACTTGCATATGATATTTATTGACCTTGAGAAAGCATATGATAGGATACCTAGAGAAGTTCTGTGGTGGGTTTTAGAAAAAAAGGGTTTATGTAGTAGGTATACCGATGTCATTAAGGATATGTACAATGAATTAATGACTAGCGTAAGGACTATAGATGGAGAAATTAGAGAATTTCCAATCACCATAGGTGTACATCAAGGATTTGATTTGAGTCCTTATCTTTTTTCTTTAGTGATGGACCAATTGATTAAGAGTATTCAAAAGGAGGTTCTATGGTGAATGTTGTTTGCAGATGATATTGTATTAATTGATGAAACTACGGACAAAGTAGAGGCTGAGTTAGAATTATGGAGAGAAGCTTTGGAATTTAGAGGCTTTAGGATAAGTAAAAATAAGATAGAATATATGAAATGTAATTTTAGTAATGATAGGAGGAATATTGGAGACAAATTTAAACTTGAAGATGAGGAAATAAATAACACTTGTAGATTTCGATACCTTGGACTTACTATGCAAGCTGAAGGAGAAATTGAAGATGATGCAATGCATAGAGTTAAAGTAGGTTGGGTAAAATGGAGAAGTGCTTCAAGTGTGCTCTGTGATTGTAGAATACCCTTAAAATTGAAAAGGAAGTTCTATAGAATAGCTATAAGACCAGCTATGCTATATGGATCGGAATGTTGGGTGATGAAGAAACATAATATCCAAAAAGTAAAAGTTGCCGAGATGAGAATGCTTAGATGGACGAGTGGTATAACATTAAAAGATAAATTAAAGAATGAACATATTCGTGGTAAGTTAGGTATAACTCCTATAGAAGATAAGATAAGGGAGAGACGACTCAGATGGTATGGACACTTGCAATGTAGGCCACATAGTGCATCTGTGAGGAAGAGGGAATTAGTTATTGTGGGGGGCAGTAGAAGGGGTAGGGGTAGACCTAAAATAAATTGGGAGGAGATAGTAAGGATTTAATATCCTTGAATCTATCAAAAGAAATGGTCCATGATCACATAAATTGGCGGAAAAGGATTCATATAGCCAACCCTACTTAGTGGGACTAAGGCTTGGTTTTGTTGTTGTGTTGTAATGAATTTTCTTCTTTTGATGTTGAAAGAAAAAACATGATATGCATCCACCTTTGAAAATAAAAGCATTGAACCTTTAGACGTGTTAAGGTGAATGACTCAATTGAAAGTTCTCTGGGAACTTTTCCATCCCATATTATTGTCTTTGCAGTAGTTGAAGGCACTTGTTTTTTCTCTAGAATAAAGCTCTTTTGAAAAAATGGAGTCACCATGTGAGAAGAAAAAATTATAACAGGACACATTATAATATCCTAAAAACAATTTAACAGTCAACAAAGAGACACACTTTCTATGTGATTAATCCAGCGAGGCAATTCAATTTTATACCCAAAAGCAATCTGTGTGGGTTTCCATCCATTGCATAGATTCTTAACATAAATTCTGAAATTGGCAAAGAAAATATGCTTGTAAATGTATTCCAACTATGCAATAAGAAGGTAGCCCACATATGCTATGTTGATGAATGAGATCTTTAGTGGCAAAAACAAATTTGCTTTCAAGAAGGTTCATGCGAAAATAATCCTCTCTATGCATTACTTTCAAATGGACATTGCTTCCATACTATTAGAATCTGACTTTGCCACAATTTTACACACAAGCCTTACCTATGAAGCCTTTATACCGCACAAGCCCCACCTGTTAATGACTTAGGCTGGCATAAGCTTGAGAACTTTCAGCATTCTTATAAACCCAACATCAAGTTATACAATAAACTAAATTATCTGGGTGTTTGATCTTCTCAATACTCATCAATTTGAACACTTCAACTGCTCGGCTCATCATTATTTGAAAGCTGAAACTGTTTCTTAGCGAATAAGAAGTAAAGGAAGAAGGCAATGTACAATCAATTCTCAAGTATACCCATCGCACAAATAGCACATTAATTCTCAAAATTTCTCAAAAGCTACATGTTCCTATGAAACTTAAAGATCTGAGCATAGACCATGGTTGTATCATTGTCACAAAAATCTAATTCCACAAACAAAAACCATTAAAAATGGAGTAGAAGTAGAGTGTGCAATCGGTTGTTTCAGCCACAAAATTAACATAACTGAATTTTTTTGTGCAACTCAAATATGAACCAAGCTGCCACTTTTCATATACAACTGAAACTGAAAACAACTGAAATTGGTTCAAGAATTTAAAGAACTGAACAGACTTAATTTTTGTGTTGTCACCTGTGTCTTAAAGTAGATGCCACTCCCCTTTCAGTTTCTTTTAACTAGTTTCTCTTACCCATCTGGTGGTGGATGTGGATGTGGATGGAGGCTTGGTGATGGGAGCATGGTATTAAATAATTACGTAATGGAAAATCAGTTCGACGATACCATGACAGGTCGCATTAGCATTGAGCATAAAATTCACATGGGTAATGGCCATTATGGAACTGTAACGGCCCGTAATGGCCGTTACACTAACGTTACGGCACGTAACGGTCGTTACAACACGTTATGGCTGACAGCTCCTTTCACTACTGTGTGCGTATTGTGTGTTTCTCCATCGTCTAGCTTAGATCTCCTCATTTGAAGCCTCCAAAGAACTGAAAAGCTGCTTTGAAGCCTTCGATTTGTTGTGCTCTGGCCTCCGCACGCTGAGTTCCTTCCCTCTTTCACTTGAATCACTTTTCGTTTCCTTTGTACAGCTTTGATCTATTGATCTGAAGCTTCGAAATCCCCAAAATCAGCTTCAATTTTTGCCTAGAAGCCTTCTGATTTTTCCCTCTTCGTCATTCGTCCAGCGTAAGAACCCAAAAATCAGCTTCGAATCTTCAAATCCTTCGATTCCTCCATTCGAAGTCGCCATTTGAAGCCTTCGATTCCTCTAGAATTTGGAGGCTTGCAGATTTGCACCTGCAG
Source organism: Malania oleifera (assembly GCF_029873635.1). Lineage (NCBI taxonomy): Eukaryota > Viridiplantae > Streptophyta > Magnoliopsida > Santalales > Ximeniaceae > Malania > Malania oleifera. The sequence goes on from NC_080422.1 coordinate 16,176,368, forward strand.
CAGCTCTCTTGCAGCTTCCGTCAGGACTCGGGAATCGGGAGTGGGTAACTGGGTATGTTTGTTTCTTCACTCTTCAGTCTTCACTTCAGTTCTACTTGCAATTGTAAATTACTAATTTATTATAAATTAATAATTTAGTTTGTTTTATAATTTCAATTTATACTTTATATTTATTATTTAATTAGTATGTAAATTTGTTATGATTGTATAAGAAGAATTTATTAATTAAAATAAAAAAATAGTATAAAATTATTAAAATATAAAATTTATAGAGTTACTTAGACTCTTAGAGAGTTAGAACTTAGAACTTAGAAACTTAGTACAGATTTAGTAAAAAATTATTAACTAATATTCTTCATATTTATTTATTTTTTAATATCTTGACATTTAGTAATTTAATATTAGATCTACAATTTATAATAAATTCTAATTTCTACACAATTAGTCAAGTCTCAACTCTTTCATGACTCAAGTTCAAGTACACTACCATTTAAATAATTAAATTGTAAGATTTATAATTCCATATTTATTTTGTTAAATTGTAAATTGTAATATAAATTATTGTATTATATATGTATAAATCAACTAAAATTTTTAATAGTTAGTAACTTAGAGTTTAAATTTAATCCATAATTTATGTAATATTAGTATGTAATTAACTAATTAATTAATTATGTACCATTTTATTTTTAACTTATTGTATAAAGATGATAAATTTTTTTTTTAACTTGTGTAGAAGTCATCTAATCAAGCACCAAGAATCCAAGATGCCAATCATTTTTCAAATTCATGTATGTGTATATTGAGTATTGATTCTATTGACTCATTTTTAGTAATTTATGTCTTTAATTAATTGATTCTTCATTTTAATTACATTTCTACATCTTTTTACCCATTAAAGTAATCCAAACTATAAAAAAATATGCCTTTTTTTTGTAGACAGCGCACTAAAATTAATATAAAAATCATAATGCCTATTAAAAAGCATTTGTAGGTTGAATGAAAGCCTTCAAAATTCATTAAAAATCATGTATATTCATGCTTATTTTTCGATTTTGGCATGGTTGTGCATGCATGAAAAAAATTCACGACCATTATGCCCACTTCCCGTTATGTGACACCTGTGTCTCTCGTGTCCTGCGACACCTGCAACTGTTACGCGACGTTACCCGAGACCGCGATTTCGAATCATGGATGGGAGGAGCATCCACATCAATTGATCTCACAAATCTCACCTTCCCTTGCCTCTGCTGTAGATAGATGATGCGCCAATTATTCAATTGATATCGATTCTCATCCTCTGTTACCTGAAACTATCTCCCACCCTTTAAATTCTTCATTGATATTGCTCTCTACATATTTTAAGAAATTTTCCTTTATGATCTGAGAAGAGAAATTTAAACATTTTCATCCCTCGCCTCTGTTCAAGGTCTGCTCGTGGTGATGGATCAGAGCAGCTTGCATCTCCCACAAGGACGTTCTTTTTTTAATTTTAAGTCACCCATATCGGAACATATATAGTGGTGGTGATGGACCTGGTTGTTAGAAGTGGGTATGGAGGCTGAGTGCAAACTTTCAATGGTGCTGGGCTTAAAGAACTAATTGGAGAAGAAAATTGAGAGTTGAGATTTAGCTGAAGAGGAAGCTAGGTTCGGTTTCTTCAATTGATTCAGTTCTAAGCTAATGAATTTAAAACTGAACCAAATAAATTTTTGGTCATAATTTTAGCATCAAACCGAACTGTTTTTGCTTACTTAACTGAACTGTTTAGACTGAATTAATTTGGTTTGGTCGGTTATTTGGTTTAAACCAATTTATGCACAGCCCTAAGTAGAACAATACATACTAAATCCATGCTAAAAAAATATTCAAAGAATGGGAGCCTATTGAAGTCTGAAAATAAACTAGATCTTTTATTATTCTAAAAGCTCCAGCTTTGGAATTGTGGTGTATAAAAGTAAAACTACGGAAATCACAATAAAAAATGCAATAAGCAAGAAAAATCCAAACCATGGTTTTTAAGGATGTTACGATATGTTTAGGTGCTTGAATATCAGGCCGTGGATTTGGATTTGTGTGTTTAGATACATGAAGTAATAAATTATATTAAGTTCTGTACATTATTTCTCTATCAGTGTATTTCTTCTTTTTAGATAGAATAAATAGGGCAAAAAACATCACCTCCTCTGACGTTTGGTGAAAACATCCTCCAATAACGTTTGGAAAATTCCGTAGACCACACCTGAGGTTTGGAGAAAAGATGTGGACCTCCCTTGAATTTTCAAAAATTCTATGGACCTCTCTTGAGGTTTAGAAAAAAGACATGGACCTCTTTTAATATTTGGTCAAAAGACAAGCAGGAAAGGGGTATAAGTGTCCCAAAATCAAATGTCAAGGGAGAATTGTGGAATTTTTGGAAACCTTAGGACAGGTTAGTGTCTTTTTCCCAAGAGACAAACCTCTAAGAAATTGAAAGCTGAGGTGTGAAATTCACTCCTAAACATGATGCTAATGTTGTTTGTGTTAGATGACATTCTGATGTGATCAAACATTCATGTGTACAAAAATGTGAACCATTTTCTTCGATTAATTCATATAAGTCCACTAAGGGACATCCTGACGATTAGAGCTTGGAATTCATGTTTGAGGTCACGGTTTAAACCTTGGAAGGGAGTAAGAAGTGGTGTTGTTGGGTGGGAGGCTGGGCTACATCTTGTTACATAGCACAATACCAGTGGGCCTCTGATGAGCCAAAAAAGAAAATTTTAAAAAATCTAAGCACAACCACATAAACCCACACACACACACACACAAGGCCATGAGAGAGAGAGAGAGAGAGAGAGAGAGAGAGAGAGAGAGTATGAACTTCCAATGTTGAAATAAAATCGAAGCTCAATGTTGAACTTTCCAAATTTTGTGTAAATGAACAGCGTATGAACATAATCCTATGTTAGAACATCAATGCTTATTCATGCCTAAATTTTAAAAAGTTGAACAAAATCTAATAGTAGTGGCCATTTGGTATCATTATCAAAAATTATGAAAATGAAAACTAGAAATAGAATGAAATAGGAACTAAAAACTACAAACGAACAACCTCTTTAATATTTCCAAAACTAAAACAAATTAAAACCTAACTCATGTTTATTTTTGACCTTGAATTAAATAACAATTAGTAATATGATTAAGATAATGAAAATACGTATAAAATATTATAATAAAAATAAAAATTAATTAGAATTGTTTTCTTTAATTGTTATATTTTTGAACTCATGTTTTAGAGTTCAAAGAAACATCTTATTGTACATAACAATTGAAAAATTGTAAATGATTTTTTGAATGATTTTTATTATTTTTTAAAATTTTAGAAATTTCATTGATACTTTGATTATGTTCTAAATTTACAGTCATTTTATTTTAATTTTAGTTCAAATTTTTTTATAAAATGGAGGACATGGAAGTTAATTTTAGATATTGAAGTATTCTATAAAGCTGTCTCAATAATTGAAAATTATAAAATTTGATTTTCAATTTTTGCAAAAATTGTCCAGAGAGACAGAAAACAACAACATAAACAAGCATGTTGTTATAACCCTTTTTTTTCCTACATCAACAAAAACAGGCGGAAGCAATAAGGAGGCCATTAATTTTTCAACATCATATCAGTGTTATAGAATGTAATAAGTTAATAGAAGAGCTAGAAAGGCATCTTTTTCTTCTTGTATGTTATCTCTGCTACTTTCTCATGCCAATATATGTGGCTTGAAAGTTATTTTGATATTATAGAACTGTACTTAGATATGGCTAGATAAATAAATAAATGAGTAAATTATTAAGTGGAATTAATTTGGTATTACGTTATATGATTTAGAAGCATTATCAATGTTTAGATTTGAAATGAATGATAATACATGAATTTTTCTTAATAATCAATGGTTAAAAAAACCAAAGAGTGAGGGATTCCCCACCAAAACCTAGAAGATTCCACATACCAATCCTGTTAAAAAAATTGTTGAAAACTATATGGTGGATAACTTGATATGCTCCAATGCTGCATTAGCATGCTATGCATGTAGCATGGATGTTGCTGTAAAAGAGCTGTTTCCATTGATATTTGTTGTGTAGTATTCAACAGGGGAGCCATTCAATTCTTGAAAAAGCTAGTAGCTGACAACCATATCTGTTCTGGTGGTGGATAAATTAATTATTATTCTCATATTTGAAAATAATTGATATGTAGGCATTGTCATAAGTATGGAGCTAACATTCAACTTGACTCAAATAAAATAAAACTATAGATTTTGCATAAAAGATACTGCTGGGGAGATAGAGGATTGGTCTGTGCACACACACATGCATGTCGAGAGAGATTACATGCCCTGGGAGTTGTATACGCAAGAAGCCCACTATACTTACATAAATCTCTTTTTTGTGCTTCATTTTTGTTTCTTCGCTAAATTTGAGCAAAAAGTGAATGTCATTTTGCATTGTGGATTGTATATATTCCATTATGCAGATGTGTTTGTCTGGTTATATACTTTTCATAGGATCAATCTAGTTGTCTTTAATGGGGAATATATTCATTGTCTTTGGTCATACACTCATGAAGTATCACATAACTTAATTTGCACACATTTTGACTATTTTTCATCAATTGGTTCATTTATTGCTGAAATTTTAATGTGCCTGGTTTTATTATGTTGTTCAGTTTATTGCAACTTTGTTAAAAATTTAGCGATGAATCTGTGTATCCAAACTTATTTTTAAGGGGAAAGGATATAAAAATAAGTGGTATATGATACTCTTCATGTCTGGGATCTTTTTGTGCATAGGGATTATCCAAAGTTAAGAATGGATTTTGGTGAAGCTATGAGCATACAAATTTGAAGCTTTTGAGATCTAGTAATTTCCATGCTTTTCAAAACAATATGCACGTGCAAATTAGAACATATAAATATACCAGACCGTATCTTCAAAACCTTCAAACTTTAATTAATCATTGTTTTGATGTTGATAACTTGTGTATCAAGTGGTTGAACTTTTTTAAGAAAATATAATTTTTGTTTGATACATGCGTGCATGTGGAAAACAGTCTACAAAAAGCACCCAAAAAACAGGGGCAGCAAAGCGGAAGAGGATTTATAATAGAAACAGAAAAAATAGAGGAACATAATTGAGTAACAATAGAAGTGCCTAAATCCACAGGAAGATCATCTGTAACAGAATTGATTTGGGTAGCAAAATTTTCAAGCTGCTTTTATCACAGGTTCAACCTTCAAATGAGACTTGCACCATGATCATCAATCTCAACACATGCAAACCACCACTATGTCCCACAACCACAGCCACAACCACAGAATCAATGCATTGTAATCCATCATCAATAAATCCTCCACAACATCAATCAACTGTACCAAAAATTAATATCAAAATGCCAAAAATTAACAGCGAGAGTTTATTAACAAAAAATGCAAAGAGATTGAGGGAAGAAGAAGAATTAAAGAGAGAAAACTGAGCATACCTCAATGGCCCTACCACACTCGGCTAATCTTCATAAAAATTCCAATCCACGGATTCAATCTCCACCTCTGTTGCCATTGTCACTTGCAAGGGGGAGAGAGAGTGAACAAGGGACATTGGGAAACTTATGGAATGAAAGAAAACAATTGAGAATTGAACACCCTAAAAAACCCATCTCAATTAATTATTTATCCTAGTATAAGGAAGGCAGAGTGGTAGTTAAAAGATACACATAACTTGGGATTTAATTGGGACTTCATGCATTTTTATATTAATATGACTCACCAAAAACAAAAGTTGCATGCTAATTTTAAGAAATGCGAATTTTTTTTGGGAGAAAAAACATTTTTGCCTTCCATGAAATAGCTTCCTAGTGAGTTTGAGATTTCAAATATTTCTTTTCAGCTCACCTTTTCTGTGAACAGCAGTAATTTAGAAATTGTTATTGAATATGATTGTACGGGCAACAGGCTTCCTGTTTTGGCGGGTGCGGGTGCTTTAGGTGCGGGTGCTTTAGGCGCGGGTGCTTTAGGCGCAGGTGCTCTAGGTGCGGGTGCTCTAGGTGCAGGTGCTCTAGGTGCAACGTATTGTTCACCCTATATTGCTGTTGATGGTGCTTATCATGCTCGATCATCAGGGCAGACATCTTCTGCGGGTGCCACCAGGTTAGTAGCATGTTTGCCAGTAGTTTGGTAATTTGGTTTTACTACTATGATATTGTTATTATTGTGACTTTTTTTCCCCCTATTTTTCGTGGGGTCTGTGGTGCCCTGATAATAATTTACTCCTCTGCTTGCATGACTTTTAAGTTTTGTGTTAATTCAATGGTCAATTCTTTGGTCACATGCTTCAACATGTTTTCTCAAATCACTTCAGTTATAGTCACCCGTTCTTTCCATCTGATTGGGGCTCATTTTGAGTATTCAAACTCTTAAAAACATGTCTGATTCAAGTTGATGTCTGATTAGGGAAGGTTTGTTTTCTTTTTCATTTTTATGTTGTTTGAATGGTAAAAATTTTGTATTCTTTTGCAGCAAGGAAAATACAAGCAGCAAACCCAACAATGAATGGAAGTCTTCACAGCGACCTGGTAAGACGTGAGCTAAATTTTTAATTTTTAATTTTAATTTATTTTTTATTTTTTATTTTTTTAATTATATTCTTTATTATATTTTTTTTGCTTTTGCACTTCGCTTTAGTTCCTCACCATCAGTACAATAAAAACTAACTCATATTTTCCTCAGAGCTTATGAGTGATGAATTTGGGCAACGGCAGAATAAGCCTCGCAGGCAAGTATAAAATTTGTCTTAGGAACTGAAAGTAAAGCATGTCACAGATTATTCATAACTCCCTCCTTCTTTGGCATATTTTTCTCAATGACTTAATTTTTCATTTCCATGCAGATATTCTGAGATGAATTTTGGGCAGTGATGTAGTAAAATTGAGCCTATTCAAATAAGCAAATGGAGGTCAATTCTGTCCCGTTTGAACTTGTGTTATAATGAAATTTCAGATTTCTGAGTTTTTGTTTTTTTTTTTGCTACAGGCCTTCTTCCAGGCCCTTTGTGATCTCCAGTTTTTGTTCTGGAGCACTTTGGGCTGCATCTTTTTCCCAGATTCTTTGGTAACCACTCTTGCTTTTAGCTTTGGTTAATATTTTTCTTGTATGTTTCACATTTTTAATATCTTAATGATGAAGTTGTCAGAATCATGTTAATTGAACCATGAAATATTTGAAATTGTTTTTGACCTAAAGCCTTGATATATGAATTAAGGAAGTGTACATCAAAGTTCTGCTTTGAATCTAGTTTCCATTTTTATACACTGGTAGCTGTTGCAAAAATTCCCCCTGGTTCCTCTTATGTTTTAATTTCTTTTGTAAGTTATGTGTTTTTGGCTAGAACTTGTTGTCCATGTATTTTGCCCTACACAATTTTAGTTGTCATGGAGAAGCATGCTTTTGGAACATGTGCATCGTTGATTATGTGTGCCTATATGTAATATATTCAAGCATCCATCAGAAATTTATGTGCTATATTTGCATGTACATGTGCTAGAGAGAGGTTAATTCTTGAGATGTATTAGCCACTTTATTTTGGGTGTGTTTTTGAAGAATTTATGAAATTCAGGAGCATCTTCAAAAATGACTTGCTGTTAGAGTGTTTTCAGAATTTTGGGAATAGTTTGGGGTGCTTTTGTCGTGCTTCTGAGCTTTGTGAGTTAAAAAATTTATTTGCATATATATATGATAAGGTTATGTTATTATACTAGTGCACATATGGCTGTAACTTAACAATTTAGTAAAGAACGAATACAAAAAAGGACCAAGTTTAGCAATGTTATGACTTAGCTCTTGACCATCTTCATTGCATTACTTTTTCCAGGTATTTGAAAACCACCAAGTCATTAGGTTTTTTGGTTTATATTTTTCAGGGGGTAGGGCCATAGGGGTGTGTGTGGGTGTGGGTGTAGAGGTAAACACTGTTTAGCTGAACTAGTGGGAAGTAAACCAAATGCTAGGGCTATGAGCCAGTGAATTTTATTAAAATAATGGTTGTGTTGGATAAAAATATTGATGCTATATGGAATTTAAAATACTTGTCCACAGTTTATAATTAGGATTTTACATGATCTTTTAGAATTTTGAGATTTTTATTTGAACTCTTATATTTTTGTATGTAGAAATTTGTGCAAGTGTTTCAATAAACATTTTGGTCCTGTTTTGAGCAATGTTTTGTAAGGCAAAAGTGCAAGGCAAGGTGTTTTAACCCTCAAAAGGCAAGGCAAAGCCTTAAAGCTTTCGGGCAAATGCCTTTTGAAAATTTTATTTCTAGATAAAAATATGTAAATAAATTACATATATTTTAAAAATAAAAAACCTTAGAAATCACTGATATAACGTTAAAAAAAAAAAATTAAATATACTTGGAAAACTGCTTGTTGGCCATTCAAAAATTACTAACCCGAGTTCATGACATAAATCATGATGAGATCACTATAATATTACAAAGTTCAAATTATTTCCATGATCTAATAAACGACTCTTTTTATTTGGAAAGATTGAGGTCCAAGAGTTTTAGAAATCAACTCATATTATGACATTCCTTTCACATAAGCATGTGGTTCAAATTTTCTAACCAAACACTCAAAATGCATAAGCCTCAACTTAAAAGGCATAAAAGGCACGCCTTTTGAACAAATGTGTAAGACTCAGGCGTGTAATGTGTTAGCCTTTTTGGAATTTGGTAGTTTAGTTTGAGCCTCAAGGCGTTTAAGGCATGCCTTGCCTTGAGGCAAGCCTCGATTGAGTCTTTAAAAACATTGGTTTTGGATGCTAGGATTTTTTAGCTGAAAGGTAAGCATCTTATTAAAGCCAAAGGAATATTGTACATAAAAACCTGATTACAGCTTTTTCTAATTTACATTTTGGGTGCTAGTTTATATCAATGAGTCCTAATATGTCTATACTAAGGCTCAAAGTATTTGTATGAGTGATAAAGTTGATAATGAATAAAAATGATGGAAGTATGTTTTTGTTGTAAATGAAATAAAGAGAGAATTATAGAAAAATTAAAGGAAAGAAATTTGAAGTTATAGAAATTCAACAGTCTAGTTCTTCAGGAACTAGATGTTGCTAATCATCTTTTTAGTCTCTATTTTGGTTGTAAAACATGTCCTTATATAGGCAAAGATTATATTGGCATCCCAAAGGTCAATTCCATAATGAACCATTATGTGGGCATACCAAAAGTTATAACCTATTCTCATGATAGTCATCCACATGTATAAAATACACGTTTTACAACACTTCCCCTTGGATGACTATGAATATGCCTCGTTAAAACCTTCACTAAGGAAAACCCTTTGGGACAAAACCTTAACGAAGGAAAAAGAGTACAGTATTTATACTTCCCCTAAAAAATACAATCAATTAAGAAATGTCCTTAAGTTGTCGCATTCCAATGTTATGTACATGCTTTTTGAAAATTGAAGTTGGTAATGCTTTTGTGAATAGATCTGTTGAGTTGTCACTTGAACGAATTTTGCAAATGTCAACATCTCATTTCTTTAGAAGTTCATGAGTGTAAAAGAATTTTGGTGAAATATGTTTAGTTCTATCACCTTTTATGTACCCACATTTGATTTGTGCGATACATGTTGTATTGTCCTCGTACAATATTGTTGGCTTGTCATTCTCCAGTGATAATCCACTTGTCCCTTTAATGTGTTGGATTATAGTTCTTAACCATACACATTCACGACTTGTTTCGTGAACTGCCAATATTTCTGAATGGTTTGAAGAGGTAGCAGTGATCGTTTGCTTTATAGATCGCCATGAGATAGCAGTATCACCACATGTAAAAATATAGTCTGTTTGTGATCAAGTTTTATGAGGATCAGAAAGATATCCAGCATCTATATATCCTTTTAACACAGACTTTACTCCCTTTGGATAAAACAAACCCATATCAGATGTGCCGTGGAGATAATGAAGAACATTTTTTACTCCATTCCAATGTCTCTGAGTTGGTGTAGAACTAAACCTTGCCAGCAAATTTACCGCAAAAGCTATATTTGGTCAAGTGCAATTTGGAAGATACAAGAGTGCTCCAATTGCACTAAGATAGGGTACTTCAGGACCAAGGATTTCTTCATCTTCTCGAGGACGAAAAAGATCCTTTTTCACATCAAGCGAACGAACAACCATCGGGTAACTTAATGGATAAAATTTATCCATATAAAATTGTTTCAAGATTTTTTCTACTTAAGATGATTGATGAATAAGAATTCCACTTGTTAAATGTTCAACTTGAAAACCAAGACAAAATTTTGTCTTCCCAAGATCCTTCATTTCAAATTCTTTCATTAAGTATTCAGCAGTTGTTGAGATCTCTTCTGGAGTTTCTACTATGTTTATGTCATCAACATAAACTGCAACTATAGCAAATCCAAAATTTATCTTCTTGATAAAAACACAAGGAAAGATAAGATTATTTTCATATCCAATTTTCAATAAATATTCACTTAGGCGATTGTACCACATTTGTCCAGATTGCTTCAGTCCATACAAGGATTTTGTAATTTAACAAAATACATTTGTCGTTGTTTTGGATTATATGCTTCAGGCATTTTAAATCCTTCAAGGATTTTCATATATATGTCATTATCCAATGAGCCATACAAGTTAGCTGTCACTACGTCCATGAGGCGAATGTCAAGTCCTTCAGAAATCGTTAAACTAATCAAAAATATGAAAGTATCTGCATCCATAACAGGGGAATAGGTCTTATTATAATCTATACCAGGCCTTTGTGAGAAACCTTGTGCTACAAGACGCGCCTTGTATCTCACAATTTCATTCATTTTATTTCTTTTACGTACAAAAACTCATTTATAGGTTTGACATTCTCAGGCATAGTAGTTAAAAAGCGTGCCTAGGCACAAGGCGCAGTGAGGCAAAGAGGCTTGCGCCTCTAGCTAGGTGGGGTGAGGCGACCTACAAGAGGCGACGCTAGGTGAGACGAGGAGCAGTGAGTCGCGCCTTGTGAAGTTTTAGTCATTTAAAGGAGAAAAATAGCCACAGCCAGACCTGTAGCCCTCATTTTACTCGAACGAACATAGCCCTAGCCCCTTTCGGCCCTTCGAAGCCCTTCGTGAATTCGTCTTGCACATTCGAACCAGCAGGAGCCTTTGTGATCCTTCGAACCAGTAGCGTGAGCTCGTCTGTGAGCCTTCGAACCAGCCGTAAGCTTTTGCGACTTCGTCTTCGAGCTTCGAACCAGGATCGTGAGTTCGTATTTTGAAGAAGCACAACCCTTTGCGACTTCGTTTCGAACCAGCCATAAGCTTTTGCGACTCCTTCTTTGAGCTTCGAACCAGGATCGTGAGTTCGTATTTTGAAGAAACACGACCCTTCGCGACTTCGTTTCGAACCAGCTGGAGCCCTCGCGAGTTCGTCTACCTACCTTCGAACCTTCGTAAGTCTTCTTCTTCTTCCTGCTGCCTGCTTGCTGCGTGCTGCGTGCTGCTGCCTCTTGTTACTGTTTTTTAATTTGTAATATTTAGTTTAATTAATGTAAGTTTATAAATTATAACTAATACATAATATTTATTCTTTTTTATAGAAATTTAGCTACTCTTTTTCTTCTTCTTCTTCTTCTTCTTCTTCTTCTTCTTCGTCTTCTTCTTTATATGTAATTACTAATTAAATATTTAGTTTAATTAATGTAAGTTTATAATTATAACTAATACATAATGTATTCTTTTTATTGAAATTTAGCTACTATTTTTTAATTTTTAATATATAGTTTAATTAATGTAAGTTTATAAATTATAACTAATACATAATATTTATTCTTTTTATTGAAATTTAGCTACTATTTTTTGATTTGTACACTTGTCTTTTGATGTTGAACTATGTTGAATTGTTGATGCTTTTGGGCTTCGTACTGGCAATTTTATTAAATTTTCAATTTTGTTATTGAATGTTTTGGCATTTTAAATTCTAATATTACTAGATATTCATATGTTCATATATCAATTACCCCAAATAGGCATTTTACACCATTTTAATAATTGTGCGCCTCACTTTCATGAGGCGTGAGGCGAATCATATATCAATTACCCCAAACAGACATTTTACACCATTTTAATAATTGTGCGCCTCACCTTCATGAGGCGTGCGCCCTCGCCTCGCGCCTCGGCTTCAAAGACCCTTCGTGCCTCGGCTCGCCTTGCGCCTCTGACTACTATGTTCTCAAGTGTTTGGACTACTGGTCCAAATATCTTACGTTTGGCTAATGAGTCTAGCTCAGCCTATATTGCTTCTTTCCATTTTGGCCAATCATTTTGATATTGACATTCTTCTACAGTTTGGGGTTTATGCTCATTATCAATAATAATTTTCGAAGCAATCGCATATGCAAACACATTGTCAACAACATCTTCATTTCTTTTTCGCATATTTCCAAATTTTAATGAGATCTCATAATTTTCTGGTATCGGAAACACTTTTGGTGTTGCTTCTGTGGAAATATGGGATTGTTGATCTATATTTTTTTTAACCTCTTCTTGAGTGTTAATGACCTCTTTTGGAGTGTCACTTTTATTCATTTCCTTTTTTCTTTCGAGGAACAGTATCCTTTGCACCAATTGGTCTACCACGCTTCTAGCGCATTTAGATTCATTAGATGCTATTCCCATTGGGTGTTCTTCAAGAACAATCAATCTAGCAGGAATATTTGCGGTCGGAACATGTGATTGAGTGATCCTTTTGGTGTTTGTAAAAACATCTGGCAATTGATTTGCAGCATTCTGCAAATGAATTATTCTTTCAACTTAAAGTTCACATTGATTTGTGAGTGTATCAAGATAAGACAAAGTTGGTGTGTTCCAACAAATTTCTTGTGTTTTTAATCCTTTACCTTTTCCTTCTCCTAATGATGGGAAAATTGATTCATCAAATTGACAATTTAGAAATCTTGCTCTAAAAAGATCACCTGTTAGTGGTTCAAGATATCAAATGATAGAAGGAGAATGAAAACCAACATAAATACCAAGCCGACGCTGTGGTTCCATCTTACTTAGTTGCGCAGGTGCAATAAGAACATATACTGTGCAACCAAAAATTCTAAGATGAGATATATTAGGTTGGTGGTTAAACACAAGTTGTGAAGGTGAAAACTTGTGATATGCAGTTGGTCTAATTCTAATCAAAGACGCAGCATGCACTATAGCATGACCCTAAGTAGATGTAGGAAGCTTTGTTCGCATAAGCATAGGTCTAGCAATAAATTGTAAACGCTTAATGAAGGATTCCGCTAAACCATTTTGTGTATGAACATGTACAATAGAATGTTCAACACTTATTCCTATTGACATGCAATAGTCATAAAATGCTTTTGAAGAAAATTCACCTGCATTATCTAAATGGACAGTCTAAATGGGATGATCAGGAAAACTTGATCTTAACTTTATTATTTGAGCAAGAAATTTAGCAAAAGCAACATTACGAGTTGAAAGTAGACAAACATGTGACCATCGAGTGGAAGCATCAATTAAAACCATGAAATATCGAAATGGTCCGCAAGATGGATGGATTGGGCCACAAATATCTCCTTGTATTCTTTGCAGAAAAGATGGAGACTCTAAAGGTAATTTAGATGGAGAATGTCTAACAAGTAGTTTTCCTTGAGCACAAGAAATACAAAAATAATCACCAGGTAAAAGAACTTTCCGATCCTTTAATAGATGTTCATGTGTATTTTCAATGATTCGTCGCATCATAGTTGAACCAGGATGACCAAGACGATCATGACAAAGTATAAAACTTCTAGCTCGGAGCACTTCCGGTGTATAAAATTTGATTCAACCATCATATATTTTTGTGAAATATAGGCCAGATGAAGAACTTGAAATTTTTTCCAATATGATCTTTTGGTTTGAAATTGTAGATGTAATTAAAAGATATTCCATATCTCCTTCATTTTTGGTTTCAACATGATATCCATTGCGACGTATATCTTTAAAATTTAGTAGATTTCTTCGGGATCTACTACAATACAACGCATCATCAATATACAATTTTGTCCCATTTGGAAACATAATATGAACTCTTCCAAAGCCCTCTATTACTTTTGCAGGCCCAGATATTGTATTAACATTAATTTTAGCTAATGTTAATTGCAAGAAATATTTTTTAACACGAATAATTGTGTGAGTTGTGCCACTGTCCACCAAATACATGTCATCCTCCATTTTATCAAGTTTATTTTGTATGATTTAGTAAATGAAAAATAAAATTTAAGAATTAAGAAAGATAACAAAATATTACCAAGCATATTATATGTAAAACTTTTAAAAATTATATAAATTATTTTTTTCAAAATAATATAAACACGAAGAATATTTAATAGTAGACATTTCTATCCCTAATCAAATGATCAATTTTGCCACTAGGATCCTCAAAAAAATCAGAAACATAAAAAACAACATTCAAAGGAGACTCATACATAGGATCAATGGGTCCAGACATTCACTTCAGCATTTTCTCCTTTTCCTTTTAACGATGCCTTGTAAAGATCAATTAGGTGTTTAGGAGTGCGACATATTCGAGACCAATGACATTTTGTTCCAAACCTATAGCAAATATTGTCATTGTTCTACACTTTGTTATTTTGTTCAGAACTTTCTTTATTCTTTGCCCATTTCCTTTTAAGTCTTTTTAGCACCTTTGCTTTCAAGCTTTGAAGGATGATCATCACGGGTTCAATAATTTTTCCTATCACGACCCCTTTTACCATCATGATCTCGTCCACGACCTTGAGAAAAAGCCACATTCACTTCAGGGAATGGTGTTGAGCCAGTTGGACGAGATTGATGATTTTTCAACAAAAGCTCATTATTTTGTTCAGCCACCAGTAAACAAAAAATTAGTTCAGAATATTTTGTAAATCTACACTCTCAATATTGCTGTTATAGGAACACATTCGAGGCATGAAAAGTCGAATATGTTTTTTCTAACATATCATCATCCGTAATTTTTTCTCCACATAACCTCAATTAAGAGCTAATTTTAAACAAGGCTGAATTATATTCACCTACAGTTTTAAAATTTTGCAGTTGCAAGTGTATCCAATCATATCGAGCTTTTGGAAGAATTATTGTTTTTTTGGTGTTCATATCTCTCCTTCAAGTTGTTCCAAAGGACTAATGGGTCATTAATAGTAAGGTACTCAATTTTCAATTCTTCGTGTAAATGGTGTCAAAGGAAAATCATTGCCTCTACGCGATCCTACAAGGATGTTTGATTTCTTTCTTCAATTGTACTATCAAGATTCATTGCATTAAGGTAAATCTCAACATCAAGTACCCATGGTAGATAATTTTTTCCAGAAATATCAAGGGCAACGAATTCAAGTTTTGTGAAGTTTGACATCATAAAGTCACTTTGAAAAACAAATAAAAATTCAAAGTTAGGTAAATATTAAAATGAAAATGTTATTTTCACATATATTTCAACAT
This sequence comes from Malania oleifera, assembly GCF_029873635.1. Classification (NCBI taxonomy): domain Eukaryota; kingdom Viridiplantae; phylum Streptophyta; class Magnoliopsida; order Santalales; family Ximeniaceae; genus Malania; species Malania oleifera. The sequence goes on from NC_080422.1 coordinate 16,191,912, forward strand.
AAAAACATTTAAGGACACGTATTCAAGATAAGAGATATAGTTAACATATAAATATAGTTTGACAAAAAAAAAAAAAAAGTTATATAGATAACAAATGTTAAAAAAAAAAAAACAAGATTCTTACCTTAGAATAATACCAATGAAACTTAAAAGATTCTGCTATACCATTAGAGATTTGATTGTGCTGATAACGTATTGTAAATGAAATAAAGAGAAAATTATAGAAAAATTAAAGTAAAGAAATTTGGAGTGATGGAAATTCAGCAGTTTAGTTCTTCAGGAACTAGATGTTGCTAATCATCTTTTCTATCTCCATTTTGGTTGTAAAACATGTCCTTGTATAGACACAGATTATATTGGCATCCCAAAGGTCAATTTCATAATGAACCATTATATGGGCATACCAAAAGTTATAACCTATTCTCAAGATAGTCATCTACATGTATAATACATATGTTTTACAACAACTTCACTGATTTTCAACGTAATTGGAAATTTTTCCTTCGCTTTGGATAGGAAGGCGCCACAAAAGCTTTTGGATTTGATGAGCACTCCAAAAACTTCTGTTTTTTGAATGGATAATTGTATAGATTTATGAATTTTTAAATAAAAAAATTAATTTTTTAAAATGTCAATTTTTTTGTATTAAAAAATGTACTATATCTTAGAAGGGCGCAAGCCACGTATTTTTTCCGTGAGTTATTTTTTTAAAAATTTTAAAGATTATTCATTTGGGAAAAAGAACAAGTTGCAATTTCACACAAGCTAATTGTTCTCTTTGAAAAATAATATTCCCACTTTTAGACAGATGGAATAGTAGTAGCAACTCAAAAAAGAGATGCCTCCTAAGTTCTAATATCTTTATGCACTAAAAATATTTTTGATCCCAAAATGGTTTAAATTAAAAAGTTAAGATTAATATGTATTGTGAGTGTTTTCAAATCTCAAGAAAGTCGTACTTGTAAAGTATGCAAATCTGGCAGATAATTGTTTTGCTAGATTATCTAAATTTTCTTCTGACTATTTTAGAGCATCATTTAGTGATGTTACCTTTTAAATTAAGTTATATTGTTCATATTAAGGAACGGCCTTCAAATTCTTTTCAATACCTTTTAAGCAAAGGTGCAATTTCCCATTAATCAATTAATGAATTTGCAAAACTGCACTTTTTTGTCTAATATTTTATATTAGACAAACTTATTTGTTAAAATTTATTTATCATTGAATGTGTTCATGAAAGAGGGAGTACATGTTAAGAAACTGAGCCGGATGATGTGAGATGGGAACTGGGATATTGGATGGATAATTTTGACCCAATTTGGAGGTTGATTTAAAATAATATGGTCACAGGATTGTTAGTCCTAAATCTAAATGTGTTTAATTAATTGGCAGTCAGCCTTATGTATATGCGTGATTTATTTTTTGATTTCCTGTATCTTTAGAGCTTTATTTTTAATTTTCTTGTAATTTATGCTTTGTTATAAATAGGATGTGAAAGCGAAATTTTTGTAAATTTGAATTTGGAAGTTAATGTCTGTGAGACTTCCTCTTCTATAGCCCCCTCATCCTCTTCTCTCTTCCTCTTCTTCTTCCTTTCCTTCTATTTTTCCCTTGCAGTAAAACCTCACTGTTGCTCTGCTGCATCACCTCACAATCATGTCGAAATTATTTACGAGATCTGCTTTGAAGAAGGTCAATGATGAAGATAGTGATCTCGAGGTTGATGTGTGAAAGCAGTTGCCATGGACTGGGTCAAGAATGGCTTGCATAGACTAAAGTTGTTGAAAATGGCGGTCTGTAGAGCAATCTGATCTAGGAATAGAGAAGAATAAGAAGTAAGAAAGATAATATGGCTTTAGTAGGCCCTGGCACAGCCCGTAGCATTTGCAATTTGCCAATATTGTTGCAGTGATGACAATGTGGAGTCCTGCACTCATCTACAAAAATTTCATTTTTTTTGTTTAGATGCCTGTTATGCCATCTAATCATTTGTTGCCTTGTGTTAGTCTCTTCTTCTTCTTCTTCTTCTTCTTCTTCACGGATGGCAAAACTGTTCATGAAGTAAGTCATTTATGAAATATCAATGATGGGAAGCCAGTAGAGTGTTCTTCAAATGTCAATTGAATTTTTTGTCTTTTAGGAAAAATTCAGATGATTGTATTTTGACAAAAAAATTATTGAGAGCTGTAAGGTTAGATTCTTGCTTAATGTCATCTTTAAATGCAATATTGTCGAGGGAAAATGAATTTTTCCTTGAAAAGTTATTTGGAATTCTAAAGCTTCCCACAAAAGGTTGCGTTGTTTTCATGTTGGGAGAGGCTATTTGGGATAGCATTTTTACCATAGATAATTTGTTAAGAAAAAGGGGTTAAGTGTTGGTGAAGAGACGCTTCTTACATGAGAAATAAGAGTTGTTCAAGGTCATGTCCTCTGGGCATTGGGCGTGTTTTGGGCATGTTTAGTCCTAAGTTTGCGAGGTGCGGGACTGTGAGCTTGGCAAGTCTTGTTTGGAAGGAAAGCAAAAGAAAAGGCTTGGAGCTTCATTGTTCATGCAGTCATTTGGCTTTTATTGAGAGATGAGCAGGGACGGTCTTTATGAAGAATCACTGTTCCAAATCTTTAAAGGGGTCCCATTGCTTCATTTTTGGGAAAAGAGGCTCTTTTAGATCAATTTATTTGTTATTGTATAATATTGTGAAAGCTTGTATTTATGGTTCCTTTTGGTCTTTTCTTTTATTATTTTGGGAATGGAGGATTGCTTTGTTTTTTTTTTTAAAGCTATCTTGTGCCTTCTAATTCTTCGTTTGGCATCCTTCTCTAGCTACACTTTATACATATTTCTAATTTAAAAATATTGTTGTCGTATTTTGCTTTTTTTTTCCAGCTACTTGCCTATTTCTTTTCTTCCACATTTCTTCTATGAAATGCTAGTTTGGGTGTCTGTCCTAGGTTATGTTGGTTCACAGAATGTCTATTCCTAGGAATAGTGTAATAAGATGGGGATTTAATAAAAATTGTGTAGGAATATAAAAATTTAGAAAAAAAAAAAAATAGATTCTTCTGCAAAAGTTTGTTTTATTATTATTAAAAAAAAAAAATTCCATACCACATGGAATAGCTGAGGAATAGATATTCCGCTGGTAAAATCTGGGGATGCTTATTCCTTGTCTATTTTGTGTTATGGATTCATTAAAAAAAATTGCATCGTCCTTTATTTTATGGTGACGACACATCTCCTTTTGTAAGTTATTAAATCCTTCAACTGTTCTATACCTGGGAAATTGGGAATAGACATTCCATGAACCAAATATAACCTTAGTTTTTTCTTCTCTTCCACCCAATACTGTTCCTCCTTATTTTTCCTTCTATTTTCTAATTTCTTTCTTGAAAGTCATTGTAAGCTTGTAATCTTCTGAGGTCATGTCTGCCATTCTTTCCATATACTTTAGTAGGAAGTATCATTACATGCTGCAGGAGGAGGCATGGGAAGCAGGGTATGTATAACAGTCACATGGTAAAAGTTCGTAGGAAGAGTTTATGTAAAATACACAGCTAGCAAGAACATACTTGAAAACATAAAATACCAACTATTATGTAATGTTTTTAGGAAAAATCTCACAACTCCAATATATAAACAAATAAGCTAGTTTTTTCACATAACAATTCCTAGGGAGTTGTTCAGTTATTTTGTAATTTTATCTCTAGTTCTATACTTAGTCCAAAATAATTCCCTCTTAGGCAGATGATCTACCAATAGTACTTTGAAGTTTATATGAGGGGATTAAGGTTCTATCATAACAAGTGGGATTTTGTCATGATTAGAGTGGGATTATGTTGCGTTTGTGTAACTAGGCAACTAGCAAGAACATATATGAGAACATAAAATGCAAACTAACAGATAACATTTTAATAGTAACTCAAATGTGTAAACTAACATATTTTTGTATGGTAGCTTTTTCAGATAAAAATTCCCAGGAAGCTGTTAAATTACTCTATTACTTTATCTCTACTTAGTCCAACACAATACCGTAATTGACATGTGGCCTACCACTAGTATTTTGAGGTTCATAATGAGGGGATTGAGGTTCTACCATGACAAGTGGGCTTTTTCATGATTAGAGTGGGATTATGTTGTTATTAGCAAGAGATTCTTTTATGGTTTGGTGGAAGTGATATGGCTGCTAGATTGTTAATATATATAATGGGATCTGATGATATGGACTGCATTTCCTGTTGGGGAGAGCACTTGGAAAAACATGGATGGGTCCTTTGCTAGAGAAAACGGCCCCCCAGTAACACTATTGGAGTGTCTTGATTGCTTTGAGGAAAAGGCTATAACCTCTTTGAAGAAATATGAAAAAAAAAGAAGAGTAGGAGCTTATTATCCAAAAACCACATGGCAGCTGTAAAAAGAAGGATACTGTCAGAAAAATGGCTGGAATTTTCAGCAAACCATGACAAAGTTGAGTTTCTGACACAGGAGGCTGGTAGCAGCCAGGGGATTATGTGGATGAATTTGATTGCTTAGATTGTTGGAGGCTTGAATGACAGTTCAAAAGGGGCAATAGTTAAATATTTTATCTAAGAAATTAGAGGTGACATAATATGCTTATGGGAAACCAAAATTGACTCTATGGATAGGCTTATGATCAGCAGCCTATGGGTGCATACACACTGCAGAAAGGTCTATCTAGGAGCTGCTAGAAATGTGAGAGATCTTGTTTTGTGGAAGGGGAATGTTGTGGAAATGTTGGAACACAATTATTACCTTCTCCATGTCTTGCCTTATCAGGAAGTTGGAGGACAACTTCATGCGGATTTTCACCAGGGTTTATGGTCCAGTCAAAGGACACTATAGGCAGCTGCTGTGGAAGGTGCTTTGAGACCAAAGACAAATGGGGTGCCCCTTGTGTTATTGAGGACACTTCAACATGATCATATATCCACATGAAAGAAGTAGTGTAACTTCAGAAAGCATAAAACATGAAGGATTTGCTATATATTTTAAAAATATTTGCTGTCATTGACCTTTGTCTCCTTGGTGGCTCTTTCATTTGGTCTAATTCTCAAGATGTCCCCCCCTTTTTGAGGATTGCTGTGTTTTTAATCTAATAGGATGGAAAGAGCATTTGCTAAGGTGTCTGAGAAGCTTCTCCCAAGGCCTATCTCAGACCACCTCCCCATCTTTTTGGGTAGAGGGGAAATTAAGAGGGGTCCAACTCCCTTTCAACTTGAAAACACGTGGCTAAAGCGTAAGGGTTTTTTGGCAACCTAACTGCGGTGATCTTTGCTACATTTTGAAGGGCAAGGAAGTTGTTTGGCTGCTTCAGAACTGAAGAAAATTGAAACACATTCAGGAATATTCATTTGAAAAAGAACTACTTGCTTGAGGCAAAAAATATGCCTGCGGTAATTATTATGGTAGGAACAACTTGGCAACAGAAATCTAGGGCCTCGCTCAAGAGGAGGGGTTTGGAAGACCAGATTTTCCACCAAACTGCAAATGCCTGTAGAAAGTTCAACACATTGAGCATAGTTGATATTAAGGGGGAGACTGGACATGGAAGAGGACAATTAGAAGGGTATTAGTCATTTCTATAGAAACCCCTATTCAGAAAATGAGAATTGGAGACCAAGATTTTGATGACATCAGTTTAGCACTTTTTTAAGGCCCTGTTCACTTGTCAAAAACAGTTTTATTTTTCACTTCCAATTCTCTATCTAAATAATAACAAAAATGCCACTTTTTTGTTCTACTTCTCCAAATTTGTGTAGAGAAGTTGGAAAACATCTTTTTAATGTTTTCTACATTTTCTACATAACTCTTAGAGAACTAGGAAATGGAAACTGTTTTCTGCCCTTATTGTTTTCCAGTTTTTTATCTGTATCTTGGAAATCTGGAAACAAAGCAGCATTGTAATTCTTTGAAAAGCTGAAAATTGAAAATTAGAACTGTTCTTCACAACTGAACAGGCCGTAAAATATTCCTCTCCAATGCAGTTTGCCTGCCACTACTTCTGAGGGGGCGTGCCACTAGGCTGCATAGGTTTTCTCATTGAGCTAGGGGCAACTAATTTATAGCAGTGTTTCTTGTGGATTATGGGAACTAGTTTCTGTTAAAATGGAACTGCTTATTTATATTAAATTATTGATTTTGTTGTTTTTTGCATTTTAATTGTCAACTGTCAAATTTTAAGTTATCGGTCTTGTACTGATCTCTCTCTCTCTCTCTCTCTCTCTCTGTGTTCTTGCAGCTATATATGATGAACACCTGCTCATGCTGTGGTAAATTTAAGAACACCGTTGCAGCTTGACGGGTGGTAGTTCTTTGTTTAATTGTGAGGTATGAATCTTGCATCATAAGTTCACAAATCCTGTCTTAGCAATTGATGAGTTTGACAGAGTTGTGACCTTTTGTTATATTGACATCAGGTTTTCATGTGGCTTGGTTTTCAGTGAAGCTTGTGAGAAGTGTGACGGGCTTCTAGAATTACATGTGAAAATTATGGACAGGAACGAAGCTATATTGTGCAGCAGCTGTTTGCTTAGCGGAGTAAAAAAACTTCTATTTCCCCAGTAGGCATCTCTCTTGGTGTTTTTTCATTCATTTTTGGCTGCCCTAGTGGCTTTTCAGGGTCCTTTATGAATGGGGTTTTATTTGCTTTAGATTTTCCCTCATTGCTAAAGATGTCGCAGGGTAGTGGTGCTGTAGTCATCGTGTTAATTGGTATTTGGTATATACCGAGTGGGCTTTAGTGGTTGTTCTAGTGACCTTGTGTTTAGGCTTGCTGCTATTTTTCTTTTCCTGCTTTGTGTTGGCTGTGGCTGGCAGAGGACTGCTTGATTTGTGTTATTTGAAATTATATCATGTATAAATGTTGTGTCAGCTTCTCATGTTTCAGAATCAAACTTATCAGTATTTCTACAATTATGACAATAAATAAAGCTACTTTGATTTACCTGATGTATAGCTAGGGACTGTGATGTGGTTTGTTCTCCAACACCCCACCCCCCCACAAAAGGAAATTGTGCCTATTTTTTGGACACTCATTTGATATTAGAGGTTTTTTTAGTAATTGGGTGAGCTGTTCGGACTTGACCCCATTTTTGGGTGAAAAGGTCCTTGATATACCAAATTATAGTTTTCATTTTTTGGTTTGTGCAATATCTTTTGTGACAGCGAAAAAAATAAAGAACAATTAGACATTGAAGTAGGAAGCATCAATGTGGGATGCTGATGATAGGAAATGGAGAAGTTCAGAAATGGGGGAAGCTCTGCATAGTAGGCATCCATCACATTACTGTCTTGGTTATTGTTCATTCAATTTGAAAAATATTTGGTGTTCATTAATTTTTGCTCTTGGCTATAATGACATAAAAGTGTAAGTTGAAAAAAACAGTTTCAACTATATTGAAAAAATTAAAATGTGCCTCATAATTATAATAATGATAAACTGTCTTTGAATGTACTCCCCCTTTCCTCGACTTCTTTGTGCTTGTCCACATTTATCTTATCTTAGCTAGTGATTTACTTGATGAGGAATTTATTAACCAAGAAAAATATAGTTCAAAGGTTGCTTATGGTTGATTTTCATGAGTTGTACTTCATTTTCTATGTTACCTAAAAATCATAGATGCCATTTTTGCAGTTTAAGTGCATTGATAATGGGGGAGCAATTCTCTACATGTATTTTTTAGATGCATGAATAAATTTATGTTAAAAGACAGTACAATAAGTAGGAAGAAAAATCGGAGGATAAAAGACCTAAAAAGGAACGGTGACCTCAAAAAACAAATAATTACTAAACAACAACTAAGCAACCTAGTCTTGTGATTTTGCATAGGTGAATGTCGAGAACCTATTTGTTGAAACCCAAAGCCATGCAAAGATCATCATTATGTTCCAAAGCAAGTTAATGCAAGTGTCCATACTCTTGAAAGCATTTTTGTGCATTTATATGCACCAAAAGATTGTCATAATCAAACATGGCCATATTGCCTTTCTCGCGTTCCTTTTCCCAAATCCCCTTTATACTACCTTAGTACAAAACGCCTTCAAATAGGACATACACACCCAATTTTCTCCAAACATACCAACAACTTACTCTAGAGGGTCCAAAAGAATTGACAATGTCTAATTCAAGTGTGAACAAGTCTCCTAACACTTAAAAACAGGGGACACATTCATTGGGCAACAAAAATTTGTTAGGTTTTCTTTTTTGAAGTGTCATTGGTATCAATCTTATGGCTATACACATATAAAACACTTCTAATATTATTAGCATATTAAAAATATCCATCTCATTTGGAGAAATGTAATGGTGGCTATTGTAAATTGTGAAATGTGATCAAGTAAGTTCTTAAGGCTCACCTTTATCCCTTCCACGAAGCTTCTACCAATCCTTCTATCAATTATTCTACTCAAAGCATCCACACAATTGTGAAAGGAAAGGAGACAAAGGATTTCATTGTCTTTAACTCTTAGAAACTCTAAATGAGTATAGCCTCCCCATTCACCAAAAATAAGGAAAAAAAAAAAAAACCCATTGATCAAACTACTACATGACTCCAATTTTCTCCAAATTCTTTCTTGCCCATCACTTATCCAATAAGGCCAAACTAACACAATCATAGGCTATCTCAATGTCCAATTTCAAAACCAATACCCTCTTATCTCTTCTAATGGCATCTTCAACAACCTCATTGGCTACTAATTTGCGTCCAAAATTTGTCAATCAACAAGAAAACGCATTGACTATGGGATTGGACTAATTGGCTTAAGTCCATAACTCTATCAACACAATATTTTTTAAGCACTAGGAGTAATACATGTCAATTTTATGCTTCTATCCACAATCCCACTAGAGAAAAATTAATGAGAAATTTTAAGATTTTCCTTAAAAAAAAATCTCAACCTCCTTAAAAAAAATCCATATTTTCACTAAGGAGTCCTCTCTCTATTGATTTTGAACACAATAGCATCAAAGTTGTTACGTGTTCGTTGTGTGTTAAGTAATATTACAATAGACTTTAATTCGACTAGACCACTAATGTTATTTGACAAGATTTGTGATTTCAACTTAAGTCACTCTAGTTGTTAGTGGTTGACAGAGTTGTTTGAAAGTTCATAGTTAAATTCATAAAATTTGCAGTCTTAACTTAAACTCATAAGGTTTGTAATTTTAACTTAAATTAAATTTCATTAGATAGTTGGTCCATTAACTTGTTTTACTATTTGAGATACAAAGGAAATAAATTTTTTTCTTTGACTAAGACATAATCTAACATGAATATATAAAAAGAAGAACAAAAAAAATTTCTAAAAAAATCTTAAAATATGGTATATGATGCAATTCAAATCAATTTCATACACCTATTATACATTAGTCAACCATTCTCTCTCTCTCTCTCTCTCTCTCTCTCTCTCTCTCTCTCTCTCTCTCTATCTCTCTCTCTCTCTCTCTCTCTCTCTCTCATATCGGAGCAAGGTTTCCTTCCTACTCGCTAGTCAGCATATCAGGTGACCCCCACATGAGTGGACCCCACCGTTAGGAGCCCTCCTTTCGATCCACCTTCTTCCTCCCCTTCTCTCTCTTCCCCCATAAGCATATTATTATAAAATATACTAATAAAGCATATTAATTATCATCTTATAATTATATATATTAAAATTTTAAAATAGTATTCTTGAATATTAAAATTATTTACCTAATTTATGAGAAGAGATACTATATTATAATAAAATGAAATATTTAATTATAAAATTGTCTAGATTGATATTGCTATTTAACTATTATAATTAATAATATATGAATACAAATAATTAAATTATTTTTAGTATAATTTAATGACTATAAGCTACAAAAGCATCAAATAAATATATGTAGTTTTTACTAGCACAGAAATTTATTTGATTGTTAAAACATGATCCAACAAATGTAAGTACCCTTAATCACATCTACACACTACAAAAAATAAGGTTATTAGTGAATGATCAAAACTATCACTAATACTTATAAATTCGTCACTAATAGTATTAGTGACGAATTTATAAGTATTAGTGACGGTTTTAAATTAGCTGCTATATCTGCCGTTACTACTAATTATTAGTGATGAATTTTAAAATTGTCACTAATGATGTCGTATTAGTGACGGATTATAACCGTCACTAAAACTCCAATACTGTCACTATAAATTCTATATTGGCTCGGTACAAATTCGTCACTAATACTCGTCACTAATAGTAAGGTATTAGTGGCGAATTTCAAAACCGTTACTAATACTGTATTATTAGTGAAGGATCAAAATCCTCACTAATAATCAACTATTAGTGACAAATCCTGAAATCGTCACTAATAGTAGAGTATTAGTGAAGGATTAAAACTGTCATTAATACTTATTAACCTTTAGTGAAGGATCATAATTCGTCACTAATAGAATAGTATTAGTGACGGTTTTAAATTCGTCACGAATAGTTGAGTATTAGTAAAGGATCAAAACTGTCACTAATACTTGGTCTTTAGTGAATGATCAATATTCGTCATTAATAGTATAGTATTAGTGATGGTTTTAATCCTTCACTAATATCTATAGAAACCGTCACTAATTAATTGAAAATTAATATTTTTTAAAATTATTAATTCCTATGAAAATCTGTAATTACATTTTTGTATAAATAACATTAAACCATAATTATTTTAAAGATTCACAAATTATAAAAAATTCTAATTCAAAATCAAATTCAAATACATTATACAAATTCCAAATGTTTTATACATGAATCTCATATAATCAGAAAAAAAATACAAAAAAAAATCAAAAGTTGCACCCTTCTGTAGTGCATAAGATGATGTTGATGGTGTGACAGCCGCAAATCCTACAAATTAAGAATTTAAAAAAAAAAAATTAATATACGATTTTTGACCATATATGAACTATAAGTATCAATGATTTGATAGAAAATAAACCAACATTCGGACAAAGTTTAAAAAAAAAAATGATACTATTTTAAATTGCTAAATTTTATCAATTTTGAGAAATTTTGATAGCATTTCCCTTGTAAAAAGAACATTTTTCATAGAGATATATTTGAAACCTGAGTGTTTACACAAACAGTTCACAATAATCCAACAAGTAATTAATGAATTTTATTAGTGCACAAGATCTTTATATAATCAACATTAAATAATGTAATGTGTTTATGCATCCCACAAACAATCTATATCAGGCTATAGTTCTATGAAAAAATAAAATGTGATATTGAGGTTTACATGACTTCTTTAAAACTCAAAAACAACTATAATAATAAAATAATGCAAATGAGTCCATTATTGATAGAATTTTCACTTAGCATATGTAAAAGTAAATTTAGAAATGAAGTTCACAATTTATTTGAACTTCACTTATCCTTTCAAAAATGTTTTAATATTCAACACACTATAATCATTCTCATAAATATGGTATATGACTTTGATTATTTTGGGAGAAATTTAACAAATTTTCGGTAGCATCTCATCTATAAATAAAACATTTCCCAAACGTGCAAGTCATTAAAACATGCAATTCAGAAGATTTTTGCATCATATAGATGCTCCATGTGCTCAAGACAACCTTATGACTCAAAAATAAAGACAATGGCATGTATGAAAGTCCATAAGATTGTGTTTTCTAAAACTATAGAAGTTTTGAAAAATTTTGGCAGTATTTTCCCTGTAAATAGGACATTTTCTATAGAGATATGTTACAAACCTAGGTGTTTACACTAAACAGTTCAGAATAATCCAACTAGTAATGATTGCATACATACATACATACATACATAAAGATCTTTACGTTGACTAGATTTTATGCATGTTTTTTATCTTCGTTTCCCTAATTGGGTATTAAGTTGGGAGTTTAATGTTATTAGATCTTTAGTTAAGGAGTTGGAAAGGAGGCTCCTGTATTACTTGTAGGCTATAGTGTTGGGAAGATTTATTTAGGAGGAGGTTAAGAAAGCATTGGAATTTAACAAATTTTCAGCAGCATGCCGTCTGTAAATAGAACATTTCCCAAACCTGTAAGTCACAAAATTTCTTCCTAGGTTTAGCTAAGCCAGCAGCAGTAGTACACAACCTAGGGTCTGTCTACGCATATATGAAATTGCAGAAAATATAATTCAAGTCCCAACAGCACAAGGCATACAGTTCTAGTATCTTTCAACAATTCATAATTTTTGCATATGAATAGAATTAAACAAGCACACACATGCACATTTTTATAATGTATATTACTTGATGGCAAGAAAGAGAGATGCTTCATTAAAAGATACTGATTTTAATTTATTTGCTTTTAGTTTTATATCAAATTAGTTATTTCAGGCAGGTGTGTATCCTCATTTTTAGGGAATTACTTACCTACTATATGTATCATAAACCCATAGAATTTAAGTTTATTATTTTCGAATAAGGGTTACTCACCCTGAGTGTGTGCATGTGCTGCATCAATACATGTGTACATGTTTTAGTGCATGTATGTATCTACAGGTAGATCTGTTAAAAATGACCAAATGTGAATTGTGAGGCAATCTGCTTATTTAAAAAATGTAGGTGTCTGACTTCTCCACGCCTGCCTGGCTGGGCATAATTATAAGTTTATCATATATAAACTTTACTAGCTGACAATATTTAAGCATATTTCTTACATGGTCAGTTTTCCTAAGCATACCCATTCATGAATCTCTTTATCAAGCTCACGTGTATTAGACTTAAAAGTATGAGGTATAGATGCTGAATTTTCTATGCACAAGAATAGAACAATTAATATATTAGGATTTGATAGCTTACCTAAAAAAAAATCATTGTCATGATGTAAATGATTCTAAAATTGTAACCTGCCATCCTCTTAACCACTTGGCAGTGAACCATTAACTACCAGGCCACTAACCCCAACAATGATACTGCGGAGGTAACTCAATCCCTCATTTTTTTATTCTAAAGTTCACATGTAGTCTATTTTGGTCAAGGGTTCTATCCTCAACTAAAGTTGAAATGTCATTTCACTAGTTTTAAAAACTCTACAGTAAGGTTCAGAGATGCATCAAAAAAGAAATTACTTGTAGAGACCCAGAGAAATTATAATATTTAAATAATAAAGAAGAGGAAAAGGGAAAAAGAAAACAAAGCCTTGTCGATGAATTCAGGAGGTTTGTTGACGAGAAAGCATGAGGGGTTCGTCAGCGAGGGAGCATTCAGCCGACAAGAAAATACCAAGAGGATGTTTTGGGCATATCTTAATTTCATCGACGAGTGAAGGGTTCGTTGACGAATTGCCTATTGACCTCGTTGATGAGGTGACGTGGCTTGTTGACGAAGGCTAGTGTATAAATAGGCCAAACTTCATTTTTAAGCTAAAATTTGACGCCCAAACTCTCTCTCTCTCTCTCTCTCTCCTCCCTTTGTCCCTCCACCCTTCTCTTTTAATTTCTGGGCCCATTTGTCGCCGGATCGACGATCCGAAGCCACCATGACACTCCTGGAGAAGTTCTCTACATATCTGATGGAGTGGATTGTCAGTGGGACAAATTTGAAATTCATCCCAAACTCAGGGTAAGACTTTTACTCGATATTTGGCTTTCCCTATAGTTGTAGAAAGCGTAGTACGCGTAGAAGTACAAAAGTTTAATTATGGGAAATATCATTTTCAGGGTGCTAAACGGGGAACCTTACAAGTGCGAGATTGCTTATTTTAGGGGCTTTTCAGGAATCAGGTAAGGGGATAAACTAAGTTAGTTATTTTATGAAAATGTATGTATGTTATTACAACATCTGATTTTAGGAAAATAAATATATTTATATATGCTCTATGTTTGGGAAATACTGCTGTAAAAGATGATATGTTTATATATATATATATATATGAAACATATTTCGTGTGGCATGAGTAGAATTCATAGTGAAATACTGTTTTCTAGGAATATGATAAAGATATGAATTTTTATAATGAAAAATCGGCGTACGGGCCGAGATTTTTATATGATTTTCTAGTGTGTGGGCTAAGCTATGGATATGTTTGCCGGTGTACGGGCCGAGCTATGGATATGATTTGTCGGTGTACGGGCCAAGCTATGGATATGTTTGCTGGCGTACGGGCCGAGCTATGGATATGTTTGCTGGCGTACGGGCCGAGCTATGGATATGTTTGCCGGCATACGGGCCGAGCTATGGATATGATTTTTCGGTGTACGGACCGAGCTATGGGTATGTTTTCCGGCGTATGAGCCGAGCTATGGATATGATTTGTTGGCGTACGGGCTGAGCTATGGTAAAATATGAAATACCAGCGTACAGGCCGATGATTTTCATGATATACGTATATATGCAAAATGATATGATTGATTTGATAATTAATGGTATGAAATTTCCATGTATCAGAGTTTGGTTATATGCTATATATTATAAGAACCTGGTTAGCTTGGTCTAGGCTAACACTTACACGGTACCGATGCTATGTGTTCATGATTTATCATGATATTTGTGTTAACGCTATTGTACGAAGTAGCGTGAGGTTAGATGGTCGATGTGGTTTTAAGAAGTGTGAGCGCCCCTAGTGTACGGACCAGGTTTGGCAGACCCATCGGACTTACAGACTGTACTTTTGACTTGGCAGTGGTCGGCTAACCATTGTCAGGTCCCGCCTTCGGGTCACACAACCCAGTCATGTGGGGGTAATACATGACAACAACCAACTAACCTACTAGAGTGGTTTTTGTATTATTATTTATATGAGATGAATTATGCTTATGAAAATCATGTATGTTTTGCCATGATATGAGAATATATGTTTCCTAGATATGATACAGAAAGTTATACTGTATGTTTACGCATGATTTTATATAGAACACGGAAATACTCATGTTGTCAAACACTAGTATTAGTTTATTTCCCTTACTGAGAGGTGTCTCACCCCAAAATTTCATAAACATTCAGGAGCCCCAGATAGGAGAGCGGATAAAGCTCCGCTGAGATAGCTATTGTCGATCTGCCCTTCCTAAAGGGTAAGTACTTAGATAGGGTCGGATGGACTTTTGAGAAGTGACCCTAGGGCATCTTTTGGGTTGTGTATTGTGTATATACTTAAATACAATGGTTGTAGTAACTCTGGTATTGTGATGAGTGATGTTGGGTTTATGATTTATTTATGATTTTATGTTTCCTGTTGCTTAGGCTTCCGTGCTATTTTCTAATGTATCCCTGGTACCCACGAGTTCAAGTGGATTATGATCTGTTAGATTTATTATATAGGTTTTATTATAATAGAAAAATATATATATATGAAAATTTAAGAAGGTCGTTATAGTAGTGATTCATGAAAGTGAATTTAAGAAAAAAGAAAATAAATATTTTAACTAAAAACAGAAGTGAGAAACAGATAAAAATTATAGATATCAATAAAAAGCATTTGTGTGTGCATACACCTATATATGTATTATATGTTGTGCAACACCTAGCGCAAGGCATCATGTGTGCTATCTTACCTCCACACTTGGAGAGATTTCCAAACTTTTGAACCTTAGGATTTGGATGTTACACACTTACCATAGAATCAATGCTCACCCTAATCAATTATATGTAGTTAAGTAGGTCCTATATGTGTGCATTTTACATAGTGAGCTCAACCATCCTATTTCTGTACCATGACAAATTACCAATACTCCCAACAAGTGTAAGCTTGTGGCCAATGAGTAGCTTAATTCATTTTTTCAATTCTCTAGCACACAGTACACACTTCAATATGGACATATCTTCATATGCAATAAGATGACAGCTCTTGCTACACAGCATATAAAGTCAAATCATTCAGAGTTATGGGCTGACTTGAATGACTTCATAATTTCGAACTCTCATATAAAAGAAGCCTTGACCCAATTCTTTAAAAAAACCTATACATCTTGATACATGGGACTAGATTTCACCAAAATTTCCAAAAATATACACAAAATTTCATACTTTGAACGAGGTTCAAAGGAAAACAAAACTAATGTTGCTTTTCTTTCAAAATTTTGGTTGAAATTTTGGACACATCACCTTGAGTTTTGGGAAATTTCTCCAGTTTATAATGATTTCAAAAATTATGAAACTTCGGTTATAATTCTTAGTTCTTACTTTTCTTTTAAATGAGATTGGGATGTCATGTTTGTTTATATATGTGGTTGGGGGTTTACAGTTATTTAAACTGCATTATAAGTAATAATAATGTTTAAAATTTAAAGTATGCCAATAATGAAGTTATTTAAATAAATTATAGTGATAGAAAATAGATACAATATAATGACACAATAACTAACATTTAATAATTTATAATGATCATATTATACTCATGTACACCCTTACTCAATATTTTGTAAACTATAGTCAGTGAAGTATATAAACACTAAACAATATAAGATTTCATCCCAATATCTAAGTTACTGGGATAAGAACAATGATTTTGAACAATCAAGAAGATACAATTGGATTGACATTTTATAATGATGATTTTGGACAATCAAATGAATGTGAGATGGTCATTGTAATGATTTGGATGTTCTTTACTTCTTCACGTGCTGGACACATGCAATTTATATTATATACTAGTCATGAATACATTTTTTTCAGTTTATCTTTTAACCAAATTATGCATAATCATACCCATTAACATCTCCCAAAGTTCCTTCGAGGTTGCCATCATTTCTTTTTAAATGAAATTGAAGCCCATATTGAAATTGAGATTTCTATGAATCAAGACTCCAAAAATTTCTATTTGAATTGAAATTTAATTAATTGTCTTGATGTTTCTTGAACATTTACAACATTATCATAAAAGCATCAATAAAAATTCAAACCTGTAAAATTTGCAGTTTGATCAGAACATAGAATTGATTGAGGGAACCATGGAATGGAAACAATACCAATTTCAACCCTTATTTCATCAGCATGAAAACATACAGTAATAGCTAAGCACAGAACGATGACTCGTAACATTAATTATGAAATAAATATTCTACATTGAAAAATACAAGTTGCAGTGTACTTATTGACATTATTAAGCTTGAAGAAAACCATAGGTAATTCCATGAAAGTACAACATACTACAATATTACCATATCACTGGATCCATAATAAGACAGATCCCTCTTCAGAGAAAGGTTCAGACTCAAGTCTTAGAACAGTAAAGGTAAATTTTTCAAAGAGTAAGGCATGGGCGACAATAGCACACACATACACATGTGCCCACACAAAAAAAAAATATATTGTTTGTAGTGCATACCTAAATGAACAACATAAGCTACCACTATTAAATAGAAAATAGGTATCAACTGTCACACCCCGAACTCACAGATGGGTCCCAGGTGTGATTTTTGTAACCTAACCCGTCTCTGTATCAATTAAAATATATATGATACTACATTGAATGAGGGTTCGACCCTGTGGGGTACACGTACACCCTATACACATTCACATACATATCCATACTCATCAAATAAGCAGCGGAAATGTTCTTTCTACACATACATCACACCATACCAGAGTCTATACATAACTAGAAATATACATACCAAAATACAATACATACTTCAGGTGTCTACAAAACCCAGCACTAACAACCCAGTTACAAAACTCGTACCTAGCCAGGTACTAAACGTAGCTAAACGACACCCCCGCTTCTAGATGCTAGGATGTTAGTTTCGGCTACCTGATGGACCTGAAAAATATTTGTATATTCGGGGCGAGACACCTTTCAGTAAGGAAGAAAGTAGGTTATATTAGTGTGTGGCATACAATTGTTATTTCGGCCTAAAGCATAACATAATACAATACAGTACAATACAGTTCAATACAATTCCAGTTTTTTTCACAAATCCGTTCTAGTACATACGATACCAAACATACGGTCAGTGTCGTCACACTCAAGCACCCGATATCCTACAATAACCAAAACCTCACAGCGATATCATTGCCAGTACGGTGTAGCTCACACCCATCAGTGACCAGCAGGAAAGAACAAACGATATTTCACACCCTCAGATATAAAGCCGGACACTCTTAGCCACGGTAATTAGCCGAGACATGGCGCCAGTATACGGTAATTAGCCACCCCTAGCTGATTCAGCGTAGGGTAATTAGCCGCCCCTAACTGATTTACAAAAGTTGGAACAATTTTGGAACTCATGTCCCTATACTCATCAGCGTACGGTAATTAGTTGCCCCTAGCCGTTTTTACAAAAACCTGGAACATTTACATAGGACATTTCATTCCACACTTATTTGAGTATACAACAAATCATATCATTTTTCAGTTCAAGAATACAGTTTAATACAAATATGGGTATGGTCATGTTAATAGTACAGTTTTAATACAACATACGGTTCCTCCAACAAAATAGAGATGATACCCGAAACCCCCAAATTTTTCCAAAAACTGTAACACGAAAATTTCACATTTTCACTTGATAGATTTTCCCAAATAAGTAATCAAAACATACATACGATCGTAAACTACAGGTTTATCGATCCCGATTTCAAAAATAAACTGATCTAAATAGAATCCCCTTATCTTTTCCCGAATACCAAAATACGAACTCTACGGCTCCAAAACTACGAACCGAGACACCAAAACCTAAACATCCAAGAATTATAATTCACTACAATTCGTACTACTACATATATTCCAAAACAAAACTGAAATCGGACCCTTACCTCGATTTTTGGGTCAAAACCCGAAAATCCCCGAAACGACTTTCTGATCCGCTAAAAAAGTAGAGCTTCTCCTTTTAATCTATGTGATAACGTCAGATCGACAAATCAGAAGACGAATAGCTTAGAATATAAGAGAGAGAAAGAGAGATCCCGCTAGTTCTAGAGAGAGAGAGAGAAAGAGTTTGAGGTTTCTTAGCACCTCAACAATGAAATAGGATATTTATAACCCTTTTGACCCGACCAACCTCGTTGATGAGATGGTGCCTTTGTCGACGAATCATCCATACATTTCGTCGACGAACCGGTTCCTTCGGCGACAAACCCTATTTTGATATTTTACAACACGTTTGGTATTTCTTTGTTGACAAGACTCTGAATTTGGGCGACGAAGAGTACGAGGGCCTTCATCGATAAGAAAAATGGCTTCGTCGACAAAGCCTACAAAATTTACCTTTTTACCCTTTTCTATTTAGTCAATCCACATATTTTGGGTCGGGTTCTTACATCAACAATGTAGTGAGTTGTACATGCATTCATTTTCATTGTTCACTATGCCTGCATCACTGCACATGTTGGTATGACACTATTACTCATGGAAAGAATACCAGTCACATAACACATAGACACCCTTCAACATTTAATCCAATTCAAACTTAAGCGTTGGAATTTAACAAAATTTCTACAACATGTCGTTTTTAGATAGAACATTTCCCAAACTTGCAAGTCACAAAAGTTCCTCCTAGGTTTAGCTAAGTAAGAAGTAGTAGTACACAACCTAGGGTCTGTCTATGCATATATGAAATTGCAGAAAAGATAAATCAAGTCCCAACAGTACAAGCAATACAGTTCTAGTATCTCCCAATAATTCACAATTCAACATATGAATAAAATTTAAAAAGTAGCAGAACTATAATATCATGCAGTTCAAACTACGTTTTACATACCTTCTAATGAGAGGAGCGACCTGCATCATATAGTCGAGATCGGTGCATCATTTCTTTAAACTGCGCTTGCCTATTCAAAATTGTGCTGAGCGTGGCTTCAACGGTGGGGACCTTGTCTTTCAAACTCTGGTTCTCCGTTAAGACATTAGACACCATGTCTTTCAAACTCTGGTTCACTACGACATTGGAAACCATGTCTTTCAATTGCTGGTTCTCCATTTCCATCGTATGCATCCGCTGAACCATCTCGTCCGCCCGAGACTTGGCGTCTCGACGCACTCGTTCCGTCTTAGCACGAGCCGCCGCACCCATAGAAGATGATGTTGTAAGGGCGATGTATCCACTTCCAAGACCTTTTATCTAGCCCCCCGCTCTTTCCCCAAGCACCTGAGTGGTCATTTGGTAATTTGTCATTTGCTGGCTCCCCTCTACAACAAGTGCATCCTTCAGTTCGACCATCCTCGCCAATTTTTAGTCATGAAAATGATAAAAAGGAAGAAATAAGAATACAACTTCGATGTTTTGAATCAAATTATAAACGAAATATTTTCTTTAACTTCCATGTTTGCCCTACGCACCGTCGCACCACTCCCCCGATCGCCTTTAGTGTGTTCTTTGATAAAGATTTGAAAACGGCTCCTTTATTCCAGTCTCGGGATCATGCTACATTATAATATAAAACATCATTAATATTAATTCAGATAAAGGTTAGATATTATAATATATAACAATTACCCTTTGATGATTTACGAATAACTTCGACCCACCACAATGCGTCGTAGGGAGTTTGCTGCAGTTCACATCATTTTTTTCACATATAGCCTACAAAAAAGATGTAATGACTTCTTATTAGCCACATCAAAGCTTAAAGTAGTTATTATAATACAAACACATCACCTGTAGTGTGGATCGTGGAAATGGGGACACATCACCTCCCAATTCTCTTGGGATATCTTATTGTATGGGCAGGTTTTTGCTTGATCTCCCATCGCCCGAAAATGTTTATGCATTTTCGAACGATAGGTCTTAAATTTATTGCACAATTGGACATCCACCGCCTTCTTCACATGGTCTACATGGAGAATGTCCATATCGAACTCCTCCTGCATAGGTAATATAGTTAGAATTGACTAATATATAAAGTAAAAAAAAAAAGATTTGGGATTACTTACCAAGATGCGCATGTAAAGAACCATGCACTACGCCTCAGTCACCTGCGACTAGCTGAAGGTGGTGACTAGAGCATACTGTCAGCATATAATGCCGAGCTCCCGTGTCCATGCTAGGCACCAATCGTCATATGGGACTATGAAGCTTGAAGGAATGTCAATTTGAATGCGCTGCCCCGTCCTCTCTAGATGCTTCTTAAGCACCGTGTTCTTCGCTACACCACGTCCTGACTTGACCATGAATGTTGATGTTGAAAGAAGAGTTAAATTAAGAACAATATTTTAATCATACACGTGAATACCCATCAATAGTTTACATCGAAATAAATTAATCGTAACCTTACTAACAATGCTCATCATGGTGGGTAACTCACCCTACGTGTCATCCCCAGTTGAGGTATCTATGTTTGACCGAGGTACCAATGGCTCAGACAATGATGGTGCCGCATCAGGACTGACGGGCTTCGCCGATCTTGAGGACATCAGATCATCCTTATGCGATGTAGTCGAAAGCCTGGATGGAAGTCAGCCACGACAACCTCCCGGTGCTAGGTCTGCAAAATATTAGACAAGTAAATATAAGAAGTACGAATATTATATGGATGCATAAGAAATATATTTTTAGTTATTTACACATGCCACATACATTGTGACAAACATAACTTGCTTACCCCCTATACATCCTCAATATCGGTATCATCCTCACTTTCTAAAGTGTCTTCCTCTTCACTACAGTACTCAACCCCTGTTTCATCTTCCCCATCAGTTTCCTCATCTTCGATGAACATAACCTTTATTCAAAGATTATTTAGACCAAACAAGCATTCCTTTACATGGAGGGGGTGTTTGATAAAATTTAGCAATTAGCATTAAATGTTGAATGCAATTCTAAATTTGTGAACTAAGTTTTAAATATAATTTGGATCTCTAAAACTAAATATTAAATTATTTTATTTGTTTGGTAATTAACCTTTATATATATATATATATATATATATATATTCAGTTTTAATTCTTTAAAGTATCAAGGGAAAACTTGTTTGTTAAAATTGATAAAAAAAAATTGAGCTCAATTTTATATATATATATAAAATAATGTGTCTCAAATATAAAACATAAAAATATTAATTGAAAATATTTTCTAATGTAAATACTTTAAAACGCTAAATATTATTTATTGTGAAACATAATAAGAAATTATTTTTTTCTAATTAACACTTCAACTAAATAGTTGCTTTTTCTCCATTTTTTTTCACTTTTTATTACATATTGGCAGGGAGGGATAGAATCAAATTTACTTGATTTGGTCACTCACTATTTAAATTTTCATTCTGTTCCTTTACTGCATTCCATTTTGCAAACCAAAAATCTCCTAACATGGTGTTTTAGTAAAAATTGTAAATAATAAAAAATAAAAGTAACATTGGAGCAAAACTACAACAGCATATATGTAACGACCCAAAAATTATTCCATTTTTTTATATATATATCTATATATTATTCTGATATCCTTGTTATAGTCTCTCAGACCTTAGATAGGCACTGGAGTATTTCTGTACGTAATGAGCACACCTATGCAGCGGAAAAACATAAATCACATAAATACATACAATACCAGAATTCAATATTTTCTTATGTCATAATTACATATACCAATACCATCTCCCCAAAAACTCAATTTCCCTATACAAACTTACCGTATATACAGGGCAATCAAAGGGGTCTCTCTATTTGCGAGCCTGATCTGCTCGCTTAACTGGTTCACCTGAAAAATGTTAGCACAATGGGATGAGTTGATGCTTAGTAAGTGGAAATATGCTATTACTAGTGTGTGGCGACCAAGTTGCATAACTATAATAATAACATTTGAAACTGTATAAGTTGGCAAATCAGGAAAAATATATATCTTACATTTATCGTAACTTAAAATATAACTGTATCATCTGAACCTTCTATCTTTCATACTGCTAATATCATATTATATTTATCAAATGCTATAAAACTGTATACATATACATAACTGTGCTTTTCCCTGAAAATTTGTATGTCATGATTTGACCCCTCGTGACAGGGTTGTGCAGCCCATAGGTGGGGCTTAACTCTGGTTAGCCTTCTAGGTAAGTCACTATACTCTACACTACCTCAGCCCGACCAAACTGCATCCTCTCCTAGGCACGTAACTGGACTGCTACCTTGTCAAATCGACCCCCTCAACCTAGAAATTGGGGAGCTGCATCCACTACGAGCACGATTGATGGTACCCACACACTATCTGAGATATGTGGTTGCACTCTATTCTGTAAATAGCAACGGTACCGTGCTCTGTAAACTGTATCTGTCTGTAATATTTTCACAGGGATTTGATACTGTATATATATACTACTACTACTACTACTACTATAAATATCTTACTGTTTTCATCATGTTTCCAAAATAACCATAAACTATAATTCTTTATTGAAAATACTATATATCTGAATATCATATCTATAGCATCTGGATGCTATAAGTATATATCTGACTATGTAATCTGTCTGTATAAACTGTCTGTATAATCTGGGTGTTATGGTATTAGGAAATATAGCATTCTGTAAATACTGTAATATACTAATATGAATAAAATCTGTTTATATCTGTCTGTATAAATATCTGTATATATCTGTTTATATCTGTACATACTGTAAATCATGATATGTTGGAAAAAGCTGTATAAATTTTATATCAAGTAAATATTTACTTAGGCCACACAAACATTAAAACTCTTATTATGTAAAAACTGGTTAATAAACTGGTATACATGTGTTTACATAAAATCTCTGATAACATGGTTAAAAACTCCTAGCATAGCATATTTTCCTTACTTGATTTCTGCAAAAGCCCATAAATGTGCCTGGTCCTACTCCCGCAGGGTTCCCCACTCAACACCTTGAAAATAACTTCTCCCAAAGTAAAATATCATTATTTTTCTACGTACAACATTTTATATAACTATGGGAAAGGCAAATTCTGAATAAAATGTCTTACCCTGAAATTGGGATGGAATTTGAACCACTCCCACCAGCGATCCATTCCGGTAGATTTGTAGAGAACTTTCCCAGGCTCATCATGGTTGCCTCAGATCATCGATCTGGCGAGAAACGGAGCTGGGATCGAAAAGAGAAGGAAAGAGAGACGTATAGAGAGAGAGAGGGGGGGAAGATTATTGCACCAACTTTTGCTAACAAATTTGGGTTTTAGCTATTTATAGTCCTTCATTGACGAGACATGTCATTTTGTCGACGAGTCCCTGATGAAGTTCGTTGACGAACCTTCACCCCTCGTCGACGAGTCCCTCATGTATTGTCGTCAACAAATCCCCTGTGTTCATTAACAAGATCTTGATTAATTTCTTGGGTTATTACATTCTCCCTTACTTATAAAATTTCGTCCTCGAAATTTACTTTCTGTGTTGAACACTATCCATACAACCTATCATCCCATAAAGGCAAACAGTCTACTTATTTTATTACTTACCCTCACTTATGGTAGAGGAATACCGTGGTTACATTCTAAACTCTAGGAGATTACACATATAAAACTAAAAGACTATCTACTAACTAAATTAATACATGTAACTGCAAAAGAAACATTACCTAACTACTTACATTTTACCTGATTACCACTAATCCTCTTTGAACAAATGCGGGTATTTCTGTTTTATTTCATTTTCAAGTTCCCTTAAAGCTTCTTCTATAGCATGGTTCCTCCACAAAACTTTCACTAGCTGAATTTCTTTAGTGCGCAATTCTTGTGTCTTCCGGTCTAAGATCTGTAATATGCTTCCTCATAGGCTAGTGAATCTTTAAGCTCTATCTCTACATAACTGATTATATGGGATGAGTCTGGGACATATTTCCTTAACATAGTAACATGAAACACATCATGTATTCTAGACAGAGCTGGCGATAAAGCTAGCCTATAGGCAACTGACCCTACTCTTTCTAGTATCTCGAAAGGGCCAATATACCTAGGGCTCAACTTGCCCTTCTTCCCAAACCTTATAACTCCTTTTAGGGGAGCTATCTTCAAGAATACTCGATCCCCCACATCAAATTCTAATTCTTGACGGCGAGTGTCTGTGTAACTTTTTTGCTGACTCTGCGCAGTATTGATTCTTTCTTTAATTAGTCAGACCTTATCATAAGTCTGTTGTACTATCTCTGGAGCCAAAACTCGCCTTTTGCTTACTTCGTCCCAGAAAAGAGGAGAACGACATCTCCTACCATACAGTGCCTCATAAGGTGTCTGATGCTAGCCTGATAATTGTTATTGTAAGCAAACTCGACTAACGACATAAACTGGGTCCGACTACCCCCAAAATCAAGCACGCAAGCATGAAGCATATCTTCTAATGTCTGGATCGTCCTCTCAATATGTCCATCTGTCCAGGGGTGGAAAGTAGTGTTGAATGCTAAATGTGTACCCATAGCCTCCTGAAAACTTTTCAAAAATCGTGAGGTAAACCGAGGATCTCAATTTGAAACTATGGATACTGGTACACCATGGACACGAACTATGTCCTAAACATATATTTCCGCCAATCTGTCCATGGAATAACCGACTTTAATAGGGATGAAATGGGCGGTCTTCGTCAGACGATCAACAATCACCCAAATTGCATTCAATCCCTGTCACACTGGCGATAACCCAATAATGAAATCCATATAGACGTGATCCCATTTCCATTTTGGAATGAACAACGACTGCAACTGCCTTACTAGTCTCTAGTGCTTAGCCTTAACTTGCTAGCACATCAAGCACTGCTGTACAAATTTGGCAACTTCCTTCTTCATTCCACTCCACTAGAATTACTCTCGCAGATCCCTGTACATTTTAGTACTGTTAGGATGAATTGTGTATAGTGATTTGTGAGCTTCCTCTAAAATTGTTCTTCTAATATCATCATCTGTAGGCACACATAATCTGGTGTGAAATCTCATAGCTCCATCATCAGGGATATTTAACTCCTCACCCTAACCTTCCCGCACTCTAGCCATAACCTCTGCTAACTTTGCGTCATCACCTTAAGCAGTCTTAATCTTTTCATATAGTATAGGTTGTACCTCTAGGTTGACAACAAATGCCTGAGGAATATCCTCTACTAACTCTATGCTAAGTCTCCCCAAATCCATCAGGATTGAGTGCTAAATCCCCATGGTTGTCAGTGCTAGTCCCATTGACTTCCTGCTCAGAGCATCTGCTACTACATTCGCTTTCCCTGTATGGTAACTAATAGTGTAGTCATAGTCCTTAATGAGTTATAGCCACCTTCTTTGCCTCATATTCAGTTCTTTTTGGGTAAAGAAATATTTCAGGCTCTTGTGATCTGTGAAGATTTCCACCATACAGATAATGCCACCAAATCTTAAGAGCGTACACCACTGCAACTAACTCCAAATTATGCACGAGATAGTTCTTCTCATATTCTTTAAACTATCTAGACGCATAGGCAATGAATCTTCCATGCTGCATTAACACACATCCAAGACCCTTCAAAGAGGCATCACTGTATATCACAAATTCATCCCCTCCTAATGGAATAACCAGAACCGGTGCCAAAACCAACCGCCGCTTTAATTCTTGAAAACTATGCTCACACTCACTGGTCCAATCAAACTTTACATTTTTCCTCGTAATTTGTGTTAATAGACCAGATAATTTGGAGAAGCCATCTATGAAGCTCCGGTAATAGCTTGCTAATCCTAGAAAATTCCTAACCTCCTGAACACTTTCCAGCCTTTCCCAACTCACCACTGCCTCTATTTTACTCGGATCAATTGATATACCCACCTCAGAGATCACATGGTTGAGAAAGGTAACCTGCCTTAACCAGAACTCACATTTCTTGAATTTTACATACAATTTTCTTTCTCTCAATATCTATAACACTAGCCTTAAATGATGCTCGTGCTCCTCAAAACTTCTCAAGTAGACCAATATATCATCAATGAATACAACCACAAATTGGTCCAAGTACTGGTGGAACACCCGATTCATTAAATCCATGAATATTGCTGGTGCGTTAGTCAACCTAAATGGCATCACTAAGAACTCGTAATGCCCATATCTGGTTCAAAATGCAGTCTTTGAAATGTCTTCTGCTCTAACTTTCACCTGATGATAACCCGACCGTAGGTCAATTTTAGAATAAACCTAGGTCCCCTGGAGCTGATCAAACAATTCATCGATCCTAAGGAGAGGATATTTATTCTTGACTGTCAGTTTATTTATCTCCCTATAATCGATACATAACCTCATGGTCCCGTCTTTCTTTTTCAAAAATAGAACTGGTGCACCCTAGGGTGACACACTTGGCCTGATAAACCCCTTGTCCAGTAATTCCTGTAGCTGATCTTTCAATTCTTTCAAATCGACTAGAGCCATATGGTATGGTGCTTTAGATATCGGTGCTGACCTCGGCAACAGATCAACGGTAAACTCAATCTTTTGGTTCGGTGGTAAGCCAGGAAATTCTTCCGGAAAGACATTTGGAAATTCTCTCACCACTAGTATATCAGCTTGTTTTAATTCTTCTTTGGAAATTATTTTATGTATGCAACATAACCCTGGCAACCACCCTGTAGCAGTCTCCTCACCTGAATAGCCGACACCAACTGTGGCAAGGCACGCACGCTTGAACCCACAAATATGTACTCTTGCTCACCTGGGGGTCTGAAAATCACTTCTTTCTTATAACAACCTATACTAGTGTGATGAGTAGCTAACCAATCCATACCCAGTATTACATCAAACCCTTGCATATCTAGGACCACGAGATTAGCTGGTAGTACTCTCTCCTGAATGCTTACTAGAAAATTCCGAAGCACCTTCCTGCATCTTACTACAAATCCGTCGGCGTACCCACAGATAGCTCTACATCTAATAGCTATGTCTCTACCCCAGTTATTCTTACATATCCTGCCGATATAAAGGAATGGGTGGCACCTGTATCAAACAAAACAATAACTTTATATGGTAAAGCAATAAGGATACCTGTGACTACATCTTCAGCCGTCTCGGCGTCACCCGACGTCAGCGCATAGACTCTCACCTGTGCAGTATTCCTCTGTTGACCTCCGTCGGGCGCCTGGTATCCACCTCGAAATGGTCTAGGAGCTGGTGCATAATTCGATGTCATCTGTGTTAGTTCTGGTGCAATCCCAAGAGGGGGGTGAATTGGTATTTAAAAATTTTATCCCCTAGGTTAATTCACTAACATCAATATTACACAAGCATAGGGTCAATCTATGCAGTCAATAAATGAACATATATGTGCAGTAATAGTAAAGTGCGGAAAGGTAAATAGTACACACAATGTGTTAACGAGGTTAAGCCAAATTGCCTACGTCCTCACCTTGGCTAACAAGCACAAAGATTACCACTATAGGCCCACTTAACGGGTGAAGCGACATCTAAACAACCAGGTCAATTAGCACAAGGCTGACCTCAACCTTTACAACCAGTTCAATTAACACAGGGCTGACCTCAACCTACACAATCCTTTCTGGGTTGGATTATCGCCCCCTCAGGCCACGCCTAGAAATACAATAACATTCACTTAATCAAATGGTACAATGATTGTACTTTCATGTAAAACAGATATGTACCCAATATGTGCAAGTAATAATCAATTCACACCAAACATGTAGGAACTGTAAGCTCAGTGGTGTATGTGTGCAATCTATACTCAATATAATGAGTATTCAAGCAAGCTAATCTTTGAAAACAAAGTATATGAAATCTCAATATCAGCTTAGTTTTTCAAAGATGCTAGCAATATTTATTCAAACGAACTCAAAAATATTTTCTCAACTTGTATTTAGCGCAAAAGTTGTTTGAAATCTAACTTTGTAAAATATTTTGCACACACAAAGCAAATAAAGCTTTAAGGAATCTTGCAATGACAATGCTAAGATCCTCAAGCTAATAAGTTTTTCCCAACACAAGATTTATCAAGTAAAATCTATGGGATAACTCTTTGCTTATCTCCCCAAAATCAATATCAAATAAATAAACAAGCAAATGGGAGTATGAGCAAACTATACAATCAACAACGCGATATAACACTCTCACAAAGATAGGATGTATCAAAGGAATGAATGTTTGAGAGTATATGAAGTGGAATAGGCAAAAATAGGTTTTTGAGATTGAGAGGATTTTTGCTAATTATTTTGGTTAATCTCTTACTAAATATTCCAAATGAGGGGATATATATACACATCCCCAAAAATATGACCGTTAAGGACACAAATGGAATAATTATAAAAGTTTTAATATTATTTGAATAAATTAACCCCATTTAAAAATATTAACCATGCTAAAAAATTTGGGGCAACCCGAGAGCACTGGTTGACCGAGGCAAGTTCGGTTGACTGAAGTTATTGAAGTTCGGTCAATCGAGCCTGAAATGAACTATGAGTTCGGCCGACCAGACTTGTATGTCCGAAGGCGATTTTCCATTTTTTGCCAGGTTCGGTCGATCGAGAAGATTTTGAAGTGAGCCAGTCAATCGACCAAACCGTTGTGGGAACTCAGTCGACTAGATTGGTGATGTGTATTTTATTCTCGGTCGTCCAGGAAGTCAATAAAGTTGACTCTTGGGGAGTTCGGTCGACTAGGGTCAAATGAACTGTAAGAGTTCGGTCAATCAGGCTACGACTAACCAGTTGACTCGGTCCAAGTTCGGTTGACCGGGGACATTTTGTACATGGTAGTATGGTCGACCGAACATGCATATATTATGCATTTCGATCCTATTTGATCATGCAAGCAGTCTATTCAAATGACCATTCATATATTGTTGACCTTATAGGTCATGCTCGGTTTTGATAATGACAAATACTCATTTTATCTAATGGGTGTTTGAGGTTATATGCAGGAACTTAAATTGACAGATCATAATGCACATAGAGAGGGTGAAGATTGAAGACCCAAGTTTGTATATGTTGTAATGTATTTCATTTATACAAAGGGTCTGTAATAGTAATTAGGGTTTTTGGTTTGTAATAATCACACACACATCACATGCATGATCTAATACGTAAGCTCAAACCGAAACTAAAACATGACTTAGAAAAGACCCTAGGACATTAACTCACTCACTTGTATGTGTTATACTTTTGAATAGGGCGTTTGTTGGATAAAATACGACCAAAATGCACAAAATGTGCACTCTTGATCGACCGAACATTTATGTTCATTTGGCCCCCAGTTGACTGAACCTGGACTGAGTCAACTGGTTGACCACAACCCGGTCAACTGAACTCCAGCAGTTCATTTGGTCCCAGTCGACCGAACACCCCTAAGGTCAACTTTATTGACCTCCTGGTCGACCGAGTGATTTTTGAATACCACCAACCTAGTCGACCGAGTTCCCACGTGTGGGAACTCAATGGTTTGTTCGACCAACACGCCTAGTTCAAAATCAACCTGATCGACCGAACCTCGCAAGAATTAGAAAATCAACTTAGGACTTACATGTCCGGTCAACCGAACGAGTAGTTCATTTTTGGCCCGGTCGACCAAACTTGTCCTTATCGACTGGTGCTCTCGGGTTAGACCTATTTTTTTACTATGGTTAACTCGGTTAAACAGGGTTAAAGTAATTAAAAATCATTAAATCTTTTCTAATTACTCCAACCATATCCCTAACGATTATAATTCAGGGGAAGTTTATATATACCCCTTCATTTGGAATGATTAGTAACTTAATGAGCCAACTTGATTAAAAATTCTCTCTTAATCTCAAAATTCCTAATACTCATTTTTAGACTCCATTCACTCACTTTTACCTTCTCTCATTGCCAAAACTCTTCGTAAGTTTAATTTTAGTGATTGTTTGAAAGGTTTGCTCTTATTGATTTGTTTGTTTGATATGATTTTCTTGAGAGCCAAACCTGAGTATTCTTAGAGGACTTTGTTGATAAGTCTCTCCTAAAAAGACTTGTATTAAACTTCTGAGTATTGCATATTCATTGCAATATCTTGGGAAGTTTGTATTTGTTTTTGGATTGAAAAATCTTTTCAAAACATTTTCAAATATCTTATGTGCTTTATCTTGACATACTTTTGGAAAGATATTTATTTACGTGATAAGAATCTTTGTTGCAATATATATTAATTCATATATCATTTGCTGAATACAAAGATTAAGATTCTTTTGCAAACCAAGCATATACGTTATTTGATATTTACATGATTGAGATATCCTGTTGATTGGAATATTTGAGACTTGATTGATATCTTTGTTTGAGCATGTTGATTGAATATCTTGTGATACAAAGATCATACTGGTTTGCACTCTCACACACTGATTACACTGATAGCAAATATATTTGAGAGTTGATATATTAAACCACATTGAGCTTACATATTAAATCATTTGGTAGTGTATGTGATTAAGCTTAACTGGGTACATATCTGCTTTACATGAAAGCATAATCACTGTACCAATATTCTTTGATTGTACAATCTAAGTGTTTCCAAGCGTGGCCTGAGGGGGCAGTAATCTAGCCCGGTAAGGATTGGTTGTAAAGGTTGAGGTCAACCCTGTACTAATTGACATGGTTTATTTAGGTGACCTCAACCTTTACAACCAATCCTTACCGGGCTAGATTACTCTAAGGGAAATAATGTCCCTATGAAACCTGAGGGTGCAGCTAGGGTTCCTAAGACTGGAGATGAATATGATGATGATGATGATATGAAAGCTGTTAGTCTAAATGCCACTGTTATGAATATTTTGTACTGTAGTCTTGATGTAAATGAATTTAATAGAATTATGACATGTTCTACTGCAAAAGAAATATGGGATAAGTTAGAGGTCGCATATGAGGGTACTAGAGATGTGAAAGACAGTAGGATATGTTGGCTTTATGGGAAGTCAGCAGTCAACCTTATTGCGAGGGATCGTAGTAGTGGGCCCCAGCTCGACAGTGCTTGGCGTGCCAGCCCGTCGGCACCCCTACTTAGAATTGGTGCAACCCATCATGTCCACCCGACACTTAGTGTGGGGCTCTGCGCTGCTGTTTAAAGGAAAAGGTTGCACCCCTTCTACCACCAATTGGTTTTAGAAGAACCGGTAGCGCTTGATCCTGACAGAATAGATATGCTGACCAGTGAGTATGAAGCCTTTAGGATGAATGTAGGTGAGTTCATTCAGAGCATGTACACTAGATTCACACACATCATAAACTCACTGCATGCATTAGGAAAGACCTATCCTACATATGAGATGATTAGGAAGATACTTAGAGGCTTACCTCCTGTTTGGGAAGCCAAGGCTACGACCATTGTTGAGGGTAGAGACCTTAAGGCCATGATTCTAGATGAATTGATAGGTTCTCTAATCACTTATGAATTAACCATAAATGAGAGACTTAATGAGCATAATAGGGCTAAGAAAGTGACTGCATTGAAAGCCTCCACTAACACATCTAGTGAATGCAGTGAATTTGACACTGATGATGAAATGGCCATACTAACTAGAAAATTTAGCAAATTCTTCAGGAAGAACAGAAAGCCACATAAAAGATATAGGGAGTCTACAATTGAGAAGGGAGAGTCTAGTAAAAAAAAAAAATCAAATGCTCCGACGTATTATAAATGCAATAAGGTCGGGCACATCAAACCAGATTGCCCACTGCTGAAAAAGGAGGCTAAGAAAAAGAAGAAAGCCATGAAGGCTGGGACATCATGGGACAAACTTAGCAGCAGCGACTCAGAATCAGACCACAACGGCTCAGAAGTTGCTAATCTGTGCTTGACGGCACACGAGGATGAAGTATCATCTTCTAGTTCATTATCTTCATATTATTCATCTGATGATTGTGATTTTGATTGCATGCCTACATTTAGAGAGTTACAATTTGAATATATTCATGTATCTAAATTTTTAGGTAAAATGACCAAATAAAATGATGATTTGAAAAAGAAATGCGAAAATTGGTCAAAATTGTTTGATATTGCAAAAACTTCTCATGCTTTCATTTTAAAAGAAAAAGATGCTACTATTATTGAGTTTAAGAGGAAATTGGAGGATAGCTCTAAAATTATTTTTAAATTCATCGAGGAAAAACACAATTTCGAAAAATTATTTGGTGCCCAAAGAAACTCCTTAAGTAAAGAGGGTATTGGCTTTAATGGTATTGAAAATATAAGACGACCTAATCTTTACTTAGGACATTTTACACGCGAGTCAAAGTCTCATATTCCTCCTCAAGATCCTAAGTGTAGAATAAAATGTTTTAAATGTAAACAAATTGGTCATATTCAATTTGATTGTCCACTTAGGAATAAGCGTGCTAGATTTAGGAAAGTATGGGTAGTTAAGGGAGATCCGACCACTAACCCCCGTGGAACCAACAAAATTTGGGGACCAACATCAGTTACTTAGTTTATTTTATAGGTATGCCTAAAATCGTCCTCCTCCAAGGATCGGTGGTATTTGGATAGTGGATGCTCACGGCACATGACCGACGACAAGGGAAAATTCACTTTAATCATTCCAAAGGATGGAGGCTATGTGACATTTGGTGACAATGCAAAAGGGCGCATCATCGGGGTAGGTAAGGTTGGTAAGGATTCCTCTCTTACTATTGATAATGTTTTATTGGTTGATGGGTTGAAGCATAATCTACTAAGCATAAGTCAGTTGTGTGACATAGGATATAAAGTATCTTTTGAAAATGATAAATGCATGGTAGAGAATAAATTAGATCACAAAGTGTTTTTTATTGCTGATCGCCATGAAAATGTTTACACTACTTCTCTTGATAACTTAGCTTCACAACAAGTGACATGCTTTTCTACTATAAATGAAGCTAGTTGGTTATGACATAGGCTCTTAGGACACGCAAGCATGGATTTATTGTCAAAACTTGTTAGAAAATAATTAGTAAAAGGCTTGCCTAAAATGTCATTTGTAAAAGATAAAATTTGTGATGCATGTCAAATGGGTAAACAAACAAAATCTAATTTTAAGAAAAAGAAATTCATATCTACTACTAGACCACTTGAGATGCTTCACTTAGATTTGTTTGGTCTTAATTATGTGCAAAGTCTAGGTGGTAAATCATATGTGAAATTAGGTATAACTTCCCAAGAGGGGGGGTGAATTGGATTCTTTTTTAATTTTAATATTCTTTTTAGCTTTGCTTATGACACCAAGAGAAACACAATAAATAACTAATAATCACACTTAAAAATACTGAAAGTTAAATTCACAAACCAATCAATTAAACTTAAACAATTCAACCACTCAAGCAAGAACCTTAGTATTTTTATCAATTTTCCTGTAGATGTTCACAACCTTCTTTAGATAACCTCTTCTTATGCACTTCTCTTGATCAAGATTTCCGCAGATTAACCAACATACTCCTTTTTGGGTTTCTGCAAACGGACAATCAAAATGTACTTTCTAAATATCAAGAGTCTTTCTTTATTTCTAACTTTAGAACCTGCAACCTGCACTTTAAATCACACAACAACAGCTTGTACAGAAAATAGGAAGTAAATAAGAGAGAAAGACACAAGGTTTTTACGAGGTTCGGCTTCAACACAGCCTACGTCCTCACCCTTGGCAAAATACCGAAGGGTTTCACTATAGCAGTTCCGTTACCAGGTGGAACAACGTCTGTTTACAATCATTCCTTGGCCAAGGCTAGAGTCCGCCTTCTCCAAACAATATACCCCTGTTTGGTCAATGATCCAACAGCCTGGAATCGTCCAAAATCTACAAGAGAAACAATCACTCCTTGGCCAAGGCTAGAGCCTGCCTTCTCCAAGCAATATACCCTTGTTTGGTCAACGATCCAACAATCTGAAATCATCCAAAATCTATAAGAGAAATAATAAGAAGCTGGTGTACAAGAGATGCTCACACAAAGAGCAGATTAGTACAAATTGAAACTATGTACTTCAAAAGATAAATATCAAGAAAGAAATACACTTTTGAAGCTTAACAAGGATTTCACCAAATTCCTTTTCTCCATATGAGAAATAAGTAATCTAACTTCAGGAATCGATGAACAAGAAATATCAGAATCACAGCACTTTCAGCTTGCAAGAGATTGATCAAGGTGAGACTTTGAGAGCAAAAGAGCTTATGAGAGATTTTCAATGCTTGGTATAATTTGATTTACAAAAACCATGTATTTATAGGCTTTCAAACAAGTTTCCTTGTTGCAAAATTTTCCTTAGAGAGTTTCCCAAGTTGTTAGAAAATTTGGAGCTCAAAACGACTATTTTATAAAAGATTAGATTTTAAAAATTTTGCCCGTTGAATAGTGTTCAGATGTCTGAAGAGTCAAGTTCAGTCATTTGAAGTTCCTGAAACCCTTTAAAAAATGAACTGGATACAAGGTCAGATGTATGAAGAGTGGGTTCAGACATATGAAGTGTCGGGTTCAGATGTCTGAAGTGTCGAGTTCAGACGTATGAACAACTACTGTCTATTTCTGTTTTGTCCCGTAAAATCTTCAGACGTCTGCACTTATTCTTGAGATGTCTGAAGAAGCAGATGTCTGAAGTAATTCTTTATACATCTGAACATGAAGTTCAGCCATCTGAAGTTACCACTTTAGTCATCGGAACTTGAAAGTTCAATCATCTGAACAGACAAAAAGCTGTTTTTTTAAAAAATATATATATTTTTCATTAAAAATTATTTGCTTCTTCTTCTTCTTCTTCTTGGGTTCCTTCTTCTTCAGTATTGGCTTCATCTTCCCGGTTACCTTCTCCTTCAAAATCTCCTTCATTTTCAGTAGCGTCATTATCAGAATCATCATCTCCACTTTGAGGAGCTGAGCTAATATCCATGGGATCACTTCCCTTAGAAGATTTAGCCTGATATCTTTCTATATGAGTGACACGCTTATCAAGTGATGTGACTTTTTCTTTAATATTCTGAAGCCTAGTGCGAACTTCAGATGAAAAACTGGAGAAATCCTTTTGGAAGGATAAGAACAATGAAGGTGTGTCATGAGATGAACCAAGGTCCTATGTAGAAGAAGATTGTGCTGCTACTAATACTGGTGCTGAGGCTGAGGCTGAGGCTAACCCTGAGGCTGCTACTGAGGCAGGTGTTGCATGTTGAGTCCTTCCTATTTTCAAGTACCATCCTGAACTCCCCTTGTCATACCCCATTTGCTTTAGGGAAGTCTCATTGAAAAGATCATATCGGGTTCTTTTTATGAAGAATTCAGAACTATTGGTAATATGAAGATGATTAAAGAGAAGAGTAAGAATTCCTCCATAAGGTAGGATAACTCGAGAAGATTCCAGTTTGGTCCACATCCACCTAATGATTAAACTAGTCAGGTCTAGCTTCTTTCCTTTAAGAAGACACCAAAGAACAAAACATTCAATATTGGAAAGATGATCGAAAGAGCCTTGTTTAGGTAGGATATTGTTTGAAACGAGTTTGTGTAGAATCTGGCCTTTTAAGTTTAATTGTTTGTATAGCGAAGGATGCCCAAAATAGATAGGTTCATTTTCCATAATCATCAAGAGAAAAGCTTTAGGAGTAAATCCTTGTTCTAGAATCCAGGATTAAGTAAACATAGGACAGATAAAATCACCTAGAGTAATTTTAAAAATGGGAGACAATATTTCAGAATTCAGCAAAATTTTCTTTCCTTTAACTTCCGAAGAAATAATCCCATTTTCATTCATCATATTAGTATAGAAAATTTTGACAAGATGGGGAAAACATCCTTTGGGTTGTTGAGTGATGAAATCAAACCAACCAATGGCATGAAATAATGGAAGGATATCTGGAAACTCAGTATTGAAGAATGAAACATTCAGAATTTTGCCTAAGATTGGTTCTACTGTACCTAATGAAGTACGATAACGAATTCGAGCTCGAGGAGCCACCAGCCACTTGTCAATGTTTTGAGCATCTTTCCTCGATGAAGAACCTTTGTTGGTAGTTTGCTTGATTCGAGGCATGAACTGTGACAACCCGAATAAAAATGGAATTTAAATAATAAAGAGGAAGGGGAATGGAAACGGTAACAGAAGGAGGAGGTCAACTTCGTCGACGAACGCTTCGCATTCGTCGACAACATTGCACTTTGGAAGGAATAACCGAGGGGGAATCCACAGGGCTTCATCGACGAATACAGGGGATTTGTCGACGAGGGTATAAAAGAATTCGTCGATGAAGAAATACCGAGAGAGGTTTTGAGCCGACTGAATTTCATCGACGAGGACTGAATTTCGTCGACAAAATTATTAAAGGATTCGTCTACGAATGACGTGGCTCGTCGACGAATCCAGTTCTATAAATATAGAAAAATCCTAATTTTTACTTCAAAGTTAAGTTAACTCTCTCCTCTCTCTCTCTCCCCTTAGGCCCTCTCTCTCTCTCTCTCTCATCGATTTTGGGCTAAATTTACGCCGGATCGACTGTTTGAAGTCACCACGACACTCTTGGGGAAGTTCTCTCCAAATTTGCTGAAGCGGATTGTTGGTGAAAGTAAGTTGAAAATCATCCCTGGGTTGAGGTAAGGCTTTTTAAGCCAAATTTGGTCTTATAGTAGTTATAGGAAATGATGTATGCATGAAAATACTGAAGTTTAGTTTTGCGAGTTTTCATTTTTAGGGTATTGATTAGGAAACCCTACGGGTGTGAGACTAGAGTTTATAGGGGCTTTTCTCAGTAGTCAAGTAAGGGAATAAACTAAAGTAGTTACTTTCTTGCAAATTATTGTTATTTATGAGAAAAGTTATTTTTAGGAAAAGCATATATTATATCTGTATATTACGTAGGAAATGTATGTTTGAGGAAAACACTGTTATTATGTTGGAAACATGTATATATGTATGAGATGTCAGAAATAATGATTTTCAGAATATAATGTATAGTTTTATACAGCAAATGTGTGGCATGGATATTATTTTACGTAGAGAAATATTATGATATGATAATGACTTGAATGCATTATGATTTGCGAAGTTATGAAAGTATACAGTATATTATGATTCTGATAAATGCATGATAGAATGATTATTTTCAGAATGACGTATTTATGTATGATATGTTCGGCACAAGGCCGTAATTATGATATGTTCGGTACAAGACCATAATTTATGAAATATTCGGCGCAAGGCCGTAATTTATGAAATGTTCGGCGCAAGGCCGTGATTTATGAAATATTTGGTGCAAGGCCATATTTATAATATTATGAAAGATGTTATATATATTATCATTTACTATATGTTATCAGAACCCAAATGTTAGCTTAGTTCAGTTCAGGAGCTCGGTACCGTAGCTATATAGATCAGATATCTATATTCATATTAGTGCTAACCACTCCATGAGGGGGTGGGAGATGGATAGTCGATGTGGCTTTCAGTAGAGTGTGGACGTCCACTTGGCAGTTCAGACCAGGGTGTGGCGGGCCCATCGTACTTACATACATTTTTGACTCGGCAGTGGTCGACCAGCCATTGTCGGGTCCTGCCTTCGGGCTGCACAACCCGTCATGGGGGGTAATTCATGACATTAGCTAGCTATTCATCTAGAGTATGTTTTCAGTATTACCAGTATAATAGATGTTTACGTACGATATGATTTATCAGTAATTATGAAAGTATATGATTATTCAGTATGTTATGATAAATGTCTACAGATATATGAAATGTATTATATATGTTCATGTTGCCACACAGCTGTATTTAGTTTATCTTACCTTACTGAGAAGTGTCTCACCCCCGAACATTAAATGACTTTCAGGAAATCCAGAGAGACCGGCGGGTCAGGGCCGCCGTTGAGTGATTGGAGCTTCCCTACTAGAAGGGTAAGCGTTGAACTAGGATCAGGAGATTTTTGTTGTATGATCCTAGTGTTATTTTGAATTTTTGGAGGTTGTATATAGGAACAGTATTTTGATGATATAATAAACTCTGGTATTACGTTTTATGATTGGATGTTTGAGATTCTATACTTATTGCTACTTAGGTTTCCGCTGTGATTGACAGGTGTCCCTGTTACCCACGAGTTCAGGTCGACTTTTCCATATATTATGTTACATTATATATTAAGGAAATTGGGGTCGTTACATGAAGATACTCGATTTTGAATACCCTAGGGTTCGTGGGGTGAATCGTTGAAGAGTAGAAGCTTCAGATTGAAGTGAGGATGAGAAAAGATGGAGAGGAAGGCATTCAGATAAGTGGAGCAATCAACTTCAGAAGTTTGAAATTAGGGTTTTGCCTGTTTTTTATATTTAAACCCCGCGTCTTCAGATGACTGAAGATAACCTCAGTCGTCTGAAGATTTTAAAGTTCAGAATTTGAAGAGGCAGTAGCGTCTCAGACATCTGAAGTCCCAGGTTCAGTCATCTTAAATAGTGTTCAGACGTCTGGGGTGTGAAGTTCAGACATCTGAAGTTCTGATAAATGTTATATATATTTTTTAATAAACCTCTCTGCTATGGATTAACCCAAGTTCTCTCCTAATATGTATATATCTTTCTTCACTTAGGGGTTTTGTAAATATGTCAGCCCATTGATCACTTGTATTTATAATTTCAAGAATTTTTATCCTCTTTTTGAACATAATCTCTCAAAAAATGATGTCTTATATCTATATGTTTAGTTCTTGAGTGTGAAATTGGATTTTTAGATATATTTATGGCACTTGTGTTATCACACTTTATCGGTATTGTTTTATACTCTAGATTAAAGTCTTTTAATTGTTGTTTCATGTATAAGATTTGTGCACAACAACTTCCGGCTGCCACATATTCAACTTCGGAGGTTGATAAGGCTATAGAATTTTGTTTCTTTGAGAACCATGATACTAAGGATTGTCCTAGAAAGTGACATGTGTCACTTTTACTTTTTCTATCAATCTTACATCCGGCATAATCAGCATCGGAGTAACTCATCATATTAAAATCAGTGTCATTTGGATACCATAAACCTAGATCAAGTGATCCTACCAAGTACCTAAGAATTCTCTTAACGGCTATTAGGTGGGATTCCTTGGGTGCTGATTGAAATCTAGCACACATACACACACTAAACATAATATCAGGCCTACTAGCAGTTAAATATAGTAAACTACCAATAATTCCTCTATAGTGTGTTATGTCTACTTGTTTTCTTTTTTCATCTTTATCAAGGCTTGTGGATGTACTCATAGCAGTTCCTATGGGTTTACTTTATTCCATATCAAAGTTTTTGAGTATATCCTTGATGTACTTAGTTTGATTTATGAATGTTCCATTTTTAGCTTGTTTAATTTGTAATCCTAGAAAATAATTTAACTCCCCCATCATACTCATTTCAAATTCTTTTTGCATGCATGTGGCAAAGTCCTTGCATAGCTCTTCATTTGTAGCTCCAAATATAATATCGTATATATATATTTGAACTATTAGCATATCTTTGTTTTTGGATTTAATGAATAAAGTACTATCAACCATTCCTCTTGTGAATTCATTTTTAAGTAGAAATTTACTTAACCTTTCATACCAAGCTCTTGGAGCTTGTTTCAAACCATAAAGAGTTTTTGTCAATTTGAATACATGGTTTGGATTTTTAGAATTTTCAAAACCTGGAGGTTGGTTAACATACACTTCTTCATTTATATATCCATTTAAGAATGCACTTTTTACATCCATTTGATATAACTTAAAAACCTTATGCGCATAAGCTAGAAGCATCCTAATTGCTTCCATTCTTGCCACTGGAGCAAAAGTTTCATCATAATCAATTCCTTCTTCTTGATTATACCCTTGTGCTACTAGCCTAATTTTATTTCTTACAACAACTCCATTTTCATCCTTCTTATTTCTAAACACCCATTTAGTTCCTATGATTGATTTATCTTTGGGTTTAAGTATAAGTTCCCACACTTGACTTCTTTCAAATTGATTTAGTTCCTCCTGCATAGTTATAATTCAAGAATCATCATTTAAGGCTTCTTCAATGTTTTTGGGTTCATCTTGGGATAAAAAGGCATAATGATTGCAAATATTTTTTAGTGAGGCTCTAGTGGTTATTCCTTTTGATGTTTCACCAAGAATTTGTTCTTTTGGGTGATTTTTATCATATTTCCATTCTTTAGGAAGTTTTAGATTTTCTATAAGGTTTTCATTTGGAGCATCATTATTATTTTCTTCTTTTATTTCAGGGACTTCTTCTTTTTGTGGAGTATCTTCTTTTTCATCATTCTTATCTTTAACGTCATGATTATTTGATATATCAAAAGTTATGTGTATTGATTTCATAATGGTAAAGATTCTTTTATTATAAACCCTATAAGCTTTACTATTTGTAGAGTAACCTAGGAAGATACCTTCATCTGACTTTGCATCAAACTTTCATAAATCATCTTTAGTGTTAAGGATAAAACATTTGCATCTAAATACATAAAAGTAGGAAATATTAGGTTTTCTACCTTTCCAAAGTTCATATGGTGTTTTGTCTATTTTTTATCTTATTGATACCCTATTTACAATGTATCATGCTGTATTTACAACTTCTACCCAAATGTATTTAAGTAGATTATTTTCATTAATCATTGTTCTTGCCATTTCTTGTAGAGTTCTATTTTTCCTTTTTACAACTCCATTTTGTTGTGGAGTTCTAGGTGCTGAAAAATTATGAGTTATTCCATATTCATTACAAAATTTATCAACTTCCTTGTTTTTAAACTCTCTTCCTTGGTCACTTCTAAAGCTTGTTATATTATAGCTCTTCTCATTTTGTAATTTCTTGCATAAGGTTCTTAATAGATTACAAGTTTTATCTTTGTTTGCTAGAAATATTACCCAAGTAAATCTTGAATAATCATCTACTATTACAAAAGCATATTGTTTTCCTCCTAAACTTAAGGTTCTAGTTGGACCAAATAAGTCTAGATGCAAGAGTTCTAGGGGTCTTTTGGTAGCTATATTTTTTTTTTTCTTTTTGAAACTTGTTTTCCCTTTTGGCATGCATCACACGTCTTGTCTTTTATGAATTTAGTATTTGGTAGTCCTTTTACAAGATTTTTCTTAGATAATTTGGATAGTAAGTCCATGCTTGCATGTCCTAGTTTCCTATGCCATAACTAACTTACTTCATTCATAGCTGTCAAACAAGTTATGTTTTGATTTGCTAATTTCTCAAGATTTATGTAATATACATTATTTATTCTATAAGCTATAAACAGAGTTTTTTTGTTTTTAGGATTTTGGATAACACATTTTTCTTTAATAAAAATTATCTCGAACCCTTTGTCACTTAGTTGACTAATACTTAAAGATTATGTTTTAGCCCTTCTACTAATAGCACATTATCTATAGTGAGTGAAGGTTCTTTACCAATCTTTCCGATACCAATGATTTTACCTTTGGCATTATCGCCGAAGGTGACATATCCCTTATCCTTTTGTTTTAATATAGTGAACTTGGTCTTGTCACCGATCATGTGCCTTGAGCACCCGCTGTCCAAGTACCATTTATCTGTTGACGTTGTTGTCCTAAAGCAAACCTACAATGAAGGATGCTATGTGTTAGTTTTTGGAACCCAAATTCTTTTGACTTTCTTTGTTTTGTTATTAGTTCCACCATTGGCTTTCCATTCTCCTTGAACTTTAACATACTTTCTTTTTAATGGACAATTAAACATGACATGACCTTTTAGTCTTGTACATATAGCAAGTGGTGTTTTTATATTTGTTTTTTGATGAAATGCTAGCATAGTACTTAGCTTCCTTAACAAAGTATCCCATGTATAACTTTTTATTCCTTTTATTTGCTTTACCATTGTAGCTTATTCCTTCTTTGCTCCCATGAAGCCTTTGCTATCCAATCATTTTTTCATAGTTTTCTTTACCTTTGCTAAAGTTATAGATAATCTTTTCTTTATCCTCAACTGACTTTTTGAGTTCATTTATTTCTAGATCCTTTCTATTCAAATTATCTTTATGAGTTTTACCTAACTTTTGTGTTGCTATATTTATTTCTTCTTCCAACTTCTTAACATGAGAATTTTTTTCTTCTTCAATAGCTTTGAATGATTCAAGTTGCTTCACTAGTTCTTTATTTTGATCTTTCAAAGTTATATTTCTCTTAGAAATTTTTATGAATCTTTTATGTAGTGAGAATAACTCAGCTTGTCATTCCTTATAAGAAGGCAAACTATCACATGACTCATCACAAGACTCATTTTGAGATTTGGTTGAAGAGTAGTAAGAATTTACCTCTTCGTTATTCGCCATGAAGCACATATTTGCCATCTCTTGTTCACTTGTTTCGTTTTTTGTTTCGCTGGAGCTGGAGTGATCCCAAGTAGCCTTCATAGCTTCCTTTTTTTTCTTCTTGTCTCTCTTAAGCAACGGACAATCTAGTTTGATATGCCCTGGCTTCTTGCAATGATAGCATATTGGTGGTTCATTCTTAACTTTATTTTCTTTCCTACATGTTTCTCCTTTTTCGGGTTTCTTTTTATTAAACTTTCTAGGAAACCTTTTATTTCTTCTGTAGAATTTTCCTAGTCTCTTAGTAATAAATGTTAATTCATCTTGATCTAAGTCACTTGTTTCACTTTCTTCTTCACTAGTGTTGTGACTAGATGCTTTTAGTGCTATGGATCTTTTATGCTTTGGTTCAGGATTCCTTTCTTTTAAGGTCATTTCATAGGTGAGAAGTGAACCTATAAGTTCATCTAAAGAGGTAGTCTTAAGGTTTCTACCTTCTGTGATAGTTGTAGCCTTTGGTTCCCATATGGAGGGAAGACCTCTTAGAATTTTTTTGATCATTTCATAGGTAGTATAGGTTTTCCCTAAAGCACTTAGGAAATTTATTATGTGGGTAAATCTGGTGTACATACTGGATATTGTTTCATCAGAATTCATCTTGAATGCTTCATATTCGCTTGTTAACATGTCTATCCTATTTTCTCTAACATCAACTATTCCTTCATGTGTTACTTCTAATTTGTCCCAAATTTCCTTAGCTGTTTTGCAAGCCATGACTTTGTTAAATTCATTAGCATCTAATGCACAATATAACGCATTTATAGCACTTGCGTTTATTTGAAGCATTTTATAATC
The DNA here is from genome assembly GCF_029873635.1 of Malania oleifera. Lineage (NCBI taxonomy): Eukaryota > Viridiplantae > Streptophyta > Magnoliopsida > Santalales > Ximeniaceae > Malania > Malania oleifera. The sequence goes on from NC_080422.1 coordinate 16,235,833, forward strand.
TAAGTTGGTCATATCTTTCTTTTCTTTTGGAATGTGTTTTCCATCAACTATCATAGTGGGAATAAGGTTTCTATCCATAACGACTTCCCATGCTTTCCAATCCATGTGTTGGAGATATATTTCCATTCTTTTTTTCCAAAAGGTATAATTGTGTCCACAAAAAATTGGTGGACGCGTTAAGGATTGGCCCTCACCGAAGGGTGCTACTCCAATATTTGCCATTTCATCTTTTTATAGTTTCTTGTTAGGAATTTCTATAACTAGGCTCTAATACCAATTGAAATTAGGAATAGCTTCCCAAGAGGGGGGTGAATTGGATTCTTTTTGAATTTTAATATTCTTTTTAGATTTACTTATGACACCAAGAGAAACACAATAAATAACTAATAATCACACTTAAAAATATTGAAAGTGAAATTCACAAGCCAATCAATTAAACTTAAACAATTCAACCACTCAAGCAAGAACCTTAGTACTTTTATCAATTTTCCTGTAGATGTTCACAACCTTCTTTAGATAACCTCTTCTTATGCACTTCTCTTGATCAAAATTTCCGCAGATTAACCAACGTACTCCCTTTTGGGTTTCCGCAAATGGTCAATCAAGATGTACTTTCTAAATATCAAGAGTCTTTCTTTATTTCTAACTTTAAAACCTGCAACCTACACTTTAAATCACACAACAACAGCTCGTACAGAAAATAGGAAGTAAAGAAGAGAGAAAGACACAAGGTTTTTATGAGGTTTGGCTTCAACACAGCCTACGTCCTCGCCCTTGGCAACATAACGAAAGGTTTCACTATAGCAGTTCCATTACCGGGTGGAACAATGCCTGTTTACAATCATCCTTGGCCAAGGCTAGAGCTCGCCCTCTCCAAACAATATACCCTTGTTTGGTCAACGATCCAACAGCCTAGAATCGTCCAAAATCTACAAGAGAAATAATAAGAAAATGGTGTGCAAGAGATGCTCACACAAAGAGCAAATTAGTACAAATTGAAACTATGTACTTCAAAAGATAAATATCAAGAAAGAAATACACTTTTGAAGCTTAACAAGGATTTCACCAAATTCCTTTTCTTCAGATGAGAAATCAGTAATCTAACTTCAGGAATTGATGAACAAGAAATATCAGAATCACAGCACTTTCAGCTTGCAAGAGATTGATTAAGGTGAGACTTTGAGAGTAAGAGAGCTTATGAGAGATTTTCAATGCTAATTTGATTTACAAAAATCATGTATTTATAGGCTTTCAAACAAGTTTCCTTAGAGAGTTTCCCAAGTTGTTAGAAAATTTGGAGCTCAAAACGACTATTTTATAAAATATTAGATTTTAAAAATTTTTCCCGTTGAACAGTGTTCAAATGTCTGAAGAGTCGAGTTCAGTCATCTAAAGTTCTTGAAACCCTATAAAAAATGAACTGGACACAGGGTCAGATGTCTGAAGAGTGGGTTCAGACGTCTGAAGTGTTGGGTTCAGATGTCTGAAGTGTTGAGTTCAGACATCTGAACAGCTACTGCCTGTTTCTGTTTTGTCCCAGAAAATCTTCAGACATCTGAACATGAAGTTCAGCCATCTGAAGTTACCACTTCAATCATCTGAACAAACAAAAAAACTGTTTTTTTTTTTTAAATATTTTTCATTAAAAATGATTTGTTCTCTTATTCTGATTTTTACAAGACTTGTTTCAATAATCCTAAATAGGTCTTTAGGTCCTCATAATCTGTTGGAAAAGTTTCAAAACATATTTCAAACGATATTTAGTTTTGAAATACTTACAATATGTTTCCTAAGACTTTATATGAGTCATTCTCATTCTTTGCTCTTGAAATTCTTTGAATATTTGCTTGAGCTAGCTTTATCTGCAAATGCCTTAGTTTCTCTTCGGATCATTTGATAGTTAATCTTCCTTGATGACCCACACTTGATCCATACTTGATCCATATTTCCTGAAAGACAAAAACTCAACCTTTCCAAGTTAAATTGTCCTTTGTTTGTTATCACCAAAACTGATTGAAAGACCTTATTAGGCCAACAATATGCTTTTGTAATTGTAGATGACTTCTCTAAATTCACATGGGTGTTATTTCTTGCACATAAAAATGAATCATGTGAACAGTTTACCAAACTTTGTAAGAGAATTCAGAATGAAAAATGATATAAAATAACTCGTTTAAGAAGTGATAGAGGCATGGAATTTAAAAATGAGGGCGTAGAAAATTATTGTGACGTTGAGGGTATTTCACATAACTTCTATGCACCTAGGACACCTCAACAAAATGGAGTGGTAGAAAGAAAGAATAGGTCACTACAAGAAATGGGTAGAACAATGTTAAATGAACATAACTTACCTAAATATTTTTGGGTAGAGACCATAAATACTGCATGTTATGTTATGAATAGGGTGTTGATTAGGCCGTCAATAAATAAAACCCCTTATGAATTGTGGAACAATCATAAACCTAATATTTCATATTTTCATGTGTTTGGTTGTAAATGCTTTGCGCTTAGGGATAATGAACACTTAGGAAAATTTGACTTTAAATCTGATGAAAGTAAGGAAAATTTGACTTTAAATCTAATGAAAGTATTTTCCTAGGTTATGCACTTAATAGTAAAGCATATAGGGTTTTCAATAAAAAAACATTGACTTTCATTAAATCTATTCATGTTGTGTTTGATGAATCTAATCCATTTTCTAAGAAAGATGATGAAGATGATATTGATATTAAAAAATGCTTAGAAAAATTATCTATTGAAAACAATGCAAATGAAAACCCAAAAGTAAATGAAAAATCATCTGAAGATAATGAAAATGAAAATCAAGAGTTGTCTAGAGATTGGAAATTTATAAATCATCCTCTAGATCAAATCATAGGTGAACCGTCCCGTGGTGTAGCCACAAGATCCTCTTGGAGAAATCTAGTGAATCATTCCGTTTTCTTATCCCAAGAAGAACATAAAAATATTAAAAAAGTCATAGAGGATGAGTCTTGGGTGATGTCCATGCAAGAAGAACTTAGTCAATTTGAAAGAAGCAAAGTGTGGACTCTAGTTCTTAAGCCTAATGATCACACAATTATTGGAACTAAATTGGTGTATAGAAATAAGAAAGATGAGAATGGGGTAGTAACTAGGAATAAGGCTAGACTAGTTGCCCAAGGATATAATCAGGAGGAGGGAATTGCCTTTGATGAAACATATGCTCCTGTTACTAGGTTAGAAGCCATTCATATGCTACTTGCTTATGCCGCTTTTAAAGATTTTAAATTATTTCAAATGGATTTTAAAAGCGCTTTTCAAAATGACTATATTAATGAAGAAGTATATGTAGAACAACGGCTCGATTTTGAAAATCATAAATATCCAGATCATGTTTACCGGTTGTCTAAGGCTTTGTATGGATTGAAACAAGCTTCTAGAGCTTGGTATGAGAGTTTTAGTGGTTTTCTACTAGAAAATGGGTTTACCCGTGGCAAAATTGACACTACACTCTGTTGACTTAACTGAACTTTTCAATCCTGTTTTGATGATAACAAAATGAAGGATGTTTTAACATATGATGTTAAGTGATGCGTTTTAGGTAAAAGAACTCTCAAGGTTGATAAGTTGAAGCTCAATGTTAATCTAGTGAAAGTGCCTCAGAATATTGAAGGCAATGAATAAAAAATAAAGAAGCTTAAGGGCAAGCAAACCCAAAGTCAAAAGTGAACCTCAAAAGGCTGAAGGAGGCTGAAGGATTTAAGAAGACCATAATTAGAAGAACTGTTGTAAGTACTTCAAAACCAAGTGTCATTTAGATATGTGAAGCTCTTATAAAATCAAAAGAAACTAAGAAACACTTTGTTTTAAAGAGCTTAAAACATGTTTTTGAAAGTAAAGTAACAAAGGTCTTAAAGGAAGGAAAGTATTCAAAATAAAAAGTGAGTTTCTGATAAGCAGTGCACCTGACAGATGACTGTCTGTTTATGGACAGACGACTGGCAAGTTAAAGGGTTTAATAAAAGTATTCTGGGTTTAAATTTTAACTATGACAGATGACTGCCATGTCATGGCAGACGACTGCCACGTGGAGCAAATTTTAGATCTCAAAGGGAAGCTTCTTTTAAAATTTTGAATTTCAAAATTTAATCAACAATTTAATATTTTTTCAAAGTTTACCTAATTTGATATGGACAACATCTTTCAAAATTTTGAATTTTAAAATTTAATCAACAATTTAATGTTTTTTCAAAGTTTACCTAATTTGATATGGACAACATCTTTCAAAATTTTGAATTTCAAAATTTAGTCAACAATTTTAATGTTTTTTCAAAGTTTACCTAATTTGATGTGAATGTTGATCTTTCAAAATTTAGTCAACAAATTAAATGTTTTTTCAAAGTTTACCTAATTTGATGTGGAAGTTGATTTTTTAAATTGCCTATAAATACCTCTTTGGGTAATGAAAAAACACAATACTTGAAAAACACAAGAAAAAAGAGAAATCAGACAAAATTTGAAATTCATCTTGTGCTGAAATTCTTCTGAAGTTCTTCTTTGCTCACATCTTTTGCTAGAGAGGAATTCTACAATTCTGGTAGATTGAAAATATCGAAGTTTGGTTTCGGGTTGCAATTCCATTTCTCTTTTAAACGAACCATTGGTGACTTCTAAAAACTTTAGAGCTTCATATATTCTATTTTGCTTTGGTTTTTTGAAGTACAATTTACATTTGAATTTGTACAACCTGCTCTAAATTTTGGGAGTATTTTTTTGTACGCAGAATTTATATTATATTCTTGTAGATTGTGACGATTCCAGGTTTGCTGGATCGTTGGCTAGGCGAGGGATTATCGCTTAGAGAGGTGCTGCTCTAGCCTTCTGAAGGAGTGTATAAAGGTATTGTTCCACTCGATAAAGGAACAGGTTTAGTGAATCCTTTGGTGGTTTTGCCAAAGGCGAGGACGTAGGCTGTGTTGAAGTCGAACCTCGTAAAATCCTGTGTCTCACTCTCTCTTTCCCTTACTCTTTATTTTCAGCATATTTATATTGCGTGGATGGTTTAAATTTGAAATCATATACACTACGTTTATTTGGAAATCAAACAAACTTAAAGTTTAATTTTGATTTGGGTTGCGGAAACCAAAAGGGAGTACGTTGGTTAAACCATACTTTGCGGAAATCATACGGGAGTACGTTACTTGGTTAAAACACCTAAAGAAAATTAACTAAGAGTTTATTTGAATTCTGAATTTTGGGAAGAGTGTGGATGTGTGGTTGTAAATCATATAAAAGAAGCAAATTTATTTTAACAAGCATATCATTCAACTACAAGGCTTGATTCATATTTATAAGGCCTACATAAACAAACAACCATCCTAATTTCTTACTACTGTATATCTTAATTTTGGTTTGGTTGTTTGCCTTCAAATTGTGTTTGGTTAGTTTGGATAGTGTGGTTAATTGAAAGGTTGATTGGTGATTTAGTTGTTTAAGTGCTTGTGTTGTTGATTGTATAAAAGAAACCAAGTTATTGTGTGTTTGACAAATTAAACAAGCAAGTAAAAGAATTAGATAAACAATAAAAGAAGTTAAGTATTCTTAAAAGGAATTAAAAAGAAAGTTTTTAAATTCCCAATTCACCCCCCTCTTGGGAAGCTATCCTAATTTCACACTCTTCATCAAATCCAAAAATGATGATATGCTCTTTGTTCAAATTTATGTGGACGATATCATTTTTGGAGCAACTAATGATGAGTTGTGTAATGAGTTTGCCAAGTGCATGCAAAGTGAATTTGAAATGAGCATGATGGGTGAACTTAATTTCTTCTTAGGGCTACAAATTAAGCAAGCTAAACATGGAACTTTCATATGCCAATCTAAATATATTAGGGACTTGCTAAAGAAATTTAATATGGAAGATTGTAAAATTCTTGGTACACCTATGAACTCTTCCATTAAGCTTGATAAAGATGAGCAAGGAATCCCTGTTGACGTGAAACTGTATCATGGCATGATTGGGAGTCTCCTATATCTCACTACTAGTAGGTCTGATATTATGTTTAGTGTGTGTATGTGTGCTAGATTTCAGGCTGCCCCTAAGGAATCCCATCTAAAAGTAGTTAAATGAATCCTTAGGTATCTAGTTGGGACTATAGAGTTAGGCTTATGGTACCCTTAGCATACTACCTTTGAGATTGTGAGTTATATTGATGCTGACTTTGCCGGTAGTAAAGTTGATAGAAAAAGTACCAGCGGAACTTGTCATTATTTAGGACAATCTCTTGTTTCTTGGTTCTCCAAGAAACAAAACTCATTTGCCTTATCCACAGTTGAAGCAGAATATATTGCGGCTGAAAGTTGTTGTGCCCAAACTCTTTATATGAAACAATAACTTATGGATTATGGATTGCACTATAATACAATACCGATTAAATGTGACAATACTAGTGCAATCAACATTTCTAAAAAACTTATCTCACATTCACGAACTAAACACATTGAGATCAGACATCACTTCCTTCGTGATCATGTGTAGAAAGAAGATGTTGCACTTGAGTTTGTATGCACCAATGAACAGTGGGCGGACATATTCACTAAACCACTTCCCGAGGATAGGTTCATACAAATTAGACGTGAGTTAGGTCTAATACACAGTAGAGAAGCTTCTTAGATGTTTCATAATTTGCTTAAATTTACAGGGAGCTCTCAAGTCAAATTTAAAAGTCTTCGCAACTCATATTATTGTTGATATGTCTTAGTGGATTAGACTTTGTGAATTTTGACTATTGTTTGTGATGTATAATTCTTATATCCACCTCATGATCATATTGGACTTTGTATTTTATTTTATTGATGATACTAAACTGTTTGAGTAGTTGTAGATAAACTGTTGTGACTTATAAACCCAAATAGGTTATTAATTATACATGATTTGTTTTGGAAAGCCCAATTTTCAAACGACACTACCAAATTTTTTTCAAAAACTTTCCAAAACTTATAATGTATAAATACTTACCCATTGCCTAAAGCTCTTAACTCTTATGGCTTTTTTTGCTATTTCCAAAAGGAACAGCAAAAAGGGGGAGATGAAGAGGCAAAAATTGGGTAAAATAAAATAATTGGGTTAAAATTTGATTTTCCCTAAATGCATATTGATAGGGGGAGCCTTCTTAGGCTTATACCCATATTTTTTTTGAGTGTATTTGTCATCATCAAAAAGGGGGAGAATGTTGACCTTATAGATCATGCTCGGTTTTGATAATGACAAATACTCATTATATCTAATGAGTATTTGAGGTTATGTGCAGGAACTTAAATTGACAGATCATAATGCATATAGAGAGGGTGAAGATTGAAGACCCAATTTTGTTTATGTTGTAATGTATTTCATCTATGAAAAGGGTTTGTAATAGTAATTAGGGTTTTTGGTTTGTAATAATCACACACACATTACATGCATGATCTAATATGTAAGCTCAAACCGAAACTAAAACAGGACTTAGAAAAGACCCTAGGACACTCACTCACTCACTTGTATGTGTTATACTTTTGAATAGGGTGTTTGTTAGATAAAATAGGACTGAAATGCACAAAATGTGCACTCTCGGTCGACTAAACATTTATGTTCATTTGGTCCTTGGTCAACCCAACGTGGACCAGGTCAACTGGTTGACCACAGCCCGGTCGACCGAACTCCAGCAATTCATTTGGCCCTGGTCGACCAAACACCCCTAAGGTCAACTTTATTGACCTCCTGTTCGACCGAGTGATTTTTGAATACCACCAACTTGGTCGACCAAGTTCCCATATGTGGGAACTCAACGATCTGGTCGATCGACAGGCCTAGTTCAAAATCAGCCTAATCGACCGAACCTTGCAAGAATTGGAAAATTGCCATAGCACATACATGTTCGGTCGACCAAACCAGGTAGTTCATTTTTGGCCCAGTCAACTGAACCCCAAGAACTTGGGTCGACCGAACTTGTCCTTGTCGACCGGTGCTCTTGGGTTGGACCTATTTTTTTACCATGGTTAACTCAGTTAAACAGGGTTAAAGTAATTAAAAATTATTAAATCTTTTCTAATTATTCCAATCATGTCCTTAACGGTTATAATTCAGGGGAAGTCTATATATGCCCCTTCATTTGGAATGATTAGTAACTTAATTAGCCAACTTGATTAAAAATTCTCTCTCAATCTCAAAATTCCTACTACTCATTTCTAGACTCCATTCACTCACTTTTACCTTCTCTCATTGCAAAAACTCTTCGTAAGTTTAATTTTAGTGATTGTTTGAAAGATTTACTCCCCTTGATTTGTTTGTTTGATACGATTTTCTTGAGAGCCAAATCTGAGTGTTCTTAGGGGACTTGGTTGATAAGTCTATCCTAAGAAGACTTGTATTAAACTTCTGAGTATTGGATATTCATTGCAATATCCTGGGAAGTTTATATTTGTTTTTGGATTGCAAAATCTTTTCAAAACATTTTCAAATATCTTATGTGATTTATCTTGACATACTTTTGAAAATATATTTGTTTATGTGATAAGAATCTTTGTTGCAATATTTATTAATTCATATATCATTTGCTGAATACAAAGATTAAGATTCTTTTGCAAACCAAGCATATACGTTATTTGATATTTACACGATTGAGATATCATGCTAATTGGAATATTTGAGACTTGATTAATAAGTTTGTTTGAGCACGTTGATTAAAATATCTTGTGATACAAAGATCATACTGGTTTGCGCTCTCATGCACTGATTACATTGATAGCAAATATATTTGAGAGTTGATATATTAAATCACATTAAGCTTACATATTAAATCATTTGGTGGTGTATGTGATTGAGCTTAATTTAGTACATCTGCTTTACATGAAAACATAATCACTGTACCAATATTCTTTGATTGTAAAATCTGAGTGTTTCCAGGCGTGGCCTAAGGGGGCGGTAATCCAGCCCGGTAAGGATTGATTGTAAAGGTTGAGGTCAGCCTTGTGCTAATTGACTTGGTTTGTTTAGGTGCCGCTCCACCCGTTTAAGTGAGCAATTATAGTGGTAATCCTTGTGCTTGTTAGCCAAGGTGGGGATGTAAGCAATTGGCCGAATCTCGATAACATTTCTGCGTGTCACTCTCACTTTACTGTTCTCTGGTGCATGTGTTCTTAATTAAATTGTTTTATTTAATTTTTGGTATATATTTACATTACTTGCATTAGATTGACCATAGGGTTGTGAATATACTGTTGTTAGGATATTTACCTAGGGATTAAATTTTAAAAATACCAATTCACCCCCCTTTTAGGATCACGTTAAAGCTAACATATATATGCATGAGTGAGTGTCCTAGGGTCATTTCTAGGTCTTTTTCATTTTGAGGACACCAAAAAAATCTGGTGTCGGTCAGCCAAAGGGTGTTCCCTAAGGTCCATCTATGGTCTTGAGTTTATCCATCCTACCATGCAAGTAAGGCATTAATTATTACTTATTACAAACCATGTTATCCTAATTACTATTACAGACCCAAAATGATGAAATTACAATACAGCATGAACAGGGCCTTCAGGTCTTCACTTCATGTGCCGTGTGCGTGCACCATATAATACTTCCGATTGGTCCTGCACACAAACTCATCAACCATTAAATATCAGAATATTTGTCATAATCAAAATGGGACATGACCAATATGGTCAACAATCTGGAACGATCGAGCCTTATGGCCGAGCCTCCCATAGCGATAACAGACATTCTCCCCCAGCTAGCACTCACCAAGGTGTCTCCGTTAACATCTGGGACAAGTGGCAAGAAGCTGTCCACCCTGAAACCCACCGTGCTCTACCATCTGCCTCTGACCCCATCCAGATCTACCTCCTCTCCAAGGGCCTTAGCTGGGACCCACCTGAAAACTTGAGGGTGTGGTCCTCTTCTTCTGGCTCTGTATCTTAGCAAACTCTCCTATGCTATTATAGCCCGATCAACCAGTTCTGAAAAATTTTGTATCCTCAATATTGCCACCTATCTGTAAATATCACGCCTCATGTTTCTCTCGAACATTCTAGCCTTCTTAACTTCATCTGGAACAATATAAAGGCAGAAATGCGATAGCTCAATAAATTTCACCGCGTACTGCTGGACGGTCAATGATCCCTCGGATAAGCTCAGAAAATCCTGTACTCGAGCCTCTCTGACTGAGGCAGGATAGTATCTATCGAAAAATACGTCCCTAAATCAGGCCCAGGTCATTGACACTGGAGTCGTCCTCTGCTCCTCCAACAGTCTAGTGGCCGTCCACCATCTTTCAGCCTCCCCTGCCAGTCTATATGTAGCGTATAGAACCCTTTGCTTATCTGTACAATGAAGTACCATCAGAATCTTCTCTACCTCCTACATCCAGTTCTCTATAACTGCAGGGTCAACTGCTCCTGAAAATGTCGGTGGGTTCATCTTCATAAATTTCTCTATGGTACATCCTTGAGCTGGAGATGGACCTCCCAGCTCCCTAGAGCTCTGAGCTATCTTAGCCATAATATGCTGAGCCATACTGTGTAGCACAGCATCTGAATCCCCACCTCTAGCACCATAAGGCCCAGCTCCATCATCACCACAAGCGTGGGCACTACTACCTCCTAGGTCCATCCTGCAATATAACCAAATTACCTGAGTATCTGAATCCTACAATACTATACTAGCTAAAATACTTCTATCCTCTCATTACTAATTTAAGGTCGAGCCCTACTGCATAAAAATAGAAATCATCAATAGTTTACTATGGTTTTCCTGGAATCATCACCCCAGGAAAATCACATAAACCACCCCAAAACTCTACCTCCAAACCAAAGAACAAAACCCTAAATTCTCATCCTAATTTCTCCAACATCATTTTCACCAACTGATTATGCTTCTCATCTTAAAATTCTATTTCTAAATTCTGGTATTGTTTTCCGTTGCACTCTAGAGTCTGCAGAACCTAGCATAACAACCCAAAAATTATTCTATTTTTTTAAATATCTATATATTACTCTGATATCCCTGCTATAGTCTCTCAGGCCTTAGATAGGCATTGAAGTATTTCTGTACGTAATGGGCACACCTATGCAGCAGAAAAACATAAATCACATAATCATATATATATATATATATATATATATATATATATATATATATAAATACAATACCAGAATTCAGTATTTTCCCATGTCATAATTACATATACCAGTACCATCTCCCCAAAAACTCAATTTTCCTATACAAACTTACTGTATATACAGGGCAATCAAAGGGGTCTCTCTATCTGCGAGCCTGATTTGCTCGCCTAACTGGTTCACCTGAAAAATGTTAGCACAATGGGATGAGTCGACGCTCAGTAAGTGGAAATATGCTATTACTAGTGTGTGGCGACCAAGTTGCATAACTATAATAATAACATTTGAAACTGTATAAGCTGGAAAATCAGTAAAAATATATATCTTACATTTATCATAGCTTAAAATATAACTGTATCATCTGAACTTTCTATCTTTCATACTGCTAATATCATACTATATTTATCAAATGCTGTAAAACTATATACATATACATAACTATGTTTTTCCCTGAAAATCTATATGTCATGATTTGACCCCTCATAACAAGGTTGTGCAACTCGTAGGTGGGACTTAACTCTAGTTGGCCTACTAGGTAAGTCACTATAATCTACACTACCTCAGGCCAGCCAAACTGCATCCTCTACTAGGCACGGAACTGGACTACTACCTCGTCGAACCGCCCCCCTCAACCCAGAAACTGGGGAGCTGCATCCACTCCAAGCACGGTTGATGGTACCCACACACTATTTGAGATATATGGTTGCACTCTATTCTATAAATAGCAACGGTATCGTGCTCTATAAACTGTATCTATCTGTAATATTTTCACAGGGATCTGATACTGTATATATATACTACTATAAATATCTTACTATTTTCATCATGTTTCCAAAATAACCATAACCCTATAATTCTGTATTGAAAATACCGTATATCTAAATATCATATCTGTAGCATCTGGATGCTATAACTATATATCTAACTGTGTAATCTGTCCATATAATCTGTCTGTATAAACTGTTTGTATAATTTGAGTGTTATGGTATTAGGAAACATGACATTCCGTAAATACTGTAATATACTAATCTGAATAAAATTTTTTTATATTTGTCTTTATAAATATCTATGTATATCTGTCTATATCTGTACATACTGTAAATCATGACATACTGGAAAAAGTTGAATAAATTCTATATCAAGTAAATATCTACTCAGACCACACAAACGTTAAAACTCTTATTCTGTAAAAACTGGTTAATAAACTGGTATACATGCGTATATCATAAAATCTTTGATAACATGGTTAAAAACTCCTAACATAGCATATTTCCCTTACTTGATTTCTGTAAAAAGCCCCCAAGTGTGCCTGGTCCTACTCCCACAAGGTTCCCCACTCAACACCCTGAAAATAACATCTCTTAGAATAAAATATCATTATTTTTCTACGTACAATATTTTATATAACTATGAGAAAGGCAAGTTCTGAATAAAATGCCTTACCTTGAATTTTGGATGTAATTTGAACCACTCCCACCAACGATCCACTCTGGTAGATTTGTAGAGTACTTTCCCAAGAGCGTCGTGGTGGCCTCAAATCGTCAATCCGGCAAGAAACGGAGCCGAGATCGAAGAAAGAAGGAGAGAGAGAAGTTTAGAGAGAGAGAGAGAGGGGAGGATTCTTGCGCCAACTTTTATTGAAAAATTTGGGTTTTAGCTATTTAGAGTCCCTGATTTGTTGATGAGACACGTCATCTCGTCGATGAGTTCCTGAAGAGGTTCGTCGACGAACCTTCACCCCTTGTTGACGAATTTCAGACTGCCACAAACCTCCCTTTTGGTATCTTCTCATCGGCAAGACGTGTCCTCATCGATGAGACCCTCATGTATTCTCGTCGACGAATCCCTTGTGTTCGTCGATGAGACCTTGATCAATTTCTTGAGTTATTACAATATAGACAGAAGGAAACATTGCAATCCATATCCAAAAAGAAGTTCATAAAGTTAAGAGAAACAAACACAAACACATAATAAAAATCAAAAATTGAAAACAAAAAACACAAAAACAAATTCTTGAAATTCCAGTTCAAAGAAACATACGTTGAAGGCTGGAAGGCTTTCGATAGTTGATCTCCTTGGTGAAGGTGATGGAGACGGATCCGAAGCATCAACGGCGTCGACGAAGAAAGATGGAGAGACTGAGAGAGAGAGAGAGAGAGAGAGAGAGAGAGAGAGAGAGAGAGAGACCAGAGAGATTGAGAGATATGGAGAGACTAGTAGAGAGAGATCGGAGAGATTGAGAATACCTTGAAGGCCTCTGGCGGCTGATCTCCTCGGCGAAGGCGACGGGGACGGATTTGGAGCGTCAGCGGCGGCTATAACGACCTGCTACTTATATAACATTTTTTTCTCTATATTTCATAAATACCATATGTCTGAAAAACTATTAAAAATATCTCAGGCTCAAAGGAGCACTGAGGAAATCCTAAGTGTTATACATGCCTAAGCAACGATATACAAAAATTAGGAACTGCTATATACAATACCAGAAAACTATATTATTCTGAAATATATTTACAACACAAAACACCTAGTGACATCACCAAAATGTGGAAACTACCCCAAAACACTAGTATCATATAAACACCTACCCTTCTAGTGTGGCAGCAAAAAACAACCTCTACCCGCGAGCCTAATCTACTCATTTAACTGGATCTTTTGAAAAACAGTAAATCACTAGGATGAGTCGACGCTTAGTAAGAGAAAATATGCTATTACTAGTGTGTGACGGCTGAGTTACACATCTAAAATACTGAAATAATACTGATACTGTAATCTAAGTAAGTTGATAAACTGTATAGAATATAAATGATGTAATTTAAAGTATAACTGTGTATCTGAGTTTGCTATCTGTACATACTGCTAATATAATAATATAAACTGCTGTTGTGTGATATATCTGTACATAGGAACTTCTGCTATACCCTTAGATTTGTATGTCATGATTTAACCCCTTATGACAGGGTTGTGCGGCCCGTAGGCTGGACTTACTCTAGTTGGTCTACTAGGCAAGTCAATCTATATCTGTAACATCCGCCAATCTGGCCCACTGCAATCTCTTCGGACAATCTCCAAACTCTAACATCGTCTAATCGACCACCTCAACCTAGCTCGCTGGGGAGACTGCAATCTCTGCTGGCACGGTTAGACGGAATCCACATACTATTTGAGTAATGTGGTTGCACTCTATCTGTAATAGCAACGGTACTGTGCTCTACTCTATATATATCTGTCTGTAATTTCCATAGAGTTCTAATATCATGTAATACTATATACATATATAAATATATATTTATTTTGCTGCTTTTAACATGATTTCAAAACAACCATAACACTGTAAATCTAGAATATCTATAATTTCTATCTATAATATCTCTAATGACTGTCTGTAATATCTGTAATTTCTATTTGTAGCATCTGTAATTTCTATCTGTAATATTTGTAATTTCTATCAGTAGTATCTGTAATCTCTGTCTGAGTGTTATGGTTTAGAAATCATGTTATTCTGAGAAATACTATAAGTCTCATTTTCTACACATAGTCTGTATAACTGAGTATCTGTAATGTTACATAATCAGCATACTATACTATAATATACTCATGCCACACATTTGAGTAATCAAATCTCATGCTCAATTTATGTAATTTTGCTATAAAAATAATATTCATGATATTCTGGAAAAATAATCTGATATTGCATGCTTGTAAATACACATTCAAAATCTTATATTATACATATTAAAAATCTCTAGCATAACATATTTCCCTTACCTAAATTCTGAAAAGTCCCTACTGTATCCTGACTTTATACTCACAGGGTTCCCCACTCAACACCCTGAAAACAACATCCCCCAGAACCAAACATCAGTATTTCTTTGCATACTACATTTCTTATAACTGTGGGAAAGGCTAATACTAGATAAAAGGCCTTACCATGGGATTGAGATGAATTTCAAACTAACCCCATCGACGATCCGCTCCGGCAGACTTGTAGAGAACTTTTCCTGGAGCGTCGTGGTGGCTTCAAATCGTCGATCCGGTGAGAACCAGAGCCAGGATCGAAGAGAGAAGGGGAGGGGAACGTTTTAGAGAGAGATAGAGAGAGGACAATTTCTGCGCTGAAATTATGTCAAAATTCGATTTTAGAAGTACTTATAGACCCAAATTCGTCGACGAGACACGTCATCTTGTCCATGAGTCCATGGAGAAAGTTCATCGGCGAACGTGCACCCCTTGTCGATGAGTTTCAGACTCTTACAAACCCTTTCTCGGTATCTTCTCGTCGACAAGATGTGTCCTCGTCGACGAGGTCCTCATGTATCCTCGTCGACGAATCCCTTATGTTCGTTAACGAGGCCTTAATTAATTTCTCCGGTTACTACAGCGACGATGACGAAGAGAGATGGAAAGACTGAGAGAGAGAGAGAGACTAGAGAGATTGAGAGATGGAGAGACTGAGAGAGTGAGAGACCAGAGAGATTGAGAGATGGAGGGAAATGAGGAGGCTTGGAGGGAAAGGAATTGGGGAATCCGCGTGCGGTTTTTCAGTGTTAGACTATTAGTGACGAATCTTCAAATTCGTCACTAATGGTGTTTAATAATTTTTTTCTTATTTAAAATAAAAGAATTATTAGTGACGGTTCCAAAATTCATCACTAATAAGTGGTTAATAGTGACGAATCTACCAATTCATCACTAATACTATGTTGACCCTATGGGTCATACCCTATTTTGATTATGACAAATTTGGTATTTAATGGTTTGATGAGTTTGTGTACAGGACCGATCAAACGTATAATATGGTGCACGCACACAACACATGAAGTGAAGACCTGAAGACCCTATTTATGTTGTATTGTAATTTAATCATTCATTTGGGTTTGTAATAGTAATTAGGAGAACATGGTCTGTAATAATTAATGCCTTACCTACATGGAAGGATTGATAAGCTCAAGACCATAGATGGACTTTAGGGAACACTCTGGTCGACCGACACCAGATTTTTTCGGTGTCTTGAAAAAGGCCTAGAAATGACCCTAGGACACTCACTTATGCATATATTTGAATGGTCATTTAAATAGGGTGTTCGCATGATTAAATGGGACCAAAATGCTCTAAATGGGTACTTTCAGTCGATCGTACTTCACAGTACAAATACCCCTGGTCGACCGAACCCGGACTTGGTCAACCATTTAACCATAGTACGGTCGACCGAACTGCTATAGTTCAAAATCCCCGGTCGACCGAAACCTTCCTAGGTCAAAATTTGACCCTTTGGTCGACCGAACCAATTTGTTCACAGATCCCTGGTTGACCGAAACCCTCCTGGGTCAAAGTTTGACCACCTGGTCGACCGAACCAAGTAGTTCAAAAGGCCCTGGTCGACCAAAACCTCCTTAGGTCAAAGTTTGACCACTTGGTCGACCAAACCAGGTAGTTCAAAAGGCCCTAGTCGACCGAAACCTCCTTAGGTCAAAAGTTTGACCACCAGTTCGACCGAACCAAGTAGTTTATAAGGCCCTGGTCGATCGAAACCCACTGGGGTCAAAAGTTTGACCATCTGGTCGACCGATCCTTTTTGTACTCCAACTACCTAGTCGACCGGAGGGTCCTCGGGAGAACTCCCAGTGGTCTGGTCGACCGAACCAGCCAGTTCAAAATGGCCTGGTCAACCGAACCTCGAAAAATTAAGAAATCTTCTTCTCCTGGTTGACCAAGACCTCAGTTCAAAAGTCCCTTGGTCGACCGAACCATATGAGACCTGGTCGACCAAACTTGTTATGGTCGACCGGACCTCTCGAGTTGCCCATATTTTTTACCGCAGTTAACTTTTTAAAACGGGGTTAATTAGGGTTAAATTGGTTTAAAACTATATTAATAATACCCTACATGTCCTAATGGCTATAATTTTTCCTATCTCTATATATAGGGTTTCATTTGCAAAAATTAGCAAGAAGATTAGAAAAACAATTAGCAAAAAAATCCTCTGATTCTCAAAAGCTCTATTTCTTACATCCAAACCTTATTTCTTCATTCTTACTCATCCTCATTGCAAATCTTGCTAAGTAAGAGTGCTATTGTGAGTATCTAGTAAATCTTACACTCTCGCTAGTTTTAGAATCTTTGATATATATTTTTATCCGAAAGTAAGTTTGAAGTTTTTCTAGGAGACTTCATTAATAAGTCTTCCGTAGGAAAACTTCGTAGAGCTTGTGAGTTTTGCATAATCATTGCAATACTCAAGAGTTTGTTTTGCTTCTTGTTTGTGAAATAAATTTTTACGAACCATTCTTAAGTATCCTGTGTGCTTATTTTTGAGAAAAATACTTTTGGGATATTTTGCTTATGAAGATCTTTGTTATTGCACCTTTTGATTGATAATATTATCTTGACACAAAGATCAAATATTTTACAAACAAATTTCAAATATCTCTTGTGATTTATCTTGAGAAAAATATTTTGAGATATTTGTTAGCATATTGAAGATCTTTGTTGCTATATCTTTTTATCTTGATACAAAGATCAAATAAATTTTTGCAAATCATTTTTAAATATCTCTTGTGGTTTATATTGAGAAATATTATTTGTTGAGATATTTGAAGTGTGCTTGTGATCTTTGTTGGTGCATTGTGATTAAAAAATTATTTTGACACAAAGATCCTATCATTTACACTCTCATGCACTGATTGCTATATTTGCATAAATATTTGAGAGTAGACACTTAGACTACATCGAGCTTATCAAATCCTATCTTTTGGTAGTGTATTGATTATACTGTGCGTAATTAGGTACATATCTGCTTTACACGAAAGCACAATCACTGTACCATTTGTTGTATTTCAAAACTGTTGTATTTCCAGGCACGGGCCTGAAGAGGGAGACTAGCCCTAGAATAGTCCCGAATTGGCTTAGACCCGGTTAGGAAAGCTAGGTGCGTCGTCCTGTTAAGGCGTGTAGGTTAAGGTTAGCCCCGCTAATTGACCTAGTTAAGGTTGAGGTCAGCTCTGTGTTAATTTGACCTGGTTGTTTAGGTGCCGCTCCACTCGTTAAGTGAGCCTATAGTGGTAATCTTTGTGCTTGTTGGCCAAGGCAATGACATAGGCAATTTGACCGAACCTCGATAACATTTCTGGGTGTCGTCTCTTTTATTGCTTTATGGTGCATGCCTGGTTAAACGTTTATTACAGTTTAAATTCCATTGTATATTTACATTGATTTATTTTACATGCACTGGATTGACCTTAAGCTTGTGTAATACTGTTGTTAGTGGTTTGACCTAAGGCAATAAATTTTAAAATACCAATTCACCCCCCTCTTGGGATTGCACCAAAGCTAACATACTATGAAATAAATTTTTTTTATTTTTTTAAAATAAAAGAGTATTAGTGACGGTTCCCAAATCCATCACTAATAAGTGGATAATAGTGACGAATGTTCACATCCGTCGCTAATACTATGAAATAAAATTTTTCTAATTTTTTAAAATAAAAGAAGTATTAGTGACAGTTCGCAAATCCGTCACTAATAATTGGCTAATAGTCATGAATGTTCACATTCGTCACTAATACTATGAAATAAAATTTTTCTAATTTTTTAAAATAAAAGAAGTATTAGTGACGGTTCGCAAATCCGTCACTAATAATTGGCTAATAGTCATGAATGTTCACATTCGTCACTAATACTATGAAATAAAATTTTTTCAATTTTTTTAAATAAAAGAATTATTAGTGACGATTCGAATATCCGTCACTAATAATTGACTAATAGTGACGAATGTGAAGATTCATCACTAATATTGCGAAATAAATTTTTTTTTTAAATTAAAAATGTATTAGTGACGGTTTCTAAATCCGTGACAAATAAGAGGCTAATAGTGACGAATCTACCAATTCGTCACTAATACTATGAAATAAATTTTTTCTTATTTTTTTTAAATAAAAGAAGTATTAGTGACGGTTCCCAAATCCGTTACTAATAAGGGACTAATAGTGACAAATCTTCAAATTTGTCACTAATATTGCGAAATATATATTTTTTATTTTTAAATAATAGTAGTAATAATTATTTAATCGTCACTAATAAGAGTCTTTTAGTGACAGATTTAATTCATCACTAATACTGTACAAATCGTCGCTAATATTTTTCCAAATAATTTATGTGTGAAAAATATTTTTTCGCGATATTTTTCGATTTTTAGTGACGAAACTATTAGTGACGGTTTTAAATCCGTCACTAATAGTGCCGTATTAGTGATGATTGCTAAAACTGTCACTAATACCTACTTTTAGTAACGAAATTGAATCCGTCACTAATAATTTCGTTACTAAAAACTAGTTTTTTTGTAATAACATTTTATTATAATATACACTGTTCAGATATTATATTTTTAAAAATATTTGAATGAAATGTGTAGAGTAAATATTTTTCCTAAAATTTTATATTTTAAATTCTTATTAACTTAGTATGCCATATGCTTGCATTTTATTTTCTAAAATTAATTTTACATTTAAGTTGTTCTGCAGGTAAAGATGAACTTATTTACTAGTGTTATATTAAATATAAATGGTATACTATTAAGAGCTGAGGGTTTTTATGTGCATTGTAGTCCCCAGAGTTGGTAGTAGAAAATAGAAATGCAATATAAAAACAACAATCAGTGGAGCTTTCATTTCAACAACCTAATCTTAATTCATCATTAAGAAAGGAAAGAACCATCTTTAATGTTTGGGGTTGAGGAAGTGGGAAGGAGAAAGGTCATCTTCATTAACAATTCCCACAAGTACTTAATTTAACTAATAACAACTTGGAGAAATTTGAAGATATATTTATTTTTTTATAGGACTGATTTGTTTTCGAAAGAGTTTCAAATTTAAATTTTTATAAATTTAAATAAAATTTTACAGTTTTATAACCTATTTTTATCTAAATTTATGTAAATCTAAATATAAAATTTGAATTAAAAGCTTGTAAATATGAGATTTTTGTTTTCATTTTTTAGACCAAAAGATAAGATAATTCACAAAGTGCTCATGCTAAAATCAAGCATTTGGTCCGCATTTTTATTTTCATTTTTTTTATTTTATTGCAATAAAAATAAAAAGATAAGTGAAAGCAACGTGTTTATTTAAGTTAGTAGATTTTTTTATTGTTAAATTTTATATAAAAAATAATGTTAACATTTTATTATGTTTTCGTATAGTAAACAAGTTTGTTTTTGAAATTATGAATAGCTTCCCAAGAGGGGGGGTGAATTGGCTTTTAAAACTTTCTTTTAACTTTTTTTAAGAATCCTTAACTTTTTTAAACACTTAACCAATTTTTTAATTTATTTGTTTAATTTCACCAATCACACAACAACTTAATTAAACAACCAATCAATTAAACGCAATCTACAAACCAAACAATCAATTTATTTTCCAAGTATAAGTCAAACAACAAATAATCAAACCAAAATATAAAGTATCAGCACTTTGGTAATATAACAACTCAAGATGGTTATTTATTTATATTTGCCAAATTTGAATCAAGCTCTGTAGTGAATGAGAATTTATGCTTGCTGATATAAAGTCCTGTATAGATGAATTAAATCACTCTTTCCAGATATTTAGAACTCAAATAAACTCTTGGTAAATTTATCTTTGGGATGTTAACCAAGTAAAGTACTCCCGTAAGATTTCCGCAAGATATGGTGTCACCAACGTACTCCCTTTCGGTTTCCGCAACCCAAATCAAAATTAAACCTTAAGTTTGTTTCATTTTTTAAATATATGTAGTTTATATGATTCCTAAATTTTAAACCATCCACGCAATTTTAAATATGCTGAAAATAAAGAGTAAGGGAAAGAGAGAATGAGACGAAGATTTTTACGAGATTCGGCTTATACCCAGCCTACGTCCTCGCCTTTGGCAAACCACCGAAGGATTCACTAGTTCAGTTCCGTTGACGGGTGGAACAATACCGATTACAACACTCCTTGGTTAAGGTTAGAGCCCGCCTTCTCCAAACGATATTCCCTCGTTCGGTCACTCCTTACATAGGCTAGAGTCCGCCTCTTTAAGCAATGTCCCCTTGCTTAGCCAACGATCCAAACGACCCTTGGAACGTCAAAGAACTATAAGAAACACAAGATAAGATTTGCATACAAGTATACTCTCTCAAAGAGCAAGTTAGTACAATTTCAGCACTATGTACTTTGAATGTAAAATATCAATATGAAATATAATGAAGCTCAAGTGTAGAATTTACCAATATCCTTCTTAGATAAGGATTAGAAATAAAAATTCAAAAGAGGAAGAATTAGCACTTCAGAATTTCTCAGCAAAATAGATTTGCAATGAGTGAGCAAGAGAGCTTTTGGAAGAACAAGAGTGCTTTTAGCTTTACAAGAAGATTTTTCAATTCTTGGATGAGTTTTGATTTGCAAAACCATGTATTTATAGGCTTTCAAACTTGTTTCCATGTTGCAAAAGTTTCCTTTAAATGTTTCCCAATATTATAGAAAGTTTGGAGCTCAAACGGCTATATTTTAAAATATTAGAATTTGAAAAATTTTCCCGTTGAACAAAGTTCAGTTGACTGAAGTGTCGTGATCAGTCAACTGAAATTTCTTAACCCCTTAAAAATATAGAACTAGATACAGGGTCAGTTGACTGAAATCAAGGTTCAGTCATCTGATGTTGCAAGTTCAGTCGACTGAAGTCACAAGTTCAGTCATCTGAACCGCTACTGCCTGCTGTATATTCTGTCCAACAAATCTTCAGTCTACTGAACTTAATCTTTAGTCGTCTGAAGTCATCTGTTCAGTCATCTGAAATCGCACCTGTGAACAGTGTTCAGCTGACTGACAGCAGTGACCTCCCTTCAGTGTTTTAGCCATAACTTTTTATGTATAACTCAAAATTAGGTGTTCTTGGTGTCAAAAGAAAGCTAAGAGAAAATTCTAAAACTTTCATGTTCATCATTTTAAAATAATGAAGTTTTGATAGTGAAAAATATACCTGAATACGGCTGTATCAAAATTGATAGCAAACAGAAAAACCCTTTTTGGTGCTTTTTATTCCAAAAATGATTCTAACCCTTTTAAAATAATTTTTGACTTCATAAAATTATTTTACAGATATTTTAAAAGGTATTTAGGTCTAAGAAGTTAACCTAAGAGGTTCAAAATATTGCAAACGGTATTTTAAACATTTAAAGTACTTACATGAAAAATTCTAAAACTTTTCTTATTTTAAGTTCTTCATGTTTTGTTTCTTCAAGCTTCCATCTTCTTTGAACTTTATCACTTTGCCTTTCTTTGGATCTTTTAGTATTGCTTGGCTTTCAACAACTCATTCATGTCTTTATATTCTTCAGGATTTAATATATCATCTTTAAATCCATGCTTAGACTCTTTTAAGTTTCATTTGATCCTCTTAAACACTTTGACCTTTGCTTTCTCATATATAAGTTCTGAAATATCATTACTCACACAAATACATTAAATTTCATTTGTTAGCATCAAAATAAGATAACAAGGTTTTAAACCTTGTCAGGCCAACAATTTTTATTTTATTTTATTTATTAAGTAATAATTAAAAAATAAATAATAAATGTGAAGTATAAATAATATTTGTCACAGATAGTAAAATTTTTTTTATTAATTCTTGCTCATAAAATAAAAAAATAAAATTATATTAAATTATTGGATTGAATGATTAAAACGTTGATTAGACAGAGCATTTAATATTTATAATAAAACAAAATAATATTAATGTACTTCAGACTCCTACTATAAATATTTAAGTGATGAAGTATAAAAATAAAAAAAAGGTAATAGAGAATTCTTTAAATTTACGGGCTGTGAGTTTCATCTAATAACGTGATACGTCGCCAGCTTGCCGTGACAGCCATCCAGAAGATTTAAATAGTACTTTGGTGATCATGATGACAATGGGCGCACATGATTCAGCCATCAGCTATGGCCCACCGTCAGATCTACGGTGACCTTTCGAGGACGGCTGTATGCTATCATTACCCCCATCCCAAATCTGAAATCTAATTTCCGTTCATACGTGTTAGAAAACTCGTGACAATTTCAGACAGCCCTGCTCTCTCTCTCTCTCTCCATTGAACACTCTGCAACTCATACTCTCCCACCCTCTGTCTCGTTCTATTGCTCTCCTCTCTCTCATGGATTCCTGCAAGATCACAATCTTGGAGTAACAGAGAGGAGTTGTATTCTCTCTCTGCTTCTGCCTAAACCTCTCTGCTGCGTCGTCTGTCGTCATATATAAGATTTGAGTCTCTTCAAGCGTCGTCTCAGATCTCCAGCCTTATCCGAAATCCATGTAAACATTTATTCACTCTGAAGTTTGAAGACTGGTTGTTTGTACTGAATCTGATTACTTCTTCGCAACAATCATTCAGTTAGTCTCTTGATTTTAGGAGTCGTTTTGCTGGCAAGTTTGAAGATTTTGTTTCGGCTTTTAGCTTCTGAATGCAGGAAAACTGCTTCCAAATTGCTAATGGTATCTAGGGGATTTTGAGTCGACTTGTTTGCATGTTTGTTTAGCCGGCTTTGATATTACATTACCTTCATTTCACTCTGAAGTTTGAAGACTGGTTGTTTGTACTGAATCTGATTACTTCTTCGCAACAATCATTCAGTTAGTCTCTTGATTTTAGGAGTCGTTTTACTTTAAATTTTGGAAATTTTGTTTTGGCTTTTACCTTCTGAATGCAGGAAAACTGCTTCCAAATTGCTACCTAACGGTATCTAGGGGATTTTGAGTCGACTTCTTTGCTTGTTTGTTTAGCCGGCTTTGATATTACATTACCTTTCAAAAAGAGAGAGCCTCTTTATTTGTTTGCCCGGCTTTAATATTTAATAAATGAGTTACTGAGCAATCATGAAGCAGTTCTTTCTTCAGGTGCTGTTTTGTTTGCAATCTGGAAGTATTTTTTTTTTGTTGCTTTTCAGAGCTGAAATGAATGCAGTTTCAGTTACCAAATAAAGTGAAATGCTATGCAAATGATGCCTAACGTAAACACAATGTGAACTGTTCTTGGTGTATTAGGTCTGTTCAATTTACTAGAAAATGTAAAGAGAGATAATAAATTTATGTCCAAATTCAGTTCGTCACACTTTTTTTGAATTTGTGTGATCAATTAAACAGTAAATAGAAGACTTAACGCTTGAAATTTTTGCTTCTTTGTTATCTGCAGTAGTTGGCAGTCAAATGGAGAGTTTTATTTTTATTTTTATTTATTAGGGTTCCTCTGTAGGAGCCAGGCTGATAACACCACCCAAACACCCCAAAGATACCTACCAACAACCCCACAGTATGTATAGCATATGCATGCTCAAAAGCCACAACAAGCATGCCCAGAAATGCCACAAGATTTCCCTCAAGGTTAAACCCCCTCACCAATATGGAAAAGGGGGAGATGAACTTTCAGGCCTAAGCCCTGGCTCACGTGGAGAGTTATTTTTATGTGTGCTTTTTTTTTTTTTAATCTTGTATTTTCTTTAAAAACTTGTGGTTTCTTGTTTAGTGTAGATTCAAAACTGGAGGAGCCATACAAGAATGTACTCAAGGATTATTTTTTTGAATTAGACGGTGATTCAAAATTTCAGAATTGTGGCCATCATTTTGGGAAGTTTGTGTATTTCAAGCAATGAAAATTATGCTTTTTGGTAAGATCATATAGTTGAAGGGAATGATGGAGGAAGAAAGCAGTAGAGGGGATTTGCACGGAAATGTAGTTAGACAGTCCTCTTTAAGGCCTAGTGGAAGCTTGAAGTCCACATTGTCAGGAAGATCAACTCCTAGAAACTCTCCGTCATTTCGCAGATTGCATTCAAGCCGGACTCCGCGTAGGGAAGCAAAAAGTAGTGGGGTTAGAGCTCAGTGGTTTAGGAGTAATCGGTTAGTGTTTTGGTTGACTCTGATTACTCTTTGGGCCTATCTTGGATTCTATGTTCAATCCAAGTGGGCCCATGGTGATAACAAAGATGATTTTTGGGGGTTTGGAAGTAAAACAAGAAACAAAATTTCAAAATCTGATCAGAATCAGCAGCGAGATTTAATGGCCAGTGAAAATTCTTTGGAGTTTAAAAATGAGACTAGCAAAAATCAGTTGGAAGATGTTGAAAAGAAGTCAAATTTGAAGAGTCTAGATGTGGTTTTGGCAAAAAAAGAGAATAGTTTTTCATCCCGCAAGAGTGCGTCTTCAAAGAGGAGGAGTAAGAGATCTGGACGCAGAGTGCGTGGTAAGATGCACAATATACAGAAAGCAAATGTGGATGCTGAAGAGAGGAATATGGAGGTGCAGGAAGAGGAAATTCCTAAGAAGAACACTTCTTATGGGTTGCTTGTTGGTCCTTTTGGCTCAACAGAGGACAGAATACTAGAATGGAGTCCTGAAAAGCGATCTGGAACCTGTGAGAGGAAGGGGGAGTTTGCACGTCTTGTTTGGTCAAGAAAATTTGTCTTGATATTCCATGAGCTGTCAATGACTGGGGCTCCACTTTCAATGATGGAATTGGCAACAGAGCTTTTGAGTTGTGGGGCCACAGTTTCTGCTGTTGTTCTTAGCAAGAAGGGTGGGTTGATGCCAGAGCTTGCTAGGCGAAGGATCAAAGTGCTTGATGACCGAGCAGACCACAGCTTCAAAGTCTCCATGAAGGCTGATCTTGTCATTGCAGGGTCGGCAGTCTGTGCATCTTGGATAGGTAGGAATCTAAAGAGCTTCTGCAATATTTAAATAACAGTGATTTTGAATACTAGCATTGAATTTTTTTTACATATTTTGACACCAATATCTTACATATTATTAACAAACAGTGTAACTTGAATTACAGTTTGAGCTCGGTTATGTTTGGTTCAGTGGCATGAGAGTGCTTTTTATACAATTTATTGAAGGATGTTTAGTCTTGAGTTAAGAGTATCAGACAATGCATAAGTTCATGCATCAAATATATATATTATACATCATCTAATTATAATATTTCCTGTATGGAGGAGAGAAGAAACTAAAAAACCTATGGATGTCGGGAGGACTGTAATTATTGTAAACCAAGCTAAATAATTGATGGTAAAGAAAAATGTGTTTCTATGACATTCACTGCATCAATAGTTATATGCTTAGAAAATAAAACCTTAATGCTTGTTGCCATCTGCCTTCAAAAGACAACAGAGAAGTTTCTTTTCCTGCAACAGATTTTCTATTGGTTTCAGTCCACACCACCAAAAAATTATGGGAGGGATTATAGAAATAACTTTTTTTTTTATCTCTCTGTGCATCTTTACCTGCCCTTCCAAGCCCAAACTCTTCTTTCACCAATCCTGAAGCAACCATCAACATATCCACTATAGAGCCAGCTAGATTCCATGTCTAAGAAGTTCGATTACAATATAGCAAAAAAATCTGCACATTTCAGCCCCAATTTTACTCATATAACATCCATTCACCATAATCTTTCTACTTTTTTTATGATTTTCTGTAGCTAAGGTCCTTCTTGTAATACTGCCCAAGCAAAAAATGTCACTTTAGTAGGAGCTCAAATCTATCAAAAAAAAAAATAGGAAATCTTCCAGACTGCCTTATAAGAAAAATGTAGAAATCCCGTGTATATTGGAGAGATTTAGGGGGTATTTATTGTATGTTATTGAGTGAAATCCCTTTAGGAGATTGTTTCCATATTTAGAGTAGAGATTGTATTGTTGTATTGGCTTGTACAAAATTATTCAAGAAATACAAAAATTCCATTTTGATTTCATGGTATCAGAGCTAGGAGATTAAACCTAGCTATCAATGGAGAAAACCGCCAGCCAAATTAGAGGTTCGATGACCTCTGACGAGGTCCTCCAGCAGAGTTCCACAAGGTTTGAGAACTCCATGGATTCCTCTTCGTCACCAGTGTCGCTGCATCTAGCCATCTCCGTCTTTAACGGTGCCTCCGCCAGAGCATCGCTGTAAGCGGAAGTCTTTGAATTCTATTGAATTAATTCTTCATATGTACACAATTTTTATATAATACCATTCCTTATTCTAAACAAGGAAATAATCTTCTTCCCGAATAATATCAAATCCCCCACATTTACCCACTTTCCTAATTAATTATTTACAATAATACTTGGGATTTTAACGCTCCCCCTCAAGTTGGATCATAAATATTAATCATCTCCAACTTGCTAATGAGATCATCAAAGTTCTGTCGTCCCAACCCTTTAGTGAAAACATCTGCAGTTTGTTCCTTGGTAGGTACATAAATCATACAGATAATTCCTTCTTCGATTTTCTCTTTGATAAAGTGTCTGTCCACTTCCACATGTTTAGTCCTGTCATGTTGAACTGGATTGAGAGAGATGCTGATAGCTGCCTTATTGTCACAATAGAGTTTGATAGAAAATTTTACCGGGACCTGTAATTTTTCCAAGAGTTTCCGTAACCATAGTCCTTCACATATCCCTTGAGCAACTGCCCTGAATTCCGCTTCAGCACCACTATGAGCCACCACATTCTGTTTTTTGCTTTTCCAAATTACCAGATTTCCCCAGACGAATGTGCAATAACCTGTGGTGGATCTTCTATCTTCCACTGATCCTGCCCAATCTGCATCTGTAAAGATCTCTATTTCCTTACTTTCACATTTCTTAAAGAAGAGTCCTCTTCCCGGGGATCCCTTGAGATACTGAAGGATCTTGTATACGGCATCTAAGTGGGCCTCTTTTGGTGAATGCATGTGTTGGCTTACAACACTGACTGCAAATGCAATATCTGGTCTAGTATGTGATAGGTAGATTAGCTTGCCAACCAACCTCAGATACCTTTCCTTTTCAACTGGTATTCCACAGTCTTCAACCCTCTTTACCACTTCAATCGGTGTTTTGCTAGGTTTGCTAGGTTAGCATGCCAGTTTTAATTAGGAGATCAGTAACATACTTTCGCTGAAAGACACTAATTCCCTTTCTCGTTCTTGCCACTTCCATGTCCAAAAAATACTGCATTTGTCCCAAGTCTTTAACTTCAAATTCAGCAGCCAGAACTTTCTTCAATCTCTCCATCTCTATTGTATCATCACCAGCAAGGATTATGTCATCAACATACACTATTAGAATTGTTTTCTTACCTCTTCAGACTGCTGGAAGAATAGGGTATGATCTGATTGCCCCTGTTGATAACCTTGATTCTTTATTACTTTTGCAAATCTGTCAAACCATGCTCTGGGAGATTGTTTGAGCCCATACAAGGACTTCTTGAGTTTACACACTCTGTTTTCTTCACCTTTCCCACTGAATCCAGGTGGTAGGGTCATGTATACTTCTTATTCTAACTCGCCATTCAAAAAAGCATTTTTAATATCAAGTTGTTGTAATGGCCAATCTAAATTGTTTGCCAAGGATAAAAGAACTTGTACTGTATTTAAGTTTGCCACTGGTGCAAATGGCTTTGTATAGTCAATGCCGTAAGTCTGTGTGAATCCTTTTGCAACAAGCCTGGCTTTACATCTTTCAACTGTCCCATCAGATTTATATTTCACTGTGAAGACTCATTTACAGCCCACTGACTTCTTCCCTCTCGGCAAATTTACCAACTCCTAAGTTCCATTTTTTTCTAGAGCTCGCATTTCTCCCATGACTGCCTCTCTCCATTTAGGTATTTCTAGAGCTTCCTGAATGTTCTTTGGTATTTTCACCCCGTCAAGGTTAGAGACAAAAACACGATATTCTGTAGACAAGCTTTTATAAGACATGTATTTAGATCAGGGGTATTGAGTACACGACCTGGTTTGTTTTCTCATTGCAATAGGTAAGTTGATATCATCAGGTACAAGATTATCAGAAGAAAGCTCAACTACCAGATCACGATTGGACATTGACTCATGGTTATTTGGAGCCATCACCGGTTCCGACGTTCTTGGTGCCTCAGGTATGAGATTCTCCTTGTTCTTTGTGTTCGGCTTTTTTGAGTAAACAAGTAAGTCTGCGTTGTTTTGCTTTCCTGTATCTCCCCCTGAGGTTAAGTGTTTTGTTGTGTTTGGCAGGTCAGGAATTGATGCAATGGAAGACTCGATAGATGGGTTAGGGAATGAAGCAACAGAAGGCTCAATAGATGGTATGGGTTCAGATGACATAGAATCAAAAGTATAGAAGTCAAAGAACCGATCTTCACTCCATGTCTCCCCCTGAAGAGAGGGCTTGGGGAAATAAGGAGTGGTTTCAAAGAAAGTAACGTCAAGACTAACAAATAGCCTTTTGGAGACCGGATCATAGCATTTGTATCCTTTCTGAGTAGGGGAATAACCAAGGAAGACACATTTAATGGCACGTGGATCCAATTTGTTCCGGTTGTGTGCATGAACATGAACAAACGTAGTACAACCAAAGATTTTTAGCGGAAGACTAGATGGAAGACGAGAGACAGGAAAGTGTTCCTGGAATTTCTGAAGAGGAGTGACAAAGGAAAATACTCGACTTGACATTCGATTAATGAGATGTGTGGCTGTTAAGATGACATTGCCCCAAAAATAGTTTTTCATGTTGGTAGTGAACATTAATGCCCGGGCTACTTCAAGTATATGTCTATTTTTTCGTTCAGCTGCCTCATTTTGTTGAGTGGTATCCACACAAGAACTCTGATGAACAATCCCATTTTCTTGAAGATAGGTTCCCAGAATAGTATTAAAGTATTCCGTACCATTATCAGTACGTAAAATTTGGATAATTGTCTGGAACTGTGTATGAATCATGGAATGAAAATTGATGAAAATGGAGCGGACTTCAGTTTTGTCTTTTAGCAAGTAAACCCAACAAAGGCGAGTATGGTCATCAATAAACGTAACGAACCATATTGTATTGGTGCGATTGAGTGAACGTGAGGGACCCCACAAATCACTATGAATCATAGTAAATGGGTGAGATGATTTGTATATGGATAATGGGAAGGAAGTTCGACGGTGCTTGGCAAGCTCACACACTTCACATTGAAACTCAGGAGACTTTTTATTTGAACAAATAGATGGAAACAAACGTTTTAAATATTGAAAATTGGGATGACCCATTCTTGCATGCCATAACAAAAGTTCACTATCTCTAGAAATAGATACAGAATCACAAATTGCAGTATTACACAGTTCGCTCAAGCTTGCCTCCTCAAAGTAGTAGTCCCTCATGCGCTTTAGTAGAGCCAATCGTCTTCCCCGATGATAGGTCTTGAAAAACACAATGAGATGAAACAAATTTAGCAGAACAGTTCGAGTCTTTTGTTAATTGACTGATGGATAACAGATTGCAAGACAATTTGGGAACATGTAGGACTGATTGTAAAATAATCGAGTCAGATATGCGAATACTTCCTTTACCCGCAACTGGTGAGAGAGAGCCATCTGCAATTTTTACTCTCAAATTCCCAACATATGGTGAGTAGGATGAAAAACATTGATAAGAACCAGTCATATGATCAGATGCGTCCGAGTCAATTATCCATGGAGATTTGTAACGGGATGTAGTATTGAAAGCTGTCAGATAATTACCTCGGTGAGCCAGGGAACCAGAGACTGACCCGATGTTTGAATTGACGAAATCATTTTGTACAGCTGGTCTAACTGTTCAGGACTGAATGCACTGCTTGAAGAGGTATTGATTTTTTCTCCTTGTAATTTTTCAATTGACCTGTCAATTCTAGTTTGGTACCCACGATTTTTTTGGTATTGTCTCGGCTTCCAATTTGCCGATTTTCCATGAATTTCCCAGCAAGTATCTTTTGAATGACCTGTTTTTCGGCAATGTTCGCACCATAATTTACCTTTTTGTGGTCGTTGGCTGGATCCCCCTAGGCCTTTTGATACAAACGCCGAGACATTAGGCCCATTAGTATGTCCATTTAGATTTGGGGCGGATACGGGTAGGTCCAACCCGACAGGGTCATTTTGGGGTCTCAGCATAACGCGCCTTCTGCTTTCCTCCCTCCTCACTTCTGCGAATACCTCTCGGGTTGAGGGAAGAGGTCGTCGGCCAAGGATGCGTCCCCTCATGTCATCCAGATCCCGGTTCAGGTCGGCAAGAAACTCGAAGACCCTTTCATTCTCGAGTCTCCTTCGGTATCGTGTGCTATCCCCGGAGCACTCCCACTCCTCGTCGGTGCTTAAGTCGAGTTCCTGCCAAAGATGGGTCATCTCCATGAAGTACTCAGTAACGCCTCTCTCCCCTTGCCTCATCTGCCACAGTCGGGTCTTGATTTCGAAGATTTGCGAGTAACTCTCGACGTCGAAATACGTCTCATGAATAGCGTCCCAAACATCCTTCGCCGTCGGCAAGAACAGGTAGATTTTTCCGAGTGACGGGCTGCATCAAGTTGACGAGTCAGGCGGTGACCGAGGAGTTTTCGGACCTCCATTTTTGCAAGGCAACCACGTCGGTAGAGTTGGGTTTTCTCCGTTCGCCGGTAAGATAGCCAAGTCTCCCTTTTCCTTCAATCACCAACTTTATGGATTGAGCCCACTCACGATAATTTTTCCTGTTTAATTTCTCCACTGAGAGTGGAAAGGAGATGTTGTCAAGTCCATTCGAACCCCCAACAGAAATGGCCTCTGAGTCGCCGTCAATATTTGCAGACGAGGTCGACCCTCTGCTGTTGACAGTGCCGTTGGCCATAGTTAGCTAAGGTTGAGAAACCCTAGCTCTGATACCATGTAAGTGGAAGTCTTTGAATTCTATTGAATTAATTCTTCATATGTACATCACAATCTTTATTTAATACAATTCCCTATTCTAAACAAGGAAATAATCTTCTTCCCGAATAATATCAAATCCCCCATATTTACCCACTTTCCTTATTAATTATTTACAATAATACTTGGGATTTTAACAATCGCCAAGGCCCTTGTTGCATTCTACTAGAAGTCCTACCGGGCACTGGAACCTATCCTCTTGCTCGGCCGCTACCGCTTCAACGGCGTCGACATGCACATCCACATCAAGGGAGAAGGCCACACCTCCCAAATCTACGCCATCCGCCTTCTACATTCACAAGCGCAGCATTGATCGGGTCCATCGCCGGATTCCTCATCCACTGGTCCGGATGCCACTTTAGGGCGAGCTTGCAGTAAGCTGTACAGACGTCAAAGAAGGAGGCGTCGTGGTGAATCCCAAGGACGACATAGTAGCAAGATCTGGCGGATCCTCCTTCTTGATCCATGCTCCGCTCGATTGGACTCCCCCTCGAACCCCAAATGACGCCATTAATGGCGTTATCTCGAGCTCGTGCAGCTTCATCCGCCGCCTTCACCAACCTCCTCCGCCGCAGTTTCTCCGCTGACACCTTCGATTCGCTCTCTCACAGCACTGTCACATCGCGCAAGAGCCTCATGATGAAGCAGATGATCAATCTCAACATGAACTCCCAAATTGGAAGCTGCATGCCCCTCTCTGCGATGCGAATCAGAACATCCATCCACAACATCGAGATCTGACCTGGCCAAGGTGCCAAGCTCGTACGAGCCGCCGACATGTTGGCAAAGATCCTTAAAGAGCCCACTTCGCGGCAAGTGTTGGTAAAATTAAAGTTACGGAAACGAAGCAAATCAACTACAAAACAACCATAGATAAAGAGAGAGGAGCAGAGAGATGAAAATTTCAGAGAGAAAAAAAGTAGCGACATGAGAAAAATATCTTGTGGGGAGTGGACCATACCTCGTTTAGTTATTACAAAACTTCGTCTTCTACAAATATTTCTTTGGGTTCTTTAGCCCAAAGAGGTAATTTTTTACAAGCCTTGAATATAATCTCTAAATCCAAAACTCCTTGGATTATTGATTCTAGTGCTTTTGACCACATGATTGATGCCTATCATCTTTTCTCATCATATTCACCCTGTGCTGGAAATTTGAAAGTTAAAATTGCAGATGGATCCCTCTCATCTGTCGCAAGCAAAGGGAATATCTGACTCTGACTCCATCACACTAGAGTCCGTTCTTCATGTTCCTAATTTATCTTGCAACTTACTCTCCATTAGCTAGTTGACTAAGAATTCCAATTGTTTTGCTAAATTTCTTCCCTCTCATTGTGTTTTTCATGACCTATCATCGGGGAAGACGATTGGCAGTGCTAAGGAATGTGAGGGACTCTACTACTTTGAGGAGGCAAATGTGAGTGAATAATGTAAAACTGCTATTTGTGATTCTGCATCTGCTTTTAGGGATAGTGGAATTTTGTTATGACATTCTAGGATGAGTCATCTAAATTTTCAATATTTAAGACGTTTATTTCTTTCTAGTTTTTTCAAATAAAACATCTTCTAGAACTTCAGTGTGAGATTTGTGAACTTGCAAAACACCAAAGTAATTCCTTTCCAAAATCCACATACAAACCATCTAGACCCTTTACTATGATTCACAGTTATTGATGGGGCCCCTCATGCTCTCTTAATCGCACTCACACGAGATGGTTTGTTACTTTTATTGATGATCATACTCGTATTTGTTGGGTTTACTTGTTGAAAGATAAAACTGAAGTCTATTCTATTTTTGCCATTTTCCACTCCATGATTCAAACACAATTCCAAACTCACATTCAAATTTTACGTACCGATATTGGTACGGAATTTTTCAATGATATCTTGGGACATTATCTTCAAGAAAATGGAATTGTTCATTAAAGTTCCTGTGTGGATACCCCTCAACAAAATGGGGTTGCTAAATGAAAAAATTTTTTGGGGGCGATGCCATTTTAATAGCTACACATCTCATTAATTGAATGCCTAGTTGAGTTCTTTCTTTTGTCACTTCTCTTCAGAAACTCCAGGAATGTTTTCCAACTCTCGGCTCCACTCCAATCTCTCTCTGAAAATCTTTGGATGTACTGCATTTGTTCATGTTCATGCTCACAATCGGGATAAATTGGAAGCTCGTGCCATTAAGTGCGTTTTTATTGGATACTCTCCTACTCAGAAAGACTACAAATGTTATGATCCTGTCACAAAAAAATTGTTTGTGAGCCATGATGTCACGTTCTTTGAACCCACTCCTTACTTCTTAAAGCCCTCTTTTCAGGGGAAGAAATGGAGTGAAGATTGATTCTTTGATTTCTTTGTTGATGAATCTGTGCCATACACCGAGTCTACCATTGCATCATTTCCTGACCTGTCATGTACAAAAGACCACTTAAACTCAATGGGAGATGTAGAAAAACAAAACAACACAGAAATACTAGTTTACTCAAGAAAGCCAAACACAAAGAACAGGGAGAATCTCATACCTGAAGCACCAAGAGAGTTGGAACCGATGATAGCTCTGAGTAATCATGAGTCCATGCCCAATCCCCATCAGGTAATAGATGACCATAAGTTCCCTTTTAATAAGCTTGTACTTGATGACATCAATTTACCCATTGTAGTCAGAAAACAAACCAGGTCATGTACTCAATATCCCTGGTCAAAATACATGTCTTATAAAAGTCTGTCTATAGAATATTGTGCTTTTACTTCTAACCTTGACAGGATACAAAATCCAAAGAATATCCAGGAAGCCTTGAAGATTCCTTAATGGAGGGAAGTTGTAATGGAGGAAATGTGGGCTTTGGAAAAAAAAAGGAACTTGGGACGTTATAAATTTGCCAAGAGGGAAGAAGCTAGTTGGTTGTAAATGGGTCTTCACAGTGAAATATAAAGCTGATGGGACAGTTGAAAGGTATAAAGCTCGACTTGTTGCAAAAGGGTTTACATAGACCTATGACATTGACTACATGAAGACATTTGAGCTAGTGACAAAATTGAATACAGTTCGGGTCCTCCTGTCCTTGTCAGTCAACTTGGATTGGTCACTGCAGCAACTCGACATTAAGAATGCATTTCTAAATGGCAAGTTAGAAGAAGAAGTCAACATGATGATACCTCTAGGTTTCAGTAAGAGAGGTGAAGAAAACAGGGTATGTAAACTCAAGAAAACAAGTTTCTAAATGGTTCGACAGATTTGCGAAGGTGATAAAAAACCAAGGATACCGACAAGGGCAATCAAATCATATTGTTTTTTCATCAGTCTGAAAGTGGTAAGAAAACAATTTTGATTGTGTATGTTGATGATATAATTATAACTGGAGATGATACAGTGGAGATGGAAAGATTGAAGAAAGTCCTAATTGTTGCGTTTGAAGTTAAAGTGTAACGACCCCAAAAATATTTAGAGGTAGTGATTCCAAAAAAAAATTAAAAAAAATAAAAATAAATAAAATTAAAAGTTAAAATTAAATTAAATTAAATTAATTATTTAATTAAGTAATAATAGTTATTAATTAAATTATATAATATAATATATTATATTATAATATAAGTTAAGTTATATATATGTAAACTAAAGTTTCCTGAGAGTTCAGGAAACTTAAAGTTTGAATGTGCAGAGAGCTTCTCTGCGTTCTCTCTCTCTCTCTCTCTCTCCTCACGTCTCCATTTATCTCGCTTCTCTCTCTCCTTAATTTCCTCGGCCAAACGTGTGCCGATTGGAGAACAGAAAATACTCCTAAGTTCCATTCTCCGCCACCGACATTTTAACCAGAGTGGATTTGTCGTAGGAGCGTCGTAGGCACCACTCCTAGGATATGATAATCTCTCTCTCTCTCTCTCCTCATTTTTCTCAAATCTTTAGCCAAATCGACGATCGGACACCACCATGGGGTCCTAGCATCGATTCTCGTCATTTTAATCGGAGCAAATTTTTAATTTGGGTTTCCTAGGCACCACTCCAAGACTAGGGTAAGGATAATGAAATTATATCCATTAATTATTTTTAAAGTTTAATTAGCTATTGGGAGTGTGTGGGCTTAAGAAATATTAAAATAATTATTATTCCGAGGTTGAATTGATTGAACTGGGGAAAAATGATTTTAGGGTTTTGAGCACCGAACGCTGCAGACGTGGAATTAGGAATTTTAGCATGCTTCTCAGTAAGTCAGGTAAGGGGAATAAATTATAATAATTATTTTTGAAATTACTGGTTGAGTAAAATATGTGAAAATGCGAATTTGGTGTATAGTTTTGAGGAAACTGTGATATGAATATTTTCCTTGGGAACTCTATATTATGATATTTTCCTTGTGAATGTTGTGAATATTAGATGAAATTGTGTGACATGAGGAATGTGAAATAATATTTTATATTGGGATTGCGATAAAATGGAATGTATATATATATATATGTTATTTGGAGATGTTTTTATACAGAAATGATAATGTGAGAAACCCTGATATATTTGATACAGACATGAGATTTATATGGATATGATGTATACAGAAATAATGAAATATGAGATATACAGTTATGTTTTATAGAGATATGATAAAATATGTTATACAGATATGTTTTACTGGAAAAAATTAATATACGTGATATACATAGAGCTGTTATAAATAGAAAATGCTGGGTATATTATTGGTATGATGAGAATGATACAAAAAATGCTAAGAATATATATTAATATGATGGGATATACAGAAATGAAGAAATGATGAAATATGAATACAGAAAGGTGAAAATGAGAACCCTGATGGACCATAGTATTCAGTGCATGGTACCGTTGCTAGCATTGTTTTAGTGCAACCACATGTCTGGTACAGAGTGGCGAGACAGTCGATTGGGCCTGAGAAGGGTTGTGTTATCCCCTAGCGTTCGGACCAGGATTGGGTAGGCCAATCGTACTACAGACGCGTTCCCTGTTTTGATCTAACCGGGTAGGCTAACTGTGGTTAGGTCCAGCTTTCAAGCCGCACAGCCCAGTCATTTGGGGTGAATACATGACGATGTTAATATCCTTAGGACAGCCATGAGCTATAGACGCGACATGTATTATATACTGGTGGATGCTCCTAAGTTAGAAAATGGTATGAAAAGTGAAAAATAAAATGAACAGCTGTGGGTTACAGACGCGTCGTGCTATAGGCTGGTGGCTACCCATGGGTTAGAAAATGTGAATATGAATATGAGAAATGAAAGAATGTGAAATTGATATGAGAAATGAACAGACATGGGTTACAGACGCGAAGTGCTATATGCTGGTGGACACCCATAGGCTAGGAAATGTGAATATGAATATAGGACATGAAAGAATATGAATTTGATTATGAGGAATGAGAAAGTATGTAAATGATATGAGAATAAATGAGTATGTATATGACACGAGAATGAACGGGTATGTATATGATTTGAGAACTGGAAGTATATGCATGTATGATTATGAAAATGAAATGAAAGCTTTTGAAACTATGATACACGTACTTATGTGATTATGAGTAAATATCTATATATATTTTTCTCAGCTGATATATTTATTAAAATGGAATGTATTATAATATAATTAAACTCATGTGCCACACATTGTAAATAACTTATTCCGTTTTACTGAGAGGTGTCTCACCTAGAATCTAAACATTCCCGGTAATCAGAACAAATGAGTAGAGGGAGCTCCGAGATAGAGGGGAGCTGGTACCCTAGTAGTCGGGGTAAGTATTTTGAGTTGGTGATGGTGTTTTGTGTAACTCTTGGAGTATTTTGGTGGATTTTGGGGACGTATATAGATGTGTATATGTGTATGTGTGATGGTTTAGTGCTCTGGTATTTGTATTTGGGATGGTGTATACATATGGGCTTCTGCTGTTAGGTATACCTTATGTGATAGATTGATCACCCGGTACCCTACTTCGGGTCGGGTCGTATTGACCTATGGTATCAGAGATGTTTGTGATATTGATTAATTATTATTGTTTATTAGAAAAAAATAATGGTCGAAAAATCAGGTCGTCA
This sequence comes from Malania oleifera, assembly GCF_029873635.1. NCBI lineage: Eukaryota > Viridiplantae > Streptophyta > Magnoliopsida > Santalales > Ximeniaceae > Malania > Malania oleifera. The sequence goes on from NC_080422.1 coordinate 16,273,739, forward strand.
CATAAAGACTTGAGACAAATGCGATCCTTCTTAGGAATGGAAGTTGCTAGATCAAAAAAGGGTATCAGCGTCTCTTAACGAAAGCATATCCTTGATCTCCTAATCGAAACTGGCATGCTTGGATGCAAACCTAGTGAAACCCCCATTGAAGCAGTAAAGAGAGTTGAAGATTGCGGAATATCAATTGAAAAGGAGAGGTATCAGAGATTGGTTGGTAAACTCATCTATCTATCACATACCAGACCCGACATTGCATTTGCAATTAGTGTGGTAAGCCAACACATGCATTCACCAAAAAAGACTCACCTAGATGCCGTGTACAAGATCCTTAGGTATCTCAAGGGCTCTTCGGGAAAAGGACTCTTCTTCAAGAAGTGTGAAAGTAAGGAAGTAGAAGTTTTCACAGATGCAGATTGGGCAGGATCAATAGAAGATAGAAGGTCTACCACTGGATATTGCACCTTTGTATAGGGAAATTTGGTGACTTGGAGGAGTAAAAAACAGAATGTAGTGGCTCGAAGTTGTGCTGAGGCTGAATTCAGGGCACCTGTACAAGGGATATGTGAAGGACTGTTGTTACGGAAACTCTTGAAAGAATTACAGATCTCGGTAAAATTCCCTATCAAACTCTACCGTGACAACAAAACAACCATCAGTATCTCTCTCAATCCTGTTTAACATGACAGGACTAAGCATGTAGAAGTGGACTGACACTTTATCAAAGAAAAGGTTGAAGAAGGAACCATTTGTATGATGTATGTACGTACCAAGGAAAAAACCACAGACATCTTTACCAAAGGGTAAGCTCGACAGAGTTTCGAAGATTTCATCTGCAAGTTGGACATGATCAATATCTATGATCCAACTTGAGGGGGAGTGTAGAAATCCCGTGTATATTGGAGAGATTTAGGGGGTATTTATTGTATATTATTGAAAGAAATTCCTTTAGGATATTGTTTCCATATTTAGAGTAGAGATTGTATTATAAGTAGATTGTATTGGCTTGTCCAAAATTATTCAAGAAATACAGAAATTCCATTCTAATTTCAAAAATTTCACAAGTTTCCTTTCCAGTTTCACACAGTTTCCTTTTCAACAACTTAGTAGCAAACCTTCACATTAAAGGACTGCCTGCTTCTAAGCCTAATGAATCTCTCATTACAAGATCAACTCTAGTAAATAAAACAAGTCTTAAGTAATTTGAGACTGTTCCCATGTCCCAACGAACCCTTGGCATTCTTTCACAAACATTACATCCCAGGCCATATTGCCGAGTGATGTGCACTCAAACTAATTAAAGCATCTTTATTCCTTTCAAGGACAAACAAATCCAGGAAACTATCTTCAAAAGAGAGCTCCTCAAATCAGCTGTGATGCCCCAAAAAATATGGATTCCCCATCTCACATCAGAATGCACTTGTATGGAAAAGTGCCACCTCCTTCTCTAATCCACTTCCAAACTCCTGCCCTCTGGAGTGCCCCTCCAATATTTTTGTTCATCCATTATAATCTTGGGCACATTTTTTCGTTAGTTCATAACCACCATTCTCCAAAGATTTGCAAATCTATCATGGACCGGACACTTCACACCTTGTGAAGGGCCCTAACTAAAGTACTCTTGCTTAACTAGTATGCAAAAATATACTGTGGTTTACCTCAAGAACACATTCACAATAGTTCAATAAAAAGTAAGCAGATGTAGTAAGCAATTCGTGTAAGCGAATGACAAGCATGCAATAAACATTGAAGCAATAGAATTCATTAACAACACCTCCGCAAGCACAGTGAGTTTAGTGAGGGAAGCAAGTTAGGTTAAACATATTTACAAATGTTAGCAAGTTTCACAAGATTGATGAAGACTCACCCTCCCCTAAAGAATATATGTTGTTTTAGCTTTGAATCTAGGAAACATCAAACTGACCAGGGAGTCATACTCTACTTTACAGTGAGGCATAAACATACTCAAAAGCATAAAACCTGCACTCTTAGTTACACTATGGTAACCCATCCCATGCACATAAGACAAGCAGTCATAGGCAAGCATAATGCCCTAAGCCACCTTGGCTCGTGACATTGGCAGCAAAATTGTTCTTGGTCTTCTGGTTGGAAAGGTTCACTTATGCAAATGTTAAGACAGTGATGGCTGTGCATCAATGTGTGTGATGAGTATTCATGCTTTCATGACTCTTGAATTTCTAGACTAAAATTTTAAATTCTTTGTTACTATTTTTCAATTTGCTCTTGTTTTTAATTGACTTTTGATTTAAAAATGAGGTTGAAGGTTAAATTTTGTTTCCTTGAGACTGTTGCATTGTGTTCTGAGGTAGCGTTTTCTGCTTCATGCCTTTGCATTTAAGGCAACAGCTCTAAGCTGTCTTATCCACACAAAACATGGTTTTGTAAGAGAGTTCCTTTGAATACAGCTGCCTTTGATTCTTATTCAATAATATTCCTCCATTTTTTTTAAAAATTTATCCGAAGTTCCTTGCTTTTCTTTCATCTCCACCATAATTTGCCATGTTTTAGTAACTATGCTAGTATCGGTGTGTCCTGAATCACAATCAATGTGCTAATTCATGAACCTATTCCTTTTTGGCATTGTTATGGCTTCCTAATACTTTCTCACTTATAAAATGTCATGTGCATGGTGATTTAGTCATTAATATTGTAACTGGCATTAGCTCCTTGATTTTTTTTAAGCTCTTCTTTAGTCATGTGATTTTATATCTGCCTATGTATAGCTTGACGAATGTTTTCTCTAGTTTGGGAGGCCACCTTTTTGCTCCTGTATAACACAGATAGATGGTTTTCGTATTTCATTAGAGTTGAAAATTTGAAATCATGATTCATAAACAATTAAATTGAATTTCGGAGTAGAACTAATTATATCTGAAAAAACTTTTGCTTTTGCATTTACCCTTGCATGTCTATGGCCTCATACTTGGGAATCATTACATTGGTTTCAGAGCAATACATTGCACATTTTACGGCTGGCTCAGGTAAAATTGTCTGGTGGATCATGGAAAACCGACGGGAGTACTTTGATCGATCAAAGCTTGTCCTCAACCGAGTGAAAATGCTGATTTTTCTTTCTGCATCACAGTCTAAACAATGGCTTTCCTGGTGTAAAGAAGAAAATATTAAGATAAATTCTGAGCCTGCACTGATTCCTCTCTCTGTTAACGATGAATTGGCTTTTGTAGCAGGCATTGCTTGTTCACTAAATACTCAATTATTCAGCACTGAGAAGATGCTGCAGAAAAGGCAGTTGTTGCGAAATGCTGTTAGAAAAGATATGGGACTGACTGATAATGATATGCTCGTAATATCTTTAAGTAGCATAAATCCTGGAAAGGGCCAGCTTTTGCTTCTTGAGTCTGTACGCTTGATAATGGAAGAAGGAACACCTCAGATTAATTCTGGAATTAAAGATTCAGTAGAAATAGGCCAAACTAAATCCAGCTTGGTTGAAGAACATCACTTAAGGGCATTACTTCAAAATGAGAACCATGTTGATAAAACGTCAACTGAATTACATTTCTCTAATGAGTCTTTTATCAGTTTGAGTGTACCAAAGAGTAATGGTTTGCGGTTATTGGATCTTAAAGCCTTTTTTGATGACAAAAATGTCATGCCGTTGGAGTGGAATCACAACGAAAGGAAACTATTGTCTGAGAATGTGGGGATGCAGGAACAGGCTCTGAAAGTTCTAATTGGTTCTGTGGGATCTAAGAGCAACAAAGTGCCTTATGTCAAAAGAATTCTTAGATTTTTATCACAGCACTCAAACTTGTCAAAATCTGTTCTCTGGACTCCAGCAACGACACGCGTTGCATCACTTTACTCTGCAGCAGATGTTTATGTCATAAATGCCCAGGTGATCGGTGATTTAATGTATTAACAATGTCAATAAACAAGTGCAGTTTTGTCTTATTTCTGATTTTTATATATTGACAATTAATGTTGCAAATCATAGGCCATACAACTTCAAAATTTTGAACAGCAAGGGTTAGATTAATATTCTTAAGTGTATATATTTGTATAATTGATTTTGTTGTGAAAAGAGTATGGGATTGCACAGCGGAATATATGAACGCAGCAAACAATGAAGTACCAAAATATAATTCACACACACATTATATCTAAAAGCAACAAGAATCAATACGAAAATATACGTGGTTCAGTAATGCCTACATCCACATGATCAATCAACAAAGGTTTCACTATGAAATTCTCAAAGTACACAATACAATTGTATTACAATGATTTTTCTATCTCACAATACACGCCGAAAAGTGTATAAATAAACTTTCCTTCGGAGGTTTCCCTCCAAAACCCAACCAACTAACATTCAAATTCAAAATTTGAATTCAGCCTCGCAGTCCATAACAAAACCGTTGACGGTTTTTCCTAGAATGCTGATATTAACTATATTCTTCTCCTTGTGTATGTTAACCATTCCAAGAAATGAGCCACCAAACACAACAATTTTCACCTTGGCGAATTTCTACCCCTTAGGAGAGAACCCGAAAAACATAGCCCGACACTCCACCTTGACCTTAAAACGTTAAGTTGGGTCTGTCTCCTTTCTAGCACTTGGAGACATGAAGCAAGTTCAAGCAACGCTTGAACTTTTCAGTAGTAATCAGTTTTGTTAAAATATCCGCTACATTTTCAGATGTGTGGACCTTCTCCAATACAAGTTCACCTGAAGTAATCAATTCCCGAACCCTGTGAAACCTCACATCAATATGCTTGCTTCTAGCATGGTACACTTGATTCTTCACCAAATAAATGACACTCTGACTGTTACAATGCAGCACAACTTCATCTTGCTGTATACCTAGCTCTTTGACCAAACCGGTAAGCCATAAGGCTTTCTTTGCAATTTTGGCAATTGCCATATATTCAGCTTCAGTTGTGGACAATGCCACCAGAGATTGAACCATGGATCTCCAACATATAGGTCCTCCTATAAGGATAAAGACATAACCCGTTGTCGACCTTCTGTCATCCATATTTCCTATATAATCAGTATCTCCAAACCCCACAACTGAAGGACTATCCTGTTGCTTGCCGAACATGATGCCATAACTCAATGTACCCCGTAAGTATCTGAAAATCCATTTGATGGCTTCCCAATGCTGTCTACTTGGATTAGAAAAAACCTTACTTACCACACTCACAGCATGTGCTAAATTTGGCCTTGTACACGCCATGACATACATTAAACTCCTCATGACACTATCATAGGGGACCTTTGACATGTTCTGGATATCATCATCCGTACACTTGGGCAATCTGCAGTAGACAATTTAAAATGACTCGCTAGAAGTGTACATACCGGGTTTGCATCAGTCATGCTAAACCTTTTCAAACCTTCTCCACATAACCGCCCTGAGATAACCATAACCTCCCTGCAGTTCTGTCCCTGTGAATCTCCATCCCAAGTATCTTTTTGGCTGGATCAAGATCTTTCATGTCAAAATCTTTATGCAATAGTTCCTTTAACTAATTTACGTCAGTTAAATCTTTAGCAACTATCAACATGTCATCAACATACAACAACAAGAAAATAAGAGAACAATCATCAAATTTGTTCACATACATGCAATAGTCGTACTCACATCTTTTGTAGCCAATCTTGATCACATAGGAATCAAATCTTTTATACCATTGCCTTGGAAACTGTTTCAACCCGTAAAGAGATTTCTTTAATTTACAAACTAAGTTTTCTTTCGTGGTTCACTGAATCCCTCTGACTGTACCATATAAATATGTTCCTCCAAGTCAATGTGAAGAAACATCGTCTTCACATCTATTTGTTCCAAATGCATATCATAATGAACTACCAACCCCAACACTATCCTGATAGAAGTGTGTCGGACCACAGGTGAAAAGATTTCATCATAGTCTATTCCCCTTTTCTGTGAGTACCCTTTTGCCACTAACCTTGCCTTGAATTTTTCTTCTTTCTTTTCTAAAATTGCTTCCTTCTTCCTATATATCCATTTGCAGCCTATAGTCATCTTCCCATCTGGAAGTTCCACCAACTCTCAAGTTTGATTCTTATGCAGTGATTCCATTTCTTCAATCATTGCACCCATCCTCCTACCTTTCTCTTGGCCGTGCACTACCTCTTGAAATATAGTTGGATCATTGCAACTAGTAAGGAAAGTATGAGACACTAACTCTTCAAATCCATACACCTTGGTGGTGGTCTGATAATGCGTCTGGATCTCTGTATAGGAAGATTGTCAACTTGCTGGTTTCCTGAGTTAGAACTCTCTGCAACCAAAGGACCATGATCATTGCTGTTGCCCTGACCTTGTAACTCCATCTACACAACATGTTTATCTCTGTCACAGTTTTCTGGCTCTTGTTTTTGTTCATCACAATCTTGAGTACGCTTCACCATAACCTTCTTATCAAAGACTACATCTCTACTGATATCCACCTTGTTTGCCATTGGATCCCATAGCTTGAACCCCTTCACACCCTTTTGATATCCCAAAAAGATGCAATGTCTAAACTTTGCGTCAAGTTTTGATCTCTCCTCACTAGACACGTGAACATAAGCTGGACAACCAAATACCTTCAACTCGAAGTAGTCTACTGCATTTCCCATTCATACCTCTTCTGCCACTTTCCCTCGGTGATCAGTTTATCAAGAAACAAGTCATACTAACTGCTTCGGTCCAGAAGTTTTTCGGTAGCTCGACATTAAGCCTGAGACACCGAGCTCTTTCAACTAAAGTTCAGTTCATCCTTTCAGCCACACCATTTTACTGAGGTGTCCGACGAACAGTAAAATGTCTTTTAATGCCCTACTGCTCAAAAAACTCCATGAACCTAGAATCAGCGTACTCGATTCCATTGTTTGACCTTATACATTTGATTTTCCTCCTCGTCTGGTTTTCCACTTCAGCTTTCCACATCTTAAACCTGGCAAACGTATCAGACTTGTGCCGCATGAAGTATACCTAGACTTTCTGTGAGTAATCGTCAACAAAACTCACATAATACACATGTCCACCCCTTGATGCTATTCGAACTGGGCCCCAAACATCAGAATGTACATAATCAAGAATACCTTCCGTCTTGTGAATAATTGATTTGAATTTTGCTTTGTTTTGTTTTCCTAGAACACGAATCTTGCAAAAATTCAGCTTACATGTTATCATACCTCTCAAGAGTTCCTTTTGTGAAGTTCTTTCATTCCATGTTCCCTAATATGCCCAAGATGCATATGCCACAAGACGGTTTCATCAGATTTAGTATCTACGGCTGCAACTCCACCTACAACAGTAGTTTCCTGTAGTGTGTAAATGTTCCCATCTATCTTTTGCCCTTTCATCACCATCAGATTATCTTTCCATACTTTCATAATCCCACCTTCAGACTTGTAATTAAAACCATTATAATCCAAGGTACCAAGTGAAATAAAACTCTTCCTTAACTCCGGTATGTGTCTTACATTACTTAAGGTTCTCACAGCACCATCAAACATTTTTATTTTAACATTTCCTATGCCAATGATCTTACGAGAAACATCATTACCCATAAGAACCGAGCCTGAATTCACCAACTTGTAGGTGCTGAACCACTCCTTGTTTGGAGTCATATGGTAAGAACATGCCGAGTCAAGTATCCATGAGGTCGTAAGGTGATCCGACCTCAACAAAACTAAAAGTACATCACCATCAGTGCAAACTTAATTTTTTTCTTGAATCACATTCGCAAGTTTTGAAGTCCTTTCATGCTTTTCAATATTTCCTTTTTTCCAATCCGGACACTCCAGTTTTGCATGCCCCCTTTTACTGCACTTATAACACCAGATATTATTTTTCTTCTTGGATTGAGTACCGGGATTTTTGACTCAATCCATGTTTGGATTTTCCTTTCCCACGTTCATAGTTACCTTTCACCATAGTCCTTCTCCTTCATCACTTATTTTCAGCCTTTGTTGAAAATTCAGTAAGACACTCACCTCTTCTAAATTAAGAGTCTATTTTCCCCATGTAAGAGTGGTAACTAAATTTTCACAAGTATGAGTTGCAGGCAAGGAATATAGTAACATTAAAGTCTTATCATCTTCATCAAACTTAACATCAACATGTATTAAATCACTTATGATTTGATTAAATGCATTTATATGTTGATTTAAGTTTGATCCTTCAACCATCTTAAGTCAATGAAGACGCTGCTTAAGAAATGTTTATTAGAAAGTGATTTGGACATATACCGGCTTTATAACTTTTGCCATACAGCTGCTGGAGTATCCTCCTCCATCACATGATAGAGCACTTCGTTGGCCAAACACAAACATATTGTGGAAACAGCCTTTGCCTCCAATTCTTTCCAAGTTGCCTCATCCATACCGACCAATTGAACACCATACAAGGCCTTCGCTATCCCTTGCTGCACAAGCAAATCCTTCACTCTCCTCTGCCACAAACCAAAGTTTCCGGTTCCATCAAATTTGACCACGTCAAACCTTGCAGAAGAAGAACTCGAAGCCATGACAACAATGCCTGATACCAATTGTTGTGAAAAGAGTATGGGATTGCACAGCAGAATATATGAACGCAGCAAACAATGAAGTACCAAAATTAATTCATACACACAATATATCTAAAAGCAACAAGAATCAACACGAAAATATACGTGATTCAGCAATGCCTACATCCACGGAAGCAATTGGCAGAGGTTTCACTATTAAATTCTTAAAGTACACAATACAATTGTATTACAATGATCTCTCTCTCTCAAAATACACTCAGAAAAGTGTATAAATAAACTTTCGTTCGGAGGTTTTCCCCCAAAACCCAACCAACTTAACGTTCAAATTCAAATTTTGAATTCAGTCTCGCAGCTCAGAACCGTCGACGGAAGAAAATGCTGAGAGCAGGTATTCTGAGATTTCTAAAATTTCAGTGAAACCGTCAGCGGTTTCAGAAAAACCGTTGACGGTTTTTCCCAGAATGCTGATATTAACTATGTCATTCTCCTTGTGTATGTTAACCATTCCAAGAAATGAGTCACCAAACACAACAGATTTCTTGATGTCTCTATCTCTTGGTTGAAGTTATTGTTGGCCATATTTGTTCCCACAGCAGTATGTTTAATGTATACACCTTTTCCAGGACTTTGTGCCTTCTAAATTTCAATTTTCTATTTGACTAACAAATCACTTCCTGTAAGATGTTTTAATCCATGACATCAGAATTCATATGGCACAACCAGACTAGTTCGAATAAACATTTCTAAAGTAATTTAGCCCTTTGAGCTGTAATTTTAGCAGTAGATAAATGAAATACCAACTCGGCATTAAATTAGGCATTGAATGATTATTTTCCTGGAAATAACTGTTTCATAGCACCTTAGTATTTTAAATATTAAATCTTTATTCAGACATCAAGTTCAGAACTTGGTATATAACAGATTCCACACTAGATTAAGCATTTATGCCCATTATTAATTCTACGATTATATTACGTTGAAACTGATTTGTGATTCTGTACAGGGTCTTGGAGAAACATTTGGGAGAGTTACAATTGAAGCGATGGCATTTGGTCTTCCGGTATGATAATGAGCTTATTCTTTTCTTTATTATGGAAACAGCAGCTTCTTCCTGTTAGATGAGAAATGATTTTACTTCAATTTATCCTCATCTTTGGCATGCCAAAACCAAACCTCGTGTAAATTCTCATGCAATCACATGACAAAATCCTCAACTTCTGTTGTTGTTTTGGTATGTTGAAAACTTAAATGACTGCAACTAAATTATGGAGTTATCAGTTGTTACCATTCTAGTCGCTTCTTATATATATATATATATATATATATATATATTTTTCATATTCTGGGTCTGGGCTACATGAAGGAGGTAGCAGATCTCGCATCCAATAGCCCTTCTCACTCTTCCTAGGATTCGAACTTCACACCTCCAAATAGAAGTCCCCAGGGATGTTTCCTAGGGGACTTTCCAAGTTGATGTTGTGAAATAAGTGTCAACGCATTTTTTTATTCCATTCATATTTTGCCAACTATGATAAATTTTGTTGCATTTTTTCCTCTTGACATGCCTTATTGAAGAAATTGCTCACTGGCATAATAAAATCCGATTTTTCTGGTAGTGAATATGAAACCATCAAGTATCCCAAAGTTTATTGACTCGGAAGCATTTGACTTTGCTCGTCTTCTCATTAGGTTGTGTCAAATGATTGCTTTTTGGCTAGAAATTTTGAGTGAGAAAATTTCCATTAGCTGCAGAAAGGTTTTGTCATATTAGGATAAATTTTATCATTGCAGGAAGTAATGACCCTTTGTTCCATGACAAGAGATTAGAATACATTCAAAAACTTAAACCTATTGGGTCTTGGGCATGACCATGTATATAAGCACCCATCATCTACTCAAATTTTTTAATGTGGTACAGTTGGTCAAATGAAACTTATCACGCCAGCCTTATGTGTCTCGGATTGCATTCCAACTATTACTTGGTCCTCCCACTGTTAGCACAGGATTCATGTCTCGATTTTTACGATGTCGCTCACTCAGAAATTACAAACTATCAGCTATGATACCACTTGTTAGTATCGGAGGAGTCCATGGGTAGGCTTGATACACATGAGTGAACACCAACTTGATCCAAATACAAGCCTAATGGGTATTGGGTCTAACCATGTATATAAACACCCATCATCTACTCAAAATTTTCAATGTGGGACAAATTCACAAGTAGAATTCTCAACAATATCTTCCCTTAATGATCCATAACTCTAGATAAATTTAATTCTTTTTCTTAGTCAATGGTATTTTCTATTCTTGAACTTTCTTTGATGATTGAATTGTTTAACCTCTTCCCCATCATTTTGATTCCGAATATCAAAACGTGCTTTTGCCAAAGAGCATCAAGCTGATTCTGATGTACTGCTTTGCTTTTTAAAATTTGTGGAGCAGTTGCTTGGAACAGAGTCTGGTGGCACAAAAGAGATTGTTGAACACAATGTAACAGGTCTTCTTCATCCTATTGGCCGTGCAGGAAGTCAAGTTCTTTCGGAAAATATCCAGTTTCTGCTAAGAAACCCATCCGTGCGTCGGCAAATGGGGATGAGGGGAAGGAGAAAGGTGGAAAAGATGTACCTGAAGAGGCACATGTACAAGAGGTTTTCTGAGGTTCTTTACAAGTGCATGAGAATTAAGTAATAAATACTTTTCATTCTTTTATTGATATAAAAAAAAAAATTGCCTGGTTATCAGAAATTTAGAAATTGTATACAGCATCCCATTCACCTTGTTGATCGCAGAGATGTTGGGTACTCTCCAGAATGAAATTTCTTCATGATTGATTTAAAGCTGTTCCTTTTTTGTTTTGTTGACTGATCTCAAAGCTTTTCCCTTTGATTTTTAAGACGGGAAGCTTAAATACAGAATGAAGGTGTCAGGAAGTGAATTACCAAGAAGCATTGTAAGTAGCCCTCTTTTTGACCTGGTAGCATTTTCATATTTAAACATAAAAATAAATAAATAATTAAATGTTTCTTGGAATTTTTTTTTTACGCATTTCATGATTTGTTGACTTATTTGTTGGGAAGAAACGAGACTTACCGAAAAATCGCAGAAGTGCAATCGGAAGTCTTTCTCTTCCAATTAATAAAATCATTTCTTATGATATGATAATAGTACAAAAATATATATTTTCAGTAGCACAAAATCAGCCCAAAATGATCACAAATATCAATTACATGAGACATAATTTCACATGGAAAACTCCTTCAATTCAAAGGGTAAAAACCATGGGACTTAAATGGGTACGAGATCACAATTTTTAGCTATCACAATGAGTACATAACTCTATATTTAGTTAACAAAGAGATCTTAAAATCAAAAAGGGAAAGTTGAAAATTTCACTAAAAATGTGGTTACTGTTTAAACCCAATACCTAGTTCAAAATTAGCATCTATGAGTCCTCTATTTACTGACAAAAAGTCATAATGATCATTCAATTGTCAATTGATCAAAATTGCACACTAAAAAAAATTTAGATTTTCTTAACGTGGTTATTGTTCAAACCTGATATCTAACGCTATATTGTTTGGATGACCAATCCAACCATTCAAAATTAGCGTCTATGAGTCATCTATCTATTGATAACAATTCAGTTCGATCGAACCACGGATGACCCTCCAATCATCGGTTGATAAAAGTCGCACACTATAGCAAAAACCTAGATTTTCTCCTCTCTCTCTCTCTCTCTCTCTCTCTCTCTCTCTCTCTCTCTCTCTCTCTCTCTCTCTCTCTCTCTCTCTCTCTCACTTTTCTAATGGAATTCAACACTACCAATCCTAATTTTCTTTACTTAATGAGGTGTAAAAAAGTATTTAAAAAAACCCAATAAAGAGCCCAAAGAAAATGGCTAAAGGGTTGAATGAGCTTCTTCACATAGGAGGGACCCTCCCAACTATGTGGAGGTGCTCGCCATCTCGGCGATCAAGCAACAAGTTTCAAACTTTCCTCTTGGTAAGACTTTAGTCAACATATCAACATCATTATCATCAATATGAATTTTCTCGGGTTTTAGTAGTTTAGCATCTAGAACATCCCGTATCCAATGATAACTTACATCAATATGTTTAGACCTAGCATGAAAGGTCAAATTCTTACCAAGATGAATAAAACTTTGACTATCACTAAATAACATGTACCTCTCCTGTGTAGAGCCAAGTTCTTGCATAAATAAATCTCTTTATCCAAAGCAACTCCTTGCACGCTTCGGTCACTACAATAAACTCTAACTCAGTAGTAGACAATGCAGCACTTTTTTGCAATCTAGATTGTCAAGCCACAACTCCCCTTGTAGAAGTGATCAAGTAACCCGAAGTAGATTTTCTATAGTCAATATTTCTAGTTGCATCAGAATCTGTATAACCAACTAGAACAGATTTTTGATTACCAAAACAAAGTTTCAAGTTGGAAGTACCCCGAAGATATCTCATAATCCACTTCACTGCATTCTAATAGTCTCTACCTGGGTTAGAAAGAAACCATATGATTGTACTAACATAATAGGCTAAGTCAGGTCTTGTGCATACCATTGCATACATCAAACTATCCATGGCTGAAGCAGAACGAACTTTCAGCATGTCTTCCTTCTTTTGATACTTAGTTTAAAGTGTGTAGCAAGAGGAGTGCTCACCATTTTAGCTTTGTCCATATTGAACATTTGAAGTACTTTTTCAATGTACTTCTCCTGTGATGACCACAACTTCTTGACCTTTTTGTCATGTGTTATCCTTATACCAAAGATTTGCTTTGTTGGTCCCAAGTCCTTCATCGCAAAGGACTTACCCAATTCTTGCTTCAATATGTCAATTCTAGAAGCATTACAACTAACACTAAGCATATCATCAACATAGATCAATAAAATAATAAAATCACCATAAGAGAATTTTTGAACAAAAACACAATGCTCAGAAGCAGTCTTTTTATAGCCATGCTGCCCCTATAACAGACTTAAACTTCTTATACCATTGTCTTGGAGCCTACTTCAAGCCATACAAGTTCTTTTTCAATTTGTACACAGTCTTCTTTTCCTTGTGCACTGAAACCCTCTGGTTGCTCCATTTAAAGCTCTTTTTCAAAGTCATCATAAAGAAAAGCAATTTTCACATCTATTTGTTCAACCTCTAAATCATAGTAGGCTGTGAAACTTAATATAGTTATGATAGAGGACATTTTTACAACTGGCGAGAATATTTCCTTAAAATCAATCCCCTTTTTTTGACTAAAACCCTTAACAACCAATCTAACTTTGTATCGTGGACTTGAAGAATTCTCATCTCACTTCAACTAATAAACCCACCAATTTTTCAAAGCTTTCTTACCCTTTGGTAGTTTCACCAGCTCAAATGTATGGTTGTCATGCAAAGATTTAAATTCATCTTTCATAGCATCAACCCATTGATCTTTGTAGTCACTTTCCATAACCTCTTTATAACACTCTAGTTCTCCTTCATTAGTTAAAAGAATATACTGGTCATAAGAATACCTCATAGAAGACTACTGATCTCTAGTAGACTTTCAAAGTGGAATTGCTGATGGATTCATAGGTGCTTGGGGTTGATCATCCACAACATCATCCATGGGAGCATTAAGTTCACCAATGCCCTATTGGTCATCATCAACATCTTCTTGCATGTCATTCTCAATTAGATTTGGTGAAGGGGTTAAAGGAATTGGATCTATGTCGGTCAAGTCATCACTACTCCTTGAAACTATCTTCTCTGCTTTATCAATGTCTTCAATGGTTTAATCCTCAATGAAAACTACATCTCTGCTTCTAAAAAGCTTCTTTTTAATTAGATCATATAATATGTACCCAAATTTATCTTGACCATAACTAAGAAAGACACATCGACGAGTCTTGGCATCTAACATTGACATTTCATCCTTTGGAACATGTACAAATGCCTTGCAATCGAACACAAGCAGGCGATCATAAGAGACGTCCTTGCTAGACCAAACTTTTCTGGAACATCACTCTGCAAAGGAACATTAGGAGATAGATTAATCACATGTGCCACTGTATATAAGGCTTCAGCCCAAAATGATCTAGGCAACTTTGCATCTAAAAGCAAACATATGACTCTCTCAATCAACGTCCTTTTCATTCTTTCAGCTAGGTCATTCAATTATGGTGTCTTTTGATGTCTGATTGTCTGCAGTTGACAATATTCATCAAATGGTCAACTATATTCACTGCCATTATCAGAATGAATGCACTTCAGTTTCTTCCCTATTTGCCTCTCAACTGAGGCTTGAAATTGTTCAAACGCATTAAGTACTTGGTCTTTTGTTTTCAAGGCATAGTCCCAAAGTCTCCTTGAGACACACAATTTTACGTGGAAACCCCCTTCAAATCAAAGGGTAAAAATCACAGGACTTGAGAGTCCGCTCAAAAACTTCACTATGATAAAAGTGTGGGTACAAGATCACAATTTTCAGTTATCACAATGAGTACATAACTCTATTTTTAGTTAACAACAAGAGATCTTAAAAATCAAAAGGGAAAGTTGAGAAGCAACCAACTTGATTGGACCACAGATATCTAACTCTACAGTGCTTGGACGACCAATCTGACTATTCAAAATCAGTGTCTATGAGTCCTCTATCTATCGAAAAGCAACTAACTCGATCCTCCAATTGTCGGTTGATCAAAATTGCACACTATAGCAAAAACCCAAATTTCTAATGGAATTATACACTGCCAACCCTAATTGTCTTTACTTAAATGAGGTGTAAAAAGGCCTCTAGAAAAGCCCGATAAAGAGCCCAAAGAAAATAAGCTAAAGGGTTGAATGGATTTTTCCACATAGGAGAGATACCCAAACTGAACATTATTTTGTACCACTATTCACGTGTTGTGTTTCCCCAATGGCGTTTTTCATTGCCAAGTAGTGGATATTGTCTTGTGACAACCATTTAAATTGTATGTGCCAGTGAGGTACATTTTGTTACCTTCATTTGTGATTGTTTCAAGAAGGTTTAAGTTTTTTTCTAGTGAACAAAATGTAAATAATATTGTTCATGGGGAATGAAAATTAGCAGTACAACCTTTTAAACATCCTATAGGATAGTTTGAGCTTATTATAAAAATAAAAATTTAGAAGTATACATAAATATAAGATATAGAAGTTGAGTAACAAAAAAGAAAGTTATTGAAATCGCTTAGGTTAGATAATGCATCCCAATGCAAGTTAAATGAGTTTCTAGACTTTTGTAGGCTTCAAAGAACTATTAAAAATTTTAAAATTTGAAGAACTCCTTAGTAGAATGTGGTGGTCAAGAATATGATTAAAATTACGAGTATGAGATTAGGGGCAGAATCACCTAAGTGTTTCGAGACCGATACATTCAACTAGACTTGTTATATATTGTTAATAGATTACCTTTTATTTAGGGTGACTGAGAAGGTTTGTACTGATTAGGAGATAACTACCCTATATTAATGACCTTCGATTGTCAATTATGTGCTTACATTCCTAGCTTCAATCAAAAGCCAGATCCTAAATGTAAGACTTTTTTTTTTTTCCTTAGCTCTTGACAATAGGGGTTAAAATGTTCAAGTTATGGGACTTAGAGGACAAGAAGGTGCTAATGAATGAAGACATAATTTTTCATAAGGTGTCGAATTGTCTATGATGAAGGATATAGAGCATTAATAAGAGGCAGTAAAGGTTGGTGGAAGGGAGTAGGTCTGCACTTGGAGTTTAAATGGAATATAAGGCTAAAAACTAAAAGTAATTTTAGTTGAACACTAGGAGTAATAGCCATTACACTAATCTCATGTTTGGAGAAGTCTTGAATTTGGTTTGTATTGGATTTAGATAAGATATAATACAAAATTGTATTAAAATTTGTCCAAATCCATCCAAATGCAAATCGAAGTTCTGAAATCCATACTCCCAAATGCAGCATAAGTGTAACTATAAGAAAACCTAGACGCACTAATCTAGCAACACAGAGATATAGTTTGGAGGATATGATCTTTCTTCCTTTAGTCATTAACAATGGGACCCACACTCCTTTTAGGATGTAGTTTTTTGAGCCGAGATAAAATTATGTAGATGGAAGTTATGGAGGAAGATGTATAGTCTTGACACCAAATCAAATTTGAGAGCCAGAACTTTATATGAAACTTTGACCCCTAGAAGGAATCCTTATCCAATTCCTCTGGGACCTTATTTTGTTGAATCAAAATTCAATTATGGGCATATATGTGAAACAATTATGTGTTGTGGACTGTCTAACTAGGAAAGACCCTATTTAAAAGTGATCGGTTATTTTGGATTATAATGAGTTTTAATGTATCCGAAATGGTTGTGGACCTTTAACGTGTAGATACTTTAATGATTATTTCTGTTTATTATGATGAGCGAAAATGAAAATACACATATATGACCAACAATTATATATATAGTGGTTATGGTCCCCGGATCACACAAACGGTTCTATAATTTCTCTTTTGTCATCCCATCTTCAAAAGAGAATACAGAGAACGCAAAAGGAATTTTCTGGACATTACGTGTTGATCTAGAAGGTCATCTGCACGGCTCGACACATCTTGGAACACTATGGATTCAGGTACGCTTCTGCATTCAGTTTAATGTTCTTGATGATTTGACATGACTAATTTTGGCATGATGATGGTTCTCATCAATTAAAGAAATACACTTTAAATTATTACAAGTGGTAACAGAGTGACTTCATGTTGAATCATTGGGAAATAATTTCTCAATTTTGGGTTGATTTGAATAAATCTTTGTTTTTTTTTTTTTAAAATCTGGAAATTCGGATAAAAAAAAGAAGAAAATAATAGTAAGAGCTTTTTTGGAAATTTTGTTCTTTGTAGGGATCGTGAGATATTTAGTTGAAGTTTAAATTTAGTTATTATTATTATTATTATTATTATTATTATTATTATTATTATTATTATTTTATATATATATATTTTTTGAGATAAAGATTTGGTTTAAATTTTTATTTTATCTTTTAGTAAATTCAAATCAAATTAAAATTATGGCCCAATAGTTTTTAAAGGGTGGATGGTAAAAGGATGGAAGTTATAAAATAAATTCAAATATGGGTATTTTTAAGGACATATATATGTTTTGAAACGAAGTTGATTAAAACAACAAGTCACCAAAGTGACCACTCCTGTGGAAATCAATTTTGTTTTAAAATATAAACGACTTGTGTGCGTGTAACGTATGTTAAAATTGATCGGCCCATAGGAAGATAAATTTTTGACAGAATTGCATGCGCACCTGTGGTAATAAATGCGTGATAATTTTTTGATCTATTTAACATGTGAATAATAATTCAGCCCAAAGGAAGATTTATTATTCAACATATTCTTATTATCAACATATGATTACTGCACCAAGATATCACTTACAAATTAATATATTTATTCAATGATAAAATATTATTAGAGTACACAATATCTTGAGATGTGAATTACCTGTTTTTGAATTTAATTTTGGTTCAAGATTTATGTGAGCTTGTTTTAATTTTTATGATTGTTCGTTATTCTCTGTTCAGCTATGACTCCTACTAATATTATATCTAACATCAATTCTATTCCTATGCTTAATGGCTCGAACTTTAAGTCATGGAAAGAGAACCTTTTAATTGTTCTCAGAGTCATGGATCTCGACCTTGCGTTAAGGGTTGATTCTTCCCCACCTATTATGGACAACATTATCTTTGATGAGAAAAGGGACTTTGAAAGGTGGGAGAAATCAAATCGCATGTGTATGATGACCATGAAGAAAGTCATTTCAGAAGCATTTAGGGGCACTATGTCAGATAAAATAATGACAATTAAGGATTTCCTTGCCAATATTGAATAGAGGTTTGTCAAGAATGAAAAGTCTGAAATTAGTACACTCTTGACAAGCCTAATTTCAATGAGGTATAAGGGTAAGGGTAACATTAGGGAGTACATTTTATAACTGTCTCATCTAGTTTCTAAGTTGAAAGCACTTACGCTTGAACTCTTGGAGGACTTGTTAGCGCATTTCATATTATTATCCCTTTTGGTATAGTTTAGCCAGTTTAAGGTGAGCTATAACTGTTAGAAAGAGATATGGTCTCTGAATGAGCTCATCTCACATTGTGTACAGGAAGAGGAAAGACTGTAGCAAGATAAGGCAGAGTGTGCTCACCTAGCCTCGACCTTCAAGGAAAAAGGGAAGAAGAGGAAGGAGGATAAGACTGTTGCAGATACAACACCTCAAAAGAAACAGCAAAAGAAACCTACCGAATAGGAAGGTACAGGTTGTTTCTTCTGTGGAGCTGAAGGGCATAGGAAGAAGCAATGCACCAACTATCACGCCTGGTGTGCTAAGAAAGGTATGCTTCTTAATTTGGTTTGTTCTGAGGTTAATTTAATTTTGTTACCTGAACAAACTTGGTGGATAGATTCTGGTGCAACCACTCACATCAGTGTGTCTATGCCGGTTTGCCTGAATTGCCGTAAGCCAAATGATGCTGAAAGATACATCTATGTGGGTGATGGCAAGACAATTCAAGTTGAGGCAATAGGACTATTTAGATTATTGTTAAAAACTGGATTTTATTTGGATCTTATTGAAACATTTATTGTACCGTCTTTTAGACGGAACTTGATTTCTATTTCTACTTTGGACAAGTCTGGTTATTGTTGTTCATTTGGGAAAGGAAAATTTAGTTTGTTTCATGATTCAAAATTGGTTGGTTTTGGTTCTTTATCAGGTTATGATAATCTTTATATGATAGATACAACTGCTTCATTTAATGAATCCCTGCATTTAAGTACACGTGGTACCAAGAGAAAATTAACCGGGGAGAATTCAGTTGCTTAATGGTATAAGAGATTAGGTCATATCTCCAAACGGAGAATAGAGAGACTTGTGTCAGAAGAAATTCTAGACCCCTTAGATTTCACAGATTTTAATGTTTGTGTAAATTGTATTAAGGGAAAACAAACTAATAAAAGGAGATTCGAAGCCAATAGGACCTTGGATGTCTTAGAACTTATACAAACAAATATTTGTGGGTCATTCCCTATGGTTGCTTGGAATGGTCAACAATATTTTATAACTTTTATAGATGATTTTTCCAGATATGGCTATGTATATCTCATTCATGACAAGTCACAGTCACCGGAAGTGTTCAAAAATTTTAAAGCTGAAGTTGAAAATCAACTCAACAAAAGGATTTAAACCATCAGATCTGACCGTGGTGGTGAATACTATGGTAGATATGATGGTTCAAGTGAACAACATGCAGGGTCATTTGCTAAATTCCTTCAGGAATGCAGTATTGTCCCTCAATGTTGCTGGGTTCGCCCACTATGAATGGTGTTGCTGAGAGACGAAACAAACAGCTTAAGGATATGGTGAGGAGTATGATTAGTCATTCCACCTTGCCAGAATCACTTTGGGGAGAAGCACTTAAGACTGCAAGATATATAATTTACAGAGTCCCAACTAAAGCGACTGCCAAAACCCTTTATGAACTTTGGATGGGTAAAAAACCTAGTCTAAACCACTTTCATATTTGGGGATGTCCAGCTGAGGCAAGACCTTATAGGCCTAATGAAAAGAAACTTGATTCAAGGGTGGTAAGTTGTTATTTTGTGGGGTACTCTGAAAGATTCGAGTGGTACAAATTTTATGATCTCAGAATTAAGTCATTTTTTGAGTCAGGAAATGCCCGGTTCGTTGAGGATGTTGAGTTTGTAGGGGGAGATACAATTAGGGACTTTTTCTTTGAAGAGGAATATGTAGATATTCCCACAGGTGTTGTTGGCATTGATCATGATTTTATTCCTGACCCTGTTCAAGACACATTAATTCAAGACAATGTTGTAGAACCTCCCACCCAAGAAATTATTCCAGGAGAGAACCTATGCCATTAAGAAGATCCACTAGAGAGAGAAGAAGTGCAGTGCCTAATGATTACATTGTATTTCTTCAAGAACATGAGGTAGACATTGGAGTGATGGTAGATGATCCTATTAACTTTTGTCAAGCCATGGAAAGTTCTAATTCTCAGAAGTGGATTAATTCCATGAATGAGGAGATTAAGTCTATGAAGGACAATGACGTATGGGATCTTGTCCCATTTCTAGAAGGTACGAAACACATTGGTTGTAAATGGATATTTAAGACTAAGAGGGATTCAAAAGGCAATGTGGAAAGGTATAAGGCTCATCTAGTTGCGAAGGGCTTTACACAGAAAGAAAGTATTGATTATAAAGAGACTTTCTCTTCGGTTTCTTCAAAAGACTCTTTTAGGATTCTAATGGCATTAGTGACACATTTCAATCTTGAGTTACATCAGATGGATGTAAAGACAACATTTCTCAATGGTAACATTGATGAGACAATCTATATGGTGCAGTCAGAAAACTTTGTGTCAGGAGACTCAAAGAATATGGTTAGCAAACTAAAGAAATCCATCTATGGACTCAAACAGGCATCTTGACAATGGTATATTAAGTTCATCATGTAATTATCTCATTTGGTTTTTAGATGAATTCAGTTGATGGTTGTGTGTATCATAAGTTCAATGGGAGCAAGTATATTTTTCTGGTTTTGTATGTTGATGACATCTTGCTTGCCAGCAACGATATAGGTTTACTGCATGAAACCAAGAGATTTCTAGCTAAGAATTTTGAGATGAAAGATCTTGGTGAAGCCTCTTTTGTGTTAGGGATACAAATACACCGGGATCGTTCTTGGGGTACTTTAAGACTATCCCAAAAGAGCTATATCGATAAGGTTCTTAAAAGATATGGCATGCAAGATTACAAACCACCAGGTGATACCCCTGTGGCTAAAGGAGACAAATTTAGTCTTAATCAGTGTCCTAAGAATGATTTTGAGGTAAAGGAAATGCATAAGATTCACTATGCTTTGGCTATAGGTAGTCTAATGAATGCTTAGGTTTGTACGTGTCTGGGTATTGCATATGTTATTGGGATGTTGGGCAGGTATTTAAGTAATCCAGGAGCAGACCATTAGAAAGCAGCTAAACGGGTCTTATGGTACTTACAGAGAACATGGGAGAGTGCTATCAGTTGACCTTGTAGTGTTATACATGCATGGTTTCGATATGATATTGGGAATGGACTAGTTAGCCACCAATTATGTCAGCATCAATTGTCATCAGAAAGAAGTGGTATTTAGACCTCCTGGAGAGTAGGAGTTCAGATTTGTGGGATCACATGTGCGTTCCTCACTACAGCTAGTGTCAGCTATTCAAGTGATGAGACTACTCTTGGACGAATGTCAGGGGTACATAGCTCGCGTGAAGGAAATGTCAGAGAAAGAATTAAAACTTACTGATATTCCAATAGCGAAGGAATTTTCAAATGTCTTTCTAGAGGAGCTACTTGGATTACCACTTGATTGTGAGATTGAATTTTCTATTGATTTACTTCTAGGGACGACATCGATTTCTAAAGCTCCTTACATAATGGCTCTAGTAGAATTGAAAGAACTAAAAGATCAGTTGTAGAAATTATTAGATAAAAGGTTTATCAGGCCTAACATGTCATCCTGGGGAGCGTTGGTATTATTTGTAAAAAAGAAGAATGAGTCGATGAGAATGTGCATTGACTACAGAGAAATAAATAAGGCGACCATTAAGAACAAATACCTGCTTCCCCGCATCGATGACTTGTTTGACCAGTTACAGGGGTCACAAACATTTTCCAAGATTGATCTACGATCTGGGTACCACTAAGTGAAGATTAGGGTGGAAGATGTTTCAAAGACGGTGTTCTAGACTAGGTATGGCCATTTATGAGCACTTGGTTATGCCATTTGGACTAACGAATGCTCCTACTGTATTTATGGACCTGATGAATAGGGTTTTCCATCAGTACCTGGATCATTTGGTTGTAGTTTTTATTGATGACTTATTGGTGTATTCCAAAAGCCTCGAAGAGCACGAGGAGCATTTGAGGATAGTTCTTCAGACATTGAGAGAATGAAGGTTGTATGCAAAGTTCAAAAAGTGTGAATTCTAGTTGAAACAGGTTACTTTCCTTGGACACGTGATATCTAGGGATGGTATTTCAGTGGATTCGAGCAAGATTGAGGCGGTTGTGGACTTGGCACAACCAAAAAATGTGCAGGAAGTCAGGAGTTTTCTAGGATTGGCAGGATACTACCGCCGGGTTGTAGAGGGATTCTCTAAATTGTTAGGTCCTTTGACAAAATTGGTTAGGAAGAGTGTGAAGTTTGAATAGATAGATGACTACAAAAAGAGCTTTCAGGAGTTGAAGTAACAACTCATCACTGCACCAGTTTTGACAATTCCTTTGGGAGAAGGGGATTTTGTAATCTACAGTGATGCATTACACAAAAGGCTCGGGTGTGTTCTGATGCAGCGAGGAAAAGTTGTAGCTTATGCTTCCCGACAGCTTAAAAAGTATGAAAATAATTACCCTACCCATGATATGGAGTTGGCAGCGGTGGTTTATGCATTAAAAATTTGGAGACATTATTTGTATGTGGGTAGGTGTGAGATCTTTACAGATCATAAGAGCATGAACTACTTTTTCGCATAGAAGGAATTAAATATGAGGCAGAGGAGCTGATTGGAGTTAATTAAAGATTATGACTGCACCATTAGTTACCACCCAGGGAAGACTAATGTGGTAGTTGATGCTTTGAGTCGAAAATCAGGAAATGCCTCAATATCAGCAATAGTGACTCAACATCCGATCCAGATGGATTTAGAAAGGCTTGGTGTGGAGCTAGTAGAAGGAAATCACTAGGCACTCATTGCTAATCTGGTACTTCAGCCCACTTTTCAGGAAAGAATTAAAGTTGCTGAGATGAAAGATGTGGAGTTAATGAAGATTATGGATAAAGTGCAGAGTGGTTAGGGAACGGAATTCAGTATTTTAGACGATGGAGCTTTGAGGTTTTGTACTAGACTTTGTGTGTCTGTAGATGCTAAGATTAAAAGAATTATCCTGGTGAAGGTGCATTGATCCCTTTATACAGTGCACCCTGGAAGCACTAAAATGTACAGGGATCTTTGGGAGTCTTTTTGGTGGAGTAATATGAAGAAATAAATCATTGAATTTGTAGAGCAGTGCTTGACCTACTAGCAGGTGAAAGCTAAGCATCAGAGACCGGCGGGATCATTGCAGCCACTTCACATCCCGAAATGGAAGTGGGAACACATTTCGATGGACTTTGTCATAGGATTACCACCTGTGCTTCATGGACAAGATGCTATCTAGGTAGTCATAGATCGATTGACGAAGACTACCTACTTCCTTCTCATCAGAGCTAGCTACTCCATGAGTAGGTTGGCAGAGTTGTATATACAGGAGATAGTTAGGTTGTATAGTGTGCCTGTGTCCATCATTTTTGACCAAAATCTACGGTTCACGTCACAATTCTAGAGGAGTTTGCAGTGGGCTATGGGGTCTCAGCTGGCATTTAGTACTGACATTCATCCTCAGACTGATGGACAGACAGAGAGGACGATACAAATATTGGAGGATATCCTGCGGGCCTGTGTATTGGACTTCGGTGGGAGCTGGAACCAGTACATGCCATTGATTGAATTTGCTTATAATAACAGCTACGAGGCCAACATCGAGATGACACCATATGAAGCATTGTATGGTTGGAGGTGCCGATCTCCGTTATATTGGGATCAAACTAGCGAAAGACAGATTTTGGGATTAGAGTTGGTATAACGAACTTATGATAAAGTCAAGCTCATCAGAGATAGAATCAGAGCAGCTCAGAGTCGGCAGAAAAGTTATGCAAATACTTGCAGGAGAGAGTTAGAGTTCGGTGTGGGGGATCATGTATTCTTGAAAGTTGTACCAATAAAAGGAATTATGAGATTTGGGAAGTAAGCTGAGCCATAGGTTTATTAGACCATTTGAGATATTGGATAAAGTGAGTCTAGTTGCCTACATGTTAGTATTACCACCGGTTCTATCCAAAATCTATGACGTATTCCACGTAACTATGTTGAGGAAGTACGTCCCAGATCCCTTCCATGTAATCAGTTATGAATTATTGGAACTCAGAGATACTCTGTCTTATGAGGAAGTGCCCGTTTAGATTTTGGATCGAAAGGAACAAGAATTGCACACGAAGAGGATCCCGTTGGTAAAAGTACTCTGGCACAATCACGCAGTTGAAGAGGCTTCGTGGGACTCGGAGTGAAAGATGCGTTAGAGATATCCACACTTATTCAGTGGGACCCAGAATTGGATAGGTAAAGGTAAATAATGATTTTTGGCTGTTGCTTTATACAATGTAAAATAGTTAATTATAGAAATGTATTTTGGTTTTAGGATATAAACGATTTTGGGAGAATTTTCTTTTTATAATTGATTGTAATCTCCCATGACTTTTTGTAAACACGATATTCCTCCGCCATAAGTAAGGGTGATTAATAAAATTACAGTGAGTTTTTCCTCAGTGATTGAAATATAATATATATATATATATATATATAAAATTTTGAGGACGAAATTTTATAAGAAGGGGAGAATGTAGTGACTCGGAAAATAGAAATAATAAGAAAAACATAGATAAGAAGGAATTTGGTTTGGAGTAGACCAAACCGTCGACGGTCTGGTGGGGGCATAGAAAATTGTCGATGGTTTTGTATTTACTGTGGCTCGATTAAGGGTAAAACGGTGAAAAGGTTTGGTTAAAAGCTAAACTGTCGACGGTTTCAGGAAAACTGTCAGCAGTTTCATTTGGCAGTGTTGAATAAAATAAATTCTTGCAGCTCATTTCATTTAAACCAAAATCAAACCCCTCTCTCTCTCTCTAAAATCCTGCGGAAACCCTCTCCATTCCCTCTTCGATATCTCTCTGATTTTAGCCTGAATTGATGATCAGACGCTACTACAGGACCCTAGGTTCAATCCTCGTCAGTTTAATTGGAGCATAATCGTATTTTGAGGATCCTGGGCACCACTCCAAAATTGGGGTAAGGGAGTTGACTATATTATTGTTATAAGATTAAATTGATTAATGGAGTGTGTGGACCTAGGAATGCTAAATAACTATGATTTCGGGGTTGAGTTGATTGAACTTAGGTATGTGAATGCAGGGATTTGTTGGAATGCCGCGGGCGTCGGTTTAGAGTTATTGCAGGCACGCCCTCAGCAAACGCGTTAGAGGAATAGGTTATGTCGGGGAATTTTGGAATAATATATAAATGCTTTTCTGATTATCTAAGCATAAGGGAAACGATATTTTAGCAAAATCTATTTTTCTGGGTGGATATATTATTATAATTTATCCGACAAAATTGTGTGGCATGAGGAAGATGTTTTTAGGGATTGAATAAATATGATGATTTTACCAATTACGATATTATGGCGATAATGCCGTTTATGGTATGTGAATTATACTAAAACTGAGAATGATAATTTTATACCGAAATGCATTTTAATGGATTGTTGATTTATACTGAAATTGAGAATGGTGGTTTTATACTGAAATATGTTTTACTGGTTGCTGATTTATACTGGAACTGAAATGATGAATTTTATACGAGATGTGATTTATCTAGTTGTTTACTGACTTATGAAAAATGGGATTTTGATATTGTTGTTGTGAAAATCACAATATAACATTGGCAGGATATGAGGAGTTCGTTATATTGTTAGATATGAAAATGACATTATAACATTGGAAGGAAATGAGAAGTTTGCCACACACTGATAATAACCCATCTCGTCTTACTGATAGGTGTCTCACCTCGATATTTATTCTAACATTTCAGGACCTTGGGAGGATTGTGCCTAGTGCTCCAGGGAGGGGTGTAGATAGTTTTGAAAGTAAGTACTGGTGAGGGTTATTTTTGTATGTAGAGATGATCTGTACACCCAAGTTCGTAGTAATATTTTGGAGAGCGAATTATGTTTATATGATAGCACTAGAACTCTAGTATTGTATTCCGCCTTAGATGTTATGTTTCTGCTATATATTTGTATTAGATGATTGTGAGGTTCTAGTATATATAGAGAAAAAAAAATAGAATTATGCAGGCATTACATTCTCCCCACCACAAAAGATGGCAAGCCGTTCCGCAAGCCCAGACCAAAGTGTACTCACTGTCACAAGGAAGGGCATAATGTGGATCATTGCTACTTCATCCATGGGTTCCCATTTGGACCCCGTAAAACTAGCTCGAGTTCCAAACCAAGTGCACACCAAGTCTCTTCCACTGACATTAATCCATCCACTAGCAGTCTTCCTTTTACTCCGGATCAATCCCAACTGCTTTTAGCCTTACTTCACTCCCAGTCATCGCCTATGGCAAACCATATAGGTACTACTGAGTCTTTATTAGGTATATTCTCCAATCTTTCTTCCAAAAGTCTTTGGATTCTTGACAATGGAGTCACCGATCACATGGTGCGCTCTCCCATAGAATTAACCTATTTTATTCCTATTTTTGGTCGCACAATACGACTACTTGATGGTTCTCATGCTGTGGTAACACATATTGGATCCATCGTTTTCTCTCATTCCCTTATTTTGAAAAATGTTCTTTGTGTTCCTTCCTTTCATTTTAACCTCATTTCTGTTCGCCTGTTATGTCAAAATATCAATTGCTTAATCGTTTTTTCTACACACCTATGTTTTATTCAAGACCTACGCTTGATGAGGATGATTGGACAGGGCACTGAGAAGGATTAGTTGTACTACTTCCACAAGACATCTCTTGCACGTTGTCAAGTGGCTACATCAAATTTCCAACTATGGCATCGCCGACTCGGTCATTTATCTAATAAAGTATTGTCTTTACTTTCACAACATATTTATGAAATTTGTTCTAATTTGGATCCATGTTCCATTTGCCCATTAGCTAAACAAACACGTCTTGAATTTCCTTCAAGTTCTATTTCTTCTACTGTACCTTTTCAATTACTACATGTTGACATTTGGGAGGGGTTATAGTGTTCCATCACTCACTGGGGCTATATTTTTCTTGACCATTGTTGATGATTACACTCGCTATACTTGGGTCTATTTAATGCGTCTTAAGTCAGAGACTCGTTCTCTTCTCCAAACATTTATTCGACTCGTCGAAAATCAATTTACCCATACAATCAAAATTGTGCGCAGTGATAATGGTTATGAATTCTATATTCCCTCATTTTCCTTTGAAAAAAGGCATTGTGCATCAAACTAGTTGCGTTTCCACTCTTCAACAAAATGGGGGTGCGGAACATAAACATCGTCATCTTTTAAAATATTTCCCGAGTTCTTCTATTTCAGGCCAACATGCCCAAAGAATTTTGGGGTCATGCTCTTCTTACTTCATGATCCTCAGCTGAAGCAGAATACCACTCTATGACATCAACCTGTTGTGAAATTACTTGGTTAAAGCAACTTTTGACAGATCTCTAGATAGCTTATCCACAACCAATCAAGTTGTATTGAGATAATAAAGTAGCTACTCACATTGCATCTAATCCAGTTTTCCATGAGCGAACAAAGCATATAGAGATCGATTGCCATCTTGCACGGGAGAAGATCTAAAATCAAGTTATTCAAACTATTCACATACCCACAAGTCAGCAGCTTTCAGCTTTATTCGAAAAAGCATTCAGACCCACACAACTCAACTATTCATTGAGCAAGTTGAGTATGATTAATATCTACTCTAACTTGAGGGGGAGTGTTAAGGAAATAACAAGATTTCCATATAAAGATCATACACATGAAGCAACCCAAGATTCACCGTGTGGCAATAAAGACCGAAAGTCTCTCTTAAGATTGGTCAAACGACCAGACACAAATTCCTAAATGGTGTAATCAACATGATTTACTTTAATTGTCTACTAAATAAATTGTATAAATAGGAGCACTGTACAATATAAATACACACCGAAAAATATAGAAAATCTTTCTCTCAATTTTATTCTTCTCCTCCAAATTCTAGACTTTGAATTTCTTTAAGTCTTATAGACTATAGACCAATAGAGTGTAAAGCAACAAAGCCACAAAAAATTTAGATTGCTCAGGATGCATAATCCATTTTTAAGGGCCATTTTTTTTTTTTTTTTTAATATTTTTCCCTTAAATTGTAGGAATGTCATGTCTTAGATGTTTTTATTGTTGGGAATTAACAACAAATTCCTGAAACCTATGAGAAACAAAAATAGAGAAAGAATACATGCCAAAGAAAAATCAATCACACACAGAAGACAATATTTACGTGGTTCGGCAATTTTGCCTACGTCCATGGAGTTGGAGGGATTTCATTATTATTAGGAAGAAAATACAGAGAGTGCAGCGGTACAATACTTGCTCTCTTGCAAAGTGTGGCGGCTTAACCTAATCACTCAATAAACAATCGTTTTATATGCTGCGTACATGGTTCCGAATAGGCTCAAAAATTTCCTAAGCCTTAGGATAGAAATATCTTATTAAGGAAAGGTTGGGTCATCATCTAGATCGAATGCAACTAGGCTCCACAAAAATCCAACAAATCTCCCACTTGGAGACTAGTTCAATAACAATATCAACCGCAATCCTCCAAATGAACAATCCCTCATCCCTGCAACTCATCCTCCTGTCCTTAAGCTAGAAGACCAACTGAAGCTGCACACAACTTCAGCTTCTCAATAGTGACACCCTTAGTCAACATGTCTGTCAGGTTCTTAGATCCACAGATCTTCTCAAGTATTACCAACTTATCTTCAACAAGGTAATAGATAAAATGGTATTTTATCTATAAATGCTTCGACTTTCAATGAAAAGCTGAATTTTTAGCAAGAAAAATTGCACTCTGACTGTCACTATATAGAATGCCCATCTTCTGCTTCTTGCCCAATTCATCTAAGAAACCATGTAGCCAAATCATCTCCTTTCCAGCTTCAGTTGCCGCAATATACTATGCTTCTGTAGTAGACAAAGTAACAATCTTTTGCAGATTTGAAGCCCAAGATATAGTTATATCACCCAGAGTAAATACAAACCTAGTAGTTCTCTTTCTACTATCATTATCACCAGCAAAATCAGTGTCTACATAACCCTATAGTTTCAAAATTGCACCCCTGAAGTAAAGACATGTATCTGATGAACCCCTCAGATATCTCAGATTCTACTTGACTGCCTCCCAATGTTGCTTTCCTGGCCTACTCATGAATCTGCTCACAACTCCCACTATATGTGCAATGTCTGGCCTTGTACACACCATAGCATACATCAAGCTACCGATAGCAGAGGCATAGGGCACCTGGCTCATATGGTCCCTTTCTTCTTTTGTCTTTGGAGATTGTTCTTTGCTTAATTTGAAATGACTACCCAAGGGTGTGCTTACTGGTTTAGCTTCATTCATGTTGAGCCTGCTGAGAATTTTCTTCACATTCCTTGACTGTGAAAGCTTCAATGTACCATTAGTCTTATCTCTAATGATTCTCACTCTAAGGATTTGCTTTACAGCTCCCAAATCCTTCATTGCAAACTGTTTTGACAATTGCTTCTTCAGATTATTAATCTTCTCAATGCTAGACCTTGCAATGAGCATATCATCTACATATAACAGGAAAATGATGTAAGAATTGTCAAAGAACTTAACATAACAACAATGATCAGTTTCACATCTCTTGAACCCAATTTTATGCATAAAACTATCAAATTTCTTATACCACTGTCTTGGAGCTTATTTTAGACCATACAAGCTCTTTCTCAGTTTGCAGACTAAATTTTCTTGTCCGTAGACAATGAACCCTTCTAGCTAAATCATGTAAATGTCTTCCTCCAAGTCACCATGAAGGAATGCCGTTTTCACATCTAACTACTTAAGGTGTAGATTTTCTATAGCCACCATTCCCAGTACCAGTCTAATTGTTGACATCTTCACAACTGGAGAAAATATTTCTGTAAAGTCAATGCCCTCCTTCTGCTGGAACCCTTTGACAACTAATCTGGCTTTGTAAGACTTGCTACCATCATGTTCATTCTTTATTTTGTATACCCACTTGTTGTGCAAAACCTTCTTCCCTATTGGCAATTCAGTCAGTTCCCATGTCCGATTCCCCAACAAGGAATCCATCTCATCCTTCATGGCTAACTCCCACTTGCTTGAATTTTCATCTTGTAAGGCTTTATCATAACACTCTGGCTCACCACTATAAGTTAATGTGAGATAATTTAGAATAGGTGAATAACGCTGTGGAGGTCTAATGGTCTTGGAAGCTCTACGGACCAAAACTACAGGTGTACTTTGATTTACCTGTGATTCTACATTCTTCTTATCCTCTTCACCCTTTTCCTAGACAATACTTTCAGTCAACTCATCTAAGTTAACAAACTTAGATTTCTTTTGATCTATCTCTGTGACATCTAACACTACCATTGACCTGTCCTTATACATAACCTGTTCATTAAATATCACATTTCTACTTCTGATGATTGTCCTATTTTGTTCATCCTAATACCGATAGCCAAATTTCTCATCACCATATCCAATGAAATAACATATTTTAGACTTTGCATCAAGTTTACTATGAGCATCAAAATCAATATGAATATAAGAAACACAACCAAAAACTTTTAAGTGAGAAAACTTTACCTCTTTATCGCTTCAAACCTCTTCAGGAAGTCTGAACTCCATAGGAACTGAAGGTCCTCGGTTTATCAGGTAAGCCGCAATACTAACAGCATCAGCTCAGAAAGTGTTTGGTAGTCCCACATGCAACCTCATATTCCTAACACGCTCATTGAGAGTTCTGTTCATGCGCTCAGCCACACTATTTTTCTGTGGTGTCCTAGGAATGGTCTTTTCCATTCTGATTCCATGTGTAGCACAACACTCTTTGAATCCTCAATCTATGTACTCTCCTACATTGTCCGACCTCAAACACTTTACTTTTAAACCTATCTTTGTCTCAACCATAGTCGTCCAATTCTTAAAAGTTTCAAATACATCAGATTTATTTTTTAGAAAATAAACCCACACCTTTTCTGGTTAAGTCATTAATGAAAGTAATGTAGTACCTTGAACCTCCAAGGGATGCAACGGGAGAAGGCCCCCACAAATCTGTGTGCACTAACTCCAATTTTTTAACCTTTGGTGTCTTGCCAGTTTTTAAGAAACTCACTATATTTTGCTTTCCTAAGATGCAACTTTCACACAAGTCAAAATCAATAGACTTTAATTTTGTTAGTTTCCCTTTTGACAGCAGCATCTTCATCCCTTTCTCACTCATGTGACCAAATCTGCGATGCCATAAGCTTGTATCAATACTTGTTTCAGCAAATGCAATTGTCTCTCTTAGACTTGAGGTCATGTATAGAGTACCAGATTTCTTTCCCTGAGCCAATACTCTAGCTCCCTTTGTAACCTTCCAAGTGCCACCAGCAAACAACATTGCATGCCCTTCATCATCAAGCTGTTTGATAGAAATCAGAGTCCTTCTTAGGTCAGGAATATGTCATGCCTTCTCCAGTAACCAAACAGGCCCGTTGGGCAATGACATCCAGATGTTTACCATACCCACAACATCCAAGGCTGTACCATCAGCCAAATACATTTTACTAAAATCTTATGCTACATAGTTCTGTAAGATTTCATGGTGTGAAGTGGACTATCTACTGCAAGAAGTAATGCATCCTGTACCTCTTATGTTACAACATTAGCAAAATCATCCTCATTCTTCTTCTTAAGACTTTTGCATTGTCTCCTGAAGTGACATGTTTTCCCACAGTTTCAGAATTGTCCTTTTTGGCCAGATCTAGATTTACTTCTATTCCGATTATAATTTTTGGATTTTGATCTACCTCAATTTGAATTTCAGTCATTACCTCTGCCTCTCGTCTCAAGGTTTAGGGCAGAACCAGATCCTGAGGTTTCACCCGCATCTCTTTTGCGAATATCCTCAGCCAGAATTAAATCCCGTATATCATTGTACTTCAATTTTTCTTTTTTAATAGAGTTTCTTACTACCATCCTCATTGCCTCCCAACTGTGTGGCAACGAAACCAAAATGATCAGTGCACGAATCTCATCATCAAAATCAATTTCTACAAACGATAATTGATTTGTGATAGTGTTAAACTCATTTATATGTTGTGCTACTGATGCATTCTCTGTCCTTTTCAAATTAAATAGTTTCTTCCAGATGTACCTTGTTATTTGCTGACGGTTTGTCATACATACCAAACAAAGCCTTCATCAAATCTATTGTGGTCTTCTCCTTCACAACGTTATGTGCAACAGACCTAGACAGAGTTAATTAGACAACTCCCAATACTTGTCTGTCAAGGAGAGTCCATTCCTCATCCTTCATAATAGGTTTTTCTCCTAGAAGCGGCAGATGCAACTTCTTCCCATAGAGATAATCGTCGATCTGCATCCTCCAGAATCCAAAGTTTGTGCCATCGAACTTTTCTATTCCAAACGCCTTTCTTGCTTCCTCTACCATTTCTCTCACTTGAACCTAACCCTAGGCTCTGATACCAGTTGTTGGAAATTAACAACAAATTTCCGAAACCCGTGAGAAACAAAAATAGAGAAAGAATACACGCCAAAGAAAAATCAATCACACGCACAAGACAATATTTACGTGGTTCGGTAATTTTGCCTACGTCCATGGAGTTGCAAGGATTTCACTATTATCAAGAAGAAAATATAGAGAGTGCAACGGTACAATACTCTCTCTCTCGCTCTCTCGCAAAGTGTGGCGGCTTAACCTAATCACCCAATAAACAATTGTTTTATATGCTACGCGCAGGGTTTCGAATGGGCTACAAAAAGAGAAAGAAATCTTTGGAGGACTACCCTCCTTTTCATTGTTAGGTATCTAACTAATTTATGGATAATAGGTTTGTTTCTCTATCCCTTTTTCACTTAAATATTGATGTTTGATCACTGTTGGAAAGTCATAATTTTCAAGATTATTACTCTAGCTAACAAGTATTGAGAATCTTGAGCTTGTCTTCTTTCACAATAAATAGTTTATTTCTATTTTTAAAATTTTTATAAATAAAACAAAAGATAAATAAGTTGAAACATTAATTTATAACCATAAATAATGAAAAGAGAATCAAAATCTAGAAGAGTTTTAGCATAATGTTGAGTGGGATAGTTGCCATCCTATTAAATATAGACTTTTGACAAAATTGTTTTGTGACTTAACAAAAGCTTTGTTGCATTTTAGATGGTAGGCCCAGGCCAAATATAGGACCACAAAGGATATCGTAGGAACTATATACCATTGTTGATGCATGATAACGTTTCAATGATTCTTTAATTTATTAGTATTACAATAAGATATTAACTTAAAATAAAGATGATATGTTATAAATGTAATTTAATCCAAGACATAGTTGTAGTCAAATAGTTATGATTGCGTTTTTTTTTTTCCTTAGGGCAGAATATAATGCACACACATCTAGAAGATTTATTTGAAAAGTTATTGTAACATATATTGCGCCTAAAAACAAAAATAAATTTAGTCATTTATTAAAATTTTTGAAGTTTGTATTAGTGAAGTTCATTCATTTTTTCTTAATTAAAAATTAAATTTAGATATATATTAAGTTTGACTCAAAGTGAACAAGAAAAATATGTGTGTATGTGTGTGTGAATAAATTAATTTATATTTCATTTAGAACTCAATCGTTTGATTTTTCATTATATATTTATAAAACATAATTTCTAGCCTAGTTTATGAAACAAGTTTGTTTTATGCCGTGGTGGCTATAATTTCTCAGTCGTTTCCATTACTTTTTAGTTTAGCCACAAGTAAGTTATTCTCCTCTCTTGTTATTGCGTTTCGTATTACTACTATGATTATTATTTCCAATAGTTGGTTAGTAGTACGGGATATTTTATGCTTATGATTTATAGACATAATATCTGCATTTTTTGTGTTTTTCATTTGCAAGTCTTGGAATATACAAAAAGTACTATTGCACATTTTTTATTTATTTATTTTAGTTTAGCTTGGATTCGAACCTAAAATTGTATGCTTTTAGATTTTTTTTAAATGCATTGTATTGTGTGTGCAGTTTCTACTTGTTGTAGGGTGTGATTTAGAAAATTGTCTATGTGAAATAACTTTACAAAAAAAAAAAAAAAAAACTCAAACGTGTGTGTACTTCAACTATGTAACACAATTTTTTTGGACACATTGCTAGTCTCAAGCCTGGATAATAGAGCATGGTTGTGTTAAGTAGCTGACAGCTAGCTAAAACTTTGTCAAATCTAATGATCATGAATGATTACCAAATTTACCTATTCAAGGGAATAACTGGGTCAGTATAGAAAAGAGAGGGTTAATAAGTTAGCACAAGAAATTAAGATTAGATTAGGAATTTGGAATGTAGAGACTCTTATGGGCAAAAGTATGGAAATAGTGGAAATAATGTTTAGAAGAAAAACTAACTTAATCTACCTTAAAGAGACAAAATGGGTAGGAGAGAAAGGTATAGAAATTGAAAAAAAAAAAAACAAGATTTAAACTTTGATGCACTGGTAAAAAGAAACATAAAAATGGGGTGAGAGTTATTGTAGACAAAGGACTAAAAGATAATATATTAGATGTTAAACGAATAGAGGATAGGATCATTAAAATCAAGATTGCTTTAGGTTTGAAGATAGTAAACATCATTAGTGCATATACTCCCCAAATAGGCTTAATAAAATATCTTAAAAGACAAATTTGGGAAGATATGGATAGTGCTTTATAAGGGATACCAATATTTGAAAAGACATTCATAAGAGATTATTTGAATGGTCAATACATGGAGGCCATGGATATGGAGATAAAAATTAGGACGGTGATACAATCTTAGATTTTTTTCATTTCTTACAATTTAATTATATTGAATACTTGCTTAATAACTTTCAAAAGTGGGTACAATAAAATTCAAATTGATTTCTTCCTAATTAGGAATGGTGATTGTCTATCTTGTAAGGATTGTGTTGGAATTGATGTATTCCCAAAAGGGGGGATGAATTGGGTATTTAAAAATTTCTTCCTAGGTTGACTTCAAATCACATTCAATATAGCACAATTTAGGGTCTTTCTAAGCATTCATCAACTTCATAGGTATTAAGTATATGCAAATATTTAAATCGTGCATAATAAATTTAAACATAAACATGCACGTGCTGGAATGTAAAAAGTATAGGGAAGAGACAGAATATTGAATTTATTATCGAGGTTTGGCCAAACCAGCCTACATCCCCGCCTTAAGCCAGTAGCCCAAGGATTCACTAAGTGCTAACTTTAACGGGGCGGAGCGACACCACTTATGTAGTGACCCAAATAATAATGGTATTTAAAAAATAAAGAGGGAGGGAAATAAAAATAGAAACAGAAGGAGGCAGCAGACTTCGTCGACGACACTGCACTTTGGGAGTAATAACCGAGGAATTTAGATCAAGGACTCGTCGACAAATACAGGGGATTCGTCGACGAGGATAACATAGGGTCTCATTGACGAGGGTGAGCTTTGTTGACGAGAAGATACCGAGAGGGGTTTTTGGGCAACTCTGAATTTTGTCAACGAAGGGGAGAGTTCATCATCGAGGAGCCTTCTTGACCTCGTCGACGAGGTGACGTGGCTCGTCGACGAAGGCCAGTGTATAAATAGTGCGAACTTCATTTTTAAGCATAATTTTCAGCACAAAACTCTCTCTCCCTCCTCCCTTTGGTCTCCCCCTCCTCTCTCTTTGATTTCGGCCCCGTTAGTCGCCGAATCAACGATCTGAGGCCACCACGATGCTCCTGGGGAAGTTCTCTCCAAATCTGCCAGAGCGGATTGTTGACGGAAGCTAATCGAAATTCATCCCTGAGTTGAGGTAAGGTTTTTTATTCGAAATTTCATCTTTCCATAGTTGAAGGAATTGATATACTCGAATAAATACTGAAGTTTAGTTCTTGAAATTATCATTTTCAGGGTATTGCTTAGGGTTTCCTATAGGTGTAAGACTAGTATTATAGAGGGGCTTTTCAGTTGCCAGGTAAGGGGATAAATTAAAATAGTTATTTTCCATTGAAATTACTATTATTTAACAATAGAATAATTTTCAGAAAGCATGTGATTATATATGAGTATAATTGAGAAAATGTAAGTTTGGGAAAATACTGCAATTGTATAGGAAATGTGATTTCAGAACGGAATATATGATTTCATTCAATTCGAGTGGCGTGAATAATATTATATATATATATATATATATTTATATATTATACCATGTCAAGTTAAATTTAAAAAATAAGCACGTTTACAAATATTTTCGGGAATAACATGATAAACACAATAAATTATGATTTCAGAATAAATGATATGTTCGACGCAGGTCGTAATTGATGTTTGGCACGAGGCCGTATTTATTCATGTTTTCAGCGCGAGGCCATAATTATTATGTTAATGTAAGATTCAAAAAATGCTATTATTTGATTTACGATAAACAGTATATGTTTATGTACTATATGTTATCACAATCCGGATGTTAGTTTAGTTCAGTTTTAGGAGCACGGTACCATAGCTTATAGATAAGATATTGTTGGAATTGGTGTGATCCCAAGAGGGGGGTGAATTGAGTTTTAAAAACTTTTTGGCTAATTTAAACAATTCGCCGATTCATTATAGTATCATATCCCATTCAACATGTATACGTGTATGTAAAGCGAGTTTAACAATAAAAGCAAACATACACATGTGCAGTATCTTATTTAAATCAAATGTGTGCATGAGAATAATTTCGACATTAAATAAACATTCATACATATGCTGAAATTAAAGTGCAGGAATTTAAATAAAATAGAAAGAGCGACACCAGATTTGTTATCGAGGTTCGGCCAAACCAGCCTACATCCCCGCCTTGGGCTTACCCCCAAGGATTCCACTATACCTGCTCACTTAACCGGGGGGAGCAAAAGCCTTTTACATCCTCTCCTTATGGGGCGAGGAAAACCCCAGCTCAATTATTAGGCTGAGCCAAACTAGTCTCACTTACGGGGCTGAGACTCTCCAGTTCAATTCCGAGCTGAACTGAACCGGTCTCACTTGTGGGGCTGAGACTCCCCAGTTCAATTAACGGGCTGAACCGAACCGGTCTCACTTACGGGGCTGAGACTCCCCAGTTCAATTAATGGGCTGAACCGAACTGTTATATGAAAATCATTTTGTACATAAAATATGGATGTATAACATTAAAATCTAATATGCATTCTCATATGATTTTGAAATGAAGCTCATGTAGAGTATGGTTTTTCTCTCAAAATATTTTTCAAGTAAAACTTGAGAGTTTGGAAAAATATTTTATTTTCTAAAATGATTGACCTTTATAAAATAAAAGGAGAAGCCTCTCAAGCAAGTATATATTAATTTGATATATGCTCAAGGCTCCCTCTTGTATAACTCAAATAAATTCTCCAACAAATGTATTTCAAGATAAGAGAGGAGAATATTAGGGTTTTCTTCAAAATGATTAACCTTAGTAAAATTAATCCCAAGAAGGCATTCAAGAAAAATATATGAGCGAGAATATTAGCCCAAGTCTTCAAGACATTTTTCACAATAAATTTCTCCAAAAAATATTTTTCCAATTAAAAGAATATGAGAGAAATTTAATCTTTGAAAAACATGAAAAATAGAAAGGCCTTCAAGCAATATACATATGAAGAATGTTATATGCTAAAGCCTCTTCAAATATAACCCCAAAAATATTTTCCCCAAAAATGATTTTCAAAAGAAGAGAATGGGAGACATTTTAATCTTTGAAAATATATAAAAAATGAAAGAAGAAGGCCATCAAGCAATATATATGTATATGATATATGCTCAAGCCTCTTCGCATAAAACCCCCAACAATATTTTCTCCCAAAATGATTTTCAAATAAAAGAAGAGTAGGAGAAAAATAAGAATTTAAAGAACAAATGGGGTATGGAAGTGTGGGAGAATCAAAGAATGATAAACTAATTTAACAAAGGGATTCTCCAACCATTTTCAAGTGTTTTGGGGTTGTATTTATAGGCAAAAACCCCTTGTGACCGTTATATAGCCGTTGGGACCTTAAAATATATTTTTATTTTGAAAACTAACCATTTTTCAGCCGTTGGGACACTTTCCCGAGAAGGTCGGTTGACCAGGCTCAAGGTACGGTCGATCGAGGCTTGAAATCAACGAGTTTCGGTCGACCGGCCTCTACTTTTCTACGCAGACATTGTTCAGTGTTTTGGCCATAACTTTTCCTATATAACTCCAAATTAGATGTTCTTGATACCAATAGAAAGGTAAGAGAAAAGTCCACAACTTTCATGTTGAACATAGTTTAAGATAATGATGTTTGGTTTGAGAAAAATGTCCATCAATGAGACGGAAGAAACATGAAGGGAGTTTTTCTCTTACGGACATGTTTCAGTGTTTTGGCCATAAATTTTTATGTGTAACTCCAATTTACACTTTCTTGGTATCAAACTCAAGATATGTGAAAATTTCACAATTTTCATGTTGAACATGGTTTGATATAAGATCGAATTAAGTGAGAAAATTGCTCATTTCTAACATTCGGTCGATTGGCCGGTTGACCAACCCCTTTGAAAAATTTAGTTTTTGCCTTCTTTTAACTTTAAAACCATTTAAAAACCTTTGTATAAGTTAGGCTTTTTATGAAAAGAGTTTTCCATGTTATTTGGAGGTCCTGTGGTCAATCTAAGGTCAGGTAAAGCTTCAATTTTAAATCATGTAAAATGCATGCACATTCAACCCTAATTACCATTACAACCCAGAAAATAAATAAGTCTTCGTGTCTTCTGCTCCTCAATGCTCCATGGAATATGCCGATTGGTGTTCTTCTCAGTGCTCTTTATGACTTCCATTTTGCATTCATCACTTGTGCTTACAAAAATATAAACCTATTCACACTTAGTTACACAAGTGGGATACTGTGGTTTGTCATTATCAAAACAGGGATTGGACTCAAAAAGTCAACAGATATCTATGATCAGATTGGTGCTAACCACCCTAGGAGGGGGTGGAAGATGGATAGTCGATGTAGCTTTTAGTGTAGAGTGTAGACGTCCACCTGCCAATCCGGAATAGGGTGTGGCGGGCCCATTGTACTTACAAACATTTTTTACTCGGTAGTGGTTGGCCAACCATTGTCGGGTCCCGCCTTCGGGCTACACAATCCGTCATAGGGGGCAATGCATGACATCAGCTAGTTATACATCCTGAGTAGTTTTCAGTATTATAGATTATATTAGATAATACATGATTTGTATGATTACTTGGAAGTATGGAATTATACGTTTATCTAATCATGTTATGATTTATGTTTTATGGTATGTGAAATGTAAGGTATATGTATTACAACATTAAATATTTATGTTGCCACACAGCTGATTTTAATTTATCTATCTTTACTGAGAGGTGTCTCACCCCAAGTTTAAATTATTTTAGGAAACCCGGAGAGACCAGCAGGTCAAGGCCGCTGCTGAGTGAGTTGAGCTTCCCTACTAGAAGGGTAAGTTCTAATTTAGGATCAGGAAGTTTTTGTTATAAGATCCTAGGTTTATTTTGATCTTTTTGGAGATTGTATATATAAATACAGTATCTTTTGGAATATAGTAAACTCTGGTATTATGTAATTATTGGTTGATGAATGTGATTTACATTTACTGCTGCCTAGGTTCTGCTGTGTATGACAGGTGTCCCTGCTGCCCACGGGTTCGGGTTAACTATTTTATTTATTCTGCTTTTATTATATGAATATCTAAGCCGGTCATTACAGTTTCGTATCAAAACCTAGGATACTAGGTTCTGTAGACTCTAGAGTGCAACAGTAATAATACCAGAGTATAGGATAAGGGGATTTGAGGTCTAGTTTTGTAGTCTAGATGCAGGACTTCGGTGGTGGTTTGTGTGATTTTCCTCGGATGACGATTTAAGGAAAGTCATGGTAAAGTATCGTCGGGTTAGGTATCTAGTTGCAGGATTGAACCTTGATTTAAGATCAGAAGAGATGAATTAATTAGGAGAATATATTATATAAGTTGGATGATATGTATAGTGAAGGGGTTTTGAGTTAAGTTATTGATTTTTCATAATGGATCTGGGTGGCAGTAGTGCCCACGCTAGTGGGAATGAGGGTGTTGGACCCTTAGGCATTGCGGGCGGTGATTTGGATACAATTTTACGCAGCGTAGCACAGCAAGTTATGACCGAAATTGCCAAGAGTTTGAGGGAACATGGTGGTCCATCAACAGGCCAAGGTAGCTCAATCAAGAAATTCATTAAGATGAATCCTCCGACTTTCTCAGGAGGAACAGACCCTGCAGTCACTAAAAATTGGGTGTAGGAGATCGAGAAAATATTTGCAGTGCTGTAGTGTTCAGAGGACCAGAGGGCTATTTGCTACCTACAAACTGACTAGGGAGGCCGAGAGAATGGTGGTCGGCGGCGACACTTTTAGAGCAGCAGAGGACAGTACCTATGGAGATAACATGGGAGCGGTTTAAGGAGATATTCCTCGATAGGTATTTTCTAGCCTTGTCCAAGGAAACGAAGATTGAGGAGTTCCTAAATCAGAAGTCGGGATAGCAGACCGTACAGTAGTACGCGGCGAGGTTCATCGAATTATCTCGCTTCGCCCCGTACATCATACCATATGAAACAAAGAAGGTACAACAGTTTGAGAGAGGTCTGAGGAGAGAAATACATAAACAGGTGTCGATATTGAAGTTACAAGATTTTATTGAATTGGTGGATAGGGCCATTATAGCAGAGATTGGAGAGCGGTTGGAGGCTGAGGAGTAGAGACAGAAGAAGAGATCCACACCTTTCGGTTCTTGGCAGGGAGTCGGCCGTGGTTCGTGGAAGAGAGGTGGCTATTATAGAGACTGGAGACAGGAGACCGGGAATCATGATTTTTAGGGTGTGCAGCCATCTCCGACTTGCCCGTCTTGAGGGAAGAGACACCTAGGGGAGTGTCGTGTCAGGCGAGGTGTCTGCTACCGGTGTGGGGAGCCAGGACATATGATGAGGGAGTGTCAGGCTCAGATTGAAGCTGTTCCTACTCCTAGACCTACTCGAGGAGGCTACCAAGTGCCACATGGAGGCCAACAGTGGAATATGGCCCCAGCTAGGGTTTTTGCTTTAATACTGGGTGATGTTGAGATAGTTGGCGACGTGGTTACAAATATGGTTAATATGTTTTCATTTAAAGTTATTGCACTTTTTGACTCCGGGGCCACACATTCATTTGCATATGTGGAATGTGTTAAATTATGTGGGGCTGAAACACAGACATTATATGTTGAATTATTAGTAGCTACGCTGACCGGGTCAGCGGTGAGATGTAGTAAGGTACTCCGTGATTGTCCATTTGATGTTTAGGGGAGGATTCTATCTACTGATTTGGTAGTGCTAGACATGCATGGGTTTGATATTATTTTCGGCCGGTTAATATGTTTTTATTTAAAGTTATTGCACTTTTTGACTTAGGGGCCACACATTCGTTTGCATCTGTGGAATGTATTAAATTATGTGGGGCTGAAACACAAACATTATATGTTCAATTATTAGTAGCTACGCCGACCGGTTCAGCGGTGAGATGTAGTAGGGTACTCCGTGGTTGTCCAGTTGACGTTCAGGGGAGGATTCTATTTGCTGATTTGGTAGTGCTAGACATGCATGAGTTTGATATTATTTTCGGCATGGATTGGCTAGCAGTTAATTTTTCCAGTATAGACTGCCATGCGAGAGAAGTAATTTTTAGACCGCCAGGAAGACCAAAATTCAGATTTATCGGGTCATGAGTGTAATCTCTACCTCAGATAGTTTCAGCTATTCAGGCGAGGAGATTGCTCTTGAGTGGTTTTCAGGGATTCGTGGCCTTCGTGAAGGAAGCAACAGGGAATGAAGTGAAGCTCACCAGTACGCCAGTAGTAAAGGAGTTTACTGATGTGTTTCTAGATGAATTGCCAAGTTTGCCACTTGATCGTGAGGTAGATTTTCCCATTGATCTACTTCCAGGTACAGCGCTGATCTCTAAAGCACCGTACCAAATGGCGCCAGTAGAGTTAGCAGAACTGAAAGATCAGTTGCAAGATTTGCTTGATAAGAGCTTCATACGACCTAGTGTATCACTGTGGGGAGCTCCAGTACTGTTCGTGAAGAAGAAATACGGGTCTATGAGAATGTGCATAGATTACAGGGAGATTAATAAAGTGAAAATCAAGAACAAGTATCCTCTACCCTGTACAGATAATTTGTTTGACCAGCTCCAGGGTACACAGGTGTATTCTAAGATTGACCTCAGGTCAGGCTACCATTAGGTAAAGGTGAGAGTAGAAGACACATCGAAGACGGCTTTCAGGACCAGATATGGGCATTATGAGTTCCTTGTTATGCCATTTGGTCTGACAAACGCTCCTGCGATATTTATGGATTTGATGAATAGGATTTTTCATCCATTTTAAGACCAGTTTGTTGCTATTTTTATTGATGATGTAC
The DNA here is from genome assembly GCF_029873635.1 of Malania oleifera. Classification (NCBI taxonomy): domain Eukaryota; kingdom Viridiplantae; phylum Streptophyta; class Magnoliopsida; order Santalales; family Ximeniaceae; genus Malania; species Malania oleifera. The sequence goes on from NC_080422.1 coordinate 16,316,786, forward strand.
TGGTTTATTTCGAGGAACTATGAGGAGCATGAGATACATTTGAGGCAAATTTTGTAGATGCTCAAGGAGAAGAAGTTGTATGTGAAATTCAGTAAATGTGACTTCTGGCTCGAAAAAGTTGTGTTTTTGGGCCATGTTATCTCAGGAGACGAAGTGGATCCCAGTAAAAATTGATGTGGTAGTGAATTGGGCTAGACCAAGGAATGTCCAGGAGATTAGGAGTTTCTTGGGGTTAGTTGGTTGTTACCTTCATTTCGTTAAGGGATTCTTAGCTTTATCAGGGCCTCTAACACGACTAACTAGAAAGAATGCCATATTTGAATGGGACAACACCTGTGAGCAGAGTTTTCAGTAATTGAAGCAGAGACTAGTCACAACGCCAGTACTGACCATCCCGTCAGGGGGTGAGGGTTATACTATCTACAGTGATGTATCCTTGAAGGGACTTGGTTGTGTATTAATGCAGCATGGCAGGGTAGTGGTGTATGCGTCCAAACAATTGAAAGAATACAAAAAGAACTATCCTACCCATGATCTTGAATTGGTTGCAGTGGTACACGCATTGAAAATTTGGAAGCATTACCTGTACGGCGAGCAGTGTGAGATTTTCTTCGACCACAAAAGCTTAGAGTATTTCTTCACCCAGAAGGAATTGAATATGAGGTAGAGAAGGTGGTTAGAGTTGATTAAGGATTTTAACTGTACTATTAGTTATCACCCAGGGAAAGCAAACGTGGTAGCTGATGCATTGAGCAGGAAGTCTTGGGAATCAGCGTTGACAGTTATGGAAATCCAACGTCCAGTCATGATGGATCTAGAGAGACTCGACATTGAATTGATCGAGAGTAATCCTCTAGTATGTATCGCCAGCCTAGTGGTATAGCCTACTCTGCAGGAAAGAATTAAAGCTGCCCAAAAAGAAGACCCAGAATTAGTAGAGGTGATGGATAGAGTGCAGAGTGGTCAGGGGGAGGAATTCAGTATTGCAGACGACGGAGCTTTGTGGTTTCGTTCCAGATTATGTGTTCCTACCGATACTGACATTAGGAAGACTATTTTGGAGGAGGCTCACAGATCTTTGTATATGGTTCATCTCGGCAGTACGAAAATGTACAGGAATCTACGAGAGTTTTATTGGTGGAGAGGTGTGAAGAGAGAAATTGCCGAGTATGTAGCCCAGTGCTTGACGTGTCAGCAGGTAAAAGCTGAGCACCAGTGGCCAACGGGTCAGTTGCAGCCGTTATTTATCCATAGTGGAAGTGAGATCATATATCCATGGACTTCGTTTCATGGATGTTGTCGACATCATATGGCCAGAATGCGATTAGGGTGATAATAGACCGGTTGACTAAGACCGCCCTTTTTCTCCTTATCAAGATCAGCTATTCCTTCAATCATTTAGAGGAGATTTACGTCCAAGAGATAGTTCGTTCTCATGGAGTGCCCGTATCTATTGTGTCAGATCGAGGCCCGCGTTTTACATCACGGTTCTGGAGAAGCTTACAAGAAGCTCTAGGGTCTCAGGTATCATTTAGCACGACTTTCATCCTCAGTCAGATGGGAATACTGAGAGGATGATACAGATACTAGAAGATATGCTATGAGCATGGAATTCGCGTATAATAATAGTTTTCAGGCCAGCATTGGAATGACACCGTTTGAGGCACTGTACAGTAGGAGATGTCGATCTCCTTTGTATTAGGATGAGATGGGTGAGAGGCGAGTTGTGGGACTAGAGCTGGTACAGTAGGCGTACGATAAAGTTTAGCTCATCAAGGATAGAATTAATGTAGCTCAGTGTCGACATAAGAGTTATGCCGACCATCACCGCAGGAATTTGGAGTTCGATGCGAATGATCATGTATTTTTGAAGATAGCTCTGTTGAAAGGGGTTATGAGGTTTGGTAGGAAGGGTAAACTTAGCCCTAGGTTTATCGGTTTGTTTGAGATTTTAGAGAAAGTGGGGCCGGTGGCCTATAGGCTAGCTTTGCCACCTACACTATCCAGGATGCATGATGTATTCCATGTATCTATGTTGAGGAAATACGGCTCAGTTCCTTCTCATATTATCAGCTATAGTGAGTTAGAGCTTAGTGATTCACTAGTTTATGAGGAGGTACTAGTGCAGATTCTAGACAAAAAGGAATAGGAACTACTTAATAAGAAAATTCATCTGGTAAAGGTTCTATGGAGGAATCATGCAGTTGAAGAGGCTTTTTGGGAGTTCGAGGAATAGATCAAACAAAAATACCAGCAATTATTCCAAGAAGTCCATACGTGATTAAGAAATGTGAGTAAATATGTAATGTTTCTTTTGCAGGTACATGTAATGCTTTAGTTTAGTAAGTGGTATTTTAGTTTTAGGTGAAATTTTCTTTTGGTATATGTAATCTCCCAGGACTTGAAATGTAACCACGGTATTCCTCCGCCATAAGTGAGGGTAAATAATAAAATAAGTAAACCATTTTGCGTAATAAGGGATGATGAATTATATGAATAGTAAATTTTGAGGACGAAATTTTATAAGGAGGAGAGAATGTAATGACCCAAATAATAATGGTATTTAAATAATAAATAGGGAGGGAAATGGAAATAGAAATAGAAACAGAAGGAGACAACAAATTTCGTTGACGACATTGCACTTTAAGAGTAATAATCGAGGAATTTAGATCAAGGACTCGTCGACGAATACGGGGGATTTGTCGACGAGGATAACATAGGGTCTCGTAGACGAGGGTGAGAGTTTGTCGACGAGGTGCCTTTTTGATCTCGTCGACGAGGTGACGTGGCTCGTCGATGAAGGCCAGTGTATAAATAGCCCGAACTTCATTTTTAAGCATAATTTTCGGCGCAGAACTCTCTCTCTCTCTCTCTCTCCTCCCTTCGGTCTCCCCCTCATCTCTCTTCGATTTCGGCCCTGTTAGTCATCGGATCAATGATCTGAGGCCACCATGACACTCCTGGGGAAGTTCTCACCAAATCTGCCGGAGCGGATCGTTGGTGGAAGCTAATCAAAATTCATCCCTGAGTTGAGGTAAGGCTTTTTATTCGAAATTTGATCTTTCCACAGTTGAATGAATTGATGTACTCGAATAAATACTGAAGTTTAGTTTTGAAAATTATCATTTTCAGGGTATTGCTTAGGGTTTCCTACGGGTTTAAGACCAATATTATAGAAGGGCTTCTCAGTTGCTAGGTAAGGGGATAAATTAAAACAGTTATTTTTTATTGAAATTATTATTATTTAACAGTAGAATAATTTTCAAAAAGCATGTGATTATATATGAGTATAATTAAGAAAATGTAAGTTTAGGAAAATACTGCAATTGTACAAGAAATGTGAGTTTAGAACGGAATATATGATTTCATTCAATTCGTGTGGCGTGAATAATATTTTATATATATATTCTACCATGTCAAGTTAAATTTACAAAATAAGCACGTTTACAAATATTTTCATGAATAACATGATAAACATAGTAAATTATGATTTCAGAATAAATGATATGTTCGGCGCAAGGCCGTAATTGATGTTTGGCGCGAGGCCGTATTTATTCAAGTTTTTGGCGCAGGGCCGTATTTATTCATGTTTTCGGAGCGAGGCCATAATTATTATGTTAATGTAAGATTTAGAAAATGCAATTATTTGATTTATGATAAACAGTATAAGTTTATGTACTATATGTTATCAGAACTCGGATGTTAGTTTAGTTCAGTTTTAGGAGCACAATATCGTAGCTTATAGATCATATATCTATGATCAGATTTGTGCTAACCACCCCACGAGGGGGTGAGAGATGGATAGTCGATGTGACTTTTAGTGTAGAGTGTAGACGTCCACCTGATAGTCTGGACTAGGGTGTGGCGGGCCCATCGTACTTACAGACATTTTTGACTCAGCAGTGGTCGGCCAGTTGACTCGGCAGTGGTCGGCCAGCCATTGTCGGGTCCCGTCTTCGGGCTTTACAACCCGTCATAAGGGGCAATACATGACATCAGCTAGCTATACATCCTGGGTAGTTTTCAATATTATAGATTTTATCATATAATACATGATTTGTATGATTACTTGGAAGTATGGAATTATATGTTTATCTAATCATGTTATGATTTATGTTTTATGGTATGTGAAATGTAAGGTATATGTATTACAACATTAAATATTCATGTTATCACACAACTGATTTTATTTTATCTACCTTTACTAAGAGGTGTCTCACCCCAAGTTTAAATTATTTCAGAAAACCCGGAGAGACCGGCGGGTCAGGGCCGCTGCTGAGTGAGTTGACCTTCCCTGCTGGAAGGGTAAGTTCTGATCTATGATCAGGAGATTTTTGTTATAAGATCCTAGGTTTATTTTGATCTTTTTGGAGATTGTATATATAAATACAGTATCTTTAGGAATATAGTAGACTCTGGTATTATGTAATTGTTGGTTGATGAATGTGATTTACATTTACTGCTGCCTAGGTTCCGTTGTGTATGACAAGTGTCCCCGCTGCCCACGGGTTCGGGTTGACTATTTTATTTATTCTGCTTTTATTATATGAATATCTAAGCAGGTCATTACAGTTTGGTATCAGAGCCTAGGACGTTACAACTTACACTCTCCTTACAGGATGGAGACTCTCCAGTTCAATTACAAGGCTGAGCCATAACCAATAACCACACCTTGTAGAACGGTGCTCCTAGTTCTCCTAACCGGGTCTGAACCAATTCGAAACTCTCCTAACCAGGTTTGAGCCAATCCAGGACTTTTTACAGGGCGAGTCTCCCTCTTCGGGCCGTGTTTGGAATACAATAGATATAAAAAATATTTGTACAAATAATTGCTTCTCAACTAAGCAGAGATGTACAACATTAAAATCTAATATGCACTTTCATATGATTTTGAAATGAAGCTTATGTAGAGTATGAGTTTTCTCTCAAAATAGTTTTCAAGTAAAACTTGAGAGTTTGAAAAATGATTTTCTTTTCTAAAATGATTGACCTTTTCAAATTCAAATAAAAAAGGCTACCAAGCAAAAAGTATGAGAATGAATATATGCTTTAACCTTTTTCAAGAAGCTTTTCAAGCCAATATATATTAATGAATATATGCACAAAGCTCTTGAATAACCCAAAGAGTTTCTCCAAAAATATACTTCAAGATAAGTAGGAGAAACTAGGATTTTGCTATCAATATGATTGACCTTTATAAAATAAAAGGACAAGTTTCTCAAGTAAGTATATATTAAATTGATATACACTCAAGACTCTCTCTTGTAGAACGAAAAGAAATTCTTCAACAAATATATTTCAAGATAAGAGTAGGAGAATATTAGGGTTTTCTTTAAAATAATTGACCTTAGTAAAATTAATCCCAAGAAGGCATTCAAGCAGAATATATGAGCAAGAATATTAGCCCAAGCCTTTAAGACATTTTTCACATGAAATTTCTCCAAAAATAATTGTCCAAATAAAAGAATATGGGATAAATTTAATCATTGAAAACATGAAAAATAGAGAGGCCTCCAAGCAATATACATATAGAGAATGTTATATGCTCTAACATCCTCAAATATAACTCCAAAAATATTTTTCCCAAAAATGGTTTTCAAAAGAAGAGTAGAGGAGAAATTTTAATCTTTGAAAATATACCATAAATGAAAGAAGAAGGCGATCAGGCAATATATATGTATATGATATATGTTCAAGCTTCTTCACATAAAATCCCCAAGAATATTTTCTCCCAAAATGATTTTGAAATAAAAGGAGTAGGAGAAAAATGAGAATTTAAAGAAAAAAATGGGGTATAGAAGTATGGGAGAATCAAATAATGATAAATCAAATTAACAAAGGGATCCTCCAACAAATTTCAAGTGTTTTGGGTTTGTATTTATAGGCAAAAATCACATATAGATCTTATGTAGCCGTTGGGGGGGGGGGGGGGAGTTAAAATATTATTATATTTCAAAAAATAGTCTTTTTCAGCCTTTGGGACACTTTCGTAAGAGGGTCAGTTGACTGAGGCCAAAGGTCGGTCAACCGAGGCTTCGAATCCGCAAGCTTTGGTCGGCTGAGGCCAAGCTCGATCGCTATCCTTGGGTTTTCTGTGCGGACACCTTTCGGTGTTTTAACCATAACTTTTTCTTTACAAATCCAATTAAGAAGTTCTTGGTATCAATATAAATATAAGAGAAAATCCTACAACCTTTATGTTGAACATTTTTTAAGATAAGAAGTTATGGATTGATAAAAATGCCTATCAAGGAGACGGTAGAAACATGGAGGGAATTTTTCTACTATAGACACCTTTCAGTGTTTCGGCCATATGTTTTTCTATATGATTCCATATTGGACGTTCTTGTTAACAACAAAAATTTAAGAGAAAATTCCACAACTTTCATGTTGAACACCATTTATGATAAGAAGTTACCGATTGATAAAATTGCTTCGATCGACTGGCCGGTCTACTGACCCCTTTGTAAAAATTAGTTCTTACCTTCTTTTGACTTCAAACCCATTTAAAAACCGTTGTATAAGTTAGGCATTTTATGAAAAAGGTTTTTCATGTTACTTGGAGGCCCTATGGTCAATCTAAGGTAATTAATTGAGCTTCAATTTGATTTATATGATATGCATGCACATGCAACCCTAAATTACGATTACAACCCAACAATAAAATACAACTGAAAAGCAGATAAAGTCTTCAGTCTTCTGCTCCTTTGCAATTCCATGGAATACACCGGGATATGCTCATTTAGGCGCTCTTATGGCTTCCAAATTGCATCATCATCATATGTGCTTATTGAAACATAAACCTATTTAAATACTCATAGCACACTGATGAGATACTGTGATTGTCATAATCAAAACAAGGATCAGCCTGAAAAGGTCAACGATCTCCCCAGTTTTGAGGATGTAAAACATAGGAACAAAGTTGGGTTCGCCTAACAAGGCTACCCCTCACAATATACATAAGATAAAAGGATATTCAATATAATTTGTAAACAAACATGAAGACTTCAAAAGTTTTCAAGTTGAGACATTATGTATAGTGGTTTAATGTGTTGTTTATGTTTAAAGCTTACTTTGAAAAAGATATTCAGTTAAAGCACACTTATCATTTTCCATTTTGTAAATGATAAAAGGATAGGGAGAAAGATAATTTTTCTCATAAAACATCTCCTCTTTTTGTCATCAGCAAAAGAGCTAATTAAATTTCTTCTTAGTAAGAAGATCACTTAAAAACCAAAGCCCTGAGTGATTACGCGGTTAAATTGCGTAATTAGGTGTTTTAATTCATACATTATGAAATATATTTTTAATTAAATACCTAATTACCCTCAATATTTTAATATTTTATTTTATTTATAATATTTGGGTTTTATTGAGTAATTTATGAATTTTTAGTATTTTTTTATTGCAGGGCAACTATTGGAAGCTAAAAACCAACAGAACTTCGTAATCTGGGTGTAACTTTCTCGTTCAAGTTTCGATCGAGACAATTCAAAATGTTGTGGAAATCCAAGAAAGAACTCTACGACTTTTGTGTTTCGAGCTTTGAGAGATACGAGCTTTAAGAAGATCAAAATCCCCTTTGTTCACTAGGAAACAAAGAAAAAGAAAAAGAAAAAGAAAAAAGAAGAAGAAGAAACAAGACAAGAAAAGAAAAAATATAAAAAAATAAATGTTTTGGTTTGATTTGACCCGGCCATGTAGTTAGGTCCTCATCCGTGGTGCGCTGGGTAGGGCTCAAGAAAGGGGCTTTAAAGTTTTTCTTTTTCTTTTCATTGACAGCACCTTTTCCTCTCTTCCCTAAACTCTCCTCTCTCCCCTATTCTCTTTTATTCTCATCTCTTCTCTCTCACTCTCGGTCTCCCTTTCTCTTCTCCCTCTTCTCTCCTCTCTTCCTTCTCGCTCCCCCCTTTTCTCCCTCAACCCAAGAGCTTCCCCTGCTGCAACTCCCCTTTCTTCTTCTTGCTTCCCTTCTCCCCTACTCCGTGCTGCTGTGTGCTGGGGAAGCCCAACCCAAACTGCTCCTTGCTGCTCCCCTGCTTCCTCTGCTGCTGCCGTGAGCACCAAGTCGAGGACTGCCCTTGTTGCCGTGCATCTGCTGCCCAACCGAGAGACTCCCTTTGTTGCTACATGCTACAAGAGAAATACACGAGGCCTTCCTTCTACCCTGATGTGTTGCTGCAATACTCTTTTATCTCTCTCTCTCTCTCTTTCTCTCTCTCTCTCTCTCTCTCTCTCTCTCTCTCTTGTTATTCTCTCTTTTAATTATTGTTGAATATGTAGAATTTCAATTAAAGCTCCAACTTTTGAATCTTGTTTGGGTATTATTACTAAAGTCAATTTCTCTTTTTTCTCTTCGTATTTAGTTAGTTTTTGGTTGAGTATTTTTTTTAAGTTCGGTTTAATCTCTTAAATACAAAAAGAAAAAAATATATCTTATTTAGGATTTAAATTAGTTGTCTTCTTTAAAATTCAAATTTTGTTGAGTTTGATTTAGTTTAAGCTTAATTTTATTAAAGTCTGATTTTTTTTATCGTGTTTCCGTTTACTGTTTAGTTATTAAAGTTTGAATTTTTGTTTAAGTTCTTAATTGCAATAAAATTGGTTTTTGTTTAAATTTGTGATTGATTGAGTTTTTTATAATTGCATGTTTTAATTACGTATTAAAGTTATTGTCTTTAATTTTTTTCCCAAAGTTCAAACGCATGTTTCAATCCTTGCTTAGCTATTAAACGTAGGATTTTCGTTTCTCGTTGTTGAATTTAGTGTGTGTGTGTTAGGATTTAGAATTTAAATTGCACATTCTTTTAATTCATCAAAAGAAATCTCAAACATCCTAAAATATCCGAATCTGAACTGTGTTCAATAAAACTTTCTTTTCTTATTTTCTTTGGGATTACATGAAATTTGGAATTAAACTGCATTCCCTGAGGAGACGATCTAACCATTGGGCTAATTATTACACGACTGAACTACTATACTTGGGATAACTTTCGAACTGCTCATTTTTTGAGTAAGTCAAGTTTTTGGCGCCGTTGCAGGGGAATGTCAGTTTTAGTTTCAAATTAGTGTTTTTCCCATTATTTTAATTTTTCTCATGAAAAAGAAAAAAAAAAAAGGAGAAAAAAAATTGAGTTTTGAAGAAAATATGACTACACCTCTACCATGCACGCTTATGGATTTTTTGCAGCCTACATGCACCACTGCACCATCTTACACTGTTCTACCTAATGACGCACTTAACTTTATTATTTAGCGCGGGAGGACGTCATTGATATCTTAGTTCTACAGGACGGAATCCGAATGTCCTTATCGGCACCTGATGGAGTTTGAGTTGACTTGCAATATTTTTTTTCCCATGTGCTAGAACTGATGAATTTACTAGACTTCGTTTATTTCTTGCCTCTTTAAAGGATAGAGCGACGATGTAGTTTAATTCTTTGAGACCTTACTCTATCTCTAATTGGGCTGATATGGAGGATGAATTTTTGCATAAGTTTTGTCCCTCACAGATAACTCAATTTTTTCGGGAATAAATGATTTAGTTTATTCAGAAGGGTGATGAGACTTTTTGGACTTCCTGGGAGAGGTTCAAGGATCTGATAAGTACTTGTCTACATCATGAGTTTGAATCATGGAGGTTAGTCAATTATTTCTATACAGATTTTACTCCTGATTGCAAACAATTTGTCTAAACTATGTGTAATGGAGAACTCTTCAGCAAGGAACCGGATCATTCACTATCATTCTTTGATTACTTAGCTGAAAGTGTCCGACAATGGAATGCACAATACGATCAGGCACCCATGGTAGTACAATCTATCAGCGCAATCAGTGGTAGAGGTAAATATGAGCTAACATATTATCTAGATGCTCTTCCGCCTCAGTATCAGCCACAACAGATCTCTCAAAGCTATGCACCTTCAGGATTTCAATCTAATGCAGCACTTGCTCCACCGGAGAAGTCTCTTGAGAATGCTCTTCAGCAGTTCATGCAGATTCAAATCACAACAAACAATCAGTACACTCAAGTCATAAATGAATTGTGGGACACCATTAATGAGATAAGCACATAGTTGAATATCTTATAAAAAGGGGGATTTCCAATAAAACCTCAGCCTAATCCTCAAGAATACCAGCACCAACAGCAACAAATACATAATGATTCTCTTAAGATAGTGGAGACCGTTATTACTTTGAGAAGTGAGATGCTTATCGACATAAAACCAGTTGTCCCTGCACTTGAAGTTACAACTAAGACATATGAAGTCAAAGAAAAATTAGAGGAAGCGAGTTTAGAAGTGAAGAAGTTAGTTAATGAGGAGGATGAGACTAATAAGGAGTACCAACCTGTGGTACCTTATCCTTAAAGATTGGCAGCCGTGGAACTGTCAGTCCCTTCTGGAGTAAATATCAAGGAGTGCAATGTTGAAGCAAATCCCCGCAGTGGTAAGGTGATGGATACACCCAATAAAGAGGGTGAGCAGACTGGTGAGAATTTAACTTTCAAGGAACCAGGTAAAATTTGTAATGTTGATGCTTCTGAAGAACCAAAGGTAACTGCTCTGACAACTTTGCTTCAAGGACCAGTTCTTAAAGAAGTGAATTTCCTGAAAAATATACTGAATAAAGATTATTTCTTGTTAAAACAAGGAAGACAGTCTACACATGTTTTTCTTGGCACCTTAGAATGTATTGATTTATTTGAGGCTAACTTTTGTGCAGGTAACAAGACCGATTCATTGTGGTGACTCAAATTTGGAGACTCGCCGATTCAATTTATATACCTGCACCCACCAGATGAAATTCCTCGAGAGCCTCCACCAGAAAGACTGTGATGTTTTTCTTTCTTTTTTTTTTCATTTTTTTTTACCTTACTTTATTTTTAGTTTATTTTCAGGTACATTTTTCTTTAGTTTCATTTTTTCTTTTCCCTTACTTCTCCACCCAGGCACGCTCTACTTCCTCCGTGCACATCTTTTTCTATTTTCCCTATGCTTTCACATTGAGGACAATGTTCCGAGGGTGATAATTTACATATGACACTATGCACGTCCACTTGCTGATTTTTTTTATTAAATTTAAAAAAAAAAGATAAAAAAACAGAGATAGTATTGAGGATAGGTGATTATGCCATGATTAACACTGATGAATACCTTTCACATACTTGCATATAACCTAAGAATTACACACTTGAGTCATTTATGGGTAGTTTCTCTTTATATGATTTTGTAACTCCATAAAGGTTGATTGGTAGTTCATTCGTGTTAATTTGGCTATATAAACTCTTGTATTTACATGGTATCTCATAAGACTGAATAGACACATTCACATGATTCATTACACTTAGGGTTCCTTGTGAGTATTGAAAGAACACTCGTGGTGACTATGACACCTTGTGAGTACTGAACGAACACTCGTGGCGACTATGACACCTTGTGAGGTATTCTTGAGCTATTTATCGTCCTTTTAAGTGTTAACATCAAATCAGAATTAATGAAACTCTATTCTCTTTTCTTCTGGATGATTCTTTGTACACTAGTCTCTATTTTTGACTTGCTAGCCTAGAGGTGACATCTAGTGGGGAGATAGAAATCTAGGTCTTGTAGCCTACTCAAGATGTGAAGGTTGAACCACCCTTAGAGATAGACTTAGTTCATGGACTATTGTTCAAGTTTAATTCCCATTGGTGGTATGAAGACAATAAAAAAATGTAATGATTGTCCTAATTAATAATGAAAAGACATAAATTGAAGAATGAGCAAGAGAAAGAATAAGAAAAATAGAAATGCACATGAAATGAAAGGTTAATACCTGCTCCACACAAATACCACAAAAAGTCAGGGGCACGATACATGTTCTCCATGTATGAAGACTCTTCAACCACTTAATGTTTCAGATGTATTCACACCTGGTTTTTGAATAAGTTGATCTAGGGTGGCCTTGGTTGGACATGACGAGTAGGTGAGAAGATGCTAGGGTGAAGAACCCAACACCTCACAAATAGGCTGGATCCTTTTCAGACTAGTCAACTCTATACATTTAGCATTTGTTCCTTGTAAAATGTGGGATTTTTAATCACAACACTCCTCCTCACATATGACGAGTGAACCCATCTTTTTTGAGTATTTTTTAGGATATACCAGTTAGGCCAAGTCAAAACAACTGTTCTGTAGGTGTCCACTAGTATCTTGGGTGTAATGAGTCATACACATTACACATACCTCAAAATTTTTCTTATTTATACTCGGATTTATATGACTACATTAACTCTAAATTGTATTGCTAGTTAATTTCGTGTGAATATACCGTTCTTAATGACCATATAACGATGAGACTTGCATGAATGACTTACTTCGGAGTTGTGTGCATTGTATATGATGAGCTTGTGTGAAATTTGGTTATATTTCTGAATGTAAAATGGTATGGTTGTGTCGCATGTGCAGTCGTTTCATGTTTGTTGGAGTTAGTATTTGTAGGTACCGCCTTGGAATTCATTCACGTTATTTGCTAGAAACTAGCAAAACGTTAGTTGGGGGATGTAATTATGCGCTTAAATTGTGTAATTAGGTGTTTTAATTCATGCATTACGAATTATATTTTTAATTAAATGCATAATTACTCTCAATATTTTAACATTTTGTTTTATTTATAATATTTTAGTTTTATTGAGTAATTTATGAATTTTTGGTATTTTTTATTACTGGGCAACTACTGGAACGTAAAAACCAACAGAACTTCATAATCTGAGCATAACTTTCTCGTTCGAGCTTCGATCGAAATGATTCAAAATGATGTGGAAAGCTAAGAAAGAGATCTATGACTTTAGTGTGTCGACCATTGAGAGAAACGGGCTTTAGGAAGGTCAAAATCCCCTTTGTTTGTTGGGAAAGAAAGGAAAAAAAATAATAAAAAAAAAAACAAGATAGGAAAAGAAAAAATATAAAAAAAATAAATGTTTTGGGTTGATTTGAGCCGGCCATGCAGTCGGGTCCTCATCCGTGGTGTGCTAGGTAGGGCTCAAGAAAGGGGCTTTAAAGTTTGTTTTTTTTTTTTCTTTTCATTGACAACACTCTCTCCTCTCTAACTCACCCTTTCCTCTTTTCAACACTCCTCTCTTCCCTAAAGTCTCCTCTCACCCATATTCTCTTTCATTCTCATCTCTTCTCTCTCACTCTCAGTCTCCCTTTCTCTTATCCCTCTTCTCTCCTCTCTTCCTTCTTGCTCCCCCCTTTTCTCCCTCAACCCAAAAGCTTCCCCTGCCGCAACTCCCTTTTCTTCTTCTTACTTCCTTGCTCCCTTACGCTGTGCTGCTGTGTGCTGGAGAAGCCCAACCCAAACTGGTCCTTGCTGCTCCCTTGCTTCCTCTACTGCTCCTGTGAGCACCAAGTCAAGGACTACCCTTGCTACTGTGTATTTGCTGCCCAACCGAGAGACTCCCCTGCTGCTGCATGCTGCAAGAGAAATCCCCGAGGCCTTCCTTCTACCCTACTCTGCTGCTGCAATACTCTTTTATCTCTCTCACTCTCTCTCTCTCTTGTTATTCTCTCTTTTGATTATTGTTGAATATTGTCAATTTCCTTTAGAATTTCAATCGAAGCTCTAACTTTTAAATCTTGTTTGGGTATTATTACTAAAGTCAATTTCTCTTCTTTCTCTTCGTATTTAGTTAGTTTTTGGTTGAGTATTTTTTTTAAGTTCAGTTTAATCTTTTAAATACAAAAAGAAAAAAATATATCTTCTTTAGGATTTATATTAGTTGTCATCTTTAAAATTTAAATTTTGTTAAGTTTGATTTAGTTTAAGTTTAATTTTATTAAAGTTTGATTTTTTTTATTGTGTTTCTGTTTACTATTTAGTTGTTAAAGTTTTGAATTTTTTTTAAGTTCTTACTTGTATTAAAATTGGTTTTTGTTTAAATTTGTGATTGATTGAGTTTTTTAGAATTGCATATTTTAATTATGTATTAAAGTTATCATCTTTAATTTTTTTTCCAAAGTTCAAACGCGTGTTTCAATCCTTACTTAGCTATTAAACGTAGGATTTTCACTTCTCGTTGTTGAGTTTAGTGCGTGCTAGGATTTAGAATTTAAATTGCACGTTCTTTTAATTTGACAAAAGAAATTTCAAATATCCTAGAAAATCCGAATTTGAAATGTGTTTAGTAAAACTTTCTTTTCTTATTTTCTTTGGGATTACATTAAATTTAAAATTAAACTGCATTCCCTGAGGAGACAATCTGACCATTGGGTTAATTATTACACGACCGAACTCCTATACTTGGGATAACTTCCGAGTAGCTCTTTTTTCGAGTGAATCACTTGAGTTTTTTTAAAAAAATAATTTCATGACAAATGAATTTTATGAACTACGTAATGCATGTCATGAATTGCATTTAAGCACACAAACAGGATATAAAATTTATCTATTATGAGTTCATTTGTTGCTTAAAATAAATTTCCCCATTTTGATATTATTAATAAGTATTGGGGACCAAGCTTGCTGAAAAAGAAATTTTAATACAAAGTTCAAGCAAGCTATGTTTTTCTGGTGAACAATTAAGCATATAATACTTCAACAAATAACCAGAAAAACCAACTACATAGATCCTAAAATGATTTAGACAATTTAATCCTATATCATACGGCAGAGTCAAAGAACTTGTGACAAAGCAATATATTTCAAATTAAGATTTTCAATAAGATTGTCACATTTAAGCACATGCCACAATGAATCCAAAACAGATCTAAGCCGAAAATGTTGGTGAGCAAAACATGATAGAAAATTTATTTTCAGATGCTCCCCCTTTCAATTCGAATACGTGTTTAGATTCTTTTAACTACTTATACTAATACTAATTGTGGAGACTCATTAAGAGTTTAAGCAGTATAAGTATTATTTTTCATTCATAATAGATTTTACTGAATATATATGTTAAACAATTTATATTTCACCAGTAAAACCATTCCTAGAACACAGGCACCAAAAATCTAACATTTAAGTCATGTGCAAGGTGTTCCTATGCCCCAAGAACAATCCATATAAAAAATATAACTTCATAGAAAACCAGATATGATGTTCAAGGTACTTTAAAAAAAAAATTAGGACTTAAAAAGTAGAAACAATGAAAATATGAGTCCATGGGTCAAGTGCTTTTATTCCTTTTCTCAAGGATGGGGCTTAACCTCCGCTGTATACTTGCATGCACGCATTTGTGCAATTAAGAATAGATTAGGAACTTTGAATGTAGGGACTCTTATGGGCAAAAGTATGGAAATAGTGGAAATAATGTTTAGAAGAAAAATTAACCTAATTTACCTTAAAGAGACAAAATGGTAGGAGAGAAAGGTATAGAAATTGAAAAAAAAAAAATCAAGATTTAAACTTTGGTACAATGGTAAAGAAAAACATAAAAATGGGGTCAGAGTTATTGTAGACAAAGGGCTAAAAGATAATATATTAGATGTTAAACGAATAAAGGATATGATCATTAAAATCAAGATAGCTTTAGGTTTGAAGATAGTAAACATCATTAGTGCATATACTCCCCAAAAAGGCTCAATAAAAAATCTTAAAAGACAATTTTAGGAAGATATGGAGAGTGCTTTATAAGGGATACCAATATTTGAAAAGACATTCATAAGAGTTTATTTGAATGGTCGCATTGGAAAGGATAATATAGGATACATAGATAAGAGAATACATGGAGGCCATGGATATGAAGATAAAAATTAGGACGGTGATATAATCTTAGATTTTTTTCATTTCTTACGATTTAATTATATTGAATACTTGCTTAATAACTTTCAAAAATCAAATTGATTTCTTCCTAATTAGGAACGGGGATTGCCTATCTTGTAAGGATTGTATTGGAATTGGTGTATTCCCAAAAGGGGAGTGAATTGGGTATTTAAAAATTTCTTCCTAGGTTGACTTCAAATCACATTCAGTATAGCACAACTTAGGGTCTTTCTAAGCATTCACCAATTTCATAGGTATTAAGAATATGCAAATATTTAAACCATGCACAATAAATTTATTCATAAAATGCACGTGCTAGAATGTAAAGAGTATAGTGAAGGGAAAGAATACCAAATTTGTTATCGAGGTTCGGTCAAACCAGCTTATGTCCTCGCCTTAAGCCAGTAGCCCAAGGATTCACTAAGTGCTAACTTTAACCGGGCAAGTGACGCCACTTACACTCTCCTTATGGGGCGGAGACTCTCTAGCTCAATTACAAGGTTGAGCCATAACCAATAAACACACCTTATAGGACGGTGCTCCTAGTTCTCCTAACTGGGTCTGAACCAATCTGGGACTCTCCTAACCAGGTTAGAGTCAATCCAAGACTCTTGACAAGGCGAGTATCCCTCTTCAGGCCATGCTTGGAATACAATAGATATAGAAAATATTTGTACAAATAATTGCTTCTCGACTAAGCAGGGATGTACAACATTAAAATCTAATATGCACTCTCATATGATTTTGAAATGAAGCTCATGTAGAGTATGGGTTTTCTCTCAAAATATTTTTCAAGTAAAACTTGAGAGTTTGGAAAATGATTTTCTTTTCTAAAATGATTGACCTTTTCAAATTCAAATAAAAAAGGCTACCAAGTAAAAAGTATAAGAATGAATATATGCTTTAGCCTTTTTCAAGAAGCTTTTCAAGCCAATATATATTAATGAACATATGCTCAAAGCTCTTGAATAATCCAAAGTGCTTATCCAAAAATATACTTCAAGATAAGTATGAGAAACTAGGATTTTGCTATCAATATGATTGACCTTTATAAAATAAAAGGAGAAGTCTCTCAAGCAAGTATATATTAAATTGATATATGCTCAAGGCTCTCTCTTGTATAACCCAAAGAAATTCTCCAACTAATAAATTTCAAGATAAGAGTAGGAGAATATTAGGGTTTTCTTTAAAATGATTGACCTTAGTAAAACTAATCCCAAGAAGGCATTCAAGTAGAATATATGAGCAAGAATATTAGTCCAAGCCTTCAAGAAATTTTTCACAAGAAATTTGTCCAAAAATAATTTTTTCAAATAAAAGAATATGGGAGAAATTTAATCTTTGAAAACATGAAAAATAGAGAGGCCTCCAAGTAATATACATATAGAGAATGTTATATGCTCAAACCTCCTCAAATATAACCCCAAAAATATTTTTCCCAAAAATAGTTTTCAAAAGAAGAGTTGAGGAGAAATTTTAATCTTTGAAAATATATCATAAATGAAAGAAGAAGGTCATCAAGCAATATATATGTATATGATATGTGCTCAAGCCTCTTCACATGAAACCCCCAAGAATATTTTCTCCCAAAATGATTTTAAAATAAAAGAAAAGTAGGAGAAAAATGAGAATTTAAAGAACAAATGGGGTATAGAAGTGTGGGAGAATCAAAGAATGATAAATTAAATTAACAAATGGATTCTCCAACAAATTTCAAGTGTTTTGAGCTTGTATTTATAGGCAAAAAGAACATATAGCCATTATGTAGTCATTGGGGGAGGGGGAGGGTTAAAATATTATTATATTTCGAAAAAAAAGCCATTTTATGGCCTTTGGGACACTTTCCTGATAGGATCGGTTGACTGAGGCCAAAGGTCAGTTGACTAAGGCTTCAAATCCGCGAGCTTCGGTCGGCTGAGGCCAAGCTCGGTTAGCTTTCCTCAGGTTTTTTGTGCAGACACCTTTCATTGTTTTAGCCATAACCTTTTCTATACAAATTCAATTTAGACGTTCTTGATATAAATAGAAGATAAAATCCTACAACTTTTATGTTGAATACTTTTTTAGATAAGAAGTTATTGATTGATTAAAATGTCCATCAATGAGACAATAGAAACATGAAGGGAATTTTTCTGCTACAGACACCTTTCAGTATTTCAGCCATTACTTTTTTTATACGACTCCAAATTGGACATTTTTATAGAAACAAAAATCTAAGAGAAAATCCCATAACTTTTATGTTTAACATATTTTATGATAAGAAGTAATGGATTGAGAAAATTGCTTCGGTCGGCTGGCCGGTCGACTTACCCCTTTGTAAAAATTAGTTTTTGCCTTCTTTTGACTTCAAAACCATTTTAAAACCTTTGTATAAGTTAGGAATTATATGAAAAAGGCTTTTCATGTTACTTGGAGGTCCTATGGTCAATCTAAGGTCATTAATTGAGCTTCAATTTAATTCATATGATATGCATGCTTATGCAACCCTAAAATACTATTACAACCCAACAATAAAATACAACTAAAAAGTAGATAAAGTCTTTAGGCTTCTGCTCCTTTGCAATTCCTTGGAATACGCTAGGATATGCTCGTTTAGGTGCTCTTACAGCTTCCAAATTGCATCATCATCGATGCTTACTGAAACATAAACCTGTTCAAATACTCATAGCACACTGATGAGATATTGTGGTTTATCATAATCAAAATAGGGATTGGACTCAAAAATTCAATAGATTGTAAAGTCATCCCAAGTGAAGTTTGGCTACACAACATAGATTCTTAGTATTAGATATACATATTAAAAAATGGAAGAGAAAGAGTAACATAAATCAACACAAGAAGACTAGATGGTGGAACTTGAAGAGAGACAATATAGTAAAATTTAAGAATAAAATGATTAAAGAGTTTGATTGGATGGTAGGGGGTAAGATAGATGCAAATTGTTGGTTTTTTGAGTCTGATCCCTATTTTTATTCTGACAAAACATATGTATCTTATGTGTACACTTAGTGTGTCAACATGTTTACATTTCAGCACGAACATAAGATACGGGAAAATGGAAGTCTAATGGACTTAAAGATCATGCATTTCAGGTGAATTCCATATAGAAGAGCAAAGAAGAAAGAAGACATTTGTTCATTTCAATTATAATTGCATTTGATTTAATATTTTGATCCGTAACAATGCATTGCATGCATGATGTGAATGGAAAGCTCAACATGACCTTAGAATGACCTTAGGACACTAACACTCAACCAAAATCCTTTTCATAAAAGCTAAAATTAAACAAAGGATTTTAAAATAACTTCAGTGTCAAATTTAGCGCTTAAACTGAGGATGTTACTAAGCTCGATCGATTGACCGGTTCATGTTATAATCACCCCGATCTACCAAACACACCATAGGCCTGGAAGTTAAATGTTTGACTTGGCTCGGTCAACCGACCACGATTTGAACGTATCATCCACAGTCACCCGAAATATAAAACTTGACTTTTCCACCATCCTCGGCCGACTGTCCATTTAGGTCAAAATTACCTCAGCCGACAGAACATGCTCACTCGGCAAATAAGTTTTCATCTTAGCCAATCGAACCCATGAAGGGTTCAGAAATCGTCCATGCTCGACCGACCGGCCTCTTGCCACGGTCAACAAAACTTCTCAGGTTAGACCATTTTTTAGCGCTAAAACAAGTTTAAAAATTAATTAATCTTTTCTAATAATACCCAGCATATCTCTAATAGTCAGATTTTCACCCAACTCTATATATACCCCTTCATAATTCATAATTAGCATGATGATTAGTTAGAAAAACTTCCTAAAATTTTTATATCGTATTTTTACTCTTTCTAACTAGTTTTTCATCCTCTCTTTGTTATTTATTCAAAAAATTATTTTTAGGAGAGTATTCTTTATCTAGGGCATTTTATTTTTACAAATCATATTGCTTATACTCTCATCTCTCATTCATTTTTCAAATCATTATCTTGAGAGTAATCCTAAGTTTTCTCCATATATTTTCATTGATAAACATCATTGGAGAAAAACTAATTCTTGCTTGTGAATCTTGCACTTTTATTGCAAGATTCAAAGGCTCACTTGCTTGTGTTTGCAAAAATATTTTTGAGCCATAAACCCTAGATTCTCCAGCACTTTATCTAGAAAAATATTTTTGAAGGGATTTCTCATTTGGGTTAAAATCTTTGAGCATTTATCATAAACATCTTTATACAAATATTATTTAATGAAAAAATCACCATACTCATATTGACCTTATTTTCATATCATACGTGAGTGCATATTATGCTTATGGGTGTACACATCAGCTTGTGTTAGAAGTAATTTATTTGTATACAAATATTTTACTAGTTGTATTCCATACGTGTTGGTCGGAAGAGGGAGACTCGCCCTGTGAGGAGTCCCGGACTTGCTCAAACCTGGTTAGGAGAGCACCGAATTGTTTAGACCCGATTAAGAAAGCACCTGAGCGTTTAGACCCGATTAAAAAACCCAAGTGTGCCTTTCGAAGGTGCTGTTGTAAAGGTTGGCGTAAACCCCGTTAATCTTACTTGGGGTTTCCTTTGCCCAGTAAGGAAAGGGTGTTGTATCGGTGTCGCTCCACCCGTTAAGCGAGCATCTAGTGGAATCCTCTTACTTGTGAGCTTAAGGCGGGGACGTAGGCAGGATTGGCTGAACCCTGATAAAAAATTTTTTGTCGGCTCTTTATTTATCACACTTTAAATTCCTGCACATGTATGTTTAATTATTTATTGCTTTAATTGATTTACATACATGCTTTGATATTTCGAGATATTGGAACCTGCTTAGAAAGACCATAGGTTGCGATATACTGCTTGTGGATTCGAACCTAACCTAGGAAAAGTTTTAAAATTCCAATTCATCCCCTCCCCCTCTTGGGAATACACCATTCCTAACACAAATATTGTTTGGAATATAATGGCTAATTTTATCGTAAGAATAGTAAAGGAGGTTTTAGGTGAGTCTAAATGAAGATATTCAAGTAGTAAAGAATGTAGGAACCTGAACCGTGATATATGGATTTAATTAATTAAGAGAAGGATAAATTGGTAATTGAGCAGGCTTCATCGATGAAGCCAGAGTTTGTCGACGAAGGCTTTGTGGTTCTCGACGATGAAATGCAGGGTCTCTTCGACTAGGAGAAGCTGAGAGGTTTTTCGAGAAATCGGGAATCTCAGGCCCGTCAATGAGGTCACCGTTTCGTCGACGAGCTATCTACATGGGCTCGTCAATGAGGGTGCCGTTCGTTGACAAGGACGGCTGAGGCAAAGGGCTATAAATAGATATTTTCATTACTTCTCAGCTAAGAAATCTCAAATTCTCTCTCTATCTCCCTGGAAACTCAACGTACTCTCTCTCTCTCTAGATTTCTTCGCCGTTCGTTGCGAGAATCGTTGATCCGACTTTAGCACGAGGATCAAGAAAGGATTCTCTACAAGTTCTACGGATCGGATCTTTATTCCGGGCACTTTCAAGTTTTTGCTCGAAACTGAGGTAAGGCTCAATTTTCAATTCTGTTCTAGTAGTTATGTAGGGAATAGGATTGTGAGTATCTTTTGTACTGTGCTTTGTAGATTTTGGGAACTCAGTTCACTGTTTAGGGGCCGTAGAGTTCGGGATTGACCAATTGGGGAAAGGTAAGGGGATTCAGTTTATGTTAGTTATTTTTGAAATTAGACTCAGTAGAACTATGGTTCACGGTCCTACATGCGTTTTGGTTACTCATTTGGGGGAATCTAACGGGTAAAACTATGGGTTTTTCATGATTATAGTTTTGGGAAAAGGGGGCGACGGGCTGCATCCCTGGTTTTGTTGGAAAATCGTAAATATATTGTGATATATATATATATATATATATATATATTGTGTTATAGGGATGGTTGTGCCTTGACTTATTTATATTATATGTGTTTGGAAAACCATGATTTTAAATTACCAAATAGGTGTGGTTTGTTTGATTATATGAGCATGCATGGATGCGTTTTGTTAAAATGTCATAGGAACTGGGTTCCGAACTGTTCCAGGTACTGAAAGAGTGTCTGGCTCTATATCCGAGGGCGTAAGCCTTACCGACTGATCACCGAAAGGTGTGGATCCACCGGTTGTACCGCTACGATGCCATAGGAGTCTGGGACTAGCCATGTGCTGGGGACACTGTGTAATGCGAGCCGGCTTCAGGCCGAAGGGTGTGATGACATCGGGTTGCTTGATCATGTGTGTGTGTGTGCGTGTATGCACTGTACTGAAATTACATTTAACTGTGTATATTTTGTGTATCGTGATACATATGCCACACACCGATATAACCTGTACGTACATATTTTTCAGGTCCTTCGAGTAACCAGAACTAGCGTCCTGATATTAGGAGTGTAGTGGTCAGTGTACTGCGAGAGATACTTGGGTAAGTAATAGGACTGTATTGGGTGGTCTTTTGTGGTTTTGGGTTAACACCCGGGTTGTGTTTTGTATTATGGACCTAGATTTCCTTTTGTATAGACTCTGCTTTGGTACTGGATGTGTATAGAAAAACCATTTTCCGCTGCGTATATTCTATTGTATATGAATGTGTATAGGATGCCTGAGAACCCCACGGGATCGGACCCTCATTCCTTGTCCTGTGTATGGATGTTTTGTATGAAATAGGGACAGGTTAGGTTACTAATTCACCCCTGGGTCCCATTATCGGGTTCGGGATGTGACAAAGAAAGTTAGTTATGGATTCAAGAAGTCCAAAAAAGTCATTAAGACAAAAGAAATTGGTATAAAATATGGCAAAATTGTAGCAATATAGAAAAACTTGAAAAATATAAAGAAGTGGTGAAAAACGCAAAAGAGACTATTAGTGAAGTTAAATATAGAACTTATGACATTTTATATACTAAATTAGATACAAGAGAAAAAGAAAAAATACATTTATAAACTTGTTAAAGCTAGAGAAGAAAAATGCAAAGGCTTCAAGTGATGCTAAATGCATAAAGAACGAGAATGGTAATGTCTTAATTAGAAAAGAAGACATAAAAGAAAGGTGATAAAGATACTTTGATAAGTTGCTTAATGAAAACTAAAATGAAATATTAAACCTGGAAGTGACAAATGAGGAGAAGACAAAAAATAAAAGATTTATTCACAAAATTAGAGTACTTAAAGTTAAGGTGATATTAAAAAAATGAAAAAGACACCCCGATTTGCCTGGTCATTATATAGCCAAACTTAGAAATTTTTGTTCTTTAATTTAGTCTTTTTTAGTCATTTTTAGTGTCATCTATGGTCTTTACCTAGATTGGATCTCTCATTTTTAATTCTCTTAACCTCGTCGAGTGAAATTGAGCTTTCATTAATTGGGTGTTTTGTACAAAATATTTACATTCTTTCATAAATAGTACAAATACATCATTTTTTTAAAAAAATAAAGTACTAATTCAAAATTGAGTCTTCAAATCTTGGGCTGCTGTGTTGGGTTTTCTTCATCACCTGCACACATAGAGAGAATGTCAATGTTAGTTCACATGATTAAATGAGGCCCATTTTGGGCCAATTATGTATATAAGTGACAATATGGGCCTAATTTCAGCCCAATTTTTTAGAGTCAACCCATTTTGGGCTAGAAATAGCATTAAAGCCCAATTTGGAGCCCAACCCGAACAACCTCTCTCACGAATGTTCCCCATGATAGGTATGTTCTACCTTTCCCATCCCCCCATGCAACAATTCTCAAGGTGGCTGGTCCCCATGGCCAGCCACCTTGACTCATTTCCTAGGGTTTATTTTGCCTATAAATAGGGCTGACTAGATTTAGAAAAAAAAAAAAACTAGTAAAATTCATAGGAAAACTTGAGTGGGCTAAGAATTGGAAAGTTAAGAGAGCTGAGAAGTTAGCAGAAAGAAAAGTTGAAGAGTTTAGATTTAAGAAGCTGAAGAAAGGAAAATTTAGAAAGTGATTGATGGGAGCAGTGTATAGGAAAGACTCGAGGGTGCTCAATACATATGGGTACCCCTCTCCTAAATTGTTTTTAAGTTTCTAAATTATTGGGGTTGCTCGTAAAGGTTTTGTATTATTTTCAGAAAGGTCCCCAATATAGGGTCATTGAAATCCCTCCAAAATCAAAAGCGAATTTCCAAAATTCATTGCCAAATAAAATCCCCAAAATCCCAGCCTAAGTCCCCAAACAAAAGCCCAATTTGGAGCCTCAAAATTTTGAAATAAATTTCTAAAAAAAACATTAGTAGTCCCTATAGAAAAGCCCAAATCATATCTAAGTTTTTAACCCAGATCTGAAGAAAGCAGACTCGAAAGAGGTTGCTTCTAAGGAAAAGTGAGAAAATAAGATCTTCGGGACCTGATTCATTCAAGAAACTAAAAATGATAGTAATATTCCGTAATACTTTGCACAATACTACAAAATCTATCTCAAAGAAACTGGAAAAATCTTCCGCAGATGATGAAAGTCTGTCTTAAATAGCTCATTCAAAATGTACATGATTTTGGGTAGTATTGGTTTTGTCGTGCATGCATCTTGGGCACCTAGGTGACCTAGAACACTAATGGGGCTGACATGTTTTTCTGGCATGGCGAGGTGATTCCTTGGCCATCTCTGTCTCTGTTGGAATGCCTAACTTTTAGGTTTGTTGGATTATTTGTAAGCTAAACTACTTGTTTTAATTATTAGTGACGATTTTTCTAAACTGTTACTAATATTGTTAAATAAATTATTTATATATTTTTTAAATAAAAACACTATTAGTAACAGTTTAATAAATTCATCGCTAATCATAGGATATTAGTAAAGTTTCTCATAAACCGTAACTAATATAGTGGACTTTTTCCGGTCAACAAATGCATTATTAGTCACAATTTTACAAATCGTTACTGATACCAGTCTATTAGTGACAGTTTCCATAAATCGTCACAATAATAGACTACTAATATAGTTAAATAAATAATTTTTATATATTTAAAATAAAAAACACTAATAGTAATAGTTTAGCAGATTCGTCGCTAATAATAGGTTATTAGTAACGGTTTTGATAAACCTTTACTAATATTATTGACTTTTTCCCAGTCAACAAAGGTATTATTAGTGACGGTTTTATAAACCGTTACTAATATAAGACTATTAGTGACGATTTAGAAGAACCGTTATTAATAATGCATTATTAGTGATGGTTTTTAGGAACCATCACTAATATTGTTAACTTTTTCGCAATCAACATGCATTATTAGTAACGACTTATAGAATCGTTACTAATGTTTTACTATTAGTGACGGTTAAATAACAGTGACTAATAATCTCCTTTTAGTGACACTTTGAATTCGTCACTAATACCCTAGGAAACGTCGCTAATATTTTCCCGGGATAGTTTTTGCACGAAAAGTGGTTTCCCGCCATAGTTTGAGCGGAAAAATTAGGTTTTAGTGATGAAAGTATTAGTGATGATTTTAATTTCATCACTAAAAGTGTTAATTAGTGACAGTTTTTAAAAACTATTACTAATAAGGCACTTTTAGTGATGAAATTAAAACCGTCACTAATACTTTCGTCACTAAAAATCAGTTTTTTTGTAGTGTTGCACACTTGTGTGCGTGTGTGCACTTCTCCATGACAAAAATTTTAAAAAAATAGGGATCTTTGATCTTAAATTATCTCCTGAGGGGTAGAGTTTCTAACCAAATTACTTTGTCTTTCGTGATTCTTTTAGAATCTTTGGATTTTGGTGTACACTTTGCATGTTTCTTTTACATAGGCTGTGATTTTAATTGCATGTTGTAAATATGTTTAATTGCTTCAATTTTTTTCTCCTATTTAATGTGTCATTGATAGAAAAACCTTAATGAATTTTTCCTTAAATCTCAAAGGCTATGTCTTTTCATGCCTTTGAGGTCTAAAGGCAGGAAATTTTTGTTTTATGCAAATCTTTCTGAAAATAAAGGCCAGGTAATGAGCACATTTTAAAATACATAAAGGAAAAACATTGAATGAATAATCCTCGAAAGGATCGTCGGAAGTTGTGTTCTTAGCACACTTTTGGGGTCTTGATGTGAGAATAGTCTCTGTCTTTCATAAGACTATTTGATATTTAAACGCCAAGTAAAAAAATAAACAGAAGAACTGAAGTCTTGATCAGCCAATTTGAATGTAATCTTTAGGCTAATCATGTACTTTCAATTGGATTGGTGTAAAGAAGTGCTAATACCTTCCCTTTGCATAACCATACTCTTGAATCCAAACTTGGTGATGCAAATGATTGACTGCTGGCTTCCTTGGACTTAGGTGACTAATAAACTGGTAGTATAAATAAATATTCTAACCGTACCTAGAATAAATAGGTTAGTGGCGAATCTATTGTTGTTTTTAAAAATTAACCCATTTCTCAGTCCATGTATTACACCGGGTTTCATATCACATAGTATCGAGTCTGCCACTCGGTTAGAGCATTTTAGATTTTTGACCCCACTCGTCGCATAGGGTTGACTCCCCGAGACATTGCAACACCGGATAAAATATTAATTGAAGTTTGGAAATGTTTAGGGGATAAAGGAAATATTTTTTTTTAACTAATCTATTAAACACTATTATAAAAACCAAGAAAATGTCAAAAGAATGCTAGAAAAGTATGTTAGTACCTTTATACAAAAATAAAAGTGATATTCAAAACTGTAATAACTATCATAGAATTAAGATCATAAGTTATATGATGAAATTATTAGAAAAAGTAATTAAACATAGAAGAATACTAGAAATGAATATTTTATAAAAATCAATTTGATTTTATGCTTGAGCGATCAACAACAAAAGTTATTTATCTTTTAAGAAGTTCAATGGAAAAGATTAGGGAAAAGAATAGGGACTTGCATATGGTTTTTATTGACTTAGAGAAAGCATATGATAGAGTATTTAGGGAAGTTCTTTGATGGGTCTTAGAGAAGAAAGGGGCTTTTAGTAGATATACTAAGATCATTAATGATATGTATGATAGAGCAGTGACTAGCATTAGGATTGTAGGAGAAAAATTTAGAAATTTTCCAATCATAATAGGTGCACATCATGGTTCTACTTTAAGTTATTATCTTTTTTACTTTAGGAATTGATGAACTTACTGGAAATATCCAAAATGAGATCCCTTGATATATGTTGTTTGCAGATGAGATCGTGTTGATTGATGATAGTAGGAGTGGGGTGGAATCTAAGCTAGAACATATTTAGAGAGCCACATTAGAGTCTAAAGGATTCAGGATAAGTAGAAATAAGACATAATATATGAAATGTAATTTCAATAATCAAAGGAGTAATGATGGAGAGAAGATTGAACTTGATAATCAAAAGATTAATAGCAGTAATAGATTTAGGTATCTTGGATCTATAATGCGAGCTGAAAGGAACATTGAAGAAGATGTATTACATAGAATTAAAACAAGCAGGATAAAATGGAGGAGTGCAGTAGTTGTGTTGTGTGATCGTAGAATACATTTAAAATGAAATAGAAAGTTTTATAAAACGGTTATAAGTCAGCTATGCTTTATAGTTCAAAATGTTGAACAACTAAGAAACAAGTACAAAAAGTAAAGTTATTGAAATGCCAATATTAAGGTGGATGAATGATTTAACATTAAAATATAAAGTAAGAAATGAGCATATATGCAATAATTTAGGCATAACATCGATTGAAAACAAGATAAAGGAGGGGCATTTTAGATGGTTTGAGCATTTCAAAATAGGCTTAAGAGAGCATATGTGAGGAGGAATGAGTTATTTTTGTTTCTGACATAAAATAGGGTAATGATAGGCCTAAAATAATTTAGAATAAGGTAGTGAGAAAGGATTTTATAACTCTTAATTTAATAGAAGAAAACACTCTCGATTGGATGAATTGGCATAAAAGGATTCATGTGACTGACTTACCTAATGGGACTTAAGGTTTGTTGTTGTTGGTGGTATAATTATAATTATTGAACTTAAATATGGCAATAAAAATCAATTTGGCTTAATTTTATTGTAATTTTAATTTAAATAATGATTATTTATTTAAATAATATTTTTAATTAAAATAATAATATATTTGTTTATTTACAACCCTAATTATAACCTCAAGGATGTAGCAATAATGTTACTAAAATGGGCTAGAGTTGTGACCTCCACATATGTAACATAGCCTCAATTCTCCATTTCTCACTAATTCAAAAGCATGGATAAGCAAGGAAAATCCCATCCATTTTGTAGGGTTAATTTAATCTATTATGTAGGGTAGTCTCAATTTAAAATTTTGAATTAGCCTTTCACAATATTATTTGAGAGTGTAAAAAATATCTAAATTGACTAAATGTCACAACTAGACATTGTAGTTTGTCAATACGTTGCATGATTAAAAATATATTAACTAGTTTGTACACTAGGCGACAAAATGCTTGCAAATTGATCATCTAATCATGCAAATATATATGATGAGATCATAGAAATCATTCATTTTGTTTTTTCGTATTTTTTTCCTTCACTCAGTAGCATGCTTTTCGACCTATTGCATATTATCATTGACTTTATCATTTAATCTATATTTTTATCGAAATATCTTAAGAAATGATAATAGATCTCTCTCTAGTGCAACATGAGTTGGAGTGTGGTATAGATCTAGTTTAGCACCTAGTTTCCGTGAGCACAAGGTATGAGCAAAAAGTAGATGGTTTAATTATTCAATTATTCATAAGCTACTTAATACCTACAAATACCTAACATGAGTTACTAAGCATTAGGATTAGAGGGGAAAAATGTCAATGGAAGGGAGGACAATTTTTTCATTAGTTCTATAATAGGCTCGTTAGTTTTGGGTTGCACATGCCAAATATGTAAATCTAAAGTCTCGAGTTCTAATCATTGAATGTCCTCTAGTGGATATAAACAGAAAAAAAAAAATTTTAAAAAACACAATGAAAGTCAAAAAAAAAAAAATCTAATTATTGAACATAAGAAAATTGAATTAATAACTTGAAAATAATTTTGTATATTTTACTTTTAAAAAAAAAAAAACATGTATCTATAACTATTTTTTTCTTTTTTTAAAATTATTTCTATAAAAAATTTGAGCATGGTGACTATAATAGTCAGATGTTAACACTTAAAATTCATAAAAAAATTTGGTAGAAAAGGCAGCGCCAATTCTGAAAAAGGTTTCAGTAAATAATCATTGGAATTGGACTTCGAAGGATACTAAAGTAGTAAAGGCCTTAAAGAAAGAAGCCGAGAATTTGCAAAAATTAGAATACCCAGACGGCACAGAATTAGATATAATTCTAGAAACCGATGCTTCAGATATAGCATGGGGATGTGTTTTAAAAATCAGGAAAATTGATAAAACAGAACACCTCAGTAGATATTGGAGTGGGTGTTTTAATGGAGCAGAGCTGAATTACCCAGTTCATGAGAATGAGCTATTGGCAGTTCTTAAAGGTATGGCCAATGAACTTTTCTTGGGTAAACCATTCATCATTAGAACAGATAGTTCCTATGTAAAGCACTTCATGGGAATTAAGTTAAAATGATGCATTCAAACAAGATTGGTTAGATGGAGAAACGAATTGCAATATTATTCTTTTAATATAGAACATACTAAGGGAAAGGATAATATTATTGCTGATACTCTAACCAGATATTTGAACTCTTGTAGATCTAATGGCAAGCAGTAGCAGTCATTCCAAATGACCAATTTGTCAAGAAATACATAAGGTGGCAGATTGCCAAGTTACCAGATTTGTTGACAAACAAAGGAAAACAACTTTCAACTCTAGAAAGGGAGAAGGAAGTAGTAAAGAAAAGGAAGAAGTGTTTCTCAGAAAAGAGAACGACCAGTTCCAGTCCTGGAATAGAACCAAATAAATAAGGGAAGTTCGTCTAGAAAGGATGACAGGCCTAGTGACAAAATTCATATTCAGTGTCTTGTCTACAATTAGTATGGACATTACAGCACCCAGTGTGTCCAGAACCCTAGATCCAGGAAGGCAAAAGGAGAAGGTAGGCAGAGAAATGACTTAGTTGCAATCAACAGAAATGTTTCTGAATCCAGGAATGATAGAGAAACAATCGAAGTTCATTTTGTTATTGAAGATTTTCTAGGAAGGACTCCAAAAATCACGAAGGAAAAGAGAGATTTTCTAGAAGGGTTAATCAATAATCTAGCAACCACAGCAAATATATATTTTTCAGTTAATTTAAGCGAAATGGTAGAAATATTGGAAGAATTTGAGTCCATGATTTCAAAAAACTTCAGGATCGTTAACAGGGAGAGTACATCCGAACTCACTCATCAGCAGATTAAACTCAAATTTGAAATGGATATTCAGCTGAAGAAATACAACTTTACTACCAGAGCGATAGTAAGTATTTCATAGTATCCAAAGTTGAAGCAGTTTTGGATGAGAAGTGGTACGTGTATCCCAAAATTACACATACCCAAAAATTTAAACCCTAAACTTCTAATTGTAGTACAGAAGGCCTTGAGAACAGGAGAATTCCAGTTTTTTGGATTCAGTAAGATAGTACAAGCTTTTGATTTCCTGCTAGCAATGGTGAAACATGTGCTAAACTTCACTAATCCAAGACGGCTATGGTGGACTAACTACATTGAACCAATTGAATTGAAATCAGGAAAAGTTTTGTTCTGAAATCTTTTTCCAAAAGATTGGAAAGATGGAACAGTCTCAGATTTTCATGAAGAAGAACCATACTGGGAGGATTTCCATAAGCATAGGAAATTTTATGATTTGGTTTAGAATTTATGGGGAATTTATCTTCTTGAAGCTAGAATAGTTTTAGATTGTATATTTTTCTCAGATTATGAAATTATGACTACAATTGAAGGAAAACATCTCCAGAAGTTCGAAGAAGCAAATTTAGTAGAATTTGCGATTAGAGCAAAGAAGATAATTAATCAAATTAAAAATTGGGAGCATCATCTTCCTTCAACCCAGGCCATGAAGAGTGATCTTCAGATCGTACTTGTAAAGTTAGCAAGAAAGCAGCACGATGAAGAAATCATTAGTGCTTTGAAAGATCTCTAAAGGAGGATGAGATCGAACGGTTCATATGATAGTCTAGGTGTCATCGTATCTCAAGCCAGACTGAGCGGATTACTCAGACAGGTCATATCCAGACATTTGTCCAGAATCATGTCATATCCTAGGCTACGCTAAAAGGACAATTCATCGATTGATATCTTTTGTTGTTTAGTCAAAATCTACTTTATTAAAGTTGTCGGTAATTTTTTTATTTCAAAAGGTGAGTCAGCAAGCATATGTTGCCCCCTTTTCTTTTCTTTGTTAAAGTAAGTGAGTCAACAAAGCATGTGTTGTCCCTTTCTTTATCCTTTTGCTTTTGTTGGCCTAACTGGGTTTTTCAATCTTTTTTGATGATAATAAAATGAATGATGCTTTAACATGTTGTGTTGAGTGATTTGATTTAGGTAAAAGGGCACTCACGGTTGATAAGCTGAAGTTCAAAGTCAATCTAATGGAAGCTACTCAGAATATTGAGGTCAGTGAAGAACAAATGAAGAGATTAAAGGTCAAACAATTCTTAAAGTCAAAAGTGAATTTCGAGAGACTGAAGGAGGCTGAAGAACTTAGTATTTTAGGAAAACCATGATTAGAAGGATTGTTGTAAGTACTTCAAAGCCACATACTATCTAGATACATGTGAAGCTCTTATGAATCAAAACAAACTAAGAAACACTTTTTTGAACGACCTTAAAATATGTCTTTGATTAAAAGGTCTCAAAGGAAGAAAGTTTTCAAAGTAAAAAAAGGAAAATACTGAGAGCTAGGCAACTGTCCTATATAGGCAGGCAACTGCCACAATTTAAAAGAAATAATTTAGGAGGCAGTAGGGTTCCGGGCTACTTCCTGAGCACTGACAGGCGCCTAGGTGGTCAAATCAAACGACTACCAACCTTCTAGGTTTTTTAAATTGTTCTTTGGAAAAATTTTGAATTTCAAAATTAATTCAATAATTTAATTAAATGAGGAAATTGTTCCTTGGAAAAATTTTGAATTTCAAAATTAATTCAATAATTTAATTAAATGAGGAAATTGCTCTTTAGAAAAATTTTGAATTTAAAAATTAATTCAATAATTTAATTAAATGAGGAAATTATTCTTTGGAATAATTTTGAATTTCAAAATTAATTCAATAATTTAATGCTATCTAATGAAATGAGGAAATTGTTCCTTGGAAAAATTTTGAATTTCAAAATTAATTCAATAATTTAACGCTACCTAATTAAATGAGGAAATTGTCTTTGGAAAATTTTGAATTTCAAAATTAATTCAATAATTTAATGCTACTTGAGAAAATTGTTTTTTGAAAAATTTTAAATTTCAAAATTAATTCAATAATTTAATGCTACCTAATTAAATGAGGAAATTGTTCTTTGGAAAAATCTATAAATACCTCCTTTGGGCAAAGAAAAAGAAAATATAGACAAGCAAGATAAGCCTAAGAGATCAAACAGTCAATACACTGAAATTCTTCCTGCACTAAAATTCTTCTTAAGCTCCTTTGCTCACGTCATTTTGCTAAAAAAAAAAAAAACTCTACATTTTTTGTGAATAGAAAATTCAAAAGCTTGGTTCCGAGTTGCACTTAATTCTTTTTAAAGAACCATTGGTGACTTCTAAAACTTTAGAGCTTCTCATGTTTTATTTACCTTTGGTGTTTTGAAGTACAATTTAGAACTCAATTTGTACAACCTGCTCTGAATTTTGAGAGTATTTTTTGTACGCAGATCTACTTCTATCTTCTTGTACTTTGAACAATTCAAAGGTTTGTTGGATCATTGGGACCAAGTACAGGTCAGTGCTTGGAGAGGTTTCTCTTCCTGAAAAAGAGGGTAAATTGTGTAAGGTTTTTGTTCCACCCGGAAGGAACAAGATATAGTAAATTCCTTGGGTGGTTGACCTAAGGCGAGGACGTAGGCTGGGTATAAGTCGAATCTCGTAAAAGTGGTGGTGTCATTCTCTTATTCTTACCCTCTTTTAATTTCAGCAACGATATACCCTCTGTGGATGTTTAATACTTTTAATTACAAAGCAAACACATATTAGAAATTAATAAAACCCAAAAACTAATTAGTTCTTGGGCTTGCGGAAAACGAAAGGGAGTACGTTGGTTAATCGATCTTTTGCAGAAACCGAAAAGAAGTACGTTGATTGATTAACATCCAAAAACTTATTAGCTGAAGGTTTAATTAAGTTCTGATATTGAAAAAGTGTTTGAATGTCGTTGTAATATTCAAATTCAAAAGACAACAACATGAGTTGTATATTCATATACAGGGACTCTAAAGATTCAAATTGATTTTTGTTGGGTTGTTGTTGTGCTTGAATAGTAAGTTAATTGATTGTATTAGTTGATTATGGATTAATTAGAAAATAGGAATTTATGTGGATTGCCTCATTAAAAAAAATACAAGTAATCCTTAAAAGATTGTGAAAAGGGACAAGAGTTCTAAAAAAGAATCAAAGAAATTTTAAATAACCCAATTCACCTCCCCCCCTACCCCCTCTTGGGACTACACCTTAGGTTTCAGGTTTTGCTTTATGTCAAGCATCTGCTTTTGAGAAATCAAGTTGTGCTTATCCATTAGCAATCGCTTGCCTATTTAAGGGAGCTCCGACCCTTGTGTTCAGGGAGGCAAAATTAAGAAACATTAATACAAGTCTATTCAGCTCGTGGATCTCTCTCTTTCTTTGAATCTTTCTTTCTATTCCAAACACTGTTGTGTGACGGTTGAAGTTCTATGGAAGCCCAAGGAAGCTCGGTGGAAGGAGCATTCATAGAGGTTCCGTTTAGACACCAAACATACTAGTGGGATACGAAAGATTACCTGTTGCAGCTTTGTGCAGGGTTGAGAGAAGGATTAGGAAAAGGTAATATTTTGTATTAATTAATTTTCCTTTCCCCCTTTATCACACTAGTCTCAGAATTAAGTCCAGTGGGGATTCGCGAGAAACTGGTATCAGAGCCTGTGTCCTAATATCAGTGTTTCTTAGGAGGAGAAATATGGTATTATGATCAACAGAAGAGACAGAGTGTGATACCCCATGGATGAAAAGACTTAAAAAAATTAAATGTTACTACCCATATCAACAAGGTGCACTTTTCTTTTTGGGAGCTTTCCCATAAGAACTCCATAGTTAAGCGTGCTTGCCTTGGAGCAATATTGGGATGAGTGACCTCCTAGGAAGTTTTCTCAAGAAGTGTGTAAGTGAGGACAAAACACACTGAAAAGGACACGTGTTGATCTGTAGGGCCAGTCATTAGTCCGATAAGGCCCGCCTCCCTGTTGTCTAGTCCAGGTGGAGGAGGAGAGATGCAGTACTCCCTAGCAGACCCAAGTTGGGGCGTTACAGTTTAGTATCAAAGCCTACGATACTAGGTTCTATAGACTCTAGAGTGTAGGAGTAATAATACCAGAGTATAGGATAAAGGGATTTGAGGTCTGGTTTTGTAGTCTAGATGCGGGACTTCCGTGGTGGTTTGTGTGATTTTTCTAGGGTGACAATTTTAGAAAAGTCATGGTAAACTGTCGTCAGGTTGGGTATCTAGGTTGCAGGATTGAACCTTGAATTAAGATCAAGAAAGATGAATTAATTAGGAAAATGTACTATATGAGTTGAGTGAAACGTATAGTGAAGGGGTTCTGAGTTAAGTTGTTTGTTTTCAGGATGGACCTTGGTGGCAATAGTGCCCACACTAGTGGAAGTGAGGGCGCTGGACCCTCAAGCACTACAAGTAGTGATTCAGATGTCGTCTTACGCAGCGTGGCACAACAGGTTATGGCAGAAATTGCCAAGAGTTCGAACGAACAGGGTGCTCTATTGGTAGGCCACGGTAGCTCGATCGAGAAGTTTATTAAGATGAGTCCTCCAGCTTTCTCAGAAGGGATAGATCCTGGAGTTGCGAAAAATTGGGTACAGGAGATCGAGAAGATATTTGCAGTGCTGCAGTATTCTGAGGAACAGAGGGTACTATTTGCCACATATAAACTGACTGGAGAGGCCGAGAGATTGTGGTCGGCGGTGAGGTTATTAGAGCAGCAGAGGACGATACCTGTGGAGATGATGTGGGAGTGGTTTAAAGAAATATTCTTCAATAGGTATTTTCCAGCCTCGTCCAGAGAGGCTAAGAATAAGGAGTTCCTGAATCTAAAGCAGGGACAGCTGTCAATGCAGCAGTACGCGGTGAAGTTCATTGAGCTATCTCGCTTCGCCCCGTACATCATTCTAGATGAGGTGAAGAAGGTACAACAGTTTGAAAGAGGCCTGAGGAGATAAATATACAAGCAGGTATTGATACTGAAGTTGCAGGACTTCGCCGAGCTAGTTGACTGAGCCATTATAGCAGAGATTGGGGAGCGGTTAGAGGATGAGGAGAAGAGGCAAAAGAAAAGGTCCACGCCTTCTAGTTCCCAGCAGGGGGTCGAACATGGTTCGTGGAACAGGCGTGGCTACTACAACGACCGGAGGCAAGAGTACGAGAATCGCTATTTTCAGGGTGTACAGCCACCTCCAGTTTGCCCGACTTGTGGGAAAAGACACCTAGGGGAGTGCCGTGTGAGGCGAGGTGTTTGCTATTGATGTAGGGAGCCAGGGCATGTGATAAGGGATTTCCAGGCTCAGATTGGTGCTGCTCCTGCTCCTAGGCCTGGTCGAGGAGGCCACCAGGCGCCACGTGGAGACCAGCAGAGGAATATGGTCCCAGCCAGGGTTTTTACTTTGACGTCGGGTGATGCTGAGGCAGCCGACAACGTGGTGAAAGGTACGATTAATATGTTTTCATTTAAAGTTATTGCACTCTTTGATTCTAGTGCCACACACTCGTTTGTGTCCTTGGGGTTTGTTAAATTGTGTGGGGTCAAAACACAGTTACTAGATGTCGAGTTATTAGTGGCTACACCGACCGGGTCAGCAGTGAGATGTAGTAGGGAACTTCGTGGTTGTCCAGTTGATGTTCAGGGGAAGATTCTATCTGCTAATTTGGTGGTGCTGGATATGCATAGGTTTGATATCATCTTCGGCATGGATTGGCTAACAGCTAATTCCACTATTATAGACTATTGTGCAAGAGAAGTGATATTCAAACCTCTAGGGAAACCAGAATTCAGATTTATAGGGTCACGAGTGCAATCTTTACCTCAGATGGTCTCAGCTGTTCAGGCAAAGAGGCTGCTCCAGAATGGCTGTCTGGGATTTGTGGCTTTTGTATAAAGAATGTCAGAAAATGAATTGAAGCTTATCAATACGCCTGTGGTAAAAGAATTTATAGATGTGTTCCTAGATGAATTACCAAGTTTACCACCTGATCGTGAAGTAGATTTCCCTATTGATCTACTTCCAGGTACAACGCCAATCTCTAAAGCACCATACCGAATGGCGCCAGCAGAGTTAGCAGAACCGAAAGTTCAATTGCAGGATTTTCTTGATAAGGGCTTCATACGACCTAGTGTATCTCCGTGGGGAGCTCTAGTTTTATTTGTGAAGAAGAAGGACAGGACTATGAGGATGTGTATAGACTATAGGGAGATTAATAAAGTGACAATCAAGAAGTATCCTCTACCCGTATTGACAATTTGTTTGACTAGCTCCAGGGTACACTGGTGTATTCGAAGATTGACTTCAGATCCGGCTACCATCAGATAAAAGTGAAAGCAGAAGACGTCTCGAAGACGGCCTTTAGGACCAGGTACGAGCATTACAAGTTTCTTGTTATATCATTTGGTTTGATGAATGCTCATGCGGTATTTATGGACTTGATGAACAGAGTCTTCCACTAATACCTAGACCAGTTTGTTGTTGCTTTTATTGATGATGTACTGGTCTATTCTAGGAGCTATGAGAAGCATGAGATGCACTTGAGGCAGGTTTTGCAGACACTTCGGGAAAAGAAGTTGTATGCCAAGTTCAGTAAATGTGAATTATGGCTAGAGAAAGTTGTGTTCTTGGGGCATGTCATCTCAGGAGACGAAATTTCTGTAGATCCTAGTAAGATTGAGGTGGTAGTGAATTGGGCTTAACCGAGAAACGTACAAGAGATTAGGAGTTTCTTGAGGTTAGCTGGATATTACCATCGTTTTGTCGAGGGATTCTCAACTTTATCAGGGCCTTTGACACGAATGACTAGGAAGAATACCAGATTTGAATGGGATGACAGCTGTGAGCAGAGTTTCTAGGAACTGAAGCAGAGGCTAGTCACAGCGCCAGTACTGATCATCGCTTTTATGGGTGAGGGGTATACTATCTATAGTGATGCGTCCTTGAAAGGACTTGGCTGTGTATTGATGCAGCATGGCAGGGTGGTGGCATATGCGTCCAAACAATTGAAAGAATACAAAAGAAAACTACCTTACCCATGATCTTGAATTGGCTGCAGTGGTACACGCATTGAAAATTTTAAGGCATTACCTGTATGACAAGCAGTGTGAGATTTTCTTCGACCACAAGAGCTTAAAGTATTTCTTCACCTAGAAGGAATTGAATATGAGGCAGAGAAGGTGGTTAGAGTTGATTAAGGATTTTGATTGTACTATCACTTACCACCCAGGGAAAGCAAATGTGGTAGCTTATGCATTGAGCAAGAAGTCCAGGGAATCGATGTTGGCGACTATGGAGATCGAGTATTAGATTACAATGAATCTGGAGAGATTTGGCATTGAATTAGTTGAGAGTGGTTCTAAGACTCACATTTATAGTTTAGTGGTGCAGCCTAATCTGCAAGAGAGAATTAAAGCTGCCCAGAGAGAAGACCCAGAATTAGTAGAGGTGATGGACAGAGTGCAGGGTGGTTAGGGGGAGGAATTCAGCATTGCAGATGAAGAAGCTCTACGGTTCCGTACTAGATTATGTGTTCCTACCGATATTGATATTAGGAAGACTATTTTAGAGGAGGCTCATAGATCCTTATATACGGTTCATTCCGGCAATACGAAAATGTATAAGAATCCTTGTATATGGTTCATCCCAGTGCTTGACGTGCCAGCAAGTAAAAGCTGAGCACCAGAGGCCAACTGGTCAGTTGCAGTCGTTATTTATCCCAGAGTGGAAGTAGGATTATATTTCCATGGACTTCGTTTTAGGGCTACCATCAACATCCTATGGCCAGAATGCGATTTAGATGATAGTAGACTGGTTGACTAAGTCCGCCTATTTTCTTCCTATCAAGATCAGTTATTCCCTCAGCCGTTTAGCGGAGATTTATATTTAGGAGATAGTTCGTTCTCATGGTGTTCCAGTATCCATAGTGTCAGATCGAGACCCACGATTCATGTCACAATTTTGGAGGAGCTTATAGGAGGCTCTGGGGTCTCAGTTATCGTTTATCACGGCATTCCATCCTCAGTCAGACGGGCAGACTGAGAGGACAATGCAGGTACTAGAAGATATTCTCTCTGCATGTATATTAGATTTTGGGGGTAGTTGGACTCAGTTCATGCTGCTAGTAGAGTTCGCATATAATAACAGTTACTAGTCTAGTATTGGCATGGCACCATTTGAAGCACCGTACGGTAGGAGATGTCGATCTCCTTTGTATTGGGATAAGATGGGTGAGCAGCGAGTTGTGGGGCCAAAGCTGGTACAGCAGGCATATGATAAAGTTCGATTTATCAGGGATAGAATCAGTGCAGTTCAGAGCCGAAAAAAGAGTTATGCCAACAATCGCCGCAGGAATTTGAAGTTGATGTAGGTAACCATGTATTTTTTAAGATAACTCCATTAAAAAGAGTTATAAGGTTTGGTAGGAAGGGTAAACTTAGCCCTAGGTTTATCAGTCCATTTGAGATTTTAAAGAAAGTGGGGCCGATGGCCTACAGGCTAGCTTTGCCACCTACACTATCCAGGATACATGACGTATTTCACGTATCTATGTTGAGGAAATACGTCCCAGACCCTTCTCATATTATCAGCTATGGTGAGTTAGAGCTCAATGATTTGCTAGTATATGAGGAGGTACCAGTGCAGATTCTGGACCGAAGGGAATAGGAACTACGTAATAAGAAAATTCCTCTAGTAAAGGTTCTATGGAGGAATCATGCAGTAGAAGAGGCTTCTTGGGAACTCGAGCGACAAATTAGACAAAAGTATCCACAATTGTTCCAAGAAGTCCATACGTAAGTAAGAAATGTGAGTAAATATGTGATGTTTCTTTTGTAGGTACATGTAAGGTTTTAGGTTGTAAGTGATATTTTAGTTTTGGGGGAAATTTTCTTTTGGTATATGTAATCTCCCAAAACTTGAAATGTAACCATGGTATTCCTCCGCCATAAGTGAGGGTAAGTAATAAAAGAAGTAGACCATTTTGCCTACTAAGGGATGATAAATTACGTGAATAGTAAATTTCAAGGATGAAATTTTATAAGGAGGGGAGAATGTGACAACCCGAATAAAATGATATTTAAAATAATAAAGAGAAAGGAGAATTATTAGAGGCTTCGTCAACGAACACAGGGGATTCATCGACGATGACATACGAGGGCCTCATCGACGAAGCTGAATTTCGTCGATGAGGAAATACTGAGAGAGGTTTTGGAACAATCTAAATTTCATCGACGAGGAGTGTATTTCGTCAAAAAAATTATTAAAGGGCTCATCGATGAGATGACGTGGCTCGTCGACGAATCCAGTCCTATAAATACTAAAAATTCGGATTTTAACTTCACAATTAAGCAAACACTCATCCTCTCTCTCTCTCTCCCTTCGGCTCCCTCTCCTTCTTTCTTCGATTTCGAACCAAATTTACGTCAGTTTGACAATCTAAAGCCACCACGATGCTCCTGGGGAAGTTCTCTCCAAATCTGCCGGAGCGGATCATTGGTGAAAGTAAGTCAGGAATCATCCCTAAGTTGAGGTAAGGCTTTTTAAGCCAAATTTGGTCTTGCGGTAGTTATAGGAAATGATGTACACACAAAAATACTGAAGTTTAATACTTGAAGTTTTCATTTTTAGGGTATTGATCAGGAAATCTTAGGGGTGTTAGACCAGGATATTTTATGGGCGTTCTCAGTAGTCAGGTAAGGGAATAAACTAAAGCAGTTACTTTTCACGCAAATTACTATTATTTATGAGCAAATTGATTTTCTGAAAAATATATACGATATTTGAATATTATGGAATAAATGCATACTTGGGAAAATACTATTGTATATAGGAATTACGATTTTAAATGGAACGTATGATTTAATTCAGCATTGTGTGGCATGAGTATTATTTTTCATGAAACGTATTATGTTACGGCAATTTTACGAATAAGCATGTTTTCAGGAATTACGTAATAATGTAGTATATGATGATGATTTTGAAATACATGATAATTGGTTTATTTTCAGAATGATATGTATGAAATGTTCGGCACGAGGCTGTAATTATGACATATTCGGCGCGAGGCCGTAATTATGAAATGTTCAGCACGAGGCCATATTTACGAAACTTTAGGCAAGAGGCCGTATTTATGAAATGTTCGGCACGAGATCATATTTACGAAATTACAAAAGATGCTATAATATCATCTATTATATGTTATCAGAACTCGAATGTTAGTTTAGTTCAGTTTCAGGAGCTCGGTACTGTAGCTATATATATAGATCAGATATCTATGTTCAAAGTTATGCTAACCACCCCACGAAGGGGTGGGAGATGGATAGTCGATGTGGCTTTCAGTATAGAGTTGTAGACGACTTGGAAGTTCGGACCAGGGTGTGGTGGGCCCATCGTACTTACAAACATTCTTAACTCGGCAGTGGTCGACCAGCCATTGTCGGGTCCCGCCTTCGGTCTGCACAACCCATCATGGGGGGTAATACATGACATCAGCTAGCTATTCATCCTCGGTATGCTTTCAGTATTATCATATATAACATACGATTTATGAATGATATAAGTTACTAGAAAAATATGAAAGTATATGATGATTTAGTATGTTATGACGAATATTTACAGATATATGAAATGTATTGTATATGTATAACAGCATTGTATATTCATGTTGCCACACAGTATTATTTAGTTTATTTTCCCTTACTGAGAAGTGTCTCACCCCCGAACGTAATTAATTTTTTAGGAGACCCTGAGAGACCGGCGGGTCGTGGCCGCCGTTGAGTTTATCGAGTTACCCCACTAGGAGGGTAAGATTTTGATCTAGGATTAGGAGATTTTTTTTGTTGTATGATCCTAGGGTTATTTTGATAATTTGGAGGTTGTATATAAATACAGTATTTTGATGATGTAGTAATCTCTGGTATTATGTAATTAATGGTTTGATGGATGTAATTTATTTTTACCGCTACTTAGGTTTCCGCTGTTCAAGTCAGACTGTCCCCGCTACCCACGGGTTCGGGTTGATGTTATTACTATTTATGGTTATTATGTGATAAGTATAAGCAGGGCGTTACACAGAGAACAAGGGTCACTTTTTTTATCAGAAGGCTTCAATAAAATCAAATATAAGATTTTATGAGAATTTAATAGAAGAAGTTTGAAGAGAGAAATACTTCAAACTAGTTTCTTCTAAATCCAATTTTGAATCAGATCCTATTGTGATAGATCTAAAAAGAGTTAAGAAATGTCTAGAATCACAACTAATAAAGATTGAAAGACTGATTAGTCTTTATCAATTTAGAATTAGGCAGTGTGAGTGGTAGTTAGAATAACTCCATGGAACTCTAGGATTGGAATCAGACGGCTAAAATCTCATTAATCTTCAAAAATGAAGGATAGTCAGTCCATCACAAAAAGAATTAGAGAAATAATGAAAATTTATGAGGACAAAATACAATCTCTCAGTAAGGGAGAAGACCCTCAATTGTCTCAAGTCAGGAGTAGCATATCAAGAAGATATACTGTTAAAGACTATGAAGATGCACAGGAACAGGAGGTTCAAAGTGCTCTCAGAGACATTGATGAAACAAAAGTTTTGTCAGATATAACAGAAGATATCCAGAATGCTCAGGATGATTTGAAGAAATTACTACATTGTGAAAAATGGATAGAGAATGAAGTCTCAGAGATTCAGAAGAATATCAATAAAAGGTTTAATGAGGTAGAAAACCTCAAGGCTAAGAAACTAGCCAGTATCGAAAAAATTATTGCATGAACCAGTAAGGGTTCAGCAAGAGGTGGATCTACAAGAGCAGGACCATCAAGTTATTGGGAAACAATGCAAGTAAGTTTTCCAAAAGTTTCATCTTGGGATGCAAAGCCAGTATGGCAGCCCCTAAGAATGGAACCTCAACCATTTGAGTGAAAGAAGTTATCTTTCAAGGAAATGCTCCAAACCACGGAAAAACAGTAGGAGCCTGTTTTAAATTACCCAGGAAGAACTCATGAGGAATTCAAGCCAAGGAGAAGTGTTCCAGAGGGAGTACCCCAAAACGGAACAATCCTTAGGCTCAATTTCGAAAAGGATCCTGCAGTTGCGATTGATGATTGGGCTATGGATATTAGATATCATATCCTTAGAAGAGGAATCGAATCTTGGTCAATGGAGCCAGCATATAAATTTGCAGTAGCCACACTAAGAGGAAATGCTGGAGATTTTTGGGAAATACTTCAAAGGAACTCAGATGTATAAACACTATCAAAACTCCAGATGAAGTAATTGCTATCATAGCAGATTTCCTCAAATAGGAGTTTGTAGGATATTCGCTAGTTGATAAAGGTGACGAGCTGGTTGAAAAAGCCAGAATGCCTCTCACAAAGATTCAGATCTGTGACATGTGTTACTTTGAAGAGTTTCTTTGTGAATTTATTTCAATATTAGTATTACAAGCTTGGTCCACAAGATCAAGCATACGCAAAAGAAGTCTTTATCAATAAATTACCCGAGAATTGGCCAAAACTGGTAAAACAAGATGTTAAGCAGAGACTGGAGAGAGATACAGAAGTATCAGATACTCTCGGAGTTAGAGATGAAACAGTAAGACAAATGATAAGACTTTACTGTATGCAGCGACACATGTTTCAGGATGTAAGAAACATGCCTTATACGAATCCAGAGTGTTGTCCCAAAATAAGTGGGGTAGCAAGGAGATATGA
Organism: Malania oleifera; assembly: GCF_029873635.1. NCBI lineage: Eukaryota > Viridiplantae > Streptophyta > Magnoliopsida > Santalales > Ximeniaceae > Malania > Malania oleifera. Next base: position 16,359,629 of record NC_080422.1, read on the forward strand.
CTATAACCAGAGATCAACTAGATACTCAGAACGAGTAGAAACTAGTTGTGCAAGTGGAATATGCCATAAGAAGAAAACATCCAAAGTCAAAGGAAAGACTGGGAAGAAATTTGGAAAAAGGAAGAGCTCTAAAAAAGGGCAGAAAAACCTAGAAAAGAGATATCTTAGACCTAGTAGGGTTAGAGAAGATGTCAAGGAATCGTTCAAGAAGAAATATGGACAATATCCTAAATGTCCGAAAGGAAAGACTCTGGAGAATTATGACTGTTATTGGTTTTGTGGCAAGAAGAGCCATAAGGCTAATAATTGTCCTGAAGTAGAGAAAAGGAAGGGTAGCCTAAAAAGTATCTTGATGGAGAATTCTTCAAAATTTCTTTATGAACCGATTTGGGGAGAAGAAATAGACTCAGATGATGACAGTATTTATTCTATTTTCTCAAAATACTCCGATTTGGAAGAAGAAGAGGAAGATTCAGAAGACGAATCTCCTTATAATCTGAAGCTAAGTCAGCTAAGACTAGCTATGATGAGAGTAGTAGATAAAGCACCAGAACTAGTTTCTCTAACAGAAGAAGAAGGAGATCTAGTGCAAACTGCAGAAACTAAAATTCCTTCAGAAAGTAGGGATTGTCAGGAATGGAGGATGCCTCGAGCCAGTTGGGTTGAAGCATACCAGACCTCATGGATACCTTACAAAGAGACTGTAAAGGTAATCGAGAAAGAGGTAATAGCAAAAGTATCCAGTACTGATGTAGGAACATTTATAGTTCCACTACTCACCACACAAGAAGTCCAGAGAGCAATGGATAAAAGAGTAAGAAATGTCCACTATGGAATTTTTCAGGAATGGAGGATGCCTCGAGTCAGTTGAGCTAAAGCATACCAGACCTTATGGATACCTTACAAAGAGACTGTAAAGGTAATCAAGAAAGAGGCAACAGTAGAAGTATCCAATACAGATGCAGGAACATTTATAGTTCCATTACTCACCACCCAAGAAGTCCAGAGAGCAATAGATAAAAGAGCAAGATATGTCCACTATGAAATTATCCAAGTAGGGATAGATCCATTGGTAAGGAAAGGGCAAGATCTTCCTATCCTTATTGCAGTTATAGATGGAAGTATCGGTAATTTTGGTAGGTCCTTACTAGGAGGAGCAAGGGCTAACTTACATAAGATGGTTGGATGCTATGAGATCTCTTTGGCTTACATCAGCGTGAGTTTCTTACCACTTGCTTCATTGCTTGTATTTCCAATGAAACCAAGGGAATTCTTTTTTATATATAAGTCAATGATATTAACTAAACGTTTGGATTTGGGCAATACTTTTTTTTACGATAATTGTTTTAAGGCATAGAACTGATAAAGAGTGCTTCTCATCCATACAAAATAGTTATTGGCACACATTGTGCATGTTTTATGATTTGAAATTTTTTATTTTTAAATTTTATAAAATAATTGTCCATTTTTGTTAGTAGAGAAAATGAATAGTTATAATACTTGAGAATTAAAAAAATCAGACTAAAAGTAATTGTAAAATGGATAACCTTCTTCCATTTGTAATGTTGAGTTGTGACTTTCATGCTTAGAGGATTATTCACTCGAAAATTGTTACAAATCGGAGGGCTTAGAGTGCTTTCCATGTGTGAAACTTCTCTATCTACTTAAACTAAATTAAGTGAGGGTACGTTGAGGTGACCCCCCCTCCCCAGCACGGTATAGTACAGTACATATGAGTCAAGTCACAATATAATTTATTATAATATAAGGATAGCATAGGGTTTTCGTATGGAGCTATATATAAATATTGTAATCAAGGTTGAAACTCCAAGACATTTTTTGTTTAATTATGAAAATTGCATAGGGGCTTCATGGACGTAGGTATATTGTCGAAACACACAAATTTGTGTTCTTCTTTTCTTTATTAATTTTCTTTATTTTTCCATATTTACTATGCTTGCGCACGTGCAAATAACTCTTGAAAGTAATTTCTTAACAAGTAATATATGCAAGATAAATATAATAAAGCATCATGAGCTATATATATATATATATATATCGTTACACGTAGTTCCCTTAAATTTTCAAAAGTGATATATAGGAGGTGTTTGATGGAATTAAATATCAAGTGCTGAATATTAAATGTAATTTTGAACTTGTGAATTTTTTATCTAACATTTCACCAAAATTATCTTAATTTTAAAAAAAATAGTACTCATATAGTCATTTATTTTATTTATTAATATCTTAGCAAAAAAATTAAAATTCTAAAAACAATACATCTATTTCATTTTCTTTTGAAAAAATACAATTTAAAATTTAAAAAACAACATCAATATAAATATAATCGATCATATTTTTTATGTATCGCTTTTTTCCTCTTCAAATTTTCAGCAAATCTAGTTATATAACTTGTAATTATAAAATATTATTTATCTAAAAGTTCAAAAGTAAAAATAAAAATTATAAAATATTATTTTTAATAGAAATGAGTGATTTGATGGTTACCCAACCCAAACCTGTCTAAACCGATAGGTTGGGTTTGGATTAACTCATTTATAAACGAGTCAACTCTCAAACCCAAATTCAGTCTAAAAGGGTGGATAGTGTGTTCGCTACAAATCTCGCACCCTTTGAACTTTGTAGAGAGACAAAAAATGCAAGAAAAATAAAGGAAAATACAAACTACAAAATTATACAATAGAATGTATATTAAAATTTTTTAGGTACGACCTTTGGTTTATCTTCTGATTAATCCTCCTTTAGAGTTCCGTCAAGGGCCGCAATAGCTTGATCTCTGGTGGAACAAATCTTGTCCAAGTCTTCACTTTGGCGGTAGAGACAATCTTGTAGGTGAAGCTTTGATCATGAAGTTGGACATATTTTTATGGATTTCAGAGCTTGACCTTTAGATCTCGTGATATAGACAAGTTCGGTATAAGGGCTTTATTTGAAAATAAAGTTTGAAATTTTTGGGGCGAGTTTGGTAGTTTGGGCTCCTAAAGTCGAGATGATTGATTTCTTCCCTCCACCGATGTCTAGCTGGGGTGAGAAGATGTTTAGCTTGGGGTAAAATTTTAGAGGAAGATTTGATTTAGGGAGAACAGTTTGGTATGATTTGGGAATTTATGGATAGATTTGGGAGTATTTAGTGTTTTGGACAGAAATATTTTGTGGAATTTGAAGTTTGGGGGTTAAAGTGAAAAAAAATAGCTAGACTTTTGGAAGGCTAATGTGTAGAGTTTGGGAATTTTGGAGGACGTATTTGCAAAGTCAATGCAAACTTCTCCTCCTCTCCTTTGGTTTTGAACATTGGGGAGACAACACTTTGCTTTTCTTTTGCAGAGTGGGAGAGTGGATTTTTTTTTTTTTACTTTGCCTTTTTTTTAGCAAAGTTAGTGGGTTTTGTCAGAGAAGTGGGTGGAGTGTGACAGAGAGATGATGGAGAGAGAGAGAGAGAGAGAGAGAGAGAGAGAGAGAGAGAGAGAGAGAGAGAGAGAGAGGAAAGAGAGAGAGAGACTTCTCTCTTTATTTTTATTTTTATTTTTACTCTGGCTTAGGTAATCCGGAGCAGCAAGAGGAGATGGAAATGGGGGTGCAATGGCAGAGAGAGCTGGGTTTGAGGAGGATGGATAGCAGAGGAAGAGCTGAGGCCGGGGATTAGAAAAATTGGAAGAACTAAGGCCGGTAATTAGAAGAGGAATATCTATTTTCTCTTCTTCTTTTTCCCTTCTTCCGACAAGAATTTTTTTTTCTTCTTGCCTTTTGCTTTTTCTTCCCTCTCTTTTTCTCTATTTTCTTTCATTTTTTTAATTTCAAAATTTTAGTGTTTATAAATGCCCCCACTTCAAGTCTCGGTGTGGCGCGTAACTTGTGACGCGATATAAATCGAGTATTGAAGTTCTGCAGATTTGTTGACCCCCGTGGACAATCCTGACTGGTTAAAGACAAAACACATGGTAAATTTCTTTGCCCACAAAGTCTTGAGAGGGGTTGGTGCTCGAGATGCCACGATATGGATTTTCTGGGGATTCTAGGACCTCACGACCTATCCCACTGTGGAAGATCCCTTTGATGTGGAGGGCCCTTCTGGATCTTCCCACAGTTTTTTGGGAATGGCACCTTCATGCATTGGCTAGTACTCCTTTAGCTTTACGAGGAGCTCATTTGCATTAGTACTTTGGACAATTACGCTCCTTTGGGATGGTTTAATGAAACTATCCTTGATGGGTTTTTCGATGAGCATGAAGAAGTCATCGAAGTAGCCATTGATATTTAACAAGCCTATAGGCTTGTCATGAATGCCTAACGGTGCCCAGCTAATAGCCCCCAATAGCCCACCCATGGCTTCATATCCCCCATAAAGGGCAATGAAACAATCAGCATGATGGGCCATTTTCGCTTTCCTTTGATGTAGGTCAGGCACGGTCCTTCGTTCTCTGATTGTCTCCTCCCCTCATAGTGCTTCGAGTGTAAATCCAAGCACATGGCCACCACAGTCATTGACCACCCGAGCGACCAAACCAAGGATTCTGGTAGTTTCTCCTCCATAGACGAGGTCTAGCCCCTGTGAGGCTAGTTCCCTTCCTAGTTCAATGGCGGCATTTCCATAGCTGCCTCTTCGGCCCATGGTTCTCTCGTTGAAGACATAAATGCTTCTGAACTTTGGATCAGCAGGCTGTGAATAAGTGGCCATTTTTTTTTAGGTATGGATGATGTAGAAGCGGATCTATAATGTCTACAACCTGAGGGGAGCAAGCCATATAGTTAAGGAAAGGTTCCCCCTTGCGCAAATCAAAGCGATAGGTAGACATTGTCTGCTGCGAAAGTCAGGCTAATAATGCGTGCTACGAAAGTCGTCAAATGCACAGTATCCTCCTATTTTTTGGTCGACAGGGAGTGTCGTTGACGAGCAGTCATAGTTGACATTGCACCCCCTAACGTTTTGTGTAGGGATACAATTTTTGAGAATTATCAGACACATTCGCGTTTGGTAAGGTTGCCACCTCACAGCGGGAAAAGAATAGAGTCTTCTTATCTGGTCCCTCCCTTGGTGTGGGACCTATAATGCAAGTGGTATGAGGGCGACGAGAGAGATCAGGCTCAGTACTTGATGTAGCTGTGCATGGTTCAGTAGTGGCGAAAAACATGACAGTTCGCCCCTTCCTAGCCTTATGATTCCTGAACTAGTAGTAGACATTCCAAGGCTTGATGTCATCGAATTGCTGAAGTTGAGTAGAAATTTATGAGGATTCCACCCAGAAAAGAACCCGACCTTCATTATTATGGAACATCTCTTCCATGATCTATACATGGGCCTGCATCGAGCACCACTTGTCAACATACTCGAGCTTTGGATGTTGAGTAGGTTCCATTCTTCTACACTTCTACAGTGAAATGAGCCAAGTGATAGAACTTGTTCTAGGTGTGATGGGATCATGCATTGTTAAGAAGAATTCAAGACCTTTGTCTCTCCATCACTTGTGCTTTAAATGTGATTAATCCCCCTCTTTGGCCACCACTTGGGTTGGTGGCCTACTGGCAAGGAGTCTATCATGCCTCCAAGAGGTCACGGGTTCGAGTTTTTTGGCTCCCCCACTTTGCCCAAGTGGTCTCTTGCCCTGGATTTACTTCAGGGGTAAGTGAGGTACAGTCGATGAGTATCCACCTATGAGTCTGTCATTTTTTACTGCTACAATCATTTTATTATTATTATTATTATTATTATTATTATTATTATTATTATTATTATTATTATTATTATTATTATTATTATTTTACGTCTTATTAGAAAATTTTATATGGATCAAATTTGTCATGTCTTTTTCTAACATATGTGTGGGGGCCCGAGTCTAAGACTTAGGTCGACACCCGCATCGATCGGAGTGCTTGTAGCATCACTGCTACTTGCTCTAGATTCCGCCTAATGGTGATAGACTCTAGTAATGTCACTGGTATAGGCTAGGAAAAGTGGAAGAGTACCTCCTTCTCCACCGCAAGAAGAAGAGTCTCCTTCTATTCTTGGTGGCATGGGGTTGGGATGCTTAAAATGACTGAAGGTCATTCCACCTAGTAATGAGTTGATCCTTGGATGCCAATACGTTCGACCTACTGTATAATAGACCTGCTGGAAATGGTAGTGCAGGCCAGCATTGCCAAAAACCCCCATCGTGGTGACTATGGCGCGAACAGTATACACACTAGGACCTGTTGAAGTGATGAAGGTGGTAAGCTCAACAATCGGAGCATTGATGGTGAGAGTGGTGGCAAGAGGAGTAGTGGTCAAGGTAATGTTGTGAGCACTACTTGGTGTGGCAACTTTGGAAGTGGCGAGATCAATGACTAGTGAAGTAGTGGTAGCAGCAGTGAGATCAATGGTCAGTAGGTCTAGCGAGCGGTCCCCTTGACCGACTTCTTCTTATGATACCGTCGATTTTCAAACCAGAAGCGTACATCCTTTGGTTTGACAAGGCCATATCGTCGGTGCTCCCCTATGAGCAAGTAGACTAGCTTCAAGGAAGGAAGTTCCCCCTTGTTAGGGTGAAATTCTACCTCTAGGATCTCTAGTTATTCCCTTTTGGGCGCCCATTTAGGGGTTGATGAACTTGCGTTGCCCCTTGTAGTTTGTGTCATTGGGTGATTTGGCATCATCTTTGTGGTAAGAGATGAAAGTAGCCTTGGCCAAATGGAAGAAAGAAGGAGATGATCAGGTAGGATGGCTAGGAAGAATGAGTCTGAGTGGCTCACTTCTTTTACCATACCTGCCTCTTTTATAACAAAACCCTCCTTTTTTTTTGGGCCGTTCACAGTTTATACTCTTGTGGGCCAGGAGTGTGGTGGACATAACGTGAAGCCTTATGTGTAGTAGCGCTTTAGGAACTTGCCATTTATTGGGCCAATGCTAATGTCTTCGTGGTCGAGTAGCATATGAGAATTATTTGTGTAGGCTTTTTGCACCAAGTATGGACCATCCCATTTGGAAGTGAGCTTATCGCCAGGCCGGTGTTTCAAATTAGTAGGACTTCATACTACGAGGACTAAGTCTCCACATTGGAATGATCATGGACGGACCTTACGGTCAAAGGCCTTGGTGAGTCGAGCCTGGTAGCACTCTAGTTGCTATTGTGCTTGGAGCCTTTTTTCATCTAGAGCCTCCAGCTCTTCCAATCGTAAGCATGCATTTTCTTCTTCAGTGAGGCCTTCTTGGATTACTATGTGCAGCAGTGGTATTTGTTTCTCAAGGAGCACAACTTCAATGTTGTAAACAAGGGCGTAGGGCATTGATTGGGTAGGTGTATGATAAGTCATACGGTATGCCCATAATGCTTCGGGAACCCTATCATGCCAATCCCATTTTTTTCTTGGAGACCACTTCACATAGTAAGTTGCAAAGGGTCTTGTTGAACGCTTCGGCCAACCCATTAGCATGAGCGTTATACAAGGAAGACTTGTATTGTTTGAAGTTGAACTTCTCGAAGAGTCTATCCATCAAACTGTTGTAAAAATGTTTCTCATTGTCGTTAATGATGAACCGAGGAATACCATAATGGTAGATCAAGTGGGTCCTAATAAAGTTCACAACGTTCTCCTTCTTCACTTCTCTAAACGGGATCACTTCGGCCTATTTAGAAAAGTAATCTGCAGCAACCAGTATCAAGTGACCAAGGGAGAACTTTGGCAATGGTCTGACCAAGTCAAGGCCCCATGCTTCAAAGGGCTAAGATGCTATAGTGAGGTGTAAAGGTTCTAGTGGCTGATGTATATAATTTGCATGTAATTGACACGCTTGACAGGTCTTAGCATAATCCATGGAAACATACACCATCGTAGGCCAATAGTATCCTATCCTTTTGATTTTATGGTGAAGTTTTGGTCTGGATTGATGTGTGCCACACACACCAGTGTGAGCTTTTTCTAAAGCCTGCTTCACCTCGTCGCCACTTAAGCATCATAAGAAGAGTTCAACAAAGGATCTTCGATACAATGTATCCTTGTAGTATATGTATCGGGCAGTGTGTCGATGCAACTCTGTCTTGTGACAAAGATCTTCAGGAGGCTTTCCATGCTGCAGATAGTCAATGATGGGCTCTCACCAGTCCTCGATTTTGATGACATGAAAGAATATATCATTTGTTTCTTTTTCTTCTTCATCTTCGATCGGTGGCACGATCCATTTTCGGTATACACTAACAATTGTTGTCTCGCTATCTAATTTGGCTATTGACGTGGCCAGGTTGGCTAGTGCACCTGCTTGAAAATTCTCCTTCCATGGGATATGCTCCAAGACAATGCTCTCAAACTCTTCCAGTTGACATTGGGCATACTTGTGATATGGCACGAGATATTCCTTTTAGACGTCGTATCGTTTGGAGAGCTGGTTGATCATGAGTTGTGAGTTGTCGTATACTTCAAGCACGGGAATTTTCAAGTTAGTGGCCATTTGGAGGCCAATGATCAATGCTTAATATTCAGAGACATTGTTTGAGTATAGTTCACCGAGGATGAATACATACGGCAACACTTGGCGTTGAGGAGGAACAAATGCTACACCGGCACCAGCACTATCACGTTGTGCAGCTCCTCAAGGAACATTGCCCACGGCGGCAAGATGTCTATTTGGAATACCTCCTCATCTGGGACGTTATCTGTGAATTCCCAATTAGATGGGGCCATATGATCCGCCAGAAAGTTGGCAAGAGCTTGCCCCTTAACCGCCTTTTAAGACACATAGACGATGTCATAACTTTGCAGTATAACTGCCCACTTAACGAGTCTTCCGGATAGGACCGGTCTGGATAGTATATATTTTACCAAGTCAACTTTTGCAATGAGGTGGATCATATGGGATTGCATGAAATGCTTCAGCTTATCAATAGCGAAGAAGAGTGCCAGACATATTTTTCAATGGGCGAGTAACTTAGCTCTGGACCAGCGAGCGTCCTGCTTAGGTAGTAAAGTACTACCTCCTTTCCTGGCTTATTTTCTTGGGCAAGTAAAGTTCCTAAGGATCTTTCTTGTACAGCGATGTAAAGAATCAATGACTTTCCTTGGATGGGTGCACCTAAGATTGATGGATTTAAGAGGTAGTCTTTTATGTTTTAGAAAGCTTTAGTGCATGCCTTGTTCTACTCGAAGTCAACTCCTTTTTTCATCAATTGGTTAAAGGGTTGACATCATCCTACCAGATTGGAGATGAAGTGTCAGATGTACGCTAACCTTCCTTGAAGACTTCGCAACTCTCTCAAATTCTTGGGCTCTGACATTTTTTTCATGGCATCGATATTTGATTGGTCAACTTTGATGCCGCAATGGCGTACAATAAAGTCGAGAAACTTGCCAAATGTGACGTAGAATGTGCATTTAAGTAGATTCATCTTTAACTGGTACTTTCAAATCCTATCGAACACCAATTAAAGATCTTGCAGGTGCTCATTACACTTCTTTGTCTTCACGACGAGGTCATCGACGTAGTATTCCACCTTCTCATGGAGTAGGTCATCAAAGATATTTTTCATAGCACGCTGGTAAGTAGCACCAGCATTCTTTAGCTCAAAGGGCATCACTTTGTAACAATAAATCCCTTTTGGCATGCAGAAGGCTGTGAATTCTTCGTCCTCTAGGGCCATCCTTATTTGATTATAACCGGAGGACCTATCCATGAAAGACAATGCTTCGTGACCAGTAGTTGCATCCACTGTGATTTATGTTATGGGTAGGGGAAATAACCTTTTGGACATGCTTGGTTGAGATCCCTGAAGTTAACGCAAACTCGGAATTGTCCATTCTTCTTTCGGACAAGCACTATGTTTGCAATCCACGTCAAATATGTGACTTCTCGAATGAAACCTGCATTGATTAGGTTGTTTACTTTTTCTTCGAGTTTTGGGATAAGCTTGGGGAAGAATCGGCACTAGGGTTGCTTCATTGGTCGAGAGCCATTCTTTGTAGCCAAATGAAGCATCGCAACCCTTGGGTCAAGGCCAAGCATCTCCTTGTAACTTCATGCAAATACATCCTTGTATTGACTAAGTACATAATTGTACTCTTCTTCTTGTTTGAGTAAGGCACTTATGAAAGTAGATCAAGGATCCTCTAGAGTGCCGAGGTTGACTTCTTTAAGCTCTTCAATGGTGGCTCTAGCTCTAGAGGAGTGTCCTCAATTTCGTTGTTTAACAAATCGGGCTTAGTTACTAATTTTGATGTGGTATGACGTGTATGAGGACTCTTCCTCTCTTTCCTCATTGTTGTGACCACGCCTCTAAGCTTGGGTGTTGGTTTGTCCTTCATTTGTTGATGTTTATTTGATGTTGACTTCTGTGGTCATCCTATTCCTTCTCCAAAATGGAACTTTTTCACCAACTTCATGGTTATCTCCATGTTGGTTTGACAATGATGGTTTGCCTAACCTTTGGAAGACCAACATTTTCCTTGTGCCTAAAATTCATTTGAACACAGATTTCTGAGGTATAAGATTTGGTCCTCTGATGCGTTCAAACATTGTCCCTCAAGGCTTTGATGATTAGTGCTCTTTTGTCTCATTAAGCACTTGATTTTGTGCGAGATCAGGATCTCTAATGCGATCAAACACTGAACCGTGAGATGCTACTGCAGGGGAGTTTTCTTCTCCGTTGTCCACCCAAATCACGATGGCGCATATGTTCGTTGATTGCTTATTACTCTTTAATGTGATGCAAATAGGAGGCTTTTGTTGATAACCCAAACCAGGCCAAGTCTTGGGAGGTTGAGCGACAACATCTTCGGTGCATGTTGCCGATAGTGGGCTTACTAGCTTTGGATTCTTGAAATCATGTCTAGCCTTGGGTAAAATTTTGTAGGCATTAGGGTCAAACCGTTCATTGGTTCTCCTATTCGGGAGTGCACCATGTTCGATTGCCCCCTTTGTTGGCTGGACGAATCCCTTTAATGGTTTGGTGGTCACCACTGAATCTATCTTTGGCATTGGTAGGGAGAGTGCATCCCTCATAACACGAATGTCTTTGGGTTTTAGACTGCCACATCTTTCCTCTAGCTAGGGATCAATATAGCAAAAACAAGATTCCTCCTTGTTGTATGGCTCATATTTCTTTAAGCTACTTCCAATTGTCGAAACCTCTGATGCGATGACCTCGCAGTTGTCCATGTCTGTGTAGAATACTGCATTAGCTAGGTGGGCCTCAGCTTTAACGAATAGTTTCAAGTCAACATTGAATTTTTGGATGTCGTTCTTGTAGTACTTGAAACATCGATGTAGAATTGACAAAGAGATCCCATTTCCATGGATCCAGCGGTGGCCTAACAACATCTGGTATGTTGTTCGTGCATCAATCACATGGAATAGGGTGTTGGATGTGAGGTCGATGATGGTAAGGTCTAGGCGAACCATGCCAGTCACTCGTTGACCCTTTTGATTGAAGCCTTGAATCATCAATCGACTTTTGGATAGTTCATTGATGTTCATGCCAATCTCTTTCATGGTGGTTTTTAGGATTATGTTGACTGCGAATCCATCATCAATAAGGATGTGGCTAATCCTCTATTCTTTGGCATACCCTAAGACATACGAGGGTCGGTTATAGGGCTTTGACCCTAACAAAATATCTACGTTTGAAAATGCAATCATTGAGTAACACGCTACACAGACTTGTTATTCCTAATTGTTGTGCGCCATCGCATCATTCTAGGTTCAAAGCCTTACAAACTCATGAAGAGTCAAGATGACTTGATTTTGTACCATCCCTTGAGATTGCATTAAGGAATGCAATTGGGAGTTGGCGAAGAGATATTGGAGAGTTTTTGATACCACATCTTCCACTAGGTTGCTTTTTCCATGTTGTCAACACTTAGGCTCTTCCTCGATGACGTTTATGGACATCATATGGACCATGACACTTTGGGTCTATGTGAAGAAGTCTTCAGGAAATAAATCCATCAAGGTGATGGGAAAGGACCTTCCTTGAACCATTTCATCCTCATCCTTGGTTTTGATGTTTCGCACAACTATCATCTTGCGAGACTTATTTTTGGTTGAGGTGGATGAGATCTTCTTTTGTGTTGCTTCCTTCTTCGTGCTGATGGCCCTGCTAATATCCTCTTTGCTTGACATAGTCTTCTAGCCTTCACAACAATCCATCCCTCCTCAGGCTCCTTGTGGATGGCTGAGTCTTTTAGCGAGTCTTATTGATCAAGCCTGGCATTGGTGTTGGGCCTCAAAGGGTGGACTTGAGCAGGGTGCGGCAAGGCTTGACTTCTCTTACCCTTTTTACTTTTCCTTGATTTTTTGATGAATGTGGACCATCCATCGCGATTTCATCCTCCAATTCTAATGAAGATGTCCAGACGTCAAGGTCGTTAGTCATGAGTTCATACAGAGTCAGGATATTTAGGTTATCATCCCGGGGCTTATCCGGTTAAGCGTTGAATTCTTTGAAACCTTGGTATACTATGAATTGGGCACATATTGCCCCTTCAAGCAACTTGGGTCCTTCCTCTCTTATCTTGATGAGCTGCTTAGCTTGAGGAAGTGGTGTTTCATATGGCTCCCATTTCATCGTCGGGGTTCGTCACCTTTTTTTTGCTGTGTGGCAGTGTACCTTGGTGGCATTCCACATGTGTGAGACGTTTATAGGTTCCAAGGTTCCAAATTGAATAAACCATGGATCCTCCTTTGATGTAGTACTTTTTTGTGTAGGCCCAAATGGTTTGGTAGTGATGGTGACCTGATTTGCCTCGGCCACGTCACCTTTGTCCAAGACAATCTTGTCCTAATTTTTTAGCCTCATGATCAGTTCTTTCAACGCGAAGTATTTCTCCATTGGATGGCTAACTATAAGATGATATTTGCAGAATTTTGGGTCTTTGACCCTATGCTTTTCATCAGGACACTTGGGCTCCGAAGGCTCTATGAGTTTGGCCTTCAAGAGCTAGTCCAAAATACCTAACATGTCGAAGTCCGAGAATGGATAGTTCTGTTGACCTTATGGGTCATACCCTATTTTGATAATGACAAGTACTCTGGTATTTAATGTCTATCTAGTTTGTGTGCAGGTTTATATTAGCAAATCAATTGATGGCACACAAAGTAAAACCTGAAGACCCTGAAGATTATTTATTGTTGTAATTTATATTATTTGGGCCTGTAATAATTTATACCGGTCTGTAATAATCTCTGCATGTCATGCATGTAGGTAATTGTAAGCTCAAAATGACCGTAGAATGACCATAGGGACCGAATGACCGTGGGGACTATCTTAAAACGGCCTCGGTAAAAACCCTAGTATGAACCTAGGTCCCAACACTCACACACATATCATATAATATACAGGAGTGTTAAATATGTGCTTAAAATGAATATTATTAGGGATCTTGTGAGAGCTCGGGCGACCGAACCCCTGGAGTTCAAAACTCCTCAGGCGCCCGAACTATCGAGAAGTCAACAATTGATTTAGGCTCTCGGGCAACCAAACATATTTGTGCATACCTTCCCCGGGTGCCCGAACCCTTGAAAGGGAACTTTTCACCAACTCGGACGACTGAACCTTCACGTTTAAATCAGACCCCAGGCGACCCAACACACAAGTTTGGGCTACCGAACCTATGACGAGGCACCCGAAATTACAAAGTAATGCTTTTTACTTTACTTCAAGCCACCAAACCTATGACCAAGCACCCAAAATTATGAAGCAATGTTTCTGACTTTACTTCGGGCCACCGAACTTGAACTCAGGAAACCGAACTGTTTTAAAAGTCTTTTATATATGTGTCTGTTCGGGCGACTGAACCAAGGTTCAACCACCCTAACCTCGCTGGGTTGAAATTAATTTAACTGAGGTAAAATTGAGTTAAGTTGGGTTAGTTGGTCTTTGCATTCCAAGCTCAACGCGCGCCATCTATTGATGTACTAGACAACTGGTTCCCTTTTTCTTTGCTTCGTATTGGTAACCTCCATCATGCTCACAATGCGTCGGGTGCTGAAGAATCTATTATGGAACTCTCTCTCAAGTTGTTCCCAACTGTCAATGGATTCGGGTTCAAGATTGAAAAACCACTCGAATGCATTGTCCTTTAGAGATCTAACGAATTTTTTCACCAACAGATGATTGTATGTCCCCGCGTTGTTGCAAGTTTCGACGAAATGGGCTATGTGCTGCTGTGGATTACCTCTTCCATAAAATTGATGGAATTTGTGTTGTTGATAGCCCAATGGCATCCTTATCCACGTCATCCTTTTCGAATAAGGCTTTACATAGGTTTTAGAGTCTTAGTTGAGCCCACCTTGTTGTAGTTTTATAGTGTTAGCTATCATATCCTGCAGTTGTTTGACTGATAGCGATGCGACGGAGGTAGATGGCACGGCATACGCTGGTTCATCTTAAGGCTTTTCTGCCGTAGAAGTGTTCGCTAGCATGGCATGTGGAGCAAAACCGAGAGGATACAGTTACTCTTTGTCGGATTCAGGATCAATTTGAGTTTTCCCTTTTAAGAAAGTGATCTATTGATCCTTGTATTCGAGGGCTTTAGCTAGCATCACTAGCTTGTTCTCCAACTCAACAATCATTTCATCTGTGTTTGCCGCATTTGTGGTCATTACTGTGATGTTAGCGTCGACAGATGATCCTGTGTGGAAGATTAGGGTGGATGGTTACGTTGCACCATCCTTGCTTAACCTAGTGGAGTGGTCTAGTGTAACGCCCCAGATAATAATATGCATGAAAGTGTAAAAAATAATTTAATTAATTAATTAAAATTAAAATTAAAAAAAATTGAATTGATTAATTAATTTATTAAAATAATATATATAATGATTAGAATATATATATATATATATATATATAAGATTATATAATATAATAAAGTAAAGGTTATAATATTATATATATTACTTTAAGGAAGCTTGTCATTGAAGCTTTCCTACACATTTCAAAATGTGTTGTGCATCATCTCTCAGCATCTCTCTCCTGATCTCGGTCTCATCTCTCCCTCGTCTCTCTCTCCCACTCTCTTCAATTTCTCGACAAATTTTCTCCCGATTGAAAATCAGAAAATATCGTTGGACTCCATTCTCCGCCACTGACATTTCTACTAGAGAGGATTTGTCATAGGAGCGGTGTAAGTACCATTCCTGGGGTAAGGTAATCTTTCCCTATTTTCTTAATTTCTCCTTAAATCTTCAGTCAAATCGTCGATCGAGCACCACCACGAGGTCTTAGTTGCGATCGTCGTCATTTTGGCTGGAGTAAATATTCAATTTGGGTTTCCTAAGCACCATTCCAAAGCAAGAGTAGGATTTGGGGAATTAAGTAAATTGGTCATATTTGAGGATATAATTATTTATTTGAAATTTATGGGCCTAGGAAATATTAAAATAGTATTTTATTTAGGATTAATTTAATGGAATTAGGATTTTTGATTCAGGGTTCAGGTGAGCGTTGTAGGCATCAGTTCGGGATTCCTGTTGACGTAGTTCAAGAAACCAAGAAAGGGAATAAACTAAGTCAAAATTTTCATGGAAATACTTATTATTCTACAATATTTTATTTCAAAAATTATATATGATATAAAATTATGTTTGGAAAAATTACTGCTGTTTATAAGGAATGTTTATATATATATTATTAGGGAAAATGGTTTAATTTTTGTGGCATGGGTATAAAATCTTATGATTTATGTGATGGAAAAATGTTATGTTTTCAAAACCTTCATGCTATTATTATTTTCAAGAAATGGTTAAAACAGTACAAAAATTATATTTTTCGTAATTTATGTGAAATGGCGCAAGGGTCGTAATTTATAAAAATGGCGCAAGGGCCGTAATTTATGTGAAATGGCGCGAGGGCCATAGTTTATATAAAATGGCGTAAGGGCCATTAATATATATGATATGATATGAAATGTCGACGCAAGGGCTGTAATGAAAGATATGTTATTTTTATGAAAATATTATTATGTTAGATATTATGGGGAAACGGTTATATTCAGCATATGAAATACAATATATGATATCAGAACCCGGATGGCTTAGTTTAGTTCAATTCAGCAGCACAGTACCATAGCTATATATGTATTCAGATTATATTAGTGCTACCACATGCCTCATGGGGCTATGGGAGATTGGCAGTTAATGTGGCCGCAGTGCAGAGTTGTAGACGTCCCCCTGGCAGTCCAGACTAGGGTGGGGCAGGCCCATCGTACTTACAAACTTATATTGATCTAACATGGTCGGCCAGCCAGTGCTAGGTCTCACCTTCGGGCCGCACAACCCAGTCATGTGGGGGTAATACATGGCATCAACAAGCTATCCATCCTGAGATTTATTTCACTTATTATATAGTGATATAAGATGATTTACATGTACCGATATATAACATGATATGTATGCTACTTTCAAATATGTTTATTCAGTATTTATCAAACAAATTTCTCAGATATGATTTATGTACAGTATGTTCTTATGACACGTGGAATACTCATGTTACCACACACTGAATTAGTTTATTTCCCTTACTGAGAGGTGTCTCACCCCAGCTCTAAAACATTTCAGGGAATTTAGGTAGAGAATCGGATAATGCTCCGCAGCGTTAGTGGTCGCCCAATCTACCCTGCCAGAAGGGTAAGTCACTATGATAGGGTCAGATGGATTTTTGGGTAGTGGCCTTAGGGAACTTTATGATCATTTTGGGATGTGTGTATAATTATGTGATGGGTTTGTAAAACTCTGGTATTGTATTTGGACGGTTGGTTTGTTATGTATATGATGTATATTTTCTGCTGCTAGGGTGTCAGTGATGTATGACAGGTTTTTTCCCCCGTACCCACGGGTCTGGGTGGATTATGTTTATGGTTATCATGATTATTGGCATGCTATTATGTGAAAAAAAAAGAATAAAGAATATATGGTAAATTATGCAAGTCGTTATAGTTTGGTATCAGAGCCTAGGTTGCTAGGTTCTGTAGACTTTAGAGTGTAACGGAAACAATACCAGAGTATAGGAATGGATTTTGATGAGAGTAGGACATGGGTATATTGAAATATAATTAAGTTATTTTTAGAGGATGAGATTGGGAATTTGGGATTCTATCTTGCGGCCTGGAGGCAGGAGTTCCGTGGTTGGTTCTGTGTTTTTCCTAGGGTGACGATTTTAGGAAAACCATAGATACTATCATTAGTTCTTGTTTTTAAGTGGTAGGATTAAATCCTAAATTGGGATTGAGGATGATAAAACGAATTTTCATAAAATATTATTTTTGGATCCTAGTTTGTTAAGTGTATTAGTGGTATTACGTAGTGTCACTCAATAGGTGATGGCAGAATTGACTAGGAGTTTAAAGGAACAAAGCTGCATGATTGAGCAGCTCATGCGTATGAAGCCCTGTCATTTTTTGGAGGGTCTGACCCATTAGTGGCTAAGAATTGGGTTCAAGATATTGAGGATATGTTGGCAGTGCTCCCTTGTATTGAGGAGCAAAAAGTGTCATTTGTTGCATTCAAGTTGACTAGGGAAGCAAATGCTAGTGGAGATCAGCAAGGCTAGTAGAAGAGCAGAGACCTAAGCCTGTAATGGTAACCTGGAGCCGCTTTAGGGAATTTTTCTTCAAGTGATACTTCCCCACTACTGTTAGAAATGCAAAGGCGGCAGAGTTTTGTATTTGACGCAAGGACATATGACAGTACAGCAGCATACAGCTAGATTTATCGAGTTGTTCCGGTTTGCCCCACACTTAGTGCCAGATAAGGAAAGAAGGTGAAAAAGTTTGGGGAGGGCCTGAGTTAGGGATTTTATGAGTAGGTTGTAGGTTTCGTGGCCCAGAATTTTCAAAGATAGTTTATAGAGCCACAATGATTGAGAGTGGCCTATAGAGAGGTGCTGCGGCACAGAGTTAGAGGAAGTGGCCCGCGCCTCTAGATTTTCAGGTAAGGTTCAGCCGAGGGCTGTGGAGGAGGTATGATAGCAGAGGATGTCAGGTACTGGAGATGGGAGGTCGAGCGGTACAAGATAGACTGATGCCCCCTCCTTGTCCCAGATGCTACAGGAGACACCCGGGAGAGTGCCGAGTGAGGGAGGTTGTCTGTTATCAGTGCTATCAGCCTAGACATATTTTGAGAAAATGTCAGGCACCTCCAGTGATAGTGGATGCTCCTCGATCATATAGAAGAGGCTATTGAGCACCTTGAGGTGGACAGCTAATGAATACTGCTCTAGCGCAAGTTTATACACTGACGTCAGGAGATACTGAGGCGGCAGGAGACATGGTGACAGGTAGTAAAATTATAATTTCAGTTAAATTTATTGTTTTATGTGATTTAGAAGTAATGTGTTCATTTATTTCTTGGGAATATATCAGACTGTGTAAGATGGGAAATTAATTGTTAGACATCAAATTATTTGTAGCCACACCAATAGGAATAATGGTAAAATGTAGAAGGGTGTTTAAGGATGGTCCAACAGATATTCAGGGAAGGATATTGTCTGCTGCTCTTGTAGTGCTTTATAGGCACTGGTTTATTTTGATCTTGGCAATGGACTAGCTAGCTATTAGTTAGGCCAGTATTAATTATTATCGGAGAAAGGTAATGTTCAAACCAAGAGTACAGGAGTATAGATTTGTGGGGCCATGTGTGCATGCCAGACTACAGTTGTTATCCGCCATTCAGGTAAGGAGGTTGTTGTTGGAGGGTTGTCGGGGATTTCTGGATTGTGTAAAGGAGGTACCAAAAGGGGAGTTGAGATTAGAGGATATCCCAGTAGTGATGGATTTTCCTGATTTATTTTCCTAGGATTTGTCGGGACTACCTCCTAAACGTGAGGTAGAATTTGCTATTGATCTAACTATGGGGACAGCGCCGATTTCGAAGGCACCATACAGAATGGCACCAGTAGAGTTAAAAGAGTTAAAGGAACAGTTACAGGAACTGTTGGATAAGGAGTTTATCAAGCCCAATGTGTCACCCTTGGTAGTGCCCGTATTGGTTATGAAAAAAAAAAAGATGGGTCGATGAGAACGTGTATCGACTACATAATTTCATATTTCCATAAGTCGGCCAAAATAGTGGAGACAGTGTAATCCTAAAATTAAGATGCCATAAGAATGTAAGATACAAAGTGGGCAATAATTTGACTTCTATGTTCTGTGAAAATTCTTTATTCCCTGATAAGTGATGTTATCACCATAACCTGAAAACAAACCTGAGAATAAGATGTCATAGGCATCACATTACCAAGTAACCTGAAGGATCTTGTGAATAACACCTAACCGAATCATCTTTAGCAACTTATCTAAAAGAAAAAAATCATAGTGATAATTGGACCTTGGCAATCTACCATCCAGAAGGAAAACCATACATGCCAGGACCTAAAGGTTTATCTTTTTGCTCTATCCTATGTGAATCCTACTTGGCAATGAGACACTAATTTAACCGCTTAGGCATTGGCTTGGTAGGGATTTGATTCGTATACAGCTTAATGTGAAATATTATATGGTGATCTGCAGTTGATTGTGGCTTTTGAAGTTATCTTCAGAATCTAATCCTTCTACCATTAGCAACTCTCTAGTACAAATGAATAACACCATTTTCTTCCTGATTCATTTTACATAAGATTCATGCTGCCGGATAATGTCCTATCACTGATCATAGCTAACTAAACAACTTTATTAGTATTGTATTCTATACCAAAAACTAAGACACGTGTTTATTATATATTTGGCCAGTCACTGGAGCAAGATTAGGGTTGGCTTGAGTCAATATACCAGGACTTAGATTTGCCATAATTGCAATCCTTGTTTTTCATTGAGAATATCTTCCAACTATATTTTAATATTCAACGTTTGCCAACATAGGCTAGAAGTGGAATCTTAAACCTATTGGAAGTAAGAAAAATCTAGGAACCCATTTGGTAAGAAAACAAGTACCTTGATTTAAAAGTGTAAGCATGTGCTTTAGTTCGATATTCAAAATAAATTGGGTGATTAGAATTTCAAAGAATGTTTAGAAGCTTATACAATTTTTATTCAAATGAATTACAAAGTTATGATGAGAGTTTGAAGTGCCTTTTGTACGTTTGATCTGATAGGCAAATTATTACACATTATGGTCAGAGATGTCCCAACAGATATGGTCCTTGATGAGTATGAATCATCATTGTAAGTTCTTTGTTTAAAGATGAGGCTAACCATTGAGGGTTAACTATTTATTACACACCTAGTTGATTGTCTTTAAAAGAAAATAGTATTCAAAGATTCAAATGTAGTGAGGGTTTTCTTTCTAACTAATAAACTCTTATACTTGACATCCTGAGTGCTTGGGAAGGATAAAATTTGAGCACATGTTTGGGGTTGTAGCTGTAACGACCTGCTACTTATATAACATTTTTTTTATTTCTATATATATATATATATAACATAAACACCATCTGTCTGATATACTACTGAAATTATCACAGGCTCAAAGGAGCACTGAGGAAAAACTCTGTATGCCATACACCTCTAAGCAGTGATATACAAGAAACTGTAAACTGTCAAATACACAATACCAAAAAACTATAATATTCTAAAGTATATTTACAACACAAATTACCCAGTGACAACCTCTCTATCTTGGAATCTATCCCAGCTCACTGGCACCAAAACTATACCTACCCTCCCAACAAAGGCAGCGCAGGACAACCTCTACCCGTGAACCTGATCTGCTCGCCTAACTGGATCTCCTGAAAATAGTAAGTCACTAAGATGAGACAACGCTCAGTAAGAGGAAATATGCTATTACTAGTGTGTGGCGGCTGAGTTGCACATTTAATATAATGAAATAATACTGATATTGTAAAATGAGTAAGCTGATATACTAAACAAAACACATGACACATAGTTTAAAATACAACTATGTATCTGAGTTTACTATCTATACATACTACAAATATGATAATATAACTGTTGCTGTGTGATATATCTGTACATAGGAACTTCTTCTATACCCTGGGATTCTGTACATCATGATATAACCCCTCATGATAGCGTTGTGCGGCCCATAGGTTGGACTTACACTGGTTGGCCTACCAGGCAAGTCAATCTATATCTATAACATCCACCAATCTAGCCCACTACAATCTCTCCGAGCAATATCCAAATCTAACATTGTCTAACTGGCCACCTCAACCCAACTCACTGGGGAGACTGCAATATCTCCTGACTCAGTTAAACGGAATCCACATACTATTTGGAGTTATGTGGTTGCACTCTATCTGTAACAGCAACGATACCATGCTCTGTTGTATATATATCTGTCCGTAATTTCCACAGGGATCTGATACTATGCAATACTAGTATATATACTAGTATATATATATCTTGTTACTTTTAACATGATTTCAAAACAACCATAACACTATAAATCTGAGCTGTAATATCTAAAATATCTGTAATATATGTCTGTAATATTTGTACTATCTATCATTAATATCTATAATATCTGTGTGTAATATCTGTCTATAATATCTGTCTTTAATATCTGTCTGAGTGTTATGGTTTAGAAATCATGTTATTCTGAAAAATGCTATAAATTTTTCTTTCTGCTAATAAACTTGTATAACTGGATACCTGTAAAATTTCATAATCAGCATATTAAATTATAACAAACTCAGGCCACACATATGTGCAATTAAAATCTCATGCTTCATTTCTGTAATTTCGCTCGAATAATAATAATCATGATATTCTGGAAAAATAAACTGATCAACATACTTATAAATATACATATATAAACCTATGTATTACATTCTAAAAACTCTCTAGCATAGCATATTTCCCTTACCTAATTCATGAGAAGACCCTACTGTATTCTGGCCCTACACCTGCAAGGTTCCCCACTCAACACCCTGAAAACTACATCTCCCAGAACAAAATATTAGTATTTCTTCATATACTACATTTCTTATAACTATGGGAAAGACAAATACTAAATAAAGTGTCTTACCCTGAGATTGGGATGGATTTCAAATCCTTTCCACCAACGATCCACTCCAGTAGATTTACAGATAACTTTCCCAAAAGCATCGTGGTGGCCTCAAATCATCGATCCGATGAGAAACAGAGCCGGAATCGAAGAGAGAAGGGGAGAGGGTTGTTTTAGAGAGAGAGAGAGAGTGTGTGTCTTTTCACGCAATTTTCTGCTGTAAAATCCAGATTTTAGCTATTTATAACCCCGAATTCGTCAACGAGACACGTCATCTCATCGATGAGTCCCTGAAGAAAGTTCGTCGACGAACATGAACCCCTTGTTGACGAATTTCATATTTCCAAAACCCCCCTCTTGTTATTTCCTCGTCGATGAGACGTGTCCTCGTCAACAAGACCCTCACGTATTCTCATCGATGAATCCCCTATGTTCGTTGACAAAGCCCTGATTAATTTCCTAGGTTATTACAATAGCAATGATGGAAGAAACATATGAGTTAACGAATCCCAAACTTCTTTACCCATAGGTGATGAATTTTTAGATATTCTTTCCAGATGACTTATCGGGCCTACCTTCGAGAGGAGATTGAATTTAATATTGATTTGGTTCTAGGAGTGGAGCCTATGTCGATTGCTTCCTATAGAATGACATCAACCGAACTAAGACAACTTAAGGTGCAACTAGAAGATTTCCTTAACAAGAAATTTGTTCAACCTAGTATATCATTATAGGTTGCACTTGCGTTATTCATTAAGAGACATAATGGGGCCTTGGGGTTATGCATTAATCATTGGAAGTTGAATTACATTACAGAATTGGTATCGACTTCTAAGGATTGATGGATTATTTGATTAATTGGTGAAATCCCAAAATTTTTGAAGACTGATTTGCAATTAAATTGTCACTAATTAAAAATTGGAAATAATACACCCCAAAGACAGAATTGAGTACACAGTAAGGTCGCTATAGGTTTCTGGTGTTATCAATTGGGATTACCTATGCACCTTGCATTTTCATGGATAGGATGAATCAAGCTATTCAACCATACTTAGATCAAATTATTATAATTTTTATGGATGATTTTTTTTTGGGTATTCAAAGACTCAAGAAGAGCATGAACAATGTTTTTGGTTAATTTTACAAACATTATGAAAACATCAGTTATATACTAAACAGGAAATGTGGTTCTGGACAATTAATACGAAATTTTGGGTCATGTCATAATCAAAGGATAGTTATCTATTGATTATTCTAAGGTTATGTCGGTGTTAAATCTTTGGAATATTGGAGATGAAAATTGAAGTTATTGAGTGTTGATGCTAAAGTAAGGTATACTAGGACAGGATGTATAATCCATCGATTTATGTTGGTTATTAGTTTAAGAGAGTTGTTTAAAAGATTAACTAAAAATTTGTTAGGTTAACGATGGATTTTACTTGGGGTTGTATTCAACAAATTTCGAGGACGAAATTTTCATAAGAAGGGGAGAATGTAACGCCCTAGATAATAATATGCATGAAAGTGCAAAAAATAAATACATAATAAAAAATAAAAAATAAATCAAAATTAAAATTAAAAAAATAAAATAAAATAAAATAATTGAATTGATTAATTAATTTATTAAAATAATATATATAATGATTAAAGTATATATATATATATTACTTTAAGGAAGCTTGTCATTGAAGCTTTCTTGCACATTTCAAAATGTGTTGTGCATCATCTCTCTCCTGGTCTCCGTCTCATCTCTCCCTCGTCTCTCTCTCCCATTCTTTTCAATTTCTCGACTGATTTTCACCCGATCTAAAATTAGAAAATACCACTGAACTTCATTCTCCGCCACCGACATTTCTACTGGAGCGGATTTGTCATAGGAGCGGTGTAAGTACCATTCCTGGGGTAAGGTAATTTTTTCCTATTTTCTCAATTTCTCCTCAAATTTTCAGTCAAATCGACGATCGGGCACCACCACGGGATCCTAGTTGCGATCGTTGTCATTTTGGTTAGAGTAAATTTTCAATTTGGGTTTCCTAAACACCATTCCAAAGCGAGAGTGAGATTTGGGGAATTAAGTAAATTGGTTATATTTGAGGATATAATTATTCATTTGAAATTTATAGGCCTAGTAAATATTAAAATAGTATTTTATTTAGGATTGATTTAATGGAATTAGGATTTTTGATTTAGGGTTTGGGTGAGCGCTACAGGCATCAGTTTGGGAAACCTGTTGGTGTAGTTCAAGAAACCAGGAAAGGGAATAAACTAAGTCAGAATTTTCATGGAAATACTTATTATTCTATAGTATTTTATTTCAGAAATTATGTATGATATAAAATTATGTTTGGAAAAATTACTACTGTTTATAGGGAATGTTTATATATATATATTATTAGGGAAAATAGTTTAATTTTTATGGCATGGGTATAAAATCTTATGATTTATGTGATGGCAAAATGTTATGTTTTCAGAAACCTTCATGCTGTTATTGTTTTCGATAAATGGTTAAAACAGTACAGAAATTATATTTTTCATAATTTATGTGAAACGGCGCAAGGGTCGTAATTTATAAAAACGGCGCAAGCGCCGTAATTTATGTGAAATGGTGCGAGGGGACCATAGTTTATATAAAATGGCGTAAGGGCCATTAATTTATATGATATGATATGAAATGTCAGTGTAAGGTCCATAATGAAAGATATGTTATTTTTATGAAAATATTATTATGTTAGATATTATGGTGAAATGATTATATTCATCATATGAAATACATTATATGATATCAGAACCCAGATGGCTTAGTTTAGTTCAGTTCAGCAGCATGGTACTGTAGCTATATATGTATTCAGATTATGTTAGTGATACCACATGCAGCAAGGGGCCGTGGGAGATTAGTAATCGATGTGACTTCAATACAGAGTTGTAGACACCCCCCTGGCAGTCCAAACCAGAGTGGAGCGGGCCCATCGTACTTATAGACTTATATTGATCTAGCATGGTCGGCCAGCCAATGCTAGGTCCCGCCTTCGAGCCGCACAACCCAGTCATGTGGGGGTAATACATGGCATTAGCTATCTATCTATCCTATGATTTATTTCACGTATTATACAGTGATATAAGATGATTTACATGTACCGATATATAGCATGATATGTATGCTACTTTCAAATATGTTAATTCAGTATTTATCAAACAGATTTCTCATATATAATTTATGTACAGTATGTGCTTATGGCACGTGGAATACCCATGTTACCACACACTGATATTAGTTTATTTCCCTAACTGAGAGGTGTCTCACCCTAGCTCTAAAACATTTCAGGGAATCTAGGTAGAGGAGCGGATAGGGCTCTGCAGCGTTAGTGGTCTCCCGATCTACCCTGCCAGAAGGGTAAGTCGCTATGCTAGGGTCAAATGGGTTTTTGGGTAGTGACCCTAGGGGACTTTATAATCATTTTGGGATGTGAGTATATTTATGTGACGGGTTTGTAAAACTTAGGTATTGTATTTGGACGGTTGGTTTGTTATGTATATGATGTATGTTTTCTGTTGCTAGGGTGTTAGTGATACATGACAGGTTTTTTACCCAGTACCCATGGGTCTGGGTGGATTATGTTTATGGTATCATGATTATTGGCATGTTATTATGTGAAAAAAAAATAAAGAATATATGGTAAATTAGGCAGGTCATTACGTCTAGGCTTTGTTGTCGAGGGGAGATTAGAGGCAAGTAGTTTCCCCAAGCTCGATGTCAGTCGGTGTAGACGATTGGCTTATCCATGCTTCGAGAGAGTTGAGTGACAGTTCTGGATCTTAAGGAAACTATTGGTCTTCCAAATTCATAGGTGTCATGGAGGCAAGAACTTGAGTTTGCCTGCGGGTCTCTGAGTCAGTGTAGCCAGGTCAGGTTGTGGCGATTAGCAATGGAGTGGTGACCTTTCTTTTGTTGGCGCTAGCGGTGATGTTCTTACTTAGTGCCATGTGTTCACTGTAGACACCCTATTTTTGCCCTAACCAAATAGAATAAGGGGTTCCCTTTTATTATTTTATTATTATTAGTATTTTTATTATCATTATTTTATTATTACTTTCTTATAATTATTTTTATTATTTATTATTATTATTTTTATTATTAATATACTATAATCATTCTGGATTATTATTACTATTATTTTATTTATTTTTTTTACCTTATTATTATTATTATTATTATTAGCATTAGTATCTTATTTTGGTTATTATTTTTTTTATTATCTTCATTTTTATTAGTAATGTTATCATTATTATTATTATTATTAATTTTTACTTTTAATATTAGTATTATTAATTTATTTTTATTAGTATAATTATTATTATTATTTTACTGATAGCATCTTTATTATTTTTATTTTTACTATAATTATTATTATTTACTATTAGTAGTAGTATTATTATTATTTATTATTATTATTACCTTATTGATGTTATTATTATTATTATCCTTATATTATTACTATAATAATAATTATTATTATTATTTCTATTTTCATTATTACCATAAGAATAAAAGCAAAAAAAAAGAAAAATAAAAATAAAATAAAAAAAGGAAGTTTTTTTTAGGGTTTTCAAATTTTTTTTTTTTTTTTTTATATAAGGGCAGGGGCGCTGCATACATGGGGGAGAAGCCAAAACCAAAAGAAAAATTGCCATCTTATTCTTCTTCTTCTCCAAGAAGCTCCCATAGCAGCCCCGAAGGCTCTGCTCCTTGCCAACAGCCATCCTTTCTTCTTCTGCTTCTTCCTTCTTCTTTTTTTTCTTCTTCTTCTTCTTCTTCTTCTTCTGCTTATTCTTCTTCTTGGTTACCCAGCCCAGTGGTCGAGCGTGCCTCCAGCCACCCTTCCTCACCACCGCAGAACCACCAATCCGCCATCGTCACCTCAGGGCTACCGTCGTCGCACTTGCGTCATCGCCATCGCCATCGCCATCGCTGTCAAGCTCTCGGTCTGTCCAACCTCCACGCACCGGCGGCCAGCCCTCTGCTGCTACACCTCCATCCGAGTGAACCTGCCGCCAACCCTCTGTTCCTACACCACCCTCTGCCACACCAGGACGCTGCAATCCTCCGGCGACGCCCACCGCCTCCATCTCCGTCAGCCAATGGAAAGTTCCGGATCATTGCATGACATGTTAGAATTTGCGTCTTTGCGTACTTAAGGTTTTGATTGTCATATGCTGTATTTAAGGTTTGACTTATCGCATGTCAATAGTATGGTTAATCGGTTCCCATATTTGTGGTTTTATGTATAAAGTTTGATTTATTTCCATCATATCATTATTGGTTTCCATATTTTAATCCTAAGACTGATTTGTTTCTTTAATTAATTGTTTATATATATGTGCATGTCCTTAATTGCGTGTTAATATTAAGGTAAGTATCATATTATCGAAATACGTATATTATCTTTGTTACTTCTATTATTTATTACCATTATTATTATTGTCATTAATGTATTATCTATTATTACTATTAATATTATTATTGTATTAATTATCTCTATTATTATTACTATCATTATTCTCACTTGAAGCATACGTATATTCAACTGATTTATTTTTAGTACTTGTATTAACTTGTAACTATTTTAGTATTATTACATTTTTGTTATTAAATATTTTTGGTTTTTATATCCCTATGATTTTAATGCTAGGGTATTAGCCTTCAGGCTTCACGTACCCTTAGTTCTGAGGGAATATGTAAATATTTATATTTTACATATATTTTTGTATTATTTATATACTTATTTATCTATTTATTTATTTATTCACTTTATATGTGTATTTATAAACTCATAAAAGGAGTAACTTAAAGACTTTTTAAATTAACTTAGGGATAATTTAAAATTAATTAGGTACCGTTTGTAAGAACGGGCACGTAGGGGGTGCTCGTACCTTCCCCTCGCGTAACCGAACTCCCGACCCCAGCTCTGGTAACGTAGGCCCATTCTTCCCCTAACGAGGTAGTAATCATGTGTTCTAACCACACTAAAAGGTTAGTGGCAACTCCGACATTCGTTATTTTTCCTTAAAAATTAAAACTGATTTTTATTTCGCCGCCCGGGGAACACACACTCCGGGACGTCGCGACATTCACCAACTGCAATCTTTTTTTTCAAGGCCCCCTTTTTTTAAGGCCTTTTCTTTTCTCTTTTTTTTTTGGCCTCCTTGTTTTTTTTTTCCTTCCGAGGCTCTCTTTTTTTTTTTCAAAGATGAAGAGATGAGAGGCAAAGTCATCCTACCAGGCGTGCCAAGAATTTGTTCACTACAAATCTTGCACCCTTTGGACTTTGTAGGAAAACTAAAAATGTAAGAAAAAATAAAGAAAAATACAAACTACAAAATTATATAGTAGAATGTATATTAAAAATTTTTAGGTACGACCTTTGGTTTATCTTATGATTAATCCTCCTTTGGAATTCCGTCAAGTGCCACAGTAGCTTGATCTTTGACGGAACAAATCTTGTCCAAGTCTTCACTTCGGCGGCAGAGACAATCTTGTAGGCGAAGCTCTGATCGCGAAGTTGGACGTATTTTTGTGGATTTCAGAGCTTGGCCATTGGATCTCTTGATATAGACAGGTTCAGTATGAGGGCTTTTTGAAAAGAAAGTTTGGAATTTTTTGGGCAAGTTCAGTAGTTTGGGCTCCAAAAGTCGAAATGATTGATTTCTTCCCTCCACCGATATCTGGCCAACGTGAGAAGATGTTTAGTTCTGGGGAAAAGTTTAGAGGAAGATTTGATTTAGGGAGGAAAATTTGGTCCAATTTGGGAGTTTATGGATAGATTTGGGAATATTTAGTGTTTTGGATGGAAAGATTTTGTGGAATTTGAAGTTTGGGGGTTAAAGTGAAAAAAAATAGTTAGATTTTTGGAAGGCTAATGTGTAGAGTTTGGGAATTTTGGAGGATGGATTTGCATAGTCAATGCAAACTTCTCCTCATCTTCTTTGGTTTTGAACGTTGGGGAGACAAAACTTTGCTTTTCTTTTACAAAGTGGGAGAGTGGATTTTTTTTTTAACTTTGTCTTTTTTTTAGCAAAGTTGGTGGGTTTTGTCAGAGAAGTGGGAGGAGTGTGAGAAAGAGATTATGGAGAGAGAGAAGAGAGAAGAAAGAGAGACTTCTCTCTTTCTTTTTCTTTTTCTTTTTTTTCTTCTTGTTCTGCCTTAGGCAATCCAGAGCAGCAAAAGGAGATGGAAATGGGTGTGTAGTGGCAGAGAGAGCTGGGTTTGGGGAGGATGGACACCAAAGGAAGATTTGAGGTCGGGGATTAGAAAAAATGGAAGAACTAAGGCCGGGAATTAGAAGAGGAATATGTATTTTCTCTTCTTCTTTTGCACTTCTTCCAGACAAAACTTTTTTTTCTTCTTGCCTATTGCTTCTTCTTCCCTCCTTTTTTTTTTTCTTTTCTTCCTTTTTTTTCTTTTCAAAATTTTAATGTTTACATAACGGTTCGCTTAGTTAGGTCTTGACTCGTTTTACCACCTCTTATCCCATATCTCCTTTGCAGAAGTACATGTCATAACTCTATTAAATTCATTAACATCAAGTCCACAATAGAGATTATCCATGGCAGTAGCATTTACACTAACAGCTTTCATATCCTCATCAATATATTCATCTTCAGTCTTAGGTACTCTAATTTCACCTTGAGTTTTCATGGGAACATAGTTTCCCTTAAAGACAACTCTCCACACCTTCCAGTCAATGTTCTAAAGGTAAATACGCATCCTTTGTTTCCAGAAGGTGCAATTGACATCACTGAAAACAGGAGGACGTGTGAAAGAGGGTACCTCATAGAAAAGGATTACAGTGTTATGAGTCATCTAGATCTTTTGCAGAAAAATGGTTAAGTCTAAGCAACTAGGCTCTAATACCAATTGTTGACTTTACTGTAATCCCAAGAGGGGGGTGAATTGGTATTTTAAATTTTTTTCTCCCCTAGGTCAATTATCCAGCAACAATATTACACAACCTAGAGTCAATCTAAAACAGATAATGAAATGAATTAATAAACGCAGCTAAAATTTAAATTGCGAAAGTAAAATATTCAAGCTTGCACAACAAAGCAAGTAAAGAGAGAAAACACCATATATGTTATCAAGGTTCGACAAATGTGCCTACGTCCCCGCCTTAGCTCACAAGCACAAGGATTCCACTATGACTCACTTAACGGGTGGAGCGGCACCTAATACAACCAGATTAAATTAAAGTATGGCTGACCTCAACCTTTACAACCAATCCTTCCAGGCTGGATTAAAGCCCCCTCAGGCCACGCCTAGAATACAACCAATTCAAAATACAAAGTGTGTACAAAATGAGTTGTTAGCTTTGATGTATTCTTAAGAGGGGGGGTGAATTGGAATTTTTAAAACTTATTCCTAGGTTAAATCATATGTTAAAAGAATATCACAACCTAGGGTCTTTCTATGCAATCCCAAATGCGCCAATAAATATAATATGCGAAAATTTAACTCATGCGCATCATTCACACTATAACATACACGTGCGATAAATATAAAGTGCGGAAATATAAATAGACACACGATATGTTATCGGGGTTCGGCCAACTATGCCTACGTCCCCGCCTCTAGCTCGCAAGCCCGAGGATTTCACTAATACTCACTTAATGGGTGGAGCGGCACCTCATACAACCAAGTCAATTAGCACAGGGCTGACCTCACCCTTTACAAATTCTCCTTGCGGGGCGGAGAAGGCCCTAAGTCAAATTGACAGGGTTGACCCCAACCTTTACACAATCGTTACCGGGTAGGATTACCACCCCCTCAGGCCATGCCTGGAAATACAACAATATTTTTCACAATAAGAATGGTACAGTAATTATGCTTTCATGTAAAGCAGAAGTGTACCCAATACGCACAATCACATACACATCAACAATGTAGGACATGTAAGCTCAGTGATGTGTATTTGTGTGCAAACCACACTCAACAAGATATGATCTCTAATATGCTCAAGAGTGTTCTAATCAAGTTATATCTTTGAAACATGTTGCATCAAATCTTAATATGGAATCAGGGTTTCAAAGATGCTAATCAAATATTCAAACTATCTCAAAATATTTTCCTTCAATGTAATGAGTACAAGAGTAGTTTGAAAAATATTATAGCTCGTAAAAATATTTGCACAACATAAATAAAGCAATAGGAATCTTTGCAATGACAATGCAAAGATCCTTAAGCTAATGAGTTTTTCCCAACACTAGATTTATCAAATAAAAATCTGTGGGAAAACTCTTGCTTGACTCCCCAAAAATAAATCAATCAAAAAAGAACAATGGGAGTATTAGCAACCTAATATACACTAGCACAATCAATATACTCTCACAATAGTGAAATATATCAAGGGAATAGAAATTTGAGAGCATTTAGACAAAAAGAGTATTTGAGATAGAGAGCATTTTTTTTGCTAATTATTTTTGGCTATTCGCATGCTAATCCTCACAAATGAACCCATATTTATAGGCAGGGGTAAAATTATAACCGTTTGGGACTTTTTGGGAATTGTTAGAAAAGATTCAAAATGTTTAAACACACTTAACCCAACTTAACTCGATTTTACTGCAGTTAAAATAATTTGAACCCACCAAGGTTCGGGTGGCTGAACCATGGTTCGGTCGCCCAAACAAACACAGGAACAAAAGGTATTTAAATAGGTTTGGTCACCCATGTCATGGTTCGGCGGCCCGAATCAAAGTCAATAGCATTGCTTCATAACTTCGGGTGCCCGGTCAAATATTCGGTGGCCCGAACTCATGTGTTCAGTCGCCTGGGGCACATTTTGAACTAAACCGCTCGGTAGCTCGAGTTGGTGGAATGTCCCTTTCGAAGGGTTCAGGCACCCGTGGACAGTACGCACAAAATAATTCGGTCACCCAAGAGGCCAATTCAATTGTTGACTTTTCAACAGTTCGGGCACCCGAGGAGTTTTGAACTCCAGGGGTTCGGTCACCCGAACTCTCACAAAATCCCTAATAATATTCAATTTAAGCATATTTTTTAACACTCTTGTATTTCGTATGATATATGTGTGAGTGTTGGGACCTAGAGTGATACTACGGTCTTACTAAGGTCGTTTTGAGATAGTCCCAAAAATCCGACGTCGGTCGACCGAAGGGTGCCCTAAAGTCATTCAGTCCCTATGGTCATTCTACGGTCATTTTGAGCTTACAATTACCTACATGCATGACATGCAGAGATTATTACATACCGATATCCTAATTACTATTACAGACCCATATAATATAAATTACAACAAAAGAAGTCTTCGAGGTCTTTAAACTTTGAATCTTCGTGTGTCATTAGTTGATCTTCTAATTATATACCTACACACAAACTCGAAAGTCATCAAATACCAAGAGTATTTGTCATTATCAAAATCAGGTATGACCTATCAGGTCAACATAAGTGCTTCTCCAACAAGCAAATTTGTACCAATATCAATCAATGCACATCAACAAGATAGAAACTATAAGCTCAATGCAATGTGTGTTGTCACTCAATCTAATGTCAATATGCAATCAAGTCCAAGAGTGTGTATTCAATCTATCTTTGAAACTATGTATCAATATTAATCAACCACAACTAGGGTTTCAAAGAGTTCCAACAAGTGTATTCAAAATATCTCAAAAATGATTATCTCAAAATATTAGCTCAAGAGATATTTGAAGTATAAGCTTGTCAAAAATAATTTTAGCACAATCAAAATACAAGCCTTGGAGTCTTGCAATACAAATCCGAAGACTCACAAGCTTCAAAGTTTTCCCCATACAATGAAGTTGTTAAATAAACCGAGGGGGAAACTTTGGCTAAAACTCTCAATAGAAAACCAATCAGTTAATTAAACCAATGAGAGTTTAAGCAAGTAGAATCAATGTAGAATCACTCAAGGCACTCTCACCAAACTAGATTTAGCAAAGGAATAATAATGGTTGAGTGTATAGGCTTTGTTTTTGGAAGAATAAGCTTTAATAATTTCAGAGGATTTTTCTCTTAATCAAAATGCTAATTAGTTCTCAATCTTTGCAAATGAGGACCTATATATAGACAAGCCAAGAAATTTGACCATTGGGGACATTAGAGGAATTCTTAAAATTATTTTAAATGAGTTTAATAAAAATAACCCTATTTTACCCCAATTAATCCTTGGTAAAATTTGGCCAACCCGAGAGTTTCGGTCGACAGAGCCATAGGTTCGGTCGCTTGAACATACATATGATAAAAAGTGAATTTTTCCATGTTCAGGTGCCTGAAAATATGTTCGGTCTGCTGGCCAGGGCAATTTTCCAACCAGCTCGAGGTTCGGTCGCCTGGTCTCAAGTTCAGTCTGCCAAACTTGCACTTTCGATCACCTGAGGGTATTTTAAACGTGAAGTTCAAGCTCTTGAGTTATTGGAAAAGTCAGGATTAAATGTTTGGTCGACCGAGAACACACAGTTCATTCCGGTTCGGTTGCCCAAAGTCAAGTCAACACTTTGACTTTCCTATGTTTGGTCGACCGAGACATTTTTAATGCCAATTTTCGGTCGTCCGAATCCTTAATATTTTAACACCTAAGTCATGTTTTTTAAAATTGATTTCCCCTGATAGTACATATGATCATGGGGACTATCCTAAGTGTTTGGGCAAGGACCTAGGGTCTATCTATGGCCTTTTTGGGCTTATGGTTTAATGCATGATATGCATCAATTATTACAGACCTTTGCTTAAATAGATATTACAAACCCAAATTGAATGAAATATAAATTACAAAGAAGATAAACAATTTGGGACTTCATCTTCTTCAAGTCACCATATGCCGCCATATGATTTTACCAAAATGATCCTGCACACAAACTTGGCAAACATTAAATATCAATGTATTTGTCATAATCAAAATGAGATATGACCCATAAGGTCAACAACATTGGGCGTACTTGTGAAATGGCACAAGATCTTCCTTTTTGACGTCGTATCATCAAGAGAGCTAGTTGATGACGAGTTGTGAGTTGTCGTATACTTCAAGCACGGGAATTTTCATGTCAGTGGTCATTTGGTGGCCACTTATCAGTGCTTGATATTCGGCGACGTTGTTTGAGCATAGTTCACCGAGGATGAATGCATATGGCAACACTTGGCGTTGAAGAGTAACAAATACTACACCAGCACCAGCACCATCTTGAGGCATATTCGGATAAGTGTAGACTTCTTTGACATCTTGGTATACTATGAATTGGACATGTATTGCCCCTTCAGGTAACTTAGGCCCTTCCTCTCTTGTCTTGATGGGCTACTTGGCTTGAGGAAGTGGTGTTTCACATGACTCCTATTTTTCCATCGGGGTCCGTCGCCTTTTGTTTGCTGCGTGTCAGCGTACCTTGGTGGCATTCCGCAGGTGTGAGACGTTTATAGGTTCCAAGGTTCTAAATTGGATGAACCATGGATCGTCCTTTGATGTAGTACTTTGTTGCGTAGGCCCAGATGGTTCGATAGTGATGATGACTTGATTTTCCTCGGCCACGTAACCTTTGTCCAAGACAATCTTGTCCAAATTTTTTAGTCTCATGATCAGTTCTTTCAACA
Organism: Malania oleifera; assembly: GCF_029873635.1. Classification (NCBI taxonomy): domain Eukaryota; kingdom Viridiplantae; phylum Streptophyta; class Magnoliopsida; order Santalales; family Ximeniaceae; genus Malania; species Malania oleifera. The sequence goes on from NC_080422.1 coordinate 16,394,182, forward strand.
CGAACCATTTCTCCATTGGATGGCTGACTATACGATGATATTTGCAAAATTTTGGGTCTTTGACTTTGTGCTTTTCATCGTGACAGTTGGGCTCCAGCAGCTCTATGAGTTTGGCCTTCAAGAGCTAGTCCAAAATATCCAGCACGTTAGAGTCCTGGAATGGATATTTCTTCTGCTCCAATTCTCATAGCATCGTCCTTGGCTTCTCCTACCGCTTTGGTGGGTCAGGCAATATTGGAGTGTTTGTCTTCATCTTTGCTCTGATCTTGATAGGTGTGGTGTCAAAGGTCATTGCATCCTTGCCCTTTGCAGTTTTTCGATCCTTTTGACCTCCTTTCTTTCTCAACGTTGGTCCACGTGGTGTACTGGGTCTTTGCCCCCATAAGTGGCCTTATCTCCATGTCATGGGCTCAAGTTGCAAGTTCCTCAAAGATTTTAGACTTGATACGAGAATGTAGAGCAACTCCTAATGCTTCCCTCGAATGCACATCTCCACGATGGAAGTCTTGGTTGGGCAGTCTTTGTAGTCCAAGCTCAGCACGCGCTATCTGCTGATGTACTCGACAATTGGTTTCCCTTTTCTTTGCTTCATGTTGGTTAGCTCCATCATGCTCACGGTGCGTTGGATGCTAAAGAATCTATTAAGGAACTCTCTCTCAAGTTGTTCCCAACTGTCAATGGATTCAAGTTCGAGATTGATGAACCACTTGAATGCATTGTCCTTTAGAGACCGAACGAATTGTTTCACCAACAAATCGTCGTATGTCCCCGCGTGGTTGCAGGTTTCGAAGAAATGGGCTATGTGCTACTTTGTATACCTCTTCCGTCAAATTGATGGAATTTGCGCGGTTGATAGCCCAATGGCGTCCTTATCCACTCAATCATTTGCGGATAAGGCTTTGCATAGGTTTTAGAATCTTGGTTGAGCCCACCTTGTTGTAGTTTGATGTTGTTAGCTATCATATCTTGCATTTGTTGGACTAATAGTGAGGCAATTGAGGTAGATGACGTGACATATGCTGATTCAGCTTGAGGCCTTTCTTCCGTAGAAGTGTTGGCTAGCATGGCATGTGGAACGAAACCGAGAGGATACGGTTGCTCTTCGCCGAATTCAATATCAATTTGATTTTTCCCCTTTAAGAAAGCGATCTATTGATCCTTGTCTTCGAAGGCTTTAGCTAGTATCACTAGTTTGTTCTCTAACTTGGCAATCCTTTCATCTGTGTTTGCCGCTTTTGTGGTCATTACTTCAACATTGGCGTCGACAAATGATCTTCCGTGGAATATTGGGGTGGATGGTTCTGTTGCGCCATCCTTGCTTAACCTAGTGGAGTGGTTTAGGCTTTACTGTAAAGGGGATATTAGAGGCAAGTAGTTGCCCCCAAGCTCGATGTCAGTCAGTGTAGACAATTGGCTTCTCCATGCTTCGAGAGAGCTAAGTGACAATTCTAGATCTTGAGGGAACTGTCGGTCTTCTGGATTCATGGGCCCCATGGAGGTGAGAACTTGAGCTCGCCTGTGGGTCTCCAAGCCAGTGTAGCCGAGTAAGGTGTGGTGACCTTTATTTTGTTGGGGCCAGTGGTGACATTCTTCCTTGGTGTCATGTGTTCACCAACTGCAATTTCTTTTTTTTTTTTTTTCAAGGCCCCTTTTTTGTAAGGCCTTTTCTTTTCTCTTTTTTTTTTTTGCCTCCTTGTTTTTTTTTCCCCCTTTCTAAGGCTTTTTTTTTTTCCAAACAGGAAGAGATGAGAGGCAAAGTTGTCCCACCGGGCGTGCCAAGAATTTATTCGCTAAAAATCTCGCACCCTTTGGAGTTTGTAGAGAGACGAAAAATGCAATAAAATAAAGGCAAATACAAACTACAAAATTATACAGTAAAATATATATTAAAATTTAGTAGGCACAACCTTTGGTTTATCCTCTGATTAATCCTTCTTTTGAATTCCGTCGAGGGCCACAGTAGCTTGATCTCTGGCAGAACGAATCTTTTCCAAGTCTTCACTTCGGCGGCAGAGACAATCTTGTAGGCGAAGCTTTGATCACAAAGTTGGACGTATTTTTGTGGATTTCAAAGCTTGACCTTTGGATCTCGTGACATAAACAAGTTCGGTATAAGGGGTTTATTTGAAAAGAAAGTTTGGAATTTTGGGGGCGAGTTTGGTAGTTTGGGCTCCTAAAGTCGAGATGATTGATTTCTTCTCTCCACCGATGTCTGGCCGGGTTGAGAAGATGTTTAACTTAGGGGAAAAGTTTAGAGGAAGATTTGATTTAGGGAGGACAATTTGGTCTGATTTAGAAGTTTATGGATATATTTGGGAGTATTTAGTGTTTTGGACGGAAAGATTTTGTGCAATTTGAAGTTTGGGGGTTAAAGTGAAAAAAATGGCTGGATTTTTGGAAGGTTAATGTGTAGAGTTTGGGAATTTTGGAGGATGGATTTGCAAAATCAATACAGACTTCTCTTCCTCTTCTTTGGTTTTGAACGTTGGGAAGACAAAACTTTGTTTTTCTTTTGCAAAGTGGGAGAGTGGATGCTTTTTTACTTTGCTTTTTTTTACCAAATTTTGTGGGTTTTGTCCGAGAAGCTGGGGGAGTGTGAGAAAGAGATGATGGAGAGAGAAAGGAAAAAAAGAAAGTGAGACTTCTCTCTTTCTTTTTCTTTTTTTTCTTTTTTTTTTTCTTGTTCTGCCTTAGGCAATCCGGAGCAGCAACAGGAGATGGAAATGGGTGTGCAGTGGCAGAGAGAGCTGGGTTTGGGGAGGATGGATAATGAAGGAAGACCTAAGACAGGGGATTAGAAAAATTGGAAGAACTAAGGCCGGGAATTAGAAGAGGAATATGTATTTTCTCTTCTTCTTTTGCACTTCTTCTAGACAAAACTTTTTTTCTTCTTGCCTTTTGCTTCTTCTTCCCACTTTTTTTTTTTTTTCTTTTCTTCCATTTTTTTTTTTTTTTGAATTTTAATATTTACATAACAGTTCGCCTAGTTAGGTCTTAACTCATTTTACCACATCTTTTTTACCATCTTCTCCCTATCCTCGGAAAGTTGGAAAGTTAGAAGTTTTGTAGCCTTACATGCCCTTTAATAATAAGTTGTAACACAAGCATTAATGATTTAAATAATTTATTTGATAAATTCATTTTACATAATTTAAATACAATGTTACAAAAAAAATAAATAAATAAATAAAACAACTAGCAGCTTCGTATCTACATTTATTACATTAGACTCATATTTCCAAGCAACAGGCAGACTGAACGTGGCCGGAGTACTCCACCGGTGCGGTCACCGATGTCCACTTGTAATCCTTCAAATCCAATATATATGCTGAGTGAGGCCCACCAATTCTTGCAGAGCCAATCACTAACAACCTGCCTTCCCACGACGATGTACAGGCTATCCTGCACACGTCAGCCGGCAGCTCAGCCACCTCCTGCCCCTTGGATTTGTCAAATACCGCCACGTGTTCCTTCAAACACATGTACAGCTTCCCTCCGCTACCATCCACGCAAGTCCTCGGACACACGTTAGCTTCCAAGAGGTCAGCCTGCGGTGGATACCAGTGCCACGTCGTAACATCAAAGGCCTCAGCACTTCTCTCGAATCGACCCTGCATTTCTGTAGTATACCCACCGATGACGTGGAATTTTCCTCCGCGGAATAGTCCTTTGCACTCATCGCGCTGGCATTCCATGTCAGGCAGAGGCGTCCACTCATCATTTGGCACGTCATACGCCAAAGCCGATCTCAGCGCATTCTTTTCCTCATCATGGCCGCCGGCTACGAAGACCGCCCGACGAGAATCCGACGCGCAGCCAAAGAAGGACCTCCGCCGACCTGGCATATCGGCGCCGCGCCGCCACGAGGTCGAAACGAAATTGTAGATAAACACCGCATTGGAAACCTCCCAAGTTGTCGGGTCCCACCCGCCCATCACCACGAGGTCCGACCCGACTCCGACGATCCGGCAAAACATCGGCAAAAGTCCTGCAAAACCCGGAACCGCCGGCAACTCGTGCCAGCTGCCGATTCCCGGGTCGCATAGAGTAAGACGGTAAGCCGGCGAAGCTAAGTGCTTGAGGGAGGAAGGAACTTCGGCAGGGTCGACCCGAGCTTGAGCCATTACTACGATGGATCGGGCGCATCCGGCGGACTTCCGGCTCCGGAAAAAATCTGGGTGCTGAATCTCGGCCTTCCAACGTCGACACACCGACGAAGCCGAGGAGAAGTGATCGTAGGGAACGCGAATTAGACAGTCGCGGCCGACGTCGTCGGGAAGACCCGGAATGAGCTCCATATTAGAAAACGGGTGAATTTTCAAATATCGAATTAGAGATGGAATTGATAGATGAAGATGACGAGAAGGATTTTGGGATGATGAATTGATGAACGGAGTGGCTGGTGGTGTTTAATTTATAGAGGTGGGCCGGCACTTTAGGGGGGAGTAGGGGGTTAATGACGGTGGCTCTTATGTCAGGCGGGCGGCGGACCGTTGTTTCTCCCCTTTTGATGGGCGAGGGAGGCCACGGCTTCTTCTTTTCTTGTGGACGAAAACTTGAATGGAATCATATCAATTTATTTTCTAAAAAAATACATGTGCCATGGAAGTCAGGCCGCCGACAAATTATTCTACTGCTTTCCGACATTTTATGTTGCGAATTTGGATTAGGATGGGAAGAAATAAGAAACATGGATGGGGATGGACTCCCTCTCATGTAATATATATAATTAAAAAATCTATAAAAATAAATTTATTATTTGATATAAAATTCACCCATCACAAAATGTTATGTAATAAATGAGTACAATTGTACAAACAAAAATTATTTGCATGAAAAATGTTAGGACATTTGGTTCTGATCATCTTACACTATTCCTGTCAGGGGTGTGCAATTGGTCAATTCAGACAGTTAACCAAATTAATCGAAATTTTTTGATTAACTCTCCATTATAACTCAACCGATCGAATTATACTCCTTAACCGAACCATACTCGACCGAGCCAAATTTTCGATTAATTCGGTTAACCGAATTTAATCGAATCAAATTATAATTAATTACAGAAAAAAAAATATGATTGTATAATTTGTATCATTTCAAAATTCAACTTAATAATTTATATTTAATTATTAATTAATTACAAAATTTGAGAATTTTATGGATTTAGGGAATTGTGGGAACCTAAATTATATAATTTATATTTAATTATTAATTAATTACATAATTCAGTTATACTAGTTAACCGAAATTCACTTTCTCCACAACCAAACTAAAAACTGAATAATTGAATTCACTAAATTATAAAATTGAACCAAACCGATCAAATTTGGTCAGTTAATTCGGTTAAAATCGAATTGTACTCACCCCTAATTCCTGCAAATGTAATTATCTTTGGAATATTTGATGCCAATTAAGCATATAAAATATTAAAAAGCTAAAATGCTAAGTTACTATACTTTGTTTGACGTTTTGCTCTCATAAATTAGTTAATTTGGCAAAATAACTATTTAAATTGTCTTAATTTTACATTTAGTATCCTACTTGTGGATAATTTGAGATTTTTGTTTCTTTAATTCAGTGTGTTGTAAGATATAAAGCATTCAGATACAGGATGAAAAGGAAATGCAGTTATTAAAAATTTGCAGATTAAATTACCCAAATACTCAATTTATATAATTTCAAAAAAATTAAAATAATTTCTAGCATTTTTGGATCAGTTGAGGTCAATGCTAATGTAAACATAGGGGCCCCTTGCCCCCTTTCCTTGTGACTAGTTTGGGGTGACTGGTTAATTAGTATGACTTTTATTTTTACACAAGTTTCATTTGAATTTTCAATGAAACCAATGACATTTTAGGGAAAAAAATTTAAAAAAAAAAAAAATGGGTTACAATTAGTTTATGGTATTCCTAAAATTAAAAAAGGAATAAAATATAAATGTAATAAAAAATTATATAAAGATACAACAATTTACTTGTACAAAAGCTCGTTTATCCATCCAGCATTAAATAGAATAAGAATAGGCATTTTCACGATGATATTTGGAAATTTTCATTCCTTTTTAATCTGGTATCTAGGACTCAATAGTATGCGCGTTTATGGTACTTTCAAGCTCTATAAAACAAACAGTTTATGAATTTAACCAATGTAGGCTTAAGCTAATTGTTGGCACCTCATTTTATCGAAGGTGAAAGGAAAAAAAAAAATCAAACACAAAACAAAGAAGAAAAAGATAACTAAAAATTAAAGGAAAAGGGGGGGGGGGATTTAAAAAACTTGGCATGTTGACCTGCACCTTAGAAAGCCAAAAAACTTACCCCCAGGGTGTGGTTCAGGTGGTAGTGTGGGCTGTGGGAGTGCCTCTCATGAGTTCAGATGTTCAAACCCTCCTGAACTCATTTCCGCCCCTGAACTCCTGAATTTACCCTCCCTTTAAAGTTGTGGGGTCAACTTCAAGGGACGCAGGATTAGTCATATGGACCGTAAAACGGACACGTGGATATCTGGTGCGTAATCCAAAAAAAAAAAAATAGAAAGCCAAAAAATTTTTAAAAAATAAAAAAAGTAGGCGTGTTCTTGCCACCCGCTTGTATGGGGGAGCCGAAATGACGTCATTCCAACGCCCCTTTGTCTTCTCCCACTCGTGCATGCGGCTTAACAGCCTCTGGCAGCTTGTTTACTATGGAACCTGGTATTGTGCGTCATGCTACCCATCCTACACCCCTACCATGCTACTTGAGAAAGGGCTTGCTGGGTAAGGCATTGCCCGTCGATTCAGGGCTTTACCCACTGGGTTAATAGCCCTCCCCTTCATTCCTTGCCCCATTTTCGATCCTATATAATCCCCACCCTCCCCTCAGTTGAAAACATACGGCGAAACAAAACCAGAGGAGAGACGAAGCCCTGCTCATGCCACCTCCCAAAACTCTCTCTCTCTCTCTCTCTCTCTCTCTCTCTCTCTCTCTCTTACACACACACAGTTTTGTTAGATGCACGCACCATGTAAGTGAATTTATGTGTGCGGATGCATGGAAATTATGTAAGTTGTCAGTTTATTTTAATATTATATTACCAAATTACATTAATCATCTTGAAATTAAATTTTATTTAAATAAGTCCTTGAAAAGAGAATGATTTTTAGTTTGTGTTTTGAAAGGACATGTACCTTTAAGTAAGACTCTTATTTAATTAAGTGTTTGAAGAGAGCACACATTAGAGTTACATATCTATTTATTTAGGTTTTAATTTTTTGTGTTTCTTAAATTCAATATATTAATTGGACCTTGAGGCATTGGCTCTAAGACACATCTATCTCTACATACAATTTCATTCACATCACTATTGTCATTCTATCCTATCATCCGAGTATAGAGAGTTAAACAACTTAAGAAAGGTGTTCTTTGCGGAGCTAAACTTTGGACTCTTCCATTTGTGTAGAAGTGGATTGAATCATATGATTCAAATCGAATTGTTGTATCATGGGAGAGACAATTCAAAGTGAAGTTCTGTTGCACCATTTCATAAGTTAAGCCAAAAAAAACTACAGAATACTTGAATCTCCTTAAAAAGAACGAGATACTCATGCCAAGAGAGGTTGGACCTTCAAAGGTGCAAGCTCCTATGATGATAATGAATCCTCATCCCAGGTTGACTTTGATTCCATTGGATGAATCTACACCCCTTTTCCTATGTTCATCCTTGGTAGCACCTACATCAGTTTACCCATCTGCTCCTTAAGGATCTTGAGTTCTTGATTAGCCTCTCTCTGAATCTACTCTATCTTAGCCAATCGATTCGCTTAGCTAATCGATTCGATCTCAATATGATCCCTTGATCCTCACTAAGTATTCTCCAATGACGAGGAACAACTTAATTGGCCAGTATCAGAGACAAAAAAATTCTTCTATAGGAGACACAATAAATGGGATGACCATACATGCAAATGATAGATGTATGAAATGAACTTGAAATTGCCAAGATTTTAAGACAAAGGTAAGAAAATTCCTAGAAGGTGAAGATCTTCATGGGCAATTGAGATTCACTCACAAATGCAACTTCCTAGAAAGCTTGGTAAGAGTTATGATTCTACTATGAACATGAGTGATAACACAAGTGGGTGAATGACTGCCCGAATGCCTTTATGCAAAATGATTAAAAGATTAAATGAATATGCTTGCATATTTGCATGAATGAAGGAAATACCCTCCCATGAGATGAGGGGACGAATGTTAAGCAAAAAAAAATGTTGGAATGGGCGTCAGGGGTCCCCCTCACACTCAAAGCCTCTAGATGGAAAAAATGGACAAAATCTCACACTTCAAGTTAGTAAATGTAAAAAAGAAAGGATGCTCATATGATATGCCAACGAAAAGGAGGCTTTTCTAAAGAATGAATAAGAAGGATGCAAGATCTCAAGTAAGGCAAATGGATAAAGGGATGTACGAAATGATGGATGTTTATCTACTCAACAAATGGGTGGTTGAAAGATCCTGAGCAGAGCCTAGAGGTGACTTAAGAAGATTTCTTGAATTAAGGCCCACCTGTAGGGTGATGACAGGGTGCTCCCTGAATAGATGCTACCCAGGAAATGAATACCACAAAATGGACAAGTATACAAGGGCCCTTATGCCAAAAGAATGAAGGAATTGCTCAGGCAATGACTACCTGATCAAATCACATAACCATCTCTAATTGGATAAGGAACTTAATCAAATAGGAGAAAATGGAAAAGTCGTCCATACTGAAGGAAAGGATACCCCAATGAAGGAGTCACTAGGAGAAATGGGAGGAAGACCCTAAGATTGATAGTGATTCCTTACTCAGAACTAATGGTAGACAATGGGAATGAAATTGCCTAAACAGAATACTGAACAACCTTGAAAGAAAGAAGCCTAGGAATTGAAAACTAAGTTTTGGACTTTATTTAGGTAAACAAGATTAAATGTAAGCAAAGGCATTATACCTGCCTTGCAAGGTTCTGGGAAAGAGGGAGGAAACACGCTCAATGAAGACAAAAAAAAATGGCAAAATTGTATAAAAAGGCATAATAACAATGAAAAAGTTGTACAAAAGAGTCTACCAAGAAGGTTGGAGCTCTTGTCCCTAGAAAGTAGGTTTCTAGATACATGGGATGGCAGTCTGAGGCTTAATACTAGGGTGGGAGTTTCTACAGTTTACTGCATGTGGTTTGGCTCTAACGATAGGAGGTTCCTAGTCTATTTCTACTTAACTAGAAAGTCGGAAGAACTCTCGTCCCTACCCATTATAGGCGATAGTGGACAAGATACATCTTGAGTGGAATGTTTTATGTGCCCATTAGGAGGCTCTTTGTTCTCAGGATCTAACATGACCTCATCCCATACTAATCCTAAGGGTACAGCCTAGGTGCAGAGCTCGTGTAATGTGTGTGAGGAAAGGCCTAAGGAAGGCCTAAAATCCATAAGCAAACAAAGAATCATCTAGCACACATATTTCTTTATTACATGCATATTTACAAAGAGCAAAAAAAGCACACAAATCATTATTAAAGATACACAAGTCTTGATCGATTAAATTCAAGGTAATCAAAAGGCTAATCCTTGGCTCGACTCTTTAAAAGTCCCCAGTGGAGTTGCCAAGATGTCGCAATGTCTCAAAGGGGTCAACTCTTGAAATAAATGTGGTTGAATCTCTGAAATCGCCTCTATTGAATGGCAAACTCAAGATAATATGAAAATGGGGTAATATATGCCGTTAGAAATGGGTCAAAACATAGTCCAATGAAGTCGCCACTAACCTATTCTTACTCTAGGTGAGGTTAGAACACCTATTTAATATACTATCAGTTCAATGATCTCTAAGTTATTCCTAGGTCCAAGGAAATTGATAGTCAAATGTCTGCATTACCAGGTCAGATTTTGGAGTACGGTTATATAAAGGGAAAATACTAGCACCACTTTACACTTGTCTGACGGACGGTACCTGATTAGCTTAGGACTACCTTTAAAATTAACCGATCAAGACTCAAATTATTCCTTTTAATTCCATTTACCAATCCAAAATATATTGGATAGCTCTGCGAAAAACAAAAGCTACCTTCACCTTGGGATCCCCAAAGGCATGCGAAGTCACAACCCATAAGAATCCCCATGAGGATTAATTGCTTTTTAAGTTTATTTTAGGTTAAGGGTTTTCTTTAGTTGACCTTTAAATATTGGGAGACCTTGTGAAAGACAAAAACTTCCCTCACCTATGATTTATTTAAGGTATGTGAAAACAAATGTGAATTTAAGTGTAATCCCAAGAGGGGCTGAGTTGGGTAATTAAAAAATATTTTTGGTCTCTTAATTCCTAATTTTAAAATCAACCATACAAGCACAAGTTTGAAGATACATAGATTTCAGTATTACACAACCTAATAAATTCAAGCTTTGGATATCTCACACAATTTAGTATTACCCAACCAATCTCAAGTCCAATAAATATTTAAGATATGCACAATAGACAAATATTAAATAAATTACCAAACGCAAACGAGAATAAAAAGAGATAAGTTAAAAGAGAAGCAAACACAGGATTTTTACGAAGTTTAGCCAAACACGGCCTACGTCCTCACCTTGGGCAGAATACCTAAGGATTCCACTAATCTGCTCCTTAAACCCAGGCGGAGCTTCTTGTTACAAACCGCCGCTTACAAGAGGCATAGTTTTCTCCTTACAACCTGCTGCTTACAAGAGGCGTAGCTTCCTCCTTCCCGGTTCACAACCCGAACCGTCAATACAATAGATGAATAAAGTTTCTGAATACACTCAAATGCTTCTCAACAAGCTATGAGTACAGTGAAATCTTAAACACACTCACAGGATATAACTTGAAGCTCAAAAGTGAATATGTGATGTTTTTAATAAAATTTTTGCAATAACAAATGTATGATCTTTGTTAAAAGAATATATGTTAAGTTTGCTCCAAAGATCTAAACCCTATTCAATATTTCTCTAGAAAAGATTTTCCAAAAATATGTATTTTGGAGATTTAAGGGTTTGCTCTTAAATAGTTTTTGCAATGATAAAATAAGATGAAATCTTGGAATAAAATATAAAAGTGAATGCTTTCAAAGATTTAAAATTTAGCAAAAACTTTTTCCCAAAACGATTTTTCAAACAATGAATAGATGAAAAACTAGAATTCTTCCTCCCAATAAAATTTTTAAATAAAATGGGTAGGGGAGTAGATAGACTTTAACAAGAAGACTAAATACTTAAAAATAAGAACTTGTTTACCAAACCTCAAAACCAATGAAGCTTGCAAGATATGAGTGAAAGCCCTTTGAACGTGAGAGTAGAGAATGCCCAAGAAAGTTTTTGTATAAAAGAATATTGGCAAAAGGTTATAAAATAGGTTTTAGAGTTGAAATATATAGGCATTCTCGGCATATGGACACTCTCCAACCGTTGGATCATTAAAAAGGTAAGTTATTAAAAAAAATCTACCCACTGAGCGCTAGAGCGTCAGCTTGCTCCGACAGACTCGTCGACAAGTGGACACATTCGTCGACGAGTGTCCTTCACTCGCTCAACAACTAGACCAGGGGATTCATTGACGAGTGGTCTGTCTGAGAAAGTTAGGGTCTCGGTATTTTCTTGCCGATGGGAACATGCATTCGTCGATGAGTGGCTTTCATGCTTTCGTCAATGAGGCTAGGGGTCTAGTCGACGAGTTCCCTATTTTTTAGCCCTATTAACCTTCTAAGATGCAGATCCAACTATATCTTATGAGACATGTAAATACAAATACAACTAAATGCACATTACAATTGAAAAGTTGAACCATCTTCATCCTTTTGCTCTTCAAATTCCATGGAACAAGTTCAAGTTGTAAGTGCTTCAGGTTTCTCATAGCTTCCATAGCATTCTTACCATCCGTGCGTGCTAAGTAATGATCATGTTCAAAAGCTTAATGCACAGGTAAGATACTAAGTGATTTGTCATTATCAAAATAGGATTGGACTCATAGAATCAACAATCTTCCCTTTTTTTATGATGACAAATACACGAGCAAAAATGGGTTAAGCCTAACTGATTACGCTTCAAAGTTGCTTAATTAAGTGTTTAAATTCATGCATTAAAGATTATAATTTTAATTAAATGCCAAATTATGTTCAATATTTTAACAATGAGCTCAATTTATAATATTTGGATTTTTATTCTATAATTTATGAATTTTTGGTATCTTATTATTGTAGGATGATTTTTGGACATTTAAAGTTGAAATTAAAATTTACGCGGGTCATACGTGAGAGAAACCGGGTCATGCATATAAAGTGAACCGTGCATGTGAGGGCCATAACTTTTCATTGAAAGATCCGCGTATGTGGGGTTCATGGAGGATAAAGAATAAAATGATGCAAATGGAGGCGTTTAACGCGAAACGAAGCTAATTAGGCGATTATGGACAATTTCGATACTACTTTGTAATCTAGGCATAACTCTCTCATCCTACCTTCGATTCAAATGATTCAAGATGCTGTAGAAATCGAATAAAATGTTCTACAACTTTCATATTTTGAGTTTTAAGATATACTGACTGTATCAAGGTCAAAATCGGGCGTGAAGTTACCATACGCTTATAAGCTTTTAACGTGGGTCGTGTGAGACAAGGAAAGGCCCATGCAAAAGCAAGACGTGTAGAAGCATGCGCTGGAGTGAGTGGCTTTTCGATGGTTTAAAAATTCAAGGAGAGGAGAGTAGGCTTTATTAGGATTGGGAGAGAAAAAAAAAAAAAAACAAGTTTTGAAAAGTCAAAATAAAGGGGCTAGGGGGTTGCCTTTATAAGTAGCTTAGAGTAGGGTTTGAGGGGAGTTTTTTTTTAGTCTTACTTTTCTTCCTGGGAGGCCGTACGCAGCAGGAGGGGACCTCCCCAACACATACACGGCTTGCACCTCTTTTCTCTCTTCTCTTTCTCTTTTCTTAGTTTAATATTGTTAGATTAATTTTTATTGTCAAAACTTTAGTTTACTTCAATTTAAAGTTGGGTTTAAATATTTGTTTAAGTTAGTTTAAGAACCTTTTTTTTTAAGATAATTTTTTGTTCTCTCTCTCTCTCTCTCTCTCTCTCTCTCTCTCTCTCTCTCTCTCTCTCTCTCTCTCTCTCTCTCTCTCTCTCTCTCTCTCTCTCTCTCGTTACTTCATTACTTTTTAAATACCTTGTTTAGATTTATTTTATTGAAGCTTTTTGTTCAAGTCAATTTTTGTTTAAGCAAATATTTAAGTTTAATTTATTTTTGAAATCTTTGTTTAAATTAGTTTAACGTTGAAATTTAAATTATTTTTTTTTTTTTTTTTTTTTGAATCTATTGTTGGATTGACTTTAATTTTTGTTCAAGTTATTGGTTGGATTAGGATTAAATTCTTGAGTTGATGTTTAATTGAGTTTTTTTTTATGGTTGAATGTTTAAGTTGATTCATAAAGTTTTTGTCTTTAGGTTTTTGTCCGAAATTTCAAATGTAGGTTTTATTTCTTGTCTGAATGCTTAATATAAAATTGTGTTCTGCATTTAATTTTGTTATCATTTATTTTATTATGTGAATGGATCATTGAGTAGGGATTCTAATTGTGTTAATTTTTCCCGTCGTCTATTTATCGTTATTAGTTTCTTGTCGTTAATTTTATTCATGAGATGTTCGTAGTTTATGTCTTGTTTCTTTTAATTTTGATTTCGTCACAAAATCTCAAAAATCCAGGAACTGAATCTGAACTGTGTTTAGTAAAAATTTCTTTTCTTATTTTCTTTGGGATTACATGAAGTCTGCAATTAAACTGCATTCCCTAAGGAGACGATCTGCCCCTTGAGCTAATTATTGTACAACTGAACTCTTATACTTGGGATAGCCTTTGCGCTGCTCATTTTTAAAGTGAGTCATTAACAAAGGCTACCCCTAAGGATATGCATAATTTAAAATGTGCAATGTTTTTGTACTCAAAATATGTCCAAAGTGGCTAGAAAATATTTCTCCCCCTTTTGACATCAACAAAAAGGGCTAAGGCAAAAAAAAAATATAAGTATTTAAATAAATCCTTAGCTTAGAGAAATTTGCTTTTTGACACAAACATAACTTATTTGAAAAAAATTCTCATGTTGAGCACAAAACAAAATTTCAATCAACATCTATGCAAACAGTTAGATTCAGTATAGTCCAAAGCAATTCATTCATGTATCAAAATGTATCAAGTATCCATAGAAAAGTACAAACATGTAGTTCATTATGGATAGCAATGGTATTTCTCACCAAGGTATAAGAATAAGAGTATGAAAGAGGTTCGTGAGCACGCCTAATTTTCAAAGCCAAATAATTTTCAAGTTAAGTTTCTCCCCCTCAGCTATGCACTCCATTGCATCTCTAGGCAACTTCTATGTTATGCATCAAGCCTAATTCATGTTTGATTTGGATAAACTTATCCTCCTGAAGTGGTTTCGTGAATATATCGGCCCATTGCTCATCTATGCACAAACTCAAGTGCCACGTCCCCCTTTTGCACATGATCATGAATAAAATGATGTCTAATTTCTATGTGCTTGGTTCGTGAGTGTGATATGGGGTTCTTTGAGATGTTTATTGCACTAGTATTATCACATTTTATGGGAAGAGTGTCATAGTGCAATCCATAGTCCATGAGTTGTTACTTCATATAAAGCGTTTGAGCACAACAACTTCCAACCGCTCTGTATTCAGCCTCGGCTATGGACAGTGCAACTGAATTCTGTTTCTTGGAGAACCAAGAAACTAAAAATTGTCCTAGAAAATGACATGTTTCGCTTGTGCTTTTTATATCCACTTTACTACTGGCAAACTCAGCATCTAAATAACTGACTATTTCAAAAGTAGCGTACTTAGGATACCACAAGCCTAGTTCAACAGTTCCATTTAGGTATCAAAGTATTCCCTTGACAGCTAATAAGTGTGACTCCTTAGGTGCAGCCTGAAATCTTGCATACATGAAAACACTAAACATAATATCAAGTCTACTAGCAGTCAAATACAACAAGCTACCAATCATGCTGCGGTAGAACTTAACATCTACTGGTATGCCTTACTCATCCTTATCTAGTTTTGTGGAATTGCTCATGGGTGTTCCTAAAATTTTACCATCTTCCATATTAAATTTCTTGAGCAAGTCTCTTATGTATTTAGATTGGTTTATAAAAATTCCATGTTTGTCTTGTTTTATTTGAAGTCCTAGGAAGAATTTAAGTTCACTTATCATGCTCATTTTGAATTCATTTTGCATGCATCTGGCAAACTCATTACACAACTCTTCGTTTGTTGCCCCAAAAATGATGTCATCAACATAAATTTGTACTAGGAGCATGTTATCATTTTTATTCTTTATGAAGAGTGTTGTGTCTATCTTCCCTCTAATAAGTCCATTATCTAGTAGAAAATCACTAAGCCTTTCACACCAAGCTCTAGAAGCTTACTTCAATCTATACAAGGCTTTAGTCAATCTATAAACATGATCTGGGAATTTGTGGTTTTCGAATCTTGAAGGTTGTTCAACGTATACTTCCTCATTTATATAGTCATTTAGAAATGCGCTTTTAACATCCATTTGATATGATTTAAAGTTCTTAAAAGCAGCATATGCAAGTAACAATCAAATGGCTTCCATCCTAGCTACAGTTGTGTAGGTTTCCTCAAATTCTATACCTTCTTCCTAATTATATCCTTGGTCAACTAGTCTGACTTTGTTTCTAATGACTATTCCATTTTCATCTTTCTTGTTCTTTTAAACCCATTTTGTTCCAATAACAGTGTAATCATCAAGTCTAGGAACCAAAGTCCAGACTTTGTTCCTCTTAAATTGGTTTAATTCTTCTTGCATGGACATCACCCATGACTCATCCTCAATTGCCTCACTCACATTCTTAGGCTCATCCTGTGATAAGAATGCGAAGTGGCTAATCATATTTCTAAGGGATGATCAGGTGGCTACACCACGTGATGGTTCACCTATGATTTGATCTATGGGGTGATTCCTTACAGATTTCCATTTCTTAGGTAGTTCATGTACCTCACTATCTACTTTATTATCCTCAATATGTGTTTATTTTATTTCAGTACTTTTCTCAACATTATTCTCAATAGACAAATTTTCTAATCCCTTTGTTATTTCAAAATCATCCTCATCAGTCTTTTTAGAGAAGAGATTGGACTCATCAAACACTACATGGATGGATTCAATTATGGTCAACGTTCTTTTGTTATACACCCTATAGGCTTTACTGTCTAATGCATAACCTAGAAAGATTCCCTCATCAGATTTCGCGTCAAATTTTTCGAGGTGTTCATTATCACTAAGGACAAAACATTTGCACCCAAAGACATGAAAATAGGAAATATTAGGTCTATGCCCATTCCACTGTTCATAAGGAGTTTTATTAAGAGTGGGCCTAATCAAAACTTTGTTCAATACATAGCAAGCATTGTTCACTGCCTCAGCCCAAAAATATTTGAGTAATTTATGTTCATTAAGCATAGTTCTAGCCATTTCCTATAAAGACCTATTATTTTTCTCAACTATTCTGTTTTTTTTTTTTTTTTTTGTGGTGTCCTGGGTGCAGAAAAATTTTGGGATATAGCATGAGTTTCACATTAGTTTTCCATATCCTAATTTTTAAATTCTGCCTCTATCACTCCGGATATTTGTGATTGTATAACCCTTTTCATTTTTTTATTTTCTTACAAAATTTAACAAATTTTTCACATGCTTCATCTTTGTGTGCTAGAAATAATACCCATGTGAATCTAGAATAATCATCAACAATGACAAAGTCATATGATTTTCCTCCTAGACTTTGAACTTGGTTTGGACCAAATAGATCTAAGTGTAGCATTTGAAGTGGCCTGGTGGTGGAGATAACTTTCTTCTTCTTAAAACTAAATTTTGTTTGTTTTCCTAGTTGGCATGCATCACATATTTTATCTTTCACGAATTGTGTTTTAGGTAAACCCTTAACTAATTCTCTTTTAACTAATTTAGACAATAAATCCATGTTGGCATGACCTAATCTTCTATGTCAAAGCCAACTAGCCTCATTTATAGCAAAAAAGTATTTAACATGTTGAGAAGCTAAGTTATCAAAACTAGTAGTGTAAACGTTTTCATTTCGTTCAGCAGTAAACAAGATTTTATTCTCAGATATATTTTCTACTAAGCATTTATCATGTTCAAATGATATCCTATATCCTTTATCACATAGCTGGCTTATACAATAGATTATGTTTCAATCCATCAACAAGTAATTATCTATAACAAGCGAAGGGTCCTTAGCAACTTTACCTACACCGATGATCTTGCCTTTTGCATTGTCGCCAAAAGTGACGAATCCTCCATCCTTTGGTGTGATGGATGCGAACTTTACTTTATCTCTTGTCATGTGCTGCGATCAGCCGCTATCCATGTACCATTTGTCCTTTAAAGAGAATAATTTCAAGCACACCTACAATATACATTAAAGTAACTAATTTTGGTACCCATATTTTCTTGGGTCCATAAGGGTTAGTGCCTAAATCTCTCTTGACTTTCCAAACCTTCTTAATTTTAACATCTTTGTTTCTAAAGGGACAATCAAATTTTATGTGACCTATATCTTTACATTTAAAACATGTAGTATATCTATAGGAGTCTTTAGATAGGATATAAGATTTTGACTCCCTTACAAAGTATCCCATGAAAAGATGTTTCTATTTAGGTTTTCCTTCCCATTAAAACCAAGTCCTTCCTTGTCTAAAGAATTTCTTTGAGCCCCAATGAGTTTTTCAAAATTATTTTGGCCCTCTGTGAATTTATAAATAATTTTAGATTTTTCTTCAAATTTTCTTTCTAGCTCCACAATTTACAAATCTTTTTCTTTTATTAGAGAAGCATGAGACTCACTTTATTTTTCCAAAAGCTTTGAAAATTCCTTTAATTTAGTTTTCAAGTCAAAATATTTATTAGATATTTTCTCAAACATTTTAAGAGTATACAAATATTCTTTTTGTAATTTGTAGAGACCCATAAAATAATAATAATAATAATAATAATAATAATAATAATAATAATAATAATAAATAAATAAATAAATAAATAATTTAAAAAAAAAAAAAAAGGAAAATGGGTTTGGTATAGACCAAATCGTTGACGGTTTTGGATGAGCTCAAAAAATCGTCAACGGTTTTGAGTTATTGCAACCAGATAAAGGTAAATTAGTTAAAATAGGTTTGGTTTTTAACCAAACCGTCGACGATTTCCTAAAACCATCGACAATTTTGATCTGGATCAGTGGCCTATAAATAGAATTCAAGTCATTTTTTTTAGGCAAAATAAAACTCTCTCTCTCTCTCTCTCTCTCTCTCATGGGCAACAGTACTCCCTTTCTCTCTCTTCGATTTTTCACCTGGATTTAGTTGTATTGAAGGAAAAACATTATTTCGAGATCTCAGAGTCGATTCTCTGCAATTTAATTGGGGCCGATTTGTTGTTTGGAGATTTTAAGCATCACTCCAAAGTTAAGGTAAGGAAAATGAATTATGTCAGTTGTTTTTAGAGTTTAACTGGTTGACGGGAGTGTGAGCCTAGGGCTGTTAGAATAGTAATTATTCCAAGATTGAACTAATTAAACTAAAATATATGACTGCAGGATTTTGAGCTCCGTACGCCATAGACATTATTTTAGGATCCTTGCAAGCACATCTTTAGTAATCAAGTAAGGGGAATAGATTATGTTAGACATTTTTAGAAATTTAACCGATTAAGTTATAATCTATGATTTCTGAAATAATATATGTGTTTTCCTAAGTATACAAGCTTATGAAAAAGGATACTTTGGGAATGATTTATGTGTGTTTTGAGAATATTGGGTTATTAAGTTGAGTAAAACCTAGAGATATTTATATCGATATTTTCAGCAGAATATTATAGTATACATTATCACTCAAACTGTGTGGCATGAGTTGAATATTATGCAAAATTAAATCTGTTAGCTTTTATGGAAATATATATATATATATATATATATATATATATATATATATATATAGACAGAGATGTGGATTAATACAAGATAATGTAATGACAGTATTTTTATACAGAATTACAGCGTTTTATATAGAACTACAGAATGACATCATTTTATACAGTATTACAAAATGACAGCACTCCATATAGAACTACAGTATGTTAGCATTTTATACAGAATTATAATATTACAAAGATTTATATACAGAATTACAATCTTATGGTTTCATACTGAATTGTGAATATGAAATCATGAAATTTTATTGTTTTAAAAATCGCATTATATGGTTTAAGAACCCTAATGGACCAGCTAGGTAGGCAAATCGGACTTACAGATATAGATATAGATATAACTAACTTAGTCTAATTAGGCCAGCCATGTCGAAGTCCCGCCTTCGGGCCACACAACCCGGATCATTCGGGGTAAATTCATGACGTTGGTTGTTTATCCATCCAGGGCAGTTCTTCTATGCCTATGTGCGTATTTACTTATACAAAGATATTTATATGCCATAGTATGTTTTGAAAGTAAAGTAAGTATTTTGAAATATATATATATTTATGTATGTGTGTGTACAATTTTACATGATTTCATAGTGAAAGAAAAAGGTAAATAATGGATGTATATTTGGAACATTAAAATTCATGTTGCCACACTGTGGTAATAATTTATTCCTTCTTACTGAGAGGTTTCTCACTCCTTTAATCTTTAACATTTCAAGAAATCCAAGGAATCAAGCCTAGAGCGTTCCAGGGCAAGGCTAAATTGTATTGCCCAAGGTGAGTTCTAGTGAGACACAATATTGTATATGGACGAACTTTACGTTTTTTTTTTTTTTTTTTTTTTTTTGGAATGGATTATAGATGTATTAAGTTTTTTAGATTTGTGTATGTATTTTGGAGATGCATTGTAGTACTCTGATATTGTTTTGGGAGTGTATATGTTTGATCCGCTATGTTGTATTATACGAGTTATGAACAGGAGTATCTGGTGCCCCACCTTGGGTATCAGGATACTATAGCATATGTTTTACAGGAGATCGGGTATGGAGTATAGCACTCCGGGCCCCACGGGGTTTGGAGTATCACATATTTGATGGTATCAGAGCATAATTATATTTATATTTTTAATAGCGATTTTTTTAAGAGGGGCGTTACATAATTCACCATATGAAAGCATGCTATTATCATTATCAAAATCACTAGAATAATATGATGAGGTGGAGAAAGTTGATTTTACCTCGTGATCATCGTGTGCCATTAGGCACAGATTAGCAACCTGATCATCACAGGATCTTGAGTCTGAGCTGCTAGTACAATGTGTGTCCCAACCGACTTTCATTGTTTTCTTCTTCTTTTTGGATACTTTCTTTAGTTGAGGACAGTCTGGTTTGATGTGCCCAACTTCTCTGTAATTGTAGCACATAGGAGGATCATCCTTTTGTTTCCTCTTACTTTTGTTTCCTCTTACTTGACTCTCCTTTTTCTGTTTTCAAGTTCTGAAATTTTCTACCAAATTTTCTTTATCTTTTTCAAGAACTTCCCGAACTTTTTATCTAGAAGAGTCATATCCTCATCCGACTCTGAATCACTCTCTTCACTGGAGTTGCTAATAGATACTTTGAGAGCTACTACTTTCTTAGCTTTGCTCTGCTCACTCATCCTTTCATTTATCGCTAATTCATATGTGATGAGCGATCTGATCAGCTCATCCACCGTCATTGCTTTTAAGTTCCTTCCTTCTCCTATTGCAGTAGCTTTGGCCTCCCAAACTGGTAGTAGACCCCTAAGAATTTTCTTGATCATTTCATAAGTAAGGTAAGTCTTACCAAGAGCATGCAAAGAATTTGTGATGTGGGTGAATCTGGTGTACACAAATTGAATTGATTCATTAGAAGTCATTTTGAATGTTTCGTATTCACTAGTGAGCATGTCTATCCTACTGTCTTTTGCATTCTTAGTGCCTTTATATGTGACTTCTAATTTTTCCTATATTTTCTAAGTAGTCTTACAGGCCATGACTCTATTAAATTCATTTACGTCTAATGTGCAGTATAAAAGGTTCATGGTAGTGGCATTTACTTGAACTGCTTTCATATCATCATCTATATATTCATCTTCAGTTTTAGGTACATTTTCTTTCTCTACAATTTTCATAGGGACATAATCTCCTTTGGAGATAACCCTCCACACTTTCCAATCAACATTTTGAATAAAAATGCGCATTCTTTTTTTCCAGTAGGTGTAATTAACACCACAAAAAATAGGAGGTCGTGTGGAAGAGTCTCCCTCACCAAAAGGGGTTACACCAATATAAGTCATCGTGACCTTTTTACAAAAAAAAAAAAAGTTAAAGTCTATGTAACGAGGCTCTGATACCAAATGTGAATTTAGGTGTAATCCCAAGAGGGGGGTGAATTGGGTATTTAAAAAATATTTTCGGTCTCTTAATTCCTAATTTGAAAATCAACCATACAAGCACAAGTTTGAAGATACAGATTTCAGTATTACACGACCTAATAAATTCAAGCTTCGAATATGTCAAACAATTCAGTATTACCCAATCAATCTCAAGTCCAAGAAATATTTAAGATATGCACAATAGACAAATATTAAATAAATAACCAAACGCAAGTGGAAATAAAAAGAGATAAGGTAAAAGAGAAGCAAACACAAGATTTTTACGAAGTTCGGCAAAACCTAGCCTACGTCCTTACCTTGGGCAGAATACCCAAGGATTCCACCAATCTGCTCCTTAAATCAGGGCGGAGCTTCCTGTTACAAACCGCTACTTACAAGAGGCACAGTTTCCTCCTTCCCGATTCACAACTTGAATCGTCAATACAATAGATGAAAAAAGTTTCTGAATACACTCAAATGCCTCTCAACAAGCTAATAAATACAGTGAAATCTTAAACACACTCACAAGATATAACTTGAACATCAAGAGTGAATATGTGATGTTTTCAATAAAATTTTTTGCAATAACAAGTGTATGATCTTGGTAAAAAAAATATATATATGTTAAGTTTGCTCCAAAGATCTAAACAATATTTCTCTAGAAAAGATTTCCCAAAAATATGTATTTTGGAGATTTTAGGGTTTGCTCTTAAATAGTTTTTGCAGTGATAAAATATAATGAAATATTTGAATAAAATATAAAAGTGAATGCTTTCAAAGATTTTAACTTTAGCAAAAACTTTTTCCCAAAACGATTTTTCAAACAATGAATAGATGAAAAACTAGAGTTCTTCCTCTCAATAAAAGTTTTAAATAAAATGAGTAGGATAATAGATAGACTTTAACGAAAATATTGAATGCTTAAAAATAAGAAATTTTTTACCAAACCTCAAAACCAATGATGCTTGCAAGATATGAGTGAAAGCCCTTTGAACATGAGAGTAGAGAATGCCCAAGAGAGTTTTTGTATAAGAGAACATTAGCAAAAGGTTATAAAATAGGTTTTAGGGTTGAAATATATAGGCATTCTCGGCATATGGATGCTCTCCAACCATTGAATCATTAAAAAGGTAAGTCATTAAAAAAAAAAAATATGCCCGTTGAGCGCTGGAGCATTAGCCTGCCCCGACAGACTCGTCGACGAGTGTCCTTCACTCGCCCGGCAATGAAACCTGGGGATTCGTCGATGAGTGGCTTTCATGCATTTGTCGACGAGTTCTTTATTTTTCAGCCCGATTAACCTTCTAAGATGCATATCCAACCTAAAACAAGTGCATATGAATGTTTCATGAAAAACATGCATCCTAAGGTCCATTTATTGGTCATTTTGAGCTTCCAACTATATCTTATAGGACATGTAAATACAAATACGACTAAATGCACATTACAGTTGAAAAGTTGAACCATCTTCATTTTTTTTACTCTTCAACTTCCATGGAACAAGCGAAGCTATATGTGCTTCAGGTTTCTCATACCTTCCATAACATTCTTACCATTCGTGCGTGCTAAGTAATGATCATGTTCAAAATCTCAATGCACGAGTAAGATACTAAGTGATTTGTCATTATCAAAACAAGATTGGACTTATAAATTCAACACATAATGCTCCAAGCTCAGAGGAAAGTCCATTATAGAAGTTCACTTTATTACCTCAATGTATACAATCAAGAAATAAATCATTATTCAAAGCATATAAGCTAAGAGACATCAAAAAAATGCAAATGCAAATTATGCATGAAAGGTGTGCACTTAAACCAAAGAGTCCAATAGAATCCTACCGAGCCAGCCTGAAGTGATTCTTCTAGATCCTCAATCCTCGGGCAATAATCGGGGACTACATAATCCCAATTCATCATATTTCTCCTCATGGGGGGGGGGGGGGAGTGCACTCATACACAAGCATGCAGGAAAATGCATACAAATGAAAGAGGTAAACACATAGTCAAGTGACATGCAAGACACACAATAAGCAAGTCACACAAGAAAAATCACTTCAAAATGACAAAAACTAAGCAAAAATGGCCTAAGAATTTTTCCAAATTTTTTCTCTATTTTTCAAGATTTTTCTACAATCTTTAAAAAAATTTGATAAAAAAATTCCCAAATTTAATTTCTTTTTGTGATTTCAAATTTTTTTATTTTTTTGGGTCAAAAAATTATTCAAAGAAATTTTTTTAACTTTTTATTTTTTTGCATTTTTTCCTCTTTTTTGGATTTTAAATGAATTTTAAAATTTATCTAAAAAAAAAAAAGGGAAGCGGTTTAAGGAGCTAAACGGTTCAATGGGGCAAACCCGAGTTACCTCGAATCAAATCAAGCTGACCCAGTTTAAGGAGAGAGAGTGGTCAGAGGCTCTATTGCAAATCACACATCTGTGGTGACACTTGGTACATTATAAATGGCCACATTTTTCTTTTTTTTAAAAAAAATTTAAAGAAGTGATGCGTATTAGTGTGATGTCACGATGATGTCACCCACCACGTTATTGCCACATGGCGCCATGCCACTAGCCTAAACCTAATCACAGGGATTGCTGAGGTGGTAGCGATCCAGCCATCTGTAGAAACACAACGTGAACGGCTGATATTAAGCCTTGTTGTTGGGTGACGTCATCTAGAAGAAGCGGACCAAGATACACCACATGTCACCACCCAATGGTTGAGACATGTCCCACTACAAGTTTTTTTTTTAAATAAAAATATGTATATTTAATTTCTTTTCTTTTTTTCCATTTTCTTTTCTTACTTGTTTTCTTTCTCTTTTCTTTTTCCCGAACTCTCTCTTGTTCACTCTTCTCTTGTCTTTCTGCCTCTCTCGCCTCTCGTCTCTCTCAATAGTAGCCCAACTACCACTAGCTACCACCACCACCACTTATGGCCTCCACCACCTCCTGCGGGCTTAGGTAAACCCCTCTCTTTATATCTCAATCTCTCTCTCCCTTCAATATTTAATCTCTATCTCTTTCTCTTCACTCGATCTCTCTCTAACCTTCTCTCTAATCCACTTTTTGCAGGTTTTGAATGGAGGCACACAACGGCAATAAGCTTCAAGTTCTCTGCCTCTTCTCAAATCCAATATTTAGAAGTAAAAACCATCCCCCTAAATCTTTTCTTTCTTTCTGCTATCTCCCTTTTCCAATCCCTTTTGGGCCTCTTTTCTATTTTATTACTTTTCTAGGTATTTTCCCACGTTTTCTCATGAGCCAAACAACGAATTGTGGATCGACCAACGTTAGGGTTCAAGTTGGGTTTGGTTAAGCCAACCCGAGTTTAGTTTGGTTTAGGGTTGAGTTAGGGTTAGGTTAGATTAGGTCTAGGGTTGGGCTTAGAACTGGACTGGGCTTTGGGTTAGGCTTGGTCTTAGACTTAGGTTAGGTTGGTCCACGAGTTGGGCTGTGTTCAGGGCTAGAGTTTTAGGCTTTAGGTTAGGTTGAGACGCAGGATGGGCTAAGTCTAGGATTGGGCTTGGTTTTAATTTATGTTTGGGCTTCAGGTTATTGGGCTTTATTTTAGTTAGGCTAACAGTAAGTGGGTTGGCAAGGCTAGGCTTAGGTTTTGGTTTGGGCTAAAGGTTTGGGTAATTGAGTCAAATCTAGGTCGAATGGGTATGGGTTCTTGAGTCATTTGACAAGGTCAACATGTGGTTGGATCAATTAACTAGGGTCAGGCCAACTCGGTTCAAGGTTTTCGGGTCAGTTGACTTGAGTTAGGGTTGGTTTGACTCCGGTTCGGGTCATTGGACCTAGTTTTCAGACATTATTGAACCGAGTCTTCGGGTCCTTTGACCCGAGCATTCAGGTCTATTTGAAAATATTTTGCAGGGTTTTGGGTGGTTTTTGGGACTGAACTTAGGTTTTGTTTGGGGCATATTGAGAGTCAAATTTTGGGCTTCTAGCTGATGGAATTAGGAGTTCTTATTTAAGGATTTGAAGGTTTTTCTTTTGAATTTGGAGACTTTAGATAATTTTTTAGAATCTTGATTTAAGGTTCTCTATTCATAAACCTCTTATCATGCAACGTATCCTAAGTCACACAAGCATCCAACATATTCACCACATCACACCATTAAAATAGCTTAAGGATTCATGATAAAGAATTAGGGCACATAGTACCTACGTTTCTGCTTCTCCTTCATTGCCTAGGCTTGCCAAGAATTTATAGGCCGGTACTCCTGTCTTAAGGCCGTAAGATAGAACCCTAAATTCTCTTCTCATCCTCCACAATGACTGACTCACATTTCAATCTACTCATATCCTATTTTCCTCAAAATCCATTCTTATACTCTGGTATTGTATTCCACTGTTTACTAAAGTCTGCAAAATCTAACAACCTAAGCTCTGATACCAAAATGTAACGCCCCGATTTTTCAATCATCAATAATGATTAAATCATACACATCAAACATCACATCGGCCACGTCAACAACTTTGATACCACTCACATGACCCGACCCGCATTGGGTACCGGGTAAACAAGCATTTTATTTACATTAACCTAACAGCGGAAGACATAATGTACATACCATTCAGAATACAATACCCAGAGTATCAATATCCTTATACATAAATTTCTATCTCATACCCAAAACAATACAACCCTAGGGGAATCACACCTTCTTAGTCCAAAAACTCACCCTGTATATCAAGGTCTCAGCTCTCTACTGTCTCGGAGCTCTATCACCTGATCTGTTTCTGTTCCCTAAAAAGTTTAGATAATTCGGATGAGACACATCTTAATAAGATGGAATAAATTATTTACAATGTGTGGCAATATAAGTTCAGTTTTAACATATTTTACTTTTCAAATCATCAATTCATCTAAGAAAATACACTGACATATATGCTCAAAATCATATAGATATAAAACACCAACTTTTATAAACATTAAAACCATTTCTCAAATTCATTCTTACACAACTCATATTTACTAGCGAAGTCTCTGAGAATAGAGGAGATTGCACTCCCATATATGCAGCTCCCCTCTACTCTGATATCGTTTGTAACCTTACCCAATTAACTTGGGTTCGACTACAACTGATACTCATCAGGGCACTCACCTTACTCAATAAGCCCTCAAGCGGAGAGTTTTACATCACCTCAATTATTTATATTATTAACTCACACATATCCATTTCTTAATTTCATCATTCTTTATTTCTCATTTTCCATTATTTCTTTCATTTCTCATTTCAGCTCATCTTTATCATTCTTTCACTTTCCATTTCCATTTCCATTTTACTATCCAGAACATGAGTATCCTTGGTACCCAGTACTAATATCGCGTTTGTAACTCATGGCTACCCTGAGGATCTCTTTTCCACGCCATACTTACCCCCATGGTCAGGGTTGTGCTGCCCGAAAGTTGGATCTAACCGTGGTTGGCCAACCCGATTAGATCAAAATATCATATCACATATCTCGCATCTGTAGCACGACTGACCGACCTATAGCCCTAATCCAGACTCAGGGGGGACAACAACTCTTCTAAACGGCTCAATCGACTGTCATGTCACATGGTCCAAGAGTCTGTGTGGTTGCACTATCACCACTAGCAACGGTACCGTATCAATATCACTACCCATCATTAAGGTATCCATAACCATCCGTCAAGGTTATCATTGTGACATACCCGCAATTATTATACGGTATTAGAATTTCATCAATCACGTTTCAATGATCCCATCGCAGCTTTCGCACTTTGCAATGTTCACATTTCCCAGTATTTACATTCATCATTCTCAATTCAGTATTCACATTTCAACATCATACTAATATATATATATATATATATATATATATATCATTTCACACATTTTAGAATTTCTCAATAAAGTATTTCATTATTTTTCAATATACATATCCATGTTTCTTTTTTCATCATTTCTCAGAAAACTCTTCAATATACGTATACATATATTATTTTTCATTGTTTCTCAATAACACAATTCTCATTTCGTTTCAGCTCAGTATATCCATCGCACTGGGTTTCTTTTAAATCATCTCGGCACAAAACCTTTCAGTATGTATATTTATATCATATTCTCATTTCCTTCATGCAAATCACACAATTCAATTCAAACATGTTCTCAGTATAACTCATATGCCACACAATTTTTATCTGATAATCATGTCATAATAATTTCAGACAAAATATCATATTTCATTTTCACATAATTTCTCAATCAATAATTCTCAACAAATATTGTTATAATTTATTCCCCTCACTCGAATCCTGAATTCAATAACCTTAGTTCAATCCCAGAATGCCCAATATTCTAACATTTCCAAATTTACATTAATTAAATAACAATTAATCTCTAAATAACCCCCTTATCCTAATTTTGGGGCTATGCCTACAACGACCCCACGAGAACTCGGCTCCACTAGACTTGTAAAGAATCATCCCTAGATTCTCGTGGTGGTGTCCGATAATCAATTTGACTTAAGATTTAAGAAAAATTAAGGTAAGAGTGAGAATTTATTTTACCCCAAGAGATACGCGTATATCGCTCCTACAACAAATCCATTCCGGTAGAAATGTCGATGACGGAGAATGGAACACAGCAATATTTTCCGTTCTCCAATCGGGGCTTATTTGGCTAAGAAAATCGAAGAAAGAGAGAGACAGACGGAGACAAGAGAAAGAGAGTGTGAGAGAGCTGGAGAGATAAGAGAGTAATCTCTTTGTTTCTCAGGGAACCTGAAGCTTCTTTTTTTTAAGATTACATTTATATATATATATACACACACACATATTACTTCATCCATATATATGTATATATATATATAATTATATATCCATCATAGTATTTATTTAATTACTTTAATTTAATAATTTTTAATTAATTTATTGATTAATAAAACTTTTTTTTTTTAGGATCACTAGACCTAAATATTTTTTGGGGTCATTACACTAATTGTTGGAAGTCTAGGGTACAATCTCAGGTTGCACCAATTATAACTAGATCGAAGTACTTGGCAATGGCTGAGACTGTCAAGGTAGCATTGTGGTTTAAAGGATCATTCAAGGAGTTGGTGTTCAGTTAGGTGGAGTTCCTGTTACCACTAATAAGTTCAAACATAGTTTGGACTTGGTTTACGTCTTTAGGTGTTAAACAGGAGGCGGTCCCAATCTACTGGCCTGAGTGGAGCAGCGGGGTTATGCTTTCGGATTTCTCCTAGGTGGTGAATATTCACCAAGGTGGAGATTATTGGGGATGTGGTTCATATTTTGAGTCGAACACATGCACTAACGGAAAGCATCATGCAGCGAGGAACAAAGAGAGAAGGTTGCAGGAAGCAAACTATCGACGGTTGGGCCTAATCGTCGACGATTTCAGGATAGTTTGCAAGGAATTGCAAATTGACGATTACGCTTACTCACGTCTCAAAATTTCAAATCGGAGATCAGTAAATTGGGAGGTTTTGGAGGATTTTCCTCCGAAAGATCGCTACAGAAGTGTTTTAGAGATATAGTAGAAGTCTTCTGTACGCATAGGGTTAGTATATAATCTTATCATGTAACCCTAATTTGATAAGCTTGATGTAAGCTTCATTGTGATAGCGAAAAATAATCGCTGCTTCTATGGACGTAGGCAAATTTCCGAATCACGTAAATTCTTGTGTCTTTGATAATTGCTTTCGTTTATTCTCTTTGTATGTGATTGCTTCTTTCGTATTATTCATCATTGAGTGATTGCATTGTTTGTTCCGTGATTGTTTTGTGAGTTTGTATGAGAGCTTCCGCTGCACGCGCTCGGTAACACAATTGATATCAGAGCGCCAATTGTTCACAACACAATCAATAAATAAATTTTCGATTTAAGACATCATTAGAATTTGATATCTCTAAATTTTAACCCAAATTAAAGCAAATCTTCATTTTTAATTGTATTTGATATATAAAGAAAATAAAATGGAAAATGAATTCCCATCTTAATTCCCTTTCCTTCTCTTTTTCCAAAAAAAAAAAAATTGGTCCAAACAAACTCGTAATGATCAGTTTTATTGGTTAAGATTCAATTCTAAAATTAACATTATAATTAAATTAGTTAAACAATATATTACTTTTGCTAATTAACTTGTTACTAAGATTTGCTTGTGTTCTAAAAATTTTCTTATTATTCTTTGTTTTATCATTACTTTTAAATTATTGGCATAACAATTATCAAAAAAATAAAATAAAATCTAACAAATCATTCACTTCCTCTTATACTTATGAATCTCCCCAATTTTTGTATGCAATTAAATATTATATATTTGAAAATGGTCTCCTTAATTAGATTTGAAAATTGAGGGTTGACATTGAAATCGTAATGCCAGCATGCTCACAATTTTGGCTAGTCAACTTAAACTCCCCATAGCCACTAGCCAAAACATTTTATTTTTTTTTATAACTCGGGGACTCCAGCTACCATCATGTCACTCTGGACACTATAGTGTGGCACCAAACCCCGGGGGGTGAAAGTCGTCCGCCCATTGACACACTCCTGGTAATTCACTGGTATATTGTCTCAAGGTGGAATTAAACACGTGACCTTAGGGTCAGCAACGTCACAGGTCGCCCTAACCACTTGAACTGGCCTGACCGGACATCACTAGCAAAAATGTGACCAACTGCCATAGTAGCATTGGCCAGTAACTAGGGGATGACACAAGAAGGGAGAGCAAGGGAAGGGTAGTAGGATGCCTACATACGTGCCTATGACGGAATCCCGCGATGGATTACCCATTATAAATAGCATTTTTGTAATAATTCTTTGAGTTTAATGCACTATTTAAAATTCAAAAATAGTTAAAAAGTAGACTAAAGGATACGAATGCATTAAATTGAAAGAAAAGAAATTAGAGAGAAATAAAATGGAAAATAAAGATCTCATACAAATAAATTTCATTTTACCAAATTCTTCATTTTGAAATTAAAGGAGAGAATAAAAATTTTAAATTTTCAAATGAAAAAAAATAAATAAATCTAGTAAGACTAAATTACAGCCAACGTACGTACAGAAAAGTCCCTTCAAATCTTTATTAGTTTGTTGATACACTTAATTGCGTATTTGTCTAGCAAATATTGTGGTTCTAGTATGGTAAATATTGTTTTGTTAGGTTGTAAAAGAGTCACTTGTTTTGTACCTATAATTTAGTTATTTGCACATTTTTTTGGAACATTTTTGAAGAGAAATATTTTTTATTCTTATGTTTGAGTTAGATTTTACTATTGTTGCACAATTATTTTTAAATGAAAATTTTTAACACTCCATTACTTTGTATTATGGTTTTATATTTTTTGAGCTAAGGAATTGAAGGTTACCTTGTTTGCGAAATTATTTATGAACACCTTAAAATTAGTTCGTCATAACGTTTTCAATTGATATAGGTGGGTTTAAAGGCTTCTCGATAATAGGAGGTCTTGAATTTGATTTTACACTAAGGTTAATCCTTGATTTATTAGAAGATAATAGTTTCAAGTTAGGGTTCCAATGAAAATTCTTCATCATATGTTTTTAAATAATTGATAATTTTATTTTTGAGTTTTTTTACGGTTACCGGAATGTAATTATTCATGGTTAAGAAAATATTTTTTTTAAATTCTTTCATATTAATAGAGTAGATTATTTAATTAAAACTCAATGAAAACTATGATTCATATAAACATACTCAAGATTTGTTTGACTAAAGGAAAAAAAATGAAAAATAAGAAGAGAATTCATTTTTTATTATATTTTCTTTTTGTATTAAATAATTTTAAAATATAAAATTTATTTTAATATCTTTGTGTAAAGGAAAAATTAAATGTTAATTATGTGCGGGATTCAAATTTTTGTTTGATATGATATTTTTTATATTTTTCCTGAAAAAAAAATATGGAAAAGAAAATTTCTTCATGTTTTTTTGAATTTTAAACTGCATCAAAAACATTTTGAATAATATTTAAAACCAAAAACAATGCAGGTAAAGGCGGAAAAATGATGCTGCCCAGGATCGAACTGGGGACCTTTAGTGTGTAAGACTAACGTGATAACCACTACACCACAGCATCCGTTTAATGTTGGAAAAAGTATGACCTTATATAATATCAAAGAAGCTGCGAATCAAAACAAAACTTAATGAAGATGGGAACCTGTTTTTCTTTGTTTTGTTTGAGGACTAGGGAACCTTTAAGTTAAGTTATAACTACTTATAAATGTTTTTGAAATTTTAATTTAATTTAATTTTTTATATTTTATTCGACTTAATGTGCACTAATTGAATTTCTGATGTTCATTTATTTAATTAATTTGTTATGACTCATAATAAATCAAAAAATAAAGTAAAAAATTTAAAATAATATGTGGGAATAGTTGATTATTTCATTAATAAAAAATTTTACATAAATAATTAAAATTTTATTTTATATAAATAAATTGCTCGTAAAAGAAATTTAGTTAACCCATAATGCAATAACTGGCAATATTAAAATTTTAATAATACCCACTACCATTTCACTGCAAACTTTTGAAAACTACACAATTTTTCAAACAATTAAGCTTTATGATGAGATGTGGACTTAAAAAGGTACATGCGAGCAATGTTTAATTACAAAACTCAATGATGACATCCCTCAGATCCACTTGCACCAGCTCTCGCCTCCTCCTTGATTTAGAAGTTGATAGGGACTGATAAATAATCATTGAAAATTCGGTATGAAAAAATAAAATTTATTAATTGTATGTAAACTTTTATTTCATTATTTTATTCTACTTTACAAATCAAATATGATGCGAAATGGAAGACCAGAGCTTACATGGGGACAAGTTTTCAAGACCACACTCCATTCAAAAAAGGCTGAGCACTCTAACAGTTGAAGGAAAAAAGTCATAAAGGTATTATAGCATAGCCTTCATTTTCTGTTTACTGCATCATGCGGGAATCAATTTTTGACCTATTATTCTCACAACAGAAATTATAGAGTAATATAGCTCATACCAGTTAATGCTATTTCCTAGTGGGAAGACCATATTTAAACCATGCCCCAGCTTATGCATATACACAATGCAATAAAAAGAAAAATTTTAAAATTAAAAAAGTGATGATTTAGGTGGTTCGGCAATGTACCTGCTTCTATGAAACCTATGTACAATTTTCACTAGACTGCTTTTGATTAATTCTAAGCTACGAGCATGTATATTTGACGGTCCGGATGAAGTTGAGTCTTTATTTGAAATTTAAAGATTTAAAAGAGAAGTAAATGTAAAATTGAATCAAGTCGAATTCAGTTTTGTTCAAGCCCCCACTTCCAAGTTCTTAAAAGGCATTATCATTACATTAACCACACATTTTATGTATAGGAATAAAATGAAATTAGACCTAAACTTTATAAAATTTTGATTTAGTCATACTTTTTATTCAAATTTTTTTCATTTCATTCTACTCCACAAATAAAATAAGATGTAATTATAAATTCCAAACTTGAATTCAATGTAATGTTAATTTAGGAAGAAAAAAAATACAAACAAGCATAAAATTTGTTTAATTTCATAAAACTTCAAATTCAAGGCTTCAACTCATCTCAAAAACCAACGTGCAAGTTTTTAAGGCGATATATGTAATATAAATTCCACCTTGCTCAGTAGAAGCTGTCCCTCTTGAAAATACTGCATAACAATCAAAGACAGAAGAAAATCTATGGCCAGCCTATTTAACTCCTCAATAAGGCTCATGATGAATCGATAAATAATGAACTCGAGAATAATGATTCTATATTTGTCAAAAAAAAAATGATTTTCTGCACAACACCTCTCACTTGTACCGGGCTTCAAGATAACTCTTACTTAGCATGACTTGCTTCTCTTATGTACAAACTTCACAGAAAGGAGAATACTAAACAAAATAGTTCATGCTAACCCAGGCAAGAAAATAATGCAAATGCCTTGAATATATTGATCATTCCAAAGTTCACGGAGACACTACTTGTTTCAATAATGCTACAACATCAGGCTTCTGAAAATGCAGCTAAGAAGGCTGCAAAAATATTTATAAAAACGAAAAGCAGGAAGGGGCCTCAATGAAGAGCTGCTAGTTCGACAAGCTCTTTGTATTCATCAGAGACATAGGACTTCACCTTCATGGTGGGTTTCCCTTCACCCTTCGCCGGTGACACATACTTCAAGCCAATCACCGTAGCCAAGCCTGAAACAAGATACAATCCAATTAATCTATTTAACCAACATTCAAAGAATCCAGTGAAGCAAGCTTGGCTTTATTATTTATTGAATTATGGGCATTTTGATCATTCATACTTCATGAGTGTGTGAGTCTGCTGTGTGTAGGTCAGCCTGATCTGTGTCGAACCTACTCTCAAGCCAAAGCCAGGTGTGCCTAAGTTTTTGAGAGCCGGAATGCATGGGCTTTAAAAACTGGGCCAAACATTGCCCAGATTAGGCAGAAAATAAGAATCCTTTAAAGCACATGAGAACATGTGAATCAAATGAGTTACTGCACCAATGGATAATGTTATCGCAATTATATCACTAGCCATTTTATTAAACAATTTAACAATCCCAAGTAGAAACCCAACCATGGTCTGTGAGAGCATATGATCTCAGGCCCAATGCTTTCTCCCATCTCATTCTTCTCTCTTCTACTTTCTAACCCCAACCTTAATTTTCATCATCCAGCCAAATTAATACAACGAAAATCACACCAAGATGTATAATTTAATGGTTTTTTGTTACCTTAAATGCATATGTTTTAAAAGAAGGATTCTTAAATACAAATAAGTGAAACTTCCCCAACAGATGCAGCTACTTGGGAGGGGGAACGAACAAGTTTCCATCTACATTTAGGTTGTGCTTGAGGGCATGACTTTTGGCATTGGATTTGGATTAGTGTAGATTTGGGAGAAGAAAAAACATTCAACACAGTTTTGTAATGCATTTTATCTAAACCCACACAAATTAAAATCTACATTTCAAATTCTAAACTCCCAAACACAGGGTTGTAAATTTTGCAGGAATTTTGAAAGATTGATTGAAATCCCTTGATTAATCAATTTGCAAATGCATAGCACAAAAAACAGCATTCACAGTTATAGATATTTTGATGTCGGTTATAGCTAGATGATATCAAAATACCCACACGTGCATGCACACACGTGTAAAACAAAACCCTATGATGCTGCCACATCAATACTAATGCGGATTGTGAACGTCTCAACATGCCATTTCAACCCTTCTACATACAAAACAAGGAAATATAAATGCATATTAACAGGTATATTTGCAAGGAAAGAAACAAGGATCAATAAGTCCATCAAAATACAGAAACCACCTTGTTCAGCATGTGATATGTCCATCAAGGATTTTGTGATACTAGGAAATCTATGCTATTAATTGAAAATGTGTAGCTAGAAATGGTTTGTTCAGGAAATAATACATTGTATCTCCACTGTTATGAAGGGATGCATTGTTCCTTAAATAACCAATACATTGTTCCTTAAATAATACATCGTTCAGGAAATAAAAATTTCCATTTTGATGTCTACTTTTGTTCTCATTTTCGTAAGTTCCTTAAATACCCAATAATTGCTCATCTTCTGTACTAAGCAAAACTGCATCATAGTAAATATATATCTCTAATACCTAAAATTTGAGACCTACCGAGATGCAAGCCAGTGACTAGATGTTATATAAAATAATGAAATAAAATGATGTTTTTCAAATAAAACGAGGTTATTTATAATTATTAGAACATGAAATAGTATTCTGGACATTAAACATTTGTGCATGCAATATTAGGTAAGACGTCATTTTTGAATTTAATTGAACTGATGGTATTTCACCTTTCAACCTTAGTAAAACAAGCCATATATTGTCACGGCACAACAGAAAAACTAATACATATGGATTCAAGTTGATATTTACTCACTTTGATGTACACGTCCATATAAAAACCTTTCACCTTTCCAATACTCCAAAGGCCTCATCCTGATTCTGGTGCTTCGCCTAACCCCAGCTTCCCATGAGGCACCAGCCCCTGCAGAGATAACAAATATAATCTAGATCAATCACAACAAATAAAAAATCCGATGATGGCTGGTGTGAATTGATCCATGCATACCTGCAAGGCTTTGCCTTTGAGAAAATTTCATTCTTTTATGTCTTCTGCATGGAGGTGTGTTTGCTTTGCTTTGCTCACCCAATGCTACTACAGAAGGTTCCTGAATATTTTCAGCCATAGCACACCATCAGAAAGCACAAAGTCAACTATTGGACTCATTAAAGTCAGACGGACTCAAGAGAGGAAACAACAGTATGAAAGCATGATTCTTAAAATGAAAATATCTCTGGCAATATTTTATGCTGAACAACTTCTTTTCTTTCACATGTTCAAAATAGTTCTTTTTCCATAAATACCCTATGCATCAGATAAACTAATGCTGCTTCATTTTTCAGACACCAGACCAGATACTTAAAGCTATGAGATGAATCGCAAGCATATCACCACAGTCAAACTCTTAAGAATTAATTCTTTCTGCCATGGGATATATGAGATTTTGTATGCTCTTCTTAAAGCTTGATATCCATTCTTGGCCCACAACCTAATAGTTTAAACTTTTAAGTAAAGTGGTAATTTAACATGGTATCAGAGCTGGTTACCAGGATTTATTGTGTTCTAGTCTTGTTGCCCACGTTTACTGTGCGGTATTTAAAAAAATTATTGTGTTCCCTATCATGGGTGTTATTTATCATGTGTTTATCTCTCCACGAGATGTTGGGCTGCACGTGCAAGGGAGTGTTAAAGATTGATATTTATCGTTGGCCCACAACCTAATAGCTTAAGCTTTTAGGTAAAGTGGTAATCAAACAAGTCTCATTCACTGAAAAGCTGAAACAGCAAAAACCCCATCCTTGTAGCAAACTCAGAGGAGTATTGCTGGATTTATTTAATCAGGCAAGAAAGCAAAATATAACTTAAAACTGACCACAAAACAGGCACACTGATAAGTATTTCAAAACAAGGGCTTCACCAAAACACATAGGTTACGTGGAGCATCTCCACTTGTTCCTAATTGCACCAAAAAAATCACCAAAATACAAGTGCAAACCATTACATTATAAAAGATTTCATAAAAAAAAAATTAAAGGTCTGTTAGGTATTATTTCAGTTTTCTGTTTTCTATCTTGTTTCTGTATAGCAAAGAAACAGATTGTGATAATTTACATTGTCAGTTTTCTATTTCTATTGTCTATTTTTAATTGGTTTCCCTAAACCACATTTCACGATTTCCAGTTGTTTTCTCAAACTGCAACCAGAATAGTTTAACATCCAGAATTAACTAGTGTGGATTAAATCATTCATTTGTACATAATTTTTTATTAAAACTAAAATAAAAGGACCATGTGTTAAAATATAATTAAAATAAAAATATCCATAAATTTTCTAATATTTGAAAAAAAAATAATCAGTCATTTAAAAATATTTTGCAATTTTCAATTTTCCTATCCAATAAGATTGTTGTTGTAACACTAAACAATATATT
Organism: Malania oleifera; assembly: GCF_029873635.1. Taxonomy (NCBI): domain Eukaryota; kingdom Viridiplantae; phylum Streptophyta; class Magnoliopsida; order Santalales; family Ximeniaceae; genus Malania; species Malania oleifera. The sequence continues at coordinate 16,431,195 of NC_080422.1, forward strand.
TTGAAATATAATAATTAAGTAAAATAAATATAATAATTTATATTTTTACAATAATATTATTAAATTTGTAATCTTTTGTATTTTTTATTTTAATTACATTTCTAATAGTTCTTTGGTGTAAAGACAAAAATGATAGTTGTTCAATCAAATTTTTAATTTGTTTTAGCTTTAGAAATATTAACTAAACAAGTTGCAATTTTGGGTCCCTACTTGCAGCAAAATAACCAGAATACATGTGCAAAACATTACATTATACAAGGCTTCATTTTCAAAACAAATTACAAAGAAAAGATTCAAGTAGAAACAAAAAATACAAGTGTAACAATCTTGGGCACGACTCCAGTGAAGTATTGTCCATTTTGACCCATTGGTCTCACAAGCAAGGTCAAATTTCGAAGCACTCCAAAAGTACAAAAATTTTGATTTCGATGTCAATATCAATTTCGATTTGGAAAAAAAAAAAAATGAAAATCAGAAGTAAAGCATGGAATTCTTTTATGAAGCTTTGGAAATGATTAATAGACATAATAATGTAAGTTTTAGGACTAATATATTACAAGTAAATACATGTACGCTGTGTATGAGGTGGAGAAGTTGTAACATAATATGTGCATCAAACATATTTGTAAGATAATGTACGTTAAACATATTTAGTGAATTAGCTAATACAAATGAAATTAATAAATCATTTAAATATTATTTATTATAAAAATAATGATAATTTAGACATGAATGGTTAAATAAAATGTTGTTGTAGGTTTATTTTTCCATATAATTTCAAAAGCACTTGTAATGATCTTTTGTTTTGATAAAAATAAATAAAATAATTTGAGAGAGAAATTTCACTTCATTCCTAAGTCTCTCATTTGAATTCCGAGGAGATCTCATTTTATAGTTCAAATTTTGACAAGTTTCACTAAAATTTCAAGATTCCGATAAATTTCTCATTGAGATTTCGATGGAAAGTATGCAATACGAAAATCGATTGCCATTTCGATTTTGAGGGTCACAGAAACCAAAAATTTTGAATGAAATTTCGACAATTCGTGAAAATTTATGACCATGTTCACAGGTTTGTCCTATAAAAGGTGCCTCCTCACATAGTTGGAGCCTAACCATCCTTCTAAGCCTAAGATTTCCCTACTACACATCCAATGTGGGACTATGACATCTTGTATTATCTCTGACACCCTCATCAAGGTGTCTTCGGCTCCACATGATAGTACCCCTAAGTGGCTATAATGCCAAATGTAACGGTCTTGGGCTCAACTCTAATGAGGTATTGTTTGCTTTGGCCCACTAGCCTCACAAATTTGTGCTATAAAAGGCGTCTCCTCAGATAGTTGGAGCCCAAACCATCCTTCTAAGCCCAATATTTTCCTAGTACACATCCGATGTGAGGCTGTGACAAATATTTAACTTCTGAATCAAAGCAGATTAATAGCCTCCTAATTAAGGGGAAAAAAGTCTATGCTGTAGCAAAAGCTAACATCATATATAAACAAAATAATTTTAAAAATAGCTTGGAAAGGATGTCACTAACCTTGAGGTGCTGTTCTGCACAAATGTCTGGGGGATTTGCAGGACCTCCCATTGCATTGGGTTCAGATGCAGCAGGAATTGATTGATCTATCAAAGAAATTAAGAAGTGTATTAAACATCATAACTTGAAATCACTCCCAACCATAATTCTAGGAATAAAATCAATTATCAATTTGATTCCCAACCAAAACAATACAAATATCATGTATGAATCAGAAAAGCATATGAAACAGCTGAATTTTATGGCAATTCACATTAATAGAGTTGTATCAATTGAATCAGTAGACTCAAAAGCTATCAAGTTGATCAGAGAAAAATTCAAAATTGACCCTTTTTTTCATTTTCTTCTCTTCCAAAAGCTTCTTTTATAAATCCCCATATGAAAAGCTTCATAAGCCCCTCTAATATTGTTTTGTGCTGGAAAAGGGAAAAAAAATTTTCCCACCAACAGATCACTTTTTTAGAAAAGGATGGTTTCCTTTCTGCTGCAAATTCTATTCTTCCAAGTTTCTAAAGACAGAAGCAGTAAAACCATAAAAAGGGTCCAACTTTTAAGAAAAGAATAAAAAATCAAGTGTTTGACTATAGTTGGATTGTTTAAAATGAAGATTTTCCAGCTTTAAAGAATCTTCAAGATGAAATTTTATAATCCTAAAGATTGTTTCATGTTAAAATAGGCCATTTCATGTTAAAATAGGCCAAACCTGGTGACATTTCACTTGCTTTTTAGCATTTTAAGAATTGGAGTCTACCATTTATAATTCTTCTAAGTTCTTTATGGAAAAACAATAAAAGTGTTCGACTTTTAAAAAATAATATTGATTTTAAATTTTAAATTTTTAAAAGAACGATAGTGTTTGGCTGTAGTTAGTTTTTAACTGAAGTTTTTCCAGCTTCAAACTATGAAGACTCCTTAAGGTGAGCTTATTATACATTCTTCTTACATTCCACCGCGTTATATTAGTCATCCAGCATGTGATACTGCTCTGTTTGTTAGAGAGTCAGTAAGGGTACTATGTTAGTTGTCATGTACTTGACAGTCAACATATATTATAAATAGAGGGAAAGACCTATCATTATGATCAAGTCTTCTAATTTCCCCAATACTCCAGCATGGTATTAGAGCAAGATCCAACCTAAATCATAAGTGCACAGCCACTGCCAAACAAACCCTAAATACCATAATCCTGTGCAAACTTGCCACTATAGGAGGATCATCGGCGCCACTAGAGATTAGAAACAAGTCCAGTTTGCCCTTTCAGAAACTCAAGAACACTTTGTAAAACCAACCTCATTTATAGCCACAAAACCTATCAATAAGGCTATGAAATTTCATTGTCGGCATCACGAGTTGAGCTTGTTTAGGGCATTATGCTTGCTTGTGAGCACTTGTCTCGTGTGTTTAGGATGGGTTTCCATCATGTAAATACTAGTGTAGGGTTATTTTTTAGAGATACTTTTTTCCCTAGGCTAAAAAGAGGAATATGACTCCTTGGCATGGTTTTAAATCGCGGTAGCGGGTAGCGTAACGTAACGGTAACAGGTGTAACGGGAAGCAGGAGTAGCGGGTGTTACATAACGGGAAGCGGGTGTAACGGCCGTGAATTTTTTTGAAGCACGCACAACCTTGTGCATATTAGCGTACTTGCATGTTTTAAGCTTTTGGCCATTCTTAGAAAGGGTTTTAGTGTATTTTGGACCCTTTAGTTCGAGTAACTAAGTTATTTGGTAAAGGCAACAAGTTTACATTTGTTTTAAACCATCATTGATAGAAAATTACGTGTGTGTGCGTATTTATACTTCTCATTGTTCTTATCTGTGATAAATTCTTATGTGTGCTAAATGAATTAATAAAATAAAATACATTATACACTCCATTAATCTATTAGACACATAAGACATGCGAATAATATAAATATTAAATAGTTAGAAAAGAAAAAAGGTTGAAGTTGAAAAATAAAGAACATAAATATCACATTACTAATATTATTAAAAAAGAAAATTCCTAACAAGTTAGTATTTTGAAATTGTTAATTAATGCATCTATTGTGAGTATTTAAAGAAAAAGTAAATTTTGTATCATTGTCATCCTCATTATAATTTTTTCCCCCTCTTGCCACTTGGTTTATTGAGAATGATATATGAAAGAGAGAGAAAAAGTGAGAAGAAAAAGTAAAAAATAAAATATTTTTTTGGTGTAACAGTCCTGTAGCGGTTACGTAACGGACGTAGCGGCCTTTACGTAACGGTCGCGGTCCGTAACGGCCGCTACGGCCGTGATTTTTCTTCCCACCGATTTCGCGGTGTGTAACGGTATCGGTAACCCAAAAAACCTTTACGTAACGGCGTTACGTAACGGTCGCGGCCTTTATTTAAAACCATGCTTAGGGGTACTATCATGTGGAGCCGAAGACACCTTGATGAGGGTGTCAGAGATAATACAAGATGTCATAGTCCTTGGTCATATTGATGTTTCCTAGTGCCAGAGTGAGAATAGCATAGAAAGCTCTTTAGAGGAGGGTGAGTGTTCATCAACTTGTAAAACTCACTAGCTATTGTAAACGTATTTAGCCTACTTGTCTCTCTTGCTAGAGACAAATTGTGTATCATTACGTTGATTAATGAATTATGTTGCTTCAATGTTTACTACTTGTGTATCATTGTTTTCATAAGTTGCTTAATGCTTCCGTTTCATTTCTTTGAATGACAATAGAAGTGTATTGTTGGCATATTGTGGTAAACGCCTAGGCTAGCTAGTTAAACAAGAGTACTTTAGCTAGTGCCGCACGGTCCTTCACAAGGGTGTGAAATATTTGGCCCATGAACCTTGGTATCAAAGCCTGGTTAATTGCTACGTGAATTCAATTGCCTTCATTGTGGGATTGGTAAAGCTTTGGTAAGCAACCATGCCGACAAATAGTCAGAGAATTGATGAGCTAAAAGCACAAGCTAAGACGGCAGCCAACTATGTGGCCGTAGAGATGGCCCAATAGACAGAACGTGTTGATGAATTGGAGGGATCTGAAAGGCATCAACAAAGTTCGATGATGGAAATGTCAAAGGGCTTTCACCACACTATAGAGACCTTGCAAGCTTAGATAGCTTATCTGATTGCAAAGATGAATGTGATGGTTCTTGCTATGGAAAACTCTTAACACTCCGGACTTTAGCAAGACCAAGGTACCAAAACCCAAGACATATGGGGGTGTCTGTGATGCCAAGGAGTCGAAGAACTTCTTGTTTGATATGGACTAATACTTTTGTGCTTTGAGGACAAACTCAGAATAGGTGAAAGTGGATACTACGGCTATGTACTTGGTTGGTGACACTAAACTATGGAGGTGTACCAAGTACAATGAAATTGAAAATGGACGTTGTGTAGTTGATTGTTGGGCAAACTTGAAGAGAGAGCTTAAGGCCCAATTCTTTCTTGAGAACATTGAGTACAATGTTAGAAGAAAGCTGAGAGACTCAAGCATACTAGGTCAATCAGAGAATACATGAAACAATTTTCTGCTTTGATGTTGGATATACGGGACATGTTGGAAAATGACAAATTGTTCTATTTTCCCGAGGGTTTGAAACCGTAGGCAAGGAAAAAACTTCATAGGCAAAGAGTTTAAGACTTGTTTACTACACAAGCTGCCGCAAAATGCTTGACTAACTACATTGTTGATAATTCCTCTTTGGCCAAAAAGAGTGGCTTGGATGGAAACAATGGAAAGTCTTTCAAGAAGGGCAAACCCAACAGTGGGAGAGCTAACAGGTAGGCATCATCTTCAAAAGAAGCTTCATCGTCTCGAGGGTCCAACAGACCCAAAGGGTAAGATTTCATGCTACTTATGTTGAGGCCCTCACAGAGTTTCTGAATGCCCTCACAAGTCATCACTTAATGCCTCCCAAGCTTCTACCACGAAGGGGGCATTAGAGAATGATGAGTAAGAGGAGGATACCCAAGGATGGGTGCAATGCAGCTAGTGAACGCATTGGAGAAGCGGGAGTAAGCCCCAAAAGTTACACAAGCAAAAGGGTTTATGTTTGTTAACTTGAGGATCGATGGGAAGAGACTCGTGCTATGGTGGATACCGAGGCTACCCAAAATTTTGTTTCCCAGATAGAAGCAGGGAGACTCAACTTATCCTTGGAGAAGGATTCAGGATGCACGAAAGCGGTGAATTCTATAGCTCAGCCTACTCTAGAAGTAGTCGAGCAAGTCACTGCGAAGCTTGGGTAGTGGGAAAGGCATGCGAATTTCACAACGGTGACGTTAGATGACTTTCAAGTCATTTTGGGAATGGAATTCTTAAGGGAGACTAAGGCAATGTCGATACCTTTTGCTAGTTCCCTATGTCCGATGGGATATCGCCCTTACATAGTGCAAGTCGTTGCGAAGAAGGGAGATGATGAGAAGTTCTTTTCAGTCATACAACTCAAGAAAGGATTGAGAAGGGGTCAACAAATGTATCTCACCATGGTGATGGTAGAGGAAGTAGGCCAATAGCTAGTGCTATGACCATCCAAGTTGTGTTGGATGAGTACAAGGAAGTGATATCGGATAAGCTTCCTCACAACTTAACTCCACGATAGGGTGTGGAGCATGAGATCGAGTTGTACCCAGGAGTGAAGCCACCTGCTAAAGGGTCACAATGGATGGCACCTCCACAGCTAACAGAGCTGAGAAAACAAATTAATTTGTTGGAAGCGAGATATATTCGTCATTCCAAAACACCGTTCAGAGGACCAGTATTGTTTTAGAGGAAACATGATGGAAGCATGCGGATGTAGGTACACTATCGCGCACTCAACAAGGAGACAATGCGCAACAAGTATCCTATTCTGTTGATTACCAATTTGTTCGATTAACTGAGTTATGTCAAGTACTTCACTAAACTTGACTTGAGGCCAGGCTACAATCAAGTGAGAATAGCTTATGGGGATGAGTCAAAGACAACTTGTGTGGTGCAGTATGGGGCATATGAATTCTTGGTAATGCCATTTGGGTTAACGAATGCACCTGCGACATTCTGTACCTTGAACCAGGTATTTTGTGAGCACCTCGACAAGTTTGTCGTGGTATACCTGGATGATATTGTTATCCACAGTTCCACTCTGAAGGAACATAAAGAGCATCTACGGAAGGTGTTCGACAAGCTGAAAAAGAACAGTTTGTACGTGAAGAAAGAGAAGTGCTCTTTCGCTCAACAGAGCATCAAATTCCTTGGTCACGTGATTAAGCAAAGTCACATCAGGCTGGATAAGGAGAAGGTGGACTGGTTCAAGAATGGAAGATCCCAACAACAACGAAGGAGATGCATTCCTTTCTTGGTCTTGCCAAACTACCCCTTTGATGGAAATACTAAATAATGGTCAGCGGTGGAACTAGATAGAGAAGTTTTAGGGAGCCTTTGATGACTTGAACGATTCCAAGATGAGAGATCCAATACTTGCTCTTCCGAACATCATAAAACCCTTTCGAGGAGATGCATTGGACTACGCCATTGGAGGAATCTTGTTACGGGAGGGCCATCCTATTGCATACAAGAGTCGTAAGCTTAGCGAAGCGAAATGGAAGTACACAGCTCAGGAGAAGGAAATGCTAGCAGTGACACATTGTCTTCATGTGTGACAACATTACATACTTGGGTCAAGCTTTGTGGTGAACACAGATAACTCAGATGTTAGTCATTTCTTCACACAGCCAAAGTTAACACCAAAGCAAGGTCAATGGCAAGAATTATTGGTAGAATTTGATTTCTCATTTGAGCACAAGGCGGGGTGAATGAACCAAGTTGTTGATGCATTGAGTAGGAAGGTCAAGCTGGCGGCCTTACAAATGGTAACCCAGTTGACATTGAGTACCATTACCACGATGATGCGGGAGCGCATCAAGGAGAATTTAGCAAAAGATCCAATTGCGCAAAACCTCATAAAACTAACAGAATAGGGGAAAGCACGTTATTTCTGGATGGAAAACGAAATGCTGATGACCCATGGTAGCCGGCTTCCGGCTCTTTGTACCACTAGTTGGAGATATGAGGAAGACATTGCTGAGATACCATGTGGATCGGACATCCAAGATGGCAGCGCACTTTGGCATTACTGAAGCAGAGGTACTAATAGCCACACATGCATGATGATGTGGTTGATTATAACCAAACTTGTGTAACCTGCCAACAAGACAAGGTGGAGTGTAAGAAGATTGCAAGGTTGTTGGAGCCCCTATCAGTACATTAAGACCATGGGAAAGTATCTCACAGGACTTCATCACTAATCTGCCCAGAGTGGGAGATGCAAGGTCTATACTTATGATTATAGACAGGTTTTAGAAGTGCAAGAAGTACTGTTCAGCAAAGGAGATAGCACAATTGTTCTTCAAGCATATCGTGAAGTATTGGAGTGTTCCCCAATATAGCATCAGTGACCGAGACTCAAGATTCACTTGTAACTTCTGGAGATAACTTTTCAAAGTCCTCAGTTCACAGCTTGATATTTCTTCGAGCTACCATCCGCAGACAAACAGACAAACGAAGAGATTCAATGGGCTACTACAAGAGTACTTGCGCCATTTCGTCAACGCCAACCAGAAGAATTGGGTGCAGCTACTTGACGTGGCTAACTTCTATTTCAACGCCTAAAAGAGCTCAACAAGAGTCCTTTTGAGTTTGTTACAAACCAACAGTCGTTACCTCACACAGTGAACAAGCTGTACAAAGGAAAGAGTCCCAGAGCATACATCTTCATCAAATAATGGAGACAGAATGCAGAGATCGCCCAAGCCTACCTGGAGAAAGCTTCTAAGCGAATGAACAAGTGGACAGATCAAGGGAGGAGACCACAGCACTTCAAAATGGGTGATTTGGTGCTTGTTAAGCTCAATCTTGAACAGATCAGGTCACTAAGAGGACAAGATAGGAGACTACTTCGTAAATATGAAGGATCAGTCCCCATCTTGGCCAAAATCAGGAAGGCCTCTTACAGAATTTACCTTCCAGCTTGGATGAAAGTGCATCTCATGTTTCACGTCAACAACCTCAAGCCATTCAACGCCGTCATCAAAGATCCAAGTAGAAGTCAGTCAACCAGAGCATAAGTGAAGATAGTGCAACCCGACAAACGAGAAGTTGAAGACATCCTTTCAGACATAGAGTTCACATCCTCAAGGAAGAAGCGGCAAGAGTTCTTAGTGAAGTGGAAAGGCCTTGGTGATGAAGAAATCAGTTGGGTTTTTGCAAAAGATATGCAACCATTTGTGGACAAAGTTGAAGTGTACCTAGCATCAAATTCTATGAGGACATCGACCGCATAAGTTGAGGAGCATCACGAGCCAATCTTGCTCAGGGCATTATGTTTCACTGTGACCACTTGTCTCGTGCGTTTGGGATGGGTTTCCACCATGTAAATACTAGTGTAGGGTTATTTTTTAGAGATAGTTTTTTCCTAAGCTAAAAAGGGGAGTATGACTCCTCGGTCATATTGATGTTTCCTAGTACCAGAGTGAGAATAGCATAGAAAGCTCTTTAGGGGAGGGTGAGTGTGCATCAACTTGTAAAGCTTACTAGCTATTGTAAACGTATTTAGCCTACTTGCCTCCCTCGCTAGACACACATTGTTAACAGAGGTGTTGATTAATGAAATACATTGCTTTAATGTTTATTGCTTGCGCATCATTGACTCATTGCTTTCATAAGTTGCTTACTGTTTCCGCTTATACTTCTTGGAATGATTATGAAAGTGTTATGTTGGTGAATTGTGGTAAACGCTAGGCTGGCTAGTTAAACAAGAGTGCCTTAGCAAGCACCGCACGGTCCTTCACAAAGGTGTGAAATATTTGGCCTGTGACACCGAAGGAGCCCCCATGCACCCCAAGCGCGAGTCGATAGTTAGCACCTTTTGACCTCATGCAATGGAGCATGAGAGCTTGTTAGATTTCTTCCTAAATGCCTTAAATACTTCCATACTCCATAACATCAAGTTGATGGTCATGCCTTTAGCTTAAAGATCCAAAATTTTTCGATTCTTCACTCGTGGCACTTCGTTAATGGTTATTCCATTAGGGTTCTGTATTAGTTTTTTGGGGTTGTGGCAATGCTATGCTTGTTTGTTTATGCCTTGTTCATGGTCACTTCAACTGTTCTCCTTGATTGTGATTGTCCCAATTATTCAATTTGATAATCTTGTTCCTTTTTGGTCTCATTTGTTAGTGTTGGAATGGAGTCCATAGATCCCAAAAGTATGTTTCTTTCGTCATTGTCGTAGATAACAATAGAGAAGTTGGATGGAAATAATTATGTACAGTGGTTTGTGGAACTCAATGGAATCCCAAATTGCAAATATGTGCATGCAATTGGATTTATGCAAGTAAATTTGGGATTATGTCAAGTTCTTATATTCCACTAACATTGCACATATGTACGATCCATCCCCGAGTATTTTCAATTTAAAACAAGAAGACGAGTGTCATAGAGTACTTTGCAAATATGATCGCATCCATAAGGAACTTCACATCGTGCAAACCATAACCACCAATGTCTGTGAGATGCAGAAGGGAACATATGACAATTCTCCAAGTCCTAGCAGGTTTGAAACCCAAGTTTGAGACAATATGGTCCTATATCCTTGGAAGTGCAAGTTGCATTGCGTCCTTTGTGCTTCCTCCAATTCACATTTCTCATCTTACTTCTAGTGTTCGAATCTCTAGCTTTAAGAAGACTACTCTAGGGGTAGTTCAATAGGTTGAGGTGGAAGGCATGGACATGATAGAAACCCCCTTGCAAGTGCACTCATTGTGGACGCAAACGACTCAACTGGGGAGCAATCTATTGTATCTATGTCAAAGAAAGAGTATTCAAAGTTCTAGCAATATCAAGTATCCAACAAGTTTCTCTTCCCGTTGCATCTCTTGTCGTAACTCTACAGCTTGTTGTCCAACATCCTCGCATTAGTCCTTGGAATTATAGATTCAGCCACAAACTCATCATATGACAAGTACAACTAAATTCTTTTCCACCATCGAGTATTTTGAAAGTGTTACCCACAAGTTTCCCTTCAATCTTATGTTAGTTAGCAAGATTACAAAATCCATGAATTGTTTGGTAACATTCTTTCCTCATTTAGTTGTCATTTTGGATTTGAAGACAAGGAAGATTAGTGGAACCTTGGGGTCTTTACCACTTTGACTCCCTATCTCCCTCTATTGTTTGCACTATTGCTCATATACCACTCCAAATCCATTGTCGCCTTGGGTTCCTTCATTAGACAAGCTAACAATTTCTAAAAAAATAGCTCCTACTTTGAGTTCTTTATCTTGAGTGTGAGCCTTGTTCGGAAAGAGTCATCGTGTTCCATTTGTTTCCTAAGTCAATAAACAAGCAATAAGTTCTCTTATGGTTGGGCCCCTAGTCAGGCTATGACAAAGTTGGGCGTCCAATATTTTGTAACTTCTGTTAAAGGTCATTCAAGGATGACTTGGCATTATTTAATAAAGAATCATTCTAAGTTGTTTCATATTTTTGTGTCTTTTGTTCTAAAAGTTGAACTACCTCACAATTACTTAACCAAATATATCTTTCACTACAAGTGTTGTGAGCCAATCAAGAACAAGTCACTCAAATGCAATAATTCGCATCTTCTTAAGATACCTCAAAGGTGCACATAATTCACTAAATCTTTGAGGGATGCTCATGATAAGTTTGTTTGTAACAAGCCAGAAGGTATGATATCTATGTTCCGGCTTGAAGAGGAGTGTTACTCGTTATTTTGGTCATTTATAGCATGAGTATTGCTGTTAGTTAGCATTAGCAAGGGTACTACAGCCATTTTTATGTACTTGACATATATCATAGAGGGAGAGAGTCGAGAGACCTATAGGTGTGATTAGGTCTTCTAATTTACCCAATACTCCACATATTACTAGATTCTTGTGCGTGCATGGCATAAGCATTCGCATGAAGATACTGTAGTGCTCCAATGATGCTTCCTGTAGGTGACTCCTTTGTGACCCTTCAAATTCCTTTGAAAATCATTGATGCCTTTACACACATGCAGTAATTTATCTTCTTTCCTTATTTGTTTTCAGTAATTCATTTTCTTTTAAGATATAATTAACAGCAAGCAAAACACTCAGTTGCCATTGTCGTTTAAAGCAGCAAAGAACCACTCAGGAACACAGCCCAAAGTTGCCTCCGGCTTTCATTGTATTAATTATCATTATAATCATTTTTCCATCAATTTTTCATCAACTAAGGAAATATATATAGATTCCAAAGTTATTTTGAGAATAGAATGCACTCAAAATAGGTTTATAATATTTTTATATATTTTTATTTAATTTAAAAATAAAATAAAAAACCCTTAACCAGTGGCAGCCACCGTGGAGGCAGGCATCTGCAATTGCAACGAACAATATCCAATCAATTTTCTTTATTAAAATAAAAGGGAAAAAAGAAAAATTTACTAAAGAGAAATCGTAGGATGAGAAATCCTCCAAAACAAATCAGAAAAACTCAAAAAAGAGACACATTGCCAAAGAACTGAGAGGAATGTAACAAACTAGGAAGCAAGGAGAACTCCTTCACCCCATCATTAAGATTATCATGAAAAACAAAGTCCCCATAAAAGCATTACCATCAATGATTAGAATGAAGATATAGGTGCTCCAGGACACAAAGATGGAAAAATAAGAGAAGGGAAAGAAACATTATGTGAACAAAAAAATAAAATGATGGTGCACGGTGCAAATTGTTGCACAAGTACCTGCCAGGCTTTGTCTCTGAGGAAATTTCTTTTTTTTACGTCCTCTGCTTGGGGGTTTGTTCGCTGTACTTTGCTTAACCAAAGCTTCTACAGAAGGTTCCTGAAATTCCTGTAATGGCACACCATCAGAAAACACAAAGTCAATTGATGGACTTATAAAGTCAGATGGATCCCAGAGACAGAATAACAGTAAGAAAATTTTATTCTTAAAATGACAAATTCACTACCAATATATTCCCATGACTGTTTACAATTTTTCTATCACACGCTAAAAACAGTTTTTTCACCATAAATACCCTATGCATCTGATAAACTAGTACTGCTTTATTTTTCATACAGCAGACCAGATACTTAGGAGCATATCGCTTGAGTCAAATGCAACAAAAAATCTTCCACTCATGGAATGTATGAGATTTTGTAGGGTCATTTAGTCTCGATTCAGCCAAAAGATGAAACAGAAAAACCCCTTCTACATTGCAAAAACTCCTTCGAGTATGGCTAGATTTATATAATCTGGCAATAAAGCAAAATAATAAAACTGGCCAAAGAAAAGCCAAAATTATTGCATCAAAAACAAGCATAGGAATGATACTGTATTTCAAACCATGCCCTTCACCAGAAAAAAAAGGTACTTGAACATCTCCATATGTCAGTCCCTAATTGCAAACGAATAATCACCACAATATAAGTGTGAACCATTTTTTATCAGTGGTGTAAATCATTATTACAAGGTTTCATAAAATACTAAGCACATGAATAATACTTTATCTCAAACTGTACCTTCAAAAAAAATAATGTACAGGTTACTTCAAACATCTCCACAAATCAGTCCCAAACTACCACAAATAAACAAATACAAGTGTAATGCATTACATTATTCAAGGTTTTAAAAAAATTACAAAAAATATTCAAGTATAAACATAAAATACGCTACAAGACAAATTAATTTTTGAATCAAAGCATATACAAGGCCCCCCTAAAGAAAAAAAAATGCATATATTTGACCAAAATCCCATACCATATATAAATAAAAGAATTTAAATATAATTTGGAAAGGATATCCCTAACCTTGATCTGCTGCTCGGGACCACTGCCTGAGATTTCTGCTGGTGCATCCGTTGCATCAGGTTCAGATGCAGCAGGGCTTGATTGATCTATCAAAGAATATAAAAATGTGCATAAAACAGCTTAACTTGAAATCACTTTCAATCATAATTTTGAAATCAAACCGATCAATTCAATTTGATTCCCTAGCAAAACAAGAAGAACATTATGTATGAATCAGAAATTCACAATGAACAGCAGGATTTACAGCAAATCGCGTGAATAAAATTGAATTAATCGAATCAATAGATTCAGAAATCAGAAGTTGTCAAAGTTAATTAGACAAAAATTTAAAATTGACCAGTTCTTCATTTTCTTCCCTTTAAAAAATCTTCTTTTATAAATCCCTTCAAAAACACTTTATAAGCCTCTCTAATATTGTTTTCTGTTGAGAAAAATAGGGCAAACCTAGTGACATTTTGCTAGCATTTCAGTTTTTTTACAATTGGAAGGTTTCCTTTCCACCACTATTTCTATTCTTCCAAGTTTTCTATGGAAAGTGTCAGTAAAACTATTTGATTATAGTTAGATTTTAAATGTAGATTTTCCAGCTATAGAGAATCCTAATTGTGAGCTTTTTATAATCCTAAAGATTGTTTTGTTTTGAAGTAGGTCAAACCAGCTGGCTTTTCACTTGCCTAATTGCAAGTTCCCTTTCTATCACCATTTCTATTCTTCTACCTTATCCATGGATAAGAGTACTAAAAAGCATAAAATCTTCAATTTATTTTTTTTATTTTTTTTAAAAGCAAAAGTAGTTGGTTGTTTTTGGATTTGACTGAACTCTGAAGCTTTTCCAGCTTTAAGCACTCCTAAAGGTGAGCTTTTTTATAAATTCTTCTTACATTCCACCACATGTGTGTGTCTTGATTGTTAAAATCTTTACAATTTATGACAGTATTATTATATTATCTATTTGTCTATACATTACAGATGTGCCTTATATCATATTATTATTATATTCTTACCTGCACATGCACACGCGCACTTGTGCACATTCACGCACACACACATATATATGTAATGCTCCAGTGATGCTTCCTGTAGGTGACTCCATTGTGATGCCTTCAAATTCCTTCAAAAATCACTCACAACTTGACACATGGAATAATTTCAGTGGAAATTTTTTTTATTTTCAGTATTTCATTTTCTTTTGAGATATTGAGCAGCAATAAAAACACTCAGATTGTCATTGTTGTTCACTCACAGCACCGAAGAACCACCACAGGGAAGCCAGCTGAGGTTGCCTCCTGCTTTTTCTTCTAATTAATTAGCATCTTTATAATCATTTTTCCTTCAATTATTCATCATCAAACTGATTGAAAGATTTCGAGAGGTACTAAAGTTATTTTGAGAGTAGAAAGCACTAAAATCAAATGAAAATAAACAATTCACTGATGGTGCCCACCATGGACGCAGGCATCTACCATTGCAGCCACCAATATCCAACCATCTTTTGCCCAACCAAGTTTGCTCGAGCGGTAAGGGCAAAGTTGGGCCTTTGGGATCCCAAGGACCCAAGTTCGACTCCCTACTTGTGATTTGTCTCGCGAATTACTAGGGATGCATACATGGGCAGGCAATAATGTTTTCATCCTCCAGTTTGGTGCTGCCTGGGTGGGTCCAAAGGGCTTGCTCAAGTAGGAGTTCCGGGTCATCAAAACAAAAAAAAATTTCCAACAAATTTTTTTTATAAATTTAAAAAAAGAAAGAAATTTTCACTAAAGAGAAAGAATAGCATGAGAATCTTTTAAACCAAATCATAAAAATTCAAAAAGAAGTAAAATCAGACTAACAAAGCCATCTAACCACGCTGAATATCGGACAAAGCCACACTCCCAAAAAGATTGGAATATAAACAACTAAAAAGCAGGAAAACTCCAATAGTGTAGGCCAAACAGTGCACCTGTCACGAGGACTATGTTAATTACTGTTAGAAGGGGTAGGGGTCGATCTAAAATAACTTAGAATGAGATGGTGAGAAAGGGTTTAACAGCGCTCATATTGTTGGAGGATTTTGTAAATGGGCAGAAAAGAATTCATACAGTCGACCCCACCTAACGTGACTTAAGGCTCGGTTTGTTGTATTATAATAGCATTTTACATAGTTAAGTTTATCTTAAGGAATATTTAGTGTTGTAACTCAGTATGCACTATGGAAATCGGGAATAATTTGTGGAAGTAATAAAAGGAAGGAAGAGTTGCCACTAAAGAACATAGTCAGTCACAAGAACCAAAAATGACCAGAGAGCGCATGAAGATGCTATTGAGCACTTAACTTTTAGTATATAAAATTGAGCACCCCACCTCCCAAAAAAAAAATCATACCTAGCTGACCACAACTGCTGTGCAGTTTTACTGCAGTTGAATCCTCAACATCGATATCTGGTCGTGCAGAGGGCACTGCTCCTAGTGTCATATCTTCAACCTGCATAGCATCTCCCAAAAAAATAAAATTAAAATAAAATTAAAATTAAAATAAAATTAAAATTAAAAAAAAAAATTTAGCTTAGCATGCTTTTACAATTCTGTAACTTATTGAATTTCTAAAACTTAACTCACCTTATCACCCGCCTCAGTCTCAAGTCTATTCAAGCTGTGATCAATATAATTGTCAAAAGGATGACCAGAGCCCTCAGTTCCCATGTTAGCAGCAGTAGTGTCATCTGCTTCAACCATAAGCGAATTCGACTCCTCTGAAACACTCAAATTTTTTCTGCAATCAATATGATTAGATTGATTGTGGATGCTTCCAACAGGAGAAGAATTGCTGGCTGGTGACAGATCAATATTCAGTGCTGAGAATGGATCAACTGATGTGTTTTGTTGCAAAATACGTTTCTTCAATAAGGAGATTGAAGCAAGTGGACTCTTTGGTGGAGTGGGCGAAGCTAGAGGATGGACAGGGCTCTCTGCGATCTGTTTATGCATTACAGGCGTTTTGCAACTCATTCCCTTTAACACATTTTGAACATCAAGTAAAACATTCCTGCGCTTTGGCAAACTTCCCCTTGAAACCATAACTTCACTCCTTTTTGTATCATGCAAGTCAGGGAGGCATAGTCTGTCTACATCAATTGGTTTTATCTGTAAACGGTCCTGCAAAAGAGTGAAAGCCACATTGCCATCTAAATCTTCACACTTATTGGATAGCAATTCATCCAGAAGCCTGTCGACTTTTCGCTCTGCCTCAACTGTCGAATCTATTCAAAAACATAATCAATCATTACTAGGTGAAGCAGATTAAGCACCCCAAAAAATAATGGGATTTTCATTTATTAAAATGGAAAAAATAAGAAGGGAAAAATTATCAGCATCAACTTGGAATTTATATTAATCAAATCAGTGTCATCTTAGCGATGACATCAATCCATCTTTTCCTTCAATAGCATCACTCACCAGCCAATTCCTCTTCCTGTGATGCATCATTTAAGTTGGTCAAGTTTTCCGGCAAAACACAGTTGTAAGGACTACAAATGTCCTGTTCAAATGTCTCTTGAGAAGATATAAAGTTCTCATCCTTATCAGAAACCACTGATGAATAGCGATGCCTATAACTAGCTGACCTCCTGGAAAAAGGGAAAAAAGAAAAAACTATGATACATTACTAAAAAATTGCTTAATAAATTATGATAGTCAGGGCAAAAATATGAGATATACCCCAACAATCCAGGTCGACGACGCCTCGCATTCATGGATGGTTTGTGCTGATTTAAATCCACAAATGCATTGCCAGTCTGTCTCCATATTTCCTTTTTGGCGTCTATAACCAACAATGAGCCAAAGAGAGAGCCAGTCATGCACAAAAAAAGTGCAACATAAACTCAATGAAAGAAGTGCCACTTACTTTCAAGCTTCTCATGGGCCAAGAAGTATTCCTCCGGGTCTTGCAGTTGATCAATGTCCAAACTTGGCTCCAAACTAATGTTAAGCTGACTGTCGAATGCAAAGAATACATTGTTCACTTAATTTGTTAAGGAATTTACTTCTACTTTGTGAAAAAGTAAAGAGACATACCTAGAATCAAGCTTTAAAGAGAATTGAGGCCGTTTGCGGCCTAAAGCTGGTCTTCGTTCTCGAGGATTTTCCATAACCACTGTAGCAAGAGCCTCATTTTTGTCTTTGGATGCTACATAGCTTGAAAGTTTTGAGTTCAGAAGTTCTGGACCATTATTTACAATAGTCCTTGCCTGCTCTAAAAGCTTATGGGGACTACTTAAAGCCTGAAAAAAATGCACAAAAACCATGAACTTTTACAATCCGGCAATTCAAAGGAAACTGGCCTTAAATCAAATTTCTAATATTCAGATACAGGGGATCAGAAGAAAGAGGACGTTTGGAAATCCACTCCTTTGAGCAAAGAAGAGAGAAAAACACTAAATAACCTTTAAAAGTGGACAAAATATAAGTCAAATAGATTTTTTTTTAACTAGGAGGGTAGATCGTTTATCATGCAAGGATTTAAAGTTATTCCAGGGGAAAGCCTAACCACACAACATAGAATCTTCACGTTAGATATATGTATTAAAAAATGGAAGAAAAATGATAAAATAAACCAGTGTAAAGGACCTAGGTGGTGGAACCTAAAGAGAGAAAATATAATAAAATTTAAAGATAAAATGATCAAAGAAGGGGATTGGATTATAGAGGATGGGATAGATACAAATACTCTTTGGAGTAGATTAGCTAGCTCTATTAAAAAGATAGCAAAGGTGATTTTAGGTGAATCAAGGGGAAGATTCTCGAATAGCAAAGAAAGTTAGTGATAGGATAAAGATGCCCAAAAAGTCGTAAAGATAAAAAGAATTTGGTATAAAACGTGACAAAAATGTAGAAACAGGGATAACTTTGAAAAGTATAAGGAGGCGAGAAAAGATGCAAAAAAGACCATTAGTGAAGCAAAATACAGATCATTTAATAGTTTGTATGATAGATTACATACAAAAGACGGGGGAAGAAATATATTTAAACTTGCTAAAGCTAGAGAAAGGAAGAGTAAGGACTTAGGAAATATAAAATGTATAAAAAGTGAGGATGATATTGTCTTGGTTAAGGACGAAGACCTTAAAGAAAGATGGCGAAGTTACTTTAGTAAGTTGTTTAATGAA
Organism: Malania oleifera; assembly: GCF_029873635.1. Lineage (NCBI taxonomy): Eukaryota > Viridiplantae > Streptophyta > Magnoliopsida > Santalales > Ximeniaceae > Malania > Malania oleifera. The sequence continues at coordinate 16,449,701 of NC_080422.1, forward strand.
AACCAAATAGAAGGCTTAAACTTAAATTTGACAAATGAGGAAAATACTAAAAATATAGGATTTATTAGCAAAATTAGACTTAACGAAGTTAAGTTTGCACTAAAAAAGATGAAAAATAGGAAAGCTATAGGACGGGATAACATCTCAATTGAAGTTTGAAAATGCTTAGGTGCTAACGGAATTATATGTTTAGCTAATTTATTTAATACAATTACAAAAACTAAGAAAATGTCTGATAAGTGGAGGAAAAGCACTTTAATATCTATATACAAAAATAAAGGAGATATTCAAAATTGTTATAACTATCATGGAATTAAACTTATGAGTCATACGATGAAACCATGAGAAAGGATAGTTGAACAAAGATTAAGGTCAGAAACAAAAGTCTCAGAAAATCAATTTGGCTTTATGCCTAGGAGATCTACCACAAAAGCTATATATCTTTTAAAAAGTTTAATGGAAAAGTTTAGGGAAAAGAAGAAGGACTTGCATATGGTATTTATTGACTCAGAGAAAGCATATGATAGGATACCCTAGGGAAGTTCTATGGTGGGTTTAAGAAAAAAAAAAAAAAGAGTATGTAGTAGGTATACTGATGTCATTAAAGATATATACGATGGAGTAATGACAAGTGTAAGGACTAGATGGAGAAACTAGAGAATTTCCAATCACCATAGGTGTACATCAAGGATCTGCTCTAAGCCCTTATCTTTTTGCTTTAGTGATGGACCAATTGACTAAGAGTATTCAAAATGAGGTTCCATGATGTATGTTATTTGCAAATGATATTGTATTAGTTGATGAAACCAGGGATGGAGTAGGAGCTGAGTTAGAATTATGGAGAGAAGGTTTGGAATCTAGAGACTTTAGGATAATTAGAAATAAGACAAAATATATGAAATGTAATTTCAATAATGGTAGAAGAAATATTGAAGACAAAGTTAAACTTGATGATGAAGAAATAAATAGAACTTGTAGATTTCGATACCTTGGATCTATTATGCAAGCTAAAGGAGAAATTGAAGATGATATAATGCATAAAGTTAAAGCAAGTTGGGTAAAATGGAGAAGTGCTTCAAGTGTGCTTTGTGATCGTAGAATACCCTTCAAATTAAAAGGGAAGTTTTATAGGACATCTATAAGACCAGCTATGATATATGGATCAGAATGTTGGGCGACAAAGAAACTAAATATCCAAAAAGTAAAAGATGCTGAGATGGGAATGCTTAGATGGATGAGTGGTATAACACTGAAAGATAAATTAAGGAATGAAAATATTCGCGGTAAGTTGGGTATAGCCCCTATAAAAGATAAGATAAGGAAGGGACAATTCAAATGGTATGGACACTTGCAACGTAGGCCTCATAGTACACCAATGAGGAAGAGTGAGTTAGTTATCATGGAGGCAGTAGAAGAAGTAGGGGTAGTCCTAAAATAACTTGAAAAGAAATAGTGAGTAAGGATTTAACATCCCTGAATCTGTCAAAAGAAATGGTCCATGATCGCATAAATTGGTGAAAAATGATTCATATAACCGACACCACCTAGTGGGACTTAAGGCTTGGTTTTGTTGTTGTTGTTGTTGTACAAACTAAGGCATGAGCTACATTTAGCTTGCCTGAAGTACCGAAATTGCAAGAAGCAGCAATATTGTGATGGCTATCCTACACCATAATATCATCAAAATTGCACTTTCGCATGAAGATGCAAGAGCATCATACCCCTCTTCACATCATCATCTCCCAAATCTTACTCTAGTGATAAATGAACTTACTAAAAGTATCCAAAATGACGTTCCACTTAATGTGTTGTTTGCAAATGATATTGTCTTGATTGATGAAACTAAAGGTGAAGTAGAATCTAAGTTAGAATTGTGGAGGACAGCTTTAGAATCTAAAGATTTTAGAATAAGTAGAAATCAGAACCAGACAAAATATATGAAATGTAATTTCAGTTGTAGTAGGAAGAATATTGGAGAAAAGTTTGATCTTGATGGTCAAGAAATCAATGACATTAGATTTTGATATCTTGGATCTATTATGCAAGCTAAAGGAGGAATTGAAGATGTAATGCATAGACTTAAAGCAGGTTAGGTAAAATGGAGAAGTGCTTCAAGCATGTTGTGTGATTGTAGGACACCCTTAAAATTAAAAGAAAGTTCTATAAGATGGTTGTAAGACTAGCTATGTTATATGGATCAGGATGTGGGGCAACTAAGAAACAATATAACCAAAAAGTAAAAGTTGTTGAGATGAGAATGCTAAGGTGGATGAGTGGTATAACATTTCAAGATAATTATGGAAAGAACATATATGTTCTAAGTAAAAAGTAGCTCCTGCAAAAGATAAGTAAGGGAGGGACACCTCAAACGGTTTGGGCATTTGCGATGTAGGACAAATAGTCCACCAGTGAAAAGTAGTGAGCTAGTTACTGTGAAGGGCAATAGATGAGGTAGGAGTAGATCTAAATTAACATGGAACGAGTTAATGAGTAAAGATTTAATAGCCTTCAATTTTTTGGAGGAAATTGCCCATCGTCATGTAAATGAACATATTTGTAGTTGTTCTTTCTAAAAGAGAGCATGAAATTCAAAAGCTAGCGTATATTTTTTCCTCCATAGTTGTTAAAAAAGCCAGCAATTGTGCCTAAGGAGGCTTCAAGTAAGGCAATACAAAAGCCTACGCAGCCAGGAACATGCCTTAGGGCTGAATGATAGATTTAGTATGAAAATGCCTAACACATGTTGTCCTCTTTTGTTGTGGTTTGATGTTTCCAAGAAAATCAACAACTCATTTGCATGAGAGACACTTAAACGCCATGAAATTAACCAAAGCAAAGAAATTTTGTTTTAGCCAATAAAACATACAAATAATTTGTAAATCATGAAACCCCAAAAAAAAAAAAAATTTAAGAAGTTAATTCTGAATGAATACACTGTGGATCACAATGCATTAGCTGAAATTTTTTTTAATATAGAATATTTAAACTTGTTATGAACTAACTAGAACTTAAATTAGAAGGGTCCACATGTATCATTTCTATAAATCAATATTTAAAGGCAAGTGCATAAAGCAACGTGTCTAACCTTTAAAAGGTGACATAAAAACCATGAGGCGTCAAGGCATCGAGGCATAAGTAGTAGGGCGTCGATTATAATTTTATTTTTTGATAAATACAAAGATAAATTATATTTTTTAAAATAATTAATTAACTAATCAAGAAAATTACAATAAAATGATTAAAAATTTAGAGAAGGCTTGCCTTGGATCAACGATAACTAGTTGATCATGGGTTCAAGTCCAAGGAAATAGACTCTTTGCAAAATAGCGAGGGTAAAGCTGCATACACCGTGACGATCCTCCACCTATCCTCGCAAAGCAAGGAGCCTTGTGTCCGGGGACGTCCTCTTTTTATAAACTACCAGCTAGACATTTCTTTAAAAAAATATATATATACTAACTTGAATCCATTAAGCAAATCATCTTATTATAGCTATAACATTGCAAAGTTCAAATTATTTTTAAGATCTACAATGCAACTCTCAAACATTTTGGGAAGATTGAGGTTTAGAAATCAACTCTATTTAAACATTTTTGTAAAATTTCCTACCCAAATCTAACTTGAGATTCTCAAATCCAAAATGCTAAGCTTCGACTAAAAAGGCACAAAAAGCATACTTTTTGTACAAATGTGTAAGCCTTGATATGTAATGCATTGGTGTTTTGTGAATTGGAATTTTTGACTGAGCCTCAAGGCATTTTAGGGATGCTTCGTCTTGAGGCGAGGCTCAATTGAGCCTTATAAACTATTGGTATAAATATTAGTCGTGAAATTTCGTCATGTAAAGAAAAAACATTTTACACATGTTTTTAATAAATCTACGTCTCAAGTTTTTCAAGCATGTGTTGGCACCTTATGCCTTATATCCAAGCCCCAGGCAACCTTTGCAGTTTAAAAACTAGGATCACCCTCCATATTCTAGGGCCTCTAAGCAATCAAATGAACTAGAGAAGATGTATTTTCTCTGTTTATTTCTTTTTTCTCATTTAGTCAGTTGCATGAGAAAGTAAGAGTTCTATTTTCAGGTAGTTCACTGAGGTAGAAAAATCACTAAATATTCCGAAACAGTTAATTCATATCCAAAAACATCACTTTTTTCGCATTCCGGGACTCTTACTGCTTTTTGTCGGATGCAGAAATTGTAATGATTTTAGCTCGTAAAGCACGAGATCTATTCTTAGTATGCTATCCAAGCAACACCTAAATGTTACAAACACACGAGCACAATTATAATAACTCTGTTAAAATATAAGAAGGGGAAAAAAAAAATGGAACCGTTTACCTAGAAGGAAAAAATTGAAACCTCAACTTAAAAAAGGTGACACAGTAGCATCAGCGTGAGTTGCCCAGAAGCATTGCTCCCGTCGGGCCCCAGATAATTAAAGAATTAAATATTAAAAGTTCAATTCGGGTTTTTCCCCACATTTCTCAGCCGCTGAACTGATCAGAACTCGAAGAAAGATACAGTTATCATAGTCCAAAACAACAGAAATGATCAGAAATTGAAGAGAGTCTTTGCATGATCTGTGTTTAAGAATCAAGCGGAAGCAGTTACAGACCAAACAGTCAAATTGCAACCAGCCAACCTAAAAAGGGAGCTACAACCGGGATGAAGTCAAATTGAAGTGGATGTACCAGGGATTTTAGGTAGGCGTGAATAGAGTCGATGTCGTCCTGGTCCTTGGGCTTCGTAGCAGTGGTCGAAGCCCTAAAAGTTTGAGGAAAGAGCAATGGCGCAGAAGAGTAGCCTCCAAATGGGTCCACCAGATCGGAGCTCTGAGATTCGTTCACCATCATTTCCTCACTGTCGATCGCTCACCATCGTGCTTCGGACTTCGAACAGCTAAACCCTAGCGATGGAGGAAAGACGGTTCCAGAGAGAGAAAGAGAGATTTCGAAAACAGAACAAGCGGGAAGACTCTGCGTTCCGGGACCTACACGGTGCCAACTGTTTTTACTTTTTATTTCTTTTGCAGATTAGTCCCTTATAGGGCCCGTTTGTAAATACTTGATAACAAAAAAATGTTGTCGCACTTTATCACTTAAAATAAATATTTTTATTAAAAAAATAATATTTATCAAATATTTATTATAAAAAAAATACTTTTCAATATATTTCTTAAAAAATTATTTTTATTTAAATTTTAAAAAATAATGTAAGATAATGTTTTTACCATTTATAAGTGGCATTGTCATAGACGACTTAATTTTGTAAATACAAAAAAAATTAATTGTTATTTATAATTGAAAAAATACATTAGAAGATAATTATATGTTATTTTATATTATAATATATTAATTATTAATAAAACATAATTCAACTTTTGAATTAAAAAATTAATAATTAAATCAAATTAATATTACAAATTAAAAATAATAATTAAATTCATAATATTATTTTAACATAAATTAATACAATAATCATATGTTAGAATAAATTAAGAATAATATTATTATTAGTCAAAAATAATATTATATTATTTTTACTTAATAAAAATAAAAAAATATTAATTAGAACTAAAAGTTAACATAATTATTAATAAAATTGTTAATTAATAATTAACCATATATTGTTTTATTATGCATTATAACCTATTAATTATTAATAAAATATAATTAAATTTTTAAAAATATGAAAAATCATTTATAATTCAAATTAACATTAAATAAACTAAACATTTTTAAATTAGTTATTAATACCATTTTTAGCATAAATTAATGTGATAATCATATGTTATAAATATATATTAATAAAAATTATTATTAATTAATATATAATATTAGATTATTTTAGTTAATAGACAAAATATTTAAATTTTAATTAAAATTTAATATAATTATCATTTAAATTTAAATTATAAATATATTAATTTTCATTTAAAATATACTTAAAAATATAGATACAGCATCTTCATCTCATCTTACTACTGAGACCAAACGTAATCATTTCCCTCACCTGATCAAAAACATATTTTGACAAATTCTTTGCTCTGGAGCCAAAATTTCTTACCTCATAATTCATTGGTTGGTAATCCTAAAATGATTGCTTACAAAATTATTAACAAAGAATTCCACTGAATTCCAAAGACCGCTTATAGCTTTCAACATTTTTTTCAATTCAATATTTATTATTAGTACTTATTTAAATTCAGTTTTTTTCCTTTGACACTAATTAAAATATTTATTGCAACAAGCACTTAATGCACCCCACCTTTAAAGAGATATTGAATTTGTAATTATATTGGAAGATAAGATTTAATATTAAAAATAATTATATTAAAATTTTATCCAAATTCACTTGAATTCAAATTTAATGTGAGTAATTTTGTGTATAGATAATATTATTCATAATGGAGGTGAATTGTATAAATATAAAAAATTTAATAACTATTTGTTAGAATTAGTGTATTCCTAAGAAGGGGGTGAATTAAAAATTTTAAAATTTTTTCTTAGGTTAAACCAGATATTAGTAATATACAACCTGAGGTCTTTTTAAGCATATACCAATTGCGCAAATAAAAATAATATGTGGAAATTAAATCATGCACAACATTTACAATATATCAAATATAGCATACATGTGTAGGAATATAAAGTACTAAAAATTAAAAGTAGACACACGATATGTTATTGAGGTTCACCCAACATCGCCTACGTCCCCTCCCCAAGCTCACAAGTAAGAGGATTCCACTAGTTACTCACTTCATGGGTGGAGCAACACCGTTTACAACACCTTAAATGTTGGTGCACGTAGTTTTCTTAACCAAGTCTGAACCAGTTCGAAACTATTCACAGGGCTAATCTCCCTCTTCCAACCACACGTCAGGAATACAATAAATATTCAAATCATTTTTGTGTACAAACAAATGCTTCTTACACTAAGCAGATATATTGTTGAGACCTGAAAAATTATAATATTTAAATAATAAAAAAGGGAGAAAAGGAAATTTTAAAGGGGGTCACAGCAGAATCTCGTCGATAAACGCAAAGAGTTCGTCGATGCAGCGACTTATTAAGATCGTCGACGATGACACATGTCTCGTTGACGAGGAATTACCGAGAGGGGTTATTTGAGGGCCTAAAATTAATCGATGATGAATAAGTGTTCGTCAACGAACTCTCTACTTGGCCTCGTCGACGAAGTGACGTGGCTCGTCAACGAAGGTAGGTGTATAAATAGCTCTAACTCGGTTTTTTAGCGAGAAAATGGCATCCTAACCTCCCTTCTCTCTCTACTTCGTCCTCCACACCTTCTCTTTTGGATTCTGGGCTGAATCTTCGCCGGTTCGACGATCCGAAGCTGCCACATCACTCCTAGGAAGATTCTCTTCACATATGCTGGAGTGATTTGTAGGTCAGACCAACTTGGGAACCATCCCAAAATTTGGGTAAGTTAGTTAATTTCAATTTTATGAGGTTTTTGGTGTTTTCAGACCGAGGAGGATATGTTAGGGAAGATAATACTAAAGTTTTGTTGGAAAAATATCAATTTCAGAGTGTTGAACTGGGGAACACACGGGTGTGATTTTGGGTGTTTTGTGGGCTTCCTAGAAAGCCAGGTAAAAGGGATAAACTAAGTCACTATTTCCATTAAATTATTTATTAATATTCAGCTTTTATTTTCAAGAAAATTATGTATGTTATAGAACTGAGCTTGGAAATATTGTCGTTAACAGGAAAACAATTTTAACACAGTTCAATAGGGATTATGATTTTGTGTAAATTTTATGAATGAGACAATATTCACTTTTGTATGCCATGAGTATGAAATCTACGATTTCATGTAATATCAGAGTATTATGTTTTCAGAATAAGCATGTTATTACAGTTTTCTAGGAAAATATTAAAAAATGGTACAAAGATTTCAAACTATAAATTTTTATGATATGTCGGCGTAAGGGTCGTGGGTTTTATATGACATGCTACACTGACGTAAGGGCCGCGATTTACAAGATACAAAATGTCGGCGTAAGGGTCGTGAACATATCCAACCAAGATTATCCTAGATCAACTTATTCACAAACTAGACGTAAATATTTTTGAGGTATTAAGCGATTGAAGAGTCTTCGTATATGGAGAACATATGTCGTGTCCCTGACTTTTTGTTGTAGTTGTGTGGAGCAGGTATTAATCTTTCACCCCATTCTCGTGCATTTCTATTTCTTTTTCTTTCTTTCTTTCTTTTTTTTCTTTCTTCTGCTCATTTTTCAATTTATTTCTTTTCGTGGTCAATTAAGACAATCATTACACTTCTTTTGTTGTCTTAATACCACCTATGTGAATTAAACTCGAACAGTAGTCTATGAACTAAGTCTATTTATAGAGGGTGGTTCAGCTTTCACATCTTGAGTAAACTACAAGGCCTAAGTTTTTATCTCCCCACTGGATGTCACCTCTAGGCTAGCAAGTCAAAAACCGAGACTAGTGTACAAAGAATATCTAGGAAAAAAAAATGGAAAGTTGAGTTTCATGGACTCCGAGCCGAGGTCAAAAACTCAAAAGAATGATAAATGGCTCAACGGTACCTCACGAGGTGTCATAGTCGCCACGAGCGCTCTCTTAATACTCACAAGCAACCCTAAGTGCTACAAGTCACGTGAATGTGCATTTTTAACCTCATGAGATACCATGTAAATACAAGAGTTTATATAACCAAATTAACACAAATGAACTACCGGTCAACCTTCATGGAGTTAGAATTCCTAGATTAGTCATATAAAGAGAAATTACACATAAATAACCTAAGCGTGTAACTCCTAGGTTATATGCAAGTATGTAAAGGGTATAAATCAGTGTTAATCATGGCCTAATCATCCATATTCAATTTTTTTTTTCAATGTATTTTCTCGTCCCCCCCCCCCAACTAAAGTGAAACATTGTCCTCAATGTGAAAGTATAGGGGAGACGGGAGAGGTGATAAGCAGGGAAGTAGAGACATACCTAGGTGGAGAAGTAAGGGAAAAGAAAAACTAAAACTAAGAAAAAATGTACCTAAAAATAAAATAAGGTAAAACAAAATGAAAAGAAAGGAAATAAAAACATCACATTCTGTCTGGCGGAGGCTCTGGAGGAATTTCACCTGATTGGTGAAGTTTTATAAATTGAACTGATGAGTCTCCAAATTTGAGCCGCCACAATGAATCAATCTTATCACCTGCACGAAGGTTAGCCTCAAATGAATTAATGCTCTTCAAAATACCAAACGATATATGTGCAGATTTACTTTCTTGTTTTAACAAGAAAGTATCTTTATTCAATATGTTTTGCAGGAAATTTACTTATTTAAGAACTGGTTTTTGAGCAAAAGTTGTCGGAATAGTTACCTTTAGTTTTTCAAAAGCATAAACATTAAAATTTTTACCTGCTTCCTTGAAAGTTGAACTCTCACCATTATGCTCAATTTCTTCATCCAATGCACCAATCACCTTACAATTGCAGAGATTTGCTTTAGCATTGCAATCCTTGACATTCACTACAGTAGGTAATGACGGTTCCATGGCTGTCACTTGCACTTGAATATCTGGCTGGGGTGATGACTCCTTCATTTCCGAACTCGCTTCCTCCGACGTTTCTTTAGCTTCATTTGTCTCAGTTGCAACTTTAGGTGTCAGGGCAATTGTTTGTCTGTCAATGGGTATCTCAGGTCGGGGAACTTCTTCTTCACTTCTCGGAGTACTAACAACCTTCTTTGTCTCAAGAGAATCCCTTGAGACATAATGTACTTGTTGAAGTTGTTGCCGGTATACTTGAGGATTAGACTGAGGTTGTGATGAAAATTCCTCTTTTTCCAGGGAATTCAATGTCGTGCTCATCTTAGTCAAAACGATGTTTAACTCATTGATGGTGCTTCGCAATTCATTCATGGTCTGAGTGTTAATCTGCATAAAATCCTGAAGTGTATTAGTCATCTATGCCATGCTATCCTCAAAAGATGTCGTCAGTGAAATAGAAGCTTCATTAGATTGAAATTCTGGAAGTGCGTAGCTTTGATAGATCTGCTATGGCTGATACTAATACGGAGGAGCAACTGAATAATATGTCGATTGTGAAGGAAGTGCATAAGACTAAGGAGGCTGCTAAAACTGTGAAAAAGATGGATCAGATTGATCACTGTCCCATGAGAAATTCAGGTGATTCCTCAATCCAAAATTGTAGGTGTTCGAATATGGCTGATTTGGATCGTTGTTAACCCAATTTTCTGATTGCATCTGATTAGAACTGTAACGACCTGCTAAAATTATAATAAATACTATGAAATTCCACTACTCCGATACCTTCTAATAAATATACAACCAACAGCCTAAGCAGCGAAAAGCTGAATTCATATAACCATGATCATATACATACAATACCAGAGTGCCAAAATACTCCCAATTCAAAACATATAAAATTGTATCCAAAATACTCTCAACTGAAACTAGGGCTATACAGAAATAACCCCCTTAAAAATACCCACTCTACAAACAGAACAGTACTGTAACCCCTCTACCTGTGAGCTTGATCTGCTCGCTTAACTGGATCACCTGAAAAATATTAAACCACTAGGATGAGACAAAACTCAGTAAAACGAAATATGCTATTGCTAGTGTGTGGCAAGTGAGCTACATGCTTGTAAAATCTGATTTAGAAAATATCATAAATACGTAAACTAAGAAAAACCATATACCTGTTACAGTGTAAATCATACCTATATTGCTTAACTTAAACTGATTTTTTTGGATATTTTATTCATAATACTTCTAAAATCTATAAGTATGTCTATTTTCTGTAAAACTGATCATACATATATATAATAACTGAGAAAATTCCCTGGATGGATAACTGAAAGTCATGATTTAACCCCTCATAACAGGGTTGTGAGGCCCGTAGGCGGGACCTAACCTAGCTAGCCAACTAGGGTAAGTCAACTGAACTCCAACAGTCAGATCGGCCCCCTCAACCCATATCTGATGGGGAGTCTTTCCACAACATAGACACGATCGACTTCTGAATACCACATACTATATGAGTAATGTGGTTGCACTCTTAACTAAATATAGCTACGGTATCGAACTCTGCTGACTGAATCTGGTCCATCAGGGTCTAATACTATATAGGTAGTTGATATCTTTAAAATATTGTTTTTACCATGATTTTAAAAATAACCATAGCCTCGTAAAACTTATCCAAGAATCTGAATAACTGAGTGAATATTTAGTTTCTGTATAACTGAATAGCTATCTAAATATCTGAGTATCGAGGCGTTATGGTACTGAAATCATGACATTATGAAATTGCTGAAAATATATGTTTCTGAGTATACTGTACAATGAAAATTCATCATTCTATAAACATGCAAATATCGTGATATTTATGCTAATAAATTGTAAACATGGTATTCATAAATTGTACAAATATTGTATTGTTCTGTTATCAACTCATGTCATACAAATAAATATTAATGTTATCGGACTCTAAAAACTGTATATATGGTCTACATAATAATTTGATAAAAACATATAATTTGTACTGTAATCATAATAAGGTTTCCTAGCATAGCATATTTCCCTTACCTGATTCTTGCTAAGGTCCCCTACTGCGACGGGTCTTACACTTGCAGGGTTCTCCGTTCAACACCCTGAAAGAAACATTCCCTAAAATAAAATATCATTATCTTTTCGACTACTACATTTCTTATAACTGCTAGAAGGTCAAATATTAAATAAAAGGTCTTACCCTGGATTTGGAATGAAATTCAACTCAGTCCCACCAACGTTCTACTCTGGCAGACTTGGAAAGAACTTCCCCAGGAGCGTGGTGGTGGTCTCAGATCATCGATTTGGCGACTAACGGGGCCGAAATCGAAGAGAGAGAATGGAAGAACCGTAGAGGAGAGAGAAAGATAACTTTTGCTGAAAATTTTACGTAAAAAAACCGAGTTTAGGGCTATTTATACTATGGACTTCGTTGACAAGCCACGTCATCTCGTCGACGAGGTCAAGAAGGACGTTCGTTGACGAATGCTATCTGCTCGTCAACGAAATTTAGAACTTGGAAAAACAGCCTTTAGTTTCCTCTTGTCAACGAGACATGTCCTCGTCGACGAGATCCTCATGTACCTTCGTCGACGAATCCCTTGTGTTCGTCGACGAGGCTCTGATTAAATTCCTCGGGTTATTACATTCTTCCCTCCTTATAAAATTTTGTCCTCAAAATTGCTATTCATATGATCTGTTATCCTTTAAAATAAACGGTCTACTTTTTTTATTACTTGCCCTCACTTATGGCGGAGGAATACCATAGTTACATAAGTAGTTATGGGAGATTACAATCATAAAAGAAAATTTCCCCCAAAACCAAAAAACTACCTATCCTATACCCTACTTTACAATTACACGGAACTAAACAAAATAAAATTATTATCTTAACGTATACATCACTGCTGTAATTCACTAAACAAGTGGGGGTATTTCTGTCTGATTTCATTTTCAAGTTCCCAAAAAGCTTATTCTATCGCGTGATTCCTCCACAAAACTTTTACTAGTTGTATCTTCTTAGTACGCAATTCCTGTTATTTTCTAAGATCTGCACTGAAGCTTCCTTATATGCTAAAACATCACCGAGTTCTAATTCTACGTAACTAATAATATGAGAAGGATCTGGGACATATTTCTTTAACGTAGAAAAATGAAATACATCATGAATTCTGAATAGAGATTGTGGTAAAGCTAGCTAATAGGCAACTGACCCAATCTTCTCGAGTATCTCAAATGAGCCAATAAACCTAGGGCTCAACTTACCCTTCTTCCCAAACCTCATGATTCCCTTCAGTGGTGCTATTTTTAGAAATACATGGTCACCCACTTCAAATTCCAATTCCCGGCGACGAGTGTCTGCGTAGCTTTTCTGCCGACTTTGTGCTGCACTGATTCTATCTCGAATAAGTTAGACTTTATCGTATGCTTACTGTACTATTTCTAGCCCCAAAACTCGCCTCTCACCCAGCTCACTCCAGTATAAAGGAGAACGACACCTCCTTCCATAAAGTGTTTTATAAGGTGTCATGGCTATGCTAGCTTGATAGCTGTTGTTGTAGGCAAATTCTACCAGTGGCAAATACTGGGTCTAGCTACCCCTAAAATCCAACACACACGCTCGCAGCATATCCTCAAGTACCTGAATCGTTCTCTCTGTCTAACCGTCTATCTGAGGATGGAAAGCAGTGATGAATGCTAACTGGGTACCCAGAGCCTCCTACAAGCTATTCCAGAATCGTGATGTAAAACGAGGATCACAGTATGAGACTATGGATACTAGCACTCCATGGGGTCGAACAATCTTCTGTATATAAATCTCTGCTAGTTTGTTCATAGGGTAGCTAACTTTAATAGGCAGAAAATGAGCTATTTTTATCAACCTATCAACAATTACCCAAATGGCATTCTAACCATGCGGCGCCTGCGGTAGTTCAGTAACAAAATCCATGGATATATAGTCCCACTTCCACTCGAGAATGAAAAGTGGCTGCAACTGTCTTGCCGGCCTCTAGTGCTCAGCCTTAACCTGCTAGCACGTCAAACACTGTTGTACAAATTCTGCAATCTTCTTCTTCATGCCACTCTACTAGAAATACTCTCGCAGATCCCTATATATTTTCGTACTGTCAAGATGAACAATGTATAGAGATCTGTGAACCTCTTCTAAAATTGTTCTCCTAATGCTATCATCCGTAGGCATGCACAATCTGATGCGAAATCTAAGAGCCCCGTCATAAAAAATGCTGAATTCCTCTCCTTGACCATCTTGTATTATGGCTATGTCTTCTGCTAATTCTGGATCTTTCCCTTGAGCAACTTTAATCTTTTCATATAGTGTAGGCTGTACAACTAGACTGACAATAAACGCCTGAGGATCATCTTGCACCAACTCTACGTTGAACCTTTCCAAGTCCATCTGAAATAGGTGCTGAATTGCTACTGCTAACTGCATTGTATCCTCTGATTTACAGCTCAGTGCATCAGCCACCACATTAGCTTTACCTGGGTGGTAACTAATGGTGCAATCGTAATCCTTGATGAGTTCTAACTACCTTATTTGCTGCATAGTCAACTCTTTTTGTGTGAATAAATACTTTAAACTCTTATGATCAAAAAATATTTCACATCTCTCACCATATAAGTAATGCCTCAAAATCTTCAGTGCGTGCACCACTGCATCCAATTCCAAATCATGAGTAGGGTAGTTCTTTTCGTATTCTTTCAACTTTCTGGATGCATACGCTACCACCCTACCATGCTACATCAGTACACAACCAAGCCCTTTCATAGACGCATCACTGTAAATTACATAACCATCACCTTCTGATGGAATTGTTAGTACCGGTGCAGTGAAGAGCCTCTACTTTAATTCCTGAAAACTCTGCCCATATTCTTCATCCCACACAAAGCTGGCATTTTTTCATAGTCAAACGCGTGAGAGGCCCTGATAAGGCTGAAAACCCCTCAACAAATCAATGGTAATAACCTACTAGTCCCAAGAAACTTATGACTTCTTGCACGTTTTTCGGCCTGACCCAATTCACCACCACATCAATCTTGCTGGGATCCACTGAAATACTATCTCCTGAGATTACATGGCCCAAAAACGCCACTTTCTCAAGCTATAACTCACACTTGCTAAACTTGGAATACCTTCAAATGCACCTCATAATCCTAAAAAATCCTCGAATAAACTAGTATATCATCAATAAAAACTATTACAAACTGATATAGATACTGGTTAAAGACTTTATTCGTCAAGTCCATGAACACAGCTGAGGCATTCATTAGACCAAATGGCATAACAAGGAATTCATAGTGCTCATACCTGGTCCTGAAGGCTGTCTTCGCAACGTCCCCCGCTTTTACCCTCACTTGATGATAACTTGATTTGAGATCGATCTTAGAATACACCCGTGTACCCTGGAGCTGATCAAATAAATCATCTATATGGGGTAGAGGATATTTGTTATTAATAGTGACCTTGTTTATCTCCCTGTAATCAATACACATCCTCATACACCCGTCTTTGTTCTTTACAAGAAACATTGGAGCTCCCCACGACGATACACTGGGTCGTATAAATCCCTTGTTCAGCAAGTCTTGCAATTGATCCTTTAATTCTCCCAATTCAGCTGGAGGTATACGGTAGGGAACCTTAGAGATTGGTGTTGTCCCTGGAGGTAAATCTATAAAAAAATCCACCTTGCGCTCGAGAGGCAACCCAGGTAGCTCCTCTAGAAAAAAAACATTTGGAAATCCTCGTACTACTAATGTACTGTCCAACTTCAATTCATTTTCTGACATTTTCTTTACAAAAGCCACAAATCCCTGACCTTCGTCCAAGAGCAATCTGCTCGCCTACATAGCTGACACTAGCTGCAACGGAGCACGTACACTTGAACCAATGAATCTGAATTCCTACTCACCAAGGGGTCTGGAAATTACTTCTTTCTAATGACAATCAATACTGGCGTGGTTAACCGCCAACCAATTCATACCCAGTATTACATCAAACCCATACATATCTAACACGATCAGGTCAGCTGGTAACACTCTCTCCTAAATTTCTATTAGATGGCCTTTGAGTACCATTTGACACCTCATCACTGACCTTGATGATGTAGCCACTGACAATTTTATATCTAATGACAAGGTCTCACTTTCAGATAATTTTGACATAGGATGCAGAGACAAAGGAATGAGTAGCACCTGAATCAAATAAAACAACAATTGGATATGATAGAACAGTAAAAGTACCTGTCACCACATCCGTGGCAACCTCAGTATCACCTGGCGTCAAAGTGTAAACTCTCGTCGGGGCTACATTCCTCTGTTGACCTCCCCGAGCCACTTAATATCCTCCCCAATAGGGCCTGGGGGTTGGAACCTGGTCTGGAGGTCTTGGGCATGCACGTGCCATGTGGTCGGGTCTCCCACAACGATAACAAACATCTCTCCCTGCCCGGCACTCCCCCAAATGTCGTCTCTTGCACGTCTAACATACGAGGAAGGTCTGCATACCCTGATTCTCCCGAGGTCCTACCATCTGCCTCAGACCTCCTCTATCACGGCCTCCTCTCCATGGGCCTCGACTAGACCCTGTCTGAAAACTCTGAGGCGTAGGCCTCTTTCTCTGATTATGGGCTGTAATACCTCTCTATATACCACTCTCAATAATCGCAATCTTATCTACGACCTCTGCAAATTTCTAAGCCCTAAAACCAATCACCTGCTCAAACAAGTTTTGCCTCGGACCTTCTTCAAACTTTTTTGTCTTTTTCTCTTCATCTGGTGCTAAGTGTGGGGCAAAACGCGACAACTCAATAAATCGAGTTACGTATTGGGATACTGTCATCTGCCCCTATACCAGATGCATAAACTCTGCTGCCTTTGCACTTCAAATGATAGCAGGGAAATATCGCTTGAAAAATAGCTTATTGAATCGGTCCCATGTCATTGGCACTGGAACTGGCCTCTGCTCCTCAATTAGTCGCACTGATCTCCACGAGCGCTTCGCCTCTCCTGTTAATTTAAATGCCGCAAATACCACCTTCTGTTCATCCGTATATGGAAGCACAACCAACGTCTCCTCAATGTCCTCGACCCAATTTTCAGCTATCACTAGGTCATCTCCTCCAACAAAAGATGGGGGCTTCATCCATGTAAACTACTCGATCGTGCAGCTACACTCCCCTGAGCTCCTGGCCATCTCAGCCATCACCTACTGGGTGACGCTACGCAGTAGTGCATCAGTATCTCGACCTCCCATACTAGAAGGTCCTAGCCTGTGTTCCCTGGTATTCATATCACTGCTTCCTGAGTCCATCATGAAAAATAAGGAACACACTTTAAGAACTTTATCTCCTATACAAACCTAACCTATTTCATTCGACTTGAATCTCATATTCACACTTTACTATCTCCCTTGTTCTAAATTCAAAATCAGATCCTGTAACCCAAACACACAATCCGAAAATAGTTTACTATAACTTTCCTGAAATCGTCACCCTAGGAAAAACATAAAAACCACCACGAAAATCCTGTACCCAGACTATAGAACAAACCTCAAATCCTTTCCTATACTCTGGTATTGCTTCTGCTGCACTCTAAAGTCTACAGAACCTAACAACCTAGGCTTTGATACCGAACTGTAACGACCTGCTAAAATTATAATAAATACTATGAAATTCCGCTACTCCGATACCTTCTAATAAATATACAACCAACAACCTAAGTAGCGAGAAGCTGAATTCATATAACCATAATCATATACATACAAATACTAGAGTGTCAAAATACTCCCAATTCAAAACATATACAGTTGTATCCAAAATACCCTCAACTGAAACTAGGGCTATATGTAGATAACCCCCCAAAACATACTCACTCTACTGACAGGGCAGTACAATAGCCCTTTTACCTGTGAGCCTGATCTGCTTGTCTAACTAGATCACCTGAAAAATATTAAACCACTAGGATGAGACAAAACTCAGTAAGACAAAATATGTTATTGCTAGTGCGTGGCAAGTGAGCTACATGCTCGTAAAATCTGATTTAGAAAATATCATAAATATGTAAACTAAGAAAAACCATATACGTGTTACAGTGTAAATCATACCTATGTTGCTTAACTTAAACTGATTTTTCTGGATATTCTATTCATAATACTTCTAAAATCTATAGGTATGTCTATTTTCTGTAAAACTGATCATACATATATATAATAACTGAGAAAATTCTCTAGATGGATAACTGAAAGTCATGATTTAACCCCTCATGATAGGGTTGTGTGGCCCGTAGGCGAGACCTAACCTGGCTAGTCGACCAGGGTAAGTCAACTGAACTCCAACAGTTAGATCAGCCCCCTCAACCCATATCTAATGGGGAGCCTGTCCACAACATAGGCACGATCGACTTCTAAATACCACATACTATATGAGTAATGTGGTTGCACTCTGAACTGAATATAACTACGGTACCGAGCTCTGCTGATTGAATCTGGTCCATCAGGGTCCAATACTATATAGGTAGTTGATATCTCTAAAATACTGTTTTTACAATGATTTTAAAAATAACCATAGCCCCGTAAAACTTATCTGAGAATCTGAATAACTGACTGAATATTTAGTTTTTGTATAACTGAATAGCTGTCTAAATATCTGAGTATCGGGGCGTTATGGTATTGAAATCATGATATTCTGAAATTGCTGAAAATATATGTTTCTGAGCATACTATACACTGAAGATTCATCATTCTATAAACATGCAAATATCGTGATATTTCTGCTAATAAACTGTAAACATGGTATTCATAAATTGTACAAATATTGTACTGTTTTGTTATCAACTCATGCCACACAAATAAATATTAATGTTATTAGGCTCTGAAAACTGTATATATGGTCTGAATAATAATTTGATTAAAACATATAATTTGTACTGAAATCATAAAAAGGTTTCCTAGAATAACATATTTCCCTTACCTGATTCTTGCTAAGGTATTCTATTGTGACGGGTCCTACACCCGCAGGGTTCTCCACTCAACACCTTGAAAGAAACATTCCCTATAACAAAATATCATTATCTCTTCAACTACTACATTTCCTATAATTGTTGGAAGGCCAAATGTTAAATAAAAGGCGTTACTCTGGATTTGGGATGAAATTCAACTCAGTCCCACCAACGATCTGCTCCAACAAACTTGGAGAGAACTTCCCCATGAGCGTCATAGTGGCCTCAAATCGTCGATTCGACGACTAACGAGGCCGAAATCGAAGAGAGAGAGAGAAAACTTTTGCTGAAAATTTTACGTAAGAAAACCGAGTTTAGGGTTATTTATACTATGGACTTCATCGACGAGGTCAAGAAGGAGGTTTATTGACGAATGCTATCTCCTTGTTGATGAAATTCAGAACTTGGAAAAACAACCTCTCGGTTTCTTCTCGTTGACGAGATGTGTCCTCATTGACAAGATCCTCATGTACCCTTATCAACGAATCCCTTGTGTTCGTCGATGAGGCCCTGATCAAATTCCTTGGGTTATTACAAGAACTACTCTCCTTTTTCTAGTTGTAATAAGAGAAAAAAAAATAAAGCAAAGTAATAGGAGAGAGAGAAATAGAGAGAGAGAGAGAGAGAGAGAGAAAGAGAGAGAGAAATAGAGAGAGAGAGAGAGAGAAAGAGGGAGAGAGAGAGAGAGAGAGGGCAAGAAGCCGTGAGCTATGGCAAGATGGCAACAACAGTTTTCGGGTGCCCTTGCTACGAACCAGAACAAACCGAGACCCCTATGAAAAAAAAAACTTCATAAAAAAAAAAGAGAAGATAGAGATTAGAAAAGAGATGAGAGAAAAATAAAATAAAAAGAGAGAGAGAGAGAGAGAGAGAGAGAGAGAGAGAGAGAGAGAGAGAGAGAGAGAGAGAGAGAGAGGGCGAGATGCTTGCTACACGAGACTCCCCTTGCTGCCCCCTGCTAAAGCAAAAGTTGCTTCTGTCCATTGCCTCTCTAAAAGCACCCTACAATTAAAAATAAAAAATAAAAACTCCAAGAAAACCTTCCTAAGCTGTCCTCTTCATGCGCTACCTCCCACCTCTCTTGCATGGCCGAGTCAAATCAAGCCCGACCTCTCCTTTTTTTTTTTCTTCTTCTCTTCCAGCGCATACACAGACCTAATTTCATGAACAACCCTTCACGAGCTCCTTCACAAGCCCATGTAATCTTCTTAAGCCCTCTCCACGTGGCTATCCGACTACATGGGCTTCAAAGCCCGTGCACATACACACGCATGCCTCACTAAGCTCAAGCCCTCACTCTTCACGTGTATGCATGAGATGGCCAAAGTAGCTTCTTCATCTCAAACCCATACACCCATCTTCCTGTGTATGACTCTCATTTATGGCCCGGGTCTTTTTTTTTTCTTTTCTCCAAATAATTTAATTCTCACGGCCAACTTGCATTTAATTCTCGCAGCCCTTCAAGTGCATGGTTCCTTGGTTCTTTTTCACGCACACGACTCATATACCTTTTAATTTCAAATTTAAATTTTCAAAAATTATCCTGCAATAATAAAACACGAATATCCATAAATTCTTTGACAAAATGGGATAATTATCAAACGAATTCAATAAGTAAAATAATGCACATAATCAGAAATTTAATTAAATTATAATTGTCAATGCATGAATTTAAATGTCAAATTGCGCATCTTTGACGCGTAATCACATCCAAATTGTTTTAATCCATATAAATAACGTTGAAGTTTAATTGAATATAAATTTTTGGGTTTTGCTTCCTGCAATTTAAGTCCTTCAAAAATTTTCATATAAATTTCACTATCCAACGATCCATATAGGTATAATGTTACTACGTTCATAAGACGCATGCTTAGCCATTTAGCGATTGCAAGCCCAATTAGGAATCTGAAAGTGATTCCATCTATTGCAGGAAAATATGTCTCCTCATAATCAATTCCGAGCTTCTGCGAGAAACCTTATGCCACAAGCTTTGCTTTATATCAAGTAATTTCTTTATTTTCATTTTGCTTGCGCACAAATACCCATTTGTATCCAATTGGTTGGACATCTTCCGGTGTCTGGACTGTAGGTCCAAAAACTTCTCTCTTGATAGATAGTTTAATTCTGATGTGGTAGTCTCTTTCCATTTTGGCCAATCACTTCTATATCGACATTCATTAACAGATCGACGTTCAGGATCCTCATTACTTCTGGTAATGTCATAATTACTTTTGGTAATACTAGTACAGGATTTTCATTACTTATGGTAATGTTAGTTTGGATCCTTATTACTTTTGACAATATCAGTAGCTACTGCATATGCATGTGTTTTGACAACAACTTTATTTCTATCCCACATTTCTCATGTGTAATGAATTGAGATCTCATTATTATTATTGTCAGGTACCTGCCCCTTTTCAAGGGATGTCTCTTCAGAAGTTTTCTCTTCAGGATATTCCTCTTCAGAAGGAGTTTTCCTTTTAGGAGATTTCTCTTCAGGATGTTCCATAATAGGAATTTCATTTTTAGGATAAATGAGTTTGTGAATGTCGAATGAATTATCTATCTCTGTAACCTCTTTTGGAGTGTTTACAGATTTCAATCTTCTCCTTCTAGGAGTTTTATCTTTTGCACCAACGGGCCTTCCATGCTTAACATGTGGTTTAGGTTCATTAGCCGACTGTTATCCTTCAGGGACATCAATACATGCTGGAATATATGCAGTAGGTATATGAGATTTTAATATGGCATTAGTATCTGCAAAAGAATATGGAATTTGATTTGCAACCCCTTACAAATGGATAATCTTCTAAACTTCAAGTTCACTTTGATTTGTGCAAGAATCTAAATGAGATAAACTCATGGCATTCCATGTGATTTCATGTTGCGCTTCAGACACTAATTTTTGCTCCCCCTAGTGTAGGGAATACTGCTTCATGACAATTAATTTATTTTTAAAACAAATAGTACACATGAAATCAGTTGATAAAAGAATCTTATGGTTCTTTTGTGGAT
This sequence comes from Malania oleifera, assembly GCF_029873635.1. Lineage (NCBI taxonomy): Eukaryota > Viridiplantae > Streptophyta > Magnoliopsida > Santalales > Ximeniaceae > Malania > Malania oleifera. The sequence continues at coordinate 16,471,306 of NC_080422.1, forward strand.
TACCATGTGAATTCTTAATGATTATTCGCATCATTACATCTCTAGGATATCCACGATATTCAAGCCAAAGTGTTAATAACTTTGGGTCATTGCAGTTCTGGTGCAAGACATTGTATGATCCAACTGTTTTAATCTTTGCATAAGACAAACTAGAAAATAAAGTTGACAGTTTTTTTTAAATTTGTTTCTTCCCATATTCTTTCTCGTGGATGGTGTTCCCGGGCTAAGTTGTTGATTATTTGGGAATCCTTTTGCTATTCATCATCTTACGACTTGCTGTTGGAGGGTGCTATGCCTTGATCCATTATGGAGTGGATATCCATCATCTCATGACATTCTTTCTAGTGATGACTTGAGTTCTAAGGTATTTTATTTCCCTTTTTGATTGAATTATGGTATATAGTAAATTTTTTGGTTTTGGTTTGATGGCTTCTTGCCCCTGGGAATGCCCAGGTTTGATGTAATAGTGATAAACTTTTGATGGAAGTCTTATTTGACTTCCTTCCTCTCGGGTATGCCCAAAGTTTCTGTCCATAACCATTTGATCAATATAATTTATCATTTACTGATAATATATATATATATATATATATATATATATTTATATATAAATTCTTTATTATCTTCATTTGTAGTTTCAATGTGATATTATCAATTATCCCGTTTCTGGGGGTCTTCTCTCTTCTAGGGGTTATTCCTCTTTTGGGGGATCATAACCTCACATCTCGATGCTAGTGATTATTTCAATCACGGCCACAACCATGCCCACGACTCTACCTTTGACCTCATTCTCAACCACGAAATGTGTTCATATTCACTTCAGGGAATAGGGTCAAACCGGTTGGACGAGTTTGATAATATTTGATCAAAAGCTCATTATTTTGCTCAGCAACAAGAAGACATAATATGAATTCATAAAATTTACTAAATTTCTTATCATTATATTACCGCTGCAAGAGCATATTAGTGGGATGAAAAGTAGTAAAAGTCTTTTCAAACATTTCTTCATCAATAATATTTTCACCACATAGTTTTAGCTTCGAGCTAATTTTATGTAGAGTTGAATGATATTTACTTATTGTTTAAAAAATTTACAAATTTTGGTGCAACCGTTCATATCAAACTTTTGGTAAAATCTAATGGTCAAATATATCATTTAAAATTTTTTCGTAGGATAAATGAGTCTTTAACAGCGGGGTATTCAATATTTAATTCTTCCTCTAATTGGAGATAATAATGATAAAATAAGAATTATTAATTAGATGGGAAGCTGAATATTAAATAAAGGAGGCAAATACGTTTGAGCCCATGCATGATTATATATATAATAAAATATAATATTTTCTTAATAAGCCGCCTACTCCATGCACCTTCCACACACCATTATACGTACATGCGTGAGGAAGATCATGACTTTAACAATATATATATAGCATCTTGAGGATAACTATTTTACCATCTCTTATGGAGATTGGTACTTTATGTATATGCAGTATAAAAATAAAACCAACCATTAAGACTGTATAAACATAAATGAAACTGTCCATTAAGGCGGTGTAAATATATAAAAATATGTTAGTTGGTTAAAGTCTCGTGCTGATTATGTTTTATAAAATGATGCAAGAGTTAATAATAAAATAAAAAGAGATGAGCAGAAAAATAAATGAAGACGATACATAAATTTTACATGGTTCGGATATACCTACTCCACAGGCGGATTAGATCAGAACTTCACTCTTTCGGGAGGAATTAAAATATGATATCAATATGGTCTTATGCAAAATAACTTTCTCCTTATTTCTTTTACATATCTCTTATTTCTTTCTACTTCTATCTTTTTCTTTTATTCTTTTATTCTTTTCCTACTCTTCCTTTTTTCTTTACTCCACTAGTTATGTGAGAGGAGGTATTTACAGTATTCACAAGCTAGCTAATGCTAACTTTATTAGTGCAAACATATAGGGTAGGTTTACATGAGAATATAATTAATGCAAATATACAAGACAGGTTCATAGGGATATGAATCAGTGCAGTCATATAGGGCATGCTCATAGGGACATGAATTGGTGCAGACATATGAGACATGTTCATGAGGACATAAAAATGTGGACAAGATATGGATGAATGACATCCACACTCATCAATTCATAACAATATATATATATATATATATATATATATATATATAATATTTTGATTTGTGAGGGAACTCTAGCCATTGACGAGCCCATTGGGCCCCCGGAGCGACATCCACCCTGATGAACCTCTCGATTAATATATATATATATAGATTTGCATGGGAACTCTAGTCATCGACGAGCCATTTGGATCCCTCGGAGCGGCGCCAAACTCACAAGGCAGCGACCTTCCCCCCTCATAGACCTCCCGGTTAAATCCAAACGCAGTCACAATTATCCGTCCGTCAGGCACACCTCTGCTCGCAAAGATGTCCACTAAGAAGCCCAGGCCCACCTCCACCAACAAAGATCTCAACTGGGGCGAGTCTACTGGGAATCGAACGATACTCATACTTTATTGCAGCGTCTTTCCACGGTGCCACACCCGTGGAACTTACGTTTTTTTTTTTTTTTTTGATTATATAGGAATTCTAGTCACCAACAAGTCATTCAGTGAAAAACCTATTTTATCATGACTGATTGATGTCTTTCACTTTGAACTTTTAATTAAATTTTTTTTTTTTTTTTGTGTTCAGGTATTAAACATGCCTATACATCAAAATTTCACATCAAATTTTCTTGTTTTATTGACTTGTGGGATTTGGCGTTAGACGATGTTATTGTGGGATCCGTAGTTTCGTTTGCAAATTTTGTGAGACTCACTCTCGGCGATGTCTTCAAGAATCCTACTTTTGATCCGTTGTTATTAATGAGTCTTATTTGCGGTTTTGTTCTTTTCATAACCGTCTTTTTCTAAAAAAATTCGGCAAAACTCACCCTCAATCAAATCCAAGCGGCCAAGCCACAAGACAATGGGGCGAAATCTTCCTTCGTGGATGAGTTCAGGAGACGCCAGCAAATCCCATGGAAAGAAGCCAAATGATTTTGGTGGAGACGATGAAATTTCTGAAGGTGAGAAACTTAAACAAGCTAAAGGCAGGAGTAAAGCCAATGCGAAAAGTTCTACTTCCGAGGAAAACAAGATCATCGATAAATCATCTTCATCGAGTTCCGGTATCATGAGCTTCTCCAAACTTTTGGTACTTCACTCGTTGAAATTCAAGTTTCATATTTTCTGGAGCCTTTTTTTTTTTTTTCCGCAAAATAAATATGATATAGAGTCTCTACTTGGGCAGGAAGGGGTAGTTTTCGCACTTTCTGGGTTTGTGAATCCCGAACGCAGTATACTGCGGTCACGGGCGCTGGAAATGGGAGCAGAATATCAACCTGACTGGAATTCAGATTGCACTCTTCTGGTCTGTGCATTTCCCAACACCCCAAAGTTCCGGCAAGTTGAGGCAAATTGTGGTACTATTGTCTCAAAGGTTTCTAAATCTCTACCATATTACTTAGACATTTGATTCGTTTATGAACTCGCAAATTTTTGTACAAGTATGAATGCATCGTCTCATTTCATATCTTCCTATATTTAATGGGGGCTGGGGAGCTAATGTCCATTGAAAACTTTGTGCCATATCATTTTCTTTTGTTACGCGTGTGAAGGCATCATAATATTTGTTTCTTTTCCAAGAAAATAGGTTATGGCCATATATGGGGAGCCATATCATTTTTGTACAGCCACAATTGTTTCTTTTCCAAGAGTCTAGGTTATAAATAAGACCAATGAACACACAATACCTGGTTGTCAAAGAGCGACCCAGCCCAATCAGTGTTTGTGTGTCCATGAACACCTGTTGATCCCAATCTTGATACAAAAAGCATTTCGTAAAGGCATCTTTTAGGTACCGAAATGATATGAACAATGTCAAAATGACTTGTTCGAGGAGAATCAATGAACTAGCTTACTGCTTTTGTTGCGAAAGATATGTTTGGTCAAGTTACATTAAGGTAATTTAACTTTCCACAAGCTTATGGTATTGTCCAAATCAATTAACAAGTTACCCACATCTGGCACTAGTTTGTTTTTAGGATCCCTAGGTGTATGGTTTAGATCCTAACAACCCGGTCTCCTCTAAAAGGTCTAGAACATACTTCCTTTATAATAGGATGGTCTTTATACGAAATACAGATACTTCTATGCCCTAGAGGTATTTTGACGGTTCCAAACCTTTAGTTTGAAAGTTTGTAGAAAATACTTTAGGTGTTGTATACCTTGATTATCACCCCCAAACTAACAATATCATCCACCTACATAGAAAAATCTTATTAGCACTAGCATGGTGGTAGAGCACATTTCGAAGGCCAAATTCAAGCATTACTATACTGAACATACCAAACCATGCCGAGGATACTGCTTTAAGCATATAAGGAGTTCTTTAGATGACACATCAAGGTTGACTCCTTCTGAGCTACAAACCAATGTGGTCACCCCATAAAGACTACCTCTTGATGATCGTCATGTAGGAAAGCATTTCTTCATATCTAACTTATGCAACGGCCAATTATAGGTGGTGGTTAGATAAATATACAAACTCATGCAAGTTTGATGTGTAGGGAGTATACGTCAAAGTAGGCTAAACCCATGCACCCAATTATACCCTTTGGCAACTAGGCAAGCAATGGAACCATCAAGGTTGACCTTGGTGTACACCTAACTGACGACCACAAACTCATGACAAGAAAGTGGCACAAGCTTCTAAGTATCATTTTTCTGTGAAGCATGCATCTCTTCATCCATTGTCACTCTCCACTCTCCACTCTCCACTCTCCACCCAAAGGGAAATAGAGGATAAATTAGTAATAAAGAAATAATATGGAGGCGATAGAATATCATAACAAATAGAGTTAGATGTTGGATGTTGGGTACATGCATGTTTACCTTTCCAAACATCAACAAGTAGGCGAATACCACATGAGACTAGATCATCAGAGGAGGAATTTGAAGGCACAACATTAGGATATGGAGGATCCTCTCCTCTCTTAAGTCATAGTTGTGTGCACATGTGCTAATTAAGATGATCAAAGCAACTAGAAGGGCTGAACTAAGATGAAGGCTAGGAGGATGGCTAGGGAGAGACAATAGATGAGAATTTGGAGGACTAGGCATAGGAAAGGACACATAAAGATTGGCAAGCGGAGTTAGATTAATATGGTATGAACTCAAATAAGGTAGTATTAGCATGGATACAGGAACGATGCAAAGTGGGGTTATAACATTGGTACCTCTCGAGTACGAGAATATCTTAGAAAAATACACTTCAGAGAATGGTGATCCATTTATCTACCCCTAGAGTTGACTTGAGTAGCAAAGAATAGAGTAAGGTATTTTACCACCAAGGAGAGAGGGTGGCATTGTAGTGAGCCAACATCCCTCGGTCCATATTTACTCTTTGGTTGAAAAGAAAAAAAGAAGAAGAAGAGTAAATTTCATATATGTGGTTCCTACATAGTTGGCAATTCTCAACAATTACTGGACCAATTGTGTAGTCTTAGACAACTTCTTCTAGTGTCACTGATTATTTCCTTAAATTTTTGAGACCTCATTTATTGATATTCTCTTAGTAAGGAACTTAGAATGGTAATTTTGTTCAAGAAAGGGTTGAGGTATGAAATCAAAAGGTTTATGATTATGTGAATTCAAAAATATCCCACTACTCTATCTGAGGCTTGCCACATGGCTTTGGTAGCTGAGAGATTTATCTAGCCACCAACCTATAACACCACTTCCTATCTTAGAGAATTTCATCATTCTAGATCAATTTCTCCATGGTCGTGTAGTATTCCTAGATCCTCACAAGATGTTCAAGAGAAAACTCAAATTGTTGAGGATAAAAAATCAAATATCAAAAGTGCCAATGCGAATTCTTGTGTAATTTAGTATCATGACTACATAAATGTTTTGCATATTACTAGTGCTCAATTTTTTTGATTCCTAAGTGTACGTGACTCATGAATCTTCTCAATGCTTAGAAGGTAGTCCTAGGCTTATTGAAGATGTTCAAGAGAAAATTCAAATTGTTGAGGATATCAAAAGTGCCCATCCAAGCTGTTGCATAATACAATATCATGACTACATAAATGACATGCATATAACTAGTGCATAATTTTTTGATTCTTGTGTTGATGTGAGTCATGAATCTTCTCAAAATGAGGTTGTAGACTTGTCTTTAGTGACCCTAAGCACTTTTGGGGTCTCTGGGCCAGGGATGGGCCTTGATTTGGCATCACACTTGGTTGCTGAAACTTGCAATGAACAGCAAGATGAGTTGCCAACTACCAGGACATATATGCTTGTCAATGACCATGCTCTTCAACCTCAATTTTCCATTTCTAACCCAAAGAGCAAGGAACAATTGGCTGCTGTAGAGTTTGTTGAAAATTCTTCAATCATGGAACTGATTGTTGAAAATCTTCTTGAGATTATTTCTCCTCATTCCAGTAAACTTGCACCTCCATGCCTTTCATCCATCTTCTGTCTCTACATTTTCCTTAACCAAACTTAGTGAAACATTGTCCATCATCTTAGAGTATGGACCGAATGCATAAATTCTGCTGCCAATAGATTTGGATATTAAATTGATTTCTTGTTTGGAGGACTTGTTATTTTATCAGAGGACATTGCAGCCTTCTATGCCACTTGCGGTTGGACAACTTACTACATATTCTCCAATGGTGATTGATGATGCAATGCAGATCATGCCTCCTCTTGATTTGCTTGCATGTTTGACTTTGTTCCCATACATGGAGCTAAAGCTACTACGCCATTACAAAACTCGAGGTCGAATTTTCTCTAACAAGGGAGTTAGATGGAGAATCACCAATGGAGCATTTTAGATGTTCATGCTGTATCTTGGTTTTTATATTTTAGTTTGGGAAAGTCTTTTTATTTTAGAAGTTTAGTTAGTTTAGGTTTATTTTGTGTATTTAAGTACTTTAGGGTTATTTTGTAATTTCTTGTTTTATTGGGGCTTTTATGTAAATATGTGTTCTAGTTAGTAGTGTGTATAAGTGTTGGACATGTAAGTTATTGTTTTGAATCAATTGCAGTTTCCCTCTATCTCTCTCTGTCTCTGTCTTTGTCTTTCTCTCTCTTTCTCTCCTGCAAGTTCTCTTCTAGTTCTCTGAATTCTATTTGTATATATAAGTTCTAATACCTGTCCTACATCACCTTGTTACTGGCCTTTATAAAATCCTGTCTAAATCCCATGTTAATAGACTTAGAATTGTCTTAGGGAAAACTATCACCTTGGCTTAATTTGCTTTATCCATGACAAACATATCTTAGATGTAATGTTGGTGACCAACGAGGTTGTAGAGTATGTCAAGAGGGGCAAAAAGGGTATTCTTTTTAAAATGGATTTTGAGAAAGCCTATGATAGGATCAATTGGGGCTTTTTAGAAAAGGTGATGAGTAAAAAAGTTTTGGGGATCTGTGGAGAAAGTGGATTTAAGAGTTGTCACTTTGTCCCATATGTTTGTCATTGTTAATAGTCAAGTGAAAGATTGGTTCAAGGCCTCTTGGGGTCTTAAGACAAGGGGACCCTCTATCCCCTTTCGTGTTCACCTAAGCCGTTGATTTCTCAAACCATTAATTGAACCGTTTATTCAGTTAACTAATTTTTAGACCAATATCTAGTACTTAACCGAACCAAACCGAACTGTATGTATAATTTAAAATATTAAAGTCACTACAAATAATTTATTTTCTTCCATACTAATCAATATGTAAATTTAAAATATTCATCATTAAAATTTAAGCATCAATCTTAATGCAATACAACTTTTTTAAAATTAAATTATTAAAATATTATACAATATTATATATAATATGTATTTTTTTATATATATTTATAATATATCAGTTTGGTTTGGTTCAGTTAATTGTGGTTATTGAATGAGCTGAACTGAAACTGAATCGATAATCGAAAAAATTAAAAATTCTGAATTAAAACCGAACCAAAAAAAAAGGATTAATGGATTTTTTGGTTCAGTTTGGTTTGATTTTACTTCATAGGTTGTTTTTTCATGCTTAGGCTATGTGGGTGATTAGAGGCCTATGCATGGGGAGGGAGGCAGTGGACATATCACACCTCTAGTTTGCTGATGATTCTCTGCTATTCCTAGAGGATAGTCTAGAAAAGTTCAAAAAAGCTATTCTATTGCTCAAGATCTTTGAGAAAATCTTGGGTCTTGAGATCAATTTTTCCAGGAGTGGTATAGTTGGCATCAACATGGGTGAGAGGACTCTTTAGAATTTCAAATTGAGTGCAGGATGTGAGTCTATGCAGTGGCCCCCAACTTATCTCGGCTTCCCCATTGGAGGTAATGCAGCCTTTGAGGCCTTCTGGGATCTTGTCTGGGAAAAGGCGGCTAGGAGATTGGAGGGATGGAAGAAGGCTTATTTTTCCCTTGGGGGGCCATGCCACTCATTCATTTGGTGCTTCTCTATTGAATATTCTGATTTACTATCTCTCTTTGTTTAGAATACCCTCTAGAGTAGCAAATCCTTAGATAGGTTGATGTGTGAATTCTTTAGTTGGGCCCTAGGGGGGTTGGTGGGACCATCTTTAGTTTGACACTTTTAAAGTCAACCTTGATGGTTTTGTGGTTCTTCTGAAGGCATGTCTTGTTGCTAAGGGGTATACTCAGGTATATAGTTTGAATTATTTTGACACTTTTTCTCCGATTGCCAAACTTACATTAGTACATCTGTTCATCTCCTTGGCTACCACTTGTCACTGGCCTTTGCATTAGTTAGATGTGAAAAATGCCTTCTTGCATGGTGATCTTGAGGAGGAGGTCTACATGGAGCAACCACTTGGGTTTGTTGCTCAAGGAGAGTCAGGCTTAGTGCGTCGGCTCAAGACTATATGGTTTAAAATAGTCTCCCAAAGCATGGTTTGCTCGATTCAGTGCTGTAATACTTGAGTTTGGTCTTCAACGGTGTGCAGTGGATCACTCTGTGTTTTATAGTCATACTTCATCGGGTAGGATCCTCCTTGTTGTGTATGTGGATGATATTGTTATTATAGGTGATGATGATGAAGGTATTTAGAGCCTCAAACTTTTTTTACAAACTAAGTTTCAAACCAAAATTTGGTATTGTTGAAATATTTCTTGGGTATAGAAGTATCTAGATCTTGTATGGGAACTGCTTTGTCATAGAGGAAGTATGTTCTTGATTTGTTGGATGAAACTGGATTACTGGGATCCAAACCGACTATACACGCATAGATCCTAACAGCAAGTTAGTGTCGGATGTGGGTGATTTGTTGCTTAATCCTGGACGATATCGTAGACTTGTTGGAAAGTTGAATTATCTCACAGTCACTCTAGTAGACATATCTTTTGCAACAAGTGTTGTGAGTCAATTTTTGAATTCTTCATAGACAAGTCACTAGGACGCAGTAATTTACATCTTGAGATGTCGCAAAGGTGCACTTGGAAGAGGTCTTTTATGTCGAGATTAGGGTCATACTTATATTCAGGGATATACAAATGCAGATTGGGCTTGGTTATTTTCCGACCGAAGATCCACAACTGGATATTGTATCTTGGTTGGTGGTAATTTGGTTTCTTGGAAGAGTAAGAAACAAATTGTGGTGGCCAGGTCAAGTGCTGAATTAGAGTATAGAGCTATGACTCACACTACTAGTGAGCTTGTTTGGTTGAAGAACATGTTGGAAGAATTGGGTTTTCCACATTCTTAGTTGATGGAGTTGTTGTGTGATAATCAAGGTGCTCTTCATATTGCCTCCATCTCGATCTTTCATAAGCGAACAAAACACATTGAAGTTGATTGCCATTTTGTTTGGGAGAAACTTGTGTAGAAGCTCTTGACTACCACTTATGTGAAGTTAGATATGCATCTTGATTTGTTTACCAAAGCTTTGGTGGGTGCTCATGTTAAATTTATTTGTAACAAGCTAGGAGCATATGATATTTATGCTCTAACTTGAGGGGGAGTGTTAAAGGTTATTTTAGTCTTTAAGTATTATTTATGCTCTAACTTGAGGGGGAGTGCTCATGTTAGTATGTTAAATAGCGAGAGTTAGTAAGGTTATTATGGACATTAGAATGTATTTGATTTATATTATAATAGAGGGAAAGACCTATCTTCAAGTTAGGTCATTCATTTAATAAAATCTCAGCAATGATAAAAGTTTTTTAGTACTTCTTATTATATTTAGGTCAGCCCCCATTATAAGCATATCATCCACATATAAAGTTAAAATGACTCTAGAATTATTTTCAAATTTACTACAGATGCACTTATCGGTGCTATTCACTTCAAATCCATTTGAAACTAGTGCAGTGTTAAATTTCTCATTCCATTGTTTAGGCTATATAAATATTTTACTAGTATGCACACTTTATTTTCCATCCTGGGGCTTTCAACCCTTCAGGTTGTTCTATGTACATCTCTTCTTCTAGGTCACCATTCAAAAAAGCTGTTTTAACATCCATTTGATGTATTGTTAAGTTATGCGCACATGCTACTGCTATCAAAGTTCTAATGGATGCAATTCTAGCCACAAGAGAATAAATATCAAAATGATCTATCCTTCTCTTTGTTTAAGACCTTCGCCCACTAATCTAATTTTGTATTTTCATTGTACCATCTGTCCCCCCCCCCCCCCAAGATTCCATTTACATTCTATGAGTTGACTTCTTGGTGGTAAGTCCACTAATTCACAAGTGTGATTAAATAGGATGGAGTTAAGTTCATCATCTATTGCTTCCTTTCCAAAAAGAAGCTTTAGGGCAAGAGGTTACCTCTAAATAAGTTGAGGGTTCTCTTTCTATTAGATTAATTGTGATAAAAACATCTCCATAACTCTTTCCCATCCTAAGTCTCTTACTCCTTAATTCAAGTTCTATATTTTCTGAAGATTTTTCAGTTTTTTTCTTAAAACCATCTTTGAATGGGAAAATATTTTCAAAAAATTCAGCATCTCAAGATTCAATAATAGTGTTCACAACATGCACTTCAGACTTAACAACCAAAAAACGATAGCACTCATTATTTATAGCATAACCAATAAATACACAATTAGAGGTTTTAGGACCTATTTTCTTTCTTTTAATTTCAGGAACTTTCAACTTACTTAAAAAAAACCCACACTTTGAAAAACTTTAGGTTGGGTACGTAGCCTCTCCGCAACTCATATAGAGTTTTGCTGGTTCTTTTAGTCTGAACACAATTTAAGAGATGACATGCAGATAAAATGGCTTCCCCCCACATGTTGGAAGGTAGTCCAAAACTTATTAATCACGCATTCATGATGTATTTAAGTGTCCTATTTTTCCTTTCAGCAACGCCATTTTGCTATGGTGTATAAGGTGTTGTCACCTTATGGATTATACCATTATTTTCACAAAATTTTTCCAAGACAAAAGTGTCTCACCTTCTCTATCTTAATTTTGTTACCCAATTGACTTTTGTATTTAACAAAATAATCAAAAGCCTCATCCTTAGATTTCAAAAGATATTACTTAGAAAGTCTTGAATAATCATCCACAAACATAATATAATACTTTTTACCATCTCTTGTCATATTATTTTTTTAATCTCCTAATCACTATGGACAAGACTTAATGATTTTGTTTTTCTAAAATTATTGTTAAAAGGTTTTTTCGCAAATTTTGCTTTTACACAAATTCAAAAATAATATTTGGAATTAATCCTAAATTTTTCTATATTTCCGAAGAATTAATATTAATTTGACCTAATCTACCATGCCACAAATAAGAAGATTCAGCCATATAAACTAAATTTGCGGTGCTCTCATTCCCACTTAGAACAGACAACATATTGAATACAACAGACCATTGCTGCAGTACCCTTTTCCCACAAAAACCCCATTTCGAGTTAGGACTAACTTATCTGACTCAAATATTAGTTTGATTCCTACTTCATTGATAAGTGATCCAAACACCAAGTTGCATATGATGTTAAGGACATGATAAACATCATTTAGTTGAATTGTCTTACTAGATGTAAGTTTTAAGAGTACTTTACTTTTACCTACCATTAATGAGGTTCTGGAGTCCCTTAAGTAGACTAACTCATTACCTGTTGTACGTGTGTAGACATTGAACATCTCTCTTTCGCTGCAAATGTGCTTGGTGGCTCCAGTGTCTAATGCTTACTCTTTTTCTCCTAAAACCATTTTGATTTCTAAGACGATTGCTACCATGGTGATTTCTATTAAGTTAGCTCGTGGCTTGACTGAGTTCTGGGTCTTTTGGAACCTGCATTCACTAGCATGGTGCCCAGGTTTATTGCAAACAAAGCAATTCCCCTTTTTCTTTTTGAACTCTTGGTTGCTTGATCCCTTGAAATGGTTCCGTTGCCCCTTGAAGTTTTTGCATGGTTTTTTACAAGGGAACTTTTTTTAGGGTTGTTTCCCGTTGGAGGAATTTTTTTATATTATAATTGAAATTTAGAAGGATTTTTTTTTTGAAAAAAAAAAAAAAACATCAATACTGATTAGTTATATTTGCTTTGGAAGTCTCTTCCTTGGTCTTCTCAGCTTGGTCTCGCAAACGATTGGTTTCCTCAATCCAGATGTGCACAATTAAGTCTTGCAAAGTCATATTTTTGCATTTGTGCTTTAGGGTCATCTTGTAGTCCTTCCAAGATGGAGGCAACTTTTTAATTAGCGTGCCAGCTTGAAAACTTTCATCCTATGTTGGTCCCCTCGTTTAGGACATCATTCACTTTGGCGTTCCATAATCTATTGTGAAACAGACTCATCTTCTGCCATGTTCTACTTTAGAAAATTAGCTATTGTGAACTTTTTGGACCCAGCATCTTCAATTACATAATTTTTTAATAAAACATTCCAAATGTCGTTGGCAGTGTTGAAGGTGCAATAAATGTCATAACGCTCATTTGCCATGCCATTGAGGATGTAGTTCTTGCGCAAGTGATTAGCTTTGTCCCACTGTTGGACTAAAGTTGTATTGGTTGAATCAATATCATTCGAAGGCCTAGATTCTTTAAGTACAAAATATGCTTTCATAGTTTTTAAAATATGGAGGAGTTTAGAACTCCATCTCTTGTAGTTGGTTCGAAGGGGCTCCACCTTAGTAATTTTAGTGACTTGAGTAATAATGTCTCCCAAGTTCATTGTGCTTTAGAACAATAGAAAATTCAGTTTTAGATTGTTGGAAATAATTTACATTTTATTTCATTTAATCGTGATGGAACCTCGGGGAGTTAACAAAAAACAGATTACTTGGAAAGATGAAAAAATTACAAAGAATAAGTTACAGTAAGGAGATTACAGGCTGAAGCATAGAAACTCTGTTGTCCTAAAACCAAATTTGCCGCCTTCAACAATGTAGTAGGTACTTGACGTTCGGTCTCCAATATTTGATAGCCTATGCTACTACTGAGCTGCACAATAAACCAGAAGCTCACGAACTAAACTCAATTTGGGCATATGCTAATATTTTATTTAGAGAAAAGCAAGAGAGCGAAGAAGACAATAATATTAGGATAAGCATTGGAAGGTCAAGCGTATTCCTAAAGTTGTGATTCGTGAACTACACCTTTTATAGGCACTACAGGAGGGTGTTAGAGGTGGATTGAATTCACTATCGTAAATACTAAAAAACTGAAAAATTGACCTTGTAAATGATTTAGTAAAAAGACCAGCTATTGCTACAATTAAAATTGTTACAGCTAGCTATTGTATAAAATCAGAAACTGCAACCATTACTACAATTGAAGACCAAAAACTCAATTATTCAAAGCTGTAGAACCAAGAGACAGGTCTCAAAATTGAAGTTTGAAAACACAGCTAAGGCTGTAACTTTAAGACCGTAAAATGGAAGAGTTCTTGCTGGAAAAACTGAAGCAATAACTTCAAAATTTACACTCCAAATCTATTTTTTCAAATCAGAAAGTAGACGTTGCTTTTTACTATAAAAATTCTTCCATATTAGCTAAAAAAAAAAATAGATTTGAAGGAAAAAAAATTGTGTAGAAAATAGGAGTGAACTTTCTTTGATAACCAATATAGGACTAGAGCTTCTATTCAATTTGAAGCACACCTACATCTGCAACAATTTGTTCACCCTATCTTTGACAATTAGGTATATTGAATCATGCTCGACATTTTTATCACATCAAACACATGAATGATGGAATCAAGACTGAATTTTGAAGCAGTATCTCTCCCAGCATAGGTCGGCAAGTAGATGATCATCTTCCATCTTGTTTCTTACTTATGATCATCTTCCATATTGTTTCTTAACTTAGTCTTTACAATTTTTCTGGCCTCAAAGGGAGAACTTGCAAGGATGTAATGGAATAAAAAATAGGGATTGTCTGTATAAGTAAAATTATGTTTACTATATACACAGAAAAGTTGATGGTGTCTGGGGGAAAATTTTTCTAATGCAAAATAAGGTTGGGGCAGGGAGGGGAGGTGATGCAGTATTTAGATTAACTGAATAGAAGTTTGGTTTTTTGGGATGTTGCAAAAACCATCAGGAAAACTTAAAACTATAAACAATAAAATAACAAATGAGGGACTTGTAGACGCCCTGGAAGCACCTTCCCTTCTTTTTGTACGTCCACCGCTGTTTCCAGAATTTTTGTGAAGTAGTAGGGAAGAAAAAATGTTTGGGTGACCTTTTTCTTCCTTCTATTATTATTCTTTAAAAAGTGCTGACAGAATATTGGATGGCAAAAATAGTTGCTACCAATTGTTTTCAACAAAAATCATGTATTGTTGTTTCTGGATTTTTGTGTAAGTGAAAATAATATAAAACATGTTGCTCTTTTTCATTAAAAATCTATAAATGACTGTATTCATACCCCCAAATGTATTTGCCTTCTACCTAGAGACTAGATAATAACTTGCCTTTTAGATAGAACTGGATGCATGTTCCTGTTTAACCCAGTGATTTGGCTTGAACAACTTTTGCTATATTGGATTAACTGCGCAAAGAAATTTCTTTACAGTGAAATGATGAGATATTTTCTTTATTCTATCACTCATAAATTTGGTCCTGCAATGTTTTCTTATGAATGTCATTCCATGCTAAGCATCTGATGATCTCAAGTGTGTATGCTTTAGGAATGGATTTCAGAGTGTTATAACCAGAAGAAGATTGTTGATATTGAAAGTTACCTAATGCATGTGGGGAAACCTTGGAGGAAAAGCAATGTTTCCCATGAAGCCATCCATGGTAATATACTTCATATATGTAATACTTCTAATATGTGATTTTGGTTGAGAATTGAGATGAAATCTGCATTGGTTCAAATATGGGAATCATATATGGGACTTAGCTTTTTTAGGTATGGTAAAGATGTCTTAGACCCTTTGTAAGATGTTAGAGAGTTTGAGTTGAATGGGGCATTCATGAAATGATTACTATCAGAATATACTATGATGATTGAATTGTATCATTGAACTTAGCCCAAAAATGGTCATTTGATATGCATCTATTATTTTATTCTTTTTAATGAGCAAAAGGTCATAATCGTATTCATTTTCCTTGCAATGAGGTTCATTTCCTCCTGGAGGGTTTTGATGATATGACCTTAAGGTTTTATCATAGATAAACTGGGGAAATTGAAAGAAGGGAAAATAGAAAGAGAAAATAGGATTGATCACTTTGAGGAGATCTGCCTCCAAATTAGCCAAAGGCTATGAATTATACTATTGTTTGAATGGAAAAAGTTCCGTATGGTTACAAACTTATTTATATAGGGTAGAGAACCTTACTCTTATTAGGAATGTAAAAATATCCCAATCTAAGTCCTTAATGGGCTCAATCCTAATTGATTTGGGAATCCTAACATAAAATTGAATCCCAATTGATTTTGGAATCATAAAATAGTAATTAGAAATCCCAATTGATTTGGGAATCCCCACTTTAAATAGAAAGTCTCAATTGATTTGGGAATCTTGACACATTAATTTGAAATCCCAACTGATTTGGGAGTCCTAACATTCCAGCCTCCC
This sequence comes from Malania oleifera, assembly GCF_029873635.1. Taxonomy (NCBI): domain Eukaryota; kingdom Viridiplantae; phylum Streptophyta; class Magnoliopsida; order Santalales; family Ximeniaceae; genus Malania; species Malania oleifera. The sequence goes on from NC_080422.1 coordinate 16,487,372, forward strand.
TCAAATCAGCCTTGTCCTTGGGGCTGAGCAGCAATAAACTTTGGGATTCTCTCCTCCAAAGATGGATAAGTTTCCCAACTTGCATCTTCAAATGGTAAGTGAGACCAGTGAACTAAAACTTCTGTGATGTCTCAACTTCGACTTTTGACCATTTGGTAATCCAGAATTGCTTGTGGCAGCACTTTAATCTCATTAGTAGGTGCAACATCAGGCAAGTGGCACTGCATAGCAACTTGCTCCTCTAGCTTCTGTTTGAGGCAAGGCACATGAAAAACTAAATGTACCTTAGAACCTGTTGGTAAGTCAAGACGATAAGCAACAGGGACTATATGTTCCAGGATCTTGTAAGGCCCATAGAGCTGAGGGGATAACTTCATTGAAGAATGAACAGTCACAGATATCTGTCTTTAGGACTGTAGCCTGAGAAATACCCAATCTCCCATTGAGAATTCCCTTTCACTATGGTGCTTATCAGCTTGCTATCCCATATGAGCTTGAACTACACTTGTCTTGATCATGTAACTCCTTGTGAACTTGATCAACTTTTGGATGATCTAGTTGAATACCTAGCATGAATAGAAGGACCTCAATCACAAATAGCCTTGAATGGAGTCAATTTGATGGAGGAGAGGTGGTATTGTACCACCATTCGGCTCATGGAAGCCATCACATGCAATCCTTTGGTTTGTCGCTAGCAAAGCAATGAAGATAAGTCTCCAAGAACCTATTAACAACTTTAGTTTGCCCATCTTGTGGATGATATGTAGTGCTTATATTCAATTATGTTCCTTGCAAATGGGAAATCTCTGTCCAAATGTTGCTAGTAAAGACTTTGTCATGATCATTGACAATAAACTGAGGGATTCCATGCAACTTGACAATATTCTCAACAAAAGTATGAGTAACACTTATAATAGTATAAGGATGAGTTATAGCAAAAAAAAGTGAGCATATTTTGTGAAATGTTTCAGAACGACAAAAATAGTAGATTTACGATGAGAAGACAGTAGTCCCTTAATGAAACACATTTAGATATCAGTCCAAGCTTCTTTTGATTTGGAAATTCCAATTGATTTGGGAGTCCTAACGCCTTCAAGCCAGATGGATGTTATAATTCCTGTGGTACTCAAAGTTGTACCAAGCAGCCATTTTGCTCCTTCTTAAGGAGCTTCTCCATACGATGGCTCGAAATTGTAGTGACATTACCAAAACATTTGCCTTTAAGAGTCACTTTGTGGCCATTCACTGCGAACTTCATAACTAGTTTGGAGGAATTCCAAGCTATATCACCTAAAGTCCTTAACCATTCAATACCCAAAACCACTTTATAGTCTTCTAGTGGCAGCAAAAAGAAATTAACATGCAACCCATGTTTTGCTTAGTAAGTTTAACCTTCGGACACTTGCTTTGACATGTCAAGGTCCTTCCGTCTACAATCTTCATATTAAACTTTTCACATTGCTCCATAGGATAGGCTAGCCAGTGTAGCTATTTTAGGTCCGTGAAATTGTTAGTGCTACATGTATCAATTAAGATACTAATAGGTTGGCGTTCTAGGAAGCCACTAATTTTCTTGGTTTGAGAATTAGCATAACTAGCTAAAGCATGAATTGAAGAAGTGATAGGTTCATCATTATCATCAAATTCCATACCTTCCTAATATGAATAAGGGGAGTCATCCTCAACCTCTTCTAGCCCCTCCACTAGTTCAATCATCAAAGTCATCCCTTTTTGCAATGGGGCCCTTTGTGCCACTTTTTATCACAATGCCAACACAAACCCTTTGTTGTTCGCTCTTTAAGTTCCTCCTGAGTCAATCATTTGGTAGGAGGATTGCAAGGAGCAGGTGTTGTGATAGTGCTACTGACTTTATGCTTGCTAATGGTCTTGTTAGAGTGATGTTGTTCTTCTCCCAACTTCTCTTCTTCTAACTGTGCAAAGGAAATTACAGTCATCCCTTTTTGCAATGGGGCCCTTTGTGCCACTTTTCATCACAATGCCAACACAAACCCTTTGTTGTTCGCTCTTTAAGTTCCTCTTGAGTCAATCATTGGGTAGGAGGATTGCAAAGAGCAGGTGGTGTGATAGTGCTACTGACTTTATGCTTGCTAATGGTCTTGTTAGAGTGACGTTGTTCTTCTCCCAACTTCTCTTCTTCTAACCGTGCAAAGGAAATTACGGTCATAGTCCGTGGCCAACACACTTTGGCATCACGCCGAATGTCAAGTAGGATACCTTCAATAAAAGTACCCACTAGTTGGCTTTCGTTCCAATCTTTTGTCCTATTTGATAGCCGCCCAATCGTGTTTGGCACTCCAAGACAATGCTAGTTTGGCATATTTTGGCAAGCTCTCCATCAATATTCTCATATCTAGTGGGCCCAAATCAAACAAATAATCCAGAAACAAATTTTGCCCATGAAGGCATTCCATAACAAGCTTTAAACTAGTCATACCATTGAATAGCATCGCCATCTAGACTAATAGAAGCACTCTCAACTTTAGATGTTTTTAGAGTGTGGTGAAAGAGAAAGTTATTTTTCGGCCTAGAAACTCAACCGATAGGATCATCACTATCCCACTGAGGAATTCCTCCTTCATATGAGAATGACCACGATCACACTCTCCTTGGTAACCTCCTCCTCATATGTACGTCCACTTCCTACGATTAGTTGACATAGAGGCATCATCTTCTCTCTCTTGTGTTATCAGAAAAAAAATTTCTTTCTTTGTGGGAAGATGTAATGAGCAACTTATAGAGTGATGCCTAGATCTCTTCAAATTGAGACTTAAACATGTTGCTAAGTTTAGCCTTTAGCCTAGCTTTCAAGGACTCTATTGAATTTTCCAAGGCCATTGCATATTAATGAAGATCAAGAATTCCGAGTTCTTGCTTTTGTTGGTGGGTTAATGGCATCCACAAGAATGCCGACTCTGATACCAAATGATATGACCCTAGGGTTTTATCGTAGAGAAATTGGGGAAATTGATAGAAAGGAAAATAGAAAGAGAAAATAGGGTTGATCACTTTGAGGGGATCTGCCCCCCAATTTGCCAAAGGCTATGAATTACACTATTGCTTGAATGAAAAAGCCTCATAGGGTTACACACACACACACACACACACACGTGTGAGTGTGTATATGTAGGGTAGGGAACCTTACTCCTATTAGGAGCGTAAAATATCCAATCCAAGTTTTAATGGACTCAATTCTAATTAATTTGAGAATCCTAACAAATTAAATAAAAATCCCAACATTAAATAGAACCCTAACGTTAAATAGGATCCCAATTGATTTGGGAATCATAACACATTCATTATAAATCCCAATTGATTTGGAAATCATAGCACATTAATTAGAAATCCCAATTGATTTGGGAATCCTAACATTAAATAGAAAATCCCAATTGATTTGGGAATCCTAACACATTAATTGGAGATCCCAATTGATTTGGGAATCTTAACATCTGATGGTTCAAAACTGCTGTTTTCTTCCATTAACCCAGTACTTGTGTTTTTTATGCATGTGCTTTTAAGAAAAGAATGAATGTGCAGATTCCAGACCTTTTTTTCCTTGGCAGGTTCTTGCTATTCTATACTGAAGTTTTCTTCCTTATTGCAAGAGAGATGAGTTTTAGCCCTTGACATATAAAAAGAATTCTGCAAGCCTATCGAGCTGACTTCTCCTTCATATATTATTTCATTGATGTACAACCCAAATCGGATTACCATTTCTTGTTCTTGAATGTGTCTCTTCAATTATTTTAGGTTAATGCTCTACTACAGGTAAAGATCTGCCCTAGAAAGTTGTTGTATTCAGTTTCGTTGCAAGGAGGAACTGCTGTTTTCCACTCCCAGTAGTCTTGCACCTCAAACTTTTAAAAGGCAAAAGCATAATGCGAGGCATTTTTAACCCTTAAGAGGCAAGGCATAAGCCTTTAGGTGTTGGGGTCTAAGCCTTTTGAGAATATTTTTTAGGTAAAAATATGTAGATAAGTTGCATATATTTTTAAAATGAAGAAAAAATTAAGAAAATCACAAATATAACAAAAAGAAAAATCAAGTATAATTTGCAAACTACTTGTTGGCAATTCAAAAATTGCTAACTTGAATTCATATGTAAATCATGATAAGAGATAGCTATTAACTTTGCGAAGTTCAAATATACAACTCTCAATTATTTTGGGAAGGCCAAGGTTCAAGAGTTTTAGAAATTAACTCATAATGTGGCATTCCTTTTACATGAACATGGTGTAAAAATTTTCTAGCCCAATATAACTCGAGAATCACACGCCCAAAATGCATGAGCCTCAACTAAAAAGGCACAAAAGGCCTTTTGTACAAATGTGTATGCCTTAGTGTGTAATGCATTAGCCTTTTTGGGATTTAGTATTTTAGATTGAGCCTTAAGGCATTTTAGGCATGCATTGCCTTGAGGATGCATTTTAAAACCTTCTTGTACTTTTATATTCTCAACAAAGGGCTCAACATTCGAGTCTCCTTTGTGAACTATTTTATGAGTACCGGCAATTTCTAACTGGCAGCTGGTTGAGATGTTAAGAGTTCGTGAGATGTCCATGGTTAAGCCAGTGCCTAAAAAATGGAAAAACGCCTATTCTTAATATAAGCCTGTGTTAATCCTTTTTAATTCTCCATTTCTTTTGAAAAACCATTCATCATTAATCTAGTTGGTCCTGTTAATAAAAAAATTTTGATTCTTTGCCTGGTCTTATTGCTATGATGTCAAAAAATTTCATTAGTTTGCTATAGTTCCTAGTCTAAATATTTGTCTTGTTTATATTGTTGATGTGGAAACAAACTCTTGGCCTCATGTAAGATTGTATCGGAATTTTTTGAATCTCATTTTTTTCCCTTAAAGCATGCATCTCTATATATATCTCTCTCCCCCCCCCCCCCCCCAACCAAAAAAAAAAGAAAGAAAAAAAAATATCCTGCTGCTCCATGGGTATATTTCAAGGTGACAGGTAAAGCTAATAACAGAGTTGAGCACCTGTTATGTGCTTATATATTTTTTAATTCAGCAACTAACAAGTCTACTTTTATGGTGAAATAAACACTAGCAGACCATGAAATTGAATCTCCTAGAAAGCCTAGCAAGCAAATTAAAGGACCACGTGCAAAGCCAACTGCTGCTGCATGCTCAAAGGTTATTTTCTGATATTCCCTCATGCTTGTATTAGTATATCAATCGATTTCATTGCTATAGTATTCTAACCATATGCAGTAGGTCTGAGGGGCAAGTACCTAGGGACAAGAAACCAATTGGATTATTGGATCACATGGTTCTATTGCTCTTTGTTTTAACCTTGTTGTTTTACCCTATGTCAAGCAGAGTGGAGCTTCTGGTCTTGCTAAGGACAACTTTTCTCCCTCTAAAGTGAAGAAGTGGGCTATTGATGATTTAAACAAAACTATGACATGGCTAGAAAGTCAAGAAGAAAAGGCAAGTCACATTTTATTGGTTCCGGTTTTAATTTGTAAGTATTTGATATAGTATCCTTTTTCAACCTGGACTGCTTTGTAATTTTCTGACAATGGGCATATTTCCTGGCTTTGCAAAACCTTTTGAGCCTCATTTACTATTGACATTATGAATTGCTATAGTTTTTTGGTCATATTTTGACTTGGCCATTGGTAATTTTCCGTATGATAGGATAGTGTTGTTCTGTTTAATGGCTGGTTCACCAGACTCCAAAGTGAACAGTCACATTTTTGTTGATGTATAGCTCCTTTTAAATTGGTTTTAGGCATCCATTTTTGACTTCTAGAAATGTGAGAAACTCAAACCTTGCTTAAACATTATTTGCATATGAGGGCCAGCAATGCCTTTGGTACTTAACTGACATTATTTTTTTTTTTACTTTTAACAGCCTGAACCAAGTGAGATAAGACAAATAGCAGCTGAAGGGATCTTAACTTGTTTGCAAGATGCCATAGATTCTCTTGAGCAAAAGCAGGTATGCTGTTTTTAGAGAAAGGTATTTTGCTCTTGATTAGACAAGAATTTTTTTTTATTTATTTTATTTTTAGATTTGAACTTAGATTGCTCTTGGAAATATGAATTTCACACAAAATGCAAATAGAGCCAGGGACCCACCATCAGTAAGTGTAAGATCAATTAGATTCATTACTGTCTCTTACAATGGAAAGATTTGAGTGGTCTAGCAATTTATCACAGTTCCATGCATGATGTGAAGAGCTTTATGATTGTTCTAGAAGAAAAATCTGGAGAAAGATTGCTTGAATTCTTTCCATGAAATTGACTTGTCTGGGCTGTCTGCATTCTATTTTAAATTCTGTACTCCAGATGCATGCTTTTTTTTACCCGTTTGTTGGTGATTTATACAATAAGGCTTGTAAATGAAACTTATAGAAATCGCTGCTGATTGCTAGACCTTTTCACTTTTTGAGCATCTTTTTTAGGGCATGTGGAACATAACCTCATGATTCTTTTCCAATGCTAAAAATTTGATAATTTTTATATACATCAACTGATGTCATCCCTAATAATTGTGGCTTACTTTTAAGGGCTTGTTTACACATGATTTTGGAGTATGGCAGGCCATGAGTTTGAATCATAGAGTGGTAGCATGATTAGATTTTTCTTTTCGTGTAGCTCTCCAGCTCGATTCAGCTGGATCCTCAGTGTGGCTTTGTCAAGCTATGACACAAAATATTCAAAGTGCCTGCCCTGTGAAGGGTCTATAAGAAAGAACCTTTGCCTGTTGATCCATGGTCCTCCTAGTATTGGTTCCCTCTCAAGTATGGGCTCCTATGGTACTGCCTGAGACTTATGACGAACTGGCTGCCCCTTTTGACGTTTTTTGCCCCCCTTATATCAAGGAAGGGATTGATGAAATGGTTGCCCTGGGCATCATCTGATCATGGAACTCACCTCATTCTCGTGAGTGTCCTTCCAAAATCCTAGCATATTCAATGAATCCATTGCTGATGATTAAAATGCTTTCATCTCCCATTTGGCATGACAAAAGGATATGTTTTCTAAACATTGATAAACAATAGCCCCTTGCATGTTAGCTTAGGGGCTGTTTGGTATCACAATCAAGAATTTTGAAAACAGAAGCTAGAAAAATAAATAATAATAATAAAAAAACCTATAAATAAGAAACCGAAATTGAAAATTGAAAGCTAGTTACAGTTTTGGTTATACTCCTAAAACAAAAAGAAAAACTGAAAACTTGATTAAGACCTGTGGGTACCACCTGTAAATCCTTATAAATCTAGCATTTAGAAATAGAGTTAAAAGCCTTAATCAATTAAAATAGGGTTAGAAGAATAAAAAGTTGTCATAGGACTCTTAAAATCACCATAAATTTGTTCATCTATAGTTCTAACTAATTTAATGTTTCGCTACTAAGCCTTTTAAGCCATTTTTTTTGGGACAAGGAAAAATATATTAACAGAAGAACAAAGCACAGAAAGAGGAGAACAAGATGTCCTCCAAAGAAACAAAACTAAAGTTATGAACAATTACAAAAAACTACCCTCCAATCCCTTTGCAGGTTGGGCAGAGACATCCCCCAGCAAAACCCAAAAGAATGAGTCCAACAAAAGAGGCAAGAATAATAATAAACTTTGAAATAGATTTGAAACCTTAATTAATTCAAGTATAGGATTAGAATAATAAATAATTTAAAAGAATATAAATTACTTAACGATTATACATATAAGTACCCTCTTTACTATTCCAAGAATAGTTCTGTCACAAATGAAAGTTGAAAATTGATGAAAATATTTTTTTTGGATGACGTTTCTTATTTTCCTTTTTTTTTTTTGGAATTTCAGGGATAATTTTTTAATTTTATTTTAAATTCACATGGCAGTTTTTTTTTTCTTAATTAGAAAAATTTTGTACACAATGCTTTAATCTACAAAAGTAGATTTTAGTTATTAAAACATTATGGCAAGAGATAACCCATTATTTCTGACTTTTTGTCTTCTGCAAGGGGATAGTCTCTTTTGGAATTTCCATTTTGGGAGAAATCTCTATGGTAGAGATATTGATGAGTGTTAAAATTCCTAGTATTTTGTGAATAATGAATAAATTAGGAAGGTGGATAAATGTAGGAAATTTTATTTTATTTTATTTTATTCTGTAGGGAGATTATTTCCTTATTTAGATGAGTTGATTGTATTATAAAAGATTGGGATGTACATGTGTGAATAGAATTGAATAATTATTCATATAGAATTCTACTTGCATGGTATTAGAGCTAGGGTTTTTAAACCTTAGCTAACTATGGCAGACGAGGCAGCAGAGGGTTGAGTTCCTCTGAAACTCTCGACGACAACTCTGACATCATCTCAACCGTGAGTTCGCAGTGGCTAGACAACACGGTCTTTCCACTCTCGGTGGAAAAATTGAATGGACAAAATTTCCGTGAATGAGTTCAGTCCATTAAACTAGTGATTGAAGGAAAAGGGAGGTTAGGATACCTTACCGGCGAATGGAAGAAGCCCGCCACAACCGACATTGTAGCTCTACAAAAATGGAAAGCCGAGAATTCCATGGTGATGGCGTGGCTCATAAATTCGATAAAGCCCTCAATCGGCAAGATATACTTGTTCCTTCCAACGGCGAAGGATGTTTGGGACGCAGTTCGCGAGACATACTCTAATGCCGAAAGTCACTCCCAAATCTTTGACATTAAGACCCGACTGTGGCAGCTGCGGCAAGGAGAAAGGGAGGTCAACGAGTACTTCATGGAGATGACCACCCTCTGGCAGGAGCTTGACCTCAGCGTCGATGAAGAGTGGGAGTGCTCTAGCGATAGCATACGGTACAAGTGACGCCTTGAGAATGAGAGGGTGTTCGAGTTTTTGGCAGGCCTCAATCGCGACCTGGATGATGTACGAGGAAGGATCCTTGGCCCCCGTCTCCTACCTTCGACTCGAGAGGTCTTCGTAGAGGTGCGGCATGAGGAGAGTCGCCGCAAGGTGATGTTGAAGATGCACACACCTGAAATTTTAGCCCTAACCCGAAAAGACATGGGGCCTGAAGTTTCAGCCCTAATGTCAAAACATCCTACGGGCTCAGGTGCAGGCTCGAGCTCCAATTCTGGACAAAGGCCACAAAAAGGAAAAATTTGGTGCGAATATTGTCGAAAGTCAGGACATTCAAAAGACACTTGCTGGGAGATTCATGGAAAACCTGCAGATTGGAAGCCGAGACAATATAAAAAAAATCGTGGGTATCAGGCTACTGCTGATTGTTCAATTGAAAAACCACAAGGTGAAAAAAACAATAATATTTCAAGTAGTGCATTCAGCCCTGAGCAGTTGGATCAACTGTATAAAGTGAATTCCTCAATTCAAACATCGGGTCAGTCGTCCACTGGTTCTCTGGCTCACTGAGGTAATTATTTGTCAACCTTAAATACTATATCCTGTTACAAATCATCATGGATAATTGACTCAGGTGCATCTGATCATATGACTGGTTCATATCAATTGTTTTCATCCTATTCACCATATGCCGAAAATTTGAGAGTCAAAATTGCAGATGGTTCTCTCTCACCAGTCGCCGATAAAGGAATTATTCGCATATCTGACTCTGTAACTTTAAAATCTGTCCCCCATGTTCCCAAGTTATCTTGCAATTTGTTATCTATCAGTCAGTTAACAAAAGACTCCAATTGCTCTGTTAAATTTGTTTCATCTCATTGTGTTTTTCAAGATGTCATCAGGGAAGACGATTGGCACTGCGAAGGCGTATGAGGACTCTGCTACTTTGAGGAGGCAAGCTTGAGTAAACAATATAATACTGCAATTTGTGATTCTGTATCTATCTCTAGAGAGAATGAACTTTTGTTATGGCATTCTAGGATGGGTCACCCAAATTTTCAATATTTAAAACATTTGTTTCCATCTTTATGTTCAAATAAAAAGTCTTCTGAGTTTCAATGTGAAGTGTCTGAGCTTGCAAAACACCGGCAAGCTTCTTTCCCATTATCCATATACAAACCATCCCGCCCGTTTACTATGATTCACAGTGATTTGTGGGGACCCTCAAGATCCCCCAATCGCACCCATACAAAATGGTTTGTTATTTTTATTGATGACCATACTCGTCTTTGTTGGGTTTACTTTTTGAAAGATAAAATAGAAGTCCGCTCCATTTTTGTCAATTTTTATTCCATGGTTCAAACACAATTCCGACTCCAATTCAAATTTTACGTATTGATAATGGTATAGAATATTTTAGTGAAATTCTGGGAACCTTTCTTCAAGAAAATGAGATTATTCATCAGAGTTCATGTGTAGACACCCCTTAACAAAATGTGGTTGCCAAACAAAAAAACAGACATATACTTGAAGTAGCTCGGGCTTTGATGTTCACTACAAACATAAAAAACTATTTTTGGGGAGATGCCATCTTAATAGCTACCCATCTCATTAATCAAATGCCAAGTCGAGTACATTCCTTTGCCACTCCTCTCTACAAATTCTAGGAATTTTTTCCTACCTCTTGCCTTCCCTCCAGTCTTCTGCTAAAAATCTTTGGTTGCACTGTATTTATTCATGTCATGCTCACCATCGAGATAAATTGGATCCTCGTGCTGTTAAATGTGTTTTCATCAGTTACTCCCCTACCCAGAAAGGATACAAATGCTATGATCCTGTCTCAAAAAGGATGTTTGTTAGCCTGGATGTCACATTCTTTGAAATCACTCCTTATTTCCCCAAGACCTCTCTTCAGGGGGAGAAATGGAGCGAAGATCGGTTCGTTGGCTTGTTTACTACTGAATATGTACCATCTGAACCCGTACCATCTATTGAGCCTCCCATTGCTTCATTCCCTAACCCATATATTGAGTCTTCCACTGCTTCACTTCCTGACCTGCCGAACACAAAAGAACGCTTAATCTTAGGGGGAGATACAGGAAAACAAAACAACTCAGATATACTTGTTTACTCAAGAAAGTCAAACACAAAAAATAGGGAGAATCTCATACCCGAGGCACCTAGAGCATTGGAATCGGTGATGGCTCTGACTAACCATGAGTCCACACCCATTCCTGATCCGGTAATAGAGCTCCCGTCTAATAATCCTGTACCCGAAGACATCAATGTACCTATTGCAATCAGAAAACAAACCAGGTCTTGTACTCAATATCCTTGGTCTAAATACATGTCTTATAAAAGTTTGTCTACAGGATATCGTGCTTTTACCTCTAACCTTGATAGGACGAGAATCCCTAAGAACATTCAGGAAGCCCTGGAAATACCTAAATGGAGGGAGGCGATCATGGAGGAAATGTGGGCTCTAGAAAAAAATGGAACTTGGGAGTTAATGAATTTGCCGAAAGGGAAGAAGCCAGTTGGTTGTAAATGGGTCTTTACAGTGAAACATAAATCTGATGGGACTGTTGAACGATATAAAGTCAGACTTGTTGCAAAAGATTTTACACAGACTTATGACATTGACTATACGGAGACATTTGCACTAGTAGCAAACTTGAATACAGTTCGGGTCCTCCTGTTTTTAGCAGCCAATTTAGATTGACCACTTCAACAACTTGACATTAAGAATGCATTTCTAAATGGTGAGTTAGAAGAAGACGTTTACATGACTATACCGCCAGGATTCAGCAGGAAAGGTGAAGAAAACAGAGTGTGTAAACTCAAGAAATCCCTGTATGGACTTAAACAATCTCCCAGAGCATGATTCGACAGATTTGTAAAAGTAATAAAGAACCAAGGATATCGACAAGGGCAATCAGATCACACCCTATTCTTCCAACAGTCTGAAAAGGGCAAGAGAACAATTCTAATAGTATATGTTGATGATATAATCCTAACTGGGGATGATACGGTAGAGATGGAAAGATTGAAGAGGGTTCTAGCTACTGAATTTGAAGTTAAAGACTTGGGACAAATGCGGTACTTCATGAGCATGGAAGTTGCTAGAACGAAAAAGGGAATTAGTGTTTCTCAGCGAAAGTATGTTACTGATCTCCTAATTGAAACCGGCATGCTTGGATGCAAACCCAGTGAAACCCCGATTGAAGCAATAAAGATGGTTGAAGACTGTGGGATACTAGTTGAAAAGGAGGTATCAGAGATTGGTTGGTAAGCTAATCTACCTATCACATACTAGACTAGATATTGCATTTGCAGTCAAGGTAGTAAGCCAACATATGCACTCACCAAAAGAAGCCCACTTAGATGCTGTGTACAAGATCCTTCGATATCTCAAGGGCTCCCCGGGCAAAGGACTCTTCTTCAAGAAATGTGAAAATAAGAAAGTAGAGATCTTTACAGATGTAGATTGGGCAGGATCAGTGGAAGACAGAAGGTCCATCACAGGTTATTGCACATTCATCTGGGGAAATCTGGTAACTTGGAGAAGCAAAAAACAGAATGTAGTGGCTTGTAGTAGTGCTGAAGTTGAGTTCAGGGCAATTGCTTGAGGAATATGTGAAGGACTATGGTTATAGAAAATCTTGGAGGAACTATAGGTCCCGGTGGAATTTCCTATCAAACTTTATTGTGACAACAAGGCAGCCATCAGTATCTCTCTCAATCCAGTTCAACATGATAGGACTAAACATGTGGAAGTGGACAGACACTTTATCAAAGAAAAAATTGAAGAAGGAACTATCTGTATGACTTATGTACCTACCAAGGAACAAATTGCAGATATCTTCACTAAAGGGTTGGGACCACAGAACTTTGATGACCTCATTAGCAAGTTGGAAATGATTAATATCTATGATCCAACTTGAGGGGGAGTGTTAAAATCCCAAGTATCTTTGTGAATAATGAATAAATTAGGAAGGTGGATAATCGTAGGAAATTTTATTTTATTTTGTAGGGAGATTATTTTTTTATTTAGATGAGTTGATTGTATTATAAAAGATTGGGATGTACATGTGTGAATAGAATTGAAGAATTATTCATATAGAATTCTGCTTACAATGAGTAAGCTCTTTTAACCAGTTTGCTTGATTCTTTTCATGTTCATTTGGGGAATGGTAAAAGAGTTTGGAGTTTAGATCCTTCTACGGATTTCTTTTGAAATTTTTGTTCTCTTGTTTGACTTGCAACCCTAATGAGGATCCTTTTGGTTTGCTACTCCTTGATTTGGAAGCTAAAGCTCCTTCAAAAATAAAAGCTTTCATTTGGACTGCGGTACTTGATAGAACTAATACTAATGATGTGCTTCAGAAGAGAAGGCCTAACAAGGCCTTATCACTGGATGTTTGTCTCCTCTGTTTGAGTAGTGAGGAGACTTGCTCTCACTTGTTTCTTCATTGCCCCTTTACTTGGGCTGTCTGGAATAAATTATCTGGTATATGTGGTGAAGCCTGGATTCGTCCCTTCACTTTGAAGGCTTTTTGCTCTATCACATTTGGAGGGTTAGGAGAAGGGAAGGATTGGAAAGCCTTGTGGTGTGTTGCACTATTATGGCCGTTGTTTGGTGTGTTTAATTGGAGAGAAATGCCAGAATTTTCAAGGGGTGGCCACAGCTAATTATTTGGTTTGGAGTAGAGTGGCTTATCTTGCGTCTTTCTGGGTGTCAGCTAATGGCTATTTTCATCATGTTTCTCTGTGAGACCTGCAGCGGGACTGGTTGGCTCTGCTTCATTGACTTGACTTTTAGATTATGATGATCTCCTGATGTAATTTTTGTTATTGTTGTAAAGGGAGGATTTCTTATGCTCCTAGTTTTCTTTTATTTTCTACTTTTTTTTTTTGTATGTTGTTATCTCGTCTAATAAATTTCTTTGTTGATCAAGAAAAGAAAAACTGAAACTCGAAACGAAGACAAACACAGTATAGCCACCTTTCCTTTCTATCCTGCAACAAAAATAGAAGACATGAAACAAAAATGATACAAAACAGCCCTTTAATAACCACATACTTGCACTGCATTTTCTCTTGCCAGAACAATGATTTTCATAGTAGAGCCACCATACATCTCATAACTCCAGGTGCCTTGTTGAAGTATGGGAAATTATTACAGCCATTTCTTTTGCACTCATGTTTTATTAATGTCTGTTGAACTTGTATCTAGGGTATTGGCCAAATGGCTGAGCAGTGGAGATATGTTCCTCGTGTGGTTGAGGAGCTGGTGAAGCTAGAGGCTACCAAAAATAGGCCAGCTTCAGTTTCGAAGGAAGATCTCTACAGGCAGGCTGTGGCTTGTAGACATTTGTATGATACGGTATTAAATAGTGTAGAAGATGATTCTTCTGCAAAGAACAAAAACCTAAAGACTGATGCGGATGCATATGACAGCGATGAAACAATTGAGATGACAGAGGAGGAAATAGAGCTTGCTTACAATACCATGGCCTCTTAACATCTGTGAATGATGTTCGACCTTCTGCCTAAAAGATGTTATACTACTCTGACTTCATGTTGACAGAGGATGGCTTTTGATGCGCCTTGTCCTCCCATTCCCCTTTTCCTGCTTTTTCTCTTATCTAGGAAGTGTAAGAAATTTTGTAGAGAGAGAAAGAGATGCAGTCCAGCAGTCAATAGCTCCTTGCAGTTGGCCCTATGTTTCCAAAATTTGTTACAGTTTATTTAAATGACCATTAAATGGTTGCTTTCTTCCCTTTCTTTTGTTGGGGAGAGGGTTGTTGGGGTTTGTCTACATGCACATTTATTCGCACACGTGCACACACACATATATTTATTTATAAATATGTATTTATGAATAGTATAAAATTTGAAATTATTAACACTGGAGAAACATGTCATATTTATCATCAGCTCCTCAATTTTGATAATAGGTTAGAATCATACCAATCTTTTTCCTGCCGCAAATATTGCTATATTCACTTGTCTAGAGGATCATATGAATGGAATGGCATTGTGGCCAATTGCACTTCTTGCAATGTTAATTTTATTTGCAATAGATGAAAATAGGGCTGCAAATGGATCAAATTAATTTTATTTAGTGAACGGGTTTGAATATGGTAAAAGTTTCGGTCATTTGCAGCCCTAGATGAAAAGTTCGTTGGATCCAAACAATTTGTTTTCAGTGTGCTGAAGTTTGTGTTTTTGCTAAGGGAAAAAAAAAGAATAGTTAGATGTGCTTTAGTGTTTTCATCTTTCATTAGTTAGAGTTCTTCAATCATGTATTTCTTAATGACATTACCAATCATATTTTTCTCAACAACATTTGTGAACTCACTAAGGAGAAGCTAAAGGCTTGCTTTTGTTAGAAAATCTTGAGTCTCTCAACGTAACAACTCTGATTTCAGGAAAATTATTGATCCAAAATGACGTTTGATAATCGAAATTTGATTTTGTGAATCAAAATTAAATGATTGATTTTGATTTTACTTGTTGGAATCTAATCCCAATTCCTATTACATAAAGGAATCAAATTTACCCATCTCACTAATTAAGAATCCAATTTTGATTTTTACCTTTTAGCCTAAAATCAAATTTTGAATCCAAAGGAAATCATTGAATCTTTTAAAAGCACGTTCTTGCAAAACTCATCACAAATGTACTTGAAACATGTACATTTATATGTAACAAAAATATTGTTCCACGTGGATGGATACATATATATTCATGCATAAACATACATTTCCATAACATAAATAAGTATACATATACATATAATATATTAGATTGTATGCTATATGTTGTACTGTATAATATTACAATACTTGATGTTATACGTCATAAAATATAAATATAAAATATAATTGTCGTTACTATTATTGCATTAAATGATATTATTATATACTATGATAATATACAATATATATATATATATATATACACGCACACACACATATACATATATACATGCATGTGTGACAGAACACTGTTGGACAATAAAATATATTGCTATTATAAAAAAAATAAAAATAATTAAATTAAATTTGTAATTATGTTTACTAAATAAATTCATAACAATATAATATAATATAATAACAACAACAATAACAAATCATGTTTACTTTTTGAGTTTGATCCCTATTTTGATTATGACAAACCATAGTATCTCACTTGTGTATTTAATGAATGTATAGGTTTATAATTCTATAAGTACAAGTGACGAATGCAAAATAGAAGCCGTAAGAGCACCTGAACAAGCATATATCGGCGTATTCCTTGGGATTGCAAAGGAGTAAAGCACGAAAATTTTATTTATTTTTGGATTGTAATAATAATTAGATTTCAATTTGTGCATGCATAATCATATGATTTGAATTGAAGTTCAAATGACCTTAGATTGACTATAAGACCTAAGTAATATGAAAACCCTTTTTTAATAAAATGTTTAACTTATAAAGAGGTTTTAAAATGGTTTTGAAGTTAAAAGAATGCAAAAACTAATTTTTACAAAGGGGTCGATCGACCGACTAGTCGACCAAACAGTAGAAATGAGCCATTTTCTCGATCAATTAGTTTTCATACTAAAATATGTTCAACATAAAAAATGTGACATTTTTCTCCAGCTTTCATTTGATACTAAGAACGCCTCATTTGGAGTTTTCTAGAAAAAGTTATGGTCAAAACACTGAAAGGTATCCGTAGTAGAAAAATTCCCTTCATGTTTCTTCTGTCTCATTGATGGACATTTTTCTCAATCCATAACTTCTTATCCTAAAATATATTCAACATGAAAGTTGTGGGATTTTATCTTAGCTTTCCATTGATACCTAGAACGTCCAAATTTGAGTTATATAGAAAAAGTTATGGCTAAAACACTGAAAAGTGTCCGAGTAAAAAACTCAAGGCCGATCGATCAGTCGACTGAGCTTGGGCTCAGTTGACCAATCCTCTCGGTAAAGCGTCCCAATGGTCAGAAAACGGCTAGTTTTCAAAATAAAAAAATATTTTAAGGTCCCAACAACTATATAACAGTCATAGGGGTTTTTTGGCCAATAAATTCAAGCCCCCAAACACTTGAAAATGTTGGAGAATCGCTTTGTGATTCATGTTAAACATTTTTTGATTCTCCCATTATTTTTAAACCCTTCTTGTGCTTTAAAATTTATATTTCTCTTACTCTTTCACTTTGAAAATTCTTTTTGGGAGAAAAATCTTGTGGGTTATTGAAAGAAGCTTGGAGCACATATCCACTCATATATTTTTGCTTCAAAGGCTTCTTTTTCTTTAGGTAATTTTATTTTGATAAGGCTTGAACATATATTCAAGTTTATATATATTGCTTGAATGCCTTTATTCTTTATCCTCATGCTTTTATCTAAGATCAAATTCTCCCACACTCTTTCTTGTGAAAATTATTTTTTGAGAAAATATTTTTAAGGATTTCATTTGAAGAGGCTTGAGCTTATATCTCTCATATATTTTGCTTGAAAGTCTCTTCTTTATTATTGCTTTTCAAAGATCAAAATTTCTCCCTTTCTTTTTATTTGAAAATATTTTTGGAGAAATTTTATTTTGATTGTTGTCTTGAAGGCTTGAGCATGTATGTCATATTCATATATATAGTACTTGAGAGTCTTCTTGCATTTATTTCAAAAGGTCAATCATATTAGAAATCCCTAATTTCTCCTATTCTTTTCCTTGAATATATTTGTGGGAGAAAAACTATGGCTAGTTCAAGAATGCTTTGAGCATATATATTCATTGATATATATATATAGTGCTTGAGAAGCTTCTTGACAATGACTTGAGCTAATATTTGCTTTCATATATTTTGCTCAAAAGTTTTATTTAAATTAATTTTTAAAAAGGTTATTTTTATAAAGAAAATCATTTTCCATACTCTCATGTTTTAATTGAAAAATATTTTTGAGAGAAAACTATACTTTAGTGAGCTTCAATTTATAAATCATATAAGAGTGCATATAGTATTTCAATGTGTATAACTCTACTTATTTGAGAAGCATTTATTTTGTACGAAAAATATTATTTGTACTAGTTTGACTCAGCCTGATGAATTGAGCTGGGGAGACTTCGTCCCGTAAGGAGAAACCAGTTTGGCTCAGCCTAGTGAATTGAGTTGGGGAGACTCCGCCCCGTAAGGACGAACTAGTTTGGCTCACCTTGGTGATTGAGTTAGGGAGACTTCATCCTGTAAGGAGAAGTGTAAACGGCGTCACTCCACCCAATTAAGTGAGCATATAGTGGAATTCTTGGATGGTTAGCCCAAGGCGGGAACGTAGGCAGGATTGACCGAACCTCGATAACAAATCTTCTATCTCTCTCTCTCATTTAAATTTCCTCACTTTAATTTCCGCACGTGTATGCCTGTTTATTTATTGTTATAATTATTTTGCATATACATATTTAATTTAAATAAGATATGTTCTACACGTGTATGTTTATGTTTATTTTACATACACACTTATATTTAAATGGGATATGATTTATGGTGAATCGGTATAAAAATAATTTAGCCAAAAAGTTTTAAATACCCAATTCACCCCCCCTCTTGGGATCACACCTTAACTGTCAAGCATTAAATCCAACTAGGTGAGGTCGGCTATATAAATCCATTTCTGACAATTTATACAATCATAGGCAGTTTCATATGACAAATTTAGGGTTATTAAATCCTTATTCACTATCTCATTCCCAATTATTTTAAGTTTACTCCTACCCCTTCTACTACCCCTTATAGTAACTAACTCTTTCTCACTAGCACACTATGTGTCTATGTTGCAAGTGTCCAAATCGTCAAAATCATCCCTCCCTTGTCTTATCTCCTATAAAAGTTACATCTAACTTACCACAAATATGTTATTCTTAATTCATTTTTTAACATTATACCACTCATCCATCTTAACATTCTCATCTTGATAACTTTAACTTTTTTAGATATGTTATAACTGCCCAACATTCTTATTCATATAGCATAATTGATCTTACAGTTGTCCTATTAAACTTTGCTTTTAATTTTAAGAGTATTCTATGATCACAAAGCACACTTGAAACACTTCTTCATTTTACCAAACCTGTTATAACTTTATGCATTACATCTTCTTAAATTTCTCCTTTTGCTTCCATAATAGATCTAAGGTGTCGAGATGTATTAATGTTAATTGATTTCTTCATCATCAAGATTATCATTATCTTCAATATTCCTCCTATTATAACTCAAATTACATGTCATATCTTCTGTCTTATTCCTAGTTAATCCTTAAGTCTCTAGTTTTTAAAACTTTTATTGATAGTTCTAATTTAGATTTTACTCCACTGCTAGTTTCATCAATGAAGACAACATCTATACCATGGAACCTTATTTTAGATACTTCTAGTCAGTTCATCCATCATTAAAGCAAAAAAGAAAAGGGCTTAAAGTAGATCATTGATAGACACTTATTGTGATTGGAAATTTCTAATCGCTCCACCTATAGTCCTAAAATTAGTCATTACTCTGTCATACATATCCTTAATGACATTAATACCTACTACACACACCTTTTTTTTTTTTTCTAGAACCCATCATAAAACTTCCCACCTTCTCATTCGCTTTCTCAAAGTCAATAAATACCATATGCAAGCCTTTCTTATTTTCCCTAAACTTTTTTATTAATCTTCTTAAAATATATATAACTTTTTAGTAGATCTCTTAGGTATAAAATTAAATTGATTTTCTGAGATTCATTTCAAACCTTAATTTTTATTCAACTATCATTTCCCATAGTTTCATTGTATGACTAATAAGATTAATTACACAATAGTTATTAAATTTTAAATACCTCCTTTTTTTTTGTATAAATGTATTAAAGTATTTTTCCTCTATGCGTATGACATTTTCTTAATTTTTATAACTATGTTAAATAAACTAGTTAACCATATAATCTCAATATCACCTAGGCATTTCCAAACTTCACTTGGGTTGTTATCCGATTCTTATAGGTTTTCTATTTTTCACATTTTTTAATGCAAACTTAACTTTTTAACCCCAATTTTGCGAATAAATATCATGTTTTGGCCTTGTTCTCATTTATCTATTCTAATTTTAAGTCTTCTACTTGATTTTTATTAAATAGCTTACTAAAATAATTTCATCATCTTTCTTTTATACCTTCTTCCTCAACCAAGACAATATTATCATCACTTTTTATACATTTTACAATACCTAAGTCCTTAATCTTTCTTTCTCTAGCTCTAGTTAGTTTAAAGATGTCTCTTTCTCCTTCTTCTGTATCTAATCTTATATACAAATTATTAAATGATCTATGTTTACCTTCACTAATAACCTTTTTTGCATCTTTTCTAACCTCTTTATACTTTTCAAAGTTTTCCATGCTTATATATTTTTGCCATATGTCATACCAGATTCTTTTTGTCTTTACAACTTTTTGGACATCTTGAAATTTTTTTTTTTTTTTTTTTTTGGGGTAAAAGAAGGTGGTACCTCCTTTCTTTATTAGAAAACTCATCACTTATGGCGGAGGAATATCATGGTTCCAACCTTGAGACTTGGGGATAACAAAATCAAACCCCAAGAATCTAAAACTGACTTAACCAACTTAATCAAAACCAATAAACCAATGACGAAACAACCAAACAAATAATAAGAACTAAACAACTATAAGTGAAAAACAAACAAAACTCTAGAAGATCTCGAGAAATAAACCATCCACTTCAACCTTCACAAAACACTAGCACAAAGCATCACGAACACAAGGAAGGAAATCCCAACAAATCCAATCGAATCATTCCCCTGACTTGTTATGGAAGATCATCCTAGCAACTATATGATTGAGATATACCAGATTCACCCTGCTTGGCAAAGAAATCCGCACTTTGATTCGCCTCTCTGTACACACGTTCCACTTTGTAATGTATGCCTCTCAAAACTAACACAAGCTCTTCCCACAATTCTCATAAGTTTCAAGTCGAACACTTCCCAGAATTAATCCACTGAACCAACAAAGCAGAGTCACAGGCAATCTCCACTTGATCAAATCCGAGATCTTTGCACAGATCAATTCCTATAATAATCACTTTCAATTCAGTCATATTATTGGTTCCATAACTCAGTAACGAGGAAAAAGCTGCTTTAAATAATCCCCTTTCATCTCTTATCACGCCTCTGCCACCACAATTACCTGGGTCACCTCTATAGCTTCC
Organism: Malania oleifera; assembly: GCF_029873635.1. Taxonomy (NCBI): domain Eukaryota; kingdom Viridiplantae; phylum Streptophyta; class Magnoliopsida; order Santalales; family Ximeniaceae; genus Malania; species Malania oleifera. The sequence goes on from NC_080422.1 coordinate 16,508,444, forward strand.
ATCCACATTCAACTTAACCCAACCTATCACAGGTTTACACCATCTAACTACACAAGGAATACGAACCCTTACATTTTTTACTTGAATATCCAAAGCACGAAGGACTGCAATATCTGTGTAAGAAGCAGGTGCACATTTATATAACTTGTCTGAAATGGATCTCATCCAATATTCAATATTGAGTCACACAGTTCTCACCGAATCATGAATTGATTCCATCCTGTCTCTACATCGATGAGTCCAAAGTCTCCAAATGATGAGACTAGGTATGAGACCTACCAAAATGCTTAACTATGAGGCCCGTTTTGCATAACTAAACCAAAAATTAACTTTGACTTTCCATGTATTCGTTGTCATACAACTAACACTCAACGCCACTACTGCTTGTTTCCAAACCTCTTGAGCAAAAGATCCCGTGCAAAACACATGGTCTAGAGATTCAATCTTGGCATTTGAACAACAATCACACCGAGAGGCCATCTGAACACCAACTTCTTGAATACGAGTATCAATCGGATGACAAGCGAACCAAGACTTCCACATTCAAATTAACACCCGTTTTGGCAACGTAGGATGCTAGATCCATTTTGAAACTAAGAATTCCTCTTTACGCTCCCTTATAATTTACCAAGCACTTGTCGTGGTAAATTTTCCATCTATTGAAAGTTCCCAAATTACTGTATCTGGACCCTCCTTACAAGAAATAGTAGAGTTTATTGCTTCCTCAGTCTGTTCTTCACCCAGCAAATCCACTAATAAATTAACATTCCACCAATTTCTATCCCAACAATCTCATGTTCGTAGCTTATGGTTTCTGATTTCTTGAACCTTAGCACAAAGGGGAGCGGAGGCTAATTAACGATCAAACTAGAAAGAGGTCGACCCTTCTTTAATTTGAACCCGAACATGCTCTAATACTTCAGGTATCACACGTGCAATCAATCTCCAAAATCTGGTTCCTTTATCTGGCTTCATTTCTCTCAAGTGGTGTCTATTATTCAAATACTTGGCTTTAAAGAATTGAGTCCATAGATTATCCATAGTTAACAATTTCCACACAAACTTAATATGCAATGATTTTTTTACTTCCTCAAGATCCCCAATACCTAAACCACCCTCACAAACAGGCTTACATATATTAGGCCAGGAACACCATTTCCTTTTCCTTTTATTATTTACTCCACTCCAAAAAAAATTCGATAACAGAAAATTTATCTTTGTGAAGACAATATTAGGAATGTCAATTACCTCCAATTGATGAATCTATTGATGATAATACATGCTTAATTAAAGTTAAGCGGCCTCCTTGAGATAAAAGCTTAAATTTCCAACCCACTATCTTTTTCCTCAATTTAGCAACTAGAGGCTCTAAAATACGGACCATAATACGACCCGATACCAAAGGAACACCCAAGTATGTAGTAGGGAACCCTCCTTCCACAAAGTCAGTCATCCTTAACAAGGATCGCTTCCGAGCATAAGCAATTCTCTTTGACAAAAAAAATACTTAACTTGTATTTATTTGTCATTTAACCAAACCAATCCTCATATTTCTTAAAAGTCTTGATAAGCATTTGAATGGAACTTTTCTTACCATTGGCAAAAATAAGAATTTCATTTGCATAGAATAGGTGAGATACCAAAGGCACCCCACGAGGATGATAGTAAGCCCCTATCTTATTCTCCATAATTTTTTTTTAGAAGCCAAGAAAGAACTTCCTACAAAATAATAAACAGATAAGGTGATAGAGGGTCTCCTTGGCGAAGCCCTCGAGAAGGTTTAAAGAAACCTTTATAAATGTCATTCATCATAATGGAGAACCAAGGAGAGGAAACACATTACACCACTAAACCACAGAATCTCTGGGAGAATTCAAAGCTTTTCAGAACCAAGTTTAAAAAATCTCAATCGACCCTATCATATGCCTTAGCCATGTCAACTTTGATAATTACATTTCCACCATTAGACTTCTTATGCAGTGAGTGAACCATTTCTTATGCCAATGTAATATTTTCAAATATACTTCTACCGAGAATGAAAGCTCCCTGCTCTGGAGAAATCAATGAAGACAATAAACCTGTCATCCTTGCAATAATAATTTTTGAAAAAAATTTGTAGATAACACTACAAAGACTAATAGGTCTAAACTTGTCAAAACTCTGGGGATTCTGAACTTTTGGGATTAGAACAATGTAAGATGCAGAATAAAATCTAGGAAGAGGAGACCCGGCAAAAAAATCTCTAGTTGCATCGATCATCTCTTCTTTTACAATATTCCAACAATCATGGAAAAAAACCGAACCAAAACCATCCAAACTTGGGCTACTATTTCTTGGGATAAAAAGAATAGCATCCCTTACCTCTACCTCGGACAGTGCACGACAAAAAGCAATATTATCCTCTTCAGAAACCATAGGAGATATAATATAATCAAGGTAAGTTGTTTGACTGGGTCCTACACCTGTTAAGAAAGATTGAAAATACCTTACGACACCCTCATGAACAGCCTCTATAGAATCCAGCACTTCTCCATTCGGAAGCTTCAATGAATGAATCATAGACTTCTTCCTCTTTTGGTTCACAAATGCATGAAAAAACTTTGTATTATTATCCCCCCACCTCCAACCACTTCTTTTTAGCTTGTTGATAAATACAAATCTCCTCCCTCTTTTCCCATGCTTCCAACCTAAGTTTAGTAAGGAAGAAATCTTTCTCAGTTTCTGGCGAATACCCTTCCTAAAACTGAGCCTCTAGAACCTCCATACTTTCCTCCAGTTTTTTAATGTTCTGATGCACATGTCCAAATACCTGCTTGTTCCAGTTTCGGATTGCAACTTTCGTATGCTTCAATTTAGCAGCAAGTCTAACTAAACTCGTGCCAAGGAATTCCTCCCTCCAGGCTTCCTCTACGCAAGACTTAAAAGACTGATGAGTGCTCCACATATTTTGATACTTGAAGGGAAAAGAACCATATCAATGCAAATCTCTATGCAACCGAATAATCAAAGGGTTATGATCTGAAGTCCTCCTATTTCCATACTCAAAATAAATATTTGGTAAAGATTAGAGAAGAGTCAAATTATAGAGGACCCTATCCAATTTTGCCCAACTCCGAGAATGTCCACTGTGACCATTACACCAAGACATGTTGCTTCTAGAAATAACCAAATCCATAAGACCGCAGTTGTCCAAGCAAGTATTAAATTCCCTCATAGCCAATAACGACCTCGTATGACCACCAATACATTCCGAATCTGAACGAATGATATTAAAATCTCTCCCCACTAACCAAGGAAATCATCCCTCTTTACAAACTCCAAATCATTCCAAAGATCCTGGCGATCTGTTTGACAATATTTAGCATAAACAAATGAAGCCAAGAAATTCTGGTTCACAGAACTAAAAATACCCGAAATAACTTGATCAGACATATGTTGTAACTCAAAGTGCACTTCCTTTTTCCAAAACATCCAAATTTTACCCCCCACTGATGCATTCACACAAAAATTCAGAATATTTAGAAAGTCAACCCATAGCAACATCAAACTTTCATCAGAAAATGGCTCTGTAAGAACCAAAATTGAAGGCGAAAATTTCCTTATTAACTTTTGTAAACGGCTTTTAGACGTGCCTAAACCCCGCATACTCCACACTAGAATTGCATTAATCATAAATCAAGCTTCTTTGGACGGGTAATAACCCGTTGAGACTTCTTCTCACTTTGCCCATTAATATCCTTCAACTTAACAAGTGGAACATGTAAATCATCATCCGAACAATTGTCTTTTTCCAAGGGGAGTTTCTCCAAAGTATTTGTCTCCACCTCCCTATCCGATTCACAATTATGTAGGACATGCTTGAGCATGATTGTATACTCTTGTTCCAAGATTTCTGAAACCATGTTACAAGATGTCATCAACTAATCACGCACTACTATAATATCTTCCACTATCAAAATATCAGAGTTGGGAGCACCCAAGACTAGTTCAACAATCTCCTCCCTCTGCTCAATCTCATACTATTTTGTGTTCATCTGCAAAATCTCCACTTTAGGCCTTGGTTCTTTAAATACAAACTCCCCCTCTTCTACCTCACTTTGCGGAACTGTCTTAACCACTGTCAAAATTTGTGATGTCGTTGCACCCTCTTGAACATGATTCACCTCTAAGGTTTCTTCAACAATGCATGGATCTCTCAATTCTTTATAAACTTCTTTCCCTTTATCCAAATGCTTCACACGCCAAACTTCTCGTCGATTTTCTTGTCTAGCATTTTTCGTATCCTTACGTCTATCCCCAAATTTCTGTTTCCTTTCACCCACTTGGCATACCACCTTGGAATGCCCTTGTCTATGATATTTCTCACAATAAAATCCTTATTTTTCGTATCTCACTTCCTATCAAATCTTTTGATTTGCAGAAATAACAATCAGAAAAGCATTCACCTGATTTGCCAATAAATCCACCTCAATGCACATTCTCGCACCCATAGCCCTAGTTCGGTTAAGCATAGCATTGTTAGTTCCTAGGTATCGACCAAATCTCGTGGCTAGAATTTGTAAACAATTAGGCATGTACATGTGCATAGGACGACTATGGAGAAATATTCATTGAGGGGCCAAGGATGGTTCCTGCTTCAAATTGAAATCATTGGTCCATCGAAAAAGACGAAACGAGAACCCGACCAAAATTCTTCCTTCACGTGACCATCCATGAAGAAAATCTCGTTCATTATTGCGACCTTTTACTTTCTTTGCTATTGGAGAATCTTCCTTTGATTCGCCTAAAATCTCTATTACTATTTGTCGAAGGTCCATTTTATCTGAACCCTTTTTAAGGTTGGATTTTGTTTTTGTTTTTTTGTTTTTATTCTAATGTGTCTTATCCTAAAAAGTAAGCTTTGTGTTTTTTCTAGAAATTCTTTTTTAGCCTATTTTTCAAAATTGTAACAAAATTGGATTTTTTTTACTTCTTTCAATTCCCTTAAAATAAATTCTAGGTTACCTTTTTGCTTTGAAAAAATTTGATTTTGATGTGCTATTGGTAAATTTTAGCTCTGTTCTTAAAATTAAAAAATAGGCAAAACTTTGGAAATGTTCTTTCTATTTTGGTGATACACTCAAGGACAACTTTGATTTCTTAAGTATTTTGTGCTTAATCCCTCACCTCTCACATCAACAGATAGCAAAATCATATTTCTTTTGCAATTAAGGAGGGTTTATTTCTGCATTTCACATCACCCATTCATTGTAAATAAAAGTGCACTTGAAAATATGAAGACATAAAAAATATAAAAAATTCAAAAAGAACAATGCATAGAAGAAAAGTTCTATATGCCCGCATCTTCATTCCATCACCTATACAAGCTTAGCCAAAACCCCCTACTCCTTCAAAATTCAAGTACAATTCCTCCTAATTTTCAAAATTAAGGTCTAATTGAATCTTAATCTTGTAATTTAAGACTAAATACATTTTGATTTCTAAAAATAAAGTCTAATGAGCCTTTAATTTTAAAGATAAGACTTAATTGAACCTTAATTAAGTCTAATCTCATTGTTGGAACATTTAATCCTAATATAAGATGCCCAAATCACCACTAATCTTGTTTTTGCTTTTCGTTGTGTGCTCTTTAGTGGGATAGGGCCATTTGACCCAACACCCTTGTTGGCCTAACATAACTTACTAATCTTGTTTTGATGATAACAAATAAAATGTCACTTAACATGTTTTGTTGCAAGTGATGAAACTTCAGGAATCAAGTTATTAAGCTCAAGTTCAAATGAATACAAAAGTTGATTGCAAAACTCTATGGAAAAGGAATATGAAAGCTTGAAGATCATGAGAGCATGAATATCAAAGAGGACTTGCTAAAAGCTTAGAGAATTTGAAATTCAAAGTCAAGATGGAAACAAAAGACAAGCATGAAGACTCCAACCTTAAAATGTTTTAATGTCTTAAGAGAGTCTCTATGTAAGTACTTCATTCAAATGATAATTTGATTGGATTTGAAGCTCATTAGGAATCTCAATGACTTAGTGACCATGTTTTGAAAACCCCCAAAAAATACTTTTCAAAAGTCTTAAATTATTTTGGGGAAAGCAAAAGAGCAAAAAGAATTTGGAAACAAAATTGAAAAATCAATTTTTGGTCTTTCCAGACAACTGACAATGTTTTCCCAGTCGACTAACAAATATTTAAACTGATTTTGAAACAACCCGAGAGGACCTAATCAACTAACTCGTGTGTTCCCAGTCGACTGACTCATTCTGTGTTTGAAAATCTCAATGTTTTAAATGGATCCAAGCGACTAACTCCTATTTCTCAATTGACTGACTCTTTGAGATTTTAAATTTTAAGCATAACGGGTACTTTTCAAATTTGATTTTTTAAATTCTAACCGTTATGAAAACTTAGGAAACACTCCAAGTCACTTGAGGAACACGAAATACTCTTGATTAATCATCTATAAATACATCCCCAAGGCTAAGGATTCAAACACACCAAGCAATTACAGTAATCAAGCTTTCTTGCTCTCAAAACTCTCAATACTCTCACAAGCTCTCTTTGCAATTACTTTATGAAATTATCTACTGAGGTTTGCTAGGAATCTCTTACACAATTCTGAGCCTATACTAAATTTTCAATCTAGAAAGAAAAACTCACGGTGATATACTTATAAAGGCTTCAAATTCTTTCAATTGTTATTTTGAATTGAAGTATATATTGTGTTAATCAATTGTACAAATCGGCTCTTGTAGAGAGTGTCATTATATACAATTTGTTTTTTGTTTTTGTGATGATTCAGGATTATTGAATCGTTATACCGAGCGTGGGGTATCGCTTGGAGAGGGGGGCTCCACCCTAATTGAAGGAAGGATTGTAAAAGGCTGCTCCTGCCCGCAAAGAAGTGTGTGAGGTTGCTCCTACCCGTAAAGGAGTGGTATAGTGGAATCCTTAGGTGTGTTGCCTAAGGCGAGGACATAGGTGGGCATAGTAGAACCTCGTAAACACGTCTCACTTTCTTCCCTACTCTCTTTAATTTTCCATTCATATTAACTACGTAGTTGATTGTTTATTTTTCAGTTCATATAAACTGCATGGTTGGATTTTAATTTTCTATTCATAATAACTATGTGGATTGGATAATAAATAAACTGAAGATTAATTTGATATTGGGATTGCAAAAACCGAAAGGAAGTACGTTGGTTGATCAAATCTTATTGCGGAAACCATAAGGGAGTACGTTGATTGATTAACACCCAAGACTCAAAAATCATTAAAAGAAAATCAACAATGATCTTTAATATTGAAAGTGATTGGTTTGAAATCAGAGTTTTGGAAGAGTAATTGGAAATTTCTATTGTGTTTCATATTGAAAAATCAAGTGTATCTTGTGTATTAATAACAGGGCTTTTGTCAGCTACATACATAAAAGCTGAATCTTGGAAGCATTGCTGAAATTGTGTTATTATTTCATATTGTGAATCTTAACTTGGTTACCTTGGTTGGATTGATTAAGATTCCTTAACTAATCCATAAAGCATTCAAAGTAAGCATACTCATTCATTAAGGTTGATAACTAATTTAATCTTCTGTTGTACTTATTATTGTTAATCAATCTTACATGTGTAATTGTTAAAACTAAAGAGGATTGAGAAAGAGTTTATTAAAAAGGATTTAAAGAAAATTTTAAAATCCGAATTCACCCCCCCCCCCTCTTGGGAGTACACCTTCCTTTTCAACCCTTCCTCCACATGCCCTAAGTGGTCATACCCTATTGGTTAAATTTTTTTTTGTCTTATTCATTGGGACACTTGTCCCAATCTCCCATAACTTTCCTTTACATGCCCTAAATGGTGGCCACCTCCTATTCGACAAAATTTCCTTTTGTCTTATTCATTGGGATACTTGTCCCATTTTTTCTAAACTCTAATGTCCAACCAATAAGCTTCTTTCAATATACCACCCCTCTTCCTCACTTTTTCACCTATAAATATTCACTCCGGGGGTAAGGGCGAGGAGACACATATGCATTTTTCAAAGCATTCTCCTTCTATGATCTTTCCCATTCTTCTCTCTACCTTCACTCCCAATACTCCCCTTTCACTCTCTCAAATGGCACGAGAAAATAGTGAGAAAAAGAAAGAAAGTGTGAGAAAGTGAAAGAAAAAGATAAGACAAGAAGAGGAAAGTGTGAGAAAGATTGTGTCGGGGAAAGAGAATTTCTTTGTACTCAAAGTTCTCACTCTTGCACCCTTTCTAATCTTATTTTTCATAGATAAGAACATCATCTTTTTCCATTGAAGAAAAAGAGAGAAAGTGATAAAAAGTGAGAGAAATATCGAGTGGTGGAAGAAAAATTTCTTCATACTTAAAGTTCTCACTCTTCCACTTTTTTCCAACCTCATTTTACATACTAAGAAACAAATTCTTTGCAAAAAAAATTTATTTTTTAAATGAAGAAGATAGGTAAAGAGAATTGAAAGTATTATTTTTCCTTCCTCTTCTTCTTTTTTATTTATTTATTTCTTCCTTGATCTTGGTGTTCCCCTCCTACACTCTTCTTTTTGTCTTTTGTTTTTAAATAATATCGCCATTTTGATGTGAAAATGTAGCGCCCCAACCTGGGTCTGTCAAGGAGCACTGCGTCTCTCCTCCTCCACCTGGACTAGACAAAAGGGGGGGCGACCTTATAAGACTAATGACTGACCCTACAAACCAACACATGTCCTTTTCAGTGTTTTTATCCTTACTTACACACTTCCTGAGAAAACTTCCCAAGTGATCACCCATCCTAAGATTGCTCCAAGCCAAGCACGCTTAACTATGGAGTTCTTATGGGAAAGCTTCCGAAAAAAAAGGTGCACCTTGTTGATATGAGTAGTAACATATAATCTTTTAAGTCTTTCATCCATGGGGTATCACATTCTCCCCCACTTATAGAACGCAACGTCCTCATTGCGAACTCACATTTCCAAACCCACACGATGTGAATCTCATCACACTTCCAACTGGGTGTTGGCTCTGATACCATTTGTAACGCCCCAACCTGGGTCTGCCAAGGAGCACTGCGTCTCTCCTCCTCCACCTGGACCAGACAACAGGGGGGCGGGCCTTATCGGACTAATGACTGGCCCCACAAAACAACACGTGTCCTTTTCAGTGTGTTTTGTCCTCACTCACACACTTCCTAAGAAAATTTTTTAGGAGGTCACCCATCCCAAGATTGCTCCAAGCCAAACACGCTTGATCATGGAGTTCTTATGGGAAGGTTCCCAAAAAAAAAGGTGCACCTTGTTGATATAGGTAGTAACATCTAATCTTTTAAGTCTTTCATCCATGGGGTATCACAGAAAATGCCCATGAAATAAAAATATTCAAGACATTAAGTGAAGTGATTAAAAACATTTTTATGTAACAAACTAGGTATACTTGATCAATCACTTTATAGTCTTGCATTGGGTTCATATGATTGAATTTTGGAGCCTAAGGTCGATTGTTTTAAGGGCATTATAGTTTTATTTTTAATGGTGCATTTCGTGCACTTGGACTTATTTCGTAAGGGAAATTATTCACACCTAACCAAAACATGCCTGACAACCTCCTGGTTTGACCACACTTTGACTATATCCCATTTTCTCACCCCTTTTTATTTATTTTACAAATAATATATCATTTTAAAGCTCTAAGAATCTAATTTTTGATGATTTTTTTCGTGTATAATTTGAACTCTGAAAAATAAAGTTATGGCCATTTTCATCCATATTGGCAATATGGATTGCATGTGCCATGGATAGTTTTTGAGACTTTATTTTGAACTCATATTATGAACTTAAATAATTGAACCATGTGACTTATTACCTATCATTTTTAAGTCTCATGAGTCTAGGTTCAAGTAGTGGTACTTTTGCCTAAATTGAAGATTTGTGGTGGAAGTTATTGGTTATTATGCATAAATTGTTCAAATGGAGTTTATGTCCTTTTTAATAAGTTTATGTTATGGCCTTAACCTTTAGCTTTGGGATGTTGGATTTGTTTTGTTTTGGATAATATGAAACCATATTTGGTACCAACATAAGGTTCAAGGGAGTAAGCTCCTTTATTGAATGGAAGATTTATTTAAAATTCTCTTCTTCTTTTTTTCAACCTGGATCTTGATTAAAGTAATAATTAATCTCTTAAAAATTTTGACACCCCAAATTTCCAAAGATAGATATTTAAAAATGGGGTCAAAACCTTTTTCATGATTTCAATAGAAATATATATTTACCAAAATAGAAGAGACCCTAAACTTGAGGTTTTACTTAATCCATAAGCATAAACCATGAGATGAACGTAGGGGCCTAAAGCAAACTCAACCTTCAAATCATTTTGTTTTATTTCCAAAAGGTAATTTGAATGTCATATCCTTATCTTTTAATATTTTCAATAAAAAATAAAAGAGATCTTTTCTTTCTAAATCAAAGCATTTTACACCACCCATTTCATCTCTATTTTGTGGCTTTAAGTCATCTTATTCATGTATTATGCATCTAATTAAGTGACTTTGGTTCTCAAAATCTAATCCTAACTTACGATGAGAAAAAGAGGAAGATTTTACTGCATAGTATTTTCTTCCCTTATCCCTAGGCATGATGGAGATTTTTAACTTCCAAAGACCATATGATCGAGGAGGATTATGGTCTCAATCAATGGGTTAGATTCAATGAATCGAAGAACACTTAATTAAATGCTTGCTACCTAGGAGTCCGCCCAAAAAAATGTTTTCAAAAAACTACAAATTGTTTTCAAAAGTCTTCTTCATTTTAAGTAAAAGGCCAATGATGAAGCCCTAGATTTTCAAAAAATTCATGTATTTCATCAAAACATTTTTCAAAACTCACTATTTTCACTCACCTTCTTCAAAAGATCGATAATACAAACTTGGTGCACATTTTTATACTTTAGTTTTCAAGATGGTAATACAAATTTGATGTTTTTCAAACCAAATCCCTTTTTAGAGTTATTCTTCAAGCTTCTAGAAGCAGTTTTGGACCACTCATAGATAGTAGTTCATGACCAAAAATAGTGTGTTTTTTTTTTCTTTTTTTTTTCTTTATCATTTTCATAATTTTAAAAATTGGAAGAAACACTAACACATATAAGTGTGGTTTTCGTTCTATGAACCTGTACTGTTAAGGGTACTAATTGGTTAACCATCATCAAGATAGTTAAACATTCACTTTTCCGATGCACAAATGTACTCCAGGATTCGATCTCTAATTTTTGTAGGCTTAGGGTTTTCTTTATTTTACCTATATTTTTTTTTAAAAAATAAGGTGGCGACTTGATGTCTTGTTTATGATTATTCGTCTCTTCTTTACAATTGTTTTCTTATTAGGGAATCACCATGCATATTTCCCCGTGTCAATACCCCAAAAAGAATATGGCGTTGAAACTTTTTGTCAATACCCCAGATAAAAAGTGTTTGTGCCTACACCATCTTCTATAGTCCAACTTGTAGCGCCCCAAACCCGGGTGGTCCGGAGTGCTATTTCCTACACATATATCTCTGATACCATGATCATAACGACCCGAACCCTAATTGGGGATCCTGAGTGTCCCTGTCCATAACTCAATATAAATATGCAGCGCAAGATAATTAAACCTCAAAATATTTTACCAAAGTTCTAACCATCTCAATTAACCAAATATGTCTTCATGTTATATATTACATCCCAAAATAAAACATAAACATAGTAACCCAATGTCTCGTTTACACTTACAATAACTCAAAAATATAATCCCAGCCCCGTAGCACGCTAGGCTCGATTCCCTATAGGACCTGAAAAATGAATTAGGTATCGGGGTGAGACACTTCTCAGTAAGACGGATTAGATTAGTATTAGTGTGTGGCTATCATGAGTTTTAGTGTGATCATGAAACATTCATATATTTAACTTTAATTGAAATGTCATTTGAAAACTGTACTCACACCTGTATAACTGAAAATACATAATTTCCCTGATAGCATACTCTCAGCTCATTATAGCCCAGTTTTTATAAATAACATATATGCATAGAGAACCCTCCTGATTGGACTATCGTGTAACATCATATAACATCATGTATAAACCCCCATGATCGGGTTGTGCTGTCCAAATACTGAACTTAACTTTAACTGGCCTACCACCAAGCTAAGTCAACATGATTCATCTGCAAGTACGTCTACAGGAACGATTCGCCTCACCACATCTTGGTCTAGACTCAGGAGGGTACCTCAACTCTTCGCAAGTCAAATCGTCTATCTATTGCCTACACTTCTCTTGCAGTGTGGCTGCACTGGTCTTTCTTACTAGCCATAGTATCGAGCTTTTATAGTATCGAGTCTCTTGACGTTTATAAACCATATATATAATATACATAGTAAAAATAGTAACATGATATCATTTTCATAATTCAATATAAAGCCATCATATTCATAATTTTGTATAGAACCTATCATTTCCAAAAATCGATATACAACTGTCATATCATAACTCTCGGTATAAAACCGACATATCATAACTCTGTATAAAAATCGTCATTTCATAGATCCACATTATTCTTAACATTTCCTGAGATTAGTATAAAATCGTATCTTTTACTGTGTAATACCATAAAAACTTTGGGTTTAATTATACAATAATAATGAACATTCTCATGCCACATGTTTTAAGTGATACATCATAATATCATAAACTGTCCGAGGGAAATATGCTTTGCTAAAAATAAAGATATGATCGTCTCTAGGGTTTAATTTAACTTAAATATATGATTTATAGGAAAAAGGAGATGATTACTCTACTTACTTTAGTTTTCCCCAGATACGTATAATAACCAAAACCAACATTTTCATATACCCGATCCATTTAGAAAATCATATATAGTATTCCTGTAATCATATAATTCAGTTTAATTGGTTCACATTTCAAAAATAGCTGATATAATCTAATCCCTTTACTTGTTCCTGAAATTATGCCTACAGTGTTCAGAGGACGGAAACCCTAGCTTCCTTAGCTTGCCGAGGAGAGAGAATGGGCAAGCCGAGAGGAGGGAGAGAGGACCGGAGAGTACGTGTGGAGAGATCCTAGGCTAGAGAGAGAGTGAGAGAGTGAAACCCTAATTTAGAGAGAGAGAGAGAGAGAGAGAGAGAGAGAGAGAGAGAGAGAGACGAATATCAAAGTTATGAAAATTTAAGCTTACTTCTCACTTAAGTAAGCTCAGCTCGGGGGGAACCGTCGACGGTTTTCCTGAAACCGTCGATGGTTTGGTCACTTACCAAACCAATTTTTCCAATTTCTTATATAAAAACTCTCGGTTGTTGAAACCGTTGACGGTTTTATTGAGCTCCCTGGAACCGTCGACGATTTGGTCTTGTGCCAACCTTTTCCCTTTTTTCCTTTTTCTTTTTCTTTTCTTTCCTTTTTCTTTTCTCGGTTCGGATTCCTACACAACCACCATCTTTGATCATTTTACCTACAAATCTTATTACATTTTTTCCCTTTAGGCTCCACCACCTAATTCTCTTGCACTAGTTTATTTTATCCATTCTCTTCCATTTGTCAATACATATATATGATACTAGAACTCTATGTTGTGTGATTAAGCTTTCACCCAGGATAACTTTACAATCCTAATGCAATAAATGATCTACCCTCATAGTTAAGAAAATTTGGAAATGCAATATAAATCACAAAATAAAATAAAATTTATTATTCATAATATAATAATAACAAAATACAATGATAATGGGAAATACAGTAAATATATGTAAAGTGTAATAAAGTATGTAATGATAAAAATATCGATATTACAACTTAATCATTTCATAATTAAATATAATAAACTTTTTATATTAACTTATAATATTTTTTAATTAAATTACTTTAGTTTCTATACTATTTTATGACATAAATAACAAATAAGATTGATTTTGATTCTAGTGTTTGCATGTGTCAAACAATATAATGCAATTTCAATAATGATTATATGTCAAATCAAACACAATACAAAATTTTTCTATTCTATCCCAATTCTAATACCAAGTTTGATTCCAATTCCAATCGCGCGCCAAAAGTCATCTTAGGTAGAGTTGGGCTTTGACAACTCCCAAAGCTAATTCTACTTCTACTTTGTAACTGTGATGTGCAATAGATTTGCTTCATTGTGGTTTTGGGTTATGAACAATGTTAGATGTGTTCCATGATGTTAAATTTGTCACTCATTATGTTGAGTAATGTTGAAATATATGTAAATATTGTGAATATTGTGCTCACATTGTAAACATGTTAAAATATTGATATATATATGCATATAGCGATTTGTGCATTGTACATATATTTTCTCAATATTTTGAAGTATATGTGCTTCATATATTTGTTTGTTAGATAGTTATTTTTTGCATATTGAGACTTAAAATACTTATAAAATAGGTCTGAATATGTACTAATTAACATGAGTCAACTCGTGCTTAACATAAACCCGTGTGCATGAGTAGACTTATAAAATTTTGTAAGTCAACTCATGGATAGAGATAACAAAAATTCATATTCTACCTGCTCCAGTTATCATTATTCTTTTTAATATTTTGAATATTTTTATTTTATTTACTAAACATGAATACTCACTTTATATGATTTTATGAGCTTATATCTTATATATTCTTAAATGTTCATATTTAAAAAAAGTGCATACTACCTATTTTTGGAACATTGACCATCTAAATTTGTATTTATTGCTTATCAATTGAGGTAAGAGTATATTCATAACCTTAATTTTAAATTGAATATTTGTGTTCCAAGCATTTTAGTTAAATAATGTGTGTTGAAGGATAAGGAAAGCTCCACATACTTCCTTCTATATTTATTTAGATCTAGCTTGCAACGTTAAGATAACAACACATAATAGCATAATGAAGCAAACAAAAGGAAAAAGTACAAGAGAAAAAAGAGAGTTTGTGTCTAATTTGAGTGAATGCTTAAATCTTGCCTCCTAGCCTTGGAAAGACTTGATCCTCAAGCTCTTGAATATCAAGGAGCAATTTTATTTGATTTTTAAAATTTTAAATTATTTTTGAACGTGTATGCTTTGTTAAAAATCTAACAACTACCACCCATATGTGTTCATGCATGCCCACAAGTAATACTTAAATAAAAATTTTAAAAGTAGATAATATATATTTTTAGAGTTTCAATTTTTTTTTTCACTTTATAGAAACAATTTTTAAATCTAAAAGGGGGTTAAAATAATTTCAAAAATAAATAAATAAAATAAATAAAAGTAGCTTGGTTTGGTATAGTTGACCCTGTTTGCTTGTTCAAGTTGAATAAGTAAAATTTGACCCAAATTTTGTTTGTGGACATACATAGAAGAAATACAAAAGGCACTCACCTAAGTCCCCTTTGTTCTAATTTAATTCCCTGTTGTTCGCAAATGCGCAGCTGAAGCTCTCACTCAAACTCACGAATCAAACAAACAAGCAATGCAATCACTCAATGATGAATAATATAAAAGAAGCAATCACTCAACAATGAGAAAAACGAAAGACATAATCAAAGACACAAGATTTAAGTGGTTCAACAGTTTGCCTATGTCCACGGGAGCAACAACTCTGATTCTCACTATCAATAGTGTCAAGCTTACAATTAGGATTAAAAAATATGATTATATACGAACCCTATGCATACAGGAACTTTATAACCTATCTAAATCATCCCTATGACAATCCTCAAAGGAAAATCCTCCGATCCCCCCCAATCTACTAATTTCCAAATTCAAAAATTGTAACTTGCTCCGAACGAAATTGTTGACGGTTTAGGTCAAACAGTCGACGATTTGAAGCCGAAAAGAATACTTTTGCATACTGCCTGAAACCATCGATGGTTATAGTACAAACCATTGACAGTTACCCTTTGGCTTTGAAACCGTCGACCCCACTATCACCGATTTTCATCCTGCAGATTTCTATTTTGTTTATTGCTTCACAATGCTTTGCTGGTGCATGCAGTCCACTCAAAATATGAGCAACAAACCCAAAAATCTCCACCTTAGCAAATATTCACCACTTAGGAAATCTGAAAGCATTAATCGCTGCTGCACTTGGGACAATAGATTGGGGTCGTCTCCCGTCTAGTACCTAGAGACGTTGATCAAGTCTAAGCAATGCTTGAACTTGTTTGTTGTTACTGGCTTCGTTAGTATATCAATCGCATTGTTAGATGTATGAACCTTCTCAAGTAGAAGTTATCCTGAATAAATCAGTTCCCTAACCTTGTGATACCACACATCAATGTGCTTTGTCCTCACATGGTACACCTGATTCTTCTCCAGGTTGATGGCACTCTGACTATCACACTGCAACCAAGCTCCGCCTTGTTGGACACCCAGATCCCTGACCAATACCGTAAGCCACAATGCTTCCTTGGCAACCTCAACCACTGATATGTACTCCGTTTCAGTAGTACATAAAGCTACGAGCGACTGCACTATAGTCCTCCAACAAATAGGTCCTCCCCCAAAGGTAAATATGTACCCTGTGGTAGACCTCATGTCATTGAAGTCTTTTGCGTAGTCAGCATCCACGTACCCTACCGCTGACGGATCACTCTGTTGTCCACTAAACATGATGTCATATTAGGTTGTACCCCTTAAGTACCTGAGAATCCACTTGACCACATCCTAATGCTATCGACTTGGATTCAAAAATAACTTTCTCACCATGCTAACAGCATGTGTCAAGTTCTGCCTTATACACACCATGGTATACATCAGACACCCTATTGCACTGGCATAGGGGACCTTCGACATATCACGAACCTCATCGTCTGTCTTTGGGCATTAGGCGGTAGACAGCCTGAAATGACTTGCCAATGGTGTGCTCACCAAATTAGCATTAGTCATGCTAAACCTCTCCAACACCTTCTCCACATAGCTGCCCTAAGATAACCATAATCTCACTCTTGCTCTGTTTCTGAGAATCTTCATGCCAAGTATCCTCTTGGTTGCACCCAAATCTTTTATGTTGAACTCTTTTCTCCACAAAGTCTTTAACTGATTCACCTCGATCATGTATTTAGCAGCAATCACCATATCGTCAACATACAGCAACAGAACTTAAGAGACCTATCCTCAATACTCCTCACATAGGCGCAGCAATCGTACTCACACCTCATGTAGCCAATACAGGTCATATA
Source organism: Malania oleifera (assembly GCF_029873635.1). Taxonomy (NCBI): domain Eukaryota; kingdom Viridiplantae; phylum Streptophyta; class Magnoliopsida; order Santalales; family Ximeniaceae; genus Malania; species Malania oleifera. Next base: position 16,525,657 of record NC_080422.1, read on the forward strand.
GGCGTCAAACCTCTTGTACCACTACCTTGGAGAATGCTTCAGCTCGTAGAATGACTTATTTAGTTTCCAGACTAAATGCTCCTGTCCAGGTTGGCTAAATCCTTATGCTAGTGTCATGTAAATCAGCTCCTTCAGATCACCATGGAGAAACGTCGTCTTTATGTCCATCTGCTCCATATGCATATCATGTTGCGCCACCAGTCCCAACACTACCCTAATGGAAGTGTGTTTGACCAAAGGGGAGAAAATTTTATCATAATCTTTTCCCTTCCTCTGCAAGTATCCCTTTGCTACCAAGCAAGCCTTTTACTTCTCTTTTTCCTTTTCTGAAACTGCTTCTTTCTTCCTGTATAACCAATTGCATCTAATCGTCCGCTAAGCTTCACCAAGTCCCACGTCTAGTTCTTATGCAATGATTCTATCTCCTCCATCATAGTGCCTATCCAGCTACCTTTCTCCTGGTTGTGCAAGGCCTGCTAAAAGGAAGTAGGATCCTCGCTGCTGGTGATAAGTGCAAAAGACACCAGTTCATCAAAACCGTACCTGAGGGGTGGCGTGACGATGCGTTTAGGTCTGTCTACAACTATATTGCGACATGGCTACTCATTATTCAAGCTAGAACTTCTTGTGTTATGAACATCTCATCTCCACCCTGAGTTTCTGACTCCACCTGCACCCCCGACTAATCTCTCGAGTTAGGACTCCCTGCATCTCTACCTTGAGTCTCCAACTCCACCTAAATCACATGCTAGCTGCTGCTGCGAATTTTTGGCACCTGTTTCTCTATTATCTCCTAAGTACACCGCAACATGATTTTCTCATCGAAAATCACGTCCCTATTGATTACCACCTTGTTTGCCACTAAATCCCACAGTTTGAACCCTTTTACGCCTTTTTGATATCCTAGAAAGATGTGGGGGTACATACAAAAAATACATAAATATTACAAAAAAAACAAGATAAAATTTCTTGCCCTCCATTCCTGGTTTGCCACCTAGCCAAAGTTCAGAACCCTCCAATCTTTAATTTCCATTTGGAAACATCTGCTCAAGATCACCTGTGCACAAAGAGGAATGACACATCAGCTAACAGACTCGCATGTGCAGAATGGAATTAGTTAAAAAATAATAATATTCCCTGCCAGCACAGGGAATAAGGGAATTCTGTTAGGCATTTTGGCGCCAATTAAGACCCCTGACCTCCCTATAAATAGGGAGGCTCGCACTGTATACAGACACCAGAAGAGAGAGCATAAGAAATTTCTGTTGAATTTGAGAGAGACTCATTCAGAGAGTATGGAAAAATTCTAAGAAAATAAAGAGAAAAAAAAAAAAGAAAAGGAAAGAAGCTCTACACTATACAATGTGGAGAACAGAGAGAAGCTCTACGTTACAGAATAACAAGGGAGCAGAAGCAGAGCAACAGTTCACACTCAAACCAGACATTGGGACAGACCCTCAAGCAGACAACCAGAGAATGAGGGAAGAAGAAGGAGAAAAGGAGAAGGGTAACAATTCCTAAACTCTCCTTTTTGAATTGTTCCATTCATATGAATAGTGTGTGCGAATGCAGGTGTGCCTCGCAAGCCTCAAGTTCGAATTTGAACCTGAGCTCACCATGAATTGGATTAGGGTTCAGATCCTCTAATTCGAACCTAAGTCCGAACCCATACCCGAATTGAGGTCTGAACCCCCTATCCAAATTCCAAAACTATCCAACCCAACACCTTTAACCCCCAAACCCATTTTGAATTTAGCCCGAACCCATTTTAAAACCAGACCCAACCCATTTTAATTTTAACCCAAAGCCTAAATGAACCCAGGCCAGCCTGTTTTAAAACCTCACTCAGGCCCCTTTTCAAATTTAACCTTAAGCCCATTTTTAAAATTTTAAACTTAAGGCCCAAAATCTGAAATACCCCAAACCTATTTTTTTTTAAATGCCCAGAAGCCCAACTAAACTTTAAAATCCCCTCGGGCTTGGTTCTAATTTTTTAAAACCAGCCCATTCTATTTTTTGTTTAAACCAACCCATTCTAATTTTTTAAAACTAGCCCATTTTTTTTTACCAACCCATTATGTTTTTTTAAAACCAGCCCACGAAAACCTCTTAACCAAGCCCATTTTCAAAAAAAAAACCCAGGCCAACCCACTCTTTAAAACCAGCCCACTTTTCAAAAGTTGCAACTAGCCGGTTCCTTTTTAAAAAAAAACAAAATTTTTGAAAACCAAACCCAGCCCATTTGAACACACTAAACTTAAGTCTATCAAAGCCTACACGTGTCTAGCCCGGACACACGGGGCTCACTCAAGTTCATATGAATCATCACACACACACATTGTAACGACCTGCTTAATTAACATGATTTTTTATTCCACTGTAATAATTATCATACTCACTTTGCTGTCAAGGCACCACAAACGCCCCTCTACCTGTGAGCCTAATCTGCTCGCTTACCTGGATCACATGAAAAAGGTTTTAACACTAGGATGAGCCAACGCTTAGTAAGACGATATATGCTATTATTAGTGTGTGGAAAATGAGTCATCATATCATAAAAATCCGTTTCCATATAATCATGTATATCTGGATCCATAAATACAGTACAAATCATAATATTCATTACCATTTTCATGTCATTTAACACATCTATATTTAAGTTACTATTCAAAATACTTCTAACATACATAAGTAATTCCCTTGTCTTTGTAAATCAGAATATACATAATAATAACTGTAACTTTCCCCTGTGGATATCTGTATGTCATGATTTTAACCCCTCATGACAGGGTTGTGCGGCCCGTAGGCGGGATCTACACTGGCTGGCCAACCAGGTAAATCACTTACTCCCTCGGTCGATCTGCCCACCTCAACCCATATCTGATGGGGAGCCTGTCCACGTCAAGGGCACTATACGATCGACCTACAGCCTATTATTTGAATAGGTGGTTGCACTCTATAAACTGTATACTGCATGTAGCTACGGTACCGTGCTCTGTAAACTGTATGGTCCAACAGGGTCTGATATTATATACATATTCATATATATACTCTTTCACTGTTTTCATTATGTTTTCAAAATTACCATAACGCTATCTTTCTATTCTGTACATACTATAACTGTAGCATCTCGATGCTATCTCTGTATAACTGTTTATATATTCTGTAAATGCTCTGTCTGTATACTTTGAATGTTATGGTAATAGAAAACATGACATACTTTAAAATCTGTAAATCATAATACTGGAACTACGTAATCATAATACTGTATCCGTAATTCGTAAAATCATGGTGTTAAAATTCGTAAAATCATGGTACTGTAATTCACATAATCATAGCACTAAAATACATAAAATCATGAAACTACAATTCATAAAACATACACCCATACTACATACATATTTCTCAAGCCACACCATACTTGAGTACATAATTTTCATAAATAAATACACTTCATAATATTTAAAAATTTCCTAGTATAGCATATATCCCTTACCTTATCTCTGAAAAACCCCTACTGTACTATAGCCCAATACCCGCAGGGCCTTTTACAAAACACCTTAAAACCAATATTTGCTAGAACTAAACATCAATATTTTTCTGCCTGTATCATTTCCTATAACTACCACAAGGCCAAAAGGAGACTAAAAGGCCTTACCCTGAATTTGGGATGATTTGCAACTCTGATTTCTTGACAATCCGGGCCGTTAGATGCGTAGAGAACTCTGCCAGGAGCGTCGTGGTAGCTTCGGATCGTCGATCCGGAGACTAGCGGGGCCAGAAATGAAGAGAGAAGGGAGAGAGAGGAGAGAGAGAGAGCGGCGAGAGAACTGATAAAAAATCCTGATTTTCCTCCTTTTATAGGGCCAGGTTTGTTGACGAGACACGTCACCTCGTCGACGAGCCCTTCACAAATTTCGTCGAAGAGGCCCTATGTTCGTCGACGAAATTCAGAGCAGCCCGAACCGTCTCCCGGTATTTTCTCGTCAACGAAGCCTTGTGTTCGTCGACGAAATTCTGAAGACCTTCGTCGACGAAGCTGGGCAATTTTCTGAATTTATGATTATTTATTATTATCTCCAAAATGCAATGTCGTCGACGAACGCTCAGCGTTCGTCGACAAAGTCTACGGCCTCCTTCTGATTCTGGTTCTATTCTCTCCCTCTTATTATTACTAACAGCGTTCGTCGACGAAGTCTACGGTCTCGTTCTGATTCTAGTTCTATTCTCTCCCTCTTATTCTTACTAACATGCTATTATTCTTCAGGTCACTAAACCCACACACACATACACACACACACACACACACACCAGGTTGACTTATGTGAGCCAACCCTCCTTCACTTGCTCGCTGGGTGAAGACGAGTTAACTCGTCTTCGTCCCCCAACCAAACCCTAACCATGACAGGGACTTTAACCTGAAACTTACTAGATCCTAACCCTAAGGCAATCCACACACAACTAGTACCAGAAACATCCCCAACCTTGATGAGCTAGGAGCTCTAATCCGAAAGCCTAAGAAAACTCAAACACCCCAAACATGATCATCAATAACCATCCTTGTAAGAAGGTCTAAAAGAAAATAAAACAAAAAACAAAAAATAAAAAGAAATAGGAGGCAACACTTATCTGATTGGGGAGCACTAGGTGGGTCTTCACCCTTGGTCATTCAAACAAGCTTAGGAAAAGCTTAGACCTTCCAGCTTGCCTTGCCGTAACCATAGAATCTTCAAACCTTACATGATCAGAAGAAAAACTAGTTAAGGCATTCGGGTTCATGGTGCTGTGAGCAGATAGGATATGAGAACGTTTGAGATGTGAGGATTTTGAGAGTTTATGAGGTTTCGAAAAAGAGGAGAGGGGGCTTCTGAAGGTCCAGGGAGGTTCAGTTTCAAAGAGGAAAGGAAGGGTTAGGGTTTTTTTTTTTAAAAAAAAAACTTTGCAGGATTACAAAGGTGTAGTTTAGGGCTTTTAAGAAAGTATGTGAGGAAGAAAAAAGGTTGGGGTTCACTGGGAAAAGGAAGGAAGGAGAGGAAGAACTAAGAAAGAATGAGGGGGCTGGTTTCGATTGCAGGGAATGTGAGAGACTGAGAGAGGTTGAGAAAGTTGCAGAGGGCTGAGAGTGGGATCTTAGGGTTTGTGGTGACAGGAGAATGAGAGAGATGAGAGGCTACAAAAGGTTTGAGAAGAGAGAGGAGGAAGAGAAAGGTGAAGAACTAGAGACCCTAGGGTTTCTGTTCGTAGGAGAACCAGAGAAAGAGGAGAGAAAGAGGGAAGGGAAAAATAAATGAAAAAAATGAAAGAAAAAAAAAAGTTTTTAGTATCTGTTGCTCGAGGTCCATAGGATTGCAGCACGTGTCACCTCTCGGGTCGTGCGATCAGAAGGCACACATGGTTTCTCCTTCGCTGTCCATCACGTGTTGCCTAAGCATGAGCGGGATTTCACCAGGTCACCAATCCATGCACACCATGCTATTCATCGTTCGATCAAAATAACTCTGCATGGTCAAGATTTGCACACGTCAGTGGTTCTAACACACTTCGCCTTAGCCATTGGATCTACGATCTTCATCAACGGCTAAGATAATGCGTGTTAGCAACAATGATGACGCCCGCTGCCTTCACCTGCACCCGCATTTGCTCGGAAGTGACACGTGGTTGTCTTAACCTCCACCATTAATGTGTGAAATGGTTTCCTCTCAATCGTCAGATCCTCACTCTCAGTGGACGACTAGGATCAAGCCACCACGCGGATCCTCACTAGCATGAGTGCCCCACTTGTAGACAAACACGTGTCCCTGGTCTTGACTAAGACCTTAAATTGGTTCTCCCCCTAGGCCGATCAACGTTTGACTGGTTCACCTCACCCCCTGAACCAGTTTGCACCGGTTTTTCTCATTTTACTATTATTATTTAAATGTTTAGATAATTCATTAAAAAATCCATAAAAATCATAATAAATCCATAAAAATTATAAAAAAATAAAAAAAATTGGAAAGATTCTAAAAATGTTTCCAATCCAGCTTTCATTGCTTTTTTTTCATCTTAAACTAATGTTTATGTTAAATTTAACAAAAATCACATAACAATACAAAAAATGCAAAAGAAAATGCACAAAAATATTTTGAAAATTAAAAATTGTTTTGCACTTGAAAAATCTTAAGAAAATTCAAAAACTTTACAAAAATTCTCAAGAATAAATTTGAAAGTAAAATTTTGTGTTTGCACTTGAAAAATTTAGAAAAAATCCCCCAAAATATTTTTGAAGCTAAAAATTGTTCCTACACTTAGAAAAAAAAAAAACACAAAAAATCCAGAAAACTCATGGAAAAAATCTAAAAATATTTTTTAACTTGATTTTGCTTTAATTGCTTTTTGTTATTTCAAAATTTAAGAAAATTATAAAAGATTTCAGAAAAATGGAAGAAAAATAAAAAAAAATATTTTTGAGGTTGAAGATCATTTTTGACACTCATGAGGTCCCAAACATCCCGAAATATTATTTTTATACTTAAAAAATCCTATGATAAATTTCAAAATCCCAGGAGCGTACTTTTCTAACTATTTTATCGATTTTTCGATCCCGATGATTTAAAAGGGAGGTACGAGTTATTTGGAGTACGATATGCCCTGGTTCTGAGGAAATACTTATATAATATTTATTTTGTGCATTTCTTTACAAATTTTTGAAAGGGAGTGATTTCAAAGACTTATTAAATTAAATTTGTGGGATAATTTTTGATTAATTAGGTGCCGTTCGTAAGAACGGGCGAGTAGGGGGTGCTCATACCTTCCTCTCAAGTAACTGAACTCCCAATCCAGATTGATTCTATCCCTACCGTGGTAGTAATCAAGTGTTCTAATCATACTAAAAGGTTAGTGATGACTCAATTACGCCATGTTTTTCACGAAAATGTATTTTCAAAATCACACATTTTCCAGCCCTCGTACCCCGGGGCAACACACACTCTATGGTTTTCGCCCCGTGCGGGAGCACGTTGCGACAAACACTACTAAAATTGTAAAGTTAGTCTAATATGATTAATAAGTAAGAGAAAAATTAGATGGTAATGATGTGTAAAAAATAAAATTTTCATTTACTAATTTGGTGCTTGTGTGCAACCATATACATTATTTTTTGCTCACTTTACTCAATAAATGAAATATGGAAATTTAAGGATCCACTTGGAACTTGGAAAAAATGTCAGCCAAAGGGGAGAAAAATATGAAGGAATTCACACTTTCATATTCTGTTATATATTTTAGAAACAAAAAATATATATAACAAATCAATTAATAAAATTTTAATTTCACACATCATTAGTATTTAAAATTTTTCTTAATTTTTGATCATATACAACGAAAAATTAATTTTTAATAGTATTTGGTATATATAGAAAACATAATGAAAAATGGATCTCCTTCTTTTTCTTTTTTTCTTTTTCCCTTTCTTTTTCTCAAACAAAATCTTGATTCAAATTGGCTCCTTTCATTTCCCAAAACAAAGTCCTTCAAGCTAGTTTGGATCAAGGATTTTGTCGGGAAATCAAAAGAAATGAAAGAAAAATAGGAAGGAAATTCATTTTTCATTATATTTTGTTTATATATAAAAAACTATTACAAATGATTTTAATATGATTAAAAATTAAGAAAATCATATGTTACATGTTGTGTAATATTTTGTTCACTAATTTGGTGTTTTCTTTTATTAAAAAAATTCTTTTTCCTCAATAATCAAGCATGAAAAATGGAAAATCTTTGTATTTTTCTTTTTTTTTTTCAGCAATATTTTTCTAAGTTTTAAATGGATCGTAGAAAACTTTATCTACGATCCTAACAATCCCTACGTCACAATATGTGTGTGTTAGACATATATAGTGATCAATTCATTATCAAGTTTGTCATGGCTACGAGGTAAGGTGCTATACAAGTAGAAGAGGGCACAAAATGAAAGAGAGCATCGGTTCAACCGCACCCCAAATGCACCATTATTTTTAAAATGTGAGGTAGGTTGGTTTGGTCGGCTCATTAGGTCTGATTAGATTAGATTGAATCATTTAGGGTTTTATCAAATTGACTTCAATTTATTTCATTATTGATTTAAAATCTTTATCTTGTGCAATCAGACCCCAACAAACCAATTCACTATTTGAAATGATATAACATTTGTTTTAAATATTAAACTTCTTTTGAAAATTTTAAAATATAAAGAAAATTTATTATTAATTTTTATTTTTGACTATCAAGAAAAGTGAGAAGAAAAAACATAACAAGTTCATGAACAAAAAGAATTAATTATACACATCATTAATATTTAATGACAAAAAATGCAACAGGAGACAAATTTCTATCTTTTTTTTTACCTCCAAATAAAAGCCCCTATCCAATGGAACCTAAAAAAAAAAAAAAACAAATTAGAAACCTAAGAAGTTAAGCAGGTGCGGGGCACGTGCTCCCTATATTTTCCATCTCCCCAAACACGCATAATTTCTCAATAAGTCGTCTACTAGTTTCTCTAGCGTACTTCGCTTCGTTTGTCCCCATAGGGTTGCAGCAGATAAACGCCACTCTCCTTCTCTCTCCTTCTCTCTCGCGGCAGCCCTCGACCCCAACACAGCAATCAGCATCCCCCCATCCCCCCATCCCCCTCCTCGTTCTCCCGCGTTTCTCTCCTTTTCTCTCTGCAGCAATGGGCGCTTCGCTCCCTCCCAAAGAGGCTAATCTCTTCAAGCTAATAGTCGTAAGCTCCGATGCTCTTTTTTTTTTTTCTGTCAGTGTGTTGTTCACTATTCGGCACTGCACGATCAAAGTTGAATCTTTTCCTATTTTTCTCACTTTCTATTGCTGTTTAAACCCTAGACTTGATTTTCCGTGATGCTGTTTTGCCTGTGCAATTTCGTCGTTTGTTGTACTTTCTTATTGGTTCTGTTTAGTTACTGAGAAATTGTGGGGGACGAGTTTAACTGAAAACGAAGATATCTATCAGGCACGCGCAGATGTATATTCGTTTTGGTGGTCTTGGGAAATTGTTGAATTAACTGGTGTTTGAGATTTTGTAAGAAATTAAGCTAAATGGCAGTATTTTCAGGAACTTAGGAGCAGGAGTGCGAGGCTTTGTATCGCCAGCAACTTCTCAATTTCCTCCTCAGCAATCATAGTTGTGAATATTAAAAATTTGGTGGAAGTTATTAGCGCGTGGTTATTGATTTCATAGTGCATGGATCTGCTTTTGTATTATTCATTGGAACTCGAGCACGTGTGAGCAGAGAAAGCTTAATAAAATTTTGTTGTTTTGAAGTCAAAATGATCAATTTATGATCAGAACTTGTGAAGTGGTTCTTGCATTCTTTCTTCCATTTAACATTTACCTATTGTTAGTTATTAGCATCCCTGCCTCCAATGGCATGGAACAAATTTCAGAAATTTTCTGTTGTTTTATCTTGAGGACGAGGCTCAAGTCAATCCTGGAAATGTGTTTTATTATTCAGTGCAAGTTCAGGATTTTATTAATTGACTGAGGCCAATAAATTGTGTGTTTTGTGGTCGTCAATTTCCATAAATGTACATGGAACTGTTTTACTGTCATTTTATTTTCTTTTTCCTTTTAATTTTAATGGCGCATGGCTAATTTATTGCTTATTTATTATGCTTGGTTTGTCAATCTAATATTAAAGTCTGTCATAATGAAATGATGACTGGTGGATTCTAATCTAAGCTACTGTTATGTTATGCCTAGGTCATTGGCTCAAATAGTTATCACCATATTTTCTTTGTTATTTCCAGTTGTCTATATAACAAGAAAATGCTTTTGTAAGTTGGAAGACTTATGGAATGTTTTTTACCATTGCAGAAATCGTATGAAACTAAGCAGTATAAAAAGGGATTGAAGGCTGCAGATGCTATATTGAAAAAGTTTCCGGATCATGGAGGTATATTTTTTCATTTGACATACACATCACACACGCATTAAAAAAGAGTGTTGGAAAATTTCTGCTAATGATCATTGATTGGTGTTGAATATTTTCTCGGATCATGTGCTTTCACCATCTTTTCTTTGTTACATTGTTTTGAATATGTATTTTGCTACAATTTTTTTTATTGGTGTTATGGATAGTCTGGCAAATGTTATATGAGGGAAGATTAATGGAATAGAACAATTGAACTTTAATGTATTTTTGCTCTACTGTAGATTAACATTTCAAAATGTTATGGACAGAATTACATATATTGTGTACAAAACTCCTTGATATGAGGAGAAAAAGTCTTCCCAGTTCTGGCTAGAAAGAATTATGATCTCTATGCTGTTTTAAAGCTGTAGCATATGTACTAGTATTTTCCTTTTATTTGAACTTTTTTTTTGGATTTTCATTTTTTCCTAAATTTGTTTTTTGTGGTGGTCAATTTGCTCACTTGAAGATCCTCATTATGGATCCCTTTATATAGCGGCATAGTTGTTAGAATTATACAGATCACAATTTGATTCGATTTCATTCAGCTCCAAAACGAATCAAGCCACATTGTAGAGGAACTGACTGAATCCTGCCTGAATTGATTGATTCAGTTTATACAGAAGTTGGGCCATGTCTCAAAAAGATACCTTCTTAGTGATTTCATTTTTCCACAAGGGTGTCTCTTTCCATCTTCATGACCCTTTTGTTTTGAAAGACAAAAGAAGACCACAATGCTTGGCCTTCTCTTCAAGGGTTTTTGACTGGTGGACTAAATGGAGCAGGCCACTGTTATGTCGTTGAGAAGAAAGGGAAGTTCTGCCACTGTACTGATTGTCTGGAAGGTTTCGAATTTTGGGAGGGTTCTCCACAAAGTTAGTTGATATTAGCCTTTTGAATTTTTTAATTAATTTTAAAGTTTTTTTTTTTAAATTAGTTTTCTTTTTTCTTTTTTTTGATAGAAAAAGAAGACAAGTTTGTTAAACCTAAGAAATGGTGTACATGATTGGAGACAAGGAGTCCTTCTCAACTGACTAGAAAAGATGAATAAAAACCAAAAAACAATGGAAAACACCAAAAAAAGAAAAAAAAACAATAAAAATTCCATCACAAGAGCGCAGCCTTCCAATCTCTAGTAAGGCCAGACTGCAGAAGACCCTTGAAGAAACCCAAATAGTGCACCCACAAGGAGGCAAGGAAAATCGCCTTATCCCACAAAAGCCGTGAGCAGGTAGATTGACTTTTGAAAAGCATAGTGTTTCTTTCAATCCACGTGGTCCATAGGATTGAGAAAACAGCTGCACACCATAGAGATATGATGTTCCTATTCTTTCCAAACCCCCCCTGAAATTTACCAAAAGCAAGTCTTTCACCTTTCCCAGAGCCACTTACTCTTCCCCTGCTAGAGAGGAAAGAGCATTCCAAAGCTACGATGCCACCTTGCAATGCACAAAGAGATGGGCACTTGACTCATTATTTTCACAACATAGGAAGCACATTCAGGACTAAGAGTAATATAGTTCTCCTATGAAGCATATCATGCATGTTGATCTTTTCTACAATCACGGTCTAGGCAAAAGCTTGAATCTTCCCTCGCACCCTAGCCCTCCAAAGTAAGTGGTTCCAAGGAAAAGGGATAAGGCTCTCTATGGGTTTTTTAAAAGATGAGATATAAAATATTTAGAAGTAAATATGCCTGAGCCCTTCCCCACACTTTCTGATCCTCACTAGAAGAATGAATGTGCTTGTCCTATAAGGAAATAAGGTTAGTAAGCTCAATGACCCTTTGATTCATCAAGATTCCTGAAAAAATGAAAATCCCAAGACGGAATCCTCTTAGAAGAAGTGAAAGAACTAATAGGAGCATTACGAAGAGAAGAAAGCTTAAAAAAGATGAGGATCCTTTAGCATCAGTGAAGTCTCCTCCACCCACACTTCTTTGAGTTATTTCCAGAAACGGACTCTATTGCTCTTACCCACTTTTTAATTCTTAGGGAAAGCACACAACATGATTTTTAAATACCTGATAGTTCAATTAGTAATTCTTCTTGATTATGTCCTTTTTTTTTTTTTTTTGTATTTTTGGTTTTTCTGACTCTTAAGATTTTAGTATAAATCCATAATTCTTAAAATAATCCAATTTTGTATGACTTTGGTTTAAATATATGCATGTAATGTGAAATTGATTTTGGAAATTTGTGGCAAATCTTAAAGATTCAATTCCATTTGATTTGATTCTCAAATTCTTGAAGTTGAATTTTGATTTACAGTTCGAAACTTGATTTAACAGATTTGGTATTGCCTATGGAAGTTTTGTCAAAACATCATAGTGGTGATGCCATTTGATTGGCCTTGTGAATCACTTAACATTTTTTAATATATCTTCACTGCCTTTGGTTACTTTGGATACATTGCATTGACATATAATGATGAATACCAGTGTTTCTAAAGGCATTTATGAGGCGTGGCTGTTGAGGCGTTTTGAGGCTAAAACACACTAAGGCATAGTTCAAAAGGTGGAATACCTGAATTGCATACACTTTATGGGTTGGAGTGTACACCTCAATTGAAAAAATTGCGTATTTTACACCTTTAAGAGGATGGTGTATGCTGCATGCATTTTGGGAACAACCATCAACTAGTTTTAATAATATGGAAAAAAAAAAATGGAAAGGACTGCAAAATAGGGCAGAAATGACCTTTTGTTTGTGCTTCTATCAACGAAGAATCATCTAAGACTCCTCCCTTTGATGAAGGCTCCTCTCTTTGACGAGTACTCCATCACTTCTACAAAGATCCACTGTCAATCTTCTTCAGCGAGCTCCTCTGACAAGACAACTCTGTTGCCATATCTCTCCGGCTGTTCTTCTCTCTCTCTCTTTCTCTAATGGGACAATTGGGTTGCCTTTGTGTCTCTTTTTTTTTGAGTATCGCCGGGTGTCCGCACGTCTGTTTTACGGCCTGCGCGACTAACCCCACGCCCTGTGGCAGCTGATCCCACAGCTCCACAGAGATGGTAAATTCAAGAGCCAGCTGCAGGAATCGAACCCGGGAGGGGATGTAACCCTGACCTTGTGAAAGGCACTCCCAGCATCCGCCCTGCCAACTAAGCTACACCCTGGGGGTAACCTTTGTGTCTCTATTGCTCTCTTGAGTTTCTCTCATTCTCTTGTCTTGAGTTTGTCTCTTTCTCTATCGAGTCTCTTTTTGATTGAAGTAATCCACTGTGGAGAGAAAATTGATAGAGATAGGTACCGAAACCCAAAGGTTTTTGTTTTTACTGGTGAGGAAGCGATCTTCAAGGAGCGCATGTGGCTCTAGAAGGCCATGTGGCTGTAGCTGCTGACTACGAGCAATGAAGACAGCATGTGTTTGATTTTTCTTTTTTCTAAACTGTTATTTTTTAGTTTAAAATTCAGACAACATAGGGGTAATGGGGCCAATGCTTAGTTTTGGCATGATGTGTGGTGTGAGAACAGTAATCTTAGAGCCGCATTTCCTTCCATCTACAACTTGGCTTGTGATAGAAATGCCCTTATCAATGATCATCTTCAAATCACTGATCGGGGAATTTTCTAGGCAATTCCTTTTACAAGGAACGTGGCAGATGGGGAACGTCACACAATCTCTGAATTCTACAAATTTCTATACAATTTCCGTCACCAAAACATCCCAAACGAGCCAAAATGGGCTTTGAACAAAAATGGCATTTTCTCTGTTAAATCTTTTTATAAGAAACTCTCACCATTGGGAACAAATTGCAATAACTCCCCTTGGATTCACATTTGGAGGATAGCAGCCTCTTTAAAGGTTGCCTTTTCTTGCGTGGGAGGCCGTACATGGAAATATTTTAACCCTCGACAATCTGCAGGAAAGAGGGCTTACAGGCATGAATCTGTGTTTTCTATGTATGGCTGATGCAAAATCAGTCAACCACATTCTTCTCCGCTTCCCTTGGATAAGGAACATGTGGAATTTGGTGGCTCTATCTTTGACTGGGCAGTAGTGGGTTACGGCTGATTCAAGTGGAGGGGAGATTTGAGCTTGGAAAGGGATCAGAGCCACAAAGGAGAAGCGAAAGGCTTTGAGCCTCATCCCTCACGCCATCTTTTCACGCCATCTTTTGGTGGGCTTGGAAAGAAAGAAATAAGAGAGCCTTCAAAGATTCATTTACTTCGCTTCAGACCTGCAATGGATTACTGCTATCTCCAGCTGGCTTAGTGCGACATTGTTAATGATCATTTTGTAATCCTCGATGTTTGCGACACTCTACAGGGTGGTTGATGTTTTGTAACACGGGGTTGGCATCCCCTTGATGCCTTAAAAGTAATAATATATTTTCTTTTTGGCGATCATTAAAAAATTCAGACAAAAAAAAATGAGAACTTATTTTAATAATTTTCATTTTTTTTGTATATATAAATTATATATATTTAAAATAAAAAATCAAAGTCTCAGAAGACTTATGCCTCAACACCTCAAGGCTTACACCTTGTCTCATCAGGGGTAAAAAGCCTTGCCTTATGCTTTTGCCTTTTAAAACACTGCCTAGCATTATGATCCTTTGTATTTGATTTCTACAATTATTAGAAAATATTTAGACTTTGATAATATTTTCATTTTCAGTCCTTAAAATGTTTGCCATATCTCTTCCTCTGGTTCTCTATTTTTGAATCAATATTTTTATGATCTCCTTTCCTGCGGTGGTTTCCAGAAACATTGGCAATGAAAGGATTGACTTTAAATTGCATGGATCGCAAATCAGAAGCATATGATCTTGTCCGATCAGGACTAAAGGTTGGAAGGTTATTCTGTGTTTGTCATCATTAGGACTTTTTTTTTCTCCAAAATTATTGTTATGCTTGCGGTGCCTTATTTGGCTTAAATTTTTATCTGAATGCAGAATGACCTTAAAAGTCATGTTTGCTGGCACGTTTACGGTCTTCTATATCGATCAGATAGAGAATACAGGGAGGCAATCAAATGTTATCGAAATGCCCTGAAGATTGATCCAGACAACATAGAAATTTTACGGGACTTGTCACTCTTACAGGTGAATGGGCATTTTACACCAATTTTTCTTTTGTTATGATTAGATTATTTGCTGCCTTTTAGCTGAGGGTTAAATGTACTTGTGACACATCTGTTTAAATTGTGTACAAAGATATTTATATGGGTAGGTTGTACTAGTCAAATATCTTTTTAGCACATTGATTTGATCCTAAATGCTGAAGCCAAATAAACTGTATAATTGGTCTTGGTACCATTATGGTCTTCTGGGGGCAAAAAGAAATGGTAAAGTGATATTATCAACTAAATGAGATGCTAAAGAATAAGTATGTTTATTTCAAAGGTTTTTGCCACATGCACGGTGACTTGCTATGTTAATTTGTTGTTTCCGATTTTGGCCCTTTTTTTGACTATAGAAATTGCTAGAGTGTTTTCTGTCAACCTGTCTGAGTTGGTATGGTCAAGATGAAGCCTAATCTTTTATTCAGTGCCATAGAAATGTTTAATTAGTACATCAGACTTACAAGTACATAATTTTTAGGTGCATCTTTTTATGAATATATAGTGTTGAAATGCTTTGATGGCATTTTAAGCTTAAGAAAAAAATTCTAGTTGTACACCACAAATTGTTCAAAGACCTGAATTTCAAAAGATGCTATCGAAACTAAATAAAGCTTTTGTAGATGGAAAACATAAGGATTCCCTCCATTTCACTTGGCTCTATTGCTCTAATGAATGATGGAGAATCATGCATAAATACTGCTAAGCATCCTTCATGTCAGCTAATTTGAGTATATCTTATCCATTATTTGGGCTCAATATGGTCTCTTGTCAATATTTTATCTGGGTGGCTGCTCAAATCGGAGGAACAACATTATATTAGACTCTGGACTTCATATTAAATGCTTGCTATTTATCGTTTCTTGTGGACCTTTGCCCCAAATTTATTTGTCTCTTTTGGTATTGTTATATGTTTTTGGTCCCTGCATCCCAAAATTTTTTAGAATGATTTTTTTTATAATAAAAATATTCATTAAGAAATAATTACGAGAAGAAGAGGATAAGAAATCCTCCATGACAGGGAAAACAAAAATACAGCATTCCTGCTTTCCAATCTATTTGAATATCAGACAGTGACAAACCCCCCAAAACCTCAAAAAGAATATGCCCAAAAAGAAACAAAAAAGGTGGCTTTCTCCCACCACAAAGGCGAAGAAGTCTTCTGATCTCTGATGATCCTTGCATTTTTTTCAAGCCGAGTAGCAAGCACAGCACAATTCAAAAATCTCCCCCCCCCCCCCCCTTTTACTCTTCCCAAGACCCCCAAAAGTTTCACCAACAGAAAGTCAATACACATTTTGCTGAGCCACCCATACCTTACCATAAAAGGAAAACAAAGAGTTCCACAAGTGCCTGCTACTAATGAAGAAAAAAATGAGCATTGGCCTGATTTGTCTCATGACGCAGCACACAAAAGTCTGAACTAAGAGCTTTATGAGGTCTCCTTTTCTGTAGCTGGTCACTCAAATTATTCCTATCAGCAACAAGGGTCCAGATGAAAGCCCGAATCTTAAAGGAACTGTTGCTTTCCGAACATATTTGTTCAGACAAAGAGTTGGGATTTGAAGATTAAATACGATGATTAAGAAAAGATTTTGAAGAGAGATACCCTGAAGAATCTCCAACCCCAAACCTAACAACCCCTCCAAAAACTAGGAACAAAAGAATCCAGTGCGCCCAATTGAAGAGGTTAGCTCATCGACCTCTATTTCATTTGGACTCCTAGAGATATGGAATCTCAAGAAAAAGAGCCTGCACTCCCCCACCCCCTCCCCTTCCCCTCCCCCTCCCCCCTCGGCGCGCCAACCTCAAGAAAGATATAAAGTTGAAATTCTTACAGCTCCAATGAAGTCTTACCCACCCAAATATCCTCTTAGAACCAAATTCTATGACTATTGGCCATTCTAAAGTGAGTGAGAGGAAAGAAAAGACAAGCTACCTGGGGAACAAGGTTCTTTGTTCCCAAGGACTTGCTTGGTAACGTTGCCAATCCCCTTGGTATCCCACCCATTTGATGCATTTGATATTTTCTGTTAATAAACCTGATGCCGTGAGGAGCTAGATTCTAAAGGGAACTTCTATAACCATTTTCCAATTAAAGGGAAGTTCTTAGAAATCACACTGCCAGGCCCCAATCATGCTCAAATTTAACTCTCATATATCTTTATAAAGGCCTAGCTAATTTGGTATGAATTCAAACACATGGGAATATTGGAGAGGCGAGCACTAATGAGAGTGATCCTATCCCCTAATGAAAGATAAGCCCTCTTCCACCTTCAAATCTCCTCCCGATTCTCTGAATCACTGGATCCCAAAAAGCATTCGATGATGGATTGCCCCCTAAAGGAAGATCAAGGTACAACATAGGGCAAGCTAAGGAATGACAGCCAGCTATAGATCTAATGTTTTCCAACTCCCTATTGATCAAATTAATGTCCATAAGCCAAGTTTGGACAAATTAATCTTCAATCCTGAGAGCTTAAAAATTTTCAACAAGATGAGGACCTGAAACTTCTCAATGCTGTTCTCAAGGAAAAAGATAAGTATCGTCCACAAGCTGAAGACAAGACAACTCCACCCCCTCCCTGCCAACTAAAAGACCCTCAATCACCACTAAATCCTTAGCACGAAGTACCAGCCTACTAAAACCACGCACCACCAAAGTGAATAAAAGAGGTGCTAATGGATCCACTTGCCTTAAGGACCTAGAAGTCCTGAACCAATACCTAGGCTGATCTTGAGCAATCACGGACATGTTGGCAGAGCAAAGACATCCTCTAATCCAGTTACACCACAGAGTTCCAAAATGCGTCTTACATATCACTTTATCACTAAAACTCCAATTAACCATGTCGTAGGCCTTTTTCGAAGTCCAAGTTGGAAACCACACCCTTCTTGCCCCTCTTACTCACATCCACAACCACCTCATTAGCTACCAAACAGAAGTTTGATATGAAATTTTCTTGTTGACCTGTGCCACCCCGTAGTCGTTCTGCAATAAACACAAACCCAACAAAAGTCTCTTAAGAAAAATACCTTAATGAATCATGCAAGAATACTTCTAAACATTTTTTAAGTCAGCTAAACTGAGTAATTCTTATCCATTATTTGGGCTTAAGAAGGTCCTTCGTCAACGTCTTATCTAAGCGGCTGCTCAGATCAGAGGAACCACATTACATTTGACAATGGGATTCATATTAAATGCGTGCGATATATCATTTCTTGTAGACCTGTGCCCCCAATTTGTTTGTCTCTTTTAATATATGTTTTCGGTCTCTGCATGCCAACATTTTAAAGAATGATGCATATTGTGTTGTGTAAGAGACTAACCCAACTGAAGTCTGATAAGAAAATTTTTTGTGGACCTGTGCCGTCCTCTAGTTTTGCAGTCAAAATAAACCTAAAATTCTGATAAGAAAAATACCCTGATGAATGATATAAAATCATGCACAAATACTTCTAAAGATCGTTTATGTCAGCTGAAGTATCTGATCCATTATTTGGGCTTAAGACGGTCTGTTCTCAATGTCCTAAGTGGCTGCTCAGATCAGAGGAACTACGCAAGTGACTGCAGTATATCATATCTTGTGGACCTGTGTCCCCAATTTATTTGTCTCTTTTAGTAGTATCTGTTTTTGCTCTCTGCCTGCCAAAGTTTTTTGAATGATTTGTATGGTGTAAGAGGCTAGGAGGGGACTAGCAATATTTAGAGACTTGCTGTTGACCATGGTTTTACAAATAGGACCCAGTCACTTTGCTGGGCCAGAACATGCATGAAACTTGCACTGGCATGGGTCAGCTCTGCCTAAATTGGCAGAACCTGGCAAATACTTGGTTGACTCAGTCAATCAAACCACTCAAATATAACATACATGTTTGTGGTGGGTGAGATTTGAACCTTGCACCAAGTATGTGAGAGACTCATGGATTGGGGGGGGGGGGGGGTTGCATTAGTTGTTGGGTAGAATAGCTAAATGAACTATATTTCCATCTTTTCAAGGGTGCAAGAGACTTATTGGCGAGGTGCACTAGTTTTTTGGTGATAGCTAATTGAACTATCTTTGAAGTATTATCTAACACATTTTTACTTTTTGAATCATATTTGAAGTCATCTAACATGCTTTTACTTTTTTATAGAAAACTGAAACTTCATGTTACACTTCGAAATTTGAATTTAATGTTAGTTAAAAAAAAAAATTATTATAAACGTTTACAGATATATTATGTGAGATACATATTCAGAAGTAAAAAATTATTGATTAAATTACTGCTATAATTACAATATTAATTAAAAGCAGAAAGATGTTTTTTGTGAAAATTATATAGTATATTATATATAGAACTTACAATTTCAGTGCTCATGCTGAGATAACCGTTGCTTTGACTGGGTTGATCTAGACTGGTTTCAAGACATTGCTGATGATGGTCACCTTCACATAAGAAACATGAAAGGTCTAAAATCCTAATACTTAATTTTCCTTCAAACTAAATATAAAAACTAGTTACTTCCCAAAATAAATAAGAAAACCCTAAAATGTAGTTTTCACAAATAGAACTCTTGTTCTTTTCTAATAAAATTTCTGAAAATGAAAAAAAAAAAAAAACATTGAAGATTATTTAAATTTCTTGAACAATGAGTAGGCCTTCTTGGCTTGGCCCTGTCAACTTAATCTTGCAGCAGCTGCTTTTTTAAGCCACGTGGTCCTTGCAGCAAGCAACAATTCTATTAGATTGGTTATTGGGTGGTCTAGGAGTGGAGTCTAGCACTCTGTCTTTGTGCTCTAGCTAAGACTGTTGTACTCTGTGTTTTTTATATACAATGTACACCTTTTCCATTACGCCAATTGCAATAGATTGGTACTCATATGATTTATATAAGAGGAAGAAAGAAGTGCTAAGGTGCAATCATCTTCGTGAGGCTTTGAAGTCATTAGTCAAAGTAAAAAAGAAATGGTCATGCCTGTGTAGCATAATGTATTTTTCATGATGATGTTTTGTTTGGGATGGCTAAACTTAACCTTGTATGGTGTTTATGGTTTTTTTTTTTTGGATTTTGTTTTGCTGTTTAATCCTCTTATGGAAGTTTGATGAGTCCATTAATTTGCATGTTGGTGACTCTTTTAGCTGACTGCACCATTTACCATTTGTCTCACAGGCTCAAATGCGGGACTTATCAGGGTTTGTTGAGACAAGACAGCAACTCTTGACTTTGAAACCAAATCATCGGATGAACTGGATAGGCTTTGCTGTTGCACATCATTTAAACTCAAAGTAAAAATTTGATCTTTTGATTTGGAAAGCTCTGTTCATTCACAATTTTTGTCCATCGTGTTTGAATTTTTTTTGTTAGGGTAAGATGGAAACAAAAGTTACTCCTGTGTTGTATTGAAGCGGTGGTTTGTTTCTTTTTGTGCTTATTTTCTTCTGTTTCATACTTCCATTTCTTTATAGAGATCACATGTAATGTTTGAGAAGCTCTAATAATTTATTTAAGAACTGATCTCTTACTTTGCATCTGGTTATGATTGGTGCATTGGAAATTTTGATTTACATTGGCCTTGGGAGTTGGGACATAAGTGTGCAGTTCTATAATCCTTGAGAGGAGTTCATCAGTGTAGGGTATTATTTTTTTGGCACTAAATAATAATTAGCGCTGGTAATTAGTGAAGTGAAATTTTAATTGGGATGGCAATGTGGGGCAATCCTGTATTATCCACCCTTTGTGGCTGGGAAGATTATTTCTCCCCTATTAAATTTGACATGGGAAATGGGTGTAATGTTATTTATCTTGGCATCACATTTTGTGCAGCACTTTCCCCCTTAGCATAAGGTTTCTTTCTATATTCAGCTTGGTCTGTGACAAAGGGGCTCTAATTAGTAATCACGTCAACTTTCAGCCAGTGGGATTTCCTGGAACATTCACTTGGTGAGGAATGCCTATGATTAGGAGATTTATTACCTTGTGGATTTCCTTGGCAGCATTCCCTTCTGAAACATCCCTAATGAACCTAAACGGACCCTAGACCACACTGGCAGCTTTAATGCTATAAGAATCTCACTTCTCTAGCAGCCAGCAGCAGGTTCCCCTGCAAGCCTATTTCGAAAACGGCTGCCCCCACAAAGGTGCCCTTTTTTTTGTGTGTGTTGGGTCCCCCTTGGGAAAATTCTTACAATAGACAACCTGCAGAAAAGGGGTCTGCCTCTTGTCAACAAATGTTTGTGGTGCATGGTAAATACTGAAACAATTGAGCATATCCTTTTGCATTGTTCTTGGACCAGAAATCTTTACTTATCTGATCAGGCTGCTGCGAGTTACCACAGAACATTGGATGGAGACGTATGGACTTGGAAAGGAGTTTGCTCAAGTTAGGGAAGAAGGAAAGCTTTGACTTTTATTCCCCTAACCGTTTTATGGATTGTGTGGAGGGAAAGAAATCGAAGATTTTTAGATACTTTTTTAGACTTATTGCCGATACTAAGTAGCAGTAAAAAATTTGTATCCATTTTTCATGATATTATGCATGGATCGGATATATCATGGCAAATTCTTCAGAAAAAAACCAAGAAATAACCCCTCACATGCGAAATTATAGAAGATCTCCTTTAAGATCAAAAGATCAAACCACGAGCTGCTATGAATCTACTGCATCTACTTATGTATATAATATATGTAGATAGATATATCTTAATCTGCATAATGTAATGACTCTTTCATAAATTGAATCAAACAAATGGGCCCCTTTAACTCAGTGGGAGAAGAAGGGCGGATGTAGCCAAGTGGATTAATGCAGTGGATTGTGAATTCACCATGCGCGGGTTCAATTCCCGTTGTTCGCCCACTTGCGTACAGCATTCAAAGGATCAGCCACGCCCTTACATATTATCAAAGATGGATGGACTACTACTTTAACTAGTTGTATAGTGGCTGTTCATGATAGACACTAATACAATTGATTGTCTTGACACGCTTAATTAAGGGTGATTTTCTTGTCACTCTTTGTACGGATGGCACCCTTGGTTCCTTTAATGAATTATATCTTTGCTGACAAAAAAGAAATATCTTCACGTTTTGTGAAATAGAGGTTTAATAGTTGAGTGGTGGCTGCGGAGTTTGATAGTAGATCTGTTGACCTGAATCAGGATTCAAAAGGAGAAAGATCAGGGTTACCCTGTTGCAGACCTGCAGTGCTTATATGTGTTTGTATGTTTGTGTGTGTGTGTGTATTGACACTAACTTTTGTGGGTTATCAAGAAGTGACTGTATTAGAAGGAGACTCCGAATGGTGGTAACCCATGTGCTTTCAAAGTACTATCAGCAAAAATCTCCCAAGATAAAAGCTATCCAAGAAATTAATGAAGGGAACATGTTTCCATTGTTCCGCAGCAAACTCTATTTTTGTATCTTGTGTAGCATGTTAAACCATGTTCCTTCAATTTTCTACTTTGGCATGTATGTAGTATGTTGAACAATGTGTTTTTCACTTTCTGCTTTGGTATTTATAATATAGTATGTTAAAAAATGCTCTTTTCATCCTATCCCAAGATATCTTCTCTCCTTCAAAAGCCTTTGCCTTCATTTCTTTCCAAGTCAACCACATCAGAGCGTGGAGAATATCATCCCATGGTTCCTTGTCGACTGCCGTAGGGCCTGCATTTGTTGCATGTCCAAGCTGCCAGGTCCCCTTCCAGCCCATCTGCTCCTATGCAGTGAATTACAAGGGGACGCATAAACTAGACTCGAAATAGTTATCCATTTGCCTCAAAGTGATTTACTGATTTTTCTTTTCATCAAATTGTCACTGGGAAGAATGTTTGCTCATATCACTTCACAAGAAAAAACAATTTTTGAGAGACATCCCAATCCTTTGGAAAGTCTATTCCATAATGCTCAAGTTCTCGTTCAAATTCAACTGCAGAAAGATTATATAGGAAAAGACTCCATTTGCTAGAAGGGTTCCACCCATACTTAGCAGCAAATGCCAACACCCTAGTGAACCACGTTTGGTATGAATGTTCCAAAACGTGGAACATTTCCCTTTTGGAATGCTAAATCTAACAATCCAAAGTTTTTTCATATAACATAACTTTTATTAGTTAAAGTGGGGATTGGGGAATCATCATTTTAATTCTATTTCACTCATTATTAATCTGTTTCTCAACAGAAGATCTCTTCTACCTTTAGAAACACCTCAACATCCTCTCCAAAATATGCAAGGGCCTTTACACTTTTTTCACCGATATATCTGTTTGTGTCTACCCCTAATGTTCCACATGTTATAGCATGTGCCGTGCCGTGATCCTTTTCCCGTTCCATATACCAGAATGTTCCATGTTTTAGGTAACATTGGTTCCATCTTTGAATCAACCGTAAGGTTACTCCTTGGCGATTGGTTGATCATGGGTTTGAGTCCAAGGAAAAGGCCCCCTGCATAAAATGGCAGGGGTAAGGCTGCGTACATTGTGATGAGTATCTCCCTGCCCTTGCAAAGCAGGGAACCTTGTGGCCTGGGAACACCTTTTTTTTTTTTTTGGGGTTCCACCTCACTTGCCTGCCTCCAGTAGGTGCCCCAACTGCCATACAATAATTCATGATCCTTATGATATCCTCTGCTTCTCTGTCTATAGGACTTCTTACGGGGACTGGCCCCCAGATAAGTGGCTTCACTTGCTTCAAGGCACCTGCTAATGAGGATGTTATGTTTGCATGACATCTAGAAAATAGAAGGAAGTTGCTCCTTCAAAGGGTGTCTTGCTGCACCAAAGATAATGCCCAAAGAAGGTAGAAGCAGAGCATTCTTTGCGGAAGAACTCTTTCCAGACACTCCTAGTGTAATTCCTCAAGTCATTCATGTGGTTGTTTGGTTCCTGGGGAAGCTAGCCATTGTGTTATATTCCATGCTAAGTGGCCACCATTGCTTTTCGAAAACCATCCCCTTCCTACAAGAGCCTCTGAAGCCATTTCTGCCACAATGTTTGGTAGTGAGTCATAAATGAGGAGAGGGTTTAAATGTGTGGATGGTTAAAGGGAATTGAAGACCTGATGTGTGGCTGTGAGCCATTTCTGCAACACCATTTTCATAGTCTTGCTTTTGAGGACTTTTTTTGTGGCATGATGTGTACGGCTGGCAGACCTCTCTAAGAATCAATCCTGGGTTTTCTGCTGGCAACTAATTATAATGACACAAGTCAGCAGCTAAGGTTTGAGATTTGGAAAGAACTTCAATAACTTCAATATTGTTGGAACTGGACGAATGTCTTAGGCTAATGAAGCTCCCTCAGGGCAGTGGGGTGAAAGGAAGGGGGAAGACAAAGTTTGATGAAATGATTAAATTCTGGGTATATCTTTAAAATCCTATTATTCTTTGCTGCTTAATGAGAAGGAGACATATTTTCCCTGGAAAGCAATATGGAAGAACTAGGCTCACTCTGAGCTGGATTTTTTGATGTGGGAGGAGCCTGGTAAAGAATTTTAATTGTGGATAATTTGATGAAGAGTGGATTGTGCATAGCCTACACATACATACACAGCCAACATACACTTGTGTAACGAGCAGGAAGAGACAATCATATTCTATTGCACTGCAGGTGGGTGAAGGCACCATGGAGTTTGATTTATGTGACTTTCATGATCAATTGTGTGGTAGCATAAAAGCCAGAGCTGGAATTCAAATCTAGGACTGGATCTTTAAGTAGTAAGAGGGGTAGGAGTCTTTGGGATGCCGATTCCACTGGCTGTTTTCTTCATTTTTTTTTCTTTTCCTTTTTTTTAATCAGCAAAGAAAATTCATTGAAGGGCATCAAGGGGATGTCGCCCAGTTACAATGTAAGATAACAAAAATACAAAGAATAATCCTCACTGTAAGTGTCAAAGAAATCAAGGAATACATTAACATCCCTCACAACCAGCCCATTATGCTCACTACATATCATAGTTACCCGATGATCCGTGACGACATGAAGGGGTGAAATTGATCCTTCAAAAGCTCTCCTGTTTCTTTCTCTCTACAACAACAACAGCAGCAAGCCTTAAGTCGCACTAGGTGGAGTCGGCTACATGAATCCTTTTTCGCCAATTCACTCAATCTAGAGCATTTTCCTTTATTAGATTATTAAATCCTTCCTCACTACCTCATTCCAAGTAATTTTAGGCCTATCCCTACCCCTTTTCATACCAGAAACCATAACTAACTTACTCCTCCTCACATGTGCTCTACTAGACCTATGTTTTAAATGCCCAAACCACCTAAGTTGCCCCTCCCTTATTTTGTTTTCAAATGGTGCTATGCCTAAATTTTTGTGTATATGTTCATTTCTTACTTTATGTTTTAATGTTAAACTACTCATCCACCTTAATATACGCATCTCAACAACTTTCATTCTTTGTATATGTTGTCTTTTAGTTGCCTAGCGTTCTGAACCATAAAGCATAGCTGGCTTTATAGCCGTCTTATTAAACTTTTTTTTAAATTTTAAGGGTATTCTATGATCACACAATACACCCTATGCACTCCTCCATTTTACCCAACCTGCCTTAATTCCATGTACTACATCTTCTTCATTTCCCCTTCACCTTGCATAATAGTTCCAAGATATCTAAATCTATCAGTGCTATTAATCTCTTGATTATCCAATTTAATCTTCTCTTTGTTGCTACTCCTTACATTACTGAAATTACATTTCATATATTTAGTCTTATTCCTACTTATCCTAGACCTTTTAGACTCTAATGTGGCTTTGCAAAGTTCTAGCTTAGATTCCACTCCTATCATCAATCAACATGACATCATTTGTAAACAACATACACCAAGGGATCTCATCTTGGATATTCCTAGTAATTTCATCAATTACTAAAGTAAAAAGATAAAGACTCAAAGTAGAACCTTGATGAACATCTATTGATATTGGGAACTCTCTAGACTCTCCTCCTACGGTCATGATGCTAGTCACTACTCTATCATACATATCCTTAATGACCTCCATATATCTATTGCAAAAACCCTTCTTTTCTAATACCCACCAAAGCACTTCCCTAGGTACTCTATCATAAGCTATCTTTGGATCAATAACAACCATATGCAAGTCCTTCTTTTCCCTAAACTTTTCTATTATACTTTTTAAAAGATTAGTAGCTTCTATTGTTGATCTCCCAGGCATAAAACCAAATTGATTTTTTGAAATCTTCGTTTCTAATCTTATTCTATGTTCAATTATCTTTTACCATAATTTCATCGTATGACACATAATCTTAATTCCATGATAGTTATTACAGTTTTGAATGTCGCATTTATTTTTATATAGAGGTACTAACGTACTTTCCTCCATTCTTTTGGCATTTTCTTGGTTTTTAAAATATTATTGAGTAGATTAGTTAATCAAATAATTTCTTTATTCCCTACACATTTCCAAACTTCAATTGGTATTTTATCTGGTCCTATAGATTTCCTGCTTTTCATCTTTTTTAATGCTATCTTAACTTCAAGGACTCTAATTTTACAAATAAATCACCTATTTTTAATTTTTTCTTCATTTGTCACTTTCAAGTTCAATCTTTCATTTTGGTTTTCATTGAACAACTTATCAAAGTATCTTCGCCACCCTTATTTTATGTCTTCTTCTCTAATTAAGACTATCATTCTTGTCCTTTATACATTTTACATAACCTAAATCTTAGCATTTTCTTTCTCTAGCTCTAGCAAGTCTATAAATGTCTTTTTCGCGTTCTTTTGTATCTAGCATAGTACATAAAGTATTATAAGCTCTATGTTTAGCTTCATTGATAGTATTTTTTTGCATTTTTTCTCGCTTCTTTATATGTTTCAAGATTTTCTATATTTCTACAATTTTTTCTAATTTCTTTTTGTCTTAACAACTTTTTGGACTTCTTGATCCCACCACCAACTTGCTTTACTATCCAAGTATCTTCCTGATCCCACCACCAACTTGCTTTACTATCCAAGTATCTTCCTTTGGACTCACCTAAAACCTATTTTGCTATCCTTATGATAGAATTCGCCATTTTTTTCTGAATAGTATTTGCATTAACCTTTCCCTTATTGTCCAATCATATGCTTTGTTCATTTTATCTTTGAATTTTACTATATTATCTCTCTTCAAGTTCCACCATCTAGTCCTCTTGTGTTGATTTATGCTGCTCCTATTCCATTCTTTGATATGTATATCTAATACTAAGACTCTATGTTGTGTAGCCAAATTTTCACCTTGGATAACTTTTCAATCCTTGCAAGATAGATGGTCCCTATTCTTTGTTAAAATGAAATCTATTTGACTTTTATTGTACCCACTCTTGAAAGTTATTTAGTGTTCTTCTCTTTTTTATTAAACAAGTATTCAATATAACCAAATCGTTAGACATGGCAAAATCTAAGATTGTATCACCCGACTCTTTTTTATCTCCATATCCATGGCCTCCATGTATCCTCTCATACCTTATATTATCCTTCCCATTGTGATCACTCAAATCATCTCTTATGAATGTCTTTTCAGACATTGGAATCCCTTGTTAAATACTATCCATATCTTCCCAAAATCGTCTTTTCAGATTTTCTGTTAAGCCTATATGGGGAGCATATGCACTAATGACGTTCACTATCTCTAGGTCTAAAACTAACTTGATTGTAATGATCCTAACCCTTATTCTTTTAACATCTACTACATTATCTTTTAGGTCTCTATCTACAATAATATCCACCCTGTTTTTATGTCTCTCTACTCCTACCAAAAAATGGCGAGGGGGATAAGGGAAAGAGCAGATTTGAATGAACACATTGGAAGGGATAATAAAGGTTATGAGAGGATATGTGGAGGATATGGATATTGAGATAAAAATGAGTCTGAGCATATTATCTTAGACTTTTCTTTTTCTCGGATAGTAAAGAATGTTGGTGGTGGGATCAAGATGTCCAAAAAGCTACAAAGACAGAGAATTTGGTATAATACATGGAAAAAAATATAAAAACATGGAGAACTTTGAAAAATATATAGAGGTGAGAAAAGATGCAAAAAAGGTCGTTAGTGAATCTAAACATAGATCATTTAATACTTTATATGCTAGAGTAGATACAAAAGAAGGGGAAAGAAACATATTTAAACTTGTTAGAGCTAGAGAAAGAAAGAGTAAAGACTTAGGTAATGTAAAATGTATAAAAAGTGAGGATGATATTGCCTTGGTTAAGGAAGTAGAATTGAAAAAAAGATGACACAGTTACTTTAGTAAGCTATTTAATGTAAACCAAGTGGAAGGCTTAAACTTAGAATTGAGAAATAAGGAAAAGATAAAAATACGAGATTTATTTGCAAAATTAGAGTTAGTGAAGTTAAATTTGCATTAGAAGATGAAAAATGGAAAAACTATAGGATTGGATAACATCACTATTGAAATTTGCCAATGCCCTAGTGATAACAAAATTATATGGTTAACTAATCTATTTAACAATCAGTAAAACTAAGAAAATGCTAGAGAAATAGAGGAAAAACACTTTAATACTTGCATACAAAAATAAATGAGATATTCAAAATTGTAATACCTATTGTGGAATTAAACTTATGTGTTATTCAATGAAATTGTGGGAAAGGGTAGTTGGCCAAAGATTAAGGTTAGAAACGAAGGTCTCAGAAAATAAATTTGGTTTTATGCCTGGGATATCTACTACAGTAGCTATATATCTTTTAAGATGATTAATGGAAAATTTCAGGGAAAAGAAGAGGGATTCGCAATATGGTATTTATTGGCTTTGAGAGGGCGCATGATAGGGTACTTAGGGAAGTTCCTTGGTGGGTTTTATAAAAAAAGGTGCATGTAGTAATGATTAGAGTTAGGACTACAAATGAAGAGACCAGAGAATTTCCAATCACAATATGTGTACATCAAGGATCTTCTTTGAGCCCTTATCTTTTTACTTTAGTAATGGATGAACTTACTAGGAGTATCCAAAATAAGATCCTATGGTGTATGTTGTCTGCAAAAGATACTGTCTTGATTGATGAAACTAGGGGCGGAGTAAAATGTAAGCTAGAATTATAGAGAGAGGCTTTTGAATCTAAAGACTTTAGGATAAGTAGAAATAAGACAAAATATATGAAATGTAATTTCAGTCATAGTAGGAGGAATATTAAAGACAGTTAAACTTGATGATGAAGAAATTAATAGCACTAGTAGACTTCGATACGTCAGGGATCTATTATGTAAGCTTAAGGTGAAATTGAAGAAGATGTAATACATAGAGTTAAAGCAGGTTGGGTAAAATGGAGCAGTGTTTAGTGTATGCTGTATGATCGTAGAATATCCTTTAAATTAAAAGGGAAGTTCTATAGGATGAATGTAAGACCAGCTATGCTATATGGATCAAAATTTTGAGTGATTAAGAAATAACATATTTAAAAAGTAAAAGTTGCCGAGATGAGAATGATAAGATGGATGAGTGGTATAAGGTTCAAAGATAAATTAAGGAATGAACATATTCGCGGTAAGTTAAGCATAACTCATGTAGCAGATAAGATAAGGGAGGGACGACTCAGGTGGTTTGAGCACTTGTAACGTAAGCCAAATAGTGCGTCTGTAAGGAAGAGTGAATTAGTTACTGTGAGGGGTAGTAGAAGGGGGTAAGTGTAGACCTAAAATAAATTAGAATGAGATAGTGAATAAGGATTTAATAGCCCAAAACTGTCGAAGGAAATTGCCCATGATTGCATAAATTGGCGGAAAAGGATTCATGTAGCTGACCCCACCTAGAGACTTAAGGCTTGGTTTTTTGTTGTTGTTGGGATAAGGGAAAGAGCATCCCTTTCCTTTCTGGAGTGCATACTTTTCCAAGTTCACCCTCCACAGTTCCGGCAGTGAGCCACTTCTGCTTGATCAGGGAAAAATCCAAGTTCCAGAAACTTCTAGTCCAGGAGCAGTGCAAGTGAGTGTGCTCAACTGATTTTGGAGATTGTCAATGGTGAGAATTTTCTAGAGACTTGCCTCCAACATGAAGTAAGCAACTTTTGTAGTGGCTCCAGTGTTCCAGATGTGTTTCCAAGGGTATTTGCTGCTGTTACTGTTGGTGAGATGAGATGTATATACTAGGATCTGAGTGTAAATTTCACTAGGACCTTGCAAGGAAAAGCAATAGTGCACGTGGGTAAATGATTTGATATCCGATGACCCTGCTTCCTGGAACATCTACTAGATGACAGTGAACATTGATGCCCACAGGGGAACATGGATATGATACAGCATGAACATAGGGATGCGGGGAATTGTAAAAATGTAGGACATGCAACTGCAAGGGCATGAGAATAACCGTATAATTGTATAGATATACTGTGTATGGTGAACATCAGTTTTTAACATTTATATAACACTATATCTAAAGAAGTCCTCAATTTTTCACTTCTATTGCATATGTAGTCAGGTTTATTACAGTTCCAAATAATTATTATTGTTATTGTTTTTACTAATAAAAAAATGGATGTTTAGAATGGTAGTTATTTTGTTCAGAGTGCACCAAAGAAGCATAGAGTATTCTTTAACACATTTCTACATGAATTCAACTCTTTTATAGAAACATCTCTGCTACACAGGTAAATGAATATCTCACTTCAAATAAATATGTTGGCATGGCAGTTTGAAAGGGAGAGAAGGTGACTTGGGAAGTGATATGTGATACTTTTGTCATTTCCTCAAACTTCTTTTTAGAAATAACTCTAGGTCTTTATAGTTCATTAAACAGACTCAATTTTGTTAGTTAGTTTAGGTAACAGCTTGGCTGCTGTTCTTATTATGTTTCCAATTTCCATTTCGACGTAATATGCTGTTATTTGTAAGAATGGCTTAATTTCTTGGCTGAGTATGATTGTTTTTTCGGCTTGTTTTATAGAAATTGTCTTTTTCTCATAGTTTTGATTTAAGTTATCAGCTTATGAATATTTCCATTGCGTTTAATCAATTCTAACAATATTAAATTGATATGGTTAACTCAGATTTCTTTTGAGGTGTATTTGGTAGATACTTTTTTAGATTTAATATTGTAGATTTGGTTATTGTGCCTAGTTTGTTTCAAATAGCTGCATTCCATGCCTGCACATCCATCATAAAGTTTGTTCAAAGTTGATTGAAAACAATTATCTACATTCTGGGGTCCTGCTTTGGTTTTATAAATTTCATTTGTTTATTTGCTAGTGGCTCGAAAGCAGTTGAAATCCTGGAAGCTTATGAAGGGACACTTGAAGATGATTATCCTCCCGACAATGAGCGCTGTGAGCACGGGGAAATGCTCTTATATAAGGTATTGTTCCTTACATATACTTCACATCTATACTCTTATATGTGTAGACACACACACAAGAATGGTATAAGCATTTTTTAAACAAAATCTTTATTTTCTAAAAATAAGACTAAACACCCATAGAAAGAAATGTGTTTAACTAGACTATGTCCAACTCTATACTGTACAATGCCATCTGCATGGTTAACCAACTTAATACTGTTTTATAAAATTATGGTCTAGGGATATATATGCCATTTCCTTAAAGTATCCATCTGTATAAATATACCTGTAGCAAACTGCAAAAAAAAAAAAAAAAAAAAACCTTCAAAACCTAGACCCCCCTATTATGTTCTATAGCAGATATTCTTTGTTTTTTTCCAAGTTTGTGTATCTCAAGCTATTGTTATAATTTCAACGTCTCCTTTCCATTTGAATTCATGCCACATATTTATGGAATCACAGAATGATCTTATGTGTGTGTATACATTATCACAGTTCAAAACATAGCTTCTGTAAATTTAACTTCTAATATTTTATGTTGCCTGCAAAAGGGGATGCCAACCCGTGGTATAAAACATCAACCACTCTTTACAGTGTCGCAAACATCAAGGACAACATTATGATCATGAACAATTTGCCCACCAAGCCATTTGGAGGCAGCAGCAATCCACTGGTCTTTGCTAGTCTGAATCAGTTTTGTTGTATCTTTGAAGGCTTTCTTATTTCTTTCTTTCCAAGCACACCAAAAGATGGCGAGATGGATGAAGTTCAAAGCCTTCCGCTTCTCCTTGGTGGCTCTGATGCCTTTCCAAGACCAAATCTCCCCTCCAACTGATTTTTCTGTAACCCACTACCGTCCAGTCAAGGATAGAACCAAATTCTGCAAGTTCCTTATCTAGGGGCAGTAGAGAAGAATGTGGTTGACAGATTCTGCACCATTCATACAAAGAAAACACCTATTTGGCTATTTGTGAGTGTAAGCCCTCTTTTCTGCAGATTGTCGAGGGTTGAAATATTTCCATGTACGAAACTCCCTAAAAAAATGCTACCTGTGAAGGGGCTGCTGTCCTTCAATGTGGATCAAAGGGGAGTTGTTGCAATTTGTTCTCATCGATGGGAGTTTCTTGTTGAAAGACTTTACAGTGAAAATACCATTTTTGTCCAAAGCCCATTTTGGTTCGTTGGGTATGTTTTGGTAATGAAATTTATAGAGAATTCTGTAAAAGTTAGTGAGTGCATGAAGTTCCCAAGCTGCCACATTCTTAGTAAGAGGAATATTTCAGAAAATTCCTTGATTAATGATTTGGAGATGATGACTGATAAAGGCATTTTTGTCACGAGCCAAGCTGTAGATGGAAGGAAAGATAACTCTTAACATTACTATCATCACACCACACATCATGCCAGAAGTAAACATTGGCCCCATTTCCCATTTGAAATGTCAAAAATTAGAAACAATCATCCCATCCTTTCTTGATGATTTCCAAACTCCCACTCCCCTCTATTGTGTGTTGTCTAATCATTATGCTCAAGTCCATATTTAGAAACAATAATACCCCACGAAAGTGGTCCGTCTCATTCATGAACCTCCATAGCCACTTCCAGAGGAGGGCTTTATTGAAAGTTTGGAGGGATTTCAATCCCAAACCTCCTGAACAAATATATTGTTTTATGACTCCCCACCTGACCAGGTGATATTTAAACTCTTCCCTAAGCTTCCCGAAAGAAATATTCTCTGAATTCCTTGCAATCTCCTAGTGACTAAGGCCGGTAAGGTAAGGAGGGACATGAAATAAACTGGTAGATTCGTCAAAATGCTTTTGATGAGGGTGAGTCTGCCTCCTTTTGATAAGAAATTTCTTTTCCATCCTGCCAATCTCCTTTCAAACTTTTCAATTTGCCAATATTTTCAATTGTAATGAGCTCACTTTTACCAAGGTTCACTTTCAAACCCGTGATGACATCAAACCCTAACAAAATGCATCTGAGGTTGAAAATATGAAGGGGTTCATCTTTACAAAATAGTATCATCTGCGAAAAGGAGATGTGAAACTTCTGTAAGACTTCCATCTCTAACTACCTTGAGAGTTGAGATCTCTAAAGATCCCTCCTTTAGTAGCTTTAGTGCGAGGCTAAGCACCTCCATAACCAAAATAAACAGAAAATGGGACAAGGGATCTCTTTGTCTCAAGCCTCTCGAAGAGCAAAAGAAATCAAATGGGCTGCCATTAATGAGCATTGAGAAGCTTGGGGTTTGATGCATTGAGCAATCCAACTACAGCAGAGCGCCCCAAATCCCATTTTCCTAAGGAGATAAAGAAGGAAATTCAAGTTGACATGATCAAATGCTTTCTCCATATCCAGTTTGCGCATATTCCCCCTTTTCCCTTTTTCAGATAGGCACCCACCACCTCATTAGCAATAAGGGCAGCATCCATAATCTGTCTTCCAGCCACAAAAGCATGTTGATACTGACCAATGATTTCTAGTATTGCTTTTTTGAACCTCTTTGTTAGGACTTTGGCAATGATTTAATAAATGCTTCCCACCAAGCTAATAGGGTGGAAATCCTCAATGTTAACAGCCCCAGCTTCCTTCAAACAAGGATGACAAAGGTGGTATTGGTGCAACTGACAATTTTTCTTGATCTATGAAACTCCTTAACATGTCGTGCTTGAGGAGGCTTAAGTTAGCCAGCAATAAAGCAAGGAGAAACCATTCGGTCCAAGCGCTTTATCTCCATATAATTCTTAATATCTTGGAGGACTTCTACTTCATCAAAGGGTCTCTTAAGCCACCCTGCAGTGAAAGAACTGAGAGATTTGAAATTGATGCCATCGACTGTTGGTCTCCAAGTCTTGGGTTTAGTGTAAAGGTCTCTATGAAAATACAAATACCTTTCCTAAAATCCTCTTCCCTGGTTAAGTTGATCTCCCCTATTTCAATGCTGGATAAGGTGTTACTTCTACAATGAGCATTTGCTGTCCGGGATCCCCCTCCTTGAGCCATAAAGCTCTGAACTTCTGCCCATTCTGTGTGTACTGCAGCTTATAATAGGGAGATGGTTTTCTATTCAATTCTAGGAAGATATATATATTTTTTAATTTACTTTTTTTTTTTCTCTTTAGAGCCATCTTTATTATGTATGTTGTCAAACATATGATTATATTATAAGTTCATGCGTTACTTATACGTTATTTGATGTGATTTATTAATCCAAGTGCTTTGTCCTCAAGTTTTGACTTTGAATTGCCTTCCACATAGAATAAATGTTTCTTTTAATTTGCAATTTTCTTTATCTAATGAGGCAATGTGTTTTGGTTAAACATATGTTTTTTTAGGTGTTAATTCATGGTTGCTTACAGAATGTTTTAAATGTTTTATGTCAATCACAATATACTGTAGTATTTTTTTCCCTAATATTGGTCAAAGTAATATATATTTTTTCTCATCTGGTCATTGTAACTTCCAGTGTTTTGAAAACCTGACTGGACTGGCCGATTAACTGGGAACTGCTTCTGAGTCCAGACCGGTTCTGATTAGATATTTGGGATATTCAAAAACTGGTCGAACCTGGGAAATCTGGACAAAACAGAAAAACTTGTGGAACCAAAAAAAGAACTGGTTTCTGACTCTTTCCATTTTCATACTTGTTTCAGATCATGATTCCCTTACTGAAATATTTCCTCATCTTGTTAAACGAGAGCCAAATATTTTTTCTGCATGTGTGGGGAGGGGGGGAGAGAGATGATATTACAGTATATTATATAAATGATAATATTATGAATGATCAGAAAGACAGTTTGTTGGCAGCGTAAGTTCAATATGTCCAAGACTCGTTGAAAGATGAAAAATCTCATTAATTGCTGAAAATAACTCATTGGATTCTTACCTTGAGGTTTCTTGCATCATACGGGACAAAATCTGGGTATGGACAAGAAGATCCTCTGGTAATTTCACAGAATTCTGATCAGCTAAAGCTTTTTCCCAACCCTGTAAAGGAAGATTCAGCCTCTTGGGCTCCTTTCTCTATGGAGGACAGAAATCATTTGTTTTTTGGATTTTTTGCACAAGGGAGATCTATCTGGAAGCTACGGTATCCTTAAATTTCTTAGGTGTTTTTTGTGCTGGGATGAAGAGTCCTGTCGGCTTTCTGCTCTAGAGACTAACTCTACTGCAACACTGCAAGCTTGTTTGGCCATTTTTGTTTCCCATTTCTGTAGGGTCAGAAAAAATTTAGTGTTTGTTGAGCACTCTACTTTTGTCCATGATTCACTTTTACAGAATATTCTTCTTGATGTTAGGGGTTGGGCTTCTGGTCTTAAGGAAGTTTATAAGACTGTTCTCTGTGCTTGTCTTACTTCTGTTTCCCCTTGATCTAATATATTCTCTCTTACCTCCCTCTAATAAAACTTTCATGGAATTTGAACCTTAGCTATTGATACACAATGATGGGTCTTAAGACTCTTAGCCAAGAGGTTTTTGTTTGTACATTATACATGGGATGACCTAAAATACATAGTAAGGTAACACATTGAATTATAGACGTCGTTGGTTTAGCGAGATCAGCTGGCACAATTGAACTGGGATTCTGGATGGCCATCTGATTCACTTACTGGGTTGGGTTTGAAAACACTGGTAAATTCTAAATTGTTGCAATTTCCTTCAAAAAAACTGCAGAAGGTTTGCATGTGAATTGCGGCAATTTAGAATGTTAGGAGATCCTAAGAAGTTCTGCAGTGATTTGATATAGAACATATTTTTTCTTTGATTGAAAAAGAAGCATTTATTAAGAAGAAGAAGAAGTAGGAGAAGGAGCATAAAAAATCCTCCTACCTCCTTAAAAGATACAAGAAGAATCAACATAATACCTATTTAAAAAAGCCAGTGATCAACTTAGCTTGTAACTCTTATTAAAATTTTCTTGAAGATAGTTTTGACCCTGATAATTTTATAACAATTCTTCACTTTAAGCATTATCTTCTGACTTATATGGTAAAAATTTTAATTTATGTAATATTGCTTTCAATATTGTTTGCTATTCTTGTCTTGTATGTTATTGTATGTTCGGACATACTGCATATCGGTAGCCATTAAACTCTGTTACTTTTCATTTCTAAAAAATTAATGAAAAATACTAACATAATTTGGTTTCTACTTATTTGAAGTGAAAAAATGCACTGGGCTCAATTGCATGTAATTATTTGATGTTATTTCCAACTCATGTGCAGTGCATGTTAGAGAAAATTACTGTATGTGTATGTGTGTTTTCACCTGTAAAACCACATGTACACACCCAAAAAATCGTATTATTATCTGTTTTTTTTTTATTTAAAGCATATCAATTGCATGATTTCAGTATCCCACTTTTAAAAAAAATGGAGCTTTGATGTGAAGTGGAAATTGAAGGCTCGAGTCATTAATTTTTGTGTTTTTATGCGTGTACCATTGGTGTTTACCTTTTTTCCCTCTTTCTCTTTTTTTTTTTGTTTTTTTATGTTTTTATTTTAAATTGAGGTCTTTCAATTGCTGGTGATGCCCATTTGTCTTTCATATATGCGATGTGTATTATAATTTGAGGCAACAAAGCTATTTTAAGTATTAACGAACGGTGACGCCCATTTCTCTTTCATTTTTTATGTGATGTATTTATAATTTGAGGCAACAAAGCTATTTTAAGTTAAATTTGCGTCATGTATCAAAAGTTCTTGTTTCTAGCTCTCATCTTTCTAAATGTTTATGCTAATCTACTTCTTTCTTCATCTAAAAAGAACTGTGGTGGATCTGATGCTGTCTAAAAAAATAAAAAGTCAGTTGTATTTGTAAATCTTAATTAAAAGTTATAGTAGAGACTGCGATCCTCAAATGAGTTCTGCAAAATGTATAATTTTCAGGATCTTTGGGTGTGAGAAAAGTGGTTGAATTTCTTTGTTGTTTTGGTTCTGGTTAAATGTTGGTTACATGCTTTACCTTAGGCCTTTAGGGTGCATTGTTTTGGTGGCTAAATTTTATGGGATTGGACTCAACTGAATGGTTTTGGACTGGACTCGCTATCATAGTTATCCTATTCCATGTTTGGATTGCCATCTAGAATATCATGTAGGTTAGCTAAGGCTCTCCCTCTTGGCCAGTTCTATCCCGCTCCTTTATTCCGTCAAACATGCCTTAAGGGTGCTTTGCCTAGCCTAGCCTAGCCAGGCTATCAAAACAAAAGCACCCTTTCTGGATTGTCATTCTGAAAGGAAAGGCTAATCATTTGAAAAAGACCAAAACACCTTTAAAGAAAATAACAGCATGGCAAGACAAGAAAAAGAAAAGGACAATCTAGTCCTTTACTGCCTAGCCACTCCCAATCCTGAAGATGGATTGGCCAACCTTATACCATGTAAATGGGCTAAGGCTTTCTTTCTTGGCTAGTTCTATCCCACACCTTTGTTGCATCAAATGTAAGTTAAGGGTGCTTAGCCTCGCCTAGCTGGGCCAACAAATCAAATGCACCCTTACCGTGTTCATTTGTTGTAGAAGGTTAAATTGCTTTGGCTAGTAATCTGTAGTCCTAGCAAGTTCACTATTATTTATCTAATGTGTAAATTTAGAATGCAAAAGGATTGCGATTCCCAAGATTTATAATATTTTCTGACAGGCTGTTGAGATTTATTTTATTGCAGTATCTTATTGTCTTAAGTCTGTAGCAATCATTTTGTTCGATATTGTTTGTTTTTAGATGTTTCTGTTGCTGGAAGACATGGTGCTGATTTGGGGTTAAGATGTATCTTCTGCGAGTAGTGCTAGTAGTAATTTGTTTAATTGATACTCTGAACTAATGGGAAATGCGTGACTTCTTTTTTGGCTTAGTCCAAGAATGCCCCACAGTGTTGTTTCTTGAATCTCCAGCAGAATTACAGTTACATGGTTGGGTGCATTTGAATAGAGGAGCTGGATGCATATTTTCTTTTAATAGAAAAAGAATCATTAAGAAATAAGATGGTACAAAGAGGATGAGAACTCCTCTAATAGCCAAAAAAATGGAAAGGAAAAAACCTGGCTATCACAAGAAAAAAAATCTGGTCAACTGATCATGCTGGGTATTAGAGAAGGCCACACTAACAAAGTCCAAAACACCCTGTAGAGAATACCCAAGAGGAATTTAGAAAAAACAATCCTGGCCTGAATTAAATCTATTGATGAAGCATCATCTCAGAAAATCCAAGCATTCCTCTCCAGTCAGATTACCTTGCAAAAAACTGCACACCAGCACAAAATCTTTACCATCTTTTGTCTCCCAAAGCCAACAAAATCATTCAACATCAAATCCTCCAAATAATGAGGGCACAATAAGGTTTGTTCCACAAGATGAAGCAATGAAAAATGTAATGAACATTATCCTTACTACTAGCATTGCATAACACATAACACACATCAGGGGAGAGATTTGGTCTACAATGATGCAACTGATCATTTATCTTAATTCTTTTAAGAATGGCAATTCATGCAAAAGCCTTTACCTTTGAAGGAATTTTAGATCTCCACAGTTGATTAGCAAGAGGAAAAAAATGTAAACACTTGATTGTGACTTTGAAGTTTGAACTAACATGCATGATTTACAGATTAGAAGGCCCTAAGAGGCTCTCAATCCTGACCTATGTGATGTGTTGCAAATCCAATGAAACGGATGCTCACCTCTGCTTGCATTGCAGGGCTGCAAGTGCCTTTTTTTCTTGTCTTGGTGAAGCTTGGGTGCCATCTTGGGTGGTGGGCGAGTTTTTTGTTTGTGAAATATTGTGGTTTCAGCAGGATAAAAGAAGACAATATTATTAATGGCTGAGAAGCGAGCACATGAATTAGAGCACAAGGGCTCCTCCCCAAATATCTAGAGTACAGAAAAAGCAAAAATACACCAAAGAAATAAAAGAGTACATGACTTGGAGCGCAAAGATTCCTTAACAAATATCTAGAGTACGGAGAAAGCAAAAATACAAAAGAAAGAACTGCCTTCCAATCTCTTAAGATGTTGGACAGCGATAATCCCCAAAAAATTCCAAGAGTGCACCCTAAAGGAAGTGAGGAAAGTCACTCAGCCATGAGCAGGTTGAGCAACCTTTAAAAATCATAGCATTCCTCTCAATACACAAGGTCCATAGGATGATGGAAGCAGCTGCACTCCAAAGAGCTCTACCATTTCTATTCGTTCCAAAACCCCTGAAATTAATCAAGAGCAACTCTCCTACCTCTCCTGGTTCCAACCACTCTTCCCCCACATATGAAAAGAGGGTGTTCCAAAGCTTCGATGCCACCCTGCAATGCACAAAAAAGATGAGCATTATTTTCATTGCTTTCACAACATGTGATGCATATGTCAGGGAGCCTTATAGGGCCTTCTCCTCTGAAGCAAATCATGCATGTTAATCCTTAAAGAGCCTTATTGATTTCAGCAGTAGCAGGAAGGGTGAAGTTTTAGTTGCAGTGTGGGATTTTTGCTATTTTGTGGACCTTATGCATCGAGGGGAATGCGAGAACCTTCAAGGATTCCACAACCTGTTTTTGTCTGCTGTGGAATAGAGCAGTATTTTTGGCCTCTATCTGGGTCCATTCATTTGGGTTTTTTTAAGGGGTTTCAGCTGCCTGATCTTGTTATGGATTGGCAGGCAGCGGTTTTGTAATGTATTTGATATTTTTCTTTTGGTCTTTGAGAACACCTTGGTCCCCCACTATTGTACTTTTTGATTTTCGGTTAATGTAATTTTCTTTATATTTTCAAGATTCAAGCGGGGGTTGCTAATAAGATTGAGAAGAGAATGAGGGATTCCTTATGGTTGTGGGTAGGATCATTTGGTAAGTTGGGGAGTGGTGGGTAGGTCTAAATGGGAGGTTGGTTTGGGTATTGGAAATCTGGTGTCTAATACACAGCTCTTTTGGCTAAATGGCTTTGGCAGTTTCCACTAGAGAAGTCCTCCCTATGGCATTTGGTTGTTAAAAGCAATTATGGATTATTCAAGAATGGCTAGGATACTAATTTGAAATTCAGATGTTCTTTAGAGAGACTGTGGGAAGATATCTCTTAGAGTTATCCCCTATTCATTCTCCATATTAAATTCTTGGTGTGAAGAAGTAGTAATATCCGTTTTTGGAAAGATCCTTGGTTGGGGACTATCATTTTGTCCATCTCTTTTCCATGCCTCTTTTGCCCGACTTGAGGGCAAGATGGGTCCATTTCTTCTTTTGTTTTTGATCCAGGTGATCATTTTTTCAAAAATGGCCGCTACTATTACGTAATGTCGTTATGTAACAGTTTTTTAGGTTACCAATACCATTATGCACCGTGAAATTGGTGGGAAGAAAAATCATGGCTGTAGTGGCCATTATGGGCCACGACCGTTATGTAAAGGCCCCTACGGTCGTTATGTAACCACTACAGGACTGTTACGTCAAAAAATTTAGTTTATTTTTAAAATTTTTCTTCTCACTTTTTCCCTCTCTTTCATAAATCATTCTCAATATCCATGTGGCGAGAGGGGGGGAAAGATTATAATGAGGATGACAATGATACAAAATTTATTATTTCTTTAAATACTCATAAGAGTTGCATTAATTAACAATTTGAGATGCTAACTTGTTAGGAAAATATTTTATTTTAATAATATTAGTAATTTCATATTTATGTTTTATATTTTTCAGCTTCAATCTTCTTCTTTTCTAGTTATTTTATATTTGTATTATTCGTATATCTTATGTGTCTAATATATTAATGGAGTGTATAATATATTTTGTTTTATTAATTAATTAGCACACATAAGAATTTATCATAGATAAGAACAATGAGAAGTATAAATATGCACACGCACATAATTTTTCTTATTAATGGTGGTTTAAAGCAAATGTAAACTTGTTGCCCTTACCAAATAACTTAGTAGAACTAAAGGATCCAAAATATACCAAAACACTTTCTAAGAAGGGTTAAAAGCTTAAAACATGCAAGTACACTAATATGCACAAGTTTGTGTGTGCTTGAAAAAAATTCATGGCGGTTACACCCGCTTCCTGTTATGTAACATCCGCTACTCCCGCTTCCCATTGCACCCGTTACCATTACGTTACGTTACCCGTTACCACGATTTTAAACCATGCAGGTGATCCTTTGCCTTTTTGGGATTTCCACATCTGTAGATCATTCAATGATAGGGAGATGGTAGAGCTGTGCTCTTTGCTAGTCTTGTTGAATAACTGTCGTTTTTTCTTTAGTGGAGGATAGGCCGTCTTGGTCTCTAGATCCTTCGGGGGTTTATTCCTGCAAATCTTTTTGTGATATTTTGATTAGGTCTAATTTTTCTTTTCCTCTCCATTTGGAAGGCCAAAGTCCCCTTTAAAATTAAGTCTTTTATCTGGTTGGTTGCACTTGATAGAATTAACACCAATAACTTGCTGCAGGTTAGCAGACCTTTGAAGGCTATATCTCGCATACATGTGTTATCTGCTTTAAATCGTTCAGAATCATCATTGCATTTGTTCATTCATTGTGACTCTGCTTGGAGTGTTTGGAATAAGTTATTTTAGTAATTTAGGCGAATGTTGTGTTAGTTCTAAGACAGTGGAGGATTTTTTGGCAGTGTCTTTTGGTGGATTTGCCAGAAAAAAGGAAAGGGCAGCGCTTTCGAAATGTGCTTTTTGTTTTTTGCAGTCTTTTGGGGATTGTGGATAGAGCGCAATGTGCGCATTTTTCTAGGGAAGGAGTTGTCTAGGTTGCTGGTTTTGGAAAAGATGCATTATTTAGCCTCTCTTTGGTGTGTGGGACAAGGGAATTTTAAGGGGGTGAACTTTTCGGATTTTCAGTGCGATTGGCGTTGTGTTGGAGTGTTAGTTCGTGCTGTTTTTTTTCCCTCTTTTGTTCTTTAGTCTTTAGTTTGCTCTCTATTGTTTTTTATCTAGATTTTACATTCTTTGTTAAGGAGATGTCTTATGCTTTTTATTATATTAATGAATTCTTCTTTTATTATAGAAAAAAATATTTTTTTTAATTAAAAAATAGTGAAAACGCTGTTTAAGTGAGGAAGAAAGATTGACAAGAAAAACCCATAATTATCTGAACACTAGACTCTGATTTGGGTTCATGCTACATCTGTAGATTTGATGATTATTTCTTTAAATTTCTCTTGGGTATTCTTCACAGGCTGTTTTGGTAGTATGGTCTTCTTTACTATCCTGCATGATGCTTGATTGGCAGTCATTATCCTCCTCCTACTCTTTTCTTTCTTAATGAGTTGTTTCTTTTTTCTA
Organism: Malania oleifera; assembly: GCF_029873635.1. Taxonomy (NCBI): domain Eukaryota; kingdom Viridiplantae; phylum Streptophyta; class Magnoliopsida; order Santalales; family Ximeniaceae; genus Malania; species Malania oleifera. Next base: position 16,568,213 of record NC_080422.1, read on the forward strand.
CTGAGAAGCTTTTCTCATACCCCATAAGCTGTTGACTGTACAGTTATTCACTGCTTTAGATTTCATTCCTTGAAGACAAACCATATCTTCTATTCAATCCTTGAGAAATGATTTGATCAAAGTCCTTTTAGATTTGTCATGAAGGCCTCTCACATTCCATGATATCAATTTCCTCTACGTAGGTTCATCTTTACATCCAGCTGCTTCCAATCTCCTCCCAAAATATACTTAAACACTTTCTAAGAAGGGTTAAAAGGTTAAAACATGCAAGTACACTAATATGCACAAGGTTGTGTGCGCTTGAACAAAAATTCATGGTGGATACACCCGCTTCCTGTTATGTAACATCTGCTACTCCCGCTTTCCATTACACCCGTTACCGTTACGTTACGCTACTTGTTACCGCGATTTAAAACCATGCAGGTGATTCTTTGCCTTTTGGGATTTCCACATCTGTAGATCATTCAATGATAGGGAGATGGTAGAGCTGTGCTCTTTACTAGTCTTGTTGAATAATTGTTGTTTTTTCTTTAGTGGAGGATAGGCGGTCTTGGTCTCTAGATCCTTCGGGGGTTTATTCCTGCAAATCATTTTGTGATTTTTTTATTAGGTTTAATTTGTCTTTTCCTTTCTATAGTTCCATTTGGAATGCCAAAATCCCCCTTTAAATTAAGTCTTTTATCTGGTTGGTTGCCCTTGATAGAATTAATACCAATGACTTGCTGCAGGATAGGAGACCTTTGAAGGCTATATCTCCCATACATGTGTTATCTGCTTTAAATCGTTCAGAATCATCATTGCATTTGTTCATTCATCGTGACTATGCTTGGAGTGTTTGGAATAAATTATTTAGTATTTTAGGCAAATGTTGTGTTAGTTCTAAGACTGGAGAATTTTTTGGCAGTGTCTTTTGGCTGATTTGGCAGAAAAAAGGAAAGGGCAGCGCTTTGAAAAATTTTTTTTTTTTTTTTTTTTAAATTTTGTTTTTTGCAGTCTTTTGGGGGTTGTGGATAGAGCGCAATGTGCACATTTTTCTAGTGAAGGAGTCGTCTCGGTTGCTGGTTTCAGAAAAGATGCATTATTTGGCTTCTTTTTGGTGTGTGGGACAAGGGAATTTTAAGGGGGTGAACTTTTCTGATATTCAGTGCGATTGGCATTATGTGTTGGAGTGTTAGTTCGTGCTGTTTTTTTTTTTTCCTCTTTTGTTCTTTAGTATTTAGTTTCCTCCCTATTGTTTTTTTATCTAGGTTTTCCATACTTTGTTAAGGAGATGTCTTATTCTTCTTATTATATTAATGAATTCTTCTTTTATTATAGAAAAAAATATTTTTTTAATTAAAAAATAGTGAAAACGCTGTTTAAGTGAGGTGGAAAGATCAACTAGAAAAAACTCATAATTATCTGAACACTAGACTCTGATTTGGGTTCATGCTTCATCTGTAGATTTGATGATTATTTCTTTAAATTTCTCTTGGGTATTCTTCACAGGCTGTTTTGGTAGTATGGTCTTCTTTAATATCAGGCATGATGCATGATTGGTTGGCCATATATATATATATATATGTATGTATGTATTTTCTATTTGAGGAGTTATTATCCTCCTTCTACTCTGTTCTTTCTTAATGAATTGTTTCTTTTTTATACTGAGAAGCTTTTCTAATACCCCATAAGCCATTGACTGTACAGTTATTCACTACTTTAGATTTCATTCCTTGAAGACAAACCATATCTCCTATTCAATCCTTGAGAAATGATTTGATCAAAGTCCTTTTAAATTTGTCATGAAGGCCTCTCACATTCCATGATATCAATTTCCTCAACATAGGTTTGTCTTTACATCCTGCTGCTTCTAGTCTCCGCCCAATCTGATTTTCCTTCATTGAGATGTTAACTGAGAACAGTAATTGCTTGAGTTCCCTAATTGCATCCTTCTTCCTGCTGCATCCCTGAGGTTTTTTAATTTTGAATTTTCCTTCTCTATTTCTTCAAATAAACACATGGTCTTATCTTCAAAATCTTCAAAAGATACTCCAATCATCTTACTATCCATCTTCATTTTGTAAAGAACCCAGTCAGACAGCTGTTCCTTGAAATAGGCCTTGGCAATGTCCTTTTTTAACTCTTCAACACCAGGAGAGGGCAGGTTGTCTTGTGTGTCATCTGGGCATGTGAAGGGAACTGGAATTAAATCCTGGCACTCATCTTCCTCCAAAGGACTCTAGGTTGAATTGCCAACAGATCTTATTGGTCTCTTCAAGATGCGCTTGCTGTGGGGGGAGTTCCTAGCAAGCTCAAGCAGGGGTCCCAAAGCAGACCTGAACCTTTTTGGCATCGGTTGGGCTTTTGTAAACTGAGAAGAAATAAGAAGATTTGGGCCGTCCTGAAACTTTGTTTGAGAGGCCCAAATTAAGGTCCACTCCTAAATCCATGAAGCCAGTATAGACCTTGGGCCTAACTGGATGTGGCCCAGGGGTTAAATAAAAAATGATCGTTTGGGGCCAGCTGTTCCATGCTCTCTTGCCTAACGACAGTGTGAAGGATTGGGTATACTCGCATGTTTTCTCTAGCCCATGCTTCTTAGTCTTCTGCACAGCATTGAGAGTGAGGCTGATGCCATTAATGAGAATTGAAAAAGTATGCAACATCAAGGACTTTTGCCTGATCAGCCTGGTGGGAGCATCTATAAGATCCTATCTAGAGTTTTTACTGCAAGGCTTAGAAAAGCAATTCAAAATGTTATTGGCCAGTACTAGCATGCCTTTGTGGCAGGCAGTCAGATTATGGCTGCAGCCTTGATTGCAAATGAAGTTGTGGATGCCTACGGCAAGGAGAGGAAAAGAGGATTGATTTGTACGTTGGACATGGGGAAGGCTTTTGATCATGTGAACTGGAACTTTCTCCTTCACATTCTCAGAACAATGGCTTTTGGGGAACTCTGGTGTAGTTGGATCCGTCAATGTTTTTCTACCCATCTACTCCAGTGCATTATTGGCTTGCCCTTCTTACGTTTTTCTCTTTTCTAGAGGTCTAAAGCAAGTTAATCCCCTCTCCCCATATATTTTTATCATGGTTATGGAAGTCTTGAGCCTCTTGTTAAATAAAGCCACTGAAAGTTGCCTTCTCAAAGGGCTTTGTTTTGAAAAGAATGGGAGAGGATTGGACATACATCTCCCATCTTTTTTTTGCGGACAATACCATCATTTTTTGTGAAGATGACCCTAAAAAAATCCTCAACCTTAGGAGCATTCTCTTTGGTTTTGAAGCCTTTTCAAGCTTGAAGGTGAACTTTGTTGAAATCAAATTATTCTGAAACACCGAGGGCCTTCTCTTGTGGGTCATTTAGGGTGTAAACTAGGGATTTTCCTCTTACCAACCCAAGTCTTCCTCTTTGTGCCAAATGTAAAGATATATATATGAGTTCAGGGCTCCATGGTCGAAAGATATGAGAGGAAACTAGCTGGTTGGAGAAGGGAATTACCTTTCAAAATATGGGAGTATTACCCTCGTGAAGGGCACTTTACCAACCTCCCTGCCTATTATATTCATCTCTTCCCTATCCCTAGTTTCGTTGCTAAGACCTTGGAAAGAATCCAGAGGAGATTCCTTTGGGAAAGCATGCGTGAGGAATTTAATTATCATCTTCTTAATCTTTTTAATTTTTTGGAAGGGGAGGGGCGGGGGGGGGGGGGGGGGGGGGGCTGTGTTTAAACAACCTATTCAAAAAGGAGGTTTTGAACTTTGATCTCTTTCTACTTTCGGCGAGGTTTTCCTTGAGAAATGTCATTGGAGATTCATGAGGAGATGGATCATTTTTGGATATCATCCCTAAATATGGTCTTCACCATAATGGTTGGCCCTCTAAAAAGATGTGCAGACCTTGTGGTGTTGGTGTTTGGAAATTCATTTGGAGAAGGTGGGATATTTTTTCTCTCTCTCATTTATGTCCAAATAGGGAAAAGCGAGAATGCTTTCTTTGGCATGATACTTGGTGTGGCCAGTCTCCACTTTGCTCAAAATTCCCTTGCACAAAGAAGCCTTTATTAGCAAGCACCTTGAGCTCACTGATGTTGGGGCAATGTTCCTTGGTTAGGAATGTTATTGATTGGAAGATGGACTATCTTTCAAAATTTTATGGTAGCTTATATAAAATCCAGTGCCAGAAGTCCACCAATGAGCCCAAGTGAATCCTGGATGAACATGGTAATTTTTTGGTATGATTTTATATAGATATTTCACTCTTCCATCAGAAATCAGCAGCAAATTCCCCTGGAAGCCCATTTAGGGAACTGCAGCCCCCACAAAGCTTGCTTTCGTCGCATGGGAGGCAACTCTCGGAAGGATTCCTATCATTTGACAACCTCCAAAAAAGGGGCTTGCCTCTTGTTAATAGGCGCTACTTATTTTGGAAAATGCTGAACCAGTTGAGCATATCCTCTTGCATTGTTCCTGGAGGGTGGGTTACTGCCAGAACACTGGAGGGTGAGTTATGGGCTTGGAAAGGTATCCACCCTAGCTAGGAAAGGAGGAAAGCTTCATCACCCATTCCCCTTGCCATATTTTGGCCTTTGTGGAGGGAAAGAAACTGGAGAGCTTTCGAAGGATCAGCCACTCCCCTTCATGTTGTTATAGATGGATGGATTGTTATTGCTTTTAATTGGCATAGTGAATTTTTTTTGAATGTCACTCGTTTTTTTGACGCCCTGAAGTGTGGGTGATTTCCTTTTCATTGTTTTTACTTGGGTGGCATCCCCTTGGTGCACTTTAATTAATTTTCTTTGCTGATAAAGAAAAAAAGAACTTATTTTGACTCCCTCTTAACACACTTAACAAAAATTAACATGTATATATTGGTTCGAAAAGTTAAGTGTACCATCCACAAAAGTTATAGCATTTCTTTTAAAATTAGTACAGTATAAAATTTTTCTGCATAATAGTTATTTCCTATTGAAGTCAACTTTATTTGCATTTGTCAGAGCTGTTGCAATTGCTAAAGTTGGTTTTTCACTTTGCACAAGTTAATCTTTGAAATTCCATGACCACCTGCATAAATTCTTCATTCATGATAATAAGCTCTTTGTAGATATAATCTACTGCATATTTTGCTACCTACACATTAATCGTAGTAGATTTTATGGTGCTTTTAGAGTTTTTGATGGTTATCTGCATATGATATTCTCATCCAGATTTCTTTATTAGAGGAATGCGGCTTTCTTGAAAGAGCTCTAGAGGAGTTGCACAAGAAAGAACCAAAAATTGTGAGTGCATTTGTGTCTGCAGATGTGTTGCTGGAATATTTCGTATTGGGACTTTTCAGTTTTGAATGTGAGGGCTTCAGATATGATCTTATTAATGTTTTCTTTCTAGGTTGATAAATTATCTTACAAAGAGCAAGAAGTTTCCCTTTTAGTAAAGCTTGGTCACCTAGAAGAAGGTCATAAGTTATACAGAGCATTGCTTTCCATGAATCCGGACAATTACAGGTGATATTTCATGTTTTCATAGAAAACTAATATAATTATGACAATATTTTTACTAAAGTGTTCATATTGAATTTAATCAAATGAAAAGTGCTTTTTTTTTTGCTTTCTTTGTGTTAATCGGCTTCTGTGGTACTTCTTTTATTTAAAGATGGTGCAAACCAGCTACTGTAAGTTTTGTATCCTATGCTTATGGCGGGAAGATTTTTAAAGTGAAAGTCATGCTTCTAAAATTTTTTGGTGGCTTGTTTTGACTCACAAAATTATTATCAGTAAAATGATGGGGAAAATAATCAATTTTTGTCATGGTTTTAAGTTAGTTTGATGCTAAACTGCGTAGAGTTAGTGCCACATTGTACATGGATTCTTCTTGATGTTTGGAGAAACATTGTGTAGTAGCTGTATTGGATGGGGCAAGAATTAATCATTTTACTGTCCTATAAGTGGTGCTTACTTTCTTTATGAAGTCCTCTTCTGAGAATACCTTAGAGATGGTGTTCTGTCCTTTTCTGGATATATCTTTGATGGTGAAGAGTGAAGTGGCTATTGGCAATATAAAAGGGCATGGTTCACCATGGTAGTTGTGCATCAGAAGATTGTTCGTGATCCTTTGCAGTTTAAGGCTTGGGTATTTTTCTTTTAAAAAAGTAAACCTGAAATTTGAACTCTGCTAAATCTTATTTAGTTTTCTCACTTTTTGGGAAGATTTAATATTGAAAAGTAGAAACTGTATTAATTTCCAAGTAGTCTTTGGCCCAATAGCTAATATTTTGGTCACACAGGATGGCCATGGTTCAGCTGCGCATAGTGTTGTTTGAGCTGTGGGTGCATGTGTTTTGGTGCATGTGTATTCATTTAGAAAAGATTACTAAATTTACAACTGGAACAGATACCTGAAGTGGTTAAGATGCGAAGTAACATCTGTAAATGTAGTGTGTGCATGCACATACGTGTGTTACATAGGTACATTGGCACACAATCTATTCCGTAACTTGCTATAGAAAAAACAATATATTCAGTAGCTAGTGCTGGGATAATGCCGCACTTTCTCACAGTGTTTTTTCCATATGGATATTCATGCTTGCATGCTCATATTTCTTCTTTTTACTTGTGATCTTCCTAAGTGGACTGACGTTTCTTTTGCTCTGCTTAGATATTATGAAGGTCTGCAACAATGTGTTGGATTATTTTCAGAAAACGGTCAGTATTCCCCTGATGATACTGATAAGTTAGATGCTTTGTACAAATCACTACGGCAGCAGTACAGTTGGTCATCTGCTGTTAAGGTGATACATTCTGATCATGTTTAAATTTTGAGTTTTGTTCTTGTTTCTTCATAATGGAAAATTGTTGTGCAGTTTGTTACATGGGTGTAGCTTGTGTCGCGACATTCATTGAACCGTGTTTGCAAACTTATCAACAACAGCAAACAAACTACTACTGAATTGCTCTTACATAGCATTTTCTGTGCTTATGTGCATGTGTGCCTCGTAGTTGTGTTATGAGTTGGTCACTGTCTTGATTCTTTTCCATCTACTTGTGATTGTTTCTTTCATGTAGTTTAAAGTTGTGATGTCCTCCCTGTTTGTTGCATATTGTAAAAATGCAAGTAAACCTGCATCAAAATTTTGGGAGATTCATGATAAAATACTTTCAGCAGAAAGAATATTCTTGTGTAGACTCGATGTTGCATCATGAAGCCTTTTGTTTGTCGAATTAGCTTGTCCAAAATGATAAAAAGGTGGAATTAATATTGGGAAATGCCTTCGAATGAATGTGAAATTAGTGTATTTATTAGAATTTCTATGCCCCATGATGATGAATTGTAATAAGGTCATTTAATATGGTTCTTCTAGGTTCAAAGGAGGTGGCCCTTTCATTTCCTTGTTTGCATGGAAAATTTGTGTTTATGAAACTAGAACTTTAAGTTCTTTAAGTAGCCCAATGTTTCATCATAAAGGGACTGGGAACTCCATCATGACAGGAGAAAGAGTGTGTTCTATCAAGGTTCTGTAATCGATCTTTAACATAAGATGGGATGTTCTTGCTTCAGAGTTTGTGAAGACCTAGTAATACTGCTTTTTATTTATTTATTTATTGGGCGGAGGAGGAGGGGTGGTTTGACTTGCATCTATATTTGTGAAGATCAAGAAGGTTCTGAGGAATGTAAAATTGGTGCAAGCTGCAGGATTGAAAGGTGAGCAGAAGGATGAAAATGATCTGGATTTAGTGTGCCCATTAAGTTGCACACCTTGGTTACATGCTGGTATTAGAGAGATTAGAAGGCCAAAAGTAGTTAATCAGTGGGTTTGTTTCCATTAGATGGGTGATATTTGTTGGTATTTTGGGTGTTTGCAAACTTATCAACAACAGCAAACAAACTACTACTGAATTGCTCTTACATAGCATTTTCTGTGCTTATGTGCATGTGTGCCTCGTAGTTGTGTTATGAGTTGGTCACTGTCTTGATTCTTTTCCATCTACTTGTGATTGTTTCTTTCATGTAGTTTAAAGTTGTGATGTCCTCCCTGTTTGTTGCATATTGTAAAAATGCAAGTAAACCTGCATCAAAATTTTGGGAGATTCATGATAAAATACTTTCAGCAGAAAGAATATTCTTGTGTAGACTCGATGTTGCATCATGAAGCCTTTTGTTTGTCGAATTAGCTTGTCCAAAATGATAAAAAGGTGGAATTAATATTGGGAAATGCCTTCGAATGAATGTGAAATTAGTGTATTTATTAGAATTTCTATGCCCCATGATGATGAATTGTAATAAGGTCATTTAGGGTTTGTATTGCATGGGTTCATACGTATTCTGCCAATCATAATTTGTAACTATCAATTAGAAATGCAGCCTATAATGGATCTGTCATGGACTACTATGTTTTGAAGGTTAGCACATTGCCGCACCCTTTTTATTCTTTTTTAATAAAGCCTCTTTTTCTATTCATTTGATTCAACTTCATAAGTTTTTAAACCGTGGATGAATGCTTAAGAGGTAGCATGGAATAAGGGTGAATAGTTCTTAAAATGTTCCTAACAAGGACTTTGATGCAGGAAAATCAACAGGGAAGGAAAAAAAGTTTCAAAACGTGGAAACCATATTCAGTTAAGGGGTTCATCGGTTTTGTCCGTTGAAATGAACTGTACTTGTTGAAACGAGATTGGTTAAACCCGTAGGATTTAAGGTTTGATTAGGGTTTTTTTTGTGGGGAGGGGGGAGGGGGAGGGACTTGCATTTTGGGGTTAGGAACTTGGAGCACAAGCAAGTTGCTGCTATGCTGAAACTAGGTTTATGAACCATACTTGGAACTGTAATAGAGTTTGTTTTTTGGGTTTTGTGAATCCTCTCATTGCCTGCGTCAGAGTTGCACATGCCTGATATCACTCTATAATTATTTTTCTCTGATAATTGGCATGATGTGATGATATGTTTGGAAAATGCTTCATTAAGAAATTATGTTAGCTGTATTTTGAGCCATTACCCCGTGCTGGTCCTGCCAAGTGCTAATGGGGTTCTAGGACAGGAGGTTTTGATGCAGTCAAAATTTGCGAATGAAGTTGCTGCATACATTCAGGACTCAAACCTGTGTCATTGTGCTTGATGGCCTAGGAGTCTACCATTTCACTAGATAATTGCCTCTTTTGTGTTATATCTGCATGTCTTGTTTGTTGGTTCATTGAACTGTGATGAATCGTCCAAGTCTTACATTGGACTTCTGTGTTTTCCCTTTTCAGAGGATACCTCTTGATTTTCTGAAAGGTGCAGAGTTTCGGGATGCAGCTGATAAATATATTAGGTCCCTATTGACTAAGGTATTAGCAGTTCTTTGTTAATTTTTGGTGGCTGGTTTGCCTAGTATCGACAATCATGTCTTATGTTTCACATTTTTGATGCATTTCAGGGGGTTCCTTCATTGTTCTCGGATCTTTCTCCATTGTATGATCATCCTGACAAGGTTAGTGGGTTCACTTCCATTCGTCTGATAAATGATGTTGAAATCACCCTTTTCAAGAAAGGAAGGGGTGGGGGTGGTTTTTGTAGAATTATGTTCTTTACTGGTAATTGTGCTTATAGCTGTTTATTTTTAATCTTCTGTACAGGCAGACATTTTGGAGCAACTGATTCTTGAGTTGGAGCAATCAATTAAGACGACTGGGGGGTACCCTGGGAGGTAATATATGACTTGCATGTTTTTGTCTTTTGTATGTATTGTAATGAAGCATGAAATAGGCTTTAATATTTGCTATTTTTCTAAGTGAAGGATGTAATTGTGTTTTTAATTTGAAGTGTGTTAAAAAAAAACTATACTGTTTGTGAAATTTGTACATGCATGCATACATACCTATTTTTGTGAATTTTATTGTTCATACCATGATATGTAAAAACGTAACTTTAGTAATGTTGTCTGTTGCTTTAGTTTTTATTATTCCTTTTCTTATTTGTTGTCATCTCCTAGCTGAAGATATTCAGGTTTTATTACTGTATTTAGCTCTGGGGTTGTTAACCTTGACAATTGAGGTGCATGTGTATTTAATTCTGATACAAAGGCATAAATTTTTACCTGTAGAAACAATGCCATATAATTGAATATCTCAACCTTTCGAATCCCTGTAACTGTATGCATTGTTGATATTTTGCTTTACATTGACAGTGGGAGGGTGCATGTGCGACATGTGAAGCAATCTGAAAATTGAAGTGTGATATAAATACCTTGTGCCATGGGCATGCTTTCCAGATTTGGCATTAAATATAAATGATAAAAATATAATTCCAACTGGTGTCTTGGAACTCTGTTGACTTTCTATTTATATGAAGTTGGTATTTTTGTGAAATTTATCTTTTTTTCCCACGTTGCATTTCTTCTTGAGTGCAGGGTGGAAAAGGAGCCTCCTTCAACTCTCATGTGGACCTTGTTTTTATTGGCCCAGGTCAGCTGCCATCATTTGAATAGAATTTTCATCTTTTTTGTTCATTGTATTGTATTTTTCAGTAACTTTGCTTGGGGATTTGGTGATGTTGCAGCATTTTGATCGACGGGGCCAATACTGTACTGCCCTTGCAAAAATCGATGAGGCTATATCGCATACTCCTACTGTGATTGATTTATATACTGTCAAGGTTTGTTTACACCATCTGTTCGTAAAATTAAGCATGTGCAGATTTTTTAAATAATATCTATTCTGAGGTGTTGTGTTTATTATCAGTTTCTGTAATGCAAACTACTTTTATCTTGTCTTTGATTATGGTAGTTGTTTCTGTTGAGTTTAAGAGGATAGCCTGTTTATTTATGATTAATACCTTTTGTTAAAAAAAATTTTGAACTAGTAAATCCTGTCAGTATAATTATTTATTGCTGTTTGTCTATTTGATATCCATTATCATACTTTTTGAATGATGGTTATGTTGTAAAATGATCTGTTAAGTTGCAGTTGTTTTATGTCCGAACCTTAGGCTTGTTCACTGTTTTTAATAGGAAATTGTGGAGATGAATGTCATGTCAAAAAATTTGCACAAATTTAGTATGACATTGAGAAGTGTGACATACAAAATTTAAAGCGAAAATTTTTAAGTAACTTTTTTTTTGAAAAAATAATTTTTCAAAGGTTTAAAATGTTAAGAAGATAATGAGTTAAATTTGAGCCCTTAGCATGACCCCATTTGGCTGGAGTGTAGGATGGATGGTGGGTAATGGCCTTCTTGGAGTAGAAGAGACTCACTGATTTGAAAGAATCACTGGGCTATTGGCACATGGTTATGTCAGTCCAAGAGATTATGGAAGAGAAGTAGAGGCTCATAAGCCTTCCTTATATGCCTTAAGTTAGCATGTCCACACTTCAGTGAAATGGTCAATATTTTAAATTTACTGCGATCCCACTCTCCAAAGTCCTAACAAAGAAGGGAGCTTTTTGTGGATAATGGGAATTCCATGCATAGTATGCTGGAAACTTTACTTCAGTCCCACTTAGTTTATGTGTTTGACTGGGACATGTTTTTTTGGACATGGTGGCAATTGCTGTCCGATAAGATGAGTGTTCCTTGAGTAAAAAATTTAGGAATATAAAAAAACGATGAAAATAGTTATAGTGGACACATATTCTATATGATTTTTTTTGTCTCTTGGACTAGGGTTCCCCTCTATCAAATTTATAAATTTTAATGAGAGTTTTTGTGCCGAGAGAAATTGTACACCCCCTCCCTCTTCTCCTTTTACCTTTCCCTCGTTTCCCTAAATTTTACTTTTGAACCTTTGGCTCTTAGTTGTAAGAATTTTTTGTGTTAGATGATGCTCCTTTGGAACTTCAATTGGCCCTTCTTATTTACCACTTATAAATCCTTGCTTCCATGATTAAAACCTCAAAATGTCTTTGGGTAGTGTAGACATAAGAGTGTAGTTTAAGATTATGAAGATATGGTGAGCAATTTTACTTGTAAGGAAAAATCACTTAATTAATATTATATTAGTAAACTGCTGGCACCTAACCTATATCCTAGGGCCTTTTCCCAAGCTAGTATGAAACTTCTTGGGGATTGTCATGTGAAGATGCTGTCTTTAGTGAGAGTGTGTTGGTTAATTCTATTGGTTTTGTTTGTTTGGCTAGTTATTTGAAAATATTATATCTAGGTTGTATTTTGTAGATTAACACATTTATGTGAATATTGTATTATAATTCACATTGACACTTTACAGTTTGGCTCTTTGACATCTCTCTGCACCCACTCTCCCTCCTGCTCCTGCTTTATTTTTTATTTATTTTTTTTGTTTTTGGTTTGCTAGGACGTCTGTGGAGCCCAGGGATTGCACCATGCTCCTGGTCCTGTTCTTGTTTCATGTAATTTCTCCCTGGTCTCTGGCAGCCTGGTCCATGGCCAATATAGACTGTTCCTGGAGATTTGAAGCTTTTTTTTTCATAGCTCTAGGAATTACATTGTAAAAATTGCACATTTTTCCAGCAGTCAGTTTGACCTCAAATATATTTGATGCTGCTGCTTTGCCTGTAAATATTTGAATTGTGGATCTCTCTGCGAAGTACAATCTTGGTGGGGTCATAAAACTGCCTGCTTATTGTTAGGGTGGATCGAGTGGGTGCCTGATTTGCATCCATGGTTCCTTTTTGGCGAAATGTATTGTTTTGAGAAATAAGGGAACTCCCTTAAGAGGTTCTGCTTCTCCTTAAAATAATATTTGGCATATTATCTGATATCAGGGCCGGATATTGAAGCATGCGGGTGACTTGGCAGCTGCTGCTGTGTTATCAGATGAAGCTAGATGTATGGATCTTGCAGATCGCTACATAAATAGTGAATGCGTTAAACGTATGCTGCAGGCTGATCAGGTGTCAGGCTGCATTGTGTTTGTTTCATTTTTTTTTTTTAATAGGAATATTAAGCCATGGTGTGAATATGCTTCTTATAGAACATTGTTTCTTGAAGGTGGCTGTGGCAGAAAAAACTGCTGTATTGTTCACAAAAGATGGAGATCAGCACAACAACCTTCATGACATGCAATGCATGTGGTGCGTCTCTGTTTCCTGCTCTACTGATTTTACTGTAAACAAGATGTTTTGGTTACACCTCTTAAATGTTTACCTGGTTCATCTTTGGTAGGTATGAACTTGCTTCTGGTGAAAGTTATTTCCGTCAAGGTGATCTTGGACGGGCTTTGAAAAAATTCTTGGCTGTGGAGAAGCACTATGCAGATATAACTGAAGACCAGTTTGACTTCCACTCTTACTGTTTAAGAAAAATGACCCTGCGTGCCTATGTGGAAATGCTTAAGTTTCAAGATCGATTGCATTCACATCCATATTTTCACAAAGCAGCAGCTGGAGCTATCAGGTGAAGCGTTGTGTGAATAATATTTCTGATGGTCCAGTGTGAATCTGGTTTGCATATTTTGCCACTTTTTCTGCTTGTTGATGTGCCCCCATGTCGTCATTACATGTGATCTGAGATTTTTATTTTTTATTTTTTATTTTTGCTCTCATACCCCATCCAAAAAAGGGGGAAAAAATGTCAAGACAAATATATATGTATATCTATGTTAAAAAAAAAACCTGTGTTGAACAGGACACGCACCCAAAAACATGAAATCTATTTCTCCTTATTTTGTATTATTTTGATTTTGATCCCCTACAAAAGCTAATAGGATGTGCTTGTTTCGCAGGATAGGATTTTGTAAGATTGGACTAGCTGTATAGTATTCAAATGGAATGAATAGGATAATTATCCTATCCTATGCAGGACATAGGTGGAATCCCCTTTCTCAACTTTTTGGTTTCTTAACTCTCTTAGCCTGAGCTGGCCAGGGGGTGGTGTGGGGACCAGCCTGAGGGGGCCTAAGAAGCCTCTCCCTAGACAGTCCTATCCTAGTAGTTGAGTTGCACCAAGCATACGCTATGGGTACTTAGCCAAGCCTAGCCCATGAATTGAACGAATCAATATAGAACCTTGGCGGTCTTACTTTGATGGCTGCAAATTTACTTAAGATGGTGAAGGATCAGGCGCAGGATTTAATTATCAGTCCTGGGGAGAAGCCAATCATGCAGCCTCCTTGCACCAAACAATGCTTCTTTAGATTTCATCAGAACATAAACTGACCCTCATTTCATCTAGGAGACCCGTCCAACTGATGTGAAAACAATGAATGATAATAAGATGATGTACCATAATACTGTGCATCTAATATTTTTCATTCATTTGTTTTGTTCCCATTCCTTAGCTCTATTGAGTTTGAGTTGATTGTCCTATACAATATGGATCACTGTCATGATCGTTGCGCAGCATTTATGTTTAGTTCTTGTACTCCTTAAATTTATGGTTATTGGGTATTGGATTTTGAGATGCAGATGCTATTTAAAATTGTATGACTCTCCTGCGAAGTCAGCAGCTGAAGAAGATGATGAAATGTCAATGATGCTTCCTTCCCAAAAGAAGAAAATGAGGCAAAAACAGAGGAAAGCTGAAGCCCGAGCTAAGAAAGTATTAAAGTTTGTTCTATAGCTTCTAATGGACCTTTCTGTTTCATTGGATTCCATTATGATGTTTTTACATTTGTTTTTAAGGAGGCAGAAGGGAAAAACGAGGAATCGAGTGCTGGTGGTATCTCCAAGTCAGGAAAACGACATGTTAAACCAGTAGATCCAGATCCACATGGGGAGAAGTTGTTGCAGGTTATTTTTATAGCCAATCATTTCTTCCAACTTTCAGATTTCTTACTGCTATATTTTTTTAAGCTCAGGAAAATTTGTTCTTAATTCCTGGGATAATGTTTTGTTTTCTGTTGATATTTTTTTGTTTAGATTGAAGATCCATTGTTGGAAGCTACAAAATACTTGAAGCTTCTTCAGAAAAATTCGTCTGATTCCTTGGAGACACACTTACTCTCTTTTGAAGTAAATATAAGAAAGCAGAGAATCTTGCTTGCCTTTCAGGTGTGTTACACACACATTGCTCATGCACAATCCTCGTGTCCAACTCTATTTAGCCTTAATATTATTGATTGTAGTATTGTACTATGTCAACTATTATTGATTGTAGTATTGTACCATGTCAACTAATAGTAAATGCGTTACTTAAAACTTTGGTCCTATATCTTGGACAGTTTTAATTTGTCATGGTGATCCTCTTGGTCAATTTTTTTCCCATTTCTTTCCTGTGCAGGCTGTAAAGCACTTACTAAGATTGGATGCTGATAATCCAGATACCCATCGATGCTTGGTATGCCATTTTTATTTCAATGAATGCATTGATTTAGCATTTTTTGAAGTACTTTATCCCTTTGAAAGGAAAAGGTAGCTCTTGAATGCACAGAAAATCTTTCTTAATTAACCAATTAGTTGAGATTTGTATTTTAAAAGCCAACAGTCAATGCACACGCATTTAAATACTTGCTAGTGTGATGCATGCATTTTCTATTGTGTTTGTGCAAGCCTCTTAAAGGATGCAGTACTCTATAGCATAGTTTCAAAAACTGGACCGGCTGGTCCAATCCGGTTGGACCGGACCGGTCAACTCGCTGGTCCAGGTAGAGGGCTTAAACCAGATATGGAGTGAACCGATATCAAGCCGGTCAAACTTGGGTGACTCAATCCGACTTGGTCAAATCTGGTATGGCCCGAGTTTCATTAAAACTAAAAAATGTGGTGTTTTTGGAGGTGCCTGGGATAGAACCCAGCCTACCCAGGACGTCAAGCGTGTAGGATAAGGGCCTTCCCCCGGGAGCCACATTTGTTTTTTGTTTAACATACATACATACATACATACATACATATATATACATACATACATATATATGTATACATATGTACATATACATACATATATATGTATACATATGTACATATACATACATATATATATATATATATGTATATGTATTTGTACACAGACACACATATTCATGTGCATAAAAAATTATCTGTAAAAAAATGTAGAATTTATGAACATTTAAATCTTTTACCTTGAAGTCGTCGTTTGAAGCTTGAAAATATTAAGCTTAAGAGAAGTAGCACCAAATATAAAATAATCTAAAATTTTCATACTTGGTCATGAAAAGTGAAAAAAAAAATGTAATAAATCAATTAAACAAAATTTTGATTTCACACATTATTAACAGTTACTTTGTCTTCATTTTAAATGAATAATATAAAAAATAATAATAGAAAATGAATTTTCCACTTATCTTCCTTTTATTTCCTTCTTCAAAATAAAGTTCTTGATCCAAACAAAATGATAATAATTATTAATATTAGCATCATCATTAAAGTCTCTTTGTAATAAACAGATGTATGCATATATATATATGTGCGCGCGCGCGCGCGCGTGTAACATCACCAGTTTGACCTATTGGTCTGATTGAACCGACTCGGTGGCTTCACTAGGTTGATCACCAATCTGGGTTTTAAAAAAAGTACGCTCTGTAGGGTACCAGATCATTCTTAATTTGATATGTGCCTATTGTAAAATTTTGTTGTGCAGATAAGGTTCTTCCATAAAGTGCACTCCATGGCTGCTCCTGTGACAGATACAGAGAAGCTTATTTGGAGTGTCTTAGAAGCAGAGTGGCCTGCATTTAGGTTCTCATGGACATCCCTTCTTGTTGTCTTATAGTATTTGTTTGTTTCAGTAAAATTTTATGGTAAAATGTGTCTGTTCCTTTTCTATAGTCAGTTGAATGGGAAATCTCTGAATGAGGCAAACATTCTTTTCCTCGAAAGACATAAAGGTATGATCCAATTTTCTGAGTTAAACATATGTACAGCAGTTGACTGAAAGTTAATTTTCTAAAACTCTTTCATGTTTTATGCAGAATCTTTGGTGCATAGGGCAGCTGTAGCCGAAATGCTTTATGTTCTGGAACCTAATAAGAAGGCTGAGGCTATTAAATTAATTGAAGATTCTACCAACAATCTGGTTTCAATGTATGCCTGTGTAAATCCTTGTGTTTCCTTGTTTCTTTTTATTGTTTATTTTATTTTTTTTCATGTGTCTTGTTTTTAAGTTCTTGAGAAAGATTGGACATTGAAGCTTCATGTGTTTCAAAATTAGAAATGGAGCACTTGGTCAAGTCAAACAATGGAAACTTAAGGACTGTATTGCTGTCCACAAACTCCTGGGAACGGTTTTGGTTGACAGTGATTCTGCATCGCGTAAGTTTTGCCCATAATTTACCCTTTATTGGCTCTTTTGTTTACACTTGCTTAGTGGTAGATTCTGTATCCATATGAGGCTGGAAGAAGAAATATTTGATGTACCATTCTTAGATATGCATACTAAGTAGCTTATTTTGGCATTGGCATCTTTAGAAATTATATTTGTTATATTATGAATTTAAAAAAATTTTCCTCTCTTATTTTCTGAGTTTCTCACACTTACCAGATTTTGGAATATGTTATTGAAATTTATGGAAACTAACATATGAATGCATTTTTTAATTTATTTTATATGGTGGGTAGAATCTTATGATAATTGTATCATGCTAACCTCACTAGTGATCCCATTTAGGATCCTGATTTTAAACCTTGGCTTTAATCAATTTGGGGCTGGTTTTAGCCATTTAAATGATGTAGGCTAAGGTAGAAGCTATTTCTGATAAATTGGGGGCTGGATCACGACTACTCCTTGCACTGATAACACGTTTATCGTTGGGTTGGATTCCTTTCATTTCTTCTCCCTCCATCCTCTTCATAGCTTGGGCAATATTGCTTACATCAAGGGCATCTCAACTCTCTCTCTCACATTCCTGCTTCAATCAAAGGCTAGTTAGAACCTCTTCAAAGCTCGCCCTGGCCTACTATGGCGGCTCCCCACCACCACACCCTACCCAGCACCAGCACCAGCACCAACACCAGCACCAGAGCATGCATCTTCCTTGATTTTTAATTTGTTTTACCCCTTGATGAAACAACTTGTATGGGCATCTAAGTTGGTTTTTATATCTGATTTTCCACTCCATCCTAGAACCTTTGAATATAATTTTTTCTTTTCAGTAAATAGGATTATAATTTTTGCTTCTGATAATTTGATTTTCTACTGGCTGAGAAGTATTGGATAATTTTTCATCAGTGAATGAGCTTGTAATTTTTTATTCTGACAAGTCGATCTTCTTTTTCTTGAATATAATGTTTTCCTTATAAGGATCTTCTGATTTCTTCTGTGGCTCACCAGTTACGGTGATTATATTTGTCAAGATAGTTTTACTTCCAATCGATCCTCAAATCCTAGTTTAAAAAACAATTTTGGCAACCTTGTTTAGTGTTTCACCATTCGCTTCTTATTCTCAGGAAAGCCTTTCTTTTGTTTTGGTGGAGGGAGAGAGAGGGGGGGGGGGGGGGTGGGGGTTTGGAATCAAAACAACATAGTGCTAGACGACAGAAAATGCGAGGAAAACGAAAGACCAAAAGATGACAAGACAAACAGAACTAACAGCTGAAGAAAAAGAAAGGGCCATCAGAAACCAAACAAGAAGGTTGACCGTCAGTTCCTGGTCCATGCGGTTCTGATTTTCCGTTGCCAATCTTCTAGTGATCCCTTGGTCCATGGCGGAATGAGTTAAGGTTACAATAGAAATGCTGCAGGTCTTGCTAGGTTGTCACTGTCAAATTTCTTTGATTTTCATATAATAGGGTGATGTAGGACAAGAAGTAAGACCTTAGGAAGCTCCTTGCTGGAAAATAATTAAGCGTTTGGTTAAGGAATTGTGGGGTTAAGTTAGTAATTTATTAAGTGTGTTTAGTATTAATTAGTATAGGACTGTGTATTTGGGGGTTGTTTGTAATATTTGTGTAAAGTAGCGGTATATTGTAAATGTAATGTAGTTTCAGGGGTTTGTGTGTAATTTCATGTAAATAGGCTTTCTTATAAATTGTGTGTGAAAGCCATGTCGTAGGCCGTAGTTGATGAATTTGAATAGAAGTGAACGTGAGATTTCCCCCTGGTATGTCCTCTCTTTTACCTTCTCCTTCCGTCTTCTCCTCTAATTTCTCCATGGAAGCAGAATCTTGATGCTGCCCCTGCATCATTTGGTATCAGAGCCCAACTTCAATCTCCATTCTTCCATTTCACCCCCCCCATCATTCCCTTCTCTCCTCTTCTGCCCTGTTCTTCTACCCCTCTCTTCTTCTAATTCTCTCCTAATTCTCTCTATTTCTGATTTCTTCTCTTTTCTTTGTTCTAATCTTCTGTTTTGTCCCTAATCCTTTGCTGCCCAGCAGCCTTCTGCCCTCTTGCTTCTTCTCTGTTTCTCTTCTCCTTCTCTTCTTCTTCTTCTTTTCTTTAATTCTCTCCCATGACTCTCTCAACTCTTTCTCATTTCTGAAATCTGTGGCTGTCTCTTGTGGCAGTTTCTGTCCTGCGACTCCTCCAACCTCCCATCTCCTTCTTTTCTTTCCTTCAGTTCTTAATTCTCTCTCCCTCTCTCTGAATTTCAGTTTAAAAAACACCCGAAAAGCAGTTCTGCAGTTTCTGAATTTTTTCAGAAATTCCAATCATGCCCTACTTTTCAAAAACACCACCTTCCAGACCCCTTCTTGTATGCCACCCATCCCATTGAAAACAGAATCCCCTGAGACCCTCACCCCCAAAATTTCATCGCCGTCCGACCCCTGGAGGAATACCCACGTGCCGGCCAAACATACTCCAGCCGTTTGCCCTACCATTGAATCATGACAAAGAATTGATCATAATTACTCAGCTTGAAGACAATACAGGGAAGGAAATGAATGTGTTTGAAGATATCCAAAGTCCTTCAGACATTCCAGTTGTTGAGTTTGTCATTCCTGATGTGTTTATTGATGCCAACTTGCAATTCAAGTCTATGATGCTACCAAAGGATCGTGGTTTCTTGGATCACTCGAGCACTGGCTTTCAAAGAATCCAAGTTTGCTTCTCCCTTTTGATTCTCCAACATTTCAAAATTCAAGGCCATATTTTTTCTAACTGGGGGAGGCTGATGTAGGACAAGAAGTAAGACCTTGGAAAGATCCTTGCTGGAAAATAATTAAGAAGAGTTGGGTTAAGGAATTGTGGGGTTAAGTTAATAGTTTATTATATTAACTAGTATAGGACTGTATTTGGCAGTTTGCAAAATTTATGTAAAATAGGGGTATATTTGTAATGTAATGTAGTTTTTGGGGTGTGTTTAATTTCATGTAAAGAAGCTTTCTTTTAAATAGTGTAGAAGCCATGTTGTAGGCAGTAGTTGATGAATTTGAATTGAAGTGGACATGAGTTTTCCCCTTGGTATCTCCTCTCTCCTCCCTTCCCCTCCCTCTCTTCTAATTTCTCCATGGCTGCAGAACCTTGATGCTGCCCCAGCATCATGAGGGAATTGACATTTATGGAGGACAGTGTTTAATGGAGAACTAGAGGATGAAATTTGTTGCTGAGTCTTAAGCTATAGGTTTTTACTAGGAATATGAAGAGAGCCTGATTGACTTCCATTAGAATGCTATTTGGAAGAGAAATGTTCCATTTCTGGTAGATTTTTTTTTTATTTTTTGGAAAGGGGAAGGTGGAGGTGTTGTAATTCGCCCTTCATTAGCGCAGATGTTTCTTGTATAGAGGGACTGTTGAACAGTATGCTGCCTTTTCACTGCACAAGGGCTAGACAACTTTTGAATTTGATTTTGTTGGGAATGTATTGGGTTGCTTTGGATTCTCAATTGAAAAAATTGGGAGGTTCATTGACGCTTATGCAGTTGAAGAATGTAACAGTGCTAATCTCTCCCACCATATTTTTGGAAGGGGAACCAAAAAACCCTCTTGCAGCTTTAAAGACAGGTGGCTCCAGGCTTTATGGACATATGTATATCTTGTTTACTATTTAGTTTTTTGTAGGTGGGTTGGCGCTCCATGGTGCTCGTTTCAAGTAAATTCCTCCCCTTCCCAAAAAAAGGGTGGAAAAACTGCCTTTTTGCAAGTAATATGGGTAAAAGAGACCTGCAAGTTATTAATTATTTTTGTTCTCTCTTGAAGGATGGAAGGCTCGCTGTGCTGAAATCTTCCCTTACTCTACGTACTTTGAAGGCAGTCGCAGCTCAGCAGTTGCCAATTCAGCCCACAACCAGATAAGCTGGGGTGCAAACCATTCAGGAAGTGGTCAGATGGCAGATTCACTTGCATCAAATGGAAAACTAGATGCACTTAAGGACCTTACTGTCTGATAGCGTTTGGGAAATGCATATGCTAGTCTTCAAGGTCACCATGCCAGAGTAATGGATTGTTAGGAACCACGCTGAGGAATGTGGGGCCAGAAATATACTCAAAGGATCGTTCTAGCTCATTGAGAGGATCGTGTCAAGGTTCTGTGCAGGTTGTTGCTGATCAAGCTTACCGTTGCTTTGAGATGAAACTTTCCTTTGGCAGCTCCCTTCCGATTGTGAAATGCATTCATTTGCAAATGTGTATAATTTACTTTTGCTGTGTTTCCAAGGTGGCTAATTTTTTTCCGTTTAAATCCATTTGCTCACTGTCTGGTGAGTTTCTGGACTACGGCTGCTCCAAGGTTTTGCAATTCCAAGAGTCATGAGTTATTCTGAGGGGGAACGCTACAATTTCATTTCATTTTCTTCTCTTTTTTTCCTTTTTTTTTTTTATCCTTTTTTTTTTAGCTCCCCTACCTCCAGTCTGCAGAGAGCAGCACCCACTAGAGCTTTTCTGTTGAGCATATGTTGTACTTCCATTTTGTTGATTAGCTTATGTATACATTATATACAATGTGAAAAATTTTGGCTGGAATGAATACAATACTATTTAATATTGCAGTGAGGATTGAAGTGAATTATTATTGAAGTTCAATTGCCGCTAATGATGATTATGATTCATTTGTATTGCATTGCGAGTACAACCACCGTCCTGAGTTTTTGTATTTGTTCATTTATCTCTGATATAATAAGTGGCTGTTCTCTGATATAGATTCACTCGCTCCTTAATATAAATCTAGAACAATAAAATTTTTACAACGTATGGAAAATTTACCCCTTATTTTTAAAAGGAAATTAACGGAATTTTGAGAACATGGATGTGTATTTCTGTCAAAATAGATAGCAGAGATCATTTCTTGCATTATTTTTTTTTTTCATTCCATCAAATTTACTGTGAATCAAATGTACCTTTAACATCAATTTTTCAAATGTGGTGTTCGCTAGACAAACTATAAGAAAAACATATCCGTAGAAATCACTGGTGGGCAAAAGTAATGCGGAGGACAAATCAGAGTTCTGATTAAAAAAAAAAAAAATCAGAATTTTTCTTTTTTAATTAATCAGAATTTAGCTTCCCGCTTGAAAATTATTCTGCAACTACACCCTTCTCAACCCAGTATATTAGGCATTAATAGAAAAAAAGCTGCTCTCAAAAGAGAGCAGGAAGAAGCTGCAAGAATAGTGGATTTTACCCAAACTGATCCTAGAATTCGTCAAATTAAAAAACTAACAAACTACTAGCACCAAAGGGACTAATTTTCATTTTTGTTGAATAAAAAAAAAAAAAAAACACTGCAGAACACCTTACAATCCAGCTAAATTATCCTCACAAGTGAAAGCACTACTTAAAGAGCTATATATTTATTCCATCACTATAATTCAAACTTTTTTGCGTCTCAGATACAAGTAGCCCGTATCCCCACCTCACGCTGCAGCTGAATCAACTTCTGGTATCACAACAGCTATTAAATACATCAGTATGCAAAAATGGAATTGGCAGGCTCATAAAATTGCAATACCAAACTCACTGAGATCACTGTCTCTGCCCTGTTAAATATGTAAATTTGCAAAATAGAATCGGCAGGCTCCACAAATTTCAACCATATGAACCTCCTTGAGTGTGCAGCAGACGGGGCTTTTAGAAATCAGGTTTATAATGCAGTGCTTCCATATATCTGCCTTGAGTTAAGAAACCATTACCCACTCTCCTCTCCCCGAAGCTGGCCAGAGTTCATAGCTGATGGAGAAGCTGCACTGCTCTCGCCAACCACACATTTACAAAGGGGACACAGCGCATTAATCTTCAGCCATTTATCCACACACTCCACGTGGAAAAAATGGAAGCAGGGTAGTTCCCTCAGCTCATCATTGTCTGCATATTTTGCCAAGCATATACAACATACCTGCACCAGATTGGAGAGGCGAGAACATCACCCATTAAAGCTAGCGAATCAAAACCCACAAACTCACAATGGGAAACATATCAAAGTTAAAAATAGAAGAAATAACAATACCAATGCAGGATTCATACACCAAACCACCAAGAGCGAGACACATATTTGTCCAAATCTCTCATTTCTCATGGTCAGGTCCACTAGTAATTATAGCCATCAGATTCCATCAAATTTTATGTAATCTATAACGCTATGCACCCAGATGTTCTATTTTAAGTTAAGACATCATCTACTTAACCTTGCAGTTTGAAAATGAGAGGGCACATCAACTTTAAAAATCTACCCCAGCAAGGAGTAGTTCCCTACTGCAAGACAGGTTATCCATTCTCGTAAGGCGGGTGGAAGCAAGTACAAAACCTTAATCATCACCACACCTCATCAAGAAGCTACAAATAAGCCAATGTTTATCATTTACGGTCAAGAAAATCTGTATAAGAATTAACCATATCCACAGCAAGTTTTTCAATTTCTATGAGATTGTCATGAAATTCTAAAAATATTCTTCTAAATACCAACAGAAACAAACAACTAGCCTTACCTTTGCTTGTGATCTCTTTCATGTTAATTATGATTTTCCCCATTAGGTCAATTTTTTTGAAGTCCAGTCCATACATTTACTCATCAATCTCAATCATAGTTCAATTGCCACGCATAGCATAGGTCAAAATTTAATTAGCCAATCTCAAAATTTTGGGATAGTGTAAGTTAGCACCCATAAAACGTACTAAAAAACTCACCGCATCTTCTCCTGATATGGCACGCTCCTTTTCGGTTCCGGCAGCCAATACCCCACCTTCACCTGCTCCTGAATTGATTTCCTGCTCTTCAACACTATCATTTTTCTTGGACTTAAACTTGTAGGTCGGCAAAGAATTAATGGATTCTGGGGTGGCTCCTCTAGTTTGAGAAAATTCCTCTCGGAAACCCAGGATTGAAATTATACAAGGTAAGCAGCAACAGATTGTTGCACAGAGTATGAATGGCATGGCATATCCAATGCAACTAAAGGTAAGGAAAACTATACATAACCTGCAATGACACCAAGAAGCAGTTTCATAACTCAACATAAGAAATCCCAGGAGAAGTGAAAGAATGCATTACACTAACTCCAACCTGTACAATTTGGGAGCATCAGAAGGAGAAGAGTGTCCTCCAAAGATCCACACATTGCCCACAACAAACCAAACTGCAAAGAAGCAATCTAATGCCATCTTGAAATGATCCACTAGTCCATTGAGTCTGTAAATAAAAAAACCGGCTTCTTCACTAAACACATGGATATTAATTATCTCTACTATATATAAAATTACAAATAGTGTAACCGTTGAAATAATTTGGACCAAAATACCCTCAGTTAAATCCTAAATGACATTCCATTTTCTCTTTGTTAGTTGATTTAATTGCTTTTAATTTTCATCTAACTCAATCCAAGTTAGGAGAAAATAAAAGTAATTTAGTCGTGAATAAACTCATCACTACAAAAGTGCGCATAGTGTAATTTATTTTTGGACCAACATATCCTTAATTATATCCTAAAAGACATACCATTTTTTATTAGAAGACTTAATTGGTTTTAATTGTTATCTTAGCCATCCCTTAGGAGAAAATAAAAGTAATTTAATTGCGAATAAACTTGTCACATTTCTAATGCTTCATTAATCTTAAACTCAGAATTCACATCAATAATTTTTACATAAATTAATATTAAAAATTTTGGATAGAATATTATTGACTTTGTCCTAAATAACACATGTATCTTCACACATAAATCTAGCAAGCCATAAATTTTATCTAATCTACATTCCAAAAAAAAGAGAAAAATTCCAAGTAAATTTTTTGTCACATTCCCCGTAGTTAATTAATTTAATCTATATTAAAAATATTTGCGTGCAATATATTTTTCACATGCATTATTTTATTTTTGTCCAAACTTCAAAATAAACTCTTACCACATTCCTAATGGTCATTGAATTTGATTCTGTATGCTAAAATTACATGTAATACATTTTTGCAAGGGCTAAAATTAAGAAACTTAAATTTCATGCAAATTAATTGAAGGTTGTATCTTATCTATATGAATAAAGTTGATCATTAAATTCATCTTATTCATATCCAACTTATAATATAATAATAGTTGAATCCTAAACAAACTCTTATAATTATACCTATAATCTTTAGTGAATTTAATTTTTCTCCCAATTCACCTTTATTTTATTCATTTATTTATTTATTTTTGAATTGCCAAATTAATTCCTTACATTAAAGGGGTTTTGTATACAAATGTCTTCGTTTTATATGGTTTTAATTGCGTGTTGGTCTTCACAATACCCCTCCCCAAACACCATTTGCACAGAGATTCAAACTCCCATAATTAATATGATGGGAGGATGTGTATGAAAACAGTCTTGGTCTAACATGATTAACTTTCATGTGCAAGGCACAACTCTAGCGAGACCCTTGTTCGTACCCTTGTTCATTTTGGCCCATTGAGCCTCAAGGTTTGGCCCTAGGAAGGCAAGTCACTTTGAAAACTAACCATCCTCCTATGGCTAAGAATTTCGTAGTCTGACATGGGATCATGGCAGGCTCTCCTGTCTGATCTCTCTCCGTAACACCCTTGTTAGAGGGGTCTACACCTTTGTGTGAGACCCACTCATATGGCCATACCGCAGGTTGACTCTGATACCAAATGTAATAGTCTTACCCCAACTATAGTGAGGTATAATCTGTTTTGGCTCTCATTGAGCCTCAGCTATGTTTGGGAGAGGCCTTTAATTTGAAATTGTGTGGATTAGACAAGATGAAATACAAAACTGCATTGACGTTTGTCAAAATCTACTCAAATCCAAACCCAAGATTCAAAATCAATGTTCACTGTTAAGGTTTTGCACCATAAAAGGAGCATCACAAGGCTGAAATCTAAAGCACACAGCATGTGGCCAAGATCTCCCTAGCACACACCCAATTTAGAATCACGCACAGCGCATGTGCCTTCATGACTTGTGTGTGTGTGTGTGTGTGCATAGAGAGAGAGAGAGAGAGAGAGAGAGAGAGAGATTGCAATGTCTAAGTCACTATAGAGGGGCAAAAGGGTTCTGCAGCACCGGTTTCCCAAATTTCCTAATATGCTAAACTTATGCATGATTTTTTTTTTTTTACCCACTTGGATGATTTATATGAATTGTACTAAAAAGCAAAAAAGCCTAAAAGAGTCCTGCACAGAAGGAATCTAAAAACGGTGTAGAAGGAATCTAAAAACGGTTTACAAAATAAACTCAATCCCCTCTCATCATATCCTTTCCACAAAACCAATCTCTCTCTTTCTCACACACACACACACAAAACAAGACAAGCTTACCCATTACCCAGGTTCTTTTTTCTTTTGGGAAAAAGACAAAAACTCCCAGCAATAATTGTGCTGAAGAATTAAAGAAGTTAAATATTTTCAGGCTCTTACAAGATTTTTTTTTTTAAAATAAAAATTGTAGCTGGTTGTACGTAGTAATCAAATAATTTCTGGTTTGCCGCCCTGCATCTGTTTATGGGACCAAGAAACTTAAATGCTGGTAAGAATGGAAGAGTAAGCAACTGAGGATGAGCAGACTGAAAAGTAACTGAAGATGAGAAAGCACGGAGTGTAAGAGAAAGAAGAGAGAGCCATCGTAAATGATGATGGAGATTATGATGAGGGTGATACAATGATACTGGTATTAAGCTAGAGGATTATCTTGATTGAAATTTGGACTTATAGAGGCTTTTTTAACCTAATTGAATTCTGGTGATGTCAATGAACACATTTTGTTATCCTACTTTCTATTCTGGAAGTAAAATTTTATTGTACTATTTTCTTCCTCCTAGACATAGATTATTCATTTTTACTGAAATTTTTACTTTTTTAAAGATATTATTTAATTTATTACCAAATCTTACAATTCACAATTCAATTTGCAATAAAGGAAAAAATGTCTTTCCTATTCCCAATTCAATTCATGACAGCCACGTGCATACAAACTACTAGCTACCCTACTTTTCTCTTCACTGGCTAAGCAATTTAACAAATTTTTAAATAAATAAATATTCAAAAAATGCACCATCTTTCTTCAAACTGATTTAAAAAATATATCTTCCTTTATAGTGTCTTCGTACAAATGTTTTTTTCATTAAAAATTAGTGTCTTGGTACAAGTTCACCACCATTATTTAAAGATGGTTAGTGTTCCAGACTAGGAATGTAAGTAGTAGCTTGTATACCCATCATGTAACAAGTAGGAAAATAAATTCTTTTTTTTTTTTTTAATGAGAAAACACACACTCTCTCTTAAGGCTTCAGGTTGCAGTAGCTTAGAAAAGATTAGGGGTGTCTGTCAAGAAGTTCAACTGGACACTGATGTGTGAAAAGATTTAGTATATGGCTTCTTTATAAAGTGTCGGGTTTGGAATTTTAAAGGGAGCTAGTTTTCCAGATTTACATAGGGATCGCTGGTTTGATGTCTCTCTATTTGTTGTTTTTAGTTCTTTTTTCTGGTTTATCCCAGATTTTCTTCGGGAGATATTGTATTCTCCCTCCTTGTAAATTCTTTTCATATTAATGAAATTTCTTTAGCTATAAAAAAAAAAAATGAGGGGTTATTGAATATTCGAGTTGATGGAGCTTAGGCCTTGAACATAATTGATGCAATGTTCAGGTTATGGCTGATTGTTGTGTTCCAAGCAATTCTTCTAGTGAGAAAGGCCAATAGGAACAATGAAGGGATCTGGTATGAATATCTCAGGTAATGATTGCTGCTTTAGAGGCGAAATGAAAACATGATTGCAGAGAAGGAGGGTGGGATTTCCACATATATCTTTCTTCTCCGCTTGTGCAGCATCTTTTTTATTCTTGTTCTCTTTGATAAATATCTCTTCTTTTTCAATAAATATATAATCTGTGTATATATGAAAATAATAATACTTTGTTGGAAGTGATAAGAAAAATGTGAAAGATAACTTTTGAAATATTAAGGCTTTTATAAATCATCATACAGATTGCACAAACACTTCCATCTTTCAAGTAAACTATTTTGTAAGGAGAATCAAACAAAGGAAGATTTTATGAAATGTTCAAACTCTTTAAAAGTGCTTCAAGAATCCTAAATTTTGTAGAACAACACAAAATAGAAAGTTCACACATTTTGTTTATTTTAACTATAAAAGCATTTATAAAAGGGTTTATGGCTTTTGTATTAACAATTGATGGATTTTTAGGGTTACTATATAGTTGAATAGTTGATTTGTTTGATCTAAGTAAAACTTCACTGTTCATAGATTGTAGGCTACTAGGATACAAAAATCATCCGACCCAAAAAAATAAAAATAAAATAGAAAAAATAGCAAAGGTATATTCAACAACAAAAAGAGAATAAGAACAAGAAGAAGAACTAAGACTGCTGTCAATTGTAAATCTCATCAATGTATACTCTTAGCTTAGCTCAACCAAAAGATAAAATAATGCTTAGCTAATATTATATGTGTATCTAACATATGGCATTTGCTCGTAAAATAATTCTCAAGATATTAATATGGGCCACAAAGGTAGGTCAACCCTAGCTAGTGTTTTCAAGAAAAATCACGAGTAAAGGCAAATTAACCATATGATATGCCAACTTGTGTAAGAACATGGTCGGCCACAATCGTAGCCTCTAACATGGACTACAAGATGAAGACACCACTCTTATACATAGTAATCTTCAGAAAAAAAGGAAGTTTTTTGGTGGTGTATTAAAAGTCGACCATCTAATCAATACATAAGAACTTTGAGATAATAACTACGTGAAAAAAGTAAGAAATGGATAATTTTAAGGTTATTTTTTAGCATACAAAGTAAGAAATGGATAAAAGTTGTATGATAGGGTACCTAGGGACGTTCTATGGGGCATATGTATTAGGTATACTAATGTCATTAAGGATATGTACAATTTAGTAATGACTAGCATTAGGCCTACAAGTGGAGAGGCACGAAATTTTCAATCAGAATAGATATACATCAAGGATTTATTTTGAGCTTGCATCTTTTTGCTCTAGTAATTACTAGGAGTATTCAAAATGAGGTTCCATGGTGTATGTTGTTTGCAGATGATATTTGTTTGATCGATGAAACTAGAGGTGGAGTAGAATCTACGTTATAATTATGGGAGAAGTTTTAGAATCTAAAGGTTTTAGCATAAGCAGAAATAAGACATCATATATGAAATGTTATTTTGGTAATAGTAGGAGGAATATTGGAGAAAGGGTTAAACGTGATGGTCAAGAAATCAATAACACTAGTAGATTTCAATGCCTTGGATCTATTATGTAAGCTAAAGGAGAAAAATTGAAGAAGATGTAATGCATGAAGTTAAAACAAGTTGGATAAAATGGAGAAGTGCTTTGAGCGTGTTGTGGGTTAATGGAATACCCTTAAAATTAAAAGGGAAGTTCTATAGGATGGTTGTACGACCAACTATGCCATATGGGCTAGAATATTGGGCAACTAAAAAACATGTCCAAAAAGTGAAAGTTGCCGAGATGAGAATGCTAAGATTGATAGGTGATATAATGTTAAAAGATAGATTAAGGAATGAACATATTCGTAGTAAGACACAACTCCTGTAGAAGATAAGATAAGGGGTGGACAACTCAGATGGTTTGGGCATTTGCAAAGTAGGCCAAATAGTGCGCCAGTGACAAGGAATAAGCCAGTTTCCATGAGGGGCAATACAAGGGGTAGGGGTAGGCCTAAAATAACTTCAAATGAGATAGTAAGGATTGTCAAAGGAAATTGCCCACAATCGTGTAAATAGGTGGAAAAGGATTCATGTAGTCAACTTCACCTTGTGTGACTTAAGGCTCTGTTTGTCGTTTTTTGATGTTGTTGTTGTTGTGAGCATAAATAACTATAAATTGATTGTATCTATCCTATATTTATCCATTTAGGAATTAGGTGTCAAAGCTAGCTCAAACTTTCCCTTAAGTATCATTCATTCAATAAATGGAAGGAATAGGAGCAATAATATTAATAGCGGTGGTGGTTGGAAGAAAATTTACTGGTGTGTTTGGAAAGAAAGGAACAGGAGAGTGTTCAAAAATTCACTCACTGCTTCACATCAGTAAAAAGCAGTGAACTTGTAGACTTGTAGTGAATGAAAACAATGTAATTCTTGATTTTTGTGACAACCTTCAGGGTGGTTGACTATCTGTACTCTGGGCTGGCATCCCCTTCATGCCCCTTCAATAAATCTCTTTTACTGATAAAAAATATATACATTAATATTGGTGGTGGTGTACAGTAGAGCCTATTCTATCTAACTAGCTTTCTTCCAGTAGCATTTTACTTCTGCACCCACCCCCCCCCCCCTCCTTTCCCCAACAAAACAACTAGGGCTCAGCCCCCACGTTGTACAATAGCATCAACACCTTCTGGCTTCTGCCGCCACTGCCAACCCACCACCATTAGCATCAGCAGGTGCATGGTGCATGGTGCATGCCTTGTGGATGATAGTGAGGAAAAAATTAAATCAAATGAATATAGGATAGGGGTAGGCCTACCCATTAGCCAGTCTATATAGGAATATAGGATCAGGATCGTTTTGGTAAAGTATGAATATAGGATTGTACAATCCAGATTGCAAGTGCCTCCGTCTTGGTATGGGTGGTCTCGGGTTCGAGACTTGGGAGCGGCCTCTCCAAAAAATGGGGGTAAGGCTTGCCAACATCTACCTCTCCCAGACCCCACTCAAAGTGGGAGCCTTGTGCACTGGGTACGACCTTTTTTACAATCTAGATTGCAATTTTAATAACCATGAATTGAACAAGTTTGAGCTTTTAAAAAACTCAAATTCATGTGTTCGTAGGACTAAAGATTTGGCACTTGGGTTTAATAATTAAAAAAAAAAAACCTAGGCACTAGTTTCATAAATTTAATAATAATAATAATAATAATAAATAAAAATTAAAAATTAAAAAAAAAAACCTAGACACTAGTTTAGTCCACTTAATTCCAAACCAATTGGTAATTGCATTTTGCATTGCCACTTTATACCAATTCAATCAACTCAACAATGTGCAGTTGTTGCCACTTCAACCATTGTCTCTGCATGCCGCTACTCCATCAATCCAATGGTCCAAGTGTCCAACCCAATCATTTTTGTCATCCCCACCCCAACTGAGTTCCACTCCATAAACTTTCAACTCTTCATATGCTCCCACATTGAAATCCCCCCATTACTCAATAACCACAGAATCAAACACTGAAAACTTATTTAGGTAAAGGAGGAGGGTTGCGTTAGCCAGCTGACAGCCAATGTAAAATTTGTCAGATTACTATGAAATGAATCCTTATTGAATATTTGCTAAGACGTCACCTACGAGCGATGTGTTGCACTTGTATCACTCAGGTGTAGTGTCACGAGCTAAGCTTGTTCAAGGCATTATGCTTGCCTGTGACCGTTTATCTCGTGTGCTTAGGATGGGTTTCCATCATGTAAATACTAGTGTAGGGTTATTTTCTGCTAGTAGAGTCTTTGTAAGCCAAATAAGGCAGTAGGACTCCTCGGTCACTTTGATGTTTCCTAGTGTCAGGATGATACTTACATAAAAACCTCTTTAGGGGAGGGTGAGTGTTCATCAATCATTGTAAAACTCACTAGCAATTGTCAACGTGCTTAGCCTCCTTGCCTCCCTCGCTAAGTACAACATGTCAACGGATGATTTGTTAATGAATTACGTTTGCTTCAGTGTTTATTGCTTGGTTGCCACGGCTTTCATGAATTGATTATTATTTCCGCTGCTATCTGATTGAATGTTAATGAAAGTGCTTCGTGGATGAATGTTAGTAAACGATAGGCTGGCTAGTTAAGCAAGAGTGCTTTAGCTAGCGCCACACGGCCCTTCACAACGGTGTGAAAATAGTAGAACCGTGACATTGGGTATCAAAGCCAAGTCAGTGACACTTGGTGAGAGCCCAAGGTTGAGTTGCTACGTGAATTCGATTGCCTTTGTTGTTGGATTTGGGAAGCTTTGGTAAGTGACCATGGCACCAAACAATGCTGAGAGGATCAGCATGCTGGATGCACAGGTTGAGGAAACAACCAACACTATGGCCGCAGAGGTGGCCCAGATGAGAGAACTTGTTGATGAAGTGTTGGGATCACAAAAACATCAAGCAGGTTTGATAGGCGACATGTCAGAGGACTTTCGCCACACTGTGGAAACTTTGCAAGCCTGGATGGCAGATTTGGATGCAAATGTAAATGTGATGGTTCTTGCTATGGGGAACTCCAACACTCCTGGAGTTAGCAAGACCAAGGTGCCAGAACCCAGGATGTATGGGGGTGCCCGAGATGCCAAGGAGTTAGAGAACTTCTTGTTTGATGTGGAGCAGTACTTTCGCGTTGTGAGGATGACCTCAGAACAGGCAAAGGTGGATACTGCAACCATGTACTTGGTTGGTGATGCCAAACTGTGGTGGCGTACCAAGTACAGAGAAATTGAAAATGGAAGCTGTATGATTGATAGTTGGGCAGACTTGAGGAGAGAGCTCAAGGCCCAATTCTTTCCTGAGAACGTTGAGTATAATGCAAAGAGAAAACTGAGAGATCTCAAGCATACGGGGTCAATCAGCGAATATGTGAAACAATTTTCTGCTTTAATGTTGGATATTCGGGATATGTCGGAGAAGGACAAGTTGTTCTATTTTCTTGAGGGGATGAAACCATGGGCAAAAACTGAACTTCATAGACAAAGGGTTCAAGACTTGTCAACTGCACAAGCGGCTGCAGATCGCTTGACAGACTACGCTGGTGATGAGACCGCTTCGTCCAAACAGTTTGGCGGAGAGGGAAACAGTGGAAAGTCTTTCAGGAATGGCAAACCCAAGAGTGGGGGAGCCGACTCTAAATCATCAACCTCACAGGAAGCTTCGTCGTCTCAAGGGTTCAACACACCCAATGGAAAGGGGAAGAGTAAAATTGAGTGTTTCTTGTGTCGAGGTCCTCATAGAGTTTTTGAGTGCCCTCACAAAGCATCACTTAATGCCTTACAGGCTTCCATTGTAGAACAGGCAGTGGAAGACGATGGGGAAGAGGATGATGCCCCGAGGGTGAGTTCAGTGCGGTTGGTGAACGCATTGGAAAAGCAGACAAAAACACTGAAAGTTACACGAGCAAGAGGGTTAATGTTTGTGGACTTGAGGATAAATGGGAAGAGTACTCGCGCTATGGTGGATACGAGAGCTACTTATAATTTTGTTTCGCAGTTGGAAGCAGGGAGACTCAACTTATCCTTAGAGAAGGATACAAGTCGCATGAAAGCAGTTAACTCTGTAGCCCAGCCTACTCTGGGAGTAGCCAAGCAAGTGGCTATAAAGCTTGGACAGTGGGAAGGTTATGCGAATTTCACAGCGGTGCCATTGGATGACTATCCAGTCATTTTAGGAATGGAGTTCCTAATGGGGACGAGGGCAATGCTATGCCTTCGGCTGGTTCCCTGTGTCTGATGGGAGATCACTCGTACATGGTGCAAGTCGTTGCAACGAAAGGAGACGACGGGAAGTCCCTTTCAGCCATACAACTCAATGAAGGATTGGGTAAGGGTGAGCAGACACATCTAGCCACGGTGGTGGTAGACAAAGAAGTAGGCCAAGAGCTGGAGCCTACGACCATCCAAGTGGTGTTGGATGAGTATAAGGAGGTGTTGGCGGATAAGCTGCCTCACAATTTGCCTTCACGACGGACTGTGAAGGATGAGATCGAGTTGTTATCAGGAGTGAAACCACCTGCTAAAGGGCCATGTCGGATTGCGCCTCGAGAGATAGTAGAGTTGGGGAAGCAACTTGACAAAGTGGAGGCGGGATGTGTTCGCCCTTCCAAAACACCGTTGGGAGCATCGGTGTCGTTTCAAAGGAAACATGAAGAGCATCTACGAAAGGTGTTCGACAGGCTGAAGGGAAACAGTCTGGATTTGAAGAAGGAGAATTTCTCTTTCGCTCGGCGGAGCAACAAATTCCTTGGTTAAGTCGTTGAACAAGGTCGTATCCGGAGGGGTATGGAGAAGGTAAGGATGATTCAAGAACGGAAGATCCCCACGACAGTGAAGGAGTTGCGTTCCTTTCTTGGCCTTACTGGATACTACAGGAAGTTCGTTGAGGGGTATTCGCGGAGAATGACTCCAAGGACAGGACTACTGGGGTGGTATTATTGGCCGCACACGCGGGATGATGTGGTTGATTATACCAAAACTTGTCTCACTTGCCAACAAGACAAGGGGGAGTGGAAGAAGTATGGTACTTTCATGGCCGCACCAAAGTACTGTTCGGCAGAGGGGACGACACAATTGTTCCTTGTGACTATTGTGAGATATTGGGGTGTTCCCCAAGTTATTATTTGTGACCAAGATTTAATGTTCACTGACAACTTCTTAACAGAGTTTTTCAGGATATTCAGGTCACACCTTGACATCTCTTCGAGTTATCATCGACAGACAGACGAACAGATGAAGAGATTCAGAGAGCTGCTAGATGAGTACTTGTGCCATTTTGTCAACGACAACCAGAAGAATGGCGTGCAACTACTTGATGTGGCTCCGTTCTGTGGCAACGCCCAAAGGCGCTCAACTACCAACAAGAGCCCTATTGAGTTTGTTATAGGCCAGCTGCCGCTATTACCTCACACAGTGGGCGAGCCGTACAGACGAAAGAGTCCTAGGGCATACATCTTCACCAGTGAAGGGAAACAAAATGCAGACTTTGCCCAAGCCTATCTGGAGAAAGCTTCTAAGCAGATGAAGAAGTGGGCAGATCAGGAGAGAAGATCGCAGTTTCATGTCAACTGCCTCAAGCCATTCAACGCCAGCACCAACAACCTGAGCAGAAGTCAGTCAAACAGCGCAGAGTTGAAGATAGTGCAACCTGACAGACATGATGTTGAAGAGATCCTTGCAGATAGAAAGTTCATATCCTCAAGGAAGAAGTGGCAGAAGTTCCTAGTGAAGTGGAAGTGCCTAGATGACAAAGAAATCAGCTGGATTTCTGCGGAAGATTTGAAGTCATTCGTGGACAAAGTTGAAGTGTACCTACCGCCAAAAGTCTACGAGGCCGTCAACCGCATAAGTGGGGGAGAATGTCACGAGCTAAGCTTGTTCAGGGCATTATGCTTGCCTGTAACCGCTTATCTCGTGTGCTTAGGATGGGTTTCCATCATGTAAATACTAGTGTAGGGTTATTTTCTGCTAGTAGAGTCTTTGTAAGCCAAATAAGGCAGTATGACTCCTCGGTCACTTTGATGTTTCCTAGTGCCAGGATGATAATTTCATAAAAACCTCTTTAGGGGAGGGTGAGTGTTCATCAGTCATTGTAAAACTCACTAGCAACTGTCAACGTGCTTAGCCTACTTGCCTCCCTCGCTAAGTACAACATGTCAACGAAGGATTTGTTAATGAATTACGTTTGCTTCAATGTTTACTGCTTGGTTGCCACGGCTTTCATGAATTGATTATTATTTCCGCTGCTATCTGATTGAATGTTAATGAAAGTGCTTCGTGGATGAATGTTGGTAAACAATAGGTTGGCTAGTTAAGCAAGAGTGCTTTAGCTAGCGCCGCACGGCCCTTCACAACGATGTGAAAATAGTCGGACCGTGACACGTGGGCAGGGGTGGGCTAGGTCGTCGGTGTCAGATATGCGAGGGATCCTACATCATTTTGGACATGGGCAAGTAAAGAAGTTAGTTAAGGAAACTAGGATTAGATTAGCAACTTGGAATATAGGGACACTTACGAGTAAAAGCATGAAAATTGTGGACACAATGATTAGACAAAAAATTAATATATTTGCCTTCAAGAAAATAAGTGGGTGGGGGAGAAAGCTAGAGAAATTGATGAATTAGGATTTAAACTTTGGTACACTAGAAAAGAAAAACATAAGAATGGAGTAGGAATTATTCTAAACAAAAACTTAAAAGATAGAGTTGTTGATGTAAACAAAGTAGATGATAGAATTATAAAAATCAAGATGGTAGTAGGCCAAGAGATAATAAATATCATTAGTGCTTATGCTCCTAAAGTAGGCTTGGCAGAAAATTTTAAGAGACAATTTTGGCAAGATATAGATGGTATTATACAACGCATACCAGGGATTGAGAAAATATTTATAGGAGGAGATCTGAATGGACACATTGGAAGAAATAATAAAAGTTACGAGATGATACATAGAAGATATGGAGACAAAAATGAGCTTGGGGAGATGAACTTAGACTTTGCTATGTCATATGATTTTAGTATAATGAATACTTTCTTTAAGAAGAGAGAACACTTAACAACCTTTAAAAGTGGACAAAATAGAAGGCAAATAGATTTCTTTCTAACTAGGAGGGTAAATCATGCAAGGATTGTACAGTTATTCTAGGTGAAAGCCTAACCACACAACATAGTCTTAGTGTTAGATATATGTATTAAAAAATGGAATAAAAAGGATAAAAATAAACCAGTGTAAGAGACATAGTCTTAGTGTTAGATATATGTATTAAAAAATGGAATAAAAAAGATAAAAATAAATCAGTGTAAGAGAACTAGGAGATGGAACTTGAAGGGAAAAAAATATAATAAAATTTAAAGATAAAATTATCAAAGATGGGGATTGGACTATAGAGGATGGGATAGATACAAATACTCTTTGGAGTAAATTAGCTAGCTCTATTAAAAAATAGCAAAAGAGATTTTAGGTGAATCAAGAGGAAGATTCTTGAATAACAAAGAAAGTTGGTGGTGGAATAAAGATGTCCAAAAAGCCATAAAGACAAAAATAATTTGGTATAAAATGCGGCAAAAATGTAGAAACATGGATAACTTTGAAAAGTAAAAAAAGGCGAGAAAAGATGCAAAAAAGGTCGTTAATGAAGCTAAATACAGATATATTTAAACTTGCTAAAGTTAGAGAAAGAAAGAGTAAGGACTTAGAAAATGTAAAATGTATGAAAAGTGAGAATGATATTGTCTTGGTTAAGGATGAAGACATAAACGAAAGATGGCAAAGTTATTTTAGTAAGTTGTTTAATGAAAACCAAATAGAAGGCTTAAACTTAGATTTGACAAATGCGGAAAAGACTAAAAATATGAGATTTATTCGCAAAATTAAAGTAAACAAAGTTAAGTTTGCAATAAAAATGATGAAAAATGGGAAAACTATAGGACCGAATAATTGAAGTTTGGAAATGCTTAGGTGATAACGAAATTATATGACTAACTAATTTATTTAATAAAATTATAAAAACTAAGAAAATGCCAGATGAATGGAGGAAAAATACTTTAATACCTATATATAAAAATAAAGAAGATATTCAAAATTGTAATAACTATAGTAGAATTAAACTTATGAGTCATACAATGAAACTATGGGAAAGGGTAGTTGAATAAATATTAAGGCTAGAAACGAAGGTCTCGGAAAATCAATTTAGTTTTATGCCTGTGAGATCTACCACAGAAGCTATATATATTTTAAGAAGATTAATGGAAAAGTTTAAGGAAAAGAAGAGGGACTTGCATATGATATTTATTGACCTAGAGAAAGCATATGACAGGGTACCTAGGGAAGTTCTATTGTGGGTTTTAGAAAAAAAGGGTGTATGTAGTAGGCATACTAGTGTCATTAAGGATATGTACGATGAAGTAATGACTAGTGTAAGGACTATAGATCGAGAAACTAGAGAATTTTCAATCACCATAGGTGTACAACTGTACATCAAAAATCTACTTTGAGCTCTTATCTTTTTGCTTTAGTGATGGACCAACTGACTAAGAGTATTCAAAATGAGGTTCCATGGTGTATGTTGTTTGTAGATGATATTATATTGATTGATAAAACTAGGGGCGGAGTAGAGACAGAGTTAGAATTATGGAGAGAAGCTTTGGAATCTAGAGGCTTTAGGATAAGTAGAAATAAGACAAAATATATAAAATGTAATTTCAATAATGGTAGGAGGAATATTGGAGACAAAGTTAAACTTGATATTGAAGATATATATAGCACTTGTAGATTTAGATCTTTTGGATCTATTATGCAAGTTGAAGGAGAAATTGAAGATAATGTAATGCATAGAATTAAAGCAGATTAGGTAAAATGAAGAAGTGTTTCAAGTGTGCTTTGTGATCCTAGAATACCCTTAATATTAATAGGGAAATTTTATAGGACGGCTATAAAACTAGCTATGCTATATGGATTAGAATGCTGGGCAACGAAGAAATAAAATATCCAAAAAGTCAAAGTTGTCGAGATGAGAATGCTTAGATGGATAAGTGGTATAACATTGAAAGATAAATTAAGAAATGAACATAATATTCGCGGTAAGTTAGGTGTAACTCCTATAGAAGATAAGATAGGAGGGACAACTCAAATGGTATGGACACTTGCAACGTAGTCCACATAGTGCGCCAGTGAGGAAGAGTACTATGGGGGGGAAGTAGGAGTAAAGGTAGACCTAAAATAACTTAGAATGAGATAGTGAGTAAGGATTTAATAGTCCTGAATTTGTCAATAGAAATGGTCCATGATCACATAAATTGGCGGAAAATGATTCATATAACTGATCCCACCTAGTGGGACTTAAGGCTTGGTTTTGTTGTTGCTGTTGTAATGTCTAAAACTAGTCAATTCCGTCACTATGGTTGAGCACTTGGTCAATTTCATCATCCTTAATGCCACATTGCAACAATTTGATCGTTGTGGTGAACCTAGAGTTCACTCTTCCACGCTAGGGCTTAATTGATTAGCAACAAACCAATTTCAGTTTTACCCAAAACGAAGTAATATTCCGTGTATTTGATACTTAAATGACCTACTTGATCCGATTCGATTGTCAATCCTAGTTTCATAACCATATTTAGTAATAACTCATCCTCATTCTTTTATTTGAATTTTGAGCACTAAACATTCAGTCACAACCACCCTATTAATCGTTGCCCATGTAATCTCCATCCCACCAACAAAAACTACAAAATAGTGACTAAAGATCACTTTGTTTTTCCATATAATAAAAATTCATTAAATAAAATGAGGCAGAAGTACAATTTGCTGAGAGAAAGACATCCTCCAAGAACAATCTATAAGTCTCTAACAACGACAATAGTGCTGCCCTATAATCCCTTTGAAGATCGGATAGTGGAGTATGTGCCAAACCAAACACCAATGATCAATTTAAGGTTCAAAAATAACAAAGCATAACAATCCTTGCCCGCTTGCTTGGACTCATCAGAATAGCTTGTCTGGTGTTATTGGGGATCATCTTTTACTCCTTTGGATGCCTCCTGTCTTGCTACTTTTAGATGTTTCAGAAGGAATAAAGAGAGGAAAGCCATGCAGCATTGTGCAGTTCTATTTGGTGTATTTGGTTAGAAAGGAATTCTTGAATTTTTTACTACCCCTTTGGTCCAGAGCAAAAATGGTGTCTCTTGCAACATTATGGAGTTCTGCTCATGGCCTCTTTAGAAATGTTTCTTTAGAGGACCTGCAGAGAGATTGGAGTTCTATTGAGTCTTCTTTTCTTCCTTCTGCTTTCACTGTCATTTCAGAGGATTCCCAATCCTCCCACTATCTTTTCCTTCTTTTGTTGTAATTATTTCGTTCTCTCTTTAATAAAAGTCCGTTATCCAAAAAGAAAGGTGCAGGAAAAGGTCATAGACCTAAAGGATTTGATAGACCATATGGGAAATTGATTGCGAGTCAAGAATAAAATTCCATAAGAATTGCAGACCTAATTGACAAGTTAGACCTTGTCAAGACTCATGTGGATAACAAAATGAAGCAAGGAGGATGACTGTTGCTTCTAGCCCACAAATCATACTAAGGCCTCTGTTATAAACAAAACAAGAACCAGGGAGAGGACAGTTGCAAAAGAGAATTAGAAAAGGTTAAAATATAGGCAGGATAGGACTGCAATAAGGCCTCACAACGTCTCCCTCAACACCTTCCTTCAAATCTGCGAGCTTGGCGGGTTTAATCTCTCCCTTCTCTCATGAGCCCTATTACCCAATACCTTCCCCCATTGATACCCTAACCAAGAAATCAAAACCAAAGCACAGACAAACCAACAATAACCAAGTCCTATTCTTTCATCTTTTGCCAGAAAACCTTTTTGCCTACTTAAAAAACTCTCTCAGCAGACACTCGAACACCCTTCTGGCAAATCATCCTTGGCCTTCAGAGAACGATCGATTCCTTAAAGCGGTTAACTACAGCGCATCTTTCAGTCTACTAGTCAACTATTTTACGGCCTTCGGAAGACACTCGATTAAAGCCATAACTTTAATCGAGCCAAGAGCCACTCAAGCCAAAAGCCACACAATTGTTTCGAGATTTTGAATCTCTGGAGTTGCTGTGCAAGCCTGATTCTCCGGCAAATATGCTTTCGCAACTCTGGTTCACCAGAGTGTTCCGCGATTCTGATTCTGCGGCAAAACTCCTTTCTTGTTCCATCGAGACAAACAAGACTCTGTCTGTATAGGAGAATGGGGGAGATTAATTGCTTGTTAGGTAAG
This sequence comes from Malania oleifera, assembly GCF_029873635.1. Classification (NCBI taxonomy): domain Eukaryota; kingdom Viridiplantae; phylum Streptophyta; class Magnoliopsida; order Santalales; family Ximeniaceae; genus Malania; species Malania oleifera. The sequence continues at coordinate 16,608,890 of NC_080422.1, forward strand.
AAGTTGTTCTCATTCACAGAAAATGGTGAGCTGCTCAAAATCTCGGAGATTAATCGTGGCCAGAACTTTCATATCTTCTTAACAAGAAAGGAAAGGAATTGGCTTGCTGAACAGTTACATAATTTCTTCTTTAAAAAAACAGAGGATCACTGGGTCAAGACTTTCAGAGCACCAAATCATTTTTTCATGTTTCAATTGAGAGCTAACAGTTTCAGGCCGTTCTTATCCCTGCAAAGGATCCGAACCGAAGGTGCGATACAGATGGTATGCATACCAGAAGGGAGGGAGGCAGGGGGATGAATAAGATTTTTTGATATATCAATGTTCTCAAAGAAAACAAGAAAAAGGTAAGTTAGAATTGTGAGGGGCCAATATTGTGCTGTTTGGACTGTGGTTCAACAAATATACGACCAAAGGTTGGACACACCAATCAGAGCTTTAGTGAGAACAAGCAGTACGATAGAGCTTTAGGGGGGTATACAAACCAGAGGGGATTTTCTGGCAAAGATCAGCGGAGAAGAACTCCGGTGACAGTAATCAAGAAAGGAAAGAAAATTATGAATCTATTCAGGGACAGATTGATAATACCTCAAATAGGGGGAGACTTGAGAGAGGCTCTGGAATTCTGGGCTACATCAACATAACATGCATATTTACAGGGTAAAGTTATTTCAGCGCTGGAATTCTGGATATAATCACTATAATGAGCCTAATAGCAAGGGAAGGTTATTTCAGCGCTGGATTTCGGGATATGATCACTATAATGAGCGCAATTACAGGGGAGAATCTTTTTGGGGTAAGTCTGGTATGGTTAGAAGAGACAAGGTATTAAATGGACCAATAAGAATAATTACAGGGGCTCTAACTTTAATTGGTCCAGAATGAATAATTTTAGTAGGCTTAAATCAGAAAAATCTAAGCACAACAATGGAGGTGCAACCTCTGTCAAGTGCTGAAAACAGGGATAGAATAAGCGAACTCAGTTAAGGCCCAAACGGAAATTAACATAGATCACAGTTCTGTTGGGTTGGAAGGTATTCAGGCTTTTTATACACTTAAGTGGACAGGAGCCCTCCTCCTCACATGAACATTTCTTTTGGGCCTGTAAAATTGAGAAGGAAAAGAGATCAACAGTTCAGTTGAAGGAATTACAAAATGACAAAGAAGAAAAAGGAGAAAAAACGGCAAAATAGATAACTAGAGACACAGCAAAGGAGGTGCTAGACAGTGAAATAGAAGAGACTCCAATTGTTTCTGAGAAATGGTCAATAGTCTTGAAAAGACTGTTGGAAGCATACAAACAAGTGAAGACAAAGATGGGAGAGGAAGGTTTTCATGAAAAGGTAAAAGGAAAAGAGGTTATTGACACTTGGAATCAAAAGACGACTTGTCTGAGTTCACGAAGATGGGGAGGAGTCAATTTCCTTTTTTGATCTTGAAGCTGATGAACTGTTTAAAAGATAAATTGAGGAGAGAAGTTGAAGAAAGAGACAAGGTGGACGGCAAGAATAATTGGGAGGATGGAGAAGTTGACATAGGCTTAAATTCAGGGTCTCCTTCTTTAGCAGATCACTGCCTTGTTCTGGGTTTGAGAATTCAAGGTTTGGATACTGCCAGGAACTTAAAAGGAATCAACCTATCCACAGGCACTAAAGATTCTCATTCTTCCAAAAAAGATCCAAACCTTCTACTCCCCTTCTAAACGCCAATTCATCGAATAAGGATTTGGGAAGCAATGATCCAGGAGCGAGTGTGAGGAACTTTACAACTCCAATGGGTAACCATTATAATTTTGTGTCTTCCCATATTAACTCTTATTTACTGAAATTCCATAAGGAATTAGAATCTGAGGGAAAACCAAAATATTGTTGATCTATTGGGGGATGAGAGAGAAAACCAAGTGGCCCAAGAACTTCTAGATGATTTGGGTTTCTCCTTGACAGCTCTCTCTGGGGATTTGATTAGACTCAAGAAAGAGGGAATAGGGAAGAGAAAAAAAAGTTAATAAGTTGAGTACAGAATTAGTTAGATTAGCTACCTCGGTGAACTATGGGAAATGGGGCAGGTGCTTGGGAGTTTGTAGTGTTACCAAATGAAGATTCTTTCCTGGAAAGTTAGAGGTCTAGGGGAGGACTAGACAGGAGAAGAGTTGTTAGAGACTTGGTGAATAGAGCAAACCCTGAAGTTTTGTTTTTACAAGTCTTTAGGTGAGGTTGATTCCTTTGTTTTTAGAACTATTTGGGATACTGGTTTTAAGAATTGGGTATCTCTTCCTTCTTCTGGGGCTTCAAGGAAGCAGATTGTGGCTTGGGACACTAGGTTTATGTCTTGAAAGTATTATGTTTTAGGTTCCTTTTCATTGTTCGTACTACGTGAGATCAAAGGGGTTGGCGATTTGTGGTTTACCTCTGTTTATGGCCTTACAATACACTCCCAGAGGAGTGAATTTTTTGAAGAGTTGGCCAGCTTGTATGGGCTTTGCAATCCCTGTTGGGTGGTAAGGAGCAATTTCAATGTTATCATAACTGCTAGGGAGAAGTCTAGGGGGATCAAGGGTGATGAGTAGAATGAGAAATTTTGACTCTTTCATTAGGGATAGTGGTTTAAGAGATGTCCCTTTGAGTAATGGCAGCTTCACCTGGATGACTAATGAGGATCGACAAGCATTGACTCGTATTGATAGATTTCTTTTAGTGATGTTCGGGAAGAATTATTTCCGAATATAGTTAAAGTAAGACCTACCTCTGTTCATCGCCCAATTCTTTTGGATTTTAAATGCAATTCAATGGGAGCCGACACCTTTTAGGTTTGAGAATATGTGGCTTTCTCACCCTTCTTTTGGTGATATCATCGGAACTTGGTGGAAAGAGTGTTATGTCCAAGGGTGGGAAGGTTTTAAGCTTATGAGGAAGCTGAATTTTGTCCATTGTAAACTTAAGAGAAGGAATAAAGAAGTGTTTGGGGATATTAAGAAAAAAAAAAAAACAATATTTTGGAGACAAGAAATTTGGATAGGTTGGAGGAGTGTGGCGTATTAGGGGAGCAAGATAGAAAGAGAAGAGTTTGCCTTAATAATGATCTTGAGGTGCTCTGATTGAAGGAAGAGAGAAGTTGGCAGCAAAAATCAAGGGTTAGTTGGGTTAGAGAGTGGGGCTCTAATTCTAGGCTTTTTCATAGAGTGGCCAATGGGAGGAGGAGGCAGAGTCTTATTAAGGAGCTAGAGACAGAGGCAGGAGGGAAGAGAGCGATAATAAACAAATTGGGGATGGCATTACTAAATTTTTTTAAAGGTTTGTATAATAATAACTGCAGGAATAGGTTAATGGTTGATGGGTTAGATTGGAGTCCTATTGGGGTAAAGCAAGCTAATTGGTTAGAAAGAATTTTTGGCTTGGAGGAAGTGAGAAGGACAGTTTTTGATATAGATAGAGATAAAGCACCAAGTCCAGATGGCTTTACAAAGATTTTGTTCCAGGATAGATGCAAAGTGGTGAAACAGGACATTATGAAGTTTTCTGAGTTTCATAGGGGAGGAGTGGTGTATAAGAGTATTAAATCTACTTTCATTACTCTCATCCCGAAAAAAGATAGGTCCAAGAGGGTGAAGGATTTTAGGCCCATTAGCTTGGTCACTAGTGTTTATAAGGTGCTTTTTAAGGATCTTTCGAGAAGGTTGACAGAGATGTTGGGGGAGATGTTGTCATTAGCCCAATCTGCCTTGTGAAAGATAGACAAATCTTAGATGCTGTTTTGGTAGCAAATTAGGTGGTAGAGGATGTTAAAAGGAGAGGCAAAAGCGGGGTGGTTTTTAAATTGGATTTTGAAAAAGCTTATGACACTGTTAATTGGGTTTGTTTTTTGGAGAAAGTTATGCAGAAAAAAGGTTTTGGGTTTCTTTCGAGAAAGTGGATAAGAGGGTGTCTCAGCTCTGCTAATAAGTCAGTGATTGTTAATGGGCAGCCTAGGGATTTGTTTGGTGTTTCAAGAGGTTTAAGGCAAGGAGACCTGTTATCTCCGTTCTTGTTTACTTTGGTTGTTGATGTTCTTAGTAGGATGATTTCTCGTGCCCAAGACATGGGGGTTATTAATGGATTGTCTACTTCGTTGGAGGAGGGGGGAGTGTGGAGGCATTTCATCTTCAGAAAATTTTTCTAAGAGTGGTATATCTGGCATTAATTTGAGTAGCCTTTGTCCTATTTTGGTCTTCCATTTGGGGGTGACCCTTATCGGATGTTTTCTAGGATCCAGTGATAGAGTGGGGAAAACATTAGAGGCGGGAAGAGGGCTTGACTGTCACTAGGGGGTAAAATCACTCCTATTAATGCCTATTAGCTAATATTCCTATTTATTTTCTATCCCTTTTCAAAATCCCACCTAGGGTGGCTGGGAATGTGGAGAAGATTATGAGAGATTTTCTATGGTCGGGTGTTGATCAGAATAAAAGGGACTAGTTGGGAGGTTGCTAAAAGGTGCAAGTTAGAGGGAGCTTTGGGGCTTGGCAATGTGATTTCTAAGAACATATCCTTAATAGGGAAATGGTTATGGAGGTTTCCCTTAGAATCTAATTCCCTATGGCACAAGGTAATAAAGAGTAAATATGGAATACATAAAAATAGACGGGATTCCAAAGGGAGTGGTAATGCCACTCATTCGAGTCACGGAAGTTTGTGTCCCAAATTGCTAGTCTTTTCTTTCCTCTTACTCATTTTAAAGCAAGTAATTGGGATCAAATTCAATTCTGGGAGGACATTTGCATTAGGGAGTCTTCGTTGGAGCTGTTGGTGCCACATTTGTTTAGACTATCCACTGTTCACAATGCATCAATTTCAGCTTCTTATTTTTTGGGATTTTCATTTCTTTAGAAGTCTCTATGAAAGAGAGTTTGGTGAATTAACTCTTTTGTTGAGTGTGCTAGACTCTTTTGTTGACTTTCTCTTTATAGTCTTTCTTTCCAATCTCATAAAATCCACAAATCCTAGCCCTCTCCCCTGACATAAAGTTGTTTGGAAAGCAAATATTGCTTTTAAAGTCTGGGCCTTCATGTGGACCTTAATTCTTAACAAGAAAAATACAAACAATATGTTACAGTTAAGGAGGACATACAAAGCCCTTAGTCCAGACATTTGTGTGATGTGCAATGACTCTAATGAGACTATGAGTCATCTGTTCATTCAATTTAAGGTAGCAAGACGCATGTGGAATAATTTGTTCCCATATTTTGATGAGGCTTGGGAGGCTCCAGCCACAATTTAGAATTTCTTGAAAGTGAAGTTTTGGGGCTTTGGGAAGAAGGAGAGAAAGGGTATTTTGTGACTGCGCTACTTTTACAAATTTGTGGTCACTGTGGCTGGAAAGGAATGCTCAAGTTTTTAAAAATCAAAAAGTCTCTCAAAGACTGCTTTGGGAGAAAGTTATTTTTCTTCCTTCTTTATGTGCTCATTCTTTTGAGGGTTTTGGAGTCTATTCAAAGGGATCAGATGGCAGCTTTGATGTAATTTTTAGTCTTTCCTTCTTCTTTTTTCCCTTTTTTTTTTCATTTTTGCTTTTAATTGGAGGATTTCTTATCCTCATTTCATTGTAATTATGTTATTTTAATAGAAATTTTTTATTATCTTAAAAATATATATATGATAGGGCCAGCCAAAGAAGAACTGCTCTCCCAGAAATGAATTCTTTAGTACAAAAATGCACCTATACCAATTATATGATAGAACCTTATGGTGCTGAATGCTGATCAATAATTCAATACACATGCACACACACAAAGTAGAACCATACTAAAAAATGCAGCAATTTTAACAATTCTTGTCAACCTAGGGTTGCATAATATAATGCAATCCCAAATTTTTACAATCAGCAAACAAAGCAGGTTTAAACATGCGTAGTGAACAAATCTCCTAGCTGGTAACAAGACTTTAGAAACTGAGTATCCAGTATTTACTTATCACAGCATTCCATACAAAATCATGATGATTTGTTAACAATGATGCTCAAGTAACAGCCAGTGCTTGTCAGAAGGACAAATCATGCTCACTAGGAGGCTAGTGTAGCAATGGGAGCAGATGCGTAAAAGAAAGTCTTTTCAGGAAATCCATGCTGGGGTGAAGTATGGAAAGTGCAGCAGATGAGTGGGACAGCAATAAAGCACATGATCCCAAAGAGGATAAGTTAATGGAAGCTCTTGGTTAAGTGGCTTAGCAAAGACTGGCCCGCTGACCTGAGTCCCACTAACCGTTTGGATCAGAATTTGATCAACAGTCACAGAGACTCAGAAGGGAAGATTCAAAAGGCAGGTGTCAAAAGTGGGCTAAAAGGGTTAGGCAAAATTTTGGGGATGTTTATCGCTAGCATGAAGATATATAGTGTTATGGATGAATTTTTGGAAAGCAGATAGAGAGAAAGTACCAAAGGAGAGAAAGAGAAAAGCAAGGGAAGCAGACCTAGAGGAAGGGACTACGAAGTTTAAGTCTAGATGGTCATGTAATTACGATAGAAAATCCAAAAAGGAGGGAGGAAGACTAGGAGAAAAGGAGGGATCAAGATTAAGATGAGTAAGCCATAGTGTGCAAAATTATCTTGTGGAATATTAAGGACCCTCATGACCTAGATATAAGAAAAGCCATTATAGGCTTGGGCTGGCAATGGTGTCTTGATCCTTAAAAGTGGATAATCTCCACCACTGCCATCACCACCCCCAAAAGACTCTAGTTGATTTTACAACCTAGATTTGAAGGTTCATTCTACAAGACAGCATTGGGGCCTTTCTCCTTCTGACATCTCCAAAGGACTTGTTATTCAGGGCACCATAGAATCCTCAGCATGTTTAACCCAAAAGAGAGCACAAAACCAAGGTTTCATACACCTATAGTTAAGCTGTAAAGGAGCCCAAAACTACCATTAAAGCCCCTACTTTGTTTACTATAAGTTCTTTTATATTTTTCCCGTTGATAAAAAAAAACTACCATGAATCTTGAGGAGCAGCAATACATGCAACACGCAAATCCAACAACATTGACTAATGGAGCATAGGATAGCCGAACATCTTCCAAGAGCATGGGGAAGTATAATCTGCACAAACTAAATGAACAACAACAAATAAAACATACCGTGCACTCAAGCTTCTTGCATCTTGATTATTTGTTGTAGTTGTTCCACTGGTCTGATTGTTTTCCCCTGTTAAGGCTTGACTAACTGAGATAGCTGTGTATGAAGCAGGTTCAGAAGAACGGTTGCCTTGAGAAGATCCCTGGCGTGACTGAGTTGAATCTTGGTCCGTACCCTGGTTGCGGTTGCGATAACGCCAATAAAGGATAGGGAGGGTTGCAACACAACCAGATGCATAACCCACAACCCATGAAAACAGTGGGGCCTGTGGATTTTCATGCCTTGATAGAGATAAAACAACAACAGACGCGATAATCTGGCTCACAGTGACAATTAGCTCCACAGAAATCCATAGCCCAGAATTCAAAGGGCTCCTGCGGCGACGACCATAACCATCACCTCTCCTCATGAATGAAGAGGTCCTGGAATTCAATCTGTTTGACGTAGACAAAGAAGTTTGATGAGCAGCAGCCTGCATGCTACCAGACAGTCTGCCTTCACCCTGTGCTGGATCCGGTCTAGGAAGTTGATCATCATGAGCTGTGCTTGATGAAGCATTGTCACCTCTTGCAATGTCAATGATGTGCTCATGATCATCACTTCTTTCCATCGGCTCCATTAACAAAGGGTATCGATCAGTTTGGATATTGCTATGTGATTCCAATGAAGGAACATCCATCTAAGTCTGCCCACAAAACTATGTATAGGGAAAGCATAGATCAGCTGTAAAAGTATTTCCAATTTTCTGTACTACTCAAACTTCTCTTCCAGGAAAAAAAATCAGACTTGTCTTTTGTACCAAATGCTCAGCACCATAAAATTTAGATGGTACAACAAGGTTAAATCTGTTTCAAAAACAACCTGCGTAGAGTCAGAAGATAGGCTTCTTCCTTTATTTTACTACTAAACAAAATATGACGAAAGGAAATCCGGGGAAAAAACAAACAAACAGCATATTTGATAAGTCAAGCAATACTACAAAAAAATAAATGGAAGTTTCAGTTCACTTGCTTGCTCTCCGGACCACCGTATACATATATTTAGACCATAAAAAAACATGTTTTGAAAGGAGGGGGGGGGGGGGTGGGTGGAAGTTAAACGTCAAAATTCACTCAAGTGGAAACGTGAAGATAGAGAATATAAGAGCAGTCAATGTAAATTGATCAAATACATTGTTTTTTCCATAAAATCTTGATTCTCATAAAAGTTTCAAATCAAATCGATAGACAAGACAATCAAATCACGTGGAACAAAGACCAAGCTAAAATCCAAGAATAAAAACCATGAATTCAAATTTCCTATAGTTAATTCATGTAATCCATCAAAGCAAACTCCGCAGCAGCCAAAATATTGGGTGTGTTCAAGAACTAGGAAAAATACTCCAATCTAATCTGAACCAACCAATAGAATTAACCAACGATTTCAAATCTAGATAAAACTAAAACTCACGAAGGATTGGCAAGAAAATGTCAGAATTATTGCAGAAAATCCAAACCCTAACAAGAACATTGTAAAATATACATATGCTTTGTTGAAGAAAACCTGTAAAAGATAGGACTGACCAGTGACTGCTGATAGACGTTCAGAGATTAACCTTTTATTTTCTCGCCCATTTTCTCTCGAGGGTCATTTTCTCGAGAAAATAGACATGGTGTCAGCTATCGTCCTCCATTGCTTACGCCAAACCCTTTGAGAAAATACGTTAGACGTTAGGATCAAATATTAAAGTTAAATGGTTCTGAGCCGTTGGATCTTTTTTTAACTTGAAATCAAGCAAGCGGAACCTTTCGCGATCTTTGATCCTACGCCCGAGAATCCATGTAGCAAATCGGAGAGATGGTGTTTAACAGCTACAGTTGATTCAGCCATTCCATAAATGCAGATATGCTAGCTGAGAATCCTCTACGCACCAAAATAAAATATATATATATATATATATATATATATTTCATAAATAAATACCACTTTTATTATTTTATATTTTAAAAAAAATTGTGAATGAAATATAATCCACAAACTTTAGTATATTTAATTGTTTTAAAGTATTTATATAATTTAACAATTAGTATATATATATATATATATATATATATATCTTTACATATGAATGAAAAGAATTTAACTAATATTGATTTCCTAAGTTAAGTCAATTCATAAAAATAATATAGATTTTAGAACATTGTTATTGAAAATAAAAAAAAATTGATCTAAATCTCTTTCAAGCAATTAAAAATTAGTTAATATTTTTTTAAATTAACTAACTAACATTCATATGGTTGAATTTTAAATTTAGTATTAGACTAATTAACTTAAACACAATTGTTTCTCTAATTATTCAATTAATTTATAACCATCTATTTTCTTGGATTTCAAAAGTGTTTGAATATAAAATATTTAACTCGTGCTTAAATATATAATCTTAGATATTATATCCCAATTGTAGACACTCCAATTTTAACTCGTCTCTTTAATTAATTCGCATCCCTTTGAGTAAGTCCCTATTGACAATTTCTTGGTATTTTGTCTCACTGGGTCCCTGGTAATTACTGCAATCAAGTGTGGGGAATTTTTTTTATTTATTTGATTGATTGTACAAATATACTAGAATACATGGAAATACATTAGATTTTACAGAAAAATACAAATATAGGGAGATACATCAGGGTTACAAAATACATTGGGGGGATTATTGGGGTAACAAAAATACAAAATACAAGGCGATCGAATAAGCAGTCTGCGCACAAGAGAATATCCCAAAGCATCTCCGGGGATACCTGCATCCAAAATCAAAAGGAAATCAAACAATAAAGGAAATATATTTGAGCAATCCAACAATTAATTAGAGAAAATATTCAAAAGATTGGAATGTATCCCTCCATATATTCGCCCAGAGGCTCAAAGGAAATGAGAATCAGCCAAATTCCTTAAAAAGGGGGGTCAGTTGGTATAGGAAGGAAAGCATAGGCTAGGATTTTGTTTAAAAGGAAAATAATAGTAAAGGAAAGGATTAAAGGTTGCCTAAATTAGCTAAGGCCCCAACCCTATAAATTAGGGGCCTCACAGAAGGAGAGGGACACAAATTCAGAGACGAATTCAGAGAGAAAACACCCATATAGTGAGCAAAAGCGAGAAGCATTAAGGTTAAGATAGTCTCGAAGGGCAAAACCCTAGAGAAACTAAAGGGCTAATACCCTACTCATAGAAGCCAAAGGCACGACCTAGTGCTCCTTGCACCAGAAGGCATTACCCTATGCTCCCTGCACCCAAAAGCACTACCCAGTGCTCCCTGCATCCGAAGGCACTACCCAGTGCTCCTTGCACCCAAAGACACAACTCAGTGCTCCTTTGCACCTCAGAAGGACACCCAAACAGAAAAGGATGTAGGGACAAGAAGACTCGAAGGAGTAGAAGACCTCAAGTATACACTTGGCTTACCCTTCCTTAAACTATCTTGCATTACAAGTTCTTGTTCAAAAGAAGAAAGCGCCTCCCATGCATACATGTAGGTCTCCCCTGTGAGACCTGAAAACCCTCAAGCCCAAACACTGTAACCAACCCCTGCCTCCCGAACACTAAACCCAAACCTGCAGCCAAAACTGTAACTAGCCCCCAAGCCCAAACTATAACCAACCCCCAAGCCCAGACACTACAGCTAAACTTGCAGTCCCAAATAGAAGCTCAAGCCTTTTTAACTGTTATTTATGGCTCTTATACTTCTATTTTGATAAGCAAAGAAGGAAGGAGGAAAAACATGAAGGGACAGCACAACAGGACTCGTCGATGAAAGACCTATGCTCGTCGACGAGGGAACAGTAGAGGTTTGTCGACGAAGGCTCTGAAGCTCGTCAACAAATAATTATCGAGAGTAGGAAATTCTAGACTTCTGGCATCGTCGACAAGAGCCCTGTATTTGTCGACGAAGGTTCTTCTTGGTCTCATCGATGAAGCCCTGTATTCATTGATGAGAGGCGCCTGGGCTGCGACAATTTTTCTGAATTTTGAATTTTTGAATTTTTGAATGTTGGGTGGTTGGGTAAATGGGGGGAAACCTCTGAGGAACCTCTATATATGTCATCTAGGCATATTTTGAGTGAGAGAGTGATCATTATTGAAGTGTATTATGTACATTTTGATTTCTTTAGTGAAATTTGTGTGTCATTGCTTCCGTGGATGTAGGCTTTGCCAAACCACGTAAATCTTTGTGTTGATCTCATTTTGATTGTGTGTTATTTATATTTACTTCTTGTTGTTTATTCCGCCGTGCATGTTCATTATTCGATCCATATTACAACAAATTGGTATCAAAGTATTGTTGTTATGGCATCAAGATCGTCTTCTACATGATTTGACGTTGTCAAATTTGATGGAACCAAAAACTTCAGTTTATGGCAGAGGAGAGTGAAAGATATTCTAGTGCAACAAGGAATGGCTAAAGCATTGCTTGATACTTAACCGGAAGGAATGGATGAGACAACATGGGTAGATTTGAAAGCAAAGGCAACGTCAACAATAAGCTTGTATTTCACCAATGAAGTTCTCTATCGGGTGATGGAGGAGGATTCTCCAGTGGCTATCTGGCGAAAGTTAGAAAGTCGGTTTATGTCTAAATCCCTCAATAACAAACTTTTTTCTTAAGCAAATTTATATTGGCTTAAGATGGTAGAAGGATCTAGTCTCGATCAACACATCAATGCGTTTAACTAAATCATAAGTGATCTTATGAGAGTTTATGTGAAGTTTGATGAGGATGATAAGACTTTGATGCTGTTAAATTCTTTGCCCTCAACTCATACCTACGAAAATTTTGTGACCACTCTTACGTGGAGAAAAGAAACTCTTGATCTAGAAGAGGTAACAAGTGTCTTGTTATATTTCATCAAAGGTTGAAAATATGTGATGAAGGAGAAGGACTTGTGGTAAAAGGTAGTAATGAGCGAGGCAAAGGAAAGTTTATGAATGGGTCTAATCAGAAATCTCGGAATTAATCCAATAAGAAGAAGGAAATACAGTGTTATAAATGTGGTAAAAAGGGGCATGTAATACCGAAGTGTCCAAATTGGAAGAAGGGAAATACTAATAAGCATGAGGGGATTTCTAAATCTGTGAATGTTGTTCAAGAAGAGGATTCAGTAGATGATGATGTTCTATTAGTTGCAGCGGAGTCGAATAATCTAACGGGCTCTCGAATACTTGACTCGACATGTTCTTATCACATGACTCCAAAAAAGGAATGGTTCAGCACATACAGGTTAGTAAATTCTGGATTGATTCTTATGGGTAATGATGCTTCTTGCAAGATTGTTGGCATAGGAAATGTAAAGATAAAAATGTTTGATGGTACTGTAAGAACATTGTGTGATGTAAGACATATACCTAAGTTAAGAAAGAGTCTGATATCTCTTGGTACTTTGGATTGTAATGACTTTAATTACAAGTCCAAAGGTGGAGTCTTGATGGTATGGAAAGGTAATCTGACTGTGATGAAAGGGCAGAAACTAGATGGAAATATTTACACGTTGTTGGGAACTACCGTTGTAAGTGGAGTTGCAGCCATGGATGCTGAATTAGATGAAATCGTCTTATGGCATGTGCGTCTTGGGCATATGGGAGAACATGGCATGAAAGAACTACACAAGAGAAAATTGTCGAAAGGTTTGAAAACGTGTCAACTGGAATTTTGTAGGTTTTGTGTTCTTGGAAAGAAAAAAAAGGCAAAATTCAGATCAACTACTCACAAGATGAAATGAATTCTTGACTATGTACATTCAAATGTTTAGGGCCCAGTAAGAGTTGCATCAAAGGGTGGACATGTGTATTATATGAGTCTCATTGATGATTACTCACGGAAGGTTTGGGTTTACTTCATGTGTCACAAATCTAGTACGTTTTCCAAGTTTAAGATTTGGAAGGCTGAAGTGGAAAACCTGACAAGGAGGAGAATCAAATATTTAAGGTTGGATAATGGGACCAAGTACGCTGATTCTCGGTTTATGAAGTTTTGTATGGAGCAAGGCATTAAGAGACATTTTACAATTCGCCGAACACCTCAAAAAAATGGTGTGGAAAAATGGATGAACTGGACTCTTGCTGATAGGGCTCGGTGTCTCAGATTGAATGCAGGGCTACTGAAGAACTTCTGGGCTAAGACAGTCAGTATGACTTGTTTTCTGGTTAACCGATCACCAAGGGCATCACTAGCAAGTAAAGTGGCAGAAGAGGTTTGAATAGGAAATATAATATACTACTCCGAATTGAAGGTATTCGGGTGTCTAGCCTTTGTTCTCGTGTCTAGTGAGGAGAGATCTAAACTTGACCCGAAGTCTTGTTGTTGCATCTTCTTGGGATATCCAAAGGGTGTGAAGGGGTATAAGCTATAGGACCAAGTGGCAAACAAGGTGGTGATCAGTAGGGATGTAGTCTTTGATGAGAAGGCTGTGGTGAAACGTACTCAAAAGTTTGATGAACAGAAACAAAAGCCATAAAGCTGGGGCAATTATAAACATGTTGTGCAGGTGGAGTTGGAAGCTCAGGGTAACAAAAATGATCATGGTCCCGTGGTTGTAGGGAGCTCTAGTTTAGGAAACCAGCAAGTCGACGATATTCCTATATGGAGATCCGGACGCATTATTAGACCTATATCATGGTATGATTTTGATGAGTTAGTATCTTTTGCTTTCCTTACTTGTTGCAACAACCCAACTTCTTTTCAAGAGATTGTGTACGACTAGAAGAAAGATAGGTGGATGGGAGCAATGATTAAGGAAATGGAATCATTGCATAAGAACAAAACTTGGGAGTTGGTGGAGCTTCTAGATAGGAAGAGACCAATAGGTTGCAAATGGGTGTATAGGAAGAAGGAGGCAATTTCAGAATCGGAATAAGAGAAATTCAAGGCACGACTGGTGGCAAAAGGATACTCACAAAAGAAAGGGATAGATTATGATGAGATCTTTTCTTCAGTGGTCCGACATACTTCTATCAGAATTGTGTTGGGGTTGGTAGCTTATTACGATCTTCATTTGGAACAATTGGATGTGAAGACGACGTTTCTTCACGGTGACTTGGAGGAACAAATCTACATGGTACAACCAAAGGGATTCATTGAACCAGAGAAATAAAACTTTGTTTGCAGGTTGAAGAAATCTCTTTATGAGCTGAAACAGTCTCCAAGGCAATGGTATAAACAGTTTGATTCGTACATGATGAAGATTGGCTACAAACAGTGTGAGTATGATTGCTGCATTTATGTGAATAAGCTTGAGGATGGTTCTCTTATTTTTTTTGTTATTGTACATCGATGACATGTTGATAGCTGCAAAGGATGTAATTGAGGTGAATCGGTTAAAGGACCTGTTGCATAAGGAATTTGACATGAAGGATCTTGGTTCAGCCAAGAAAATACTTGGGATGGAGATTCGCCGTGAAAAAACTGCAGGGAGATTATGGTTATCTCAAGGCGGTTATGTTTAAAAGGTGTTGGAGAGGTTTAGCATGACTGATGCAAGACCGGTATGTACACCTTTAGCAAATCATTTTAAGTTGTCTACTGCAGATTGCCCAAGTTTGGATAAGAAAATTCGGGACATTTCAAAGGTCCCTTATGCTAGTGCTGTGGGGAGTTCAATGTATGCCATGGTTTGTACGATGCCAGATTTAGCTCATATGATAAGCGTGGTGAGCAAGTTCCTCTCTAATCCAGGAAGGCAGCATTGGGAAGCCGTCAAATGGATACTTTGATACTTACGGGGTACATTAGGATATGGCATCATGTTCGACAAGCAACAGGGTTGTCCTTCAATTATGGGGTTTGTTGATGTAGATTATGCCGGGGATATGGATGACATAAGGTCTACAACAGGATATGTGTTTACCCTTGTAGGAGGACCGGTATGTTGGAGATCCATGGTACAGTCTCTGGTTGTATTGTCCACGACTGAGGCGGAATATATGACAGTTGCCGAAGCTACCAAGGAAGCCTTATGGCTTACTGGTTTAGTCAGAGAGTTGGGGTTACAGTAAGATGGTGTGGTGCTGTATTGTGATAGTCAGAGTGTCACTTACTTGGTGAAGAATCAGGTATACCATGTTAAGACCAAACACATTGATGTGAGGTTCTACAGAGTACGGGAATTGATTGCTTCAAGTGAACTTATGTTGGAAAAAGTTCACACATCTGATAATGCAACAGATATTTTGACTAAATCAGTTACTTCAAAGAAGTTCAAGCATTACTTGGACTTACTCCATGTCTCCGAGTGTTAGAAGGGAGACATACCTAACCAAGCGTTTTCAAATTTAAAGTGAAGTAGTTCATGTTTTTGAGATTCTGCTAAGGGGCATATAATCGCCAAGGTGGAGATTGTTATTTATGGCTCTTATACTTCTATTTTGATAAGCAAAGAAGGAAGGAGGAAAAAAATGAAGGGACAGCACAACAGGACTCGTTGATGAAGGACCTATGCTCATCGACGAGGGAACAACAGGGGTTCGTCGACGAAGGCTCTGAAGCTCGTCGATGAATAATTACTGAGAGTAAGAAATTTTAGACTTCTAGCATCATCAATGAGAGCCATGTATTCATCGACGAAGGTTCTTCTTGGTCTCATCGACGAAACCTTGTATTCGTCGACCAGAGGCGCCTGGGCTGCGGCAGTTTTTCTGAATTTTAAATTTTTGAATGTTGGGTGGTTGGGCAAACGGGGGAAAACCTCCGAGGAACCTCTATATATGTCATCTGGGCATATTTTGAGAGAGAGAGAGAGAGTGATCATTATTGAAGTGTATTGTGTACATTTTGATTTTCTTAGTGAAATTTGTGTGTCATTGCTCCCGTGGATGTAGGTTTTGCCGAACCACATAAATCTTCGTGTTGATCTCGTGATGATTGTGTGTGTTATTTACATTTACTTGTTGTTGTTTATTCTGCTGTGCATCTTCATTATACGATCCATATCACAACATTAACATAAACCTGGTCCATACTTTAAAATAAAGACCCAGCCCACATTCAAAGCCCAGAGGCCCAAGCCTTTTTAACATAAACCTGACCCATGTTTTAAAACAAAGACCTAGCACAAGTTCAAAGCCCATAAGCCCAAGCCTTTTAAAATAAAATTGGCCCACCTTTTTAACATAAACTCTACCTATGTTTTAAAATTAAAATTGGTCCACCTTTTCAAAGAAACAGTCCACGACCCATCTTTACAAAAAAAAACAAGCCCAAAAGATCTTTAAACCAGGTGCCTACAACAACAAAGCCCAGTTTGGTAAACCCAACCCATGTTTTTAAAATAGCCCTTGGTCTTATTTGAAAAATAATAAACTCAGCCCAAGTTTTAAACAAGGCCCCGACCCAAGTTCTTAAAACTCATAGCCCATAACAACCAAGCCCACCTGAGTCCAAAAGGCTCAACTTAAGCAAGTGAAAACCCAACTCACAAGGGGGGGTCAACTCGGCCCAACGAGCTGACTCAACTCAACCAACCACCATCTAAGCCATGAGTTGACCTAACCATGGTGATGGGGATCAACATGCCTTGACTGTTTCTTTCACCGATATGGTGACACGTGGACGACCTCTCGATGTCCACTATCATATAAATTGTTTTGTAGGTACCCATGGAGTTATTTGAAGACTTCTTGAAGGCTTTTGGCGCATGAAGACCCCAGTCGATATATTGAATTGAGTTTGAGTCTAATACCCATGTGGGCCCCACACGGTCATGTGGACCCCCACATGATTTTGAGCTTCCTTTTGGCACATGCATGAGTCCCACATTTAATTTGTAAAATGCAAGACAACTAAGCCAGCATGCGTGCTTAGTAAGTTGTGAGAATATTTATTGTGTTAGAACTAAGTGTAAGTGTTTAATACTTTGTTCCCCTCATGCTTTGTTTCCCATGCTTTGTCCCCCCATACCCGTGTGTGAATTGTAAGTGTGTTAATGTGTTGTCCCCCTCCCCATGCTAGATTATATACCCTTCTCATTGTAAGAATTATGCAGAAAGAGAGAAAATATATGTTTGAATATTGGAAAGATTTCCATTGTCAAAGCTCAAAAGCTTTGCCCAATCTTTGATTGCGTGGTGAAACTATAATGTTCTCTCTAAAGATCATGTGGTGAGAGACCACCCTGTCCAGCATTATCATCATCCCCACCTATCCCTCATATACCCACACGACCATTTATATACACACAACAGTTCCACTTCTATCATTGTGTTCAAAGCTTGTTCCAAGGATTTTCCGGCTTGTTTAAGCTTGTGGTGGATAATATCAAGTCATCCAATGATTTCCTTTGGTAAGATTGTTATTTTTCTTAAGCCTTTATTTGATTTTGAACTCTTACTTTAAGCCAAGCAACCCTTGTCTAAACACCCCTTGAATCCCTGCATTTTCTTAAAATCTCGTGGGTGTTCAGGCGATTGAAGACGTAAAATCAGTCGATTGAATCGCTAGTGCGCTAGTCAGAAATTCTGCTTCTAAATTCTTTAAGTGACTGAACCTTGAAGTTTAGGCAACTAAAGACCTCCTAAACCTTTAGTTTTCAATATTATTCTTACTCGCTATTATTTATTGTGGGAATATTGATTTGATAACATAGAACTAGCATTCTTAAACTTTGAAATACATCTTTTCCACATAAAACTTAATTCCTTGATAAAGGAATTCTTGGGACTTAATTTCTAGACAAATTACACACCTTTTCAAAAATCTTGCAACATGTGAATCATAACTTAGTTCATAATATTTATGTTTGGTTGGTTAAATTCTTAATTTAAAGTGTTTAAATGTATGAACTTGCTTGAGGGTTGTCAGAAGGACTAGGCCAACCATACCCATCCTACATCACATGGTCAAGAGTAGGGGCCTATTTGGCTCCCAAGAAAATGCTGAGAAAGCATCTAGGAAACCTATAAACATAGAAATAGTAACACTCCAAAGATAAACAAAAGGAGAAAGGAAGTTAGGGTACTTATCTAGCGAACCACAGTATCAAACAAACCACGCTCCTTCTCTTGTTCCAACTTGCAAAACGAAAGCAAAATCAGAAAGGAGAATCTAAAAGGTGAGATAGAAAAGGGTAGGGATGAGAAACCATAAACTCGAAGGTCCTATCCTTCGCGGATAGAAGGGAGAAAGCCATAAGAGGGGGGTTTCGAAGCACCACTGAGAGGATAAAAGAGAGCAACTGAATAAGATAGAGGGAGAAGGGAACTACTGTTGGCTTTTCTAGTTTTCATCCCGTTTTGATAATGACAAACCAAGGCATCTAATTGTGCTACTAAGTTTGTACATAAGTATTAAGGTATTAAGTACAATAACATATGCAAATTGGGAAGTCATGAAGCACACAAGACAATGATATTTGGCTATGAATATGGAGCATATAAAGACCAAGCTTGAAAACTATGGCTATTGTTAAATGTCCCATCCAAGAGTATAAAGTCCAAGAGGGGGGGTGAATGGACTCTTTTCGCGTATTTGGGCTTTCTCTACAAAATAAAATTCTTGCTAAGATTTAAGCAATTATATCAATTATATCACAATATATGAAACATAAATCAACCGCAAGGCATAAAATAAAGAGAATAGGGAGAGAAAGCTTAACACTGGAGTTTTAACGTGGTTCGGCACCAAGCCTATGTCTACGCTTTAGCACCATGCCAAGGATTCCACATTCCACTATAAAACTCCTTCATCGATGGAGCAAGCCTTACAACTAGGGTACCAAATCCTACACTTAGGAACAAATCCCTACTATGCTCACCAAGAGTCTCAAGGATCACCAAGATGCCTTACAAGTCGGTTCACCAAGAACCTTCACCAAACAGTTCACAAAGAACTTTTTACAAGAAGATGAAATACAAATGATGCTCCTATAAATTGAGCTAATACAAAACAATCATCACACTACTCTCTCAAGGAATGATTCAAATAAGATTAGAGAACAAGATATTTTGAACACTTGTGAATAAATAACAAAGATGCAAAGTGCCTAGGTTTTGTATAAAATGATATTTTTCACTATAAGCTTGTAATAATAATCAAAACCATGCTAAACAAGTCTATGGACTTGTATTTATAACCAAAAAACCCTTACTAGCCGTTATTGGACCGTTGAGAGCAAGTCCCAAAAGAAACTAGTTGTTTTCTAGCCGTTATTGCATTGTTCACGATGCGTCTTGTTGACTAGTGACCCCCACTCGTTAACTAGTGGCACTTTGCTAGCAATTGTAAACATTCTGCATGTACTCGTTGATGAGTTGCACCCAATCGTCGACGAGTACCCTGAATCATAAAAAAGTCATCAACATGAAAGTTGTGAGATTTTTTCTTAACTTTCCAGGGACACCAAGATCATCTTTTTTAAACTTTTCTAGCAAAAGTTATGTCCTAAAATACCGAAAGGTGTTCAGGAAATTTGATAGGTACATAACCGAGGTTTTAAACCCAACTAGGACCAAGTTTGTAAAAGATTATAAAATATAATTAAAAACTTGTCCTTAAGAAATTTATTTTGAATATAAAATATCTTATTTTTAAAAACACATTTAAAAACTCGTTTCAATATCTTATATACTTAGTATGTCCTTTATGAAAATATACTTGGCTTTCTTGAGTGCTTAGGACATAAAGCTCGTTTTGACATAACTGAGACTAAGTATAAAAATGTTCTTAAAACTAGGATGTTAAAAACTTGTCCCTTTAAAAACATATTTTGAGTTTAGGATTCTTTTGACAAACTCTTTGATTTTAACTTTGAAAACTATTAAAGTTGAGTTTGTGACTTTAGGTGAAATCATATTTACTCATGTGTCCTAGTATGCATGCATTTGCTCAACTATTACTCAGAAATCATGCAAGAAATACACCCGCAAGAGTTACAAAATGTTCCTACCTCACACAACCCTTATTACATATAATTTAACAATTAAGCTTCCGTTGGTTGTACTTGAGTCCTTTTCGAGTGAGTGTCCTTTTGATCTTTCCTGCTTGACGTCTACTCGGTCTGATCTTTGCCTTTGATCCAATACTTCATGAATTTGTCACTAGAACCTATACTAAACATGATCTGCAAAGATTGAATACACTAGGAACCACAAATAGGTTAATATCATCAAAACACAATAAACATGATTATGTAGTCCCCAAGGCTAACAATCTCCCCTTTTCTATGATGTCTAACCTATTATTATTTTCCTTATCATCAAAACAAGACAATTAAGAACATGTAGCCACAAAGACTAACAATCTCCCCCTATTTTATGATGACAAACCATTGGTATTCTCTGTAAGGTATAATTTAAAACACCCCCTCAAAATAGGCATATTCTAGAATGGAACTAAAATATGCTCTCCCTTACTATATGCATGTCTACAATTTGCTCCCCCTTACTTTATGCATATAATAAATATTCAACTATTTTTTTCATATTTTTCTTATCCATTAGAGCTTTAACTTGCAATTCATAAAGTAGTTCATTTAAGATAAAACTATAAGCAAAATGAACTTATCATATCACCATATGCATTTTACCCAACATATATGTCTCTATTCATTTCTCCCCCACATGCATAACACCATAACCCTTTGATCATCATAAAAAAGAGAGGTGTTATTCATTTAAAAAAAATAATTTTTCTCCCTTAAGATCAAATTCAATGGTGGTGAGGTGAGTATGTGCTAAACACATATGCCCTTTGTTGGTGCTAAACCATAACATCTAAAAAACCTAGATTGACTTCCTTACTTATACATGAATGATGATTTCTAAGGATTATTATCATTTGTTGTTGGATCAATCATTCAATGTTAATTCTCCAAATGTTGTTATGATTAGATCTACTAAAACTCAACTTCATGTATGCTATGTTTTAGATATTCTAACTATTTATCAAACAAACATATATCATCAAAACAAATTATGTGACTAAGGAACACATCTCTTTTCCATAAGAGATGGATTTACCTAACATAGCATGCTTTTGAACTTAAATTCAAAACCTTAAAAATTTACATGAGAAAAACAAGGTTATTTATTTATTTATTTTTATTTGTCACTCAAAAAATTATTCCTAAATAATAAACTTTGAACACATGCTATTTCATTCCATAAACAAAGACAATAAAAGGAAATAAACCAATTTTCAAGATGAATACAATTCAAGAAATCATATTGGTTTTAGTATTTTCATTCATCAACGTTGGCTTGATCATCAAGAATTCTCAAAGTAATTAAACAATTTAAAATGCATAAATTGGGATTTTATCCTTTAAGCACATCTTAGTCATCATATTCCTTTTACCTAGGTAAAGTAAAGTCTACCTAAATCCTAATTTCTAATCCTAGGTTTTAAGGAAACAAAAATTCAAAAATCACGTGTTCCTTTTGGGTACCCATTCTTCCTTGGGTGCCAATGAGTTTTTCTTCACTACCCATTCTAACTTATTTTGTTTGCCTTTATTTCCTCTATAAGGACAAAAATAATGAATATGACCATTTCTTTCACAATATAAACAAATCTTATTTGTGTGCAAGGGTTTAGATTTATTTGCATTATTTTTACTCGATGAGGCATACCCATGTGATTCATAAGAGGATTTTAATTTTTTTTTTGGAAAGATTATTTCCTTTAACTCTGAAGAATGTATTTGAATTTTCTTTTCCTCTTATGATTTTACTATGATTTTCAACTTTATTTTTCAAAAGAGTATTTTCTTTCAAAGCATTCCCAATTTCATTTTTCAAACTTCCTACCTCTTCTTGAAAAATTCCATGGTCTTTTTGAACTTTTGAGACAAGCTCCTCATTTTCCTTTTTAAGGGAAATATTTTCCTTTTTTAAGGTGGAGCAAAGACAAGACTCTTTTCCTTTGCATTTTAACAATTTTTTCTTAAAATTTTTTTAGTTTTACTTCTAAAATTTCATGCTCTTTTTGAGAATTTTTACAAAACTTCTTATTTTCCCTTTTAAGAAAATCAATTTCTTCTCTCAAAGAGAATTCCATTTGTTTTGACAAATTAAGCACTTTCTCAAAAATTTTGTGCCTTCTTTTTGTTAGAACCAATTCATCAAACAATTTAGCACATTACTTACTACTTCGTCATATAAAGGAATATTTACATCATCATCCGAACTACTTTCCTCTAGTTGTTCATTTGCTACGAAGCAACAATGTGCTTCTCCTAGTGTGTCTTGGTGAATATCACAAAATGTATCTAAGGCTAAGTCCATTTCTTTCCTAGGCTCTTCATGGGTGCTTTGAAGCAAATCCCACATTTCCTTTGCGGTTTCACATCTGCAAACACGACTATATTCAACTTCATTTAAAGCACAATAAATAAAATGTTTCGCTTTAAAATTCAACTCTACTAACCTTATTTCCGTGCTTGACATCTCCTCAATTTCTTTTGGTTCCCCATCTTCATTTTTGAAGATGTAATCTCCCTTTGTGATGACGTTCCACATTTGAAGATCATATGACAAGATGAAGGTGATATTCTATTTTTTAATTTCAGGTAGCTGGAACCGTTGAACATTGGAGGTTTGGTCACAGATTGCCCTTGGGAAGAGGTGTCCATCAAATACGCCATTTGATTTTTCACACTATGAAGTTTACTCCAAAAATGCAAGCGTCTGACTTTGATACCACTTGTTAAACATCTCACTTGGGAGTATAAAGTCCAAGAAGGGGGGGGGGGGGGGAAATGGACTCTTTTCGCGTACTTGGGCTTTTTCTACAAAATAAAATTCTTGCCAAGTTTCAAGCAATTATATCACAATATATGAAATATAAATCAAGTACAAGACATAAAATAAAAAGTATAGGGAGAGAAAGCTTAACACCGGAGTTTTAACGTGGTTCGACATCAAACCTATGTTCACGCCTTAGCACAAAGCCAAGGATTCCACAATCCACTATAAAACTCCTACACCAGTAGAGCAAGCCTTACAACTCGGGTACCAAACCCTACACTTGGGAAATCCCTACCATACTCACCAAGAGCCACAAGGATCACCAAGATGCCTTGCAAGTCGGTTCACCAAGAACCTTTACCAAACGGTTCACAAAGAACCTTTTACAAGAAGATGAAATAAAAATGATGCTCCTTTAATTTGAGCTGATACAAAACAATTCTCACACTACTCTCTCAAGGAATGATTCAAACAATATTGGAGAACAAGAGAGTTTGAGCACTTGTGAATGAATAATAAAGATGCAAAGTGCCTAGGTTTTGCAAAAAATGATATTTTTCACTATAGGTTTGTAATAATAATCAAAACCATGCTAAACAAGTCTATGGACTTCTATTTATAACCAAAGACCCTTACTAGCCGTTATTGGACCATTATGAGCAAGTCCCAAAAGAAACTAGTCGTTTTCTAGTTGTTATTACATTGTTCACGATGCGTCTTGTCGACTAGTGACCCCCACTTGTCGACTAGTGGCATTTTTCCAGCAATTGTAAACATTCTGCTTGGACTCGTCGACGAGTTGCACCCAATCGTCGATGAATTGCACCCAATCGTCGACGAGTACCCTGAATCAAAAAAAAGTTATCAACATGAAAGTTTATAAAAATTGCATGATTAAGCTGATTTAGGATTAAGAAGAAAAAGATATATAGGGGTTGAAAAGATAGAGGGGAGATGCATATGTAAATTTAATTGTTAAAAGTCCAAAATTCGCAGCATAGACTCTCTTGTATGCATGTGCTTCTCATAAAATACTAAAGCTCCAAATCAATAAATCACCACTGACCAACCCTAAAGCTAGTTCCCAAATTGTAAAATATTTCACAATCTTCAGTTGACAAACACTAATAAGGAAAGACCATATTGAATAGTTGCATTTAGTGTACTCACCCTTTAGTCAACTCAAAACTGCCCTTTACAAATGCGCTTACTCTTTCATCATTAACAATAATTTTTGCTTGCAATTGAATTTGCATTTTATAAATTTGGGCAATATGTCACAAATTAAAATTTAAATGAATGACATTTAATGGGTAATATGGGTATTTATCACCTTGAGGACTACCAAGTTTTTTCCTTTAATCTTTTAGGAGTAATTAGAAAGAAAATCGGAAATTGGAAGGAGTTGTCTCCTTTGTAGAGTGCTCAGATCCAATAGGCCTTCCAAGTCCCAATTAAACTAAAAAAAATTCATATTTACGTTTAATTACATTTCCTCATAGGATAAAAGACATTGACCACTCTTATGTTTGGTAAAAAGATATAAATCTCTTCTAAGATTTTGATAATTTTAGGGACCTCTTCTAAGATTTCAAAATTCAAAATTTTCACAAGTCTCTCCTAAGATTTGACCAAAAAAGAAAACATAAATCTCCCTTTATATTTGATAAAAAGATGAAATTTCTGAAAGGTATAAGTGTCCCAAAAATCAAATGTCATGGAGAGGTCTGTGAAAATTTCAAAATCTTAGAGGAGGTTTGTGATAATTTTATATTTTCAAAGACAAAAATCATTATCTTTTTACAAAACTTTAAGGGAGATTGATGTCTTGTGCCCTTCCATTTTTACTAGTTATGGGCATATGTGTTGTAGGTGAGATAAATTTTATATATTATAAATAATAATTAATTTTTTTTTAAGTCAAAAGAATCAAATTCTTTGTAAATTATTTAATATTATTATTTGCACAATAAGATGCAAATTTCAACTATTGATAATAATAGTTTAAGTTAGAAAATGAAATTCTACAACTTGTATGATTGATAATCTGATTTTTGTAAAGTTATTGAAAATTCCCTAAATTAGAGTTGGTTTGTGCATATATCTATTTTATTTTATTTTATTTTTAAAAAAAATATGTCAGTTACAACTGCACTCTTAATATCCAAAAAGTAATATTATCATTACAAACAAGAACTTATTCTAAAGAAAAAAAATAAAATTAACATAATAAGAAAAAAAAAAAACCTCTTTTGTATTCTCATCTTTGTTTTGCACGTTCCATTAATTTCATTTGCAAAGTAGAAACTTTTCCCTAATGGTACAAAATTCTAGTGTAATGTTGTTACATAGCGTTGTCTTGAAGTTGATTGCGGAATAAAATTTGGAAGTGTGTGGTTCTACCTAAGATGCTTATAAGAAAATAAAGTCAATACTTATAATAAGTTTATAAGTATTCCTTTAAGATAAGAACTTACTCTTAAAAAATATATATATAATTAACATAATAAGAAAAAAACTCTTTTGTATTCTCATCCTTGTTTTGCACATTTCATTAATTTCTTGTGTAAAGTAAAAATTTTTCCCTAATGGTACAAAATCCTGCTGCAATGTTGTTGCATAGCATTGTCTTGTAATTGATTGTCAAAATAAAATTTGGAAGTGTGTGGTTCTATCTAAGATGCCTATAAAAATTAAAGTCTATATTTACAATAAGTATATAAGTATCTCTTCGAGGTAAAGAGTAGAGATTGCAAGCAATCCATACTTTGGGATTATGAACTACTGAATCAAAGAACCGTTCAACTAAAGCAAGAATTAATGAGTTTCATTGGATTTTAATTTTTGTACTCATCCATTTGTTTCTTAATGCTCAATTTGTCATTTCTCAACCTAAAAAATATGAAGGAGAGAAAAGGGGTTTGATCTATATTCATAATGCCGATGAATACAAACTAATAGCTAGAGAAAAGAATAAGAGAATGTTTTTTTTTCCTTCTACAGTGCGATATTGTAATCAAATTACTACACAAATCCATGCAGATGTGAGAACATGAGCCAATGATAATGTCTTGGGAAGGCAAGAGAAGAAGAATAAGTTTTTTATACCATAGTAAGGGGAAGATGAAAAGAATAAGGAGATAAATTGTTGAAAGGTGAAGAGAATGGAAAGATATAGTGTTGAAGGTGAAGGGAATGTTGAAAGGTGAAGAAAATGGGGAGGTAAGCTATTGATAAATGAAGAGTTGAAAAGGGAAACTCTGTGCAATAAAAAAAATATTAAAATGAGTATTTTGAATATTATGTTACAAATTAGAACGTAATAGAAATTTAAATTTTAAATGAATATCGATAAAAAAATAATATATATATATATATATATATATATATATATATATATATAAATTTGTCACTTAGAGAACTTTTAAATTTTTTTTCCTTTAACCTTTTAAGAGTAAGGAACCTAAAATAGAAAGTAGAGGCCAGAAGCCCAATAGGGCTTAGCAAGCTGTGAGTCACCAAAGGCTTATGAGAAACTGAGTGGTTCAAATTTTCAAATTATTTTGGAAAGCCCACTTGCTAATGCCCATAAATAGATGGGAAAAGCCCACTTTTCTCTGTGGGCCAGGCAAAACTTAATTTGTATTGGTTCAAAACCTGGCCCATGGCCATTTAGAAACACACAGTGTAGTTTTACAAGTGGCAGATGCTGATTGGGCATCATCCAGGCCTTCTTATTCTGATTGGGCTTGGGTTTTAAGTAATGATTACTAGCATATTTGTTGTGTGCTGCCACTACACACTTAAAATTGAGTGGAATGAAATTAAATTTATTATTTAAATTAAAAAAAAATATTTTCAAAAGAAAATAGCCATTTTACTTAATAAATTAATTGTGCAAGTACATTTCGAATACTAGTAAAAATTATTTTGCATCACTTTATTATAAGTGACTAATAATGAGGAATAAATTTATTTTTTATTAAAATTTTTGCAAGTTCAATGAATGAATCAATTCATATATGTCTATCACATTAAAATGAATTTTTTCATCAATGTAATTAGTACCTATCTTTCTTAAAGTGACAAAAGATCCAAAATATCATCCAAATATTTTCATTTTTATTCTTCTACTTTGATGATCTAAAGATTAGTCTTATTCCATTTAGTAATTACATAATTTACATTGCAAATGGCAAATTATGTTAATGTATCCAAAATTTGGAGAAATTTTAGTAATATTGATTACGGTTCATCAAGAACAAGATATGAACTATGAGCATGTTAAGCTGAAATGGAAATGGAGAAAATATGGAAATGGAGAAAATGGAAACGCCTTAAAGAGGATGAGTTGCAGTCATGTGCCAAATTCATTCTTTGAGAAGCCGACAGGATGGCCTGTCAATCTTGAAAAAAGAATACTGACAGAATGGCCTGTGATGGCCCGTCAATCTTGAATAAAGAGTACACTCTGTTAAGTTTCCTTCAAGGAAATTTCCTCAGGGTCATGAATAAATTTATACCAAAAGTCAATATCAGATCCTAGTAGTTTGAAATTTGGAGCTGTTGGAGAATTGGGTTCGGATCCTGAATCATCCGAATTGAGTTGGGCAATAATCTTGAGTAATTTTGACTTTGTAGAAGATTTTGACTTTTTTGATGAAACTGTAGACATGACATTATTGTCTTCAAGAACAGTTTCTTTTCCTTTTGAGTAATAGGAATGGTAGACTTCACATTGGAAAAAAAACAAGAAAAGTTTAAACAATTGGCAAGCAAAATGACAAGCAAAAGGACATAAGCATCATAAATAGTATGAGAAAAGATCCAAAATATCATCCAAATATTTTCATTTTTATTCTTCTACTTTGATGATCTAAAGATTAGTCTTATTCCATTTAGTAATTACATAATTTACATTGCAAATGGCAAATTATGTTAATGTATCCAAAATTTGGAGAAATTTTAGTAATATTGATTACGGTTCATCAAGAACAAGATATGAACTATGAGCATGTTAAGCTGAAATGGAAATGGAGAAAATATGGAAATGGAGAAAATGGAAATGCCTTAAAGAGGATGAGCTGCAATCACGTGCCAAATTCATTCCATCAAAAACACAATTATCACGTGCTAAAATAATCCATTAAATATCACGAGCTCATTATTTCATTAAAATGCAATAACTCATTTCCTTCTATATTTACCCTTTACATCTATAAATAAGAATATTTGTGCTGTGTGAAGTGTGCAAGTGAAGTGAGTGAGCGAGGAGTGTGAGAGTGTTGAAGGTGAGAGAGACAAAAGTGTGAGAAGAGTTGAGTTGAGTGTGTCTCCTCCTCTTATTTTTCTTCCAGGTTATAGTATATCCGGTATGCTCTATGGATGTAGGTTAAATTAGACTAAACCATGTAAGTCTGGTATTCTTATTTTGTGTATTTATTTTGCTTGTGTGTGTGATTATTGTTTTTAGATCCCTAACAAGTGGTATTAGAGCCAGATCGGAGCAAAGTTGCTATATCGAAGAAAAATTGTCAGATCGGAGCAAAGTTGCCAGATCGGAGGTCCCATGAGCTATATTGTGCTAATTACGTGTCTAAGAAAAATTCTGTTTAGGAAAGTGAGACTTAAACGGTCCATTGTGACCCCCCACCTCCCTAGAAATTTACCTGGTGTAATTTAGCACAATCATCACTGGGCCCCATCGCCACGTCTTCAGTCAACCCACTCCAACGTGATGTCATTGTGTCGAGTCAGCGCCACTACCACGTCAACGCCACATCAGCAACTAGTTAATGGTGTCAGTAACGGTGTTAATTAATGTCGTTAGTAACGACATTAGAATATTTCATTAAGTGAGAGTATATTCCGTTAAGTTTAACGAACAGCTGATTGATTTTGACTAGATTTTTAAAGTCATTTCAAGTCCGTTTTTCGAACGAATTGAGTCAATTCTAAGGTTTTCAGCTATTCTGGATCCAATCGTGTTGTTTGTTTGAGCTGATTCTATCTCTAGATTAAAGAATCAAGATGTCAAAAGAAAAAGCTCAAAGATCGAAATGTTTAACGGCACCAACTTTGGTTTCTGGAAGATGCATATTGAAGACTACTTGTTTGGTAAGAAGTTGCACTTACCATTGAAGGGAAAGTTAGATTCCATGAAGGAGGATGAGTGGGAGTTGCTTGATCGAAAAGCTCTTGGAGCTATCAAGATGACGCTGGCAAAGTTTGTTGCCTTCAATATCAAGCATATGACAACCACAATGTCTCTTATGGATGGGCTCTCCAACATATATAAGCAGCCATTAGCCACCAATAAGGTACACTTAATGAAGAAGTTATTTACCATGAATTTAGGGCATGGATTCAGACCCTGAAGCCCGAATCCATCGGCTCCTTTCCTGATATGGAGCAGCAATTTATTGGGCACTTCATCAATAGCCGCAAAGACCTTAGCACATCTGATGAGCCTAGTTCAAGGAGAAAGGGAGACATTGAAAAAATTCATACACCGTTTTGTCGCCACAACCCTGGAGATTCGCAACCTGGATCACGGTGTGGCGCTGGAGGCTCTAACCACAGCTCTCCAGCCTGGTGACTTCTTGTACTCCTTGGGGAAAAGGCTTCCAACCGACATGAAGGAACTAATGGCACAAGCACAGAAGTATATTAATCTAAAGGAAGTAATGGGCACAAAGAGAGACCAAGCTGATTTAGAAAAGAAAGAGCTCAAGGGATACGAGGGAGGCCTTTAAAATAAGAAAAAGGCAAGAGAGTAGCAAGTTGTAGAGCAGCCCTAGAGGGATAGGACATACCACTAAGTTCCAGTCTTACACTCCCCTAAATGTCTCGTATACCAATGCCCTAGGGGGTTTTAACCTAATCTAGCATGCCCAGAAAGGAGATTGTTCCATGAAATTGCATCTCTGTTAGTCATATCTTCGAACATTTCGTGTGCCTCTCTTAAATTATTAAAATTTGCATACATATCTATAAATGCATTCTCTGTCACGCTATTTGATTTTAGTCTAAAAATATGAGCACAGCTCATTAGGCCAAAAGACAGCCCAAAAGATGAGCGCAACTCATTATGCTAGAGGACGGCCCAAAATATGAGCACAACTCATTAACTCAAAATACAACCCAAAAGATGAGCACAACTCATTAGGCTAGAAGACGATGACCCAAAAGATGAGTACAACTCATTAGACCAAAAGACGGCCCAAAAGATTAGCAGAACTCATTAGGCCATAAGACAGCCCAAAAGATGAGCACAACTCATTAGGCAAAGAAGAATCGGTCCAAAAGATGAGCACAACTCATTAGACCAGAAGACATCCCGAAAGAGCTACTCGCACAAAAGCCTCGCAAAGAGCAGCTCGTTACAAAAGCATCACGAAGAGCTGCTCGGCACAAAAGCCTCGCAAAGAGTTGCTCAGCACAAACGTCTCGTGAAGAGCTGCTCGGTACAAAAGTCTCACGAAGAGCTACTCGGCACAAAAGCCCCGCAAAGAGCTGCTCGACACAAAAGCCTCACAAAGAGCTGCTCGATACAAAAGCCTCACGAAGAGCTGCTCGGCACAAAAGCCTTACAAAGAGCTGCTCGGCACCAAAGCCACATGAAGAGTTGCTTGCACAAAAGTTTTCTCGAAGAGCTGCTTGACACAAAAAATGCCCTCGGAGAGCTACTCGGCACAAAGGACTCACAAAGAGTTGCTCGACATGAAATGTCCTCAAAGAGTAGCTCGAAAAAACTCTTTGACCACAACCCGACCAGCCGCATTATCCCTAAACATTGGCTCAGTTCAGCTGGCACCCTCACGATTTTGACTCAGGAAAGCCGTGTACAAGTAATACCAACTCAAATAAGCCACCACGCTGACGAGTTCGGCTCGGCCAAGCCACATACGTGACAAATCCGACTTGGTTCAGCCAACATTCCTATGAGTTCGGCTCGAAAAAGTTGTGCCCACGTGAAATCGGCTCGGTTGAGTCAACAACGAAACAAAACCGACTCAGCAAGCAGCACACACAACGATATTGGCTTAGATGAGTTAACAACGCAACCATACCAGCTTGGCAAGTCGTTGAAGCTGCTCGGATGGACAGCGGCTCGGCAAGCCAAGTACGCGACAATATTGGCTTGGACGAGCCGACCACGCTACAACTTCGACTTAAAATATATATAGGGAGACAACTTTCAAACTTTAGGAAACTAGCTCCAAAAATTCGAAACTGAAGAGGGGGGGGGGGGGGGGCAACTGATATACCCTAAATATATCACTTACCATAAGTCAAGAGAAGACCAAAGCGCAACATTAATGAGGGTAGTTACCGTCCAAGTCAATCGCCCAGCAAGAGCAATTGACGCCCGCCCTATAATGACTGGAGTGATCCATGTTCGGCACCATAATGACAAATCTCCTCAAGGTCAAATTCCATTGCTATAAATGGAGATTTAGAGAAGAGGCTAAGGTATCTCATTCTAATCCAAATTTATTGTTGCTTACAACCTCTCAAACCAATCCCTTACTTAGGCATCATAGAGATCCCTCGGAGTACACTCCGGGTCCTCTAAGTCACCACTGTTTTCGTCTTTTTCAAGTGATCGGGATCGGAGAGTTCATTAGAAGTTAATCGACATTTTTATTTAGCAACAATGTGCAAAATTAATTTTTTGTTCATAGATTTGATGTACTTATTTTCTTTCACATTTTTTTTTAACCAAACGCGAAAGTATGGATTCTTTGATATTTTTCTTTCCTTTTCGTAATATTTTTCAAGTTCCAAATAAGACCTAAGAAATAGAAAATAAGACAAAATTCATTATAGTTTATTTGTCTATTAAATACTACTACTACTACTACTACTACTACTACTACTACTAATAATAATAATAATAATAATAATAATAATAATAATAATAATAATATTATTATTATTATTATTATTATTATTAATTTAACAATCAGCCTTAAACCCTCTCTCGGTATCTTCACGTCGACGAGGCGTGGCTTCGTCGACAAGGCCTCCTTATGCCCTCGTTGACGAACTTCCTGTGTTCGTTAACGAGGCCCTGTGTAAAATTTCCCGAGCTATTACAAATTTGATATACTTCTTATTCTCTTTCTCATTTTTTTTGATAACTAAACACGAAAGTATGGATTCTTTGACATTTTTCTTTCCTTTTCGTAATATTTTTCGAGTTCCAAATAAGACCTAAGAAATAGAAAATAAGACAAAATTCATTATAGTTTATTTGTATAATAATAATAATAATAATAATAATAATAATAATAATAATAAAATTGTTCAAATATAATTAAATATTGAGATAAAATTTGGAGTTAATGACATGCCAAATAATTATTTAATATTTATTGTATATTCCTTTTCACGCACATTTTTTATAACCAAATGTAAAAAGTGAATCTTATATTATTTTTCCCTTTTCTCAGTATTTTTCATACTCTATAAAGGGAAGCCACACCTACGCCCACTCCAACACATACCCACATCTACAAGAGATGATTTAATTTGGTCAAAAATAAAAATGAAATTGATGATTAAAAGTGAACAATAACTCACATGAATTACGAGGCATTTGTCTTAATTCGCTAATTATGCTTTTTATTAAAAAAAAATAAAGACATTTATTTTTGTATCACCGAACAAGGACTTGCTTATGTAAAAGTAGAATTTGTTTTGTTTTTTACTTCTTAATGTTTTGTTGAGATTTGGCCAAGACAAAAATTTTCATAATTGATTACATAATATACAATAAGTCTCTTAGGAGTAGGCCAGGTATGTTCTGGTCGAAGTGCAATATATATGCTTACGTGCGAGTTGCTATTCGACCCCTTAGGTCCAATTCGATGCGTTAAGCATAGTGTCATGGTTTAGCCAATAAGACAACGGTATCTTGATAAATATGAAATCAAAACACTTCTATACTTCAATCTCATCGAGCACAACTAATAATAAAGATAGGGCATGAGGAGAAGGCTTCCTTATCCCATACATGCGTGTGGGATAGAACTAGCTATAGCTCATTCCGAAATTTGCTAGCTTAAGGTGAGGCACACCAAAGACATAAAAACTAGAAAGTGAAAAGGAAAATTTCACTTTTATATGTTAATTATGCATACCTATATATTCTATATAAATTGTAGACTACATACACGATTAGATAGTTACGAGAGTCAAATTAGTCCAATACTTCTCATGGTAATTCAATAGTTTAAAATCGTAAGTTACAAGATGAATGCATCTATATATACAAAAGCTTTGATGGCTGTAGAAAAGAAGAGAATTAAAAAGATCTCTAAGAAGCTGTTCGTATTTCAGTAGAAAAGCTGAAAACATTTTTTTTCCCAATTTTTACATATATAAACACTAGAAAACTAAAAAAAAAAAGTGACATTGTTTAATTATTTGAAAAAAAAAAAAATTCATGGCTGAGCCGGCCCTAACTTTTCACGACATGTGATAGGAGTTTAGGAATTTTGCTTTGAGAAATAGAAGAACAAGAAAATACGATAGAAATTATTATGTTTTCTTTCTCTATTAAATACTAATAACAAAAAAAAAAAGTTGGTCAAATATGATTAAATATAAACAAAAAACCGAAGTTAATGACACGCAAAATAATTATTTAATATTTATTATATATTCCTCTCATGCACATTTATGATATATTCCTCAATGGCTCAGGTGGCAAAAGCGGGCTTGGGATGGGCCACTTGTTGGTTCAAGTCCTGTATTTACCCCAAGGGAGCAAATCCTGTATTTACCCCTGCATAGTGAAGGGGCCTTATTGCGTGGACGTGAGAATAGTCTGAGTACCCTGTGTCGCCACCAAAGTGTGTTCGATCAACGAGAGCATCAGCTGGAGTGCCAACTGGATGTGCCGGGAAAGTTAGGACACCTGACATAATAAAAAAAGAAATACAAAAAAATGAATTTTATAATGTATATATATATATATATATATATATTCAATATTTTTGATGTTGAATAAAGGGACGACACACTCGCACCCACTCCAACGCCCACGTACACACGAGATGATTTTGGTCAAAGAAAAAAATGAGATTGACAAACAAAAGGGAAGAATGACTCACATGAATTACGAGACACGCTTTGCGATCTACTTTGAATTTCAAGAATGATGAAGGTGATTTCAATCTGTAAAGTTTTCCTGTCTACCTATAGCTAGCTGTACGTTTCACGAAATTTTCTTTTCGTTAGGATCACAGAGTAGAGTAGCCCTAGGATTCCGGGAATTTATCTCATGTCTTGTCCCCTCCATCACATTTTCTCGGGAAAAAATAAAAGCAAAAGAGAAAAGTAGCAGTTTGTGTTATTGTGCATGTCTTGGCCATGTGAAATATATGTGACAGGTATTCCCATTCAGGAGAATTTTCTCTCCCAAGTCAAGCCCACCATTACCTCTTAATTTCTAGAAGACAAAAAGCAAAAACCATTATAGACATTGCTTTAATTTGCCTTCGCTGTGTTTTTAACCCGCCCTTTAATTCAACAATCCCATCATGTTAATTCATACATATCTATCACTCCTCCAAGGAAAGGAGGAACTAAACACGCACTTTCTCTCTTTTAAGCTTCATAATTTTGACCCTATAACTCACATTCAAACCTACCCACCAAACTTTTCTCGTGTTCATATGTATTTGAGATCAACGGTGCAATATCTCGGTTTGATCCGATATTCACCATGTGGAGTAGTTCATCTCTAAATCAAATTTGTGTGGTTTTTTTTGAATTTCTCGTTAGTTGTAACTTATATTTAGAGTTCGTTTGGTTAAAAATTTTGCCATAAAAAGGAATATAAGGAAGGAATTCATTTTTTTTCCTTCTATTTTTTTTCTATTAAATGTTATAAAAAAATGAAAGTTTGTTTTAATATGACTTAAAATAAAAAAATTCTAAACATCAGTGATTTTTAAAATCAAAATTTTGTTTATACATTTGATATATATATTTTTCTTTCTCATTTTCCTTACAAACCAAACATAAAAATGTGAACTTTTTGATATTTTCCTTTCCTTTTCCTTCCCTAATATTTTTTAAAATCCAAACAAGACCTTAGAAAGTTTGAGTTCTGTAAGTGATGAAAAGTTTTGCGTAGATGGGGAGTGATTTAAAGGACGCCAGAATATATATAACGCCATTATATTATTGCACGAGGATATTTTGAAGTTCGTCAAATATAATGCTAATATATATATATATATATATATATATATACACACACATTTTTAAACTCGAGATTAAAATTTTAAAATGTTTTATTGACGAGTTGTGGAAATTTTATAAAAGTTTTGTGGAACAACATACATAAACCATCGTAGCATTGAATCCACCAATTATAGAAATTTACGAAAACATGAATTTGAATTACGTCTAGTATAATTGATAGATTACAAATTTTATACGAAGAAACCTATATTTATTTTATTTAAATGCGATTTATTGTGTTTGAAGAGGGGCATGAATGGATCCGAATTGACCTGTTTATAAATAGATCAACATACATTAACTTAAATCTTATTTACATGAGCGGGTCACATATCATCCGTCGGGTTTCGACCATTTATGAAGGTGGAAAAGAGGGGGTCCAACCCGAAAAAAAAGAAAAGGGAACACATGGTGGGTTGGGGAGAAACATCAAAGACCGCAATGCCTGCACATGTTACATAATGTGATACAGCAGCAGTGAGGGCACCTAGGCTACCTCCCGACTAGCATTGCATGTGGGGTTTCCACTATATGGGTCCGCAAGAAAAACTAAAAAACAAACCAAATCACGAAATCAAATTAAGCTGAACCAGAAAATTTTAATATTTTAAATTTTAAATTATTGATTATTATGAAATAAAAATATCATTTAAAATGACTTTAAAATTTTAAATATTAGTCAAAAAACTGATTAACCAAATTTCGGTTAATCGTTTTAAATGGTTTGGTTTCGGCTCACATTTTCTAATGAACTGAAACTTCGGTTCAGTTAATGGTTGGAGGGTAATGGTTTAGTTAACCAAACCATGCCCACTAGGGTTGTTCACGGTTCGGGTATCCAAACTAAACTGATCCTATCAATTTGAAGATTTTTTTTTCCAAAACCCAACCGAATATTTTGGTTAACCAATGGTTCGGTTTGAATATCCCCACTACAAACCGACTTGTCATAAGTTTTTTTATAAATATTAATCTTTTAAATAGAGAAAACTTTATAGCTACCATTTTTTTCTGGCAAGTTTACCTTTAGATTCAGTGAGGTAGTTGATCCGACAAGGCGACGATGAGGTGGCAACATATGTGGGGAGATCTGGCAAGATCGAATAAGGGAGTGGAAGTTGGAGATCTACAGATTTGCTTGTTGGCGTCGCTGCTCGTTGTAGGGCTATGGAGAGAGTGGAGAGTGGAGATGTCGTCGTGCCGAGATGGAGAGTGGAAAATTTGGAGAATGGTGATGGAGATTAGAGAGTGGAAACAGCCTCTTGCAGAAATGTAACGTAAGGTTGCGTACTATAAACACATTGTGATCCACCCCTTTCTTGAACTCCACATATGTAAGAGCTTTGTGCATAGGTCCTTTATTTTTTAAAGGAGAGAATAGGAAATGCTGAGTTACCGACTGTGCGAGTGCACGATGGGTAGTGGCTCCTAATCAATGAGTGTTGATTGTCGAGCTGAGACGAGAAGGGAATTTAGCCATTTAGGGTTTTTTACTTCTTTTAGGTTTTGTTTCATTATATTAATATAAAAGGAGCTTTTTGACAACTTGGAATTCATCCGGATGATAGATTCAAAACAGTTTTCTGTATTTGAAATGAACAGTTCCAATGGACTGTTTTACCCTTCGGACTGAAGATTGCGCCATCACTATTTCAAAAGGTAATGACCAGGATCTTCAATCATATCCTTCACAGTACTCTGATCTACATTGATGACATTTTATTATTTTCTAAGAGTCATGCGGATCATTATCACCTCCTTGAACATTTTCACCAGTTGGCCTATAGTTTGGGATAATGCTGTCAGAAAAAAAAAAAAAAAAACATGATTGGATAGCACGAGATTGATTTCTTAGGGATGAAAATATCTCATGGGACCATCTGTCCAAGTCCTCATCTCGCTGAACAATATCATAATTCCCTGATGATAATCTCTTTGTCAAAGAAGTATAGCAATTTCTCGGCATCATCAACTACGTCAGAGATTTTATCCCACATACAAGTCAATTCACTAGCTCCTTGTCACAGCTATTGAAAAAGAAACCACCCCCATGGGGCCCTAACCAAACACGAGCTATCAAACACCTCAAGAAAGCTGCAAAGGATCCACTGTCTCTAACTATTCCATCCACAGGAAATCTTATCCTCTAGTCAGACGCTAGTGACCATTATTGGGGTGCTTTATTGCTTGAAGAAAATGACGACCCCACTTAGTGGGCTAAGACTTGATTTTGTTGTTATTGTTGTTGTATTATCTAATTTGAAACTGAACCAAACAAATCAGTTAATCAAAATTTCGATTCGATTCGATTCAGTTTGGATTTTTTGATTGGTTCGGTTTTCAGATTGCTTTTGAACATCCCAAATGCCCACCCCTAGTAGAACATGCAACCATGGTGATCCATATATATATATCAGCTGTCCAATCAATAAGAGCCCACCAATTATTGACCATTTGATCTATATATATATTTTTGGATTACGTACCGGGTTTCCACGTGTCCGTTTTACGGTCCACGTGACTAAACCCGTGCCCCTTGAAGCCGACCTCACAACTCCAAAAGGAGGTAAATTTCAAGAATTCAGGGGCGGAAACGAACTCGGGCGGATTTGAACACCTGACCTCGTGAGAGGCACTCCTGAGCCTGCATTACCACCTGAACCACACCTTGGGGGTCCGTTTGATCTATATATTGATCAACCTGCTGGTTGACTTTGTTGCTAGTATTGATGGTTTGTGTTTAAGGCATTGCAATTTGCAAAAAATACTAACTAAAATTGATTTTATATATATATATATATATATATATATATAATCTATATTTGAAAGCAAGAAATTAAATATTTTAAATTTAAATTTGTGTATTTAGAAAAATGATATTAATATAAAATTATATTATTATTATTTTTCAAACCTATGTAAATTTAAATTTATTATTTGAAATTTATACTCTTAAACACTATATTAATATTGGATGCTTTTGAAATTCATGGAAGGGGAAAAGAAATATGGGTAGAATGATAGATTATTAAGCTACCCCTATTATCCCCATTTAGTATATAAATAATGAAATTACTTCAAATGCTAAAACAATTTAAAAAGGAATATATTGTAATTTATTTTGTCATGTGACAAACTACAATGCTCTTAATTACTGACACAAATTAGCTATTACTACAACACGAGAAATTATACAGGGGACTTCCCCCTTCACGTGTGTCTGTTTTCTTAATGTCAAACATGTGGCAAATTGATCCTAAATTCATTAATATAAAAAAGAGATACATTTTGAATAAGTATATAATTAAAGAAACAAACACACGAACACATCGAAAAGGTCCCTGTATAATTTCTCCTCCTTCACAAACTCACATATACATATTGCATACATAAGCAAGCGTGATATATATATAAAACATGAATTTTAAAACATGAATTTACATCTTCAATTAGATTTGTGTAAAAGGAAGGAGA
Organism: Malania oleifera; assembly: GCF_029873635.1. Classification (NCBI taxonomy): domain Eukaryota; kingdom Viridiplantae; phylum Streptophyta; class Magnoliopsida; order Santalales; family Ximeniaceae; genus Malania; species Malania oleifera. The sequence goes on from NC_080422.1 coordinate 16,647,431, forward strand.
GAGAGCCCGATACACAAAGCTTATGCATATGTAGAATCCGAACAAGGAGTAAATCATGATTTATGTAAATATTTTAAAATTCAATATAATATACATTACAATATGTTATTACAAATTGAGATAGTGTTTAAAAACATGAATTCACATCTTCAATTAGATTTATGTAAAAAGGGAGAGAGAGAACCTAATACACAAAGCTCTCGCATATGTAGAATCCGAACAAGGGATAGATCATGATTTATGTAAATAATTTAAAAAATTCAATATAATATACATTATAATTTATTAAAATCGAAATGAATCTAATTATAAAAGCTGTAATTTACACTACCAAATTCAAGGTGAGTAAATACATTTTTTCATGTCGAGCTTTGATGGGATATGAGCTCAAATAAAGCCACCATTACCGGCTGTGCCTGCAGCTGTGTTTGCAAATGCACCCAAAGAAAATACATGCCTTTCCCTGCTGTATAGTTTGGATGCTCTCTCTCTCTCTCTTTCCAAGTTTGCAAAATCCCCAACATACATCAGGCGGAATAAAAGGAGAAAAGGCAAATCATTAAATAAGCAGATAGCATGAATTTCATAATCTGCTTGCCTGGGCAGCATCTCATTGACTAAAGGGAATCATAAAAAAAACATTGAAAGGGAAATGATATTATGATTCAAAGATCACTTGTTTTCACAGAGCGATTTAAACACTTGAATGTGATTTCCGCAATATAATTAAGGGAAAACTACGACTCAAAAATCACGACCCAAAAAAAAATCATACAACCTTTTCTAAAATGAATGCATACATTGCTGTTTGAAGTTAGCCATACATCTCCAGCACCACTTTCCAAAAGATAGCTTTGTCTTCTTGGCTCACAAATACCAATTCCGTATGGCTACAAATTACAGGATCTGGGCAGCTGTGTTCAGCTTTTCTGCCAAGCTTAGTTGTGTCCTTGTTATGCTTGACAAATAAAGCAAGAGTAGTTGGTCCTGCAAGTAATATAGAACAATTTAGAGTCAAGCGTTTGCCTAAATATACTACAACCCCCCTATATTGTAATTAGGCAGCTACTTTTGCAGGCCAAATCTAGCCAAAACCCCAAAACCAAGTTCAAATAGAAATCATATTGGCAGCTTGAGTCAGTGAGCGACAAAACCTGAATCCCAGCCCAAACAGGTTGGACCTTGGGTAGGACTGCCAGGTTTACTCAAAGCCAACAGATAAAAGTGTATATAAAATGCCAAAGTGGCTGTGCTTTTAAATTATGTCATAGGAGTCAAGTGTAATAATGGATAAAGTGATTTTCTCAAAGTTTTCCAGTACTTTCTATTAACCAAACCAGCCAGCATCATCCAACAAAACTGAAAATTAATTCAGCCTAAGTTTGTGTAAGCAAAGGCCAAGAACCTCCAGTTGCATGCGGGGTTGGCATACAACTGCACAGAAATAAAAATATCAATCTCTGTATGGGCTACAGCCAGTGCTGCTCGACACCCCTTAAATTTTACCAAGCCACCCAATCTTAAGCCCTATTCATATTGGCCATTAAAATGATGTGTTAGCACACCCGGGAACTATCCCAACAAACTCCTAGATCACCAGAGCAAGCTTATCAGAGGATAGAAAAATCTCTTCGGTGATCACAGAATTTTGAGTGCTTTACCTGTGAATCATGGGGGCCATCTCAGTCACTTGATGAAATCTTTCAGCTAGGTCCTTGGAAGGACCCCATACACAATTCACATTAAAAAATTGGGAAAACTTCTATTTTGGGTAATAGAAATGTAAGACTTCAATTTTAGATCATAGATCAATATGAATAGTAACAACGCGGCCAAAAAATTGAAGTCATACCTGGAGACTGTCATTCACAAGCTTATCACAAGCATGTGGTGAGAGTTTTGGTACAGAGGCTACAGTCTCTGATATAAATCTCCCAATGCTATTATCTGGCGCGACACGTCCTTCCTAAAAGCAAAAATAAATATGAAATCAGATGGAAAAAACAGTTTAGAGCAAGCAAATAACGAAGAACCAGTTTACTCACCACTACATTGTCAACATATTTGTGGACATCATCAATCAGAGCTAGTAGCCGTTCCATTGAGGTTTCCATTCCTTCCAAATCACTTGGGAGCTTTTCTACCGTTGATGACTTCAGGATGTCAACTGCCATCAAGAAAACACTTAACCAACCATATTTTAAGCCATGACTATGAATTGAATTAATCTAGTACAGCTTGGTAGGAGGATTTTCATTCAGTCATTAATAGTAAAAAGAATTTATATAACCAAAACATTAGTGGGCATTGTCCAGTGCACAAATACAGAAGTTTTACACTGTACAAAAATTCCTTTTTTTGGGCAGGGCGGGGGGAGGGCGTTTCCTTGTGACCACTAATCGGCATGGATCTCTCTCTCTCTTTCCACACAGATACTGTGCAGAACAATTATAAGGGGAATTATGGAATTATGTAAATACATACACCCAACTCTCTCAGCTTCAATCATGCGTAAATCCAGAGGGATTTCCTGAAATTGGGCAGCAAGTTGTCTATCTCCAAGGGACAAACCGACAGACACAAAAGCTTTTATGGAAGCTTCTCCATTCGTGAATCCGGTATCAACAGTCAAATGAACTGGGTTTGGAACTTCTCTGGAATAGAATTCATGGATCAGTGCACTACCGCCTGTCACTCCAAAGCCAGTTGAATACCTGCAAGAATTGATGCAAGAATTGAAACCAACAAAATAGTATATAATAATTATTAGTAACAACTAAAAGAAAGTATACTTTAAACTTTCAACAATCAAAGAACTTATTGAACTATAATCTCTGGATTCTGGAAATGATCTTTAATATTCAAGCAGGAATGCTCTGCCAAGTGCGAAACAGTATCATAGATGTCAAAATCTAAGAATCACTAACCAAAAAAAAAAAATACACAACAGAACAAAATAATCTACTTTAATTAGTAACTGCTAAAGGAAAATATCCCTTAAAATTTCAACAATCAGAGAACCTATGGAACTGTAATCTCTGGACTCTGGAAATGAACTTTAATGTTCATTGCAGGAATGCTCTGCCAAGTACTAAACAATCTCACAGATGTCAAAATCTAAGAATCACCAAAAAAATAAACAGAACAAAATAAAAGTAATATATATATACATATATGCTGAATTGTTGATGAATGTTGAATTGCCCATGAAATTTGAACAACTGTGTTCATCAAATGATAATGGTTGGTGCCCACAGAAGAAGAAGAATATTTAGAAGCTAAGAACTGCCTTGAAAGCTGAACAACACCAAATAGGTGCTGTTCAATACACTCTGCAAGCAAACTAAATCCATTATTGAAGACAGCAACAAGAATCTCAGAGATGAATAAAGTTTTTAACCCCTATAACCTTATTCCTTCAATTTGTGCTGTTTTACTTGCAAAGAAAAGGAAAGAACATGACTTCATAAGCACATTTTGTGTAAATCATATGAAAAAAATGTCGAATCAAAGAATATACAAAAGAAAAGCATCAATTTAAAGTTGATTTTTAGAACTGGAAATTTTGAAACACTGCTGAAGTGATGTTTTCATGAGTAAACTTGTGACATTTAGAGAGTGCAGAGCATGAAATATGTAAATATCGGAAATTAAACAGCATAACCTATGCTGCAATGCCCATGGCACCAAGTTTCTTTTGAAATAAAACTTCTGCAATTTTAAATCACCTGGACATCTTAGACAAAAGCCACCGAACTATTGTTCATGGAGCTAATCATGAGACTCCTAGCCCTTCTCCTAACTGAAATTGAAAAATCACTTCAAATGAATAATGCACTTGATAATAAACAACTTTTTAAATGGCAAGGCTCCTAAACCTTGATTTTTACCAAAATAACAATTTGATGCACAAAAACAGGCCAGTAAATTGTTTTTATGCAAGTCACAACATTTAATTTACTTAACTTTTTCAATGCATAAGAAAACGTCAAACACTGGAGCAGACACTAAGATACCACATGAACAAAAATATAACATAGAATTCCTGAACTAAATATCAGGATTCATTTAATTTCATGAAATCTTCTGCATCAATCTGGTACTGGAAACCAAATTCAAGCTTCACAACTAGCAAATAAAGATGAAGTTCAATCTCTAGACATAGAGAAACATAATATTTAAAAAGTCAACTCAAATTAAACATAAAAAAAAAAAAACATATTGACAAAAGATAATACATCTACAAATGTCTTCCATAAAAATTATAGACAATGATCATGTGCAAGGAATATTCATTAATTACTGAAATTTTTCTCCTGGTTTCTTTGTTGATTTGTCAAATACTCGACTGAATAATTAAATACTTATGAAGCAAAATACTTCCAGTAGAAAGATTTGCCACATAAACGATAACAAAACCAACACGTACTATTGTCAATTTGTCATTTTCCTCACCCCTTCCCATGCAGCACTCAGCAAAACTTAGTGAGTAAAATTAGGCAGAATATTTTGTCATTGTGAGATATTCAACAGTCACAAACCAGCAAATTACTTCTAGCTTTTATCTTTTTTTCTTTTGTTTTGGTAAGATCCTAGGAAAACAAGATTATGAAAATAATACCAACTGATATTAAACTAAAATCTTCTTCCATTCCAGTACCGAACCTAATGCACACATCTCATGCCCATCCAAAACAATGCTGTAGAAAATTTGTCACCCAATTTGAGATAAGAACCTGGTACTCTCTCCCTCCCCCTTCCCCCTCCCCCTCTCCCTCTCCCTCTCACACACACACAAACAAACACATAAACACACACAATCCACATACCAAATACCACAATGTTGTAAGAACACTTTAATATTCGCTAGATATGACTCATATGTGCTTCCATGTGAAACAAGGATTGGCACAAAATACAAATTACAATGAGATGGCTAATATGCTATCTATGAGCAAGGTGACCAGGAAGCACCGACAAACCAAGAACCTCACATGAGTCACATCATCACCTGCCTAACACTTGTTCAACATCTGTCAAAAACTAAATTAATTAATTAACTTTCTGACACAGCTTCCGCACAACCTGACACATTTTTGGACACAACTCTAAAATTTATTAAAACAGTTTACAAATCTGTTGGCTTTTCTTGCATTTTTTTTTTTCTAGATTACTGCTTGTTCTTGGACCAATTTTTTTCATGCTCTGCATTGCTAGTTGCTTTTTGTTGTTTGCTCCTAGGCAATTTTTCATTATTTCTAATACCTTTATGATTATGCTATAAATCTGATGGTCTTTTATTAGATGTGTAGTGTCAAATTATGAAATACGAAACATGGCAATGAATGTAGCTATGTAGATGAAATTTATTGGTAAAATGTACATCATTAATGCCTGTAATTGTTCATAATTTAATTTACCATAATATCTTGCATCTAGACATGCCTGACTAGTTTGTTTTCAAAATTTATTAATTGGCATATCTTGACCCAGTAATATACTCATTTTCTTGAAAAATGTCATACTGTCATATAGGAGTCATGTCATTGCTGTATCACGTGTTGATGTTGGTACTTCTTAGCTAGGTGATGCAAATTAGCACCCGCTTCTACTGTAATATGTGGTCTTTAACTTTCAGAAAAGCAAGCACATAAAAACTACCAGGGCTTATCAACAGTACGTTCTGAGATCTTGGTGCCAAAGAATGTGCACACAAATATATAGCAGTAGGTGTTCATGCTACATGACAACCCATTAACAAAAGGCTTTCGCAACATTTTATATAATATATGCAGATACAAGTTGTTATCACAATGAAGAATTACCATCCCACAATGACTTCCTTCTGGTTCACCTTCTGGTGGGATAATAACATATTGTGATGGTAATCAATATCCAAAGCAACCTGAAACAAGGGCAGCAAAAATTTAAACTTTTAAATAAAAGAATCAGATAAGTAGACTTAACTTTACAGATACCCAAAAAAAATGTACTCTTTTACCACATAGGAGAGCTAACAATAAATGTCAGAAACACAAATGCAAGCAAAAGATCATCAAAAAAAGAGAAATGAAACACCATTTGGAGGGTACCAAAGGCATGATTCTCCAAGAAGTTGAAATTTCTTCTGTCTTCACTTTACTAAATGATTTAATGCCAACACTAGCAATAACTATGCTTTGTTTTTTTTCAGTAATAACTATGCCTAATTTTTTATGTGAGAAAATTTTTATTAACAACCAGGACAAAGTACAAAAAGTTTGAGGAAAAGATGTCCACATAGAACAATGATCAACGACCAAAAAGATAACAGAAGAGCTGCCCACCCAAAAGAAACCAAGAGAATGGCCTAAAAAGAAGCCAAGGATACCATTTCATCCCATAATGAACGTGGGCAAGATGCGCGCCTCCAAAGGTTCTCGCACTCCTATCAAGACAAATAGTCCAAATGATTGGGAAAACTGCCTCGTTCCATAAAATGTCCCTTTCTAATAGAACCAAAAGCCCTATAGCTCACTAGCAAGAGATCTCTCAAATTCCAAGGCATCACCCATGCTTCACAGAGATACAAAATGAGAGCATTACAAAGGTACAATGCCACCTTATAATGAAGAAGGGCAATCATTTCATTGGACTTGCCACACATCAAGCATGTGTTGGGACTGAGAGACATATATGGCCTTCTTATCTTCAACATTTTTTTTATTGGCAAAAGAGAGATTCTGGCCTTCATATCTCTAAAATGTCATGTGTATTAATTCTATCCAGCAACACAGTCCAAATGAAGGTCCAAATCTTCAAGGGAACCTTAGCCTTCCAAATGATTTGGCTTCAAGGGGAAGAAACCAGGGAAGGGGTTTTTAGGAGATGTGAGAAAAAATGATTTGGAGGGGAACAACCCTGAGGAATCACCCTCCCAAACTCTTTCATCCTCCCTATTGGAAAGTACGAAAAGGTCCAACAGAAAAGCAGTGCAGCAAACTCTTCAACCTCCCTTTTGTTGAGATACCTCAAGAAATGGAAATCCAGCTAAATAATACCCTCCAGGAAGAAAAGAATGAGCTAATAGAAGCATCGCGAAGAGATAAAAGTTAGAACAGAGCTCCAAGGAAAACCCACCCACCCCTCCCAAAAACAGATTCTGTTCCCATTGCACTTTGAAATGGGTGAGATGAAAGAATTGACACGCTACCTAGGGCACAAACTTCTAAGGGCGTGCAGAAGAGATAATACCACTTCCTCTATTCTCCACCACATTTTGAAGGAGCCTATATTTACTTATCACCTTGTGCCATAAGAAGTTCACTTCCAATTGAAACATCCACAAGGACCACAATCATTTACCAATTAGGGAGATGCTTTTGGAAACCACGATGCCAAGCCCCGGTACCACTTTGGATTTGGGTTTTTTAACAACCTCGCAGCTAACCAAATGGTTCATCTTCCTCTCCCCAAAACCCGAACAGAGGAAATCACACCTCAGCTTCTCTAGCGCATCCGGCACCTTTAAGGGTACTCTAGAAAGAGAAAGAAGTAGCTAGGGATGTAGGAGAGTGAAGCACTGATGAGCATGACATGACCACCAAGAGATAAATATGCTCTCTTCCAACTCTCCAATCTTTTACCCACCCTCTCAATCACTGAGTCCTAGAAGGCCAAGGAGTTTGGTTTGCCCCCAAGAGGGAAACCAAGATAAGAGAGCGACCGCTCAGGGGAGACATGACCCACTAAGCATTTGAAGCTTTCTAGCTCCCTAGACAAGTTGGAGACCATGGTGCATGCCAACAATAACTATGCCTATAAAATCGATCATTTTGAGTTTCCTACCAGCACAAATGCACAAGGACATATTTGCACAAAACGTTATAATGGTCAATATGGAATACTCAAATACATAAATGTAATGGTCAATGTCTATGTTGCATTGTGTTTGTATTCCATATAAATACCTAAGATTTGTAGAAATCATAATGATGTAGATCGGCAGGGAAGAAGTGGGGGAGGGGGGAGAGAGAGAGAGATGGGAAATCTAGAGTTTCTAAATTGTAACTACAAAATCTAATGTTCAATTACACAAACAGTGTAGTTACAATAAAAAAAATCCTAAAGAGAAAAAATAAATTTACAAACTAATGGAAAAACTAAAACACCAAAAACAGCCCTAGATAACTAACATTTCTAAAATTTTACAAATTAATAAAATACATAATTTCTAAATCCATGAGTAGAATATAAGTGACTAAAAAGATCCATAGGCACCATAGGCATGGGCAGTTATGTGCTAGAATGAAGCACGATTAGCACGAATTACTCATACCATCATTAAGTTTTCTCCTTTTAAACAATCTTAGAGCTTTGTTTGAAACTAAGAAAAGATGAAGGAAAATTAATGAATGCAAGGCAATCCATTCTTATTTCTCTAGTTATCAAGTAAAACAAGAAAGAAAAAACAGTAAGTCAATAAAAAAAATATTAGCTGCAATGCTAGAACAATTGTGATTACAGTAGCTGTTCATCAATGCCTTCCATCGTACTGGGGAAGGGGGTAGGCACATGAATTTTGGGCAGAAACCAAAGCAATGAAGGGATGAGATGGTACAATTGCCACAGGCGTGACTACCCCTAGCAACTCTATTCAGTTTTACATGCGATTAACATTTCATTTCCAAAAAAATTTCAAGAAAGAGGGGGGAAAAAAGCATTAAAAACCATCTCCTTCTCCTTTTCTTTTATTTTTCCTAAGACCTTTGATCCAAATAGAGCCTAAAGGTCATTGACCACACCAAATTTCTTAACTAGGCATATTTGAAATACATGGCTAAAAAATAACAAAATAAAAAAACAACCACTAAAACTTGAGTCTCACTACAATTAACTAGTCACTCCTCATTTGTACATTATTTGACTCACGTTGCCATTGCCAAAACCACATTAATCACCCTTCTCTCACCACATCTTCTATAATCACACAACACACCCTAAGCACTTCTCCATTTTAACCAATTAGCTTTAACTTAATGTAATTACGTCTTCAATTTCTCCTTCAGACTGAATCATAGGTTCAAGTTATCAAATCTTTCTCGATCATCAAGTTTAATATTTCTCCAATGTCCCTCCAAATTGACAAAAATCAAATTTCATGCATTCGCTCTTATTTCTACTTTTTTAAAATTTCCAGAGCTTCTATTCATAACTCTAATTTACATGCTACTCCACCCTTAGGTTGTGTTTGGGAGCATGAATTTCATACTTTCAGGTTTGAAATTGTTCAAATTTGGATAAAACATGGTACAATTATTGCATTTAATAAAAATCAATACAAATCCAAATCTATAGTCTGAGCTCGAAGCTCCCAACATGTGATTAGTTTCATCGATCAAGACAATATCATCTGCAAAAAACATACACCATGGAACTTCGTTTTGGATATTCCAAGTAAGTTCATCCATCAATAAAGCAAAAAAGATAACGATTCAAATCCCTTGATGTAAATCTAACCTACGTGATTGGAAAATCTCTAAACTCATCTCATTGTACGTGTTCCTAACGACAACTATATACCAACTACACACTCCCTTCTTCTCAATAACTCTAACATAGAACTTTCCTAAGTACCGTATTAGACTTTCTCTAAGCTAATAAAGAAATGTCCAAGTTGCTTTTCTTATTTTACATCTATATACTAAAATAAAGAATATATTCAAAATTGTGATAGCTATTGTGGATTAAACTTTTGACTTATTCAATGAAGGAAAATGATAATTGAACAAAGACAATATTTAGAAATGGGGGTTTGATAAAGTCATTTTGGTTTTATGCACAAGAGATCAACCACATAAGCTATATATTTATTGGGAAGATAATGATAAAAATTTAGTTAAACATACTATTCTATTATCTACTATGCAATTACAAGCTTTGATTGGAATGCTACCTAGTCCTACAATCCTACACCTTTTACATTTTTTTTCTCTCAAATTTTTAGTTTTTTCCTTATTTGTAAATTCTACATTTAAGCCTTCCACTTAGGTTTCATTAGATACTTAATAAAATAGCTTCCTTTTATATCTTATTTCTTAACCAAAACACTATCGTTCTCATTTTCTATCTTTCTATGTTATGAAAGTTTTTGCTTTCTCTCTCTCTCTCTCTCTAACTCCATCAATTATAAATATATTTTTCCCATTCTTTAAAATCAAATCTAATATATGAATTATTATATGCTCTACATTTAGTTTCATTATCTTTTTTTGGCATCTTTTCTTGCCTCTTTATATCATTCAAAGTTCTTCATATTTCTAGATTGTTTCCATGTCTTAAACCACATTTTTTTCATCTCAACTGCTTTTTGGATGTCTTGATCCAACCACCAATCCTCTTTACCAGTCACACATCTTCTTTTACAGTCACCTAAAACCTCTTTTACCCAGTCGCCTTCTTTAGTTATTTTATTTTCTCTCTTTAAGGTCCACAACCTAGTTCTCTTACATTGATTTATGAACCTTTAATCTTCCAAAATTTACAGAATAATCCACTATAAAAACTAATGAATAGACAACCATAGTGTCATGATGTTGCATAGAATCACCAAAATCAAAAGATTTTGCTATTTCCACTTAGCTCATTCATGGATGATCCAATGTCACTGACAAATTGTATAAATGAAAGAGACATCACCAAATTCTTCTTATAGTTGGTATGTAATGTCAAATTGTCTTTCTTATATATTTCGTATTTGTTCAGATGTATAATAATGTGTTTCAAATCACTAATGATCTGCATCTTGAAACAAATGTTCCAAAGCACAGTTTTAGAGACAAGCAACAAATTATGAATACTCTATTTGTTCATATGATTGCTTTTACACAGTTTGTACGTTACCACTTGGCGTCCTTAAACAAGGCATCATTTGGTTGCAGTTTTAGAGTTTTTCCCTAGCCTTTGAGAGCAAAAAACTGTATGCTGCTCGACTCAGAAAATACTTTCTAAATGCAAACAGAAGAGTACCTACGTTTTCCAATTCCCCCCACTAAAACGTCAGAAGTGATTCAAATTTTATTTTTATTGTATTCATACTTTACTCCGTTCTCTCGACGTATAAGGACATTTTGAAACAGAAACAAAACCATGAAAACCAAAAATAAAAAATAAATGCATAATGAGAAGCAGGAGAAGAAACTGACCTGATCGGAAAATTCGTTGTGGGGAACGGCGTAAGAGTTTCGAATCTCGACAGTGCCATCAGGCAAAATCGAACCGAGGAGAGTACCAATGACTCTCTCGGCTTGGTCAGGGCGTCTGACGTAGCAGTCGCAGATGCTGAAAATCACCAATGGATGAACTTTGGCGGAAAAGCTCGTCGGTGATGGGAAGAACTGCAACACTGTCTGCGCGCTCGCCGCCATTTCCGCCCTCGCTTTGATCCGTTTCCAGTGAGATACAGAGAGCACAATTACGGAAGGCGCGAGGGGTCTAGGGTTTGGGGTTTGGGACTCCACGCTCTCTCTCTCTCTCTCTCTGGAGGTGAGCAAAGAGAAAACCGCTTTGGGTCAAATTGTCATATTTACCGGCCCAACCAAAACACACTGTTTGTGTTTAAAGTTATGATTGGTTTGGGAATATAAATTCTTAAGTATAAATTATTCTAAAAAAATATTTCCATAATTTATAAAAATATAAATTATCATAAAATGAATAATAATAAATTTGTAAATTTAAATAAAAATAAATAATAAATAATTATTTTTAAATTTTACCATTAAAATATCTATTTCACCTAATTTCATTCTATTTCTTTGTATTGAATATCCAATTCGCATATTGAAATCAAAATGAACTTTTGACAATTAACACATGAATGCGCATAAGTGGGTTTTAGTTCCAACACGTAATATCAAATCTAACATATCCGAACATAGGGTGGCAAAACGGGTTAATGGGTCAGGTTCGTAAAAGGTTATAAACTGGTCAGCGTTAAATGGGTTAAGGTTCGGGTTGACCTGTTTATTAACGAGTAACTACTATATAAACCCAAATCTACCCATTTTATAAACGAATCATCCTTTTAAAAAATATAATTTATTCATTTTAAAAATGTTTAAACATTTCATATAAAATTACATTTAAAAAAAAACACTCCTTCATTTTATTTTTAAACGAATGGGTGACCCAATCCGAACTAGCCTAATCCATTTAATAATCGGGTCGAGTTTGGGTTGACCCGTTTATAAACGAGTTAACTTGTATTAAACTCAAAACCAATTTAAACAGGCGAGTCACAAGTTATCCGTCATATTTCGACCCGTTTTACCACCTTTATCCGAACACCAACTAGAATGATCAATTGTCAAACTAAACAATTTGTGACAAGATGTAGATGGAGGTCATGCGTAGATCAAACCATAATGTTGAACCCTATTCCGTTTTAATCGAAAACCCCCTAATTCAAAGCTCAAGATTACTTTTTTGGGTTTGGTTTAAATCTTAAACGAAAGTCGGTACGTACAATATTAAACAACATTTAATATTAAATTATATTCGAACTCGTTCAGATTTATATAAAATTCAAATTCATTAATCCAAACTAAAAGCAATCCAACCTTGCATTGCTTGATCATCCAGCAACATAAACTAAAAAGTCCAGCCACCAATTAAAGAATAAAAATATTAAATTAGCATGTGGCTATGGTCTCTTTAGTAACCCTAACCATAAGACATGGATGTCTCTTCTGATCTAATCTCTTTTTAGGTCATATCACAATGTCTTCTTAATTATAAAATGGGTCGGTCCAAATCACTTTTATAGAATAGAAGCACCAAAGAAATCACCTTTAAGGATATATATGCCCACACCATGTGCTACCTGCACCCATCCATCCATTAATTTAAATCAGAACATGGAAGGCAGAACTACTGATCTCCATGTTCTCTGAATATACGCTTGTGTTTCTAACTTGAAATTAATATTTGAACTAACACAGTCCCATGCATGCATTAATGCCATATCCAAATTAATTAGATATATATATATATATATATATATATATATATATATATATATATATATGGGCAGCTGCAGGATCATATGATGTTAGGTTTGTCAGTTATTTGCTTCCACACTTCGCTGCAAATCTTCAGATGTATATACATTCGTATCTTCGTCTTGTAGATTCCAACCCTTCTAAAAAAATTTGAGTTAAAGATCTTGCTTAACTAAATGTGATTGATGAGATTAATTATTGGTCAACTAATGTAAAGTTTAGTCCCAAAGCTATGGTTTTTCTTTCAAGGAATTTTGTTGTCAAATCGATGCGTAAGGGTGGCAAAACGGATTGAAACTCGACGATGACTCGCTCATTTAAATTAGGTTTGGGTTTAATACAAGTTGACTCATTTATAAACAACGGGTCAATCCGAGCCCAACCCATTTGTTAAACGGGTTAGGCGGGTTTGGGCCAAGCACCTGCTAAGTGACCTGTTTAACTTACTGTACATATATATAGACAACACGAGTAAAAAGGGGATTTCATGTAATTATCTTACTTTGTTTCTTTTCTTTCGTTTTTGTTTCGAGGAGGATATCGATGTTGTTAGGAACCTATGAGCATCCAGATCAAAATGACACCAAGATTTTAACGTGGTTTGGTCAATAACGACCTATGTCCACGGAGCACACACCAAGTATTCACTATCTCGACGGAAAATATTACAATTCTCTCTCTCTCTCTCTCTCTCTCTCTCTCTTCCTCCCTTCTTCCTCTCTGCTCTCTCTCTGAGCTTCTCTGTGCTCTCTCTGCACTGTCTATCCACACACTTACAATTTCCACAGCCCTCAATTTATAGGCTTGGAATTTAAGTCATAATTAAATGAAATCAATTACAATTGGAAGTTATAAAGAAGAGTTTAATGGAGAGATAAATTAAACCGCGTTTTATGACTCAGCAATGCGTCTCCAGCTATCTCCTGGCTCCACCTCTAACAATCTCCCACTTGGAGACAGAGACGTCTCCTCAACCAGTATCATGAATAAATGATGTGCTCAAAATATGTGTATTCAAGCATGAAGAACAACTGAAGTTGAACACAATTTTAGTTTCTCTGTAGTCACAATCTTCCTGTCTGCTCGATTCCTACGGACTAATCTGATGACTGTCATCTTCACAACTGGTGTAAAAATGCCGGTTCAATCACTTCCTTTTGTTCAAAGCCTTTGACTACCAACTGAGGCTTGTACCTTCTGGAGCCATCATGCTCATCTTCAATTCTATACACCCACTTGTTGTGAAGGCCTTTGGGCAACTTCCACATTCTATTGGAGGTGAAGGACTTCATCTCATCCTTCATCGCAAGCTCCCACTTGTTTGTATCTGCTACCTGACATGCTTCATCATAGCATTCGGGCTCTCTTCTATCTGTAGGAAGTAAGTAATCAATATACCTTCTATCTCATATATAAGATCGAGTAGATCTCCTAAGCTTCGGAGTTGGAGTAGGAGATGGTGGTGCAACGATGTGCTCCACTGGTTCCTCCACCTAAGGATTCTCGGTATTCTGCCCAACACATTTTGAGTGGACCAATTCTTGTCCCTTCTTCTTTGGGGCATGGGTGTTTATCTAGAATCTAATCCTCTTCTGTTTCCTAACTATACAATCCTCACACATGTCAATCTGCACTGACTGTAGACCACTCAATTTTTCCTTTGAGTGCATCACCCTGAGTCCCTTCTCGCTCATGTGACCAAGTCGTTGGTGCCAGATATTGTTGTCGTCATTTCTTGCAGCAACTAAAATAGACATGGAGGCATTGGAGATTAGAAAAAGTGTTCCGCTTTTCTTACCTCGTGCAATCGTTAGTACACCCTTTGAAACTTTCCATTCATCGCCAATGAATTTCATCGTGTATCCCTCATCTGTCAGCTGACCCACTAAGATCAAATTCTTTCTCAGGTCTGGAATATACCTAGCATCCTTCAGTTTCCATACTGAACCGTTTATACTGATTTTCACAACTCCCTTGTCGATTACGTCGCAAGGTTGATCGTTGCCAAGGTACACCTTACCAAAATTACCTGGTGTGTACTCCTCTAGGCAATCTCTGCAGCATGTGGCATGAAATAAGGCTCCGGAGTCTAAGACCCAATACTCCTGCTTGCTTTCCAAAGAGCAGATCAACATCTCATCATTCTCGGAAGCAATATTTGCTTCTGTCTTTGCCCTCGTCTCGAATTCTTTCTTCTGACTCCTGCACTAGTTCTTGTAATGACCAGTCTTTCCACAGTTCCAGCACTCAATAACTTTTGTACTCTGGGAACTTGTGTCATGAGTACCTCTGGGATTTCCAGATTTACACCATTTTGGCCTAGATCTGCCGCGATTGTTTGATCGTTCATGCCTGTTTCCTCTACCTCGACCCTCCATGTTCAAGGCTGAACTCGAACTGGAGCCATGGTTCGACTGCATTCTCATTTCCTCCGTCAAAATCACGCTGACGACCTCATTGTATATAAGTTTCGATTTTCCTGAGGAGCTACTAATGGCAGTAACGACACTATTCCAACTTTTAGGCAATTGACTAAGAATCAGTAAAACCCGAATCTCATTATCAAACGTTATCTTGACTGAGGTGAGTTGATCAGACAACTCATTGAAGTTATTCAAATGCTTGTTGAAACTCTCACCTGCAGACATGTTCATCATAAATAGTCTTTTCATGAGATGTACCTTGTTTGTAGCTGAAGTCTGCTCATACATATTAGAGAGCGCATTCATTAGAGACTTGGTGGATGTTATATGCTTGATATTGAATGCCACAGATTTCAACAACGTCATTTTGATGGCTCCGAGGGCTTTTCGATCAAGCAACACCCACTCGTCCTCGTTCATGGATGTTGGCTTACCCTTCAACGGTAAGTGCAAATCCTTCCCAAATAAATAATGTTCTATCTGTATCTTCTAGAAACCGAAATTGTTTCTGTTAAACATTTCGATTTTTCAGCTCTTTTCATTCAATATCATGATTCACTGATCTAGAGATGGAATTAGCTCAAATGGATAGCACGGTTGGATCCGGAACGATTGAAAACTCTAGAAATGGTTCAAGTCGCTCGAAAAATGGACCCAAAACGACTCCGAAAAACTCAGTCAAAGTTTCAGTCAAACCTGGTCAAACTTTCTAACGTGGCACGTTCCTGCTGACGTGGCCTGGCTAGCGTGGCAACTGACGCAACACCGCTAATGTGGCCGGTTCTAAGCAGCGGGTCGAATCCGGGTCGTGGATCGGATCTCGGTTCACCTGAGTTTGAGTCACCTGCAAGATCGGGTCTGGACGTGAATCGGGTCGGGTCGATATGGATTAGGCGAAGAGGACGCATGCAACACGTTGAGCGCGTGAGGGACTGGTCACCAGGGCGTGGCCGGCGCGTGGAGAGGCCTTTTGCTCCAGCAAGGCGTGTGGGCCTTCTACAGAACTCCGTTCGAGCTCCGGCTTGCACCCTTCTCTTTGTCTCAACGAGTTGAATGCGATGGTGACCTCAAAACTTGGTTTTGATCTACTGGACAGAGTTCTGAATTTTGAGATCACTTTTGATTAGGCTTTCCTGCTCCAACCGGGCTCTGATACCACTTGTTAGGAACTTTTGAGCATCTAGATCAAAGTGACACCAAGATTTTAATGTGGTTTGGTCAACAACAACCTACGTCCACGAAGCACACACCAAGTATTCACTATCTCACCGGAAAATATTACAATTCTCTCTCTCTCTCTCTCTCTCTCTCTCTTCCTCCCTTCTTCCTCTCTGCTCTCTCTCTGAGCTTCTCTATGCTCTCTCTGCACTGTCTATCCACACACTTACAATTTCCACAGCCCTCAATTTGTAGGCTTGGAATTTAAATAATAATTAAATGAAATCAATTACAATTGGAAGTTATAAAGAAGAGTTTAATGGAGAAATAAATTCCACTACGTTTTCTGACTCAGCAGCTCGTCTCCAGTTGTCTCCTGACTCCATCTCTAACAGATGTCATCCTTTTTCTGTTGGTAATTTTCTTTTAGCTATATTTTGATGAATTTCTTATTCAATCAAAGGGGGTGGGTGTGGGGTTAAGAGGATACCTCAATAGTTAGAGTTTAGGACTAGCTATTCTAGGTTAGAGGCTCTTGTTCCCTAATTGATATTCGTATTTAAAGTTTAAAACTTTCATAGCTGAGGTCTCTAATTTTTTAATTCAAAGAGTAGAGGGAAGGAGTGAGGTTTCTAATATAAATTAAGAGAGTAGTGAGAAGGAGTATAAGATGGGAGATTGACTACTTTAAGTTATTTTAGTCTGATATGGACCTTCAATATATAATTGACTAGGAAGTTCTTATACATTTGATGTAAATTATAGATGTATAAGTATAAAAATCACAATCAAAATAACCAAATAAGGGTTAAAAAGCTTGCCCGCTTGAAGATTAGATTATAATCATCCTCCATTTCTTTTGTCAGACCCAATAATTTTATATAATGAAAAATTGTATGGCGATTTTATAAAATTATAAAAATTAATTTCATTTCAGTCCATTCCTTTTTTATCTACCAAACAAATCATTATATGCATAGCATCGTATGGTAATAGTTTTTTGAATTTTCAATAAAATAACTGTCAATTTTTTAATGACCAAAGGGTGAATTTTATCTATGAACTTTTTATTTTTAAAAGCAAAATTTGATCAAAACATGCCCGATAAAAAGTTCTTTGTTTTTTTTTAAAAAAAAAATTAGGATCCATTGAATTGTAGAAACTAATTTTATTTTTTATTTTGTTTTTTTACTAAATTATAAAAATAGTTAAGTAAATTTTCAATTCAATATTTTTTTTATAAAATAAATAAAGAATAATGAAAAAATGTTAACACTATTTGCTTGCGAAAAGTTTTCTTTTCATTCTTAATTTTCAAATAGTTATAAAAATGTCACCCCACTTTCCAATTTTTTTAACTTCTATAGAAAAGCTAGATTTAATTCGCATGAATTATACACATTGAGTTTTCTCTAAATTCACACAAATTCAAATTTAAGTCCCAAAATTATTAAGTTGACTTTGAAAATGTAAATGATACACCTTCATAATGGGCTATGTCCATGGGTTTGACAATGTCATCGTGTGTTCATGAGTTTGGAAATGTCATCGAAAAACATAAAGTGTTCATGGGTTTGGGAATGTCATCGGAATTCATTCACCAGTTATTCATTCGCCAATGCCCATTTTCCCTCTATTGAAGCCAATTTTTGTTCGGACTAATTCTGGACTCTAATTTTTGAATTTTAAATTAATAGATGTATAAAAATCACAATCAAAATAACCAAACAAGGATAAAGAAACTTGCTAGATTATTATCATCCTCCCCATTTCTTTTGCCAAACCCAATAATCTTACATTTGAAAAACACAAAGTTATCAAATTATCTTAAATATGATAAAACATAATATCATTTTGAGTTTTAATTTTCGTAAACTTGAATGCTTTTAAATCTAAGAGTTGAGCCATATTTCTCCGGAGTAGCACAATTATTTGCTCCATATGATCTTCGATAGTTATAAACATTTTTTAGTTTATTAAAAGCTTAAACTCATCTTTCATCGCATGTCCCTTCAATTTTACTTTTCTCGAGGTTCAAACCCAGTACTTTCAATTAGTTCTCTTAAAATTTACTCAAATCTCATACAAGGATATTATACACGCAAAAGAAGAACGGGTGAATAAATTAAATTATGGAAAATCCAAAAGGTAAGTCGGTCTTACCTTGTGCGAATACGAAAGTTATATGTGCTTGCCTGATACTAAATTAACTATGTATCAAAATTTTGCCAGCACAAAGGGGGAGGATAGATTAAAAGGGAAGATGTCCAAGTCTTTCAAGCCAAAAAAGTCAACATTTGCAAGCGAAATAATTGTTGGACCCTAAAGTCCTCAATTCCATAAATGAACACTATTGGCAATAAAAAAAATTATGTTAGACTATTTAATTACATTGTATTTTAAATAGTGATTTATAGTTTTAAATCGTAATCGGTGTTTACATAGTTATTGCTGAATTTATTGAATTTAAATTATCATCCCAATTTTAAATATTTTTAATTACTTATTATTTAAAATAAAAAATTTAAATTTTGTTCCTCAGCTAGCATTTGTAGTGTTTGGGATCAAGGAAGAAGTCATACTATTTTTCTTTTTTAATTTTACAAGATTCACAAAGTATCACAAAAATGAATCTCACCCTTTGTGTCAATGGACTTTAATTTGACTGCATCTAACTACAAATGGGCATGTGGCATGGTAAAACTAAATCCAGCCACTGGAGCATGGGGATCACATGGTCGGTTCCCGTTCACCTCATCGGACGGCCAGTATTAAACCCAACCAAATCATCAAGCGCCAACAGCCGTCGGATCTGTCCCACCCTCCAACTTATGATGCCGGGCTTTCCAGGTGATTGAGGTGGCAACGCGGCCCCACTTCTGTCTCACATGTCACCGACCACTTAACCACGGTTGACCTGTCATTGCCCCCGGCCCCTTCTCCTCCGAAACTATGCCGTTTCATTCGCCCTCCGAAACTACGCCGTTTCATCCTCCATTTCTCAAAACCTATATATCGCACTCACGCATTCAGATTCACTCTCCCCTTCGAAAAAAACACACACAAACAGAGAGTAGGAAAATTGAAAATGGAGAAAGAAGGTTTCGGGCTGGATATAACGGAGCTCCGGCTGGGTCTCCCCGGCGGAGCGGATAGAAATGAGAAGAAGAGGGTGTTTTCGGAGATCGAGGGCGGGGGAAAGGACGGCCGGAAAGTGTCGTCGGCGACGCAGGATAAGAAGAGTAGTGAGGTGGTTGTGGGGTGGCCGCCGGTGTGCTCGTACCGGAGGAAGAACAGCTTTAACGAAGAGAAGGATATTAATAATGGGGGGAAGCTGTACGTTAAGGTGAGCATGGATGGAGCGCCGTTTCTCCGGAAGATGGATTTGACGAGTCACCGGGACTACTCCGATCTTCTCCATGCTTTCGACCGCCTCTTTGATTGTTTTGGCATCGGTGAGTTTATTATGAATATACGTTCTTTTCTTTCTTTCTTTCTTTCTTCTCCTTCTTCTTTTTCTTTCTTTCTTTTTAATTATGTATATCCATATATGGTATTGCATGTTTCATTATTAATTAATCAAGGCATTATGCATTTAAGTTATAGTAGTAATTAAGCATAATATAAGATATGTCAGACACACATATATAGTGGTATGTGTGTTCTCTTTAATTAATAGGAAGAAAATGATATGTTCCTTTTTTGTTTTTTGCTTGAGGGTTCGGAAAAATTAGCATCAAGAACGAGGTTTTAAATTGTGCGAACTTAAACAAAATAGTATGAATTTTTGTTGTGTCCAAAAATTTTGAAATCAAAATTCTAGCAAATTCCATATTTCTAAATTTAATTTTCTCTATTTTAAGAGACATTCTAATAGTTAAAATTTAAAAATTTTATATTAATATTTTTAATATTTGTTTTTTTTAATTAACGAAGATCGACCGATTTACCTCTTTAAGAAGGCATTGAAATCAGGGGGCCATATATTTAAAAAAAAAAAAAGTAACATGAACAAAAAACTAAAATATAAAAGGTGACTTTTAATTCACCTTGGTACCTTTCAAATGGGAGCTTGAGGATTTGAGCCACCTAGGTGTGGACATAAGGTGCATCCCTAGGGTGGGACTATAAGAGGATTTTAGGTTTACATTAAAATTTTGAGCCCCCTATTTTTATTTTTATAAGGATGAAAAGGATTTATAACTTTCTCAATGTTCCCAGCTTTCACTACATATGATTTGTCCCTAATTTAAAATATGAGATCTTCAATATAAAAACCCTAAAAATCTAACTATAATATATTGACATACCCTCTTACCCACATGCTAATTAATATTCTCATTAGTATATATGTGATTAAAAGAACCTTCTAATAGTCAAATTTCTAAAACTTCAATGCTTAAACACAAACAATTTGTTTAGAACTTAGAATCAAAGATTGGAAATAAGTTGGCTCGAGTGCTAACTTCTCGATCCGTTCCTTAATTTATTATACCTTACTTTTTTTCCTCATTTAATTATTTAAAAGTCAGTCATTTTTATATATGCTTATATATATATATATATATATATGTATATATTTATTTATTTAATCTCTCTCTCTCTCTCTCTCTAAATTTCATCATTTCATCCAACTCGTCTGAATGTGTAAGATCAATTTAGGAATTTGAGCAAACAAACATAAATAAATAAATAAATTAATTAATTAATAATAAGGGTATGTTTGGCATGCAGGTGAGGTGCTAGAGGATGCAGACAATTCTGAATACGTTCCCATCTATGAAGACAAAGATGGAGACTGGATGCTGCTTGGAGACGTTCCATGGGAGTATGCCTCTCTCTCTCTCTCTCTCCACCCTAAGAGTACTACGACAAAATAATTTTATCTTAAACCCTAATTTTTTCATTTTTTATATGGTTTATACATTTTAATTTTAGGAGACCTCAGTGATACTACAAAAATATTATTGACACTCGGTATTTACTTTATATGTATTAAATGATCATTTTATCCCTTAACTTTCACTTTTTAATTGAAAGAAAAAAAAAATATATACATTTATTATTTTATTGTGAAAAATCTATCGATAATTTTTTTATTTAATACATAAACAATTAAATGTGCAATGCATATATTTTTTAAAGCTAAGCTGACAATACCATCTATCTCAATACCAGTTTCACTGAGCAAAAAACCTTAATTTACCTCCTGCTTTAACTGTGGGTCCGACAGCGTGAGCGAGGAATTAGTCTGAATACCTCGTGACACCACCAGTGATCATACACCATGTTGTTGGATGAGCCAGAATGTTAGAACATCCCATAACCAAAAAAAATAAAAGTGCGGTAACTATTCTAATTGTTAACCATGGTCAATATTTAGAGGGGGTCAACTAGGCAGCTCTGTTTTTTGTGACAAAGAAAAAAGGCTGTCGGAGAATGGAACATGTTTGTCATTGAGAAAAAAGGAAATGACATAATGGTCTTTTCCTACGCATCATTACCCCCCATTCCCTGTTTTCTACCTTTGCCGACATAGCCATGATGGCGTCGACTGCCGAGTAAGATGACGAAATTGCCCTCCTCACCCCTAATCTCCATCAAGCCACGTCATCATTTCCATTTTGGGCGTAACTCACTTCTCAAATTTTCTAAAAATATGTTGATTGTGGTTGATTGCAGCATGTTCGTTGAATCATGCAAGAGGCTGAGGATTATGAAGAGGTCGGAGGCCTTGGGTTTGGAGCTGCACCCCAAAAATTACCTAAGGTTAAAGACGAACGACGATGATTAAGAATATTGGGGCACGAGTTGATTCTAAAGAGTTTAAGAATTTTACCATTTTTTTCTTCCGTCTCGTCTCGAGGACTTTCTTTTTTGTTTGATCATGTTTATTTCCGTTGTTAAGAAAAGATAATTCTTGTTTACGAGTATTAGACATTGGTTTTGTTTATATGACTCAAGCTAGAGGGGGAGACTTGAATTGCTTCCTCTTTATATATATACATCGTATATTTTATGTATGTTTGACTCGTCAATTCGATCTTATATAAATGTGGGTCTTTTTTCTTTGCATAATTAGATATTTTGTTTTATTAATTTAGTTGAATTATTATCCTAATTCATCATTAACTATTTGATAGCAACAAATCAATTTATTTTGTACATATATAAAAAAATTTGTACTTTATTTATTATTTTATCCACAATTTGACTGCAGGATTAATTCAATAACCTTTTTATTTTTTCTTATTGTTTTTGTTCTAACTTTTTTTTTTTTTTGTTTTGTTTCCTTGCTCACATAATTGGAAGATGTTTTTAAGTCAGATTAATCAACTTCTAAGCACAAAAAAAAAAAATCGCAAGTGAGCAATAGGGGCTCGCATTCGGTAGAATCGGTTCATTAACCGAATTAATCAAAAATTTTTGATTAAAAAAATCATTAACAGAACTGACTAAAATTTCATATTTAACCAAATTCAAGACCGACCAAACCGAATTTCAATTAAATCAATTAACCGATTTAATATTTCATATATATATATATATATATAATTTTAATATATATAATATATAAAAAACAAATAAAACTTTAGTATATATATATATATATATATAAAATATTTTAATATATAATATATATAATTATTTATCATTAATTAATACTATTCGGTTAATTCAGTTAACCGAATTAATCAAACTAAAAACCAAAATTCAACAAAAAAAAAAAAATCAAACCGAACCGAATTGAATGAATTTACTCGGTTAACTTAGTTAATTCGATTTTAACTAAATTACGTTTACCCCTTATTCGCATTTAGTGAAAATTTTATGGTGAAGAATAAATGAAGTAGACGAGAGTTACGATGGTTAAGCTACTTATTCCTATAAAAATCTTAGTGCATACTTTCCTTGGGCGTCCAAGAGGTTTCAAATAGAAAAATATATAATTAAATGTAAGTGGATTATAAAACCATTTCTGATATATAAATTTATATTCAATGGTTAGGACTTCGACGTTCATTGTCAGTAAGGCATGAATAAAATTTTAGCTTAAAATGGAACAACATATTTAATATTAGCAACTAATTTTGATTACATGGTGCACGTAACATTAAAAAAATTGTATTTTATTTATTATTTTATCCACAATTTGACTGTAGGATTAATTCAATAACCTTTTTTTTTTTATTGTTTTTGTTCTAACTTTTATTTCGTTTTTCACTTTTTTATCTTTTTTTTTTTTTTTTTTTGCTTACATAATTGGAAAATGCTTTTATGTCAGATTAGTCAACTCCTAAGCACGAAAAATTAAAATTTGCAAGTGAGCTGTAACGACTTGCTTATCTTAATATAAAAATATAATAAATTAAATGGTCAATCCAAAATCGTGGGTATCGGGAACACCTGTCAAATACAGTGGAAACCTAAATAACAATAAATTTAAATCACATTTTCGTAACCATAAAATCCAAACTCCAGAGTTAACTACATTCCCAAATATCTGTATTTATATACAATCTCTCAAAAATACCAAAATAAACCTAAAATCTTACAACAAAAATCTCCTCATCCTAGATTAGAACTTACCCTTCTAGTAAGGAAGCTCAACTCACTCAGCAGCGGCACTGACCCGCTGGTCTCTCCGGGTTTTCTGAAAATCATTTAATATTCGGGGTGAGACACCTCTCAGTAAGTGTAGATAAATTAAAATCAGTTGTGTGACAACATGAATATTTAATGCTGTAATACTTATATCGTACATTTCACATACCATAAACATAAATCGTAATATGGTTTGATAAACATATAATTTCATACTTCCAAGTAATCATACTAATCATGTGTTAACTGATATAATCTATAATACTGAAAACTGCCCAAGATGTATAGTTAGTTGATGTTATGTATTACCCCCCATGACGAGTTGTGCAGCCCGAAGGCGGGACCCGACAATGGCTGGCCGCTCACTACCGAGTCAAAAATGTCTGTAATTATGATGAACCCTCCACACCCTGGTCTGGACTGCAAGGTGGGCGCCTACACTCTACACTAAAAGTCACATCGACTATCCATCTCCCACCCCCTCGTGGTGTGGTTAGAACCAATCTGATCATAGATATCTGATCTATAAGCTACGGTGTCGTGCTCCTAAAACTGAACTAAACTAATATTCAGGTTCTGATAACATATAGTATATAAACATATAATGTTTATCATAAATCAACTAATAGCATTTTCTAAATCTTACATTAACAAAATAATTATGGCCTCACGTCGAAAACATGAATAAATACGGCCTCGCGCCGAATAAGATGAGTAAATACGACCTCGCGCCAAATATCAATTACGGCCTTGCGTCGAACATATCATATATTTTGAAATCATAATTTACTGTGTTTGTCATGTTATTCCTGAAAATATTTATCAACATTTTTTATATTGTAAGTCTAACTTAACATGATATAATAATAATAATAATAATAATAATAATAATAATAATAATAATGCCACACGAATTGAATAAAACCATATATTCTGTTCTGAAATCACATTTCCTGTACAATTGTAGTATTTTCCCAAACTTACCTTTTTTTCAATTATATTCATATATCACATACTTTCTGAAAATTATTCTACTATTAAATAAAAGTAATTTCAATGGAAAGTGACTATTTTAATTTATCCCCTTACTTAAAAGCCCCTCTATAATACTGGTCTTACACCCGTAGGAAACTCTAAGCAGTACTCTGAAAATGATAATTTTCAGAACTAAACTTCAGTATTTATTCGAGTACATCATTTCCTTCAACTGTGAAAAGACCAAATTTCGAATAAAAAGTCTTACCTCAACTCAGGGATGAATTCCAACTTACTTCCACCAACGATCCGGTCCGGTAGATTTGGAGAAAACTTCCCCAGGAGCATTGTGGTGGCCTCAGATCGTTGATTCGGTGAACGACGAAGTCGAAATTGAAGAGAGAGGAGAGAGAAACTGTAGGGAGGGTGAGAAAAGGAGTGATTTCTATTTTTCTGTGTTAAAAATCCGAATTTCAGCTATTTATAGGGCCGGATTTGTTGACGAGACACGTCACCTCGTCGACGAGTCCTGTAGAAAGTTCGTCGACGAACTTGCATCCTCGTCTATGAATTTCAGACTTCCAAAAATTCTCTCTCGGTATTTTCTCGTCCACGAAACTTGGTTTCGTTGACGAGGCCCTCTTGTACCCTCGTCGACGAATCCCCTGCGTTCGTTGACGAGGACCTAATAAATTTCGTCAGTTATTACTCTCAAAATGCAATGTTGTCAACGAAGTCTGCTGCCTCCTTTTGTTTTTGTTTCCATTTCCCTTCCTCTCTATTTAAATACCATTTTTATTATTCGGGTCATTACATGAGCAATAGGGGTTTGTAATTTATGGTTGAGCATTCGGTTGGTTTAGTGAATTTGGTTATTTAACCAAAACTTTTCAATTAAAAATATTCGTTAACCGAACCGACCAAAATATCATATTTAATCGAACTCAAAACAGACAGAACCGAATTTCAGTTAAATTAGTTAATCGATTTTAACCGATTTAGTATTTAATATATATATATATAATATAAATTTTTAATATATAAATAAATATATATAATATAAATAGCACATACAAAATTTTAATATATAATATATAAAAAATAAACAAAATTTTAGTATATATATAATATATAAATATTTTGATATATAATATACAAATTATTTATTATTAATTTATATTATCCGATTAATTCAAAACCCAAAAATTGAACCGAAAATTGAAATTCAACAAAATAAAAATCGAAACGAATCGAATAAATTTGTAATTGAACCAAACTGAATAAATTTGTAACTAAATCCATCGACGGTGATGTTTCCAAACAAAGAAACTTAAATTTGGAATTTGAATTTGAATTTGAAGATTAAGATGATTGTGGATAATTGGGTGTTGGATATTTAATTGAGGGTTAGGATATTAAATTGGTTGCATGTTTTATGATTTTGTCAGATATATTAAGACGTAGAGATTCTAAATTTGTCTCTATTATATATACACTTAGGGATGGATCCTAGAGGTAAAGACGTGGATGAAGAAGGAGGAAGCGAGTTAGGAGCTTCCAGCGGGGATGAGATTGACACCTCCCGACTGTTGCAAGGAATAACTTGTCAGGGTAGAGAAGAAATGAGACGAGACTTCAGGGGATCAAGTTACCCGCCAGTGCACCAAGGTTGCACAATTGATCAATTCACCCGCCTAAAACCCTCATCTTTTGAGGGTGGTACTGACCCGATCAAGGCTGAGACATGGATGCAAGAGATGGAGAAGATAATGGCAGTGTTGAATTATACTGAGGAACAAAAGGTTCTTTTCGCAACTTTCAAGCTGGCCGGAGAAGTTGAACGGTGGTAGCACACAGTGAAGCTGTTCGAAGAACAGTGAGCGGTACCTGTAGCAATGACTTGGGGTCGTTTCAAGCAGGTCTTCTATGACCGATACTTTCCCGCTATCACCAGAAATGCAAAGGCGGAAGAATTTTTCAACCTAACTCAAGGGCGTCTCATTATTCAACAGTATGCTACTAACTTTTTGAAACTTTCTCGCTTCGCACCTTCCATGGTTCCAGATGAGTACCAAAAGGTGAGATGGTTTGCAAGGGGCCTGATAAGAGGATTCACGAGCATATGGTGTGTTTGCAGATTCAAAATTTCGCGGAACTAGTAGAGAAAGTTACTATTTCAGAGTTAAGTCTGTAGAGAGGTGCAGAGGCATCAGAACGAAAGAAAAGACATGTGCCTCCCCACCCCCAAGAAAAAGTAATATAAGGGTCGTGGAGGGGAGACAAAGATGTTGCAGGCCAGGGATCAGAAAGAAATGATCGGGGACGACAAGGCAATTCGTCACGCCCTCACTGCCTTAGATGTAACCAGCGGCATTGGGGAGAATGCCGGAGTAGGGGTGTCGTATGCTATAGATGTAGAAAATATGGTCATATAGCTCAAGAATGTCAAGAACCGTTGAACAATGCACCAACTTCGAACCAGAACCAGAAGAACAATCTGGTGCCTCGCAGCGGCGGTACCCCAACACGTGTCTATATGTTAGGTACACCTGAAGGGGACAACGCTAAAGGAGCAGGTAACATGTCAACGTTAGCATAAGTTTTAATTTTGTTTGACTTTGTATGATTTGATGTTGCATATATTTGAATTGATTGAAAGGTATGAATGTGGTTAGTTAACTTTTTAGTTGTGAAAATGGGTGATTAACGAATTTTGAGAGCGAAATTCTTTTAAGGAGGGGAGAATGTAACAAACCGGAAAATTTTAACTATTTATAATAATAAGGAAGATAGTAAAAGGAAAAAGAGGAAATAAAAGAAAGGGAAAAGAAATTTAAAAAGGGGTAACAACCAGGCACTCGTCAATGAACTGAATTTTCTCGTCGACGAGCTATCGTCTGAGCCTCGTTGTTGAGTATGCATGTCTCGTCGATGAAGGTTTATCGAGAGAGGTTCTTATATTTCTGAATTTCGTCGACGAGCTCCCGATTTCGTCCACGAACTATGTTCTTGGGTTTGTCGACGAGGCCACGTGGCAAGTTGCCTATAAATAGGCAAAAATTAGAATTTTAGCGAAGGATTTCATTTTTCTCTCTCTAAAAATGGTCTCTCTACCTTCTCTCTTCGAATCCGGCCCAATTTTAGCTCGATTTGATGATTAAAAGCTACCACGAGACTCTTGGGAAGATTCTCTGCAACATAGGTGGAGCAGATTTTTGGTTTAAAGTGCTTGGGAACCACTCCAAAATCAGGGCAAGTGAGATATTTTATGGTTTTATTATTATTTTGAAATATATGGAACCTAGGAAGTATTAAACGAGCATTTTTCTAAGATTTGAATAAGTTTGGATTTTTGGAATACAGGGTCTCGTTTTTGTTTGATTTTAGGCTGAATCTCGAGGAGCAGGTAAGGGGAAATACTTTATAACAGATTTTTATTAATTTTAAACTGGTTAATTTTGGGTATAAAATTCTATATATTTAGGTAAATTATTCTAAACGGTGTAGGCATTGAAAATATTGTTTTTGAATATATATTATACTGGGAAAAAAATGTGTGGCATGAAAACAACTTTGATAATTAAATGGTTGTGGATGTTGTTTGATTTTGACTGATGTATACTGGTGGATACTGTTTGGATTGCGAATTCTAGTTGGTTGTGGATACTGTATGATTGTGTATACTGTGGTAGATGCGTGGATGTGCTTGAATGGTTGGTTTTGTTATTAATTTGTGTTGTGGTTCATGTAAATTGTGATATAGCGTTGGTAGTGGTATGAGGAGGTCGTTATATCATACCTGATATAACCGTCATATAACGTTGGCAGTAGTATGAGGAGGTCATTATATGAGCGTTTATATTTGGGGGTAAAACATTGGTAGTGGTATGAGGAGTTTGTTTTACCTATTTACCATGAACAGGGTGGTTTGTGTTGTAATCTGTGTGATGATTAGTCTTGTGTGGATCGTGTAACCAGTGTGGTTGATAGTCCTGTGTGGACATGTATGTTGTATGTATGATAGTCCTGTGTGGACCAGTCTTGTGTGGACATATATGTTGTATGTATGAGAGTCCTGTGTGGACGTTGCATTCTGTGTGGATATGAACTCTCTGTGGGTGTGAATGAAAATTGTATGACTGATACTGTGTGGATGTGGTATGCATATATGTGTAGAACTCTATGAGATGATTAACATTGGTTGTGTGTAACTTTAATTGTTTAAATATTTATGGTAAAGTAGAATACTCTGCCCGAGGGCTTGCTGAGGAAGGCGAGTGCTTTGGTAATTAACTGTGGATACCAGAGTAGAGGGAAGCCACTTGTATGGGCGGGTGACTTTCCTTATTCTCAAAGACTTTACCTGGATACATAACTTAAGGGCTTACTGAGAAATGTGAGTGCCCTGGTGTTAGCACTAGAGTAGAAGGAATCTACTTGTATGAACGGGTAGACTTCTTATTCTCGAGAATTATCAGTAAAAATAATTATGTATGTGTGTATGTGATTGGGTGATAGAGAAAACGATAATGTTGTGATTAAGGATGCATTTTCTCAACTGTTATAGATAGTAGATTTCAATTATATGTATATGTTGTAATTATATATTAAACACTTCAACCACACACTGTTGTAACTTATTTCTTCCTTATTGAGAGGTGTCTTACTCTGACGATTTATCAATCTTTTCAGGTCTTCCAGGTGATCGAGCTTAGAAAGCTCCAAGGCGGGGTAGTTTTGTGAATAAATAAAAAAGAACGGTTATGTGTATAGACGGTATTTGATATTTTGTCTTGATTACGTAATATGGAATATGGATGGTTTTTTTATGGGTTGGCATATGTAGATATATATAGCACTCTATTATTTTGTTTGAAGTTATTTAATTAATTTCGCTGCGTGAATGGTATCAGAGACGTATGATTGGTCTCATAACACCCCGAGCCCCACGTGGCAGGTCCGGGGTGTTACATTATGTTTAACCACCAACCTAATATATCTCTTTTTAGAAATTTTGGTTGCGCTATATATGCTGCTATTGCACCTGCACAACAAAGTAAGATGAGACCACAACGTCGTCTAAGTATTTATGTTAGTTTTGATTCTCTTTCTTTCATTAGATATCTTGAACCACTAACTAATGATCTTTTTAGAGCAAAATTTTCTAGATTGTCAATTTGATGAATCAGTTTTTCCGTTATTAGGAGAAGAAAAGGTAAAGGATTAAAAACACAAGAAATTTTTTGGGACACACTAACTTTGTCTAATCTTGATACACGCACAAATCAATGTGAACTTTAAGTTTAAAAAATAATTCATTTGCAGAATGCTGCAAATCAATTGTCAGATGTTTTTACAGACACCAAAAGGGTCACTTAATCACATGTTTCAGTTGCAAATATTCTTGTCAGATTGATTGTTCCCGAAGAACACCCAATGGGAACAGCAGCAAATCAATCTAAAGTGCGCTACAAGGGTGGTAGACCAAGGGGTGCAAAGGATACTATTCCTCGAAATAAAAAGGAAATGAATAAAAGTGACACTCCAAAAGAATTCATTAACACTGAAGAAGAGGTTAAAAGAAATATAGATCAACAATCCCATTTTTTCACAGAAGCAACACCAGAAGTGGTTCCGGTATCGGAAAATTATGAGATCTCATTAAAATTTAGAAATATGCGGAGAAGAAATGAAGTTGTTATTGACAATGTGTTTGCATATGCGATTGCTTAAGAAATTATTAATGATAATGAGTCTGAGCCTCAAACTGTAGAAGAATGTCAATATCGAAATGATTGGCCAAAATGGAAAGAAGCAATATAGACTAAGATAGACTCATTAGCCAAATATAAAGTATTTGGACCAGTAGCCCAAACACCTGAGAATGTCAAATTTGTTGGGTATAAATGGGTTTTTGTATGTAAAAGAAATGAAATGAATGACATTGTGAGATACAAGGCACGTCTTGTAGCACAAGACTTCTCCCAAATGCTTGGTATAGATTATAATGAGACCTATTCCCTTGTTATGGATGCAGTTACTTTCAGATTTTTGATTAGTTTAACGGTTTCTGAAGGACTTGACATACGCCTCATGGACGTAGTAACGTCTTACTTGTATGGCTCATTGGAGAATGACATATATATATATATATATATATATATATATATATGAAAATCCCTGAAGGATTTAAAATGCTTGAAGCATATAATCCAAAACAACGACAAATGTATTTTGTTAAATTACAAAGATCCTTGTATGGATTGAAATAATCTGGACGAATGTGGTATAATTGTCTAAGTGAATATTTGTTGAAAATTGGATATGAAAATAATCTTATCTGTCCTTGTGTTTTTATTAACAAGATAAATTTTAGATTTGCTATAGTTGCAGTTTATGTTGAAGACATAAACATAGTAGGAACTCCAGAAGAGATCTTAACGACTACTGACTACTTAATAACATAATTTGAGATGAAGGATCCTGGGAAGACAAAATTTTGCCTTGGTTTTCAAGTTGAACATTTAACAAGTGAAATTCTTATTCATCAATCATCTTATATAGAAAGAATCTTGAAACAATTTTATGTGGATAAATCTTATCCATTAAGCTCCCCGATAGTTATTCGTTCACTTGATGTGAAAAATGATCTTTTTCGTACTCGAAAAGATGATGAAGAAATCCTTGGTCCTGAAGTACCCTATCTTAGTGCAATAGGAGTACTCTTGTATCTTGCAAATTGCACTAGACCAAATGTAGCTTTTGCGGTAAATTTGCTAGTAAGGTTTAGTTCTACACGAACTCAGAGACATTGGAATGGAGTAAAACATGTCCTTCGTTATCTCCGTGGCACATCTGATGTGAGTTTGTTTTACCCAAAGGGAGTAAAGTTAGAATTGAAAGGATATGCTGATGCTGGATATCTTTCTGATTTATAAAGCTCGATTATAAATAGATTATATCTTTACATGTGGTGATACTGCTATCTCATGGCAATTTGTAAACCAAACGATCACCGTTACCTTTACAAACCATTTAAAATATTGACAGTTCACGAAACAAGTCGTGAATGTGTATGGTTAAGAATTATAATCCAACACATTAAATGGACAAGTGGATTATCACTATAGAATGACATGTCAACAATACCGTATGAGGATAATGCAACATGTATTGCACAAATCAAAGGCGAGTACATAAAAGGTGATAGAACTAAACATATTTCACCAAAGTTCTTTTACACTCATAAACTTCCAAAGAAAGGAGATGTTGACATTTGCAAAATTCATTCAAGTGACAGTTCAGCAGATTTATTCACAAAAGTATTGCCAACTTCAATTTTCAAGAAGCATGTACATAACATTGGAATGCGACAACTTAAGGATATTTCTTAATTGATTATATTTTTTAGGGAAAATATGAATATTGTGCTCTTTTTTCTTCATTAAGGTTTTGTCCTACAGGATTTTCCTTAGCGAAGGTTTTAACAAGACATATTCATAGTGTATAGTTATCTAAGAGGAAGTGTTGTAAAACATGTATATTTATGTGGATGACTATCTAGATAATAAGTTACAACCTTTGGTATGTCCACATAATGGTTCATTATGTGGTTAACCTTTGGGATGCCAATGTATTTGCCTATATAAGGACATGCTTTATAACAAAATTAGATAATAAAATGATTAGCAACATCTACTTCTTGAAGAACTAGACTATTGAATTTCTATAGTTCCAAAATTTTTTTCCTCTTTTTATTTCATTTACAACAAAAAACTCTCATTAATTTTTCATATATTTTGTTTTTCTTTTTTACAATGCTCGGTAACTAAACACGAAAAGTTTAAGAAGATATTACTGTAAAAAATTATGAAAATAAAAATATATATAAAAACTAAAACTAGAAGCAAAATTTAATTAAAACTAAAAATTTAAAACTGGTAAACTATTTGGTTAATATTTATAAAACTAATACAAATTAAAATTTTTTATTAAACGAATACTTAATTTTGTCCTTGGAGCAAATAAAAGTTAACATGTGATCTAAATAATAAAAACACAAAAAAAGAAGCATTATAATAAAAATGTAAATTGTTATAATTATTTACTTAATTGTTATACTTTGAAATCCACTTATTAGCACTTAAAGAACAACCTTATTGTACCTGAAAATCAAAAAAAGAGTAAAAATGTTTTTAAATGACTGATTTTTTTTTTTTATAGAAAAAATTTATAAATTTTT
The DNA here is from genome assembly GCF_029873635.1 of Malania oleifera. NCBI lineage: Eukaryota > Viridiplantae > Streptophyta > Magnoliopsida > Santalales > Ximeniaceae > Malania > Malania oleifera. The sequence continues at coordinate 16,680,874 of NC_080422.1, forward strand.
TATTTAAATTATATTTTAAATTCTCATAGTCATTTTAATTAAAATTTATACATAAATTGAGTAACATAATTTGCAAAACTTAAGCATGTGTATTAAAGTTGTTGTTGCCGAAATCAAATGACTTTCGTAAATTGTTCCTTGATCGCGACCACCTAAAAAGAATCAAGCAAGAATGACTTAGAGGACTCAAAATGTACTACAAGGGATCACTTTGATTAGGGTTAGCTCTTCATAATATGGGGCCTTAGGCAAATGGTTTAATTAGGGGCCTTTAATATTTTATTTAATTTTTATTTTTATTTAAAATTAATTTTTCTACCTTCTTGAGATGCAAAATCACTAATTAAAGTTCTATATTCAAGATTTTCAAGTATTTCTTTTTCTATTGATAACATAATCAATCCATTTAATCTTTCTTATAACATAGTTGACACAAATAATTTTTTATAAGTTTAAGTTTTGAAAAACTTCTTTTTGAAGCTATTGTCGCATGTATTGTTAATAAAATTTTATAAGCAATAAATGTATTTGGAAAACAATTATCTTTTTTTATAAAGTTCAATATTTCAATTGGTGTACTTGTTTCTTCCAAATTTTCTTTTAAAATTCTCAAATCTGAAAATAAATCAAAACCATTAATATCTAAATGTGTTCCGCATTTTAAAATATTTTCAAGTGTTAAACATTTTTGTTTCAAATTATTCTCATCTAATGATTATAATATGTTTAAATCATATAAAAAACCAAAAATATTCTCATCTGTTTGAAATTGTTCAAGTCTACTCTCAAGTGAAATAATAGCTTGATCTATTATGTATAAGAAAAAATTAATCCTAACAGATTCTTCAGTTGAGTGTGTTGTATCATCATTGGCATTCTCATTTTTTTTCCTACTAATTACACGTTTTTTACAAAATACATGTTCAATATTTGTTTCAAGTGCAATCTCTTTTCTTGAAATCATAGAAGATATAAATCAATTTTCCCTATAATTTTTCAGAAAAACAATAAGACCTTTTAATTGATTAATGGCGACATCAATACGCATATATTTTGATTGTAAATTTTTACTAACACAAATATAAGAAAATAGTAAGTCATACCAAATAATCATTATTAGTAAGAATTCAAAATTTTCCATCTCATAAATTGTTATGATCATCATTATTTATTTATTTTTCTTCTATATTTTTAAAATGTCTTTCAAAAGAAACATCATTAGTTAGCATTTCTCGTATATCAATGCTATCAAATTATTATTATTATTATTATTATTATTATTATTATTATTATTTCATCTCTCGAATTGATTAGTCATCTTTTGTAGGATTTTCATCTTACTCATTTATAATTTGTTTAGAACTAGTAATAATTTTATCAATAGCTCCCTTTTATTTTCTTTTTCTTTTTTCATTTGTTATATTTGGATTCATATTTTCTCATTGACATAATTAAATTTCAAAATTAACACTATATAAATTGACAAATTATGTAAACAAATAAAAATAAATTTAATAAATCTATAAAAATAATAGATTGAAACAATATAACCTGATTATTATTATAATTGCAAATCTGTAGTGATTCAAAATAAATAAATAAATAAATAAATAAATATTATTAATTAAATAATATAATATAATATAATATAATATTATATATATATATATATATATAAAAACTTTCAGGAAGGAAATTAGTTCCTTAAGGAGCCCCTCTCATTCAAATGTAGTGATTCAATAAAAAAATAAAAAATAAAAAATAAAAAATAAAAAATTAATTATTATTAATTAAATAATATAATATAATAATATATTAATATAATAATCTATATTAATATTATAATATTATATTATATTAATATATTAATATGTTATATTATATTATTTAATTAATAATTAATAATTATTTAATTAATTAATTTTGAATCACTACAAAATCGATCGGTGAGCAAGGCTTTAGAGATATCGGATTCTTGCCAGATACAACGCTCTAGCCTCAAAACTTCCAAAATCTAAAAAAAAATAGAAAAAAATTCAGAGTGAAAACAATATAAAAATAATGCACAAACACTGAAATTAAAATTAGGGTTGATGAAAATTATAGAGAGTCGAAGGTCCGGAAATGATAAACACGAGAGTTGGAGCAAAAATCACAGAGAGACCGAGAGATGAGAGTGAGTGAGAGTGTGTGAGATGGAGAGATTTTTTGAGAGATGGAGAGGCAGAAACAGTGAGATGGGGCGGGAATTATTGAGATTTTTATTGCATTTGAGAGAGTAGGATAGAGAGATGTGAGAACTATTGTTACATAATTGGAAATTGGCGAGAGTAATGAGAAAGAGTCAAAGAGAGGAGAGAAAATGCATGGGGAATAGGAGAGAATAAAGAGGGCATGGGTTGGGTCCGTTGGGACTTAAATGTGAGAGAGAAATTTGTAAGTTGTCATGAGAATGTAAGGTTTTTGTGGGATGCTTTTTGAAAATTAAATAATTAAGAGATTTGGTATCTTTTAAGATTTACAAAATATATTAAATAATCCAAACCTACATTATATAAAATATACATAATTATGAGCCCCCCAAAATTTTGGGGCCCTAGGCAAGATATTCAATGTCCTATATAGTGAGCGGGCCCTGACTTTGATACCTAAGTAAGGGACTAATGGAAGACTCTGTATTGCAACAATAGAAAGAAGTAAAAATGAGTGCAATCCTTACCTCCTTTCCAAGTCTTTTTTTTATAGTGGTGGAGGTTGACCCTCCATCAATTCAACATTGATGGACATTATTGTGCTTGTGGAGGTTTTGAGTGTCGTCTTATAACTAATACACCCGAGATCCTCTAAACCATTTTATTTGTTTCTTCTTAGGTGGCCATAGTTGAAGAATGAAACAATTGAGATAGTGCGATTCCTGACAGCAACAAAAGTATTTTCGTTAGGTTGATAAAACAACTAAAAATCATAAAATCTAATTTTTTTTAGTATTTTTCTAAAACAATTGAAAACCAACATTGCAAACAAAAAATTAGTAATGTAAACAAATGCATTATTAGAGTCTATTTTTTACTATGCAAAAATGAATGTAAAAAACGAAAAAATAGAAATGATACAAAATAGACCCTTATCCTTGTATATTTTCTTTTTTCTCAATGCTTAATCGAAGTTTCAAACAAACCTAATAAAAATTCTTATTTTCAAGAATTTTAAATCACTTCATATTAACTTTTGTATTCACATTGATTGGTGGGATTCAATTAATGAAGGGTTTTAATTAATTTGATATCTCATTCTATTGTTCAAATTTTAGAACTCGAAATCCCTCACATATATTGCACTTGATATGATAAAATGACATATTTAGAAATAAAAAAAAGTACTAAAAAAGGGTTTGTAAAATTTAAAATTTAAAAAGAAAAAAATTTTAAAAAATAAAATGCCAAGGAAATCATAAAATAAATCGTATCGCATCCACATTTTTGCTTGATTGAAAATGAAAGAATTTATTATTAGAGATTCCATCCCTCATTTTTATTGGAATTCAAAAGATTTGTCAAGTTAATCCACGACACAAACTCAAAGTCAAAAATTATGCATTTAAAAAACAAAAAACAAAAAAAAGAAAAAGAAAAAGGCAGCAGCTAGCAAAGCAATAAAACTTGGAATTCCCCCAAACAGTACCCGATGTTCCCGTGCCAATCATGCCATGCCATGTTCTTCTTTTACTTTATTTCTTCATGCATGTTCCCATATTCTTCCTTCATATATATATAAAAGAAATCTACATTAATTCAAGTAGAAGTGAGTATAATTCGGTTCGATTTAGTTTTTATTTTTGTTGAATTTTAATTTTTGGTTTTCGATTCGATTTTTAGGTTCGGTTAACCGAATAGTATAAATTAATAATAAATAATTATATTTTATATATATTAAAAATACATTTTTATAAATATATTAAAATATTAAATCAGTTAATTGATTTAACCGAAATTCAGTTCGGTCGGTTTTGGGTTCGATTAAATATGAAATTTCGGTTAATAAGATTTTTTAATAAAAAATTTTCAGTTAATGAGATTTTTTAATCAAATTTTTTTATTAATTCAATTAATTGACCGAATTCACCGAACCAATAGAATGCTCACCCCTAAATTCAAGGTAACAGAATCTAAGTATTGAGGATTTTTTTAAAATCTTTTTCCCCCTTTTGCGTGCTTTATCCAAATTAGATTTATTTGGCACATAAAAATAAAATAAATTTATTCTTTATAATTTTATAAATTCATGGTATAAGTTTTTATTTTATTTTTTCATTCTAAATTCATTTCTTTCTAGTCTAATAAACATGCGATAAATTTAAATTTGATTGAATTTAAACAAATGAATTTTACCCGAACTAAATATAACGTCTGAAATTTATGAATCCAAATATAATATAAAATAATTTATTAAGACCATATTTAAAAACGTGAAATTCAATTGCACCTCATATTTGAATTTATCTATACCAGATGTATTTGCTCCAATTAGTCCAATACAAATCAAAATTTAAGAACTATCTTTCCCTACTTTCAATGTAATCTCTTGTATACAATTAACAATTAATATTTAGGGAACATTAGTGTTCTTATAGTTATGACAGCCTTCCCTAGCTACAATGTTCTCATAGAATTCATTAAGAAAGAAAAAAAGAAAGAGGGTCGTTGGTTGGTTGGTTCAAGGTTGACAAATTGTTTTATAGACGTTACTTTTTGTGGTATTGATTGAAAGTATTTTAAAATTGATTAGAGTAGTGGAAAGTTGAAGTCTAGTAATTGAAGTAGGGATGAAATAGTAGATCAACGGGTAGATTAGGGTTGGAGTGTTAATGGGGGATGCTCAAATTGATTTAGGTTTGAATTCAAGTTCATTTCGTTTACTTAGTGAATCTGTAAATAGATATTCGTACCATCCAATTGTAGAAATGAGTACATATTAATATTTTGCAGTAAATTTATTTTTATTTTTTTAATTTTCTTTCATATTTCAATGTTTTGAGATGACCATTTATTTACTTATTATGTTACCGAGTCGGGATTTTAGTTGATTTGATTTTATAAGATAGGTCATCATTACTAGATTTCTTTTTCATTTAAACGTACGGGTTATGAGTCAACCATTGGTCCTTAATTAAATAATACTTGAATTTATTAAGAAATTATCAAACTTATAATTTTGGTACTAAATTAAATATTATATTTTAAATGCTTATTGCATCATTTTAAATTTCTATTTCAACAAGTAAGCTTAGTCAATCCTTGGTCCCTAAAGAATTTTTTCATCAATTAATTAGTGTTGTGTATAAACTTGTATATGCATAGTAGAATCTAAACGCAGCAACCAATGAAGGACAAATATAGAAGACACACGCAGTATATCTGAAAGCAAGCATAATAACACAAAATTTACGTGGTTCGGTAATGCCTACATCCATGGGAGCAATTGGCAAAGGTTTTTATTATGTAAATGTCAAAGGAGACAATACAATACAATTCACAATGATCTTCTCTTCTACATACACTTGTATAGATAAAGTTTTCTTAGGAGGTTTCCCCCTAAAACCCAACCAACTTAACGTTTATTTTCAAATTTTAAATTCAACCTCGCTGCCCAAAAAAAAACCGTCGACGGTTTTAGAAAATCCATTGACGGTTTCAAATAGTACTGAAATACTACAACAGTTGAACTGCTGCATTTTGAATTTCTTTCATGCTTTCCTTTTGAATGTGAGCCATAATTCACAACAAACTCCACCTTGGCGAACATAAGCCCCTTAGGAGAAACCGAAAAACATGAACTCGCCGCTCCACCTTGAACTTGGAATGTTAGGTTGGGTTTGTCTCCCTTCTAGCATTTGGAGACATGAAACAAGTCCAAGCAATGCTTGAACTTTTTAGTAGTAACCGGTTTTGTCAAAATGTCTGTTGCATTTTCAGATGTGTGAACCTTCTCCAATACAAGTTCACCTAAAGTAATCAATTTTCGGACCCTGTGGAACCTTACATCAATATGCTTGGTTTTAGCATGATACTCTTGATTCTTTACCAAGTAGATAGCGCGTTGACTGTCACAACGTAGCACAATCCCACTTTACTGTATACCCAACTTTTTGACCAAACTGGTAAGTTATAAGACTTCTTTTGCAGCTTCGGCAATTGCCATGTATTCAGATTTAGTTGTAGACAATGCTACCAAGGATTGTACCATGGACCTCCAACATATAGGTCCTCCCACAAGGGTAAAGATATAACCTGTTGTAGACCTTCTGTCATCCATATCCCCTGCATAATCAACATCAACAAACCCCACAACTGATGGACTATCCTGTTACTTGTTGATCATGATGTCATAACTAGAAGTACAACGTCAATATCTAAAAATCCATTTAATGACTTCCTAATATTGTCTACCCGGATTAGAGAAAAACTTACTCACCACACTCACTGCATGTGTCAAGTTTGGTATTGCACACACCATGTCATACATTAAACTCCCCACGCTGCTAGCATAAGGGACCTTTGACATGTCTCGGATATCATCATCCGTACTTGGGCATTCAACAGTAGAAAATTTAAAGTGACTCACTAAAGGCGTACATACTGGTTTAGCATCAGCCATGTTGAACCTTTTCAACACCTTCTCCACATAACCACCCTGAGATAATCACAACCTCCCTACAGTTTTGTCCTAGTGAATCTCCAGCCCAAGTATCTTTTTGGCTGGACCAATATCTTTCATGTCAAACTCTTTATGCACTTAATAGACTCTTTAACTAATTTACCTCAATTAAATCCTAAGCAACTATTAACATGTCATCGACATACAACTATAAGAAAATAAGAGAACCGTCATCAAGCTTCTTCACATACACACAATAGTCATGCTCACATCTTTTGTAGCCTATCATCATCATCATATAGGAATCAAATCTTTTGTACCATTGCCTTGGAGACTATTTCAGCCTGTAAAGAGACTTCTTTAACTTGCAAACTAAGTGTTCTTACCCTAGTTCACTAAATCTCTCCGACTGTACCATATAACTCAATTCCTCTAAGTCACCATGGAGAAATGCCGTCTTCACATCCATTTGTTCCAAATGCAAATCATAATGAGCTACTAACTCCAACACTACCCTGATGGAAGTGTGTCGGACCACAGGTGAAAAGATTTCATTATAATTTATTCCCTTTTTCTGTGACTAGGTGCTATTAACTATGCCTTGAATTTCTCTCCTTCATTTTCTGAAATTGCTTCATTTTTCCTATATACCCATTTGCAACCTATTGCCCTCTTCCCATTTGGAAGCTCCACCAACTCCCAAGTTTGATTTTTATGTAGTAATTCCATTTCCTTAATCATAGCACCAATCCACCTACCTTTCTCTTGGCTGTGCACTGCCTCTTGAAAAGTTGTTGGATCATTGCAATTGGTAATGAAAGCATAAAATACTAACTTTTCAAACTCATACCTTGGTAGTGGTCTGATAATGCGTTTGGATCTCCGTATAGGAATATTGTCGATTTGCTGGTTTCCCGAGTCAGAACCCTTTGCAACTGGAAGACCAAGATCATTATCATTGTCTTGAGTTTCTAACTCCACCTGCACAACATAATACCTTTAAATTTCAAATTTTTAATTCATTTTCTCTCCTTTTTCTATTATTAAATTATGAAAATTATCCGGGCCTTTACATTAACCCTTTCGTTTTTCACTGTTTTACTGTTACTGGGCTGCGGTTACACAAAACCGTTGATGGTTTTCTAGTCCCCCACCAAACCGTCGATAGTTTGGTCTGCACCAAAACATCTTCCAACTTTTTTATTTTTTCTTATTATTTAAATTTTCTGGGTCTCTAAAGAAAGTCTCAGGAAGTCTGAGACTTCCTTACATATATATATATATATATATATATATATACACATACATATATGTATAATATTGTTATAATACTATATTATTTAATTAATAATTATTAATTAATTAATTAAATTTTTTATTTTTTATTTTTACACTTCCATGCATATTATTTTTGGGGTCTTTACATTCTCCCCTCCTTATAAAAATTTCTACCCTACCGTCAGTGGTAGGGTACGTGGATGCTGACTACACAGGAGACTTGGATGAAGGGAGGTCTACCACATGGTATGTATTTACCCTTGTGGAAGAATGTGTTTGTTGGAGGTCTATGGTATAGTCACTCGTTGTTTTATCAACTACTGAGTCGGAGTACATGGTAGTGGCTGAGGCTGCCAAGGAAGTGTTGTGGCTTATAGGATTGGTCAGGGAGCTAGGTGTCCAACAAGGTGGAGTTCGACTGCAGTGTGATAGCCAAAGTGTCATGTACTTAGTAAAGAATCAGGTGTACCATGCGAGGACAAAACACATTGATGTGCGATTTCATAGGATGAGGGAACTGATTGCTTCGGGTGAACTTCTACTTGAAAAGGTTCACACGTTTGACAATGCAACTGATATGCTGATGAAGCCAGTCACAATGGACAAGTTCAAGCATTGCTTAGACCTGATCAGTGTCTCCAGGTGCTAGATGGGAGACGACCCCAATCTATTGTTTTAGGAGGAGCAGCGGTTATGCTTTTAGATTTCTCCTAAGTGGTGAATATTCGTCAAGGTGGAGATTATTAGAAATGTGACTTATATTTGAGTGGAACGCATACAACGAGAAAGCATTGTGAAGCAAAAACAAGAGAGAAGTTTGCAGGAAGAAATTGTCGTTAGTTTGGGCGATGGTTTGCTCGACAGTTTCAGCCTTGAGGGATAACTGTCGACGGTTTCAGATAATCTGCATGGAATTGCTTTTGGCTTCAAACCATCGACGGTTTCGTTCGGCGCAAGTTACAATTTTACAATTTGGTGATCAGTAGATTGGGAGGATTAGAGGATTTTTCTACGGGGATTGCAATAGGGATGATTTAGATAGGTTCTAAGGTTCTTGTACGCTTAAGGTTCAATTATAATCATATATTGTAACCCTAGTTGTAAGCTTGACATTGTGATAGTGAAAATTTCAGTTGTTGTTCCTGTGGACATGGACACATTGTCGAACTACGTAAATCTTGTGTCTTTGATTATTGCTTTCGTTGATTCTCTTTGGGAGTGGTTGCTTATTCCTTATTGTTCATCATTGAGTGCTTGCATTGCTTGTTCCATGATTGTTTCAAGTTTGTGTGAGACTTTTTGTTGCGCTCTTGCACCAACAAATAGCATTAGGAAATAAAGGTGTACTGCAATTGCATGTTGTGTTGTACATAATATTATTAGAATGAATGCCCGTCAGTCGTCAAGATGACTTATTTGAGGAATTTGGAGAAGAAGATATGGTTATTGGAGAAGAAACGAATGCAAATGCCTCTCAACTTATTGAATATGATACTATCCTAACTATGCATCATGGCTCATAAACGTGATGAAATTGCTCGAAAGATGTGGGATGATTATAGTAATGAAGATCATAATTTTCAGTGATTGGTGTAACTTTATTGTAATAGAAAACTATGTGATTTCCATTTTTTTGTTATTGATGGATTATTTCAATTTGTAAGAATTAATAGACTTATGTTGGTTTTTTTTTTTTATCTTTCAATGACTTTGTACTAACTACTTTCTTTGTTTTGGTCTTTTTATCATCTTTTATTTTTATTTTTATATTTATTACTTTATGGTAACATCCGTTTCAATTTTTTATTTTATTTTATAATAATGGTTGTATTACAACATATTATTAAAAGGGCAAAAGACACTAACCTTATATGAGGTTTCAAAAATACCATAGATCTCTCATAAGGTTTGTCAAAAAGATGAATGCCACCTTAAAAAGACATGTCTCTTTTTTTTTTTTGCAAAATATAAGATGAGATTTGTGTCTTTTTTAACAAATGAATTCTTAAAACATCAGTTAATGTTTATGAAAATTTTGAAACGCTAGGGAGGGTTTTATTTATTTATTTTTGTCAAATATTAAGGGAGGTCAGTGCCTTTTGCCCTTATTATAATTTCAAAAGATAAAGAAAAAAATTGAAAACAAACAATCAAATAGACTTTATGTTTTAATTTTAATTTAAAAAAATGAAAAAAGACAACCAAACAGGTTTTTAGGTTTTATTTTCAGTTTCGAAAATAAAACCAAATAGGTTGTAGGTTTTAGCTTTTAGTTTCTATTTTAAAATTTTAATCTTCATTTCATTTTTCAAATTTTTAAGAGTGAGACCAAACGGTCCTAAACCACTTTGGTCACATGATTTGCATGGTACCACGGGGGTAATGAGTTACTCTACACGAGATTGATTATTCCCAACACATGGGTCCCACCTTCCTATGGTTAGCATAGCACATTATTATTATTGTTAGATTATTTTTGAAAAATTATAGCAATATATCACTGCCTGCATTAAGAATTTACCTAAAAATGAAATGAAATTAATGAACTAGCAAATAAAATAAAATAAAATAAAATAAAAAGTTGGCATGTCAAATTGGGAGTTACAAATGTAACTTTTAATTTCTGAAAAAGCAAAAGTATAAGTCCACAAAAAATTTACCTGAAAATGCAACGAAACTAGAGAATAAAAAAAATGAAAATTTTATGACAAAAATATAAAATTTTGAAAGCTTATTTTATTCTATATATGTTTTTATGTACCAAATAAATACTTGTGATGTTAAAATTATTCAAGCCCATGGTTAGTGTTTTTTTTTTAATAAATTACATTGCATATTGTAGATAAGAATGAAGATAATTATCATATATTTTTGAGCTTTTAATTATAAGAAAAGATTTATTTCTAATTTCTATTTAAGCACAAATGACATAGTTTAAATTTAAATTTTATTTAATTGTATGTCACTATATCTATTATTTACTTATACTTCAAGGGGCAAGAAATGTCATCTCTTGCATATCTGTGACTTTGTTTATTACGAAAAAGAAAAATTTGAAACTTTTTAGTGGTATCATTGAGTTTAATTAAAAAAAATTATGAGCCAAGGAATAAATTTATAGAGACTTAATTGGTATTAAAAACAAAAATGATAATTTAAGTAAGTATGGTTTTATAACAATAAAATTAATTCATTTTTTTTTTCTTCCTTTCAAAGAGATTATCATAGTTGTTCTTTTGTTTTTGTTTTATTTTGTTTTGTTTCAAACCATCATGATTTATGGTACGTCCTTTTCTTGCATGTTCCCACTCTACTATTCGACCAATAATGCTATGAGTCTTCTAATAGACATTCCAGTGATTAAAGATTGAAATATTCTTGTTAGAAGTCTTCGGCTCAGGGGGATGAGAAGGAATATGAAATGGGAGATGGGTTACCTCTAGCTCAAGTCCAGTATGAACTTTTAATCGATAAAAAAAATTAAAAAAATGTTATATGACACAGATTCATGTTAGAAGAATTTTATTTTAAAAATTATTTTTTAAAATAAATATTATTTAAGTTTAAATTCAACATTAGTTTTAATATTTAAAAAATTACTCCACGTTGCAAACCAAAACTTAAAATTGAGTACTTTTTAAAATAACTATATATATATATATATATATGTATGTATGTATGTATGTATGTATGTATGTATATCTTTTGTATCCTAAAAAAGAGATTTCTAGACTTTGCATCTAATTGAATTGTGGGAATATAACAAAATTTCCTTCATGAATCAAACTTAATTCAAATAGAGTTTTCTAAAACATATTAGACCCATGTTGCGAGTTGTTTCGGAAGCGATTCATCCTTCCCATATGCAGCATACAACTCTCTGTTATACTACTATATGTATATAAATTTATTTTCTAATTTTGACTAAGCATGCTTGTTTTCGCAACGTTATTTTATTTGGTAAAAAGAAAATGATTTCGCTTAAGATTTCAAAAATTTTAGGACTTCCTTTAAGGATTCACAAATTTAAAAAACTTTCCTAAAATTTGTTAAAAAAATATAAATCTTTATTTGTATACTTTTTGGTTCGGCAATGCCTACATCCACGGAAGAAATCGACACAACAATTTCACTAAGAAATTATAAATACACAATACACTTCTCAAAATGATCTCTCACTTCTCACAATACCCTCAGACAAGGATATATAGACTTTCCTTCAGAGGTTCCCCCCAAAAACCAATCAACTTAACGTTCAAATTCAAATTTTGAATTTCTGTCTTGCAGCCCAGAAACCAAACCGTCGACGGTTTTCTAAAATTCTCTGAAACTATTGACAGTTTGAGATAATGAGAGTATGTTTCTGAAGTTCTCTGAAAATTTCAAAGAAACCGTTGACAGTTTCATAAGAGCCACAACAAACTATTGACAGTTTTCTCTCACTTCCAAGTCACCATGAAGAAACACCGTCTTCACATCCATTTGTTCCAAATGAAGATCATAATGGGCTACCAATCCCAACACAATTCTGATCGAAGTATGTCGGACCATAGGTGAAAAGATCTCATCATAATTTATTCTTTTCTTCTGTGAGTATCCTTTTGCCACCAACCGTGCCTTGAATTTTACTCATTCCTTTTCTAAAGTTACCTCCTTCTTCCTATATACCCATTTGCAACCTCTCGATCTGCCAAGTTTGGTTTTTATGAAGTGATTCCATCTCTTTAATTATTGCTCCTATTCACCTACATTTTTCCTGGTCGTGCACTACCTCTTGAAATGTAGTTGGATCGTTGCAACTGGTAAGAAAAAAATAAGACACTAACTCTTCAAACCCATACCTTGGTGGAGGCCTGATAGTGCGTCTGGATCTCCATATCGAAAGATCGTCAACTTGCTGGTTTCCCAAGTTAGAACTCCCTGCAACCATAGGACCTTGATCATTTCCGTTGTCCTGAGCTTCCAACTCCACCTATACAACATGTTCATCACTACTCCAACTTTTTGACTCCTATTTCTGTTCATAACACTCTTGAATACGCTTCACCATAACCTTTTCATCAAGGACTACATCCCTACTAATCACCACCTTGTTTGCCGTTGGGTCCCACAGCTTGTACCCCTTTTCACCCTTAAAACATCTCAAAAAGATGTAATGACAAGACTTCGGGTCAAGTTTAGACCTCTTTTTACTAGACACGTGAACATAGGCTGGACACCCGAATATTTTCAATTTGGAGTAGTCTACCATATTTCCTGTCCTTACCTCTTCTGCCACTTTACCCTTTAGTGACGCCCTTGGTGATCGGTTTATCAAAAACTAGTCATACTAACTGCCTCGACTTAGAAGTTCTTCGGTAACCTTGCATTAAGCTTGAGACACCGAGTTTTTTCAGTCAGAGTCCGGTTCATCCTTTCTGCCACACCATTTTACTGAGGTGTCCAGCAAACGGTAAAGTGTCTCTTAATGTCTTGCTGCTCACAAAACTCCATAAACTGAGAATCAGTGTACTCGATTCTATTATCCAACCTCAAGCATTTGATTCTTGTCCCTGTTTGGTTTTCTACTTCAGCCTTCCAAATCTTGAACCTAGCAAACGTATCAAACTTATGCCGCATGAAGCATACCCAGACTTTCTATGAGTAATCATCAATGAAACTCATATAATACACATGTCTATCCTTTGATGCAACTCTAATAGGGCCTCAAACATTGGAATGTACATAATCAAGAATACCCTTCGTTTTGTGAATAATTGACTTGAATTTTGCCCTGTTTTGTTTTTCGAGTACACAAATTTTGCAAAAGTCCAGCTGACATGATTTCAAAACCTTCAAGAGTTTTCTCTTGTGTAATTCCTTCATACCATGTTCCCCTATATGCCCAAGATGCATATGCCACAAGACAGTCTCATCAGATTCAGCATCTATGGCTGCAGCTCCACCTACAACTGTAGTTCCCTGCAACGTGTAAATATTCCCATCTAACTTTTGCCCTTTCATCACTGTTAGATTTCCTTTCCAAACTTTCATAACCCCACCTTTGGACTTGTAATTGAAACCATTACAATCCAAAGTGCCAAGAGATATCAAACTCTTCCTCAACTCCGGTATGTGTCTTAAATTACTCAAAGTTCTCATAACACCATCAAACATTTTTATCTTCACACTTCCTCTACCAATGACCTTACAAGAAACATTATTACCCATAAGAACTGAACCTCAATTCACTAACCTATAAGTGCTGAACCACTCCTTGTTTGGAGTCACATGGTAAGAACATGCCGAGTCAAGTATCCAAGAGTCCGTAAGATTATCCGACCCCAATGAAACTAAAAGAACACCACCATCGTTGCAAACTGAACGTCCTTCTTGAACCATATTCATTAATTTCAAAATCCCTTCATGCTTTTCAACATTTCCCTTCTTCCAATTCATACAATCCGCTTTAACATGCCCATTTTTACGCATTTATAACACCATATTTCCTTTTTTTTTTTCTTGGATTGATAGCGGGATTTCTGAATTGACCCACTTTTGAACTTTCTTTTGCCACGCTCATTATAACCTTTCACCACAAGTCCTTCTCCTTCATCTCATATTTTCATCCTTTGATGAAAATTCAGCAAGACACTTGTTACCTCTTCTAGATCAAGAGTCACTTTTCCCCACGTAAGAGTGGTAACCAGATTTTCATAGATATGAGTCGAAGGCAAAAAGTTTAATAACATCAAAACCTTATCATCTTCATCGAACTTAACATAAACTCTCATCAAATAACTTATGATTTGATTAAAAGCGTTAATATGTTGATCTAAGTTTGATCCTTCATCCATCTTAAGTCAATAAAGATGCTGCTTAAGAAAAAGTTTATTGTTTAGTGATTTCGACATGTACCGGCTTTCCAACTTTTGCCATATAACCACTGGAGAATCCTCCTCCATCACACGATAGAGAACTTCGTCAGCCAAACACAAGCGTATTGTAGAAGCAGCCATTGCTTTCAAATCTTCCCATGTTGCCTTATCCATTCCTTTTGGTTGAACGTCAAGTAGGGCTTTAGCCATTCCTTGTTGCACAAAAATATCCTTGACTCTTCTCTGCCATAAACCAAAATTTCTCACTCCATTGAATTTGACAATGTCAAATCTTGTAGAAGATGATCTCGATGCCATGACAACAATCTCTTTGATACCAATTTGTTGTAATAAAGATCGGATTTAGGATGCATAGCGGAATAAAACATAGTAAGCAACACAACCAGAATATAAGAAACAATAAGAACAACAACAACACGAGAATTTATGTGGTTCGACAATGCCTACATCCATAGAAGCAATGGGCATAACAATTTCACTAAGAAATTATAAAGTACACAATACAATTCTCAAAATGATCTCTCACTTCTCATAATACCCTTAGACAAGGATCGATATATAGACTTTCCTTTGGAGGTTTCCCCCCAAAAACCAACCAACTTAACGTTCAAATTCAAAATTTGAATTTCTATCTCATAGCTCAGAAACCAAACAGTCGACGGTTCTATGAAATTCTCTGAAACCGTCAACATTTTGAGATATCGAGAGCATGTTTCTGAAGGTCTCTGAAAATTTCAGTGAAATCGTCAACAGTTTCAGAAGTGCCACAACAAATCGTCGATGGTTTTCTCTCAGAAAACTATACCATGTTCTTCCCCTTGTGTAAATTAGTCAACAAGAAATGAGCCCCCATTCACAACAAACATATTAATGTAGATAATTATAAATTTAGATATACGAAAGACTAGGTAAAGCGAGAAACACGAATATTTCACTAGGAAGTTTAAATGTAGTCTATGCTGATTAATATGGACCGCGTGCATTTAACGTTAACTTCTTGCATAAGCAATTCCAGTACTTATACTGTCGAGACTCTACCAGCCACCTGGTCACTAGTCAGGGAAATCCAGCCTTTTTGTTCTTCTAATTATTATTATTATTTTTTCTAAATTCATTGTTGCTAAATTTTGTTCTAATAAGAGAAAATATATTAAAGACTGAAACAAAATTTCATAGATTAGAATAGAGGTGCTAACTCCAAAAAGATTAGAATAGAGGTGTCTTCAAATCCCTTTGAAGGTTGGACAGCAAAGCCCAAAAAATCCAAACAAATGGGCATGATGAAGCCAAGAAGACCACTCTTATCCCATAACAAACCATGGAAAAGTTGTATGACCCTTGAATGTTCTTGCATTCCTTACAATGCAAAGAGTCCATAAGATAGCAAAGACCACACCACTATATAGGATGCGACCCTTTCTACTTGAGCCAAAAACCCACTGTCTCATGAGTTAGAGATCTCACACACTATAAGCCACCACCCAAGCTTCACCATAGCTAGAGTAGAGAGCAGCCCAAAGTTGGGTTGCCACCTAACAATGGAGGATAGAGTAAAAGGAAAAGGTGAGTGCTTGTTTTATTGGACGTGCAACACATGAAGCACACGTTTGGATTAAGAGACACGTAGCGCCTTCTTGTTTTTAACTAGTCATGCATATCAATCCTTTTCAAAGTTACACTCTAAATGAAGGCCCAAACTATCAGAGGAACCTTAGCTTTCCAAATGATGTCGCTCCAAGGAGAAAAAATGGGAGGAAGGGTTTTAAAGAGGCGTAAGGAAAAATATTTTAAAGAAAACAAACCTGAAGTTTTTGGATGAATATGAATAGTATTACCTATCCATGTGCATTTAAAGAGCTAGCTAGCACGATAGTGCAGTTGCAAGTTCTGGTTCAATTCTTTAAATTAAAAGCATGGGCAATATATAAAGAGAGTTTGTAGTAGCTAGCTATCTCACTGATTTTCAGCATCCTTTATTTTTGCATGCACCAGCCGCCAACTACAGTCAATCCCAAGATTTGGAAATACGTGGTTACTAGAGGAAAGATTTACCCTAAAGAAGGGGAAGAAACAAAACTATACATGATTAGAATTATCGAATTGAAAAGGATCTTATACATGACATGAGCATCTTAACATCTTCAAATCACCCACAATATCTTTCACAACCTAATCCCCAAAACTCAAAGTTATGCTTGAGCTAATTTTGTTTATGTACCAAGAGGGTAAAATAAAAGTGACTTAAAGGAGACACGTTATCCTCAATAGACTAAATCGGCTAACCAAGAAGAAGTGTAATGTTGTCAAACTCTTGAAGCCCATGCTTACAATTTAAATGTGTAAGCAATCATATTCATTGTCTAAGAGTAACCAACCTTTGTCACAAGATCTAGCGACCAAATATCCAAAAAATACATAGCTAGACTGATGCTAACTATAAAATGCTTTTGTATTTCCCTAGAATTAATATTGCACAACTTCATTTTGAACAAGAAGTGGAGCCTATAAGATTCTTTTCTGAAACACTGCAGACCTTGTTATGGAGTCACCAGAATTAAACTTGGGTTTTGCATTTGGGAGCATGGATTTTGAGGCTTAAATTTGAAATATGCATGTAAACCTTTTTTGAGACACCAAATTGACAATATGCATGAATTCACGGCCAGAGAATTACACTACACAAAAAGAACATAACAAATGCAACCTAATTCATGCAAAATTACCATACGGACATGAAATTCATAAGAGATGGGTAATACGATTGACTGGAATCCTAGAATATCTAAATTTCTAGTGGAAAAGCACTTAAGAATATGCACACTGAAGAATGGCAATAAACAAGGAATGGTTTGAGAGAACTAAGTATCTCTCCAAAGTCAAGATGTTGTCTTCCATTCACAAATGCACCAAACACACAAACTTCTTGCAGTAATCTCTCCCGCTTCCCCACTAGGATGTGCCCCAAAACAGCTCCTACGTGCTCTATTTATAGGCCATGCATGGTGGTGGAAATGGCATGTGAAATTTTGAATTTGAAATTCAAAATTTCAACTATCATAACTATCAATCAATAACCAATAATGATTTGGTTCATTGCTTGACACATGGCAACGACCAGGACACACGACACTCCCAAAATCTAAAATCAATCAGATCAAAGAATTTCAAAATTTGAAAATTAACTGGATTGGTTGACTGCTTATGGGATTGGTTGACCATTATTGGGGTGATGCCAAAAGTCTTAGCACATGTGCGAAAAAAGGGGAGGCACGGGGACCAGTTGACTGCCTTTAAGTGGCCGATTGACCGACCTGTACAATTTTCATTTTCTCTTTGTTTTAGCTCAATTCTTGAATTTTTCAGCTAAACTATAAAATGGTTGGTAAAAAAATTCCTATTGACAATAAGTATATGACATATACTCACATAATTGTATGTATTGTACCAATTAATTCGTTAATTAATTACATTATTAATTATATAATAGATATGTACCAAACCATTGATGTGTTAATAATTAATTATATAATTGTGTAATTATATGTAGGTAGATGCAATTGTATGTACGTAATTAATTATGTGATTATGTATGTCTCATTCGATCCTTGAGGTGTATGCACAAATATTTAGATGTTTGTTTGTAATTATGTAATTGTACATAAGTATATTAATATGTATCAATGTTTTCAAAGGTGAAGGTGTAAGGCGAGACATTTTAACCCTTAAGAGGTGAGGCGTAAGCTTTGAGGTGTTGAGGTGTAAGCCTTTTAAGAATAAGGAATATGTAAATAAAATTTATAAATTTTTAAAATAAGGAAAAATTAAGAAAATCACAAATATAATGTAAGAAAGAAATTATACATACTTTGCAAATTACTTGTTGGCCGTTCAATAATTGCTAACATTAATTGTGACAACCGATAGTTATACTATTACAAAGTTCAAACTATTTTCATGATCTAAGATACAACTCTCAATTATTTTGGAAAAATTGAGGCCCAAGAGTTCTAGAAATCAACTTATATTATGGAATTCCTCTTATACAAACATGTTGAAATTTTTAAACCAATTCTTACTCGAAAATCACACGCCCAAAATGCGTAAGCCTCAACTGAAAAGGCGCAAAAGACGTGCCTTTTGTAAAAATGCAATAGTCTCAACATGAAATGCATTAGCCTTTTTGGAATTTGGCATTTTAGATTGAACCTCAAGGCATTTTAGGCATGTCGTGCCTTGAGGCGAGCCTCAAGTTAACCTTGATTGAGCCTTTTGAAACACTGATATGTTTGTATGTAAGTCTATACGTAAGTGCATAGACATGCATATTAACTAATTGCGCAATTGTGTGTGTATAGACATATATATTGTGTAGTGCGGACACACACATACATATGTCCATCTACTTGAGGCGTGTGTAAGTATATAGATATAATTGAACATAATTAATGTGTGTATATATAAATTAATTAACACTTGATTCTATATATTTTTTCAATCAATTTCTGTTTATATGTAAGCATAAGTTTCTGAAGAGAACTTCATCAAGATAGCAAGAAAATCTGAGCACCCTGAGGACATGACAATCAAATTCTGGTGGTCAATCCTCAAGATTTTGGGTTAGGAGACGAGACTGACTTGTTGAGAGCAATATTGTCACAGAGCCAAAAAATAACCCTCAAGCATGAGCGAGAAGAGAGAGTGAAGAAGATATTGAGCAGTGCACAACCTCATCCTTACCACCAGATGGTTGTGCATCACATATGTGAGCTTCTTAGAGTGCATTATGGACTGCCTGCCCTCGCTGTGACCATCAAGACTGTGTGCCTCACCTAGTATTTTGGCGATTAGCTCCATGCACTTTAAAATTAAATGGGTGAATAGGTTTACCCATGTTTAAATGGGTAGGGACATAGATCAAGTTATTTTTATGTAAATGGGTCATTAATGACCTGATCCACTCTCACCCGTACCCATCCATAACATGCCTAGGCTGTACCATCCATGGTTTTGTCTCTCTGTGCATGGTTTTCAATGAAATTTTATAATTCTCCCTAGCAAGAAAACTAAATGATTATGTAATATTTTGGGAACATGAGTTTGTGAGCCACTATGAAGAGCTGTCATACTTCAAGTCGCCACTATTCTTTTTCATCTTTTGTTTATATTTAGTGCAAAAGATTTATGTAACCGACCCTACTTAATGAGGTTAAAACTTAGTTTTGTTGTTGTTGTTGTTTTGGAAATTAAATTGGACAAGAACTGTGTCAAATAACATTCTCTTCTATTAGAGACTTAAATATACAATTATCAAAGGAATTGATTATGTTCCTCAGATTAAATTTTTTCACTTGAAAATTTTCATATGAACTAAGTGAAATAACTTTCTATGAATAAAAGTATGAGAAGATGCAGAAGTGTTCATACGTGGTCACCAACTGTGGATGTAAATTTTAAACAATCATGAACAATCATGTTTCCTGATTGCTCTTGAACCTGGCTAGCTAGACAAATATTTCAGTCTTCTATTTGTTTACTACATGATTTTGCCAACTGCATGTATTTTTTTTTTAATTTTCCATTCCTTGGTCATCTGTAATATGGTCTGTATGTAATTAATAACTAATTTGAGCTTTGTTGTTGTTGTTGTTGTTTTTTTACTAATTTGACTATTACTTATAGTCATGGTGAGCGTGTAATCAGACCATTTCATATCACAGCCACTACACAGCAACACAGACTGAACCATCAATGCATGAAAACCAAAGAAGCCAGAAGGGCTTATCAAATTTGCAGCATTTCAAATCTGAGGAGCCAACACTGGCCTGCTCTGTGAATCTCCATAGCAGCACCAAAATGGTGCTTGTAGGCAACGCAATAAGGATTGCTTTTTCAGCTTCCCGAGTTGTGGAGGTTGGAATCTGCCATCAATGTGGTCAGTAGGTCAGCTTCACATCCCCTTTTAATTTTTATTGGAATTTCTCTTAAGTTAGCCCAATATCTAAACCTTAAGCACATAATCAAAACTAAAATCACGGTTTGAGGAAACTTACATCGTTGTTCAGAATTTCCAGAAAAATAAAAAATAAAAAAAAAGAGAAAGAGAAGTTCACTGTTCATTCAAAGAATAAACCAGAAATTAGAATCCATGGCCACACAAGCAAGACATCTATAAAGTATATGGTCATTCCCAATTATTCCAAAACATCTCAAAGACATTATCTTGCTTGTTTATGTTGAAACACCAAATTACTTACAATTTGAGCTAAACAAGACTTCAAAGATTAATAGTTTCCATACTCCACAATCTAATTGAAAAAAAAATAAAATTTCAGCATACTTTAAGTTGAGCTAAATACATAAAATAAAATCCAATTTCATGGAAGATGGGCATGGCTACTACTGTACACAGTCATGCTGCCACCACTGAGACCACCATTTTGACCTTCCATTGATTCCAATTTTTTTTTAAACCTTTGCAGAGACTCGTATTATTTGTCAGTTGTGATTTGGGAGAAATTTTTGAAGAAAAAGAAGCAGCACCTCAGGAGCTATTTCAGCCTTGCCCAGAAGCAATGGCTGCTGCATTCGGCCATGGCGGCTACCCACATAGCCACCACACAGAAATCCAGATCTCAACACTCATGCGCAACAACCAAGAAAACACCAACCATCAGCAGGGGCTACCATTGTTGCTGCACTAACCCATGGAGAGCCCCACGCTGGCCTGTTCTATGCATCTCCATAGTCTACCCATGACTACCTTGACGACTTGTCATATTCATATGTTTCATCATCGCTCCTAAAGATTCAGAGAAACAATTGTTGTTTATGGTGTGACTCTTATACTTGGAGTTTCATAAACAAGGGAAGGAAGAAGAACATGAAGGGGTTGCATAGCAGACACTTGTGGCACTCATCGACTAGTGCCCTGAGCTCATCGACAAGTAGATGCCCAGAGTTAGAATTTCTCAGAATTGAAAACTCGTCGACGAAAGTATGGACACGTCGACGAGTGGTCTTCTTCGTATCGTCGACGAAGTCTTGTACTAGTCGACGAGTATCGCTTGGGCCACAAAGAGAAATTCAAAATTTGAATTTGGACGTTATGGTAGTTGGGTATTTGGAGGGAAACCTCCGAGAAACTTCTATTTATGTATTTCGGAATGTATTTTGTTCATAGAGAACTTTGTAAGACTTGTGTATTGTTGTTCTTCACATTATAGTGAATATTGAGTGTCATTTGTTTTATTCTTATGTGATAAATTGTTGTTTCTCATCCATATTGGTTGTGTGTTGTTGAGGCTTGGTGATTTGTTGCAAATTTATATCTTTCGCTGTGTGTGTGAGTATCCTATACTTGATTCCAATCACAACAAATTGGTATCAGAGCAATAGTTGTTATGTCATCGGGATCATCTTCTACAAGATTTGATGTTGTCAAATTTGATGGAATTGGAAACTTTAGTTTGTGGCAGAGGAGAGTAAAAGATATTCTTGTGCAACAAAGATTGTCTAAGGCTCTACTTGGTGTTCAACCGGTTGGAATGGATGAGGCAATATGGAGAGAATTGGAAGTAAAGACCGTTTTTACAATACACTTGTATTTGGCCGATGAAGTTCTCTATCATGTGATGGAGGAGGATTCTCTAGTGATTGTGTGGCGAAATCTTGAAAGCCGGTATATGTTTAAATGCTTGTCGAACAAATTATTTTCTAGGCAAAGATTGTATTGGCTTAAGATGGTTGAAGGTTTGGATTTGAACCAACATATCAACATTTTTAATCAAATTGTGAGTGATTTGGCATGTGTTGATGTAAAGTTCGAGGAAGATAAAACATTGATGCTATTAAATTCCCTTCCTACTTCTCAAACTTATGAAAATTTGGTTACAACTTTTACATGGGGCAAAGATAATCTGAATTTGGAAGAAGTGACAAGTGCATTGCTTGGTTTTCATCAAAGAATGGTGATTAGCAATGAAACTTCACATGGTGAAGGACTTGTTGTAGAAGGTAATCAAGAACATGGGAGACGTAAGTCCCAAGGAAATCTAGGTTGTAGTCCAGAAAAAGAAGAAGAGCATGAAATATTTTAAGTGAGGTGAAATTTGGCATATAAGGCCGGAATGTCTGGAGTGGAAGAAAGGGAATTCTGAAAATCAGTAAGGCTCGTCAAAATCTGCGTATGTAGTGGAAGGAGATTTAGAATGCAATGATGGAAATATGTTGTGTATTTCTTCGGGTTCAGAGTGCCTCACAGAAGACTCTTGGATTCTAGATACCTGATGCTCTTATCATATGACAACAAACAGAAAATGATTTGACACCTACAGGTTAGTCAATACTGGTTGTGTTTTAATGGGAAATATTATTTCATGCAAAATACTTGGCATTGGAGATGTAAAAATAAAAATGTATGATGGTGTTGTAAGAACTATATATGATGTAAGGCATGTGAAAGGTCTAGGAAAGAATGTTATTTCATTGGGTATTTTAAATTGTAACGAGTATAGTTACAAGTCTGAAAAAAGAGAAATGAAGGTGTGTGAAGGCGATTTGATAGTGATGAAAGGAAAAAAGATAAAGGGAAATATCTATGTACTGCAGGGTGTTATGGTTGTAGGTGGAGATGCAGTCATTGAATATGAATCAGTTACTTCGTGGTATATGCAGTTGAAGCATATGGGTGACTACATATATTCATATGTTTGGAAACCGATGATGATAGCATCAAAGGAGAGACATATGTATTTTGTAAGTTTATCACGAAGGGTCTTGGTGTACTTCATGCAGTGGTTGAGGTGGAGAACTAGATCGGGAGAGAAAACCTTATGTCAAACATAAGGGATTGAGTACGCTGGATTTGTTCAAGAAGTTTTGTGAGCAGGCAAGTTATATGCAGGGCTTGCAGGGTACTTCTTGGTGAAATTAGTGAGTATGGTGTATTTCTTGAGTAATTGATTACCAAAGGTATCGCTAGATGGAAAAGTTGCAAGTGAATTGTGCACATGTTTTTGCTGTAGACTACTCAATTGTGAGTGGATGTCCACTGGCGCACTATTCTAGTGATGAAAGATTTAGGCTTGGTGTTTTGTTCAGACAGTACCTCTTTCTTTATTCACTAAGAAAGGAGGGTGCAAGCTGGGTGATCCTGTGGAAAACAAAGGGGTGATCGAGGACATGACTTTTTGTTGATAAAGTCAAGGGGAAGTGTACTCAGGTAAAGGAAGAGAAACAGAAATGCCAGAAAATTGTAGCAGCAACAATCATGTTATTCACGTGGAGTTAGGGACCCAAGGTAGAAATATAGGGAGTTTTAACTTAGGTTAACAATATCATGGATTAAATGAGCTTGTGATGTAAATGGAGCAACAGACTCAGGGCAGAGATGGCATTGATCATATTGCAGGGAGTTTCAGCTCGGGAGATCAGCAGAATCACTGTAAGCTCATGTGCACTATGAGACCACTACTCAGGTGTGTGAGGTGGTGAGGCTTCCAATATGGAAGAGGGTGATAAGATGTAGTGGAGTGATATATTTGTTGTGTATGAATGACATGTTATTGGATGGAAATGTTTTAATTGAGGCTTTAATCAGTTGGAAACTACGATGAAAGGTTTTGACATGAATATGTTGGGTAGGGCCAAGATGGGTCTTGGTTTGTTGATTCACATGGACAAAATTGCAGGGAGATTGGTATTATCTCAGGGTGGTTTTGTGGACGGAACCGTAGGGAGACTTCGTTTGTCGTCTCAAGGGGGTTCTGTGGAGAATCATTGTGAAATGTCTACCGCTCGGTACCCAAGGACGGGCTGTGATGTCCGGAATATGTCAAAGCTCCTCCATGATTGTGTAAATGGGGTGTTTTACTATGCAACTGAGTGGACCGTTAGTTGTGAGATTTTTTGAAGACTATGCAGGGGGCTTTGGTGATATAAGGCTTGCAGCAGTGTTTGTTTATTATTGTGGGAAGGCTTTTTTGGAAGCCTAGGGTAAAGTCTTCAGGTGATGAATCTACAACTACATCGGGATTGATGGTAGAAGCTGAAGCTGCCATCGGTAAGTTCAAGCGGTATTGCTTGGACTTGGTATTTGTATCCAAGTCTCAGAAGGGGGACATAAAGGTGGAGCAGTTCATATGTTTTTCAGTATTCTCCTAAGAGGGCATATAATCACTAAGGTGGAGATTGTTGTTTATGGTGTGATTCTTATACTTGGAGTTTCATCAAGGGAAGGAAGAAGAACGTGGAGGGGCTGCACAGCAGGCACTCATTGATGAGTGCCCTGAGTGTTAGAGCTGGAGCTAGAAGATAGCCAGGAGACAGCTGGAGACTCGTTGCAAGCTAGGAGCTGAGTCAGAAACGCGGTGGAATTTATCTCTCCATTATAACTTTCATTTGTAATTGATTTTATTTAATTATGATTTAAATTCCAAGCCCTATAAATAGAGGGCTGTGGAAGATGTAATTGTGTGTGCAGAAGTGTGAGAAGCTCAGAGAGAGCAGAGAGGAAGAAGGGAGGAAGAGAGAGAGAGAGAGAGAGAGAGAGAGAGAGAGAGAGAGAGAGAGAGAGAGAATTGTAATATTTTCCAAAGATAGTGAATACTTGGTGTGTGCTCTATTGACGTAGGTTGTTATTAAATGAACCACGTTAAATCTTTGGTGTCATTTTGATCTGGATGCCCACAGGTTCCAAACAAGTGGTATTAGAGCCAAGTTGGAGCAGAAAAGTCAGATCGAAAGTGATTCTAAAATCAGAGCTCTGTCCAGTAGATTGAAACCAAGTTTTGAGGCCACCATCGCATTTAGCTCGCCGAGACGAAGAGAACCGTGCAAGCCAAAACTCAAATCGAGTTTAAACGAACCTTCACGCACCAACACGCGCCCCGCCGGAGCAGGACGCTTCGACACGTTCCGGTAACACGCAGGCGACCAGGCTCTCACGCGTTGCACACGTCATCCTCGCCCGATCCGCCTCGACCCGACCTAAAACCTGACTCATACCGGATCAACCCAAGATCTGGTTCCTGACCCAAGTTTGACCTCCGCCTCAGCGCCACGGCTTCTGCCACGTTATTAGTGGGCCCCACCCCTTGCCACGCCATCAGTGGGCTCCACCCCTGTCACATCATCTATGGGCCTACCCATGACACGCCATTAGTGGGCCCACCTCTGCCACAGCAGCAGGTGCCACGTCAGCAAGTTTGACGAGGTTTGGCCAAACTTTGACTGAACTTTTCAGAGTCTTTTTGGGTCCGTTTTTCAAGTGACTTGAATCATTTCTAGGGTTTTTGATCATTCTAGATCCAACCACACTATCTATTTGAGCTAATTCCATCTCTAGATCAGTGATACAAGATATCAAATGAAAAGAGCTCAAAACTTGAAATGTTCAACGGAAACAATTTCGGTTTCTAGAAGATGCAAATAAAATATTATTTGTTTGGGAAGGAATTGCACTTACCATTGAAGGGTAAGCCAATATCCATAAACGAGAACGAGTGGGAGTTGCTTGATCGAAAAGCCCTCAGAGCCATCAGAATGACGTTGTCAAAATCTGTGGCGTTCAATATCAAGAATATAACATCCACCAAGTCTCTAATGGATGCACTCTCTAATATGTTCGAGCAGTCTTCAGCTGAAAACAAGGTACATCTCATGAAAAGACTATTTACGATGAACATGTCTGCAGGTGAGAGTTTTAGCAGGCATTTGAATAACTTCAATGAGTTTTCTGATCAACTCGCCTCAGTCGGGATAACGTTTGATAATGAGATTCGGGCCCTACTGATTCTCAGTTAGTTATCTGAAAGTTAGAATGGTGTCGTTACTGCCATCAGTAGCTCTGCAGGAAAATCAAAGCTTGTATACAATGAGGTCGTCAGCATGATTTGGACGGAGGAAATAAGAATGCAGTCGAACCATGGCACCACTTCAAGTTCAGCCTTGAATATGGAGAGTTGAGGCAGAGGAAACAGGAATGGATGATCAAATAACCGCGGCAGATCTAGGCCCAGATGGTCTAAATCTAGAAATGCCAGAGGTACGTAGGACATAGGTTCCTAGAGCACAAAAGTTATTGAGTGCTGGAACTATGGAAAGACTGGTCATTACAAGAACCAGTGTAGAAGTCAAAAGAAAGAGTACGAGATGAGGGCAAAGACGGAAGCAAATATTGCTTCCGAAAATGATGAGATGTTGATATGCTCTTTGGAGAGCAAGTAGGAGTCTTGGGTGTTAGACTCCGGAGCTTCATTCCATGCCACTTGCAGCAGAGATTGCTTAGAGGGATATACATAAGGTAATTTCAGTAAAGTTTGTTTGGGCAATGATCAACCGTGCAACATTGCCGGTAAGGGGACTGTAAAGATCAAAATGAATGGGTCAGTATGGAAACTGAGAGATGTCAGGTATATTCCATACCTGAGGAAGAATTTGATCTCAGTCGGTCAATTGGCAGATGAAGGCTATAGCACATCTTTCATGGGTGATGAATGGAAGATTTCGAAGGGTGCATTGACAATTGCTCGAGGTAAGAAAAGTGGTACTCTTTATGTAACTCTTGATACATGTATGTCTATTACAGTTGCTACAGGAAATGATGATAGCAACTTATGGCATCAACGACTCGGACACCTGAGTGAGAAGGGCTCAAGGTAATGCACTCAAAGGGTAAGTTGAGTGATTTACAGTCGGTGCAGATTTACACATGTGAGGATTGCATATTTGGGAAACAAAAAAGAGTCAATTTCCAGACAAATATCAGTACCCCGAAGAAAGAGAGACTTGAGCTAGTCCATTCAAATGTGTGGAGACCAACAACCATTTGGTCTACAAGAGGAAAGCATTACTTCGTTACATTTATTGATGATCATTCACGAAAGGTATGAGTTTACTTCCTGAAGTATAAATCTGATGTTTTTGATGCTTTTAGAATTTGGAAAGTGATGGTAGAAAATGAAACTGGTTTGAAAATCAAAAAGCTGAGAACAGATAACGGTGGAGAGTATGTTGACACTGAATTCAAGAAATTCTGCTATGAACATGGTATCAGAATGGAAAGAACTGTGTCAGGTATGCCTCAACACAACGGCGTAGCAGAGTAGATGAATCAAACGTTGACAAAAAAAGCCAGAAGCATGCGTATGCAGTCAGGCCTGCCAAAGATGTTTTGGGCAGATGCAGTCAACACAGCAACTTATTTGATCAATAGAAGTCCTTTAGTACCATTGGACTACAGTCTACCTGAAGAAGTTTGGAGTAACAAAGAGGTAAGACTTTCACATTTGAAAGTTTTTGATTGTGTCGTATATGTACATGATCATGTTAGGAATAAGTTGGATCCAAAATCCCAGAAATGCACTTTCATCTGTTATGGTGGAGATGAATTTGGATATCGCATTTGGGATGATGAAAACAAAAAGGTGATCAGAAGCATATATGTGATTTTTGATGAAAATGATGTGCAAGGATAGAAACACAAACGGGTCTACAGAGTCTGAAACAATCTTTGTAGATGTGGATGATGCTTTTAAAGGTGTAAGGACATGTCAGCAGAACACAGAGAATCCTCAGCAGCCTACTGAGATTTCTCAGGCAGAGGAACATGTGGAGCAGATTGTTACACCACCACCTCCTACTCCAACACCAGAGATTAGGAGATCTTCTCGGTAGTACATACCAAACAGGAGGTATGTGAACCATTTACTTCTTACAGATGGAGGAGAATCTGAATGCTATGTTGAAGCATGTCAAGCAGGAGATGTGAGTGAGTGGGAGCTTGCAATTAAAGACTAGATGAAGTCTCTTAACTCCAACAAAACATGGGAACTAGCTAAGTTGCCCAAAGGTAAGAAGGCTCTTCAAAACAAATGGGTTTATAGAATCAAAGAGGAGTATGATGGCTCTAGGAGGTACAAGGCTCGGTTGGTAGTTAAAGGCTTCGAGCAGAAGAAAGGAATTGACTATACAGACATTTTTATACCAGTTGTGAAGCTGACAACCATCAGATCTGTTCTAAGTATTTTTGTCTCAGAGGGTTTACATCTTGAACAGTTAGACGTGAAGACAACATTTCTTCACGGTGATCTTGATGAGGAAATCTATATGCAATAGTCAGAAGGTTTCTTAGAAAAACGCAAAGAGAATCTTGTATGCAAATTGAAAAAAAGTTTGTATGGTCTCAAACAAGCTCTTAGACAGGGGTACAAGAAATTCGACAGCTGTATGCAAAGGAACAATTTTTCAGAAATGTAATGCCGACCACTGCTGCTACTTCAAAAGGTATCGTGTTAGTTATATTATTCTACTGTTATATATCGATGATATGCTAGTCGTAGGATCAGATATAGAAGAGATCAATAAATTGAAGAAGTAACTGTTAGTGGAATTTGATATGAAAGACTTGGGTCCTACAAAACAGATTCTTGGGATGCAGATCTCTAGAGATAAGCAACAAGACACGTTGCAGTTATCTTAGTCAGAGTACATCAGTCGTGTTTTACAGAGGTTCAACATGAGCAGCACCAAGGTTGTAAATACACTATTGGCAGGTCATTTCCTTCTCTCAAAGAATTAGTCTCCATAGACAGATGAAGAGAAAGACTTCATGACTTAGGTTATGCCTCAGCTGTTGGAAGTCTAATGTATGCTATGGTTGGTACCAGACAAGATATTAGCCAAGCAGTGGGAGCTGTCAACAGGTATATGTCAAATCCAGGGAAGACACACTAGGAAGCAGTAAAGTGAGTTTTGAGATATCTTCGTGGCACTATTGATAAGTGCCTATGTTTTGACAAAAGTGATTTGAAAATTCAAGGATTCGTAGATGCTAATTTTGCAAGTGAGATTGATCATCATAGAAGCACCACCGGGTACATATTCACTGTTGGCTCAACAGCTGTTAGTTAGATATCACAGATACAGAAGATTGTTGTTTTATCCACTACAGAAGCTGAATATGTAGCAGTGACAGAAGTCAGTAAAGAGATTATTTGCCTTAGGGTTTGTTAACGGAGCTTAGATTAAAGTAGGAAAGGAATGTTTTGTACAATGACAGTCAAAGTGCGATACATCTACATCTAGCGCGAAGAACTCAGCATTTCATTCCAAAACTAAGCATATTGGATTACATTACCACTTCGTTCAGATCTCTGATAGAGGACGGTGTGTTGATACTTGAAAAAATCCAAGGTAGCAGAAATCCAGCAGATATGTTAACTAAGGTGGTGACTACAGACTGGTCATTACAATACTGGAACTATGGAAAGACTGGTCATTACAAGAACCAGTGTAGAAGTCAGAAGAAAGAGTACGAGACGAGGGCAAAGAAAAAAGCAAATATTGCTTCCAAAAATGATGAGATGTTGATCTGCTCTTTGGAGAGCAAGCAGGAGTCTTGGGTGTTAGACTTCGGAGTTTCATTCCATGCCACTTGCAGCAGAGACTGCTTGGAGGGATATACATCAGGTAATTTTGGTAAAGTTTGTGTGGGCAATGATCAACCATGCGACATTGCCGGTAAGGGGACTGTAAATATCAAAATGAATGGGTCAGTATGGAAACTGAGAGATGTCAGGTATATTCCATACCCGAGGAAGAATTTGATCTCATTCGGTCAATTGGAAAATGAAGGCTATAACACATCTTTCATGGGTGATAAATGGAAGATTTCGAAGGGTGCATTGACAATTGCTTGAGGTAAGAAAAGTGATACTCTTTATGTAACTCCTGATACAAGTATGTTTATTACAGTTGCTACGGGAAATGATGATAGCAACTTATGGCATCAATGACTCGGACACTTGAGTGAGAAGGGACTCAAGGTAATGCACTCAAAGGGTAAGTTGAGTGATTTATAGTCGGTGTAGATTGACACATGTGAGGATTGCATATTTGGGAAACAGAAGAGAGTCAATTTTCAAACAAATATCAGTACCTTGAAGAAAGAGAGACTTGAGCTGGTCCATTCAAATGTATGGGGACCAACAAACATTTGGTCTACAATAGGAAAACATTACTTCGTCACGTTTATCGATGATCATTCATGGAAGGTATGGGTTTACTTCCTGAAGTACAAATATGATGTTTTTGATGCTTTTAGAATTTGGAAAGCGATGGTAGAAAACGAAACTGGTTTGAAAATGAAAAGCTGAGAATAGATAACGGTGGAGAGTATGTTGACACCGAATTCAATAAATTTTGCTATGAGCATGGATCAGAATGGAAAGAACTGTGCCAGGTATGCCTCAACACAACGGCGTAGTAGAGCAAATGAACAGAACGTTGACAGAGAAAGCCAGAAGCATGTGTATGCAGTCAGGCCTGCCAAAGATGTTTTGGGTAAAAGCAGTCAACACAGCAGCTTATTTGATCAATAGAAGTCCTTTAGTACCATTGGACTATAGTCTACCTAAAGAAGTTTGGAGTAACAAAGAGGTAAGACTTTCACAGTTGAAAGTTTTCGGTTGTGTCGTATATGTACATGATCATGTCAAGAATAAGCTAGATCCGAAATCTTGGAAATGCACTTTCATCGGTTATGGTGGAGATGAATTTGGATATCGCATTTGGGATGATGAAAACAAAAAGGTGATCAGAAGCAGAGATGTGATTTTTGATGAAAAGATGATGTACAAGGATAGACACACAACTGGGTCTAAAGAGTCTGAAACAACCTTTGTAGATGTGGATGATGTTTTAGAAGGTGTAAGGACACGTCAGCAGAACACAGAGAATCCTCAGAAGACTACCAAGATTCCTCAGGCAGAGGAACATGTGGAGCAAATTGTTGCACCACCACCTCCTACTTTAGCACTAGAGATTAGGAGATCTTTTCGGCAGCACATACCGAACAGGAGGTATGTGAACCATTTACTTCTCACAGGTGGAGGAGAACCTGAATGCTATGTTGAAGCATGTCAGGCAGGAGATGCAAGAAAGTGGGAGCTTACAATGAAAGACGAGATGAAGTCTCTTAACTCTAACAAAACATGGGAACTAGTTAAGTTGCCTAAAGGTAAGAAGGCTCTTCAAAACAAATGGGTTTATAGAATCAAAGAGGAGCATGAGGGCTCTAGAGGTACAAGGTTTGGTTGGTAGTTAAAGTTTCGAGTAAAAGAAAGGAATTGACTACACCGACATTTTTGCACCAGTTGTGAAGCTGACAACCATCAGATATGTTCTGAGTATTGTTGCCTCAGAGGGTTTACATCTTGAAAAGTTTGACGTGAAGACGACATTTCTTCACGGTGATCTTGATGACGAAATCTATATGCAACATCCAGAAGGTTTCTTAGAAAAAGGCAAAGAGAATCTTGTATGCAAATTGAAAAAGAGTTTGTATGGTCTCAAACAAGCTCCTAGACAGTGGTACAAGAAATTCAACAGCTGTATGCAGAAGAACAATTTTCATAAAAGTAATGCCGACTACTGCTGCTACTTCAAAAGGTATCATGCTAGTTATATTATTCTACTGTTATATGTCGATGATATGCTAATCGCAGGATTAGATATAGAGGAGATCAGGAAATTGAAGAAACAACTGTCAAAGGAATTTGATATGAAAGACTTGGGTCCTACAAAACAAATTCTTGCGATGCGGATCTCTAGAGATAAGCAACAAGGCACGTTGTAGTTATCTCAATCAGAGTACATCAGCCGTGTTTTATAGAGGTTCAACATGAGCAGCGCCAAGGTTGTAAATACACCATTGGCAGGTCATTTCCATCTCTCAAAGAATTAGTCTCCCTAGATAGATGAAGAGAAAGACTTCATGACTAAGGTTTCATATGCCTCAGCCGTTGGAAGTCTAATGTATGCTATGGTTGGTACCAGACCAAATATTGGCCAAGTAGTGGGAGCCGTTAGCAGGTATATGTTAAATCCATGGAAGACACACTGGGAAGCAGTAAAGTGGATTTTGAGATATCTTCGTGACACTATTGATAAGTGCCTATGTTTCAGCAAAAGTGACCTAAAAATCCGAGGATTTGTAGATGCTGATTTTGCAGGTGAGATTAATCATCGCAGAAGCACCACCGGGTACATATTCACTGTTGGCTCAAAAGCTGTTAGTTGGATGTCACAGATACAGAAGATTGTTGTTTTATCTACTACAGAAGCTGAATATGTAGCAGTGACAGAAGCCAGTAAAGAGATGATTTGCCTTTAGGGTTTGTTAACAGAGTTTCAATTAAAGCAGGAAAGGAATGTTTTGTACAATGACAGTCAGAGTGCGATACATCTGGCGAAGAACTCAGCATTTCATTTCAAAACTAAGCATATTGGATTGCGTTACCACTTCATCAAATCTCTGATAGAGGACGGTGTGTTGATACTTGAAAAAATCCAAGGTAGCATAAATCCAGCAGATATGTTAACTAAGGTGGTGAATACAGAGAAGCTGAAGTTGTTTTCAACTTCAGTTGGTCTTCATGCCTGAAGACATATTTTGAGCACATCATTTATTCATGATACTGGTTGAGGAGGCGTCTCTGTCTCCAAGTGGGAGATTGTTAGAGTTGGAGCCAGAAGACAGTCAGGAGACAGCTGGAGACGTGTTGCAAGCTAGGAGTCAGTAAGAAACACGGTGGAATTTATCTCTCCATTAATCTCTCCATTATAACTTCCATTTGTAATTGATTTTATTTAATTATGATTTAAATTCCAAGCCCTATAAATAGAGGGCTGTGGAAGATGTAATTGTGTGTGTAGAAGTGTGAGAAGCTCAGAGAGAGCAGAGAAGAAGAAGGGTGGAGGAGAGAGAGAGAGAGAGAGAGAGAGAGAGAGAGAGAGATAATTGTAATATTTTCCGGCGATAGTGAATACTTGGTGTGTGCTCCGTGGACGTAGGTCTTTTTTGACCGAACCACGTTAAATCTTTGATGTCATTTTGATCTGGATGCTCACAGGTTTCTAACACTGAGCTCGTCGACGAGTAGCTACCAAGAGTCAGAATTTCTCAAAATTGAAGACTCGTCGACGAAAGTATGGACACATCAACGAGTGGTCTTCTTCATGTTGTTGACGAAGCCTTGTACTCGTCGACGAGTGTCGCCTAAGCCGTGAAGAGAAATTCAAAATTTGAATTTGGACGTTATGGTAGTTGGATATTTGGAGGGAAACCTTCGAGAAACTTCTATTTATGTATTTATGAATGTATTTTGTTCATAGAGAACTTTGTAAGACTTTTGTATTGTTGTTCTTCACATTATAGTGAATATTGAGCGTCGTTTGTTTTATTCTTATGTGATAAATTGTTGTTTCTCATCGATATTGGTTGTGTTGTTGAGACTTGGTGATTTGTTGCAAGTTTATATCTTTCGTTGTGTGTGTGAGTATCCTATACTCAATTCCAATCACAACAACAACCTTCTTTTCCTAGGAATTGAAATTAAGTTTCTGGGGTTTGGAACTATGATTCTGCTTTCTTTCATGTTTTTTTAAGGCTGGAAGGGCTGCAAATAAGCTTCAATCTCTATATTCTGAAGCCAAGTGACTGCAATGCATATGTTATCAAGATATGTGAGAAAGCTGTCAATTGTTTCAGAAATCTTTTGTGTTAGCATGATTGGCATACAACTGCAAAGTACTGCTGTTTTATGCTCTGGAAACACCTCTGAAAAAGGATGAAAGTGTTTTCTCTATT
The DNA here is from genome assembly GCF_029873635.1 of Malania oleifera. Lineage (NCBI taxonomy): Eukaryota > Viridiplantae > Streptophyta > Magnoliopsida > Santalales > Ximeniaceae > Malania > Malania oleifera. Next base: position 16,715,332 of record NC_080422.1, read on the forward strand.
GGCAACGACAAGGCTGGGGGCCAGGCCCTGATGGCCTAAATGCTTTTTCTTTTTTCTCAAAGGCGCTTGAGATGGAAGGATGTTGTGGGAGAAGAAGAGACTCATGCTATTATTAGTTTTCAAAATCTAGGAGAATATGAGGAGAAGGTCAATGCCACTGCTTGGGATTTAATGCTGTTTTATCCTTTTTGAATGAAGGAGTTAACGAGGTGGATACTAAATACAGACACATCCATGAATAGGTGATTTGAACGAGAGAATGAGTCTTATACCATGCCATTAGGTCCTTTCGATTAAGAAATGAGAGCTTGGGTTTTTAAAAGATAGAAAATTCAATGGAAAGCTGCTAATGTTATGGGGCATGGTTGGTATTTTATTATTAGAACATTTTCCTTAGGGGATGAACGCATTCATGCCGCTTTGCTGAAGAATAGAAGTATTTGGAGTCTAAAGCATCGAGGAGACAGTAGCTGGAATGGATTCACGCTGCATTCTTTCATATACTTTTTTTTTTCTTTCTTTCTTAATTGCGAAGATTTATTCATATGCTTTTTTGATGATGGGAGCTAGACGCACACTCCAATTATCAGATGAAGCGTGCTTCACGAACTGTGGTATTCTGTTTTTGTGCAGCAGCTCATGTGGTGATTAACTTGATTGCCGCCATCCAAGCTTCCACCCAAGCTTGATGCTGAATGGTGGATGATTTTAGATTCATGATTAAAGATGAGTCTAAGTCTGGAGCTCTTGTTTAGAGTTTTTTCTTTTGTGCATCAGTTTTTCTTTCATCTTTCGGTGAAGCTTTCCTTCCTTGTTCTGAAGGCGGCAAATTCAAACGCAAACATATTGTATTTGTTAATACAAGTTAAGTATTGACTTCATGAAACTTCTTAAAAGACTTTCACGCTATAAACAGGCTGTCTAGACATGATTCTGCCAGCGGTTTGCATTTACCTGTGGTCGTAAAAACCACTCCTAGAAAGTTTCTACCACAGCGGTTCTCAACTGCCGCCAAGTCATGAGATAACTTTTAACATTTAATGGTTATAAATTATGAGTTAGAAATTAACGAAGGGCACTTTTGTCGTTGGATTAGTCAATCCTTAATTAGTTCAAACTTCCTGAGATTTTTTATTTTTGAAGTACTAGGCTCGTAACGAATAATAGTTGTACAACATTTAATGTCAATTCAATATTTTATATATACAAGGAAGATTCGTAAATATTTTTAGATTTAATTAGAATGATGAAAATAACTATATGAAATTAATTAGTACACGTTTTTAATTGTACTAATTAAAAGTATAGGGACTGATATAAAATTTGCTTAATAATATAAGGACTAACATATAATTTCGTCAAAAAAAAAAGTATAGTAAGTTAATTATTTCAATAAAATTGTTACATAACTTTATTTTAAGGAATTGGCCAGCCATGATTAAATGTCACATTTAATAAAATAAAAACACACACACAATATATATTTCCTAATAAGGAATTATTAGAAAAGGGATTTTTTAAATATTAATTATATATCTTCTTCTCAAAATTATTAGGACAAATACATTTTTATTATTTATATTGTAATATTATTGTGACATATCACATCTTAAAGAATTAATAAACAAACTTTTAATGCCTAGTTATATTCTAAGACAAATATACATTGTTTTTCTTTTCGAGCAATTATATATATATATTCTAATTTTAGATCTATGGCAATACGAAATATAATCTAATTTTTTCTTTTCTTTGAGTAAAGAATACTATGATGCATCCCGAACTCAAATTTTTTTTTTGTTTTTTACTTTTCAATGTGATTTTTTTAATAGAAAAATGTATAAATTTAAATACATATAAAAGGCAAAAGAGGAACTGATTTTTTAAACAAGAAAAAAAATAGGGTATTTCGAGAAGGAACAATTGGTTAGGATTTATTGACATAAGAGTTGTCAATATTTAATTGGATTAGTCTATAGATGATGTGGTAGACCTTATCTACCTAATAATTTCTCCACATTTAGGCCTTAGGATGAGTTTTGTGACTCAACTTCTCCATTCTAAAAATAAAAATTGGGTATACTGTGTTTGGTAAATCATTTTTTAGAATTTAGAAAGCTAACTTTCAGATTTTTGGAAACTTCAAAAATATTTTTATGGTTTTAAAGCTTTTGAAAGTTAAAAGCAAACTTTTTTTTTTATTACATAGGAAATCTAGCCACCAACGAGTTCTTCGGACATCTTAGTGCGACACTAAACCTACGGTTCAACGTTCTCCGCCCCCAGGTCTCGCTGATCAGGGTAAAGCTCGGATGTAAACACGACTTCTGTACATCAGTTGGACGTTTGGCCAACCCAACTCTCGGGACACATTTTCATTACCATCCACGGTTCCTACTGGCTCAAATAATACTCCCACCATTCACGGTCCCCGCTGTCTCACAGAGCGAACTTTCACCATTCATGGTCCTCCCTGGCTCACAAAGTAAACTCTCACTATCCACAGGTACTGTTGGCTCCGTGAGTGTATCTACCTGAAATTGAACCCTCGATACTCCATCTTACTTGTTGATGCCTTTCCACCGCGCCATGCCGTGGGGGCAATTAAAATCAAACTTTTATTCTATTGTAGGGGTGTTCCTAATTATCTCTAAAAAAACATTACTTAATCATCAAAGCATCAATTAACTTTTATAAATAATAAATTTTCTTACATTTGATTTGAGAGAATGAATTTTGGGTCTTTGATTTAAATTGAGAAGATTTAGACAAAATTAAATACAATCTTATATTACATTATATCCAAACCCATACAAAAACATTACTCAATCATGAAAGCATCAATTAACTTTTAAAAGATGCTGAAGTTAGCTGAAGTTGTAGAGGAACTCTTAAAGTAAATCATGACAACCAACCATTCACATCTTAATCTCAACACTCTAGTAAGTCAATAATTGTGCAGAACATTGGTTGAAAATTCAGAATTTATTATTTAGAGATTCCACCCCTCAAAAATTATTTTTTATTGGAATTCAAGATCAAGTTAATCTAGCTCACAAACTCAAAGTCAAAATTTATAGATTTAAACAACAAAAAATGGAAGCAGCAAAGCAATTGAACTTAGAATCCCACAAACATGAACCCATGTTCTTCTTTCTCCTTAATTTTTTTTTTTATCAACACCATGCATGTTCTCATATTCTCTCTCTCTCTCTCTCTCTCCACATATTTATTTAGTTGAAGTGTACCTTAATTCAAGGTACAGAATCTAGCTAGGTTATGAAAATGGCAAGTGGTGGTTGGGAGTTTATCCAAATTAGTTTTATCCAAAGAACTAATTAATTACTTTGTTTGAAAAGCATGAGAATATTTTAAGGCAATTTGATTATTGAGAAATTTCAGACCACTGCCAATGTAATCTCATTCATACAATTTAAAATTAATATTAGGGGAACATAGAAGCTTAGTTATGACAGGTTTCCTAGCTACAATGTACCCTTAGCCTTAGAATTCATAAATAATAAAATAAAGGTCGGTGGTGGGTCGGTCCAAGCTTGACAATTTGTAGCTTAAGCTTTTCTTAATTGTTGTATTATTAATTAAAGAGTCCTTTTTGGTTAATTTCCTCACTGCAGGTTCAAAAAATGGAGGTCATATCTATTTACTACTGAATAGGTCAATGGGTTTGGTGGTTATTAATAGTGAGGTTTAAACGGGTTTAGATTTGTGTTTGACTTCGTTTATGACTTGTCGGTAAAATAAATTCTTGTAATCGTACAATTAATTAACGAGTTGCGAACATCTACTTACTTTGTAGTAAATTTATTTTGCTCATTTTGTTTTTCTATTTCAATATATTTAGGTAGAATCATGAAGAAAATTGTACTTAAAATTATCTCAGTCCACTAATTTTTTTTTGTCCCAAAATGGTTTTAAACCTAAGCATTATTAATATAAAACACATAATTTTAGAATATATTTTCTTTTTCTTAAAAAAAAAAAATATGAGTCACCTCTCAAATAGTCCGATTCAAGTTTGTTTGATCTTTGTTTTATCGGTCGGATTTGAGTTAACTCGATTTTATTCAAGTCACTGCCGGTTCTTAACCCATACCTAATTTAAATATATGAGTCATATAGGGTTGGCAAAAAAAAATTGATTTACTAAAGAATCATCAAACTTATAATTGGTAATTAATTGAAAAACTAAAATGAAGTTAAAATGATTTTGTGCATTATATTAAAATTTTAACTTCAACAACGTAAAAGTCCAAGCCCTCGGGATAAACCTTAGATGCATAAATCAATGGTTATTATTCATTAGCATGGTAATATATATAAATGGGGGAAATGATAAATTTAGCATCATCGAGAAGACAACAACAATCGTTATTAGGGTTATAGTACCTTGTTTGATAGCGTGTGGTGACCACCAATAGCATCACAAAGTCCTGACTAGCTAGACCTTAAATACGTATAATTATGTTCATAAATTAACTATCAGTCATTGTTAACTAATATACAATTGTTTTGATAAAGGGACAATTTTATTAGCGTGCACTTTGCGTTAGACACAAGTGATCATGTATTATTCTCGTTATGAAATAACTTTTTAAAATTTGGCCCGACAAAAAGTAAGATTTTTATTGACATTTGTTTTAATTTATCGTACCACATACTATGCGTCACGTGGCTTCATATTATATGTAATTTTTTTTATTAATATGATTAAAAAAAAGCTTACAATACGAAGTTTTATTTTTATTTACTTTTTTTTGTTCTTCCTTTTTCGATAATTTTCATTTTCTTAATTTTTGCCCTAAGACACTAAACAATATGTCCATGAGCCTTTTTCAACATCCCATTAATTATCTAAATGCAAAAAAAAACAGAATGAAACAAAATTAATTATTTGAACATACAAAGTTCAACTTGATTGGCTCTAGAGTAAGGATAAGGTAGGATTGGTGAAAAAGGAAAGCAATCTAATTTTTAGGGTTTTGATTCTTTATTTAAAAAAAAAAAAAAAAAACTCTAGTAATGAAGCATGTAGAAGCACAAGAAAAATAAAAAAAAATAATGAATTGCTTAGATATAACATGAATTCAAATAAGTATACAACTGTCCAAGTAATATTTTACATAAACGATGAAATTTTTTGGGTTTGGATGATTTTCAATTGATGATTATTTAATTGAATTAAGCTTCTCAAAATTATAATTTTTTTTTAAAAGATTTCATTATTTATCAAAAATATTATATGACTAGACAATCTAATCTAATAATTTCTTGTACAGTCATAGCACATAATTGTATGCAAAATAAATTATGCCCTAACTAATACTCAAAACGTTTCCATTGATCTGCTAGCAAATCTATAATTTATTTTTATTAGATAAAGTGTTTGTTTGAAAAAAAAAAAAACTTCACATATCATTTGAGTGTCATTTTTCGGTCCATTAAGCCTATTGACACAGTAGGAGGCATTTAGGGGTATGCAATCAGTTGATTCGGCCAATTAACCGAATTAACCGAATTTTTTTGACTAACTTTCCATTATAACCGAACCAACTGAATTACACTCCTTTACCGGACTGTACCCGACTGAACCGAATTTTTGGTTAACTCGGTTAACCGAATTTAACCGAGTCAAATTATAATTAATTATGGAAAAAATGATTGTATAATTTGTATGCTTTCAAAATTTAACTTAATAATTTATATTTCATTATGATTTGCTTCAGCACTTTCCAATACCGTGGTCACAAGATAAAACAAAATGGAGAGTACAAAAAAACCTTCAAAGAAAAAACCAACACCAGCAACCAATCAAAGTAGGACAATAAAACTAAACATAACTAACAAAGAAGATAAAAACATAAACACAATCAGAATCAAATCAAAATACACCAAACGAAACTCTAGAATTGAACTAATGACGAACGGAAACAAGACTCCACCTATCCATCCGAAGAATGCCTTTCAGATAACGTGGTAAAATGTGTTATTTTTTGTAGATTATATTGTTTCCCATTTCTCCTTCTTTAGCAAGAAAATCAGCCGCACTATTATCTTTCCTATATTGATGCATCACCACGACGTTCAATCCTTCTAACTCCCCCACGAGCTCCTCCCAAAATTTTCAAAGATATCACAAAGTACATCTACATTTCCGAAGCCAATTAAATACAATTCGTGAGTCACTTTCAATAATCATATTAAAATAATGCAAACATTTGCACAAAAGAATTCCATCCCTGATTGCTTTTAATTCCGCATTATTATTCGTATCATTACCAAAATAACTTGAAAAAGCCGCTTTTACATGTCATGGCAATCCCGAATAATTCCTCCACCTCTTGAAGTACCTGGATTGCCCCTATAACTCCCATCATAATTAAGTTTTATCCATCCTACTAGAGGTTTAACCCACGAAATAATTTTTCCAAGTCTATCGCAAACTCTCTAATGCTTAATTTGAAACTTATTTAAAATCTTAATGTCTAACTTTTTCAATTTTTGAAAAGAATTGGTGCTCTCAGCAATAAAACTAACCCAGAATCAAACATTTCTCTACATCTGATTTGCAATTTGATAAACTCCTTCCATTCTCGTTTTACATCTTCAATTCCAGAGGCACCACGTAATCAAACATGGAATTAGCCTGATTAAAATATCTTTAATAGACGATTTTTAAGCATAGTGGAACCAATTTACCATTTTGTTTTTTCAGGGAATGGATTGTTGGAAAGGAATTCCCAATACCACACTAGCCCGATGCCAAACCTCTGAAGCCACCTCACCTAAAGAAAGAATATGATCAATGTTTTCCCGGCTTCTCTGAACGCAGCAATCACAAGCCTAAACCATTAATATTCTTTTGACCTGAATTCTATCATCTACAGCCAAGCATCTAAACCAGACTCTCCATAAACACATTGTGATTCTTCTGGGCACTAAAGAATGCCAAAACCAGTCATTCCACACAAAATTATCACTTCTACTCCTCACTGCCTCCTAAGCCGTTTTTGTAGAAAAATTACCGTCAGGGGCAGGCTTCCAGATAAAAATATCTTGTCCACTTTTACTCGCTGGCACCTAGTGCAAAATTTTCATTGTTTTATCAGCACCAACTAATTCCAGTACTAAATCAGAGTTTCAATTATTATTCAGCCAACAATCCTTAATACACAGTTTCTTGTTCAAAATATCCTTAATACTCACAGATAACGAGCCTAATGACAGCCACCTGTCGAACTAAAAAGAAGAGTTCCCACCTCTCACCAAAATTTTAACATTATTCATAACTTCTGGAATGGTGGCCATAATTGATTTTCAGAACCGATAGTCATTTGGTCTCCCATTCCTTATTAATAAATGATTATTTCTGCAATATTTAACCTTGAAAAAACCTGTCCATAGATTGTTAGAGCGGAGCAATCTGAAGGCAAATTTCATGAGAAGAGATTTTTGAACTTCTTTAAGATTTCTCAGGCCCAGACCCCCTTCCGAGATAGGTTTACAAATTTTCCCCCAAGAGTGCCAATGAATCTTACTTTTATCTTTCACCTCTCCCTATAAAAAATTAAAAAGAAGAGAGCTAATGCAAGAATATGTGACCTACGAAACCTTAATAACAAACATCAAATGAATAGACATGTTATACAACACATATTTTAATAAAATCAATCTTCCACCTTGTGAGAGCAACTTAGATTTCCACCATACAATTTTCTTTCTAATCTTTTCCACAAGAGGCTCCAATGTCCAAAAAGACAATTTTCTAGACATCAAAGGCGCACCCAAAGTGAGGGTATATTAATAAATAAATGGAAGTGCCGCCCCTTTTTTAGTTAAAAAAAAAAACATAATAATTTATATTTTATTATTAATTAATTAATTACATATTTCGGGAATTTATGAATTTAGGGAATTATGGGAACCCTAAATTATATAATATATGTATATATTAATTAATTATATAATTCAATTAAATCGGTTAACTGAAAGTCACATTCCCCATAACCAAACCAAAAACACATAATCGAATTTACCAAATTATAAAATCGAACCGAACCAACTGAATTTGGTCGGTTAATTTGGTTAAAACCGAATTATGTTCACCCCTAGGAGGCATCCTATTCCGAACACAACTGTCTCAATTTATAACCAATGTTCCTTAATAGACTTTGAGTATCATTAGTTCTAACCATTGAAATATTCTCTAATAAGTTTTGACTATCATAAATAAATAAGACAATTAATGAGTAGAGTTTGTATTTGCATATTAATCATTATTTTTTATATATATATTTTGGCATTTGGGTGGAAGAGGAGGAATTTGAAAAATTAGAAGTTTCACTGATAAAGCTCTTTAGGTATAGAGCTACTTTATTTATGATGATATAGAAATAGACACATTTTCCATATTTAATAAATTACTCAATTACAATTGTCAGTATCTCCTTACCAATTTCATGTATAATTTGGGTGCATTTGGTGAGTTGCATTCAACAAATTGACAAAATAAGAGTGACCCCACCCAAAAGAAAAAATAATGTTTGCCTTCTCAAATTAAGAAATTGGAATCGTGGGTTAGGGTTCACACCCATTCAACCACTCAAAGATGAAATATGAAATTTGGGCAAGACAAGTTTTTCTATGCTTGTGATCATCATGCAATGTCTAACCTCCTTGGGATAAGATCGACACCCATTGAACCATTCAAAGGAACACCCGGCCATGTGATTGACGAGCACTTTCATTTTCATGTACACTAATTTGGTTGCTAAAATTTGTCCCACTACCAAAAATATTATGTACAAAAATCAAAAAGAAAATCTCGTGGGCTGTTTAGATGTTAGGGTTTGAACCATGGATTTGGATCTGACTCGAACCCATTATTTTGATTGATTAACGTTGCGTTTGGGAGTATAAATTTTAGATCTTAAATTTGAATTTGGATCGATTTGGACAAATTTTAATACAATTTTGTATTCTCTCTTACCCAATTCCAATGCAAATCCAGATCTAAGGCCTCTTCAAACATAGGGTAAAAGATGTGAATTTGGATTTTTTTTTTAACATCTAAAGGGAATTAGTAAGGTATTCATGTTTTGTAGTTCAATGACATCAACAATCCTGTAAATCTCTCTCTCTCTTTTTTGTTTGGTGGTGGTGGTGGTGGTGTTTATGTATGGAAGCAGTAATCAAGTGAGTACTTATAATGGTAATGGTTGGACAAAACATTTGCAGGAAGGGAAAAGGGTGTTTAAACAATAGAGGCAATGGATGCAAAGAGACAACTCAAGCATTGAATTTATCACATTGAACAAAGAATGAAGGCATAGTAGGGGAAAGCAAAGGGAATCAACAAGAGGAATGCCAATTAAGCAATAAAAATTGTATGTTTGTAAATTCTCTTACCTCTTTTTACTAATTCTATTGTAAGGAATGATCATAGCCTTAGTGGATTAAGGCAAGCTATGATCATGGGTATGCTACCTAGGAACTACTGGTGAAACAAAAGGTGCAATCTGCTCATTTATAAATTATTTGGATATGAAACTTGTTCTAAAACTTGAAATCGAATCTCGGATTCATATTTTCCTCAAAAAATTATGGTAATAAGATGGTGATTACACTTGCAATGCTATAATTGTATTATCTTTGAAGTAAATTGGTTGAGAGCGATAAACCCAAATTCATACCTTAATTCGTGCTGATAATGACTGCAATAACAATGGACATAGGAACCGCATCTATGAATTGAACTTGTCACATTTTGACTTTAATATCAATATTAAAAGAGAATAGTTGTTATTGTACTAAAGTTTTTGTTTATATTGAGATTTTTTTTTTCTAGTTAAATCTCTTTTATAGAACTGTAACATATGACCTGTTTATGATTGTGATTTGACCCACACTCTAAACCTCTATGATGAGAATCAATTGTTATGTGTTAGCCAAAAACATTTTAAGGGAAGAGATTTAAATGTATTAGAAGTCTTTACAAAAAAAAAAGTCCAATTCACTTAATATAAAACCAATTTAGAGTTTGACTTCCATTGATAGATCATTAACTCAAAACAAATGACAACTTATGTTGTGTGATACAGAGACTAAGAAAATAAATATCATAGAATGGCTCAAGATACTGATGGGTGGAGGGGATTCAGTCAATCACTGGTTGTGATTGAAACTTAGTGAGAATTGTATACGAATACAAAATAATTAATTTCAATTTGAAAAAAAATAATATAGAGAAAAAATCTCAAAACCTCTCGCTCACTGATTATTCACCCTCACTACACCACATAATACATTGTACACACACACATATCTATTTATAGTAAATCATACAACACAATAATCAACAATGGTGGGAATTAATCTTCAACGGAGGTGGGCTGGTAGGTGGAGTAGGTTGCCTGCCGACTCCAGAAAATTCAACAGTGGTGAGCTGCCGATCATCTTCAGTCAAGTTTAATTTCCAACATATACAAAGACTTTTTGCATTGTCCCAAAAAATTCTTTCACTAGCTAAGTTCTTAAATCATAAGAACAACTATAATGTTCCTAATATTCATTGTTGTTTGAATCTTGCTGACATGATTCATAAAAGGTAAGTAACTCTATATCTATTGGTTTATTTTTATTTCGGTCTCAACAACATTATTAAAAAATATATATGGGGTCTTTTGGTGTGCCTATTAAATATCTAGAAAATAAAATAAGGAATAAAAAGTAAAAATTAAAACTGAAAACCAACAACTAACAATTTGTTTAATTAATATTTATGAAACTAGAATAAATTTAAAATCTAATTGAACCCATAAATAATAGTTAAAACATATGATTAAAGTAATAAAATGCAATAGAATATATATTAAAAATTATGATGAAAAAAAAATCATAATTATAGTTTTATTACTATGTTTTAAAGCAATCTTTTAGTTTTCTAAGGATAAACTTATTTTACATGACATTGAAAAATGATAAAAAAATGATTTTTAATGAATTTTTTTTTTCAAATTTAGAAAATTTTATTTTAATTTTAATTTTTTGAATTTACAAAGATATTTTATTTTTATTTTCATTAAAAATTTGAATAGAATAAATTATTTGATCCTTAAATATCAATATTGGATATTAAACTATTATAATAATGAGTTTTGGCACAATAACTGAAACCAGCGTAAACAAACATGACGTTGATTATTCATTGTTCAACGGTAAAATTAAAAACATAAAACAAAAAACTATACTAAACAATCCGTAAGCATTGAGAATGTGCATTGAGAATTTTCTTTCACAATTGTTGTTATATTCTTAAATTGTTAATGACTTCAAAATGCACAAAATTTAAAATTATATATTTACTTAGGAAATTAAACATAACTGTTATTATCTAAGTCCAAAATAACAATGTAAGAAATTCTTTCCAAGTTTCAACTAGTTTGTATTTAAGTCGAGACGCATGTTTATAAGTTAATCATGTTGTGTAATAGGAGACATCAGAAAATAAAACTTCTGTATTTTTTGTTCGGCTTTCAATCTTACGAGAGCATGAGACGGAAAATGTGATGGGTCACAAAATACCTCTCATTATACAATTCAAACCTAATAAAAAAATATTTATACATTGATCAGTATTTCACATAGAAAAAAGAGTCAAAGGCATTAAAATTTCTCTTGACATAAATTTTAAGATTTATAAAAATTTCAGACTTTCTTAAATATTTAAATTGTGTTTGAGAACAAAAATTTCAAGTTTTGGATTTGTATTTGTATGAATTTAGATAAAATTAACATTTTCTCGGAGAGATTTAGATTGTAATACAAAATTGTATTGAATTTATTTCGGAACTACTTGAAAACAAATTCAAATTTTAAAATTTATATTCTTAAACACAATATTTTTAAAAAACTTAGAACCTAAAATTTTAACTTTCACCGAATTAAAAATTTGCGAAAATTTTAAAATCCTTTGGTGGATCCATTTGGGAGGAAAAGAAAATGGTGAAAGGTGTAGAGGGGCGACCCGATGACGCGGAAAGAAGAAGAGGAGAGAGAGAGAGAGAGAGAGAAGGCCGGGGGGGGGGGGGGGGGGGGGGGGGTGGGCCATACTGAACTCATGCCGACAAAGAAGCAATGATCACGTGGGCTGGCAGCGTAGCGTGGGGCCCACAGCTGCTCATGAGTTTCTGTCTCTCTCCGCACATGGGCTCACATAAGGTTGACTTGTACCCAAAGAATCCCAACACCTGGGCCCCACACCCCCGACGCCTTGGGTGGGTTTTTCTTCTGGTCTACCCCATCTACACATATTACTTCAAACAAATAAAAACTATAAAAAAATAAAAATAAATTTCTTTTTTAAATTCAATTACAAATTAGATGCTATTGAAAATAAAAAAATTATTATTATTTAAGTTATTATTTATTGATTGCGTATAAAATTAAATTATTATTTATTTTATTTTACTTTTTAATAACCAAATGAAAAATAATAATTTCGCCATTTTTATATATTTTTCTAATGCTTACTTTATGTTTGAAGAGATTTTAAATTTAAATTTGTATTGAATTTTTAGATTAAATGTAATATAGAATAATATTAAAAATTTGTGTAAGTCTATTTAAATTTAAATTTAAGGTCTAAATCCATCTTCCCAAACACAATATTAATTATTTTAAAATATATTCTAAAAATTTAATCATTCATCGGGCTAGGACAATAATAAATATGCATTGATACCATAGTTAACATTTTTATTAGATGCACACTGCATTTTGGTAGCTAAGAGCACTGATAATTTATTTTTTATATAATTATATAAAAAATATCAATTACATTGAAGACTTAATTGTAAGTCTTATTTTATTTTAATTAATCCTAAAAATAAAAAATAACATGAGTAGCATTAAAAATTTAATTTAAGTTATATAATCACATGTCACGATATCATCACTTAATTAAACTTCAAGCCGACACATGTTTATCTCTTTTATTATTTCCCTTTTATTTTTTGTGTACAACTCTCTAGCACTTTTTGTTAGGAGAAAAGAAAAAAATTTAAGTCTTTTTACTCGTGCCTTAAAAGTCAAGCTTTAATACTAATGTAGAAACAAAATTATTGAGTTAAAAAGAAAATGGGCGAAGGCTTTTTATTGAACGCAAAACATTATAACCTAATTAAATAGGTTTGATTTTTCGAGAATTGAATTAATTTGCTTATTTTTTACGTTTGAAGAGAATCATTATTATCGTTCTCTTAGCAGAAAAATGAAAATTATTACAATCATGATTTATCGTATACCCTTTTCTTCCACGCTCCCTAGCTCCTTTACTCGTAATTAGAAGACATGCATATTAATTACTATTGTGAATTGATTCGACCTATGCATTACTATTGTTTAAAATCATTTTAATGGCTCGTCATAATTTAATTTTTTGAAATATCCCTTTTGCATACTTAGCCTTCACAAACACGACATTGCTTTAACTAAAGCTGATACCATGATTTTTGCTATCTCTATTAGTCTAATAAAAGCAACCTAAAACAAAACGTAAATTACACAAATCATTTATATATTCACTTATTCTAAGCAATAAATTAAATATTATTAATTTAAAGTAAATTTTGTACCAAACAATTAATTTAAATTTTTGACAAAATCAATGTGTTTTCTTTTATGTTTATGAACTGAAAAAAAGAAGAAGGTATTCTATCCAGTAAAATCCCGCCACGTAAGCTATACCTATCATGTTAATTATTAGTTGAAGTGATGTTATTGATAAAAAATACATGCTTTGAGGATAGGAGTGCAAATGAATTGAGCTTATTTTGTGAAGCTAAAATTGAGTCGATTTTGAGTTAAACAATTTTGAAATTAATGGAGTTAAATAATTTTAGATTCAATATTTTCGATCCAAGTCATATTTGAGCATTTTACTGCGTCAACTTAATTCAACCGGCTTAACTCGAAATTCAACATCTAAATCATTTTTTTTCATTAACTAGCAGTCAAGTAGGGTTCATAGTAATTTGTATGCGTATCACACACAATCACCTCCCAATTTAAAAAATGAGAAGATTAACTTTAGCATTAATGATAATATACAGGTGGGCCCAACGAACGAGGCCCGAACCTTCGACAACTAAATCACAGACACACGCTTCCTCGTAACCGGCTGTCACAGACATGGATGACTCTCAGCCACTCGTTTTGGGACATGTGTCGAACTGGGATTGGATCATTAACGCCTGCCTGCCTTATTCTCAATTTATATATTCTACCAAACGCGCGCTCTGTCACGCAACTTCAATTTGCATAAACAGATTAAACCGACACATCGTCAACTTCAATCCAAGAAGGAAGACCAGGGTTTGAGCAATTGAGCTTTATACGAACTACAGAAAAGAAAAGATGTCGCTGGAGATGGGAAAAGGGTCGCCGGAATCGGACACGGAGAACCGGGATTTTAGGCTGGAAACGGAGCTGACATTGGGCTTGCCGGGAGGCCCGTTCCGTGGACCGACGAAGACCGGAGCCATACCGGCCGGTTTAAAGCGCGGGTATTCGGAGACCGTTGATCTGAATATGGTTAGCTCGAAGAACATATGCTCGGAAAAGGATGGTGCCGGTGATCGGCCTGAAAATGGGATCTCCGATGCAGCAAAAGCACCCGAAGCGAAGTAAGATTTCAAAAATGCGTACATATACAGCAGGAATATTCTTAATTCAAATAAAACCCTACGATTAACAATAACATAATACAGTATTTCTTTGTGATATTGATTGATTTTCAACATGGCGCTGTGTATTGTGAAGGGCGCAGGTGGTGGGGTGGCCGCCGGTGAGGGGAAACAGGAAGAACATTGGGATGAAGATGATGAGTGGTTGCAAATACGTGAAGGTAGCGGTGGACGGAGCTCCATATCTGAGAAAAATCGATTTGGAGATGTGCGCCGGCTACTCCCAGCTTCTCCGAGCTCTTGCTGATCTATTTTCCTGTTTCACCATTCGTACGTATTTGTTTTGTTTCTTCATCTCTCTCTCTCTCTCTCTCTCTCTGATTATTCACAATAGTGCAAGGGAGATTTATGAATTGTTTTGCGTGTCAATGAATTATTACGTACAGGTGATTATGTGAATGAGAGAAAGCTTGTGGACGATGTGAACGGAGTGGAGTATGTGGCTACGTATGAGGACAGAGAAGGGGATTGGATGTTGGTCGGAGATGTTCCATGGAAGTAAGTTCTTTGATTCCCATGGTGATCAATTGCTCTTGAAAATTTTCCCTTAACTACATAAGGAGTAATTAATTTGTCTTAATTATTCTTTAAAAAAAAAAACATGAATCTTGCTTCTGCTTTAAAAAAAATTATTTACTATCAACTTCCCTTCTTTTTTTCTCTTGCACCAGAATGTTTGTTGAATCGTGCAAGCGGCTGAGGTTGAGGAAAAGCTCTGAGGCAATTGGCTTAGGTATTAATAGTTTTATAGCTTATAAATTTCCTTTCTTCTTTTTCCCATTTCAATTTTTAATTACATGAAAAAAATATTTAACTATATTTAATTATATATATATATATATATGTATATGTTATATTGATTTTGTTTTTGCTTTATTTTTGAGTTAATGCAGCTCCGGGGACACCTCCAAAATGCACAAGCGCAGGATGTTAGAAGAGAGAGAGAGAGAGAGAGAGAGAGAGTCCTAAATTAAGTTGGCATCTTGGAAGTAACGAGGATCCACATATGTGTTGCATGCATGCATGTACAGATTTAGGGTCTTATATAATATTAGTATTGCATATATATAAGATTATCTGTGAGGATCGAACGTTTCAGTTCTTCTAGCTATTATTCCTTTAATTTCCCCGTGTATGTTATTTGCTTTGGTAGCTAGCTAGGGGAGTTTTGATCTAATAGAAATCATGTATTAAGAGGAAAATAAGGCAGACTTGACTTGTCTAGCTCCTTGTAATTACCTACTTTTATAATTAATGATGAAGCAAATTGTTGTCGGTGCAATTAATACTGTTCTAATTTTAAATAATTAATTCAATTCTTTTTTTATTTTATTTTTGAGTATATTGTTATTTTTTAAAATTAATATTTCTTACCGAGTTCGAACAAGCATCATTTGTAATTAAGTCTTCAGGAACAAACTCATATTTATGCTTATATCATTTTTGTTATTCACCCATGTGCATGATAATTCTCATTAATTCCGTGCCACCTACTTGCTTGACCATATAAGTATTAAATCTATAGTTTAAGCTGTGATAATTATGAGTTTTGGCTTTATTTATTTATTTTTCTTTTTTACAATATATTGGTGCACGACACGCAAACTTGATCTGCACGTTAAAGATTTTAAAGTTATGCATGTTTCTTCTAAAAGGGATTAAAAAGATTTCCTAAATTTTGTTATTAGAAAATGAGATTTGTACAATATTGCGAAGTCTTGAAAATTGATTTTAATGATCGAACTACTTCAGTAGAAAATAAAAGGCTATAGGCATTATTTGCAGTTTTTCTGTGTGAAAGTCTTTAAAAAATGTTTATTATTTCTTTCTTCCTACAGATGTTGAAAATTTATTTTATGTTTATTAAGGCGTTGTTTGTATTGGGTTTTATGGAGCCTAGTTGCGTTTGATTCGGATGATGATGGACTAAGTAGCCAAAGGCGTACTCATGGGGCTCCGGGGGGCAACGTCCCCAAGAAAAAATTTTGGGCCCGTTTTGTAGCTCATTGGGAACCCTGTGCGCAACATATAAAACTATTGTTTTTTTTTTTTGCTGATTAAGTTTGACCGTCATTTTGAGAGTGAGAGGGAAAACAATGTATAGCCGCACTCTCTGTTTTTCTTCCAGATTATAGTGAAATTCTTGCAACTCCGTGGACGTAGGCAAAATTGTCGAACCATATAAATATTGTCTTGTGTGTATGATTAATTTTTTTTTGGCATGGATTGTTTCTCTATTTTTGTTTCTCATAGGATTTGGTAATTTCGTGTTTATTCCCTACATTTTGGAACTTGGAAAATCTTAAGAAAAGGAAAGAAAAATATGGAGGAATTCATGTTTGGTTATCAATAAAAGTAAGAAAGAAAAAAAGATAAAGCAAATTAATGAATAAAAATATGATTTTATGCACCATTCATATTTGATTTTTCTTAATTTTTTAAATCATATTAAAATGAATTTTCATTTTTAGTAGTATTTGGTATAGTGAGAAAATATATTGGAAATGAGTTTCCTTATTATTTTATTTCTCCTTTTTTCTCAATCAAAATCTTTGATTGAAACGGGTTATAATTATTTTTAAAAAATTATGATTATTTTTGTGACCGTGTTTTGATTGTTTTATGAATGCTTTA
Source organism: Malania oleifera (assembly GCF_029873635.1). NCBI lineage: Eukaryota > Viridiplantae > Streptophyta > Magnoliopsida > Santalales > Ximeniaceae > Malania > Malania oleifera. Next base: position 16,732,728 of record NC_080422.1, read on the forward strand.
TAATAATTATGTATGTGTGTATATGTGCGTACACATGCAAGTGTATGTGTACATACACATCTCAATATTAAATATATTTTCATTACATGGTTGCTATAGTTTTCTTCTTCTTCCTTGCAATTTGTTTTCTCTGAAAGTTTTTTTTATTATTGATCCAAATATGGGTTTTTTTTTTCTTTGATTATTTATATTTGTCTCAGCTAATCATGACATATTTTTCCTCTCTCAATTGGTGAGTACACACTAATAAGAAGTATTGTTATATCATGGAATAGATGTCAATGAGCAGACTTCCGCACCATATTAAAGGGAATATATCTTCCTTAGAACAATATTACACGTATCTCAACCACAATATACAAAAAGGGTTGGCTAAAGCCAAAATGAAACCTAACCCGACTCAACTTTTCTCCACCAACCACAATGTTTGGTAATTTATGATGGCATAGATATGATGCTGAATACGGGATTTGGTGTAAGAACCTAACCCGATAGGTGTATTAAATAAATAAGAAAAGAAAATAAAAATTAAAAAAAAGGTAAAAATCAGCGGAGCTCGTTGACGAGACTTCTTTTCTCATCGACGAAGTCTCTTGTGCAACTCGGTGACGAGATTCAATAGTTCGTTGACGAGGAGATACCAAGAGATTTTGGGAAATCCTAAAATCTTAGGCTCGTCGACGAGGCCACCTTGGCGTCGACGAACTTCCTTCTGCGGCCCATCTATTAGGACGCCGTCTCGTCAACGAGTTTGGTCGGGTCAAAGGTTTATAAGTTGAATTTTCCATTACTTCATGGTTAAGAAATCAAAATTCTCTCTCTCTCTCTCTCTAGGATTTCGGGCCATCTGTTGCCGGAATCAACGATCCAACGTTGCTACGTGGATCAGGAGGAGAATCTCTTAAAGTATAGCGGATTGAAATTTCATTTTGAGGATTTTCAAGTTTCCGATTTCGTTTTTGTTTTGGTAGATTTGTAGAGAATAGTATTGTAAGAAAGTATTGTTCTTCGTTGTTTATATTTTGGTACCTCGGTTTGTAGTTTTGGAGCTTTTGAGCTCGTGTTTTGGTTTTTAGGTTAAGGTATGGGGATTTTATTTATATTAGTTATTTTTGAAATTAGAATCGGTAAACTTGTAGTTTACGATTGTATGTATTATTTGTCTACTTATTTGAAAAAATCTATCGGTGAAAATACGAGATTTTTAGGTTACTATTTTGGGAAAAGTTGGGGGTTTGGGTATCATCTCTATTTTTGTTGGAAAATCGTATGTTATATAAAACTGTGATATTGAGATGACCATACCTGTATTTGTATTAAACTGTATTCTCGAAATGAAGACGATATGATTTGTTGTATACCAAATAAGTGTGGAATGAACTGTTGTATGTAAATGTTCTAGGTTTTGTAAAATAGTTGTGACGGTAAATACCGTAAGCTGAGGGGTATAGGAACATGAGTTCCAAAATTGTTCCAGGTTTTGTGAAATTTGCCACATCTTGGCTAATTACCATGGGAAAATGCCATGTATCGACTAAATATAGTGGGCGAGAGTGTTCGACTCTATATTCGAGGGTGTGAAATATCGTCTGTTTGTTCCGGTTGGTCACCGATGGGTGTGAGTGGACACCGTAGTAGCAACGATATCGCTGTGGGGCTTCGGTTATTGCAGGGTATCAGGTGCTTCATGTAATTTGACCAGTTTCGGCCGAAGAGTGTGATGACATTGACCATATGTTTTGTATTGTACGTACTGGAACTGGATTGTGAAAATATTAGAATTGTATTGTGTTATGTTTTATGTCGAAATAACACTTGTATGTCACACACAGATATAACCTGTTTTCTTCGTTACTGAGAGGCATCTCATCTCAATTATTACAAATATTTTTCAGGTCATTCGAGTAGCCGTCACTAGCGTCCTAGCATAACGGGAACGTGGTTGTCGGTTAGCTGTGTATAGTACTTGTGTAAGTACAGATTTTGTAACCGGGTTGTCATTGTTAGGTTTTGTAGACGCGTGGGGTACGTACTATATTTTTGGAGCGTAGACTCTAGTTATGTATAGACTCTGGTATGGTACATTGTGTAAATTAGAAAGAACATTTCTGCTGCGTATGTGATGTGTATGTATGTGTATGTGAATGTTTATAGGGTATACGTGTACCCCACGGGGTTGGACCCTCATTTAGTGTAGTATCATGTATGTTTTGATTGATACAGAGACAAGTTAGGTTACTAAATTCACACTTGGGGCCCATCTTTTGGTTTGAGGCATGATAGCTTGGTATTAGAGTAATATCAGGTTGTTAGGTCTTATAGACTTGGTTAGGCGTAGTTATGTGTACATACCAGAGTATAGGATGTAGGAAATGGGCAGAGTAGGTCGAGGGTTGTCTTGTAGCTAGATGGGGACTCATTGGCGGTATTTTATGTTTTTCCTAGAATGACGATTTCAGTAAAATCACGGCAAACCATTGATGGTTTTGTGTCGATATGGTAGGACAGACCTGGTGTAACGTCCCTTAATAAAATACAACATAATAAATAAGATGGTCAACCAGATACACAGCGGAAAACCTAGCAGCAGTAAACGTAAAAATCCATACATCCATCCATAAAACATAATACCAGAGCTTTCTATTAACATCAATATACTGTTCATATGTACAATCTCCAAAAAGTCAAAATAACACTAGGACTATGCAACCAAAAATCTCCTAGTCCTAGCTTAGGGCTTACCCTTCTAGTAGGGAAGCACCAATCAGTCAACAACGGCCCTGACCCGCCGGTCTCTCTAGGTTTCCTGAAAAATATATTAATGTTGGGGGTGAGACACTTCTCAGTAAGGGAAAATAAACTAAATACAACTGTGCGGCGACATGAACATTTAAGGTGCTTATACATATACCATACATTTCATAACTCTAGAAATAATCATAATATCATACTGGATAATCATGTATTTTCATATTTGTTAATAAATCATAACATACATAAACATCTGTTATAACTCGTAATAACATACATAAAACATCTGGTATAACTCGTAATAACATACATAAAACATCTGTTGTAACTGTAGTACTGAAAATATACACCTAGGATGAATAGTTAGGTAATGTTATGTATTACCCCCCATGACGGGTTGTGCAGCCCGAAGGCGGGACCCGACAATGGCTAGCCTACCACTGCCGAATCAAATATGTCTGTAAGTACGATGGGCCCGCCACACCCTGGTCCGGACTGCTAGGTGGACGTCCACACTCTACTGAAAGCCACATCGACTATCCATCTCCCATCCCCTCGTGGAACGGTTAGCACTAAATTGGCCTCGTGCCAAAATCTGAACTACCCATAGCTACGGTACCGAGCTCCTGGTCTGAACTAAACTAACATCCTGGTTGTAAAAACATATAGTACATGATCATACATAACATCATCATGACCTCGTGCCAAAAACATAGATACAACCTCGCGCCGATAATATAAGTGTGGCCTCGCGCCAAAATATAAGTGTGGCCTCACGCCAAAATATAAATACGGCCTCGTGCTGACAATATAATAAATACGGCCTCGCGCCGCATCGTTTCAGGTAGTTACATTCTGAAAATACATCGTTCATTAAATAATCGTCAAAACTATCACCATATACTGAAAATACATCGTTCATTAAATAATCGTCAAAACTATCACCATATACTCTTCGTTTCATAATATCAGAAAATATGCTTTGCTCGTATAATCATTCATATCATGATTCGCTCCACATAAAAGTAATGTTCATGCCACACATGTGCTGTTAAGTCTTACTTCATATTTTAAAATCATCATTTCTGGCATCTTATACATACATATACATTTGCATCACAATAGCAGTATTTTCCAATTATACATTTCATATGTAATATACATAGGTAGCATAGGTTTTTTTGAAAATAAATGTGCTCATAATTAATAATAATATGTATGGAAAATTTTTACTTTAGTTTATTCCCTTACCTGGCTACTAAAAAAGCCCCTCAAATTTCCTAGCCTGACCCCCGTAGGATTTCCTACTCAATACCCTGAAACTCAAAATCCCCAGTACTAAACATCAGTATTTTCATGCATACATCAATTCCTATAACTACTATAAAGTTTAATTTGGCTTAAAAAGTCTTACCTCAACCTAGGGATGATTTCCAACTTCGTTTTCCCAACGATCCGCTCCGGCAAACTCGTAGTGAACTTCGCCAGGAACGTTGTGGTAGCCTCAAATCTTCGATCCGGCGACTCATGGGGCCAAAATCGAAGAGAGAGAGTGAGAGGGCCGAAAGGGAGAGAGAGTGAGAGGGCCGAAGGGGAGAGAGAGGAGAGAGAGAGAGAGAAGCGTGAAAAGTGATTAAAAATCGGGTTTTTACATATTTATACGAGGGATTTCGTCGACGAGCCCGACCTTCGTCGACGAGTCCTTCACAAATTTCGTCAACGAAATCCACTCCTCGTCGATGAAATTCAGTCAGCTCAAAAACCCCTCTCGGCGTTTCTTCGTCGACGAAGCCCTGTGTTCGTCGACGAAATCCTTTCAGCCTTTGTCGACGAAGTCTACAGCCTCCTTTTGTTTTTGTCTCTATTTTCCTCTCTTTTTATTACTCAATTTCCAATTTAAATTCGGGTCGTTACACCTGGACCCGTGAGAGTTGTAGTTAACATAATTAGCTTTCAATGATTGTGTTAACTGTGTATGATATAGGAATTCTAATCGTTTCTTATCCTATTTTTAGAATGGAGCCCAAGGATAACAAATTAGATAGTGGTTCTAAAGGGACTGCGAGTGATGGGTCTCTTCTGTGCCTCAGGGTTTGACGAGGTGGATCATGTGAGAGATCGGGATAATTTGAATGGAACTAAGATTTTTAATTCAGGGTTCAAGTGAGTGCCACAGGCATTTTTTGGGATTCTGTCGGCATAGTTCAGGAAGTCGGGTAAGGGGAAATTATATTAAAATCAGATTTTATGAAATAAAAGATAATGAATTATATTATACTTATGTATATGTTTTGGTATAGGTTTAAAATGCCAACCATGTAAATTATGTTTTCTGAGCCTAGGATTGCTTATTTAGCTATGTATATGTGAAAATGGACTGATGAAAGTGAAAGATATTTTCTCAAAAAATTATGTAAGAAATGGAAATTATATTTTTAGTATTCAAATGCTAAATGTGAGTTGACTTATTTTACTAGGAATATGTATGAATTTTATTTTTAAATTGTGTGGCATGAGTAAATGTAAGTTCTGTGCAAATATATGTTAAATATATGAGATGCAAGCTGAGTAAGTAATGCATTGAGAATAAAATATGATATGAACTATGCTGCTTGTGTATGTTAATGCAACCATGTAAATGTAAGACAGTTGAAAAGAGTCGTGTTAGCAGATTCTAGCGCATTTCTATGTGGACTAACTGATGATAGTTAAAAGGAGCTATGTTAGTAGATTCTAGCGCATTTCTATGTGGACTAACTGATGATGACTAAAGAGCAGCTATAGTAGGAGTGAATGAAATGAAAATGGAATGAAATGGCAATGAAATGACAATGGAATGAAATGTGAAATGTAAACGATGTAAATGGGAAAGAGTCACTTAAAGTGAAATGAAATGAAATGTTAAAGTTATAAACATGAACAGATGTGAATGATTGAATAATGACAGAAAGAATAATGTATTATGATAGTAGAAGTATTTATGCTAATAGAATATCTTACAACTGGGGCAGGGCCTACTCTTCGCCCGAGGGCTTGTTGAGAAAGGTGAGTGTACTAGTAGTATTAGATGTAGCAGTAGGCTGCATAACGCACTAGGACATAGGGAACCTACTTGTATGGGTGGGTAGATTTCCCTATCCTTGTGGCCTTCGCTAGTAAACCTTTGTTTGAACTGTGTGTGTATGAGATCAATCTAACACTAGAGGACTTATTGAGTAAGGTGAGTGCCCTAATATGCTTCAGTAGTGATCTTTGGGTTGCCAAATGTATCAGAGCAGAGGGGTGCTACTTGTATGGGTGAGTAATCATCTTTATCCTTAGGTAATATCGTGGGTTAAATTTTTTGCATGTGATTGATTAGATTTAGAAAATGATTTCAGAAATTATGTTAACGATTTTCAAATGTTAAATATTATGTTGTTATATAAACTCATGTTAGTCACACGCTGTTTTAATATATTATTTCTTCCTTTACTGAGATGTGTCTCACCCGAATATGAACTTATCTTTTTCAGGACCTCCATGAGATAGAGCTGAGAGAGCTCGAGGTTTTATAGCATTTTTGAGAAATAGAAAGAGAAAATGATATATTTTTATGTTAATTTTGAGATGTATAAATTTATGTTTTATGTTCTATGTTTTAAGTTTTCTAAGATATAGATGATTGAGAATACTAGTATTTGGGGATTATGTTTTGGAGATATGTATATATTTGATTACAGGTGGTGAATAGTTGATTTGGATTATGGATAGGAATAGTAAACTTGGGTATTATATAATTGAGGATCATATTAAAGTCTTCCGCTGTGTATTTATTATTGTTTATTAGGTTTTTATCAAGTTTAACGCACCGGACCGAGTTTAAGGGTTCGGGGCGTTACAACAATGATCTCTGAGCACTCACTTTGATAAGGTCTTTCTTAGGCATAAAAAATGGAATCAAGGATCTTAATAGAGAAACACATCCGTATCGACACTATTCAACCTAGCTCTGATACCAATTGTTGTGTTGGGCACCCCACTTTTACTAAACACCAATACAACAACTATTGCTATTGAATATATAACAAAACTAAAGCAATACAGAAACTAATAATAAAAGGCAGTATTAAAGAAGAACACAAGAATTTACGACGTTCAGTACAAAATTATCTACGTCCTCAGGCGCCGATGATCAATCCACTACTTCCAAAAAATTACAACTTGGACAAATTTCAAATTACCAATAGTAATTAGAAATACCATAGAGTACAAATACTATTTGTAACTCTTCAAATGGGAGGTGTAATTAGAAATGGTGAGGGTAGCTCCTTATATAGCTTCAAACTAAAAGTTCAAAAAAACTTTCCACCAATATGGGATAAAAAAAAACAACAATATGTTGGTAAAATGAACTCTTAAGTGTTGAATACTAAACTTAGATTTAATTTTCTAAACTAGTTCTACTTGAACTAGTCTTTGAATTAAATACTAAGTTGTATATTAATTGTTTGCTATCTAATATATTTTTCAATTTTAACCATGATCACAACCGTCAACTACAAAAGTACTATTTAATTGGGTCAAGTTCATGCATTTATGTTTCCTTCTTGGTGCTTATCCTATGTTTGGTACACTAGAATGAAAAGGATTGAGAATGGAATGCAACGAAAAATTATATGACATGTTTGTAAAATTGTAAAAACCAATTCCATTCAATTCCTTGCATTCTTGGCTACCAAACAAAATTTTAATTTCTTTGGGTTGTATTTGTTTAACTCTCTATATTTGTATTCTATGTTTAGTTTGTTCAAGCTTTGCCTTATTTGATTGGCCTTGATTTAATAAAATTCATCTTACCTCTTTAAAAAAAAAAATCAGAAGTAATAAATAAATCAAACTTTTCAATGAAATATAAACAATATTATATTTGTTTTAAATATCGTTAGAAAAAAATAAAAATTATTATTAATTTCAACCATTTTGATGTTGGTTTTTTATTTTTTTTGTTATTTTCATTTTTTATAAAAGGAAGAAATGAAAAAAACAATTCTAAATTTTCTCACTAACAAAATAAAACATGTTCTTAGTTTGATTCGATCAAACCAACTATAAGAAAAATATAGCTGTCACTAAAAGCTATGATGCCTGATTACTTCTATAACGACCCGACCCATTAAACGGACATAGGTTGCCAACCTATATACATAATAACCTGTACCTGATAGACATACATGAACAACCCGTCCTAAACAGGGACATACGAGTGTAAATCATACAAAACTGGGATGTAAATGTCACGGAAAAATATAAATATCCATCGGGATTTATACTAGGTATATACCAGAGTCTACCAACTGTATTCTTAAATTCACAAATATCCAACTTAATACATAAATCAGTGTTTACAACTTCCAAAAAGATGGTTCTAACTAAGTTTATTACATAACCGAATACTTACAAAACAAAACCAAAAACCACCCTCCCAGTCGCTCTAGCAACTAGGACTGACGTCTTGAAGGACCTGAAAATAGAGGTTGTATAATGGGGTGAGACACTTCTCAGTAAGGAAGAAAGGATTACAATCAGTGTGTGACCACATATGAGTATTTCAATTTAAAACATATATCCATATATATAAAACAAAGGGTTTCAATACTGAAGCACAACACATATATCAATATAAATAATACCGTTTTTCCATATCAGCTTTTAAATCATGTATATGAATATAGAACAACCAACAGCTTGGTATCACAAATAATGCCTATTTTACCTCGTGGCACGGGTTGTGCACTGATATCTCTAATAATGCCTTGTTAGTGCAAGACCTGTCATGTATCTCATATATAGTTCGACTGCCTCCCTTGGTCCATTATTCACGAGTGGTTACTGTTGGCATAACAAGGATTATAATTCTTATTTTGATGATAACAAATCAAGATATGATTAATATGGTTTATTTCAAGTGAAAGTTTTTCAGGAAAAAGGCAAAGCTTAAAGATAGTGACAAAACTCAAAATGATGAGAAAGTTTATGGATTCAAAAAGATCAAGAAAGAAATATGATTAGAAGCTCAAAGGTGATAGAATAAGGACTTACTTGAAGATCAAAGAAATAGAGTTTAAAGATGTTTGTATGTACGTACTTCAAGTAAACTCCAAATATAAACTGAATTGAAGCTCTCATAAAATCAAAAGAAACTTAGAAATAAAGTTTTAAGTAAAAACCCTGAAGTATGATTTTCAAACCAAAGGAAAGAAGGGTTTAAATATAAAATAAAATAAAATAAAATATTTTTTTAAAAAAACAGAAGGGCCAGGCGACTGCCCAAATTAAATGAATATTTTCAAAGAGGCAGTAGGATGCCAGGCGACTGCCTTAGCACAGCCAGACGCTTGGGTGGTCATGTCAGGAGATTGCCTGAGTTCTGGTAGGTGACTATAGTGTTCTGTGTTTTAAGTTTCTTTTATGGCAGGCGACTGCCAGGTTGTAGCAGGCGACTGCTACTCGAACGTTGGTTTAAAAATTTTCAACGGGAAGATTTTTTAAATAAATTTTGTGGACACTACTATTTTAAAAAACTTGGGGTTTACTTCAAGGAAACTTTGAGGGCAAGGAATTACTTTTAAACATCTATAAATAGCCCCAAACTTCAAAGATTTTGAACACCAAGAAATTTTCCAGCAATCAAAGTCCTAAAAAAAAAGCTCTCAAACTCTCTTGTGTTCATCCAACTTCAAATACTGAGTTGCTGCTACTTCAAACTCCGAAGTAAAACTTTCAAAGTCTGAATCTTTCAATTCTTGGAAGATATTTGGCGATCTAAATTTAGTATTGAGCTTCAATCCTTTTATATTTGATTTACTTTGAAGTATTCTTGTGCTGATTGTTGTACTAATCTACTCTACTATGAGAGTGTCTTTTGTACACAAACATTTTTCTATCTTGGTTCTTGTTTATAGACGATTCAAATTTGTAGAATCGTTGGACCAAATGAGGGAATATCGTTTGGAGAGGCGGGCTCTAGCCTAAAGGAAGGAGTGGTTGTAATCGGTTTTGTTCCACCCATCAACGGAACTGAACTAGTGAATCCTTTAGTGGTTTGCCAAAGGCGAGGACGTAGGCTGGATATAAGCCGAACCTTGTAAAAGCTTTGTGTCTCTCTCTCTTCCTAACTCTTTATTTTTCAACAATAGTTACAATCTGCATGTATGCTTTAAATTGTTAAATTCTGAGTGTATGGTTGTTAAATAGACCGGAGGATAATTCGTTTTGGCTTGATCAGCATTGATTGCGGAAACCGAAAGGGACTACGTTGGTTGATCATCCTAAACTTATTAATCTGAAAGTTTGTTTAATAACTAAACACAAAGAAGAAGTGTGAGTTTGGAATAACACATAGCTTACATAAATCCAGCGTGCTTTACAATTTATTACAGGGCTATTAATACAAAGATCAAGATTTTGATTATCTTGTTGATTGATTGTGGTTGAATTGATTTTGTATTTACTTGTTGTGATTGTTGATATAAAATAAAGTATTAAAAAGAATATACTTTTAAAAAATCCAATTCACCCCCCATCTTGGGAAGCTATCCTAATTTCAATTGGTATCAGAGCCTAGTTATAGCAAATTCGTAGCAACAAGCTATAAAAAATCTAAAATGGCAAATATAGGAGTAGCTCCTTTTGGAGATGGTCAATCCTTAACTCGTCCACCAATCTTTTGTGGACACAACTACACCTTTTGGAAAAAAAGAATGCAAATCTACCTCCAACACATGGATTGGAAAGCATGAGAAGTAGTCATAGATGGAGACCTTATTCCCACTAAAATAGTAGATGGAAAACAGATTCCAAAAGAGAAAAACGATATGATCGATTCAGAATATAAAATGCTTCAAATAAATTTGAGTGCTATAAATGCTTTGTATTATACTTTAGATGCTAACGAATTTAATAGGATCATGGCTTGTAAAGCGGCTAAAGAAATATGAGACAAATTAAAAGTCACATATGAAGGAACTATTGATGTTAGGGACAATAGGATAAACATGTTAACAAGCGAATATGAAGCATTCAAGATGAATTCAGATGAAACCATATCAAGTATGTACACAAGATTCACTCACATAATTAATTCCTTAAGTGCCTTAGGAAAAACTTATACCACCTACGAAATGATTAGGAAAATCTTGAGAGGCCTTCCCACCATATGGAAACCAAAGGCTACAGCAGTTATCGAAGGAAGAAACCTTAAGACCACCTCCTTAGATGAACTCATAGGTTCACTCCTTACCTATGAAATGACTCTAAAAGAAAGAAATTCTAAACCAAAGCTTAAGAAATCTATTGCACTAAAAGCATCTAGCCATAGCTCAAGTGAAGAAGAAAGTGAAACAAGTGACTTAGATCAAGATGAATTAGCATTCATCACTAAGAGACTAGGTAAGTTTTATAGAAAGAATAAAAGATTTCCTAGAAAGTTAAACAAAAGGAAAATTGAAAAAGGAGAATCAAGTAGAAAAGAAAATAAAAGTAAAAATGAACCCCCAATATATTATCACTATAAGAAACCAGGGCATATCAAACTGAACTGCCCAATGCTCAAGGAAGACAAGAAGAAAAAGAAGGAAGCTATGAAGGCTACTTGGGATGACTCAAGCTCCAACGAAATGGAAAACGAATCAAGTAAACAAGAGATGACAAACATATGCTTCATCGCGAATGATGAAGAGGTAAATTCCTACTACTCTTCAACAGAATCTTGCAATGAATCTTGTGATGAGTCATGTGATAGTATACCCTCATACAAGGAACTACAAGCTGAATTGTTTTCCCTACATTAAAGAATCATAAAAATTTCCAAAAGAAATATAACCTTGAAGGATCAAAATAAAGAACTATTGAAGTAACTTGAATCATTCAAAACCATTGAAAAAGAAAAAGACTCTTGTATTGAGAAGTTAGAGGAGGAAGTAAGTAAAGTAACTCAAGAATTAGGAAAAACTCATAAAAAAAACTTGAATAAAATGGATTTAGAAGTGAATGAATGTAATAAATTAGTAAAGGATAAAGAAAAAATTATATATAACTTTATAAAAGGTAAAGATAATTTTGAAAAGATAATTAGACAGCAAAGGCTACATGGGAATAAAGAAGGAATAAGTTATAATGGTAAAACAAATAAAAAGAATAAGAAATTATACATGGGATACTTTGTCAAGGAAGCCAAGCACTATGCTAGCACTTCCTTAAACAACAAACATGAACACACTACTAGCTATATGTGCAAGACTAAAGGTCACGTAATGTTTGATTGCCCACTAAAAAGGAAGTATGTTAAAGTACAAGGAGAATGGAAAGTTAATAATGTAACTAACAACAAAACAAAGAAAGTTAAAAGGATTTGGGTTCCAAAGACTAACACAATGAATCATCCATTGTAGGTATGTTTTAGGACAATATCATCAACGGACAAGTGGTACTTGGACAGCGGGTGTTCAAGACACATAACCGGTGATAAGACCAAGTTTACCTCTCTAAGACAAAAGGATGGAGGATATGTTACCTTCGGCGATAATGCCAAAGGTAAGATCATTGGCATCAGGAGAATAGGTAAAGAACCTTCTATTACTATTGATAATGTGTTATTAGTAGAAGGATTAAAACACAATCTTTTAAGCATTAGCCAATTGAGTGACAAAGGGTTTGAAATAATCTTTAAGAAAGAAAAATGTGTTATCCAAAATCCTAAAGAAAATAAAATCTTGTTTATAGCTCATAAGATAAATAATGTTTATTGTATAAACCTTGAGAATCTAATGAATCAAAACGTAGCTTGTTTGGCAGTCATGAATGAAATAAGTTAGCTATGACATAGGAAATTAGGACATGTTAGCATGGACCTATTATCCAAATTATCAAAGAAAAATCTTGTAAAAGGATTACCAAATACCAAATTCATAAAAGACAAGATGTGTAATGCATATCAAAAGGGAAAACAAGTTAAAACAAGCTTTAAAAAGAAAAAAAAGTATATATCTACTAAAAGACCCTTAGAACTATTACACCTAGACTTATTCAGTCCAACTAGAACCTTAAGCCTAGGAGGAAAACAATATGCTTTGTAATAGTGGATGATTATTCAAGATTCATTTGGGTATTATTCCTAGCAAATAAAGATGAAACTTGTGACATGCTAATCACCTTATGTAAGAAATTACAAAATGAAAGAGGCTATAATGTAACAAGTTTTAAAAGTGATTGAGGTAGGGAGTTTAGAAACAAAGAGGTTGAAAAATTCTGTAATGAATATGGAATAAATCATAATTTTTCAGCACCTAGAACTCCACAACAAAATGGAGTTATAGAAAGAAAAAATAGAACCCTACAAGAAATGGCAAGAACAATGATAAACAAAAATAACCTACCTAAATACTTTTGGGTTGAAGCTGTAAATATAGCATGTTATATTGTAAATAGGGTGTCTATAAGATCAAGTATAGAAAAAACACCGTATGAACTATGGAAAGGTAGAAAACCTAATATCTCCTACTTTCATGTATTTGGATGCAAATGTTTTATCCTTAACACTAAAGATAATTTAGGAAAATTTGATGCAAAATATGATGAATGTATATTTTTAGGCTACTCTACAAATAGCAAAGCCTATAGGGTTTATAATATAAGAACTCTTACTATCATTGAATCAATACATATAACATTTGATGAATCAATCAATTATGAAAATAAAATTAAGATTGATGAAAAAGAAGATATTCCACAAAAAGAAGAAGATCTTGAAATAAAAAAAAAATAATAATAATGAAACTTCAAATGAAAATATTGTAGAAAATTTAGAACTACCTAAAGAATGGAGATATGCTAAAAGTCATCCAAAAGAACAAATTCTTAGAGAAACTTCAAAAGGAATAACCACTCGAGTCTCATTGAAAAATATTTACAACCATTATGCCTTCTTATCTCAAGATGAACCCAAGAATATTGAAGAAGTCTTAAAAGATGACTCTTGGATTATAGCTGTGCAAGAGGAACTAAATCAATTTGAAAGAAGTCAAGTGTGGGAACTTATACCTAAACCCAAAGACAAATCAATCATAGGAACTAAATGGGTGTTTAGAAATAAAAAGGATGAAAATGGGATAGTTATAAGAAATAAAGTTAGGCTAGTAGCACAAAGTTATAATCAAGAAGAAGGTATTGATTACGATGAAACCTTTCCTCCCGTAGCAAGAATGAAAGCAATTAGGATGCTCTTAACTTATGCAGCCTATAAGGACTTCAAATTATACCAAATGGACGTAAAAAATGCTTTCTTAAATGGATATATAAATGAAGAAGTATATGTAAAACAACCTCCAGGTTTTGAAAATTCAAAAAATCCTGGTCATGTATTCAAGTTAACAAAAACTTTATATGGATTGAAACAAGATCTTAGAGTTTGGTATGAAAGGCTAAGCAAGTTCTTAATTCAAAACAATTTTTCAAGAGGAAAAATAGATAGTACTTTATTTATAAAAATAAAAAACAAAGACATGCTTATAGTACAAATTTATGTTGATGATATTATTTTTGAAGCAACTCATGAGGATTTGTGTAATGAATTTGCTAAGTCTATGCAAAAAGAGTTTGAGACGAGCATGATGGGAGAGTTAAATTACTTCATAGGGTTACAAATCAAGCAAGCAAAAAATAGAACTTTCATAAATCAAACTAAATATATTAAAGACATGTTAAAGAAGTTTGAAATGGAAGAAGGTAAACCTATAGGAACTCCCATGAGTACCTCAACTAGTCTTGACAAGGATGAAAAAGGGAAACAAGTAGATACTAAACATTATCGAAGCATGATAGGAAGCTTACTTTATTTAACAGCAAGTAGACCAAATATTATATTTAGTGTATGTATGTGTGCTAGTTTCCAATCAGATCCTAAGGAATCACATTAATCAGCAGTTAAAAGAATTCTTAGATATCTACTAGGCACACTTGAACTACGTTTATGGTACCCAAAGGGAACTGAATTTGAAATGATAAGCTATTCTGATGCAGACTTTGCTGGATGCATGATAGATAGAAAAAGCACAAGTGGAACTTGTCATTTTTTAGGACACTCTTTAGTCCCCTGGTCTTCAAAGAAACAAAACTCTGTGGCATTATCCACAGCAGAAGCAAAATACATAGCACCAGGGAGTTGCTGTGCCCAAACATTGTATATGAAACAACAACTAAAAGATTTCAAAATTCAATATCAAACTATTCCAATAAAATGTGACAACACAAGTGCCATAAATATTTCAAAAAATCCGATATCCCACTCAAGAACAAAACATATTGACGTAAGACATCACTTCTTAAGAGATCATGTGTAAAACGAAGACTTAATGCTAGAATTTGTAAATACAAATGACCAATTAGAAGACATATTCACAAAACCACTCTCTGAAGAGCGATTCATATTCATTAGAAGAGAATTAGGAATGATGCATATACGAGAAGCAAACTAAAAAATTCTCTGCTTGGCAGGCGACTGCTAGGCTACTAACTTTCAATTTTTTTTGTTTGACAGGTGCTTGCCTTATCCTAGCAGGCAACTGCCTTGCGGCGGGTAGGGTTTAAAACCCTGTTTTATGTCTTTTTAACTTCCATCAGGCGCCTGCCACTTCTCCTCTCTCTCCGAAAATCCTCATTCCTACTCTTTTCCACACAAACTCTTCTTCCAAATCAGCCTAAAACCGTGCATCAAACCTACCCTCCATATCAAATCGTGAATAAAACCTAGGGTTTATCAGCCTTTTTCTTCAAAACAATAATGCCACGGATCAAATCGGTTGGTAACAAGGGTTCCTCCTCCTCCACAAGGATCAACAATGATGAAGTAAAGAAGTGGTTAGTAACTCCTCACGCTAAGCAACTCTATAGGAATCAAATCGCTTCAGCCGAATCGATCCTAGGTAAAATCCTTGATGTTACATTCTTTAATTCTGATTTTCCTGAAATCATGGATCTTTTTAAGGAAATTGGGTGGGAACGGTTTATTACGTATCAAGAAAAAGGGTACTATCCAAATGTGGTTCGGATTTTCCATGCTAACATGGAAAGGTTTGAAAATGGGATCAAAACAAATCTTCTAGGGCAAAATATTCATCTTTTTCGAGTCAAGCCAGGAGATTTTGAGGTTCACATTGTTGAGAAACAATGGATAATGTCCCAAGGATTTACTCCAGCGGAGTTTTTACCCCTACTAATAACTGATACACCTATCTCCTTCGGGCATCCACCTCTTTACAAACAACTCAATCTTCAAGCTTTAATCCTGCACAAACTTATTACATATAATATCCTACCACATTCAGGTTCTCATGATCATATTTCCTTCGTAGAATGTTTCGTTATGTGGTGTATTCTTAAAGGTAAAATGCTAGATCTTCCATGTTTACTTCTCAAATTGATCATTATGAAAGTTTATGCCCCTCGTGTCATTCTACCATATGCTGGGATGTTAAATATGGTATTTGCTCATTTCAATGTTCTCACACCATTATTTAACTTCATTAGTAAAACCCATTATGATATCTTTTCGGATACTATTCTTAAGTGAATGGGATACAAGCACTCTCCTAAAGGGTGGTTTCACAAGGGACATCGTCACACCTCATCTGTACCACCACCTCAGTCTTCCATGCCAGCTTCTTCAGTACAGCTTGACCTAGAAACTCTTTCTTGGTTCGTTTCATTTTTTAATCACTATATGACCTTTAGTGATGGAATGCAATCTGGACTTGGTACACTTAGGGAGAAGGTTTCTACTGTGGAAACTCATTTTTCAAGCCTTATTCAGCGTGTTGACAAGATTGAGCAACATCTGGCTAGCTCTTCCAAAGGCAAATCTCAGATGAATATCAGCTCTACTAGTGATGATGAATCTCCTGAGCAATCTAGTGAACAAGAAGAAGAAGAAGATGAAAGTGGGTCTATGGAAGCTTCTGATTATTGTATTTCATTTATGCTCTATTTAACACTTTCGTCTATGTTTTAGTATTTCTACGTACTTCTTCGGCTAGTATTTCTTGTGTATTTGTAAGCTCTACAAGTACTATGTTCTCCAGCACTTCACTATGTTGTTTTTGTATCGGTCTTTTTTTCTTTTTGATTGATGTCCAAAGGGGGAGATGTTTGAGAGAAGGAAGTGCAAAAATGAAATTTGCTATGGTTTGTAAGACTATGAATATGTATGGAATACCTTGTATGAATTCATTACTTGTAAGAATATGAATATATATGGGTATGAAATCATTTTGCAAGTGACATGGTTTGTATAAATATTTTTGGTATATCATGCTTGTTGAAAGGGGGAGCCATGAGCATTATTGCTTATTATTATTATTATTATTTGCTCTCGATTTGTCATCATCAAAAAGGGGGGAGATTGTTGGCCTAACAAGGCTTACAATTCTTATTTTGATAACAAATCATTATATGTTTAATATGGTTTATTTCAAGTGAAAGTTTTTCAAGAAAAAGGCAAAGCTTAAAGGTAGTGACAAAGTTCAAAAGGATGATAAAGTTTATGGATTCAAAAAGATCAAGAAAGAAATATGATTAGAAGCTCAAAGATGATAGAAGAACAAGGACTTACTTGAAGATCAAAGAAATAGAGTTTAAGGATGTTTGTATGTAAGTACTTCAAGTAAACTCCAAATATAAACTGAATTGAAGCTCTCATAAAATCAAAAGAAACTTAGAAATAAAGTTTTAAGTAAAAACCCTAAAGTATGATTTTCAAACCAAAGGAAAGAAGGGTTTAAAAAAAATTAAAAGTTTTAAAAAAAAAACAGAAAGGTCAGGCGACTGCCTACTTCTGCCAGGCGACTGCCCAAATTAAATGAATATTTTCAAAGAGGCAATACGGTGCCAGGCGACTTCCGAAGCATAGCCAGGCACCTAGGTGGTCATGCCAGGTGATTGTCAGTGTTCCGTGTTTTAAGTTTCTTCTATGGCAAGCAACTGCCAAGTCGTGGCATGCAACTGCCACTCGAACGTTGCTTTAAAAATTTCCAACGGAAAGATTTTTTAAATGAATTTTTTGGGCACTACTATTTTGAAAAACTTGGGGTTTACTTCAAGCAAACTTTGGGGGCAGGGAATTACTTTTAAACATCTATAAATAGCCCCAAACTTCAAAGATTTTGAATACCAAGAAATTTTCCAACAATCAAAGTTCTAAAAAAAAAGCTCTCAAACTCTCTTGTGTTCATCCAACTTAAAATATTGAGTTGCTGCTGATTCAAACTCCGAAGTAAAGCTTTCAATGTCTGAATCTTTTAATACTTGGAAGATATTTGGTGATCTAAATTCAGTATTGAGCTTCAATCCTTTTATAATTGATTTACTTTGAAATATTCTTGTGCTGATTGTTGTACTAATCTACTCTACTATGAGAGTGTCTTTTGTACACAAACCTTTTTCTATCTTGGTTCTTATTTATAGATGATTCAAGGTTGTAGAATCGTTGGACCAAACGAGGGAATATCATTTGGAGAGCTCTAGCCTAAAGGAAGGAGTGGTTGTAATAGATATTGTTCCACCCATCAACGGAACTGAACTAGTGAATCCTTTGGTGGTTTGCCAAAGGCGAGGACGTAGGCTGGGTATAAGTCGAACCTCCTAAAAGCTTTGTGTCTCTCTCTCTTCCTTACTCTTTATTTTTCAGCAATACTTACAACCTGCGTGTATGCTTTAAATTGTTAAATTCTGAGTGTATGGTTGTTAAATAGACCAGAGGATAATTCGTTTTGTCTTGATCAGCATTGATTGCGGAAGCCGAAAGGGACTACATTGGTTGATCATCCTAAACTTATTAAACTGAAAGTTTGTTTGATAACTAAACACAAAGAAGAAGTATGAGTTTGGAATAACACAGGGCTTACATAAATTCAGTGTGCTTTTCAATTTATTATAGGGCTATTGATACAAAGATAAAGATTTTGATTATCTTGTTGATTGGTAGTGGTTCAATTAATTTTGTATTTACTTGTTGTGATTGTTGATATAAAATAAAGTATTAAAAAGAATATAATTTTAAAAAATTTAATTCACCCCCCTCTTGGGAAGCTATCCTAATTTCAACTACAAACTCCTGCAAGCCGACCATCTCTTTACCCACACCGCTTAGTGTGTGTGGTTGCATTGTACTCACTAGCAATGGAATCAGAGACTCTTGGTATCGGGATTATAAACCCCTTTTCCCTGAAGTATTTCAACTCCAGTTCGGTAGTATCTTCCAACTCCTTAGTCGGTAGTATCTTTCAACCCCTTAGGTGGTAGTATCTTTCAACTCCAATAGTCGCAAACTGTGGTTCCACTTATCATATATACAATTTATAACAAAGCATGATAACTTGTGCAATTCCAGTATTTTCATAAACTCATATATCCATATCTGGTATAAACCAGCACACACCCTCTCAGTTTACCCTTTTTGCATAATTAGCACGGTATATAACCGGCACCTGTTTTTCAACATTTTTTAGTATAACAATTTGGAACTCTATTCCCATAATCCATATCAATAATATCAAATGTTCACAAGTTCATTTTCATCTACATGTCACAATAATTTAAACAAAAATCCGCTATATAGTATATAATACAATAAACACCATTTAAATAAAAGTAAGGGATTCAGGCATCTCCTACATACATAATAATACAAATAAAGAAGTTTTGAAACATTTGGAGACCATACGCCAAAACCTGTATTTTTACCAAAATCGTAAAATCACGAAACCCGGCATCTCAACCTGGTGAAATTTAGTAAAATAGTAGTCAAATCAATCATATGAATGTAAACTATCTTTTTAGCGGTTTAGTTTTACGAAATAACTGTTGTAATCAATATCCCCTTACCTTAAACCTGAACCGAAACAAGAACGAACCGATCGAAAACAACGACTCGAGGTCCCCAAAACCTAAAAACCGAAGACCAATACTTCAATATAATTTCCTATACTACCGATCTACTGAACCAAAATCGAATTCAGATCCTTATCTCGATTTTAAGAAAAATCCCGAAATTCCACAAACGAAGATTCGTCCCACAATAAACGTAGAGATTCTCCTCCTAACCCACGTGGTAACGACGAATCATGGATTCCGGCAATGGATGGCGCAAAATCCTAGAGAGAGAGAGAGAGAGAATGAGAGAGTTTATAGAATAAAACCTAACTTAACCTTTAAGTAATCTAAATAAATATCTCCTCCAAGATATTTATATATAAATATCTCAAAATATCTAATTTCAAAATATCTTCTCCAAAATATCTCCTCCAAAATATCCTTTTATTTATTATTTATTATTTATTATTTATTTATTTATTTATTTTTATTTTGTTTCATCTTATTTTATTTTGGGTCGGGTTTCTACAATCTCTCCTCCTTATAAAAATTTTGTCCCCGAAATTCACTAACCGATACCAAGCATACTTTACCTTACGTTGGAGACCTACAGAAGAGTCGGTAGCCACCCACAAAGCAGCTCTAGCCCGAATTTATTATCTACCATCGCTTATGGCGGAGGAATACCGTGGTTACAATGCGATGCTTTGGAAGATTGCACACACACACAACTCTCCCGAAGACTATACCACCTATACTACTATACATAACTACGTACCATCAGAAAATAACTGCAGGCACTTTTGGCGTATCTCTAACTCTAACTCCCATGAAACTTCCTCCACTGCATGGTTACGCCATAATACATTCACTAGCGGTATTTCCCTAGTCCGTAACTGCTGAACTTTCCGATCTAATATCAGTACTGGTACCTCCTCATATGATAAAGAATCACTGATCTCTAGAGGTAAGTAACTTAGCATGTGCAAAGGATTCGACACATACTTCCTCAGCACCGAGATGTGAAACACGTCATGGACTCTAGATAGTGTTAGAGGTAAAGGCAACCGAACCTATCCTTTTCAGGATTTCAAAAGGCTCGATATATCGAGGACTTAGCTTCCCCTTCTTTCCGAACCTCATCACCCCTTTCATCAGAGCGATCCTTAGAAACACCATATCTCTTACCTCAAATTCCAGATCCCATCGACAAGTATCAACATATCTCTTCTGCTAACTCTGAGCTGCCTTAATTCTCTCCCTGATCAACTCGACCTTTGCAGAGGCTTGCTGAACCAGTTCCGGAGCCAATTTCTGTCACTCACCAACCTGATCCCAGAATAACGGAGATCGACACTGGCGACCATACAATGCCTCATAAGGTACCATCTCAATGCTAGCCTAGTAACTGTTGTTATATGCAAACTCGACAAGCGGTTGATACCGTATCCAACTATCACCAAAGTCCAGTACACAAGCCCGCAACATATCCTCTAGCGTCTGAATAGTCCTCTCAGTCTGTCCATCCATTTGTGGGTGGAAAGACATACTGAATGTCAGTTGTGATCCCAAGGCATCCTATAGACTCTTCCAGAATCGAGACGTAAAATGTGGATCTCGATCCAAAACTATAGAAATAGGAACACTGTGAAGTCGTACAATCTCCTGCACATACAACTCTGCTGGCCTATTCAGAGAATGACTGATTCTGATTAGAATGAAATATGCAGTCTTCGTCAGCCGATCTACCACAACCCATATAGCATTCTGCCATGCACTGTCGCAAGTAATCTCATCACAAAATCCATCAAAATGTGCTCCCACTTCCACTCGGGGATGGAAAGTGGCTGAAGTCATTTTGCTGGCCTCTGGTGCTCTTCTTTGATCTACTAACAAGTAAGGAACTGCTCTACAAAACGGGCGATCTCTTTTTTCATGTTGGACCACCAGAAGGACTCCCTCAAATTCTGGTACATCTTCGCACTACCAGGATGTACATGTAGAGCAAATGGTGTGCCTCTTCCAGAATGGCTCGTTTAATTACGAAATTATTCAGTACACAAACCATGTGGAAAAATCTCAATATCCCATCACCAGAGATACTGAAATTCAGCTTCAACCCACTCTAAACTCCTTCCATAAGCTCAACTAATTTCAGATCCTCCTTCTGCGCCGCACGAATCCTCTCCTGTAAGGTCGGTTGCACCACCAAGCTAACAAGAATAGCCTGATGATTCCCTTCCACCACCTCCAAGCACAACCTTTCTAGGTCCATACAAATCTGATGTTGAACCCCCACTGCTGAGATCGACGCATCAACAGACTTCCAACTTAGAGCATCAACTACCGTGTTTGCTTTTCTTGGGTGAAGAAGTACTTTAGAATTTTATGATCGGTAAAAATCTTGCACCTTTCACCATATAAGTAATGCCTCCAGATTTTTAATACAAACACCACTGCTACTAATTCCAAATTATGTGTTGGGTAGTTCTTCTCGTACTCTTTAAGCTGACGAAAAGCATATGCAATTACTCTGCCCTGCTGCATTAGAACACAGTCAAGACCCTTTTTAGAGGCGTCACTGTAGATAACAAATCCACCATCCCCAGATGGAATGATCAGGATTGGAGCAGTAACCAGTCGCCGTTTCAGCTCCTGGAAACTCAGCTCACACTCGTTAGTCCAATCGTACCTCACGTTCTTCCTCATGAGTCGCGTCAAAGGACCTACTAAATTGGAGAACCCTTCTATAAAACGTCGGTAGTAACCTGCAAGACCTAGAAAAATTCTGACCTCTTGAACATTCTTTGGTCTTGCCCAATCCACCACAACCTCAATCTTACTTGGGTCCACTGATACACCTTCTTTGGACACGACGTGCCCTAGAAATGCAATTTGTTCTAGCCAGAACTTGCACTTCTTTAGTTTATCATACAATGTCTTATCTCTAAGCATTTGCAATACTAACCTCAAATGAACTTCATGCTCTACAGCGCTCCTAGAATACACTAGGATGTCATCAATAAATACCACGATGAACTGGTATAAATATTCGTAAAAGACCCTATTCATCAAATCCATAAATGCTGCAGGTGCATTAGTCAAACCAAAAGGCATAACCTTGAATTCGTAATGGCCATACCGAGTTCTAAATTTTGTCTTCGGAATGTCCTTCGCTTTCACCTTCAGCTGGTGATACCCAAATCGTAGATCAATTTTAGAGAAGATCTGCGTGCCCTGAAGCTGGTCAAACAAATCATCAATCCTGGGCAGTGGATATTTATTCTTTATCATTACCTTGTTAAGTTCTCTGTAATTGATGCACATTCTCATCGACCCATCCTTCTTCTTCACAAATAACACCAGTGCTTCCTAGGGAGAAACACTAGGTCGAGTGTACCCCTTGTCTAGTAGCTCCTGCAGTTGTTCTTTCAACTCTCTTAATTCAGCTGGAGTCATGCGATACAGAGCTTTCGAAATTGGCATCGTATCTGTAGCTAACTCTATAGTGAATTCCACTTCACGGTCCGGAGGTAATCCTGGAAAGTCCTCTGGAAACACGTCAGGGAACTCGCGCACTACTGCAATCGTCTCCAGCTTACGTTCTTTAGTCAACGTGTCTTTCACGAATGCCAGATACACTTGGCAACCCTCTAGGAGTAACCTCCTAGCTTGCAAAGTTGAAAGGATCCGTGGTGCAAAACGCACACATGATCCTAGGAACTTAAATTCCTGCTGCCCTGGTGGTCTAAATATCACCTCCCTCCTGTTGCAATCAATACTGGCATAACTAGAGAATAGCCAATCCATCCCTAAGATGATATCAAAGCCATACATATCAAACGCCACAAGGTCAACTGGTAATACCCTTCCCTGAATTTCAACCGAGAAGTCATAGACTACCTTGCTACACCCGACTATTGATCTTGACGACGTAGCCACTACCAGTTCATTATCTAGCAGTTGAACCTCTAATCCACACAGTTTAACAAATTCTCGGGAAATAAAAGAATGCGTTGCCCCAGAATCAAATAATACGACAACTTTGTGAGAAAACATGTAAATGATACCTGTGACTACATCACCATCATTCTCTGCGTCGCCAGGTGTCAGAAAATACACCCTAGCTTGGGTTGTACCCCCTTGCTAACCACCACGCTGCGCTTGAGTATTTCCTCTGTTTGACTGTTGCGAGGTTCCATTATTTCCTGGTAGGAGACAATCTCTCACCTTATGTCCCTGCCTACCACACCATATACAAGCCCCTGTAGTCAGCTAACATTGACCAGCATGCTTCCTACCAAAAAGAGAGCAACCATGGGAAGCTGCGGGGTTCTGAAACGTACCACCACCATTCCTCTTCTAGTTACCCTACCTCACCCCAGACAAAGAACTAGGAGGTGCTGGCCTCTTCTTCGGGACCTGAACCTCCACGTCCTCCAGTAGGCTCTCCTCTGCCACAGTGGCTTTGTCGACCAGTGTAGCAAAGTCTTGCAACTACAATATCGCTATCTATCTATGGATCTCCTTCCTCAGACCCCTCTGAAACTTCCAAGCCTTCCTCGCTTCATTTGGTATCATGAATGGAGCAAATTGGGATAGCTTCTAGAATTTGGCAGCGTACTGCTGCACTGACAGCGACTCTTGAGACAGGTTCATAAATTCCTCCATCTTCGCGTTTCTGACCGTGGCCGAAAAGTACCGTTCAAAGAATAGATCTCTGAAACAGGACCACGTCATCGCTACTGGTATCGGTCGGTGTTCGTCCATCTTCGTAACTAACACCCACCATCTCTCTGCCTCCCCTGACAACTTGAATATTACAAAGGTTACTTTATGCTTCTCCGTGCAGTTCAAAACATCTAGGATTTTCTCGATCTCCTAGATCCAATTCTCAGCATGAACTGGATCTGCACTTCCTACGAACATCGAAGGCTTCAACCTGGTGAACTAATCAATTGAGCATCCCATCTCATATGTGAGACGGTCTTGCACCCTATTCATTCGCACCACCTCAGCCATAAGCTATTGTTGGAAATCCTGTAATACACTCGTGGAGTCACTGCCAGCCTCATGGCCTGCACCCTCACTACTACTGCCTCCTATGTTGGTAGTAATGTCCCTAGATTCCATCCTGAAAGGAAAAAACGAAAATCCATTAGAAGAGTAAAAGGCTAAATATCGGCTAATACTATTTTACTTTAGACTCAGTCCCCTAAAATCATATTTTCAGTATTGACGTACTCCATTAATTTAACATCATCATTCTAACTCAAATACTACCCTTCAGCTTGGAAACAACACCATCAATAGATTGTCGTGATTTTCTGAACCCTTCGAATGATCCAGAAAAACATAGAAGTCTGCCATGAGAATTCCGTCTCTAGGCATACAAAAAAAAACCCGAGGTCTTATCTATGTCCTATACTCTGGTATATTCTAGACTACAGAACTAGAAAATTCTTAATTCTGAACATATCCCTAACTAGGCAACATGATTTAAATCACGCTTCCGAATGGTTAAGGGCTCTGATACCAACTGTAATGACCCGACCCTTTAAACGGACCCAGGTTGCCAACCTACATGCATAATAACTTGTACCTGATAGACATACATGAACAACCCGCCCTAAACAAGGACATACGGGTGTAAATCATACAAAACTGGGATATAAATGTCGCGGAAAAACATAAATATCCATTGGGATTTATACTAGGTATATACTAGAGTCTACCAACTGTATTCTTAAATTCACAAACATCCAACTTAATACATAAATCAGTGTTTACAACCTCCAAAAAGATGCTTCTAACTAAGTTTATTATATAACCGAATACTTACACAACTAAACCAAAAACCACCCTCCAGTCGTTCTAGCAACTAGGACCAATGTCTTGAAAGACCTGAAAATAGAGGTTGTATAATGGGATGAGACATTTCTCAGTAAGGAAGAAAGTATTACAATCAGTGTGTGACCACATGTGAGTATTTCAATTCAAAACATATATCCATATATATAAAACAAAGGTTTTCAATACTAAAGCACAACACATATATCAATATAAACAATACCATTTTTCCATATCAGCTTTTAAATCATGTATATGAATATAGAACGACCAACAGCTTGGTATCACAAATAATGCCTATTTTACCTCGTGGCACGGGTTGTGCATTGATATCTCTAACAATGCCCTGTTAGTGTAGGCACAGTCATGTATCTCATATATAGTCTGACTGCCTCCCCTGATCCACTATTCATGAGTGATTACAAACTCCTGCAAGCCGACCATCTCTGTACCCACACCGCTTAGAGTGTGTGGTTGCACTGTACTCACTAGCAACGGAATCCAAGCCTCTTGGTATCGGGGCTATAAACCCCTTTATCCTGAAGTATTTCAACTCCAGTTTGGTAGTATCTTTCAACTCCTTAGTCGGTAGTATCTTTCAACTCCAATAGTCGCAAGCTGTGGTTCCACTTATCACATATACATTTTATAACAAAACATGATAACCTGTGCAATTCCAGTATTTTCATAAACTCATATGTCCATATCTGGTATAAATCGGCACAATCCCTCTCGGTTGACCCTTTTTACATAATTAGCATGGTATATAACTGACACATGTTTTTCAATATTTTCCAGTATAATAATTTGGAACTCCGTTCCCATAATCCATATCAATAATATCAAATGTTCACAAGTTCATTTTCATCCACATGTCACACTAATTTAAACAAAAATCCCCTATATGGTATATAATACAATAAACATCATTTAAATAAAAAATAAGGGATTCAGGCATCTCCTACGTACATAATAATACAAATAAAGAAATTTTGAAACATTTGGAGACCATACGCCAAAACCCGTATTTTTACCAAAATCGTAAAATCACGAAATCCGGTGAAATTTAGTAAAATAGCAGTCAAATTAATCATATGAATGTAAACTATCTTTTTAGCGGTTTAGTTTTACGAAATAACTATTGTAATTAATTTCTCCTTACCTTAAACCTGAAACCGAAACACGAACGAACCGATCGAAAACAACGACTCGGGGTCCCCAAAACCTAAAAACCGAAGAACAATACTTTAATATAAACTATACTACCGATCTACAGAATCGAAACCGAATTCAGACCCTTGCCTCGATTTTAGGGAAAATCCTAAAATTCCACAAACGAAGATCTGTTCCACAATAAACGTAGAGATTCTCCTCCTAACCCATGTGGTAACGACGGATCGTGGATTCCGGCAATGGATGGCGCGAAATCCTAGAGAGAGAGAGAGAGAGAGAGAGAATGAGAGAGTTTATAGAATAAAACCTAACTTAACCTTTAAGTAATCTAAATAAATATCTCCTCCAAGATATTTATATATAAATATCTCAAAATATCTTCTTTCAAAATATCTTCTCCAAAATATCTCCTCCAAAATATCTCTTTATTATTTATTTATTTATTATTTATTATTATTTACTTATTTATTTATAATTTATTTTATTTTATTTTTTGGGTCGGGTTACCATTATTCAGATATAACCAATACTCAAAGGTTATTTAGATTTAACAAATTAATACCCCTTGATATTTTTATACAAGTTATTTTAACCTTTTATGTGCTAATCTTAAGTAGAACGAATAAGAAAGGATAGAGAATGATCGAGAGATAAAATCTTACTTTGTGTATTAATTCAAGCCCAAGAGACCCTCTATTAAAATAATAATAAAATGAAAATTATATTAGAGAGAGAAAGGAGAAAAGTTTATGGAAAAAGAAATTAAAAAAAAAAATAGATGAAAAATAATATATATGCATGTGCATATCATGCCATACCTATATAGGTTTGGTTGGCATCGTTTGTCATGGACATTTCATTAGTTCAATGGCTATATATGTGGCCCCATAACCATTAATGGTTTTAGGGTT
The DNA here is from genome assembly GCF_029873635.1 of Malania oleifera. Lineage (NCBI taxonomy): Eukaryota > Viridiplantae > Streptophyta > Magnoliopsida > Santalales > Ximeniaceae > Malania > Malania oleifera. The sequence goes on from NC_080422.1 coordinate 16,760,315, forward strand.
CTGCTTGCCTTGTCCACTAATCAAGGGGAGGTTTTATTATGCTTCACCCTTTTGGTTGGGTCTTAAAGTTCATTTTGAATGGTGACAACATTACCCCCACATCAATTGTGGACTAACTTTAATAGAATAAAAGATAAAGAGAAATTTATTGAAGCATATATAAAGTCGTAATTGACATAGGTGTCATGTCTAACTATAGAGCCTAGTACTCGACAATTTTCTTTGTTGTATATGCAAAATGTTTTTTAGATGCTTTTTTTTTTTTTTTGGAAAAGCTACTACTTTTTATATAAAAAGTTGAAAGTTTTGTGTTAAAATTTCCATATTTGAATTTTAAGGAGTTGGGTTAGATGCTTTAATAGAGCTTGTTCTTTGGGCCCAAAGGCATTTGAGTAGCCCAGCCCACAGAAAAAAGCCCAATTAATGTGATGGACTAAATGTTGCGTTTTGGGCTTGCATTCATCCACCAAGCTTACACATTGCTGGTGGTGGCTTAATGCCATTTGTTTTGACCGTCTTTTACATGCATTTTTCTAATATTATTCTATAGGAATATTTCTCATAAAAACAAATTTTTTGTAATAAATAAATTAGCAAACAATTTATTAATATTTATTTTTCTTATTTTAAACTCACTTCGAGTTTCCTCCATTAGCTTTAAAAACCAAAAACGAAAATAAATAAATAACAAAAGCATAAAAAATCCCACTCATAGTGTCGTAGACACTTCCTTGCTACCCCCGCAAGCAACTGGATGACAGTTGTTTGGACACGGTTCCTGCAATATCTCGAAATAACCAGCTTTGATGTAGCGACAGCTGTTAGTCATGGCTGCCCCAGTATGTGAACCCAACTTTCCTTCCCCCTCTTTCTTTGCACAGATCCAGTCGCCGACAAAAACCAACGGTACCCCCGTTTTTCATTTTCGGAAAACAATGGACACACTCTCCCCCTATTAAATCCGCGTCTGCCAAACCCCCCTTCTTCTTCATCACCGCCAACTGATCTCGCTTTCTCTGGTACGTTCTTCTTCTTATTCTTATTCTTTTTGTTTTTGTTTTTTTTTTTTAAAAAAATTTAATTACAGTTCCTTCATGGGCTTGTTTTTGTTTCTGGTTTTTGTTCTTGTTTTTCCTGTTTTGCATTTCTTCTTTTTAGAATTGTTGCGAAATGAGCAAAGATCGCTGCAGAATCTGATGAGTTATTTCAGATTGATTTATTTCTGTGCAATCCCAAATCGGCATTTTGTTTCTGAAATCGATTTCTCCCTGTTTTGTTCAGGACTAAATTCCCGTTTGTATTTTGATCGCCTATCATGTCTCCGAATGCAAACACCAGAGACGCAAAATTGGGTGATTCTGTGAACTCGTCTGTGGATGTGAATTTGAGTAATGGCAATCTTCACTCGACTAATGGTGCCGTTTCTAAGCCCTTCAAGATCTTCGTAGGGTATGATCCACGAGAGGACCTTGCATACGAGGTCTGTCGGTACTCGATTCTGAAGCGGGCATCAATACCTGTTGAGATTGTGCCCATTAAACAATCCGATTTGAGGAAAAACGGGTTGTATTGGCGTGAAAGAGGGAAGCTTGAGAGTACTGAGTTCTCATTTAGTCGGTTCTTGACTCCACATTTGGCTAATTTTGAAGGATGGGCAATGTTTGTTGATTGTGATTTTCTGTACTTAGCAGATATAAAGGAATTGAGAGATTTGATTGATGATAACAATGCTATAATGTGTGTTCAACATGATTATGCACCTAAGGAGACGACTAAAATGGATGGGGTGGTGCAGACTGTGTATCCACGGAAGAATTGGTCTTCAATGGTTTTGTACAACTGTGGACACCCCAAGAATCGGACCTTGACGCCGGAGGTTGTGAATTCCCAAACGGGTGCTTATCTTCATAGGTTTCAGTGGCTGGATGACCATGAGATTGGTTCAATTCCATTTGTGTGGAATTTTCTTGTGGGTCATAACAAGGTTGTTGAGAATGACCACACTACACTTCCCAAGGCCATACACTACACTCTCGGAGGGCCGTGGTTCGAGTCATGGAAAAATTGTGATTTTGCAGACTTGTGGGTGAATGAAATGGAGGAATACAAGAAGACAATAAAGAACCTAGGAGAGTAGGTGCAGCGGTTGATGGTGTAATTCCTTTATATCCTGTTAAGGTGATGGTTTGTGGTCAATAATTGTTTTAGTGATCTTTTTTGTGTCTCAATTATGCCCTTTTGACAGAGTTGGCATTCTTTTAGCAGTTAATGGGAAACATATCCTGTATGTAGTGCTTATAATATTCACTTTCCTTTGTATTAATTTTATTTGAAGGTATTACCATTTTTTAAAATAATCTGAATACATTATCGAGTTTCTTAGTCATTTTCAATCAATAAAAAAAAGTTCAGCTTCATGATTTATTTTGTGCTTGTTATGGTTTGGGTGTTTATCTGTACAGTTGAGATATCTTTTCCTAGTCTGTTGATGGATGTGCTGATAATGCTTTCATTGTTGTTGAATGCTTCATAAGCTGTGGTGCTGGAATGGACAGTGAATGTATTTCAGGAATCCAATGTTATGCTAAACCTAATTGCATCTCCCCACACGTGCTGCTAGTCTGGGGCTAACACTGTGATGAAGCTACCACATTCTTGTTCCTGTAAACGAATTGGATGGTTGCAGCCTCCTATTCAAGTGTTAATGTGTTTATTGGTTTCATATTGTCCCTACCTTGGGCTTTTCTAAGTACCATATTCATGAAATTTTTATCTTCTAGTTATATTGTTGAGTACTCATTTCCAGCCTATCCAAGAGGTATAAGATCTTGCCTTGCATTCGATGTTTGTGGCTCAAGATTGAGTTTTTGTTTGTAACTCCAGTTTAGCATGTTATATGTAAAGCAAAGATTCCTTAATCATATTCTGATATTTCTCAAATTTAGGGTCCAAGGTGTAGCACCTTTCAGTTAAAGGATATCTGAGAGGCTAAGCAAGGAATTTTTGGGAAGTCTCATGGATGGAATATAGGCGATTGCCTGCTTTAGGGCTTCCATCAAAATTAAGTAGTTCTTCAGCACTCCGTGTCTGTTAAATAGTGGATGCTGCCCACGTACTACAGCTGCATTTTTGACACTTGGCATTTCCACAAGTAGGGAACTCTATTAAATTGTTGATGGCTCTATGAAGGGAATTTGGGCAATCTGGGGAGACAGGTGCATGTGAAGCTGAGATGGTGCTTCTGGAATTTGAGGAAGAAAGTCGGGGGTTCATTTATATTCTCTGCAAGTAGCACAGCCAAATGTCATAACAAATAACAAACCGGTGGATACCTTCATTGCAATTCCATCAACTTATCACATCTGAATCCTAGTGACCTGCCCGATTTTCTGATCTTCATGTGCCTAATATTGACTGACAGGATGCTGCTTGTTGACATCGCCTTCTGTTTATCTTCTTGATGATTCATTCAGTGGCATGCCCATTCAAATTAAACGTTAGATGTATTGCCAACTTTTTATGTATCCACATGCTTTTTACGAAGAGGGAGAAGGGAAAGCATAGACATTGGTATGACTGAAAAAGCACACTACATCCAAAAGAGTAGGCTACTATTAGATGCCTCAGAATCTAATGCCTGCCATTATAGAAGCATTGTGGCATCTAATTGCAGGAGCTTGAGAATTCTTGATGTTTCAGTTTGGGACTGCTATGCTTTGAGTTCTGCATTGCATTCATGGCTCTCTGCATGGTTTAGGCATGTTATGTGATAGACATGTGAAATACTGCTATACATATTATGTTTGACGCCTCATATCATACCTAAATTATTTGAGGTGTATATGTAGATTAGCGTTTACAGGAACAGAATGTTCGAGTCCTTAAATAACCCTTGGACAGGATGAGGTGAGATTATTCTCTGTATTTTTTTGGTTCTATTTGGAGGCCCATTGGGCGCGTCTCCACAAAAGGGGTAACCCATCCACCATTTGATGCCCCCTCCCACACTATCCAAGGTTCTACCAGAGAACTCAGACATCAATGTTTAATGCTCTTAACCATCAGATGCCCCTGGGGGACTGATCATTGTTATTCTCATGCATTACATTCAAAACACTCTACACGGTTTAAGCATTTTGTGAAATAATGCCTTGTGTATATTGCGTACTCGGATGATTTATAATCTATGAAAACCAAACGTTATACTGTTATAGTCCTTGTATAATTTCCTAATGTTGGGCTTTTGTGGAGCCTAGTTGTGTTTTAATTTAAATGACGATCCGACCTCTATTTAATTAGAGATTTCTATCTTAAGGCTTAGTCCATTCGGAACGGAACCCCAGGCGCAACATATAAAAAGGATTGTTTTCGGGTGATTAGGGTTAATGTGGTTGTGCCTGTGAGAGAGCAAGAGGGAGAGCATTGTATCGCCACATTCTCTGTATTTTCTTCCTGATAATATTGAAATCCCTGCAACTCCGTGGACGTAGGCAAAATTGCCGAACCACGTAAATATTGTCTTGTGCGTGTGATTGATTTTTCTTTGGCGTTATTTTTCCTCTATTTTATTTCTCACAGTTTTTGGGAATTTGTTCTTTATTCCCAACACCTAAGACATAATGAAGTGTTATCATTCCGATTTTTAAGAATTTTCATCCAAATGGTTAAAGTCATGCATCCTAGTGTTAGAATGATTCTGAGGTATCTTAAGCTCTTAGGAGATCAAGATTACTTAATTTCACTAAATTTATTTATTTATTTGTTATACTTAAAATTCAGAGTGTAGGAATAATATTTTTCCTGTATATCTTAATGAAATCATCTGTGTATATATAGATGAGTCCTGTAATCAATCTCCTATAATCACGCTATAGACTTAATGACTGGACAGCTAATTACAACTAATATTTCAACACTCCCTCTCAAGTTGGTGCATAGATGTCACACATGCCCAACTTGCTCAGAAATTTAAGAACACTCGATTTGAAATTGTTTTGGTGAGGATATCGACTAGTTGATCCTCTGATTGAATGTTAGACAACTCCACAATTCGCTCATCCAATTTCTCCTTAATGAAAAATCTATCTACCTCTACATGCTTCGTACGATCATGTTTGTTGTAGGGTAAAATTAGCAGGGTTGCTCCTTTGACTTCCGCTGAGCTGAAAAGGGAAGAGAAGAAAGGCTTGTAGGACCCAGGGTGAACTTCGGGGGATCACTCTGATGCCTAAGTAAGAAAAATGCTTTTAGAGAGACTGAATGCAACAGTAGAATGAGTTGAATGACTTACCTTAGCCTCTTCCTCGCCCCCTTCTTATAGGAGTTAGAGTTGACCCTTTGATTGATTTGCGTTTATTGCGCGGGGCTTAAATTGCTCCCGGGTCATAAAGTGTTTGCGCACATCACTCAACAATTTAAACCGCTGGCATAGATCTCTCCTTCTCTTTATTGAGTTGGAGTTGATTGCTCTCGTTAGATTGTTTGACTTCGAGGGGGGGGGGACCATGGGCTAGGTGTTGTCTTGCTCTTATTGGCTAGTTTATTTTGGGCATATCAGTTGTCTCCCTTCAGTTTCAAATTTCTAGACGGAATTTTGAAAAATTGCTGCACTCCTAGTCCCCAGATGTATATATACAATGCTCCTCCACCTTTCCTCCTTTTTTTTTTTTGTTTAACTTCCGAACTGATTTGCCAAGCTGAGGTGGAGAACATTTTCCGAGCTGATGCTCCGAACTGAGTGTGGAGGAGATTTTCCGAGCTCATGTTCAGAGCTGAGTGGTGGAGAACATTTTCCGAGCTCATGTTCCGAGTTGAGTGGTGGAGAACATTTTTCGAGCTCATGTTCCGAGCTGATGTTCCGAATTGAGTGGTAGAGGACATTTTTTGAGCTCATATTCCAAACTGAGTGGTAAAGAACATTTTCCGAACTCATGTTCCGAGTTGAGTGGTGGAGAACATTTTCCGAGCTCATGTTTTGAGCTAATGTTCCAAACTAAGTGGTGGAGGACATTTTCCGAGCTCATGTTCCAAGCTGAGTTTACCGAGCAGCTTCATGGAGCAATTTTTCGGAGCGGGACTCAAGTGTGCCGAGCTGATTCATGGAGCGAATTTTGCCAAACTGATCTTACCAAGCAGCTTTATGGAGCAATTTTTTGGAGTGGGACTCAAGTGTGCTGAGCTGATTCATGGAGCGAATTTTGCCGAATTGATCTTACCGAGTAGCTTCGTAGAGCAATTTTTTTTTTTTGGGCAGGGCTTGCCAAGCAAGTTTGCCGAGCAGTTCGTGCCAAGTTGCTTCATTGAGCGAATTTTGTAGAACTGATTTTACCAAGTAGCTTTATGGAGCAATTTCTCGGAGCAGGGCTTGCCGAGTAGTTCGTACCGAGCTGCTTCATGGAGCGAGTTTTGCCGAACTGATTTTACTGAGTAGCTTCATGGAGCAATTTCTCGGAGCAGGGCTTGCAGAGCAGTTCGTGCCAATCTGCTTCATGGAGCGAATTTTACCGAACTGATTTTACCGAGCAGCTTCATGGAGCAGTTTCTCGGAGCAGGGCTTGCCGAGCAAGTTTACTGAGCGTTCGTGCCGAGCTACTTCATGGAGCGAATTTTGCCGAATTGATTTTATCGAGCAGCTTCATGGAGCAATTTCTCAGAGTAGGGCTTGCCGAGCAAGTTTGCCAAGCAGTTCGTGCCGAGATGCTTCATGGAGCGAGTTTTGCAGAACTGATTTTACTAAGCAGTTTCATGAAGCAATTTCTAGGAGCAGGGCTTGTCGAGCAAGTTTGCTGAGCAGTTCGTGCCGAGCTACTTCATGGAGCGAGTTTTGCTAAACTGATTTTACCGAGCAACTTCATAGAGCAATTTCTTGGAGCGGGGCTTGCCGAGCAAGTTTGCTGAGCAGTTCGTGCCGAGCTGCTTCATGGAGCGAATTTTGATGAACTGTTTTTATCGAGTAGCTTCATGGCCTTTTATGCCTACTGAGTCATGGTCATCTGCTGGTCTGTTTTTGGCTTTCTGAGTCGTGCTCGTCAATTTGGCCTCTGCGTCTAATGAGTCGTGTTCATTTACTGGGCTGTTTTTGGCCTTACGAGTCATGCTTATCATTTGGGTCTTTCATGCTTAATGAGTCATGCTCATCTGCGGGGCTATTTTTGACCTTCCGAGTCGTGCTCGTCAGTTTGACTTCTGTGCCCAATGATTCGTGCTCATCTACTGGATTGTTTTTGGCCTTACGAGGCGTCATCTTTCCTGCAAAAGTGTAATAAATACCCGTTTAAATCAGTCGTACTATGGAAAGCCGCGAGTCCTTGATATTGGTGTAACGTCAACGTCTACGGGGACTGTCATACGTACGAGTATTTTTTAATCCTTTTCCTCGAGACGCAATCCCACCCTGCAGAGGAGCTCTCTCAAGATTCTCACTCTCTTGGGGATCCATGCAAGCCTTTCTCTATAAAGGTAGGGGCCCTTCATTTGCTCCCCATCTCATTCAAAGGGTTTTTACCTTTTGCTAGGTACGCTCTCGCTTGGCGTCTCTCCTTGCTTTTCTTCGTCTTTATGTTGACTTGCATGTTTGTTTTATTGTTCTTCATGTTCTTCACTGTTCTTGATATAATCTTGCCCGTTTAATCTTCTTTTGTATGGTAGCTTTGTTGTTTTTTTTACAAAATTTGTTCGTTTGATCTCCTTTGGTATCTTATCTCCCTTGTTTTTGTGGGAAGCTCGTCTGTTTGATCTGTTTGGAAGTTCTTCATTTCGTTCGTTCCATATTTCGCTCTCTTTATGGAGTCTTCCTCGCAGCGCATGAGGGCTCCGACCACAATAAGGAGTGCTCGATGTGACCTAACCCCCGCCGATATGCAAAATATTCGATACTTTTTTGCCATCCCTTCAAATATCACTATTAGATTACCCGACAACTCCGAATCAGCCCTTGATCCGAGCTCTGAAGAGCTTTGCCTTTACATCGACTACCTGGATCTAGGCCTTAGACTACCTTTTTCCCCCTTCATTTCTAGCGTACTACGTTTTTACCAAATTGCCCCTTCACAGTTGGTTCCGAACTCCTATCTTACACTAGTGTGTTTTTCCGTCCTCCTTCTCCGGCTCGATCATCAGCCCACCGTGCCTCTCTTTTGGAGTTGTTTCCAAATGCGGATGCACTTTGTAGAAAAGGAGTTGTATTACTTCAATTCTTTGTCAGGTTATAAACTTTTCACCCTGGGCAGCTCTTCCATACACAATTGGAAGTCTCGGTACTTCTTTGTTTCAGGGGAGATGAACTATACGGGCCCTCTTGTATGGTCTGCTCCTCTAGAGGGTGACATTCTTCTTCCTTACCTTTTTTTTTTTTTGCAGGGCTGTGTGCAGGATACTCGTTTACTTACTTTTTTTCCTCTCTCCTTTTTGTAGCTCGGGTGCGCCACATTCTTCCGAGTCTTTCCCTTGCTGAGCAGGCCATATTGAAAGATCTATGGGCCCTAGTTCAGCAGGGGATTGTCCCTCACGAGAAGCTGCTCCAGGAGCGAGTTCTTGTGCAGTGGGGGATCAGCCATGTTTCCTCAAGTCTTGTCTTGCCTTTGATTTCTATGATATGCACTCAAATACTTTTGCTTTGTTGGTGTTTTTATACCCTTTCTTATTTTTGCAGATATGGATTTTAACAAATATGAGTCTCTCATGGGGGAAGCCAAGAAGTACAGAGCAAGTGAGAGCAGGAAGAAAAGAAGAGAGCTTGAAGGAGAATCATCTCAAAGGGATGTCCCCACTGCGGGTGATAGTGAAGCTCCTGCTGGGAGAACATTACGGCGCGTCCTTCGAGGCCTATGGCTAATACTGAAGCAATTTATTAGGAGCTGATGCGTTCTGTTTTTGCTTTACCCAAGGCTGTTCACGTCGAAGATTTCGTGCAGGCTCAGTATTCCCTACCTGGCATTCTCTCAGCGCAGATTCGGCATACCACATACCAGGTCTTGTTTTACTTAATATTTTTCGGCCATATTGCTTTTCTCCTTAGACATTGCTTTATTATTTGTTCTGCCCTTTGTACTTCTCCTCAGCTAGCGACGATGACCTTAGCCCAAGAAGAGAAGGTTGCCGAGATGGGGAAAAGTACGTCGTTGCTCAGAATGAACTTCGTGATGCCGAGATCCTTGAACGCACCCTATAGGCTGAGATTGAGCGTATTCGTAGGGAGGAGGTACCTGCCAAAGAGGCTGTCACTGCTGTTAATGCCTCCCGAGCCGCAGTAAAGGAGTATAAGGACTCCACATAGTTCGTTATGGACACCTCCAAAGCTTACAGGGTGGGGTCCAGGAGGTGTCGGGAACAGGTCAAAACCAAGCACCCTGACCTTCCCCTGGATGGTGTGAGCTCACACGGATATGGCAACGAGAGTCCCGAATCCGGGGAAGTTCTGGACGAGGAAGAAGATAGGGAGGAAGAGGAAGCTGGAGAGAGGAGCAAGGCAAGCTAGTTGGCTGGAACTTTACTTGTAATATATATATTCTTAAACTTTATTGACGTAGTACAATTGCTGTAATCGGAACTTTTATTACTGCGTTGTAAGAAACGCTTAAGAATAGTTTTTTTTTTTTAACATATCCGAGTTTCATGTATTATTGATCTTTTCCCCCTCTACATCCTCCAACTTGTATGTCCCCGGCTTTATCTTGGTTGTAACTCTGTATGGACCCTCCCAGTTTGGCTTCAGCTTGTGCGACCCTGACTCTATTGGGCTTTTTCGCGTCTTCCTTAGAACCAAGTCTCCGGGCTGGAAATTTTGCACTCTGACGCGATTGTTGTAGTATTTTGCTATCCTCTGTTGGTATGTTGCAACTCTTAGACTAGCCTGATCCTGTCTCTCCTCCAGCAGGTCTATTTCTGATCTGAGCTCTTCATTGTTGGTTTGCTCGTTAAAGTATTGCCTTCGCCAGGAGGGGATCCCTTCTTCTACTGGGATGACCTCTTCTGTGCCAAAGACGAGCATGAACGGGGTTTCCCCTGTTGCCGCTCTCTTGGTGGTGTGGTATGCCCATATGACGGACGAGGATTCCTCTATCCACCTGCCTTGCATAGATTTGAGTCGCGTCCTTAGGCCGTGCAGTATCATCTGGTTCATGTTCTCTACATGTCCATTGCTCTAGGGGTGTGCCACTGACGCGAAAATGAGCTTAATAGATAAGTCCGAACAGAACTTTTTGAGGCGCTGATTACTCGTCAAAGCTGCGTAATTGGGCATCGTAACCCGGGCTTTACGGTTTATATTTTTAATTAAATGTCCAAAATTGTCCAATATTTTAATAAAGTACCAAAATCATCATTCTTGAACTTTATTGCATTATTTATGAAGTTTTGATAATTTTTTGTTGCAGGAAAAATCTCGAAAACCAAAACCGATACCTGTTCGTATTTCGTGCATAACTTTTCCTTTTGAGCTCCGATCGAGACGATTCAAATTTTTGGAGAAAGAGAAAAGGATTATCTACAACTTTTGTGTTTTGAGTTTTGTGAGAAACAAGCTCCAGAAGAGTTAGATTTGCGATGAACAGAGAATGAAAAAAATGAAAAAAAAAAAAATATAACAATTCGGGTTGGGTCAAGTTGCCGAGTCAGCTCCAATTGGGTCAGGTTGAGCCATCCGGGTCATGGGTTAGGGCAAGCCTCCCCTCTCCTTTATTTAAATTTCCCATTCTCCTTCTTTTCCCCTGTTGGGCGCTGTCCCTAGCCGTACCTCTTGCTCTGTTTTTACTTCTTGTCTCCTTTTCTCTTCTCTTAACCTCTCTTCCCTTACTCCTCCTTCTTCCCTAGCTCTTCCTCTTTATCTCTCACTTAGATCCCCTTCCTCTCTTAATCTCCTTCTTCATCCTTCCCTCTGTTCTCTTTTCCTTTCAGTTCCCTATCCCTCCTTAACCCTTTGCAACTCGAAAGCCAGCAGCTCTTCTTGCTGTCCCAGCCACACTAGAGTTACAGCATACCAGCAGAGCAGCACCCATGGCAGCCACCATACCAACCCCAGACCTCCTATTGCTGCACAGATTTGAGCCAAAGAACAGCCGCCTCTGTTCCATGTTCGAGCAACAACTCTGGAGGACTTCCCTGCAATCCGAGACCTCCACCATCTGCTGCCATGGCCGAGCTCTCATGCTCTCTCTCTCTTATCTTTTCTCTTTCTTTTATTATTACTAATTAATTAGTTGATTATTGTTAACTTTTTATTTGAGTTTATTGTTATTTTTAGATTTTGAATATTATTTGGGGTGTTTCATTATTATTGAAGTTTAATTGTTTTTTTTTTTAATTTTCTTTCAGTTAAATTTTTTTCCGTAGATTAGTTTAATATTCCAAGTTATTTAAGGTTTGATTTTTAGTATGTGTGTGAGTGTTTGATTGACTTTCTATTGCATGTTTTATTTCTTTATTTGTAGTTGCCATCTTTAATAATGCGTGTTTAGGTATTTCCTTAAGTAGACTAGGATTTCCATACTTGTTTTTTTTTAATTTAGTGAATGTTAGTTTTAGGGTTTTTAAATTACGTGCCATTTAATACATCAGAAGTAAAATTGAACAATCTTTAAAATCTCGAATCTGAACCAAGTTCAGTAACCTTTTTGTTTTCGATTGGTCGAACGTAAAATCTGAGATTAAACGCATTCCCTGAGGAGACGATCTGGCCCTTGGGCTGAGTATTACACGACAGAACTCCTATACTTGGGATAGCTTCCGAGCTGCTCATTTTTTGAGTGAGTCAAGCACTCGTTGTCGAACTGCCTCCTATGGTCGGTAACTATTGCCCATGGGATTCTAAATCGGCAAACCACTGATATCCACACGAAGCATGTAATGTCTCACTCTGTTATGGTGGCTAGGGGTTTGACCTCTACCCACTTAGTGAAATAGTCGATCGCTACCACCAAAAACTTTCTTTGACCAGTTGCCTGCGGTAGAGGTCCCAACATGTCTATTCCCCACTGGGCGAAGGGGCAGGGACTAGTAAGAGGGGAGAGGAGATTAGATGGTACGTGTGGTACTACTGCGCATCTCTGACACTTGTCGCATTGTTTGACGAGTTTGAGCGCATCTTTCTTCATCGTGGGCCAGTAAAATCCCTGCCGCATGGCTTTGTGGGCTAAGGCCCTATTGGCAAGGTGGTTTCCGCACACTCCTTCGTAGATTTCCCTTAGACAATGAAGGTATGGCAGTGTTAGGGATCGTCTGTATAGCTCTCGGCCTATCATCGTATATCTTGCTGCCTTCCTTATCACTTTTAGAGATTCCTTGTTGTCCTCTAGTAGGGATCTGTCGTGGAGGTACAGGAATAGAGGCGCCCTCCAATCCTCCTTGCTGATTTTAGATTCCAACGAGTTAATTATGTCCTCCTCATATGAGGGCTTCCCTATCCGCTCTAGATAAATAGTGTCCTTCCATTCCGAGCTGGTTGCTAAGGACAATTTAGCGAGTGCATCGGCCTTTTTGTTCTCAGCCCTTGGTACGCGTTCTATATCGAAATGAATGAACGCTTTTGCGTATTCTTGGGCCTTGGCGAGATACTTCTTCATTTTTTGATCCCTAACCTCAAATTCTCCTTTCAGCTGCTCTACCACCAGCTGGGAATCACTTAATACCTTGAACTGTGCCACCCCTAGTGCTTTTGCCAAGCGTAGACCTGCTAACAAAGCTTCATACTCCACATCGTTGTTGGTTTCTAAGAACTCTAATTTTAGTGCGAAAAGAGTTTCACTGCCGTTCGAGGCTAAGAGGATGAATCCAGCTTCCCTTCTAGTCATGTTAGACGACCCATCAATGTGTAGCGGCCATACATCTGACTTAGCAGCTGACTCGGGGAGCCTTTCGGCTGTGTAGTCAACGAGCACTTGGGCCTTGACAGCGGGCCTTGGTTGGTATTGTATGTCGAACTCACTTAATTCGATTGACCACTTCATCATCCTTCCCAAACTCTCCGGCCGCTGTGGAATCTGTCTCATTGGCAGGTTTGTTAAGATAATTATCTTGTGGGTCTGAAAGTAGGGCCTCAATTTTCATGCAACACAAATGATGGAGAAGGCCACTTTTTCCGCCATACAATAGTTTTTTTCAGCCCCACTCAGCACCTTACTAGTATAGTATATGGGCTGATGCCTTCGGCCTTCTTCCCGTACCAGGACCAAGCTGACGGAATTTTCCGTAGATGCTATATATATAGGTAGAGGTCTTCTCCTATCTTTGCCTTCATTAAAAGGGGTGGGGAATCGAGGTACTGCTTAAGTTGTTCGAAGGCTTTGGCCTATTCCTCCCCCCATTCGAATCCTCCCTTCTTCCTTAATGCTTTGAAGAAAGGTAAGTCTTTGTTTCCTGAGTAGGAGACAAACCTGCTAAGGGAGGCTATACTCCCTGTCAAGACTTGGATCTCCTTCTTCGTCTGTAGAGCCTCCATTTCTAGTAGTGCTCTTAATTTGTCCGGGTTGGCTTCTATGCCTCTGTGGGTCACCATAAAGTCAAGGAACTTCCCTGCAGAAACACCAAACACACACTTTAATGGGTTCAATTTCATTTGGTACCGGCGAAGGAGTTCAAACATTTCCCTCAGGTCTTTACAGTGCTTCCCTGCCTCCAAGCTTTTTATCAGCATATCGTCCACCTACGCCTCCATTTTTTTTCCAAGCTGATCTTTAAAGATCCTGTTCACTAGTCTCTGGTACATGGCTCCTGTGTTTTTTAGCCCGAATGACATTACCCGATAACAATACAGGCCCCTTTTAGTGATAAAAGATGTTTTTTTCTTCGTCCGCTTGACTCATAGGGATCTGATTGTATCCCGAGTAGGCATCCATGAAGTTGAGGAGTTCGTGCCCAGAGGTTGAGTCCACCAGCTGGTCAATTTGGGGAAGAGGAAAGTTGTCCTTTGGGCACGCCTTATTCAGGTCCGTAAAGTTTATGCAAGTGCATCATTTTCCGTTCATCTTCCTTACTAGAACCACGTTGCTCAGCCACTCCGAGTAGTCTACCTCCCTGACGAAGTTTTCTTGCACCAGCTTCGTCACTTCCTCGTCGATTATCTTGATCCACTCCATTGCGAAACTCCTTTTTTTCTGTTTCACAGGTTGGTGGTTGGGGTCGACCTGCAGCCTATGCTCCATGACTACAAGATCGATGCCGGGTATGTCTGCGGCCGATTGGGCAAACACATCAGTGAATTCGTTCAACAGTTCGCTTAGCTCAGCTTTCAAGGTGTCGGGCAGGTGATTTTCGATCTGTACACTTCTCTCCTGGTGGCCCTTCAGGGGTGTGTGCATGATGTCTTCATCCACTGTACTGATCTAAGGATACTTGCCCCTTACTTCTAAGTCCTCCACCTTTAGGGTTTCTCTTGCCTCTATCTTTCCTTTTAGAGTCATTATATAGCAGCTCCGAGCAACTGCTTGACTCCCTTGATGAACCTTGTCTTGTGTGGTGTAGGGAATTTGATTTTGAGGTGGTATGTTGACGTTACAGCCCGAACTGCATTAAGCAAAGGGCGGCCCAATATGATATTATACACCAAAGGTTGGTCGACCACAAGAAACTTTGTCAGCGTAGTAACTTGCTGTGGGCTCGTCCCCATTGTCACCGGCAGCGTGATTGTACCTAAGGGGTGAACAACGTCTCTAACAAATCTGACTAGGGGAGTTGAGACAAGTTTGAGTCGTTCTTTACCGATTTTCATTCCGACTAGGACCAACCAGAACATGACATTTACTGAGCTCCCATTATCTATCAACACGCGTTTGACTTAGTAATTCGCCACCAGTAGGGAGAGCACCAGTGCGTCATTATGTGACTGTTGTACCCTTTCTTCGTCTCCGCTGTCAAAGGTTATGTCGTCATCTTTTTTGTTTCGTTTGCTAATTGTTTCCCCCTTCTCCATCGAGAGCACCTGTTTAGCATATCTTTTACGAGCACCCATATTATCTCCTCCGCTAGAGGATCCTCCAAAGATCACCGCAATTTCCCCTACGACCTGCTCTTTCTTCTCTTGTACACTAGGCCTCCTCTACTCGTGAGGTTCCCTTTGTGGATCTTCTTTCTTTATAAACTTTGACAGGTATCCCCTTCTTCTTATTAGGGCTTCGATTTCTTTCTTCAACTGGATGCATTCCTCTGTGTCATGGCCATGATCCCTATGGGATGGCGCAGAACTTGGACATGTTTCGCTTGTGAAGAGGTGTTTTCATGAGTTTGGGCCACATGACATAGTCCTTCTTTCTTATCTGCATCAGTAATTCAGAGTGTGGTACATTCAAGGGAGCGTAGGTGGAGAACTTACTGGGTTGCCCTCTTATCTTTGGGCTTGCGTGTAGTGCACCAGTCTCGTGTCTTTTCGCGGATCTATAGGATTCTCCCGTCTCCCTGCTACTACTTTTCCTTTTCTGTTCTATGCGACTTCCTCTTGTGTCCATCATCTCCTCCAAGTTGATGTATTTCTGTGCTCGAACCATCAGCTCCCCCATATCCACCGGCGGCTTTTTCCCTAGAGAGTATAAGAAACTTTCGGGCTAAAGAGTCGTTGTCAAGGCTGCTAAAGCTACCCCCATGTCTAGGTTGTGGATTTCTAGGGTTGCCATGTTGAAGCGGTGCATGAATTTCTTTAGAGTCTCTTCTCTCCTTATGCCATACTCATGAGATGGCCCGTTGTTTTAGCATTTCTCTAACTACTAAGGAAGTGTTCGATGAACAGTTGTTCCATCTCTGAGAATAAACCGATCGATTCGAGTCGCAGAGTTCGGTACCAGTCTCTAGCAGTGCCCTTAAGGGTTGTTGCAAAAGCTCGGCACATGATAGCACCTAAAGCACCTTGTAGCTGCATCATGGTCCTAAAGGTGTCCAGATAATCAATTGGGTCGGACAAACCTTCGTACCTTTCGAAGGTGGGCATCTTGAATCTACTTTGCAGTGGAGATTCCATGATCTCTTTATTGAATGGCGGCTCTGAGGACCTTAGGGACGCTTCCCCGTAGAAGGGTTTTGTTATGCCCTCTTTCATCATCTTTTCTATATGATCTATTTTCTTGATTTTTTCTTCGAGCTCCGTGGATCTTTGTTGGTTGACATCTACGCTGTGTGCGTCCTCTACCTTCTTGTAGAGGTAGATTTTTTCCTCGTTCTCCTTTGGTTTGTCAGCTTTCTTGTTTGTACTGGGGCTCTCTTGTCGTTAGTGGAGGACGTGCCCTTCCTGACTCTTTTGTTGTAAGAGCTAGTTGAGCATATCCTTCATTTCCTTTTGGAAAGCGAGGAATTCCTCCCTGCTGACACCCGATGGTTGTGCGGATGTGGAGTGGATGGACTGGGATGATTCTTTTCTCGCGGCAGGGATGGAAGTAAAACTGTGTGAGGTCGGCATTGCCTGAATGTCGAAATTCGAGAGCAAGATATGATCGCCTCTCAAAAGCAGGTTCCCACAGACAGTGCCAACTATTGCAGGGTAAAATTAGCAGGGTTGCTCCTTCGACTTCCGCTGACCTGAAAGGGGAAGAGAAGAAAGGCTTGGAGAACCTGGGGTGAACTCCGGGGGATTACTCCGATGCCTAAGTAAGAGAAATGCTTTTAGAGAGGCTGAATGCAACAGTAGAATGAGTTGAATGACTTACCTTACCCTCTTCCTCGCCCCCTTCTTATAGGAGTTAGAGTTGACCCTTTGGTTGATTTGCCTTTATTGCGCGAGGCTTGAATTGCTCCCGGGTCATAAAGTGTTTGCGCACATCACTCGACTATTTAAGCCGCTGGTGTAGATCTCTCCTCCTCTTTATTGAGTTGGAGTTGATTACTCTCGTCAGATTGTTTGACTTCCGAGGGGGGGGGGACCATGGGCTAGGTGTTGTCTTGCTCTTATTGGCTAGTTTATTTTGGGCATATCAATGTTGAACCAGATTATGAGTAATATCACATGCTGCTTTATTGTCACAATATAGTCGAATTGGTTGCCAAGGAGGATATCCTAAACCCCTCAAGAGAAGATTTAGCTATAATACTCCACAAACTCCAAGCGCCATGCCTCTAAATTCAGCTTCTACACTTGATTGTGCAATAACGTTTTGTTTTTTGCTTCTTCATGTAACGAGATTACCACCTACAAAGGTGAAGTATCCTAAAGTAGAGCGCCTATCATCTATTGCTCCAGCCTAGTCAACATCAGTATATGCTTCCACGCTTTGATAATATTTGTTTTTGGTGAACAAAATTCCTTTTCCAGGAGCCGACTTTAGATATCTCAAAATATGCATAACAACATTCATATGGTGTTCTCCAGGATCATGCATAAATTGGCTGACAATACTCAATGCATAGGCAAGGTTAGGCCTTGTGTGCTAAGTACATCAATCTTCCTACAAGTCTCTGGTATCTCCTTTAGCAACTGGTACCTGATTAGACTCAACACATAATTTCAAACCTTCTTCCACTAGTGTATCACCTGGTTGACATGCTGACATACCAGTTTCTTGTAAAAAATCTAAGATATATTTTCTTTCAGTGAGAAAGATCCCTTTATCAAATTGGGACACTTCAATTCCAAGGAAGAATTTCAAGGGACCGGGATCTTTCGTTTCAAATTATCTAGACAAGTACCTTTGTGGTGTTTTCCTTTCTTCAAGATCATTTCCTGTGACTACCATGTCATCTACATATACGATAAGTGCAATGATTTTATCTTGTCATTTCTTCAGGAATAAAGTGTGGTCTGAATTGCTCTGATGGTTGCCAAAGGTTATCATAGCCTTTGTGAACCTGCCAAACCATGCTCTTAGAGACTATTTCAACTTATACAATGATTTCTTTAATCTACACACCTTTTGACTATGTATTTCTAGTATCATGCTTCCTAGTGGGAGACCCATGTAGACTTCTTCGGACAACTTGCCATGTAGAAAGGCGTTCTTCATATCAAATTTTTGTAATGGTCAATCCACATTTGCAGCTAGAGACAATAGTACTCGAATTGTGTTGATTTTAGCTACGGATGCAAAAGTATCTGTATAATTGATCCCATGGGTTTGGGTGTATCCTTTTGCAACTAATCTTGCTTTAAAGCGTTCAATTGTACCATCTGCTTTGTATTTCACAGTAAAAATCCACCAACATCCAACTGGTTTCTTTCTTGATGGACAATCAACAAGTTCCCACATTTTATTCTTCTGCAAGGATCTCATTTCCCCATTCATAGCATCTTTCCACCTTGGGTCAACTAGGGCTACACACTATTAGGAATAGATACAACAAATAATTAATTCAAAAATGACTGATTTGATTCTGACAAATGATGGTTGGACACATAGTGACTCATAGGATATTTAATTTTACTAGAAGGATCGGGTTCATATGTGGGTTTAGGAATACCTCTAGTGTGACGTTGTGGTAGCTGTTTTCTAACTAGTTCAGAAACATCCTCAGCTAGCGATTGGTTTGGTGTATTAGTTGCCTCTGGTATGAGGGACTCAGATGAGAGTGGAGCCACAACTTCAGTTTCTGGGTGTGCATCACCACTTTGGTTCAAAGTTATACCATTCAAATCCAATTCACCCACTTCTTGATTGGACGACCCAGGTTGTAGGTGTTCATCACCACTAGCATCCAAATTTATACCACTTATTTCCAAGTTACCCACATCATGGTTGTCACTAGAAATGTGAACATCATAGTCTAGAGTCTGAACTTCCTCCTGGTACTCCCCTTGAAGTTTAGGCTCTGAGGGAAAATACGTGGAGTCTTCATGAAAAACAACATCCAAAGTAATAAACATTCTTTGAGTTGGAGGATAGTAGCATTGGTACCTCTTTTGATGAGTAGTGTACCCAAGAAAGACACATCTCAATGCTTGAGGTGTCAACTTGGTGCGTTGATGCATATGAAGATGTACAAATGCTACACAACCAAAGACATGGGTAGGTAAGTTTGTAACAGTTAGAGCAACAATCGCTTTAGAAAGAGCTTGGGATGGTGTCTGGAAATTAATAGTGCTAGAGGGCACTCGATTGATCAAATATGTGTATAAGTGAGTGCTTCACCACAATAAGATAACAACATTTGAGCTTGTGAATTCCAATGTTATCCCAAGAGGGGGGGGGGTGAATTGGGTATTTTCAAAAATCAAGTCTTTCAAGTTCTAATTTTGAAAACTATCAATTACAAACTTGCAATCCACTTAATAACTGGCTCAGTGTTTCATAATTAATCAATTTAATGTGTCTTTGTCAAGCATGCAATTTTACCTAATTACGCACAACCTTATCAAAGCTCAATTTATGCACAATAACAGATAATTTAAATGCAAGCGGAAATTAAAAGGAGTTAAGGGAAGAGAGAAGACAAACACGATTTTTACGAGGTTCAACCTACCCCAGCCTACGTCCTCGCCTTGAGCAACCCACTTAAGAATTCCATTAAAAATCTGTTCCTTTAACTGAGACAGAGCTTCCCTTACAATCCACTGCTTACAAGAAGTATAACTTCCTTCTTAACCCTGGTTCATAGCCCGAATAGTGAATACAATATAAAAATTACAATTTTTGCAAAACTCAAATTGCTTCTAACCAAGCTAGTGAGTACAATGGAAATTCTAGTACATACTCATATGATAAAAGTTTGAAACTCAATATGTATGTATCAATATGATCTTTATATGAAGAATGAGATGTTTCACAAATCTACCCTTTAATTAATATCTCTCAAAAATGATTTTATAAATAAATGTTTTGGAGAAACTTAGAGTTCTATTTTAAAGAATTTTATGCAAGAATATAACTAAGATCCTTTTTAACATAATCTTCAATAATATGTAGATCTATGTTCTTGCTATCAAATAATTAGTAGACATAAATCTTTGAATAAAAATATAACTGTGAATCTTGCAAAGATTTAAATAAACTACTTAAAAGATACTCCTAAAAAATATGTATTTAGAAGCTTTAAAAATTTAATCAACTAGTTTCTGCAATAACAAAATATCAAATCTTTGGATGAAAATAAAAACTTGAATATCACAAATATTCAACCTTTAGCAAAATCCTTTCTCAAATAAATTTTTCAAGTAATAACACACGGATTTTCCGTAACACACAGATTTTCCTTCTTATAAAGATAGTAGATATATGAGTATGAAAAACAACTTTGAGGTATATATATATTGGAATCACAAACCAACCACTTATTAATCAAACCTCAGTCACCAAGGAATGCTCGCAAGATGTGTAGATGAAATTCCTTTAAAAAGCTTAGATGATTTGCCCAAAGAGTATAAATGCAGTAGAGTATTGGAAAATTCTTTAAAGTGGAGGCACACTTAGCACAAGATCACAAGATTAGTCTCTCTCAAGTGTTCTTCTTGTGTCTCCAGGGTTTAAGGTGTGTTTAAATAGTGTTCTCACTCTCATATTAAATTCTAGCCATCGGATCATTTAAAAATAAAGGTTTTACGCCTGTGTCTGCACTAAAATGTCATTATGCGCTGCGACCTTCATTGACGAATGGGTACGTTCGTCGATGAGTGTACAACACACGTTCGTTGACGAGGCCATGAGTTCATCGACGAGAGCACTGTTTGAACTTTTTGGCCTCTCGGTATTTTTTCGTTGACGAGACAACATTGTTCATTGCCGAGTGGCCTTCATAAGTTCGTCGACGAGGCCAAGGGGTTCATCGACGAGGCAACTAAAATTTACCTCAAAAAATTTATTCAATCTAGAACTAATGTAAATGAATATTTCATGAAATGCATGAGTCCTAAGGTCAGTATAGGGAATGTTTAAGCTTCAAAGTGTGTCATATAAAATATGTACATACATTCAATTCTAAATGCCCATTCCCATTGAAGATCTTGAACTTGTAGTTTGCTTTGTCATCCTTTCATTCTTCTAGTTTCATGGATTAAGTCAAGTGATATGTACTTTAGGTTCCTCGTGGCTTCCATACAAGTTTACCGTTCGTGCATTCTAAATCATGATCTTGTTCCCAAACTCAATTGCATATGTCAAATACCAAGTGATTTGTGATTATCAAAATAGGATTGGACTCATAGAATCAACAATCTCTTCCTTTTTGATGATGACAAACACATGAGCAAAAATGGGTTACGCCTAAAAAGGCTCCCCCTCAAATAATGCATATTTTAGAATTCGACAATATAACAATATAGTTTACACACAATAAAGTTCATACACATTATAGAATATGCAGTATTTTTACTAGTACAACTTCTCCCTTTTTGACTTTTGGAAAAATATCCCCCTTTATTTCAAAAGAAAAGAAAAAAAAAATTGCCTACTAACTTCTCCCCCTTTTGACAAAGGAAAGCAAAGCAACCATTTTTGCTTACTAACTTCTCCCCTTTTTGACATCAACAAGAAAGGTATAGAAAAAAATTTTTTCTGACATAAATATACTTTATCTTTGCAATCAAAATACATTTCAACCTTTACGTGTCAAAATTGTGTCACGAAATATATCTTCTTGTGTTATTCGAATTACTTCTCCCCCTTGCTAATGTAAATCTATGTTATTGAATCAAATTTCAATGTGAACATACACAGTATTTTAACTTACATAGACATGGATAAGCAAATCAGTCCATTAAAGTCCTAAGGTTTATGTGAGCACCAACATATGTCATGTGTCCATAAAAATTTAACATGCAATAACCATGCTCTAAGTTTAATACCAAATGTGAACAAATTTTCCAAATGTGAAAATTTTAACCAATTTTTAATTTTAATGTAACTTGCTTCCCCTTAATTATATAGTCTAATGTGACTTTAGGCAACTTCTCAACTATGCATCAGACCTAGTTCCAGTCTAATTTGGATAAACCTATCCTTCGAAAGTGGTTTTGTGAATATGTCTACCCATTGTTCATTTGTGCATATAAACTCAAGTATCACATCTCCTTTTTGCACATGGTCATGAAGGAAATGATGTCTAATTTATATGTGTTTAGTTCGTGAATGTGATATAGGATTCTTTGAGATACTTATTGCCCTTGTATTATCACATCTTATAGGAACTGTGTCATTGTAATGCCCCGACCCTATATATGGCCCCGGAGTGCTACTACACCTGTATAATACACCTGTCTTTGATAAACATACATGTACAACCCGCCCTAAAAAGGGACATACAGGTGTTTCATACTGATCTGTAATCTCATGCACATCGTAAAAAATAAACATTCTTATGAAATCTATAAGACAAACCAGAGTTTCTAACTGTATCCTCACATACATATGATCGTGCTTAAAACATAACATATTCTTACAATTCCCCAAAAAGACATTTTGAACTAAGTTTATTACATATACAAAAAACTTACGTAATCTATACACAATACAACACTCCAAGTCCCTCTAGAAACTAAGACCAAAGTCCTGTAGGACCTAAAACAAAGGTTGTATGTTGGGGTGAGACACTTCTCACTAAGGTAGAAGATATTACATCAGTGTGTGACAATACATATTCAAACCAGTAGAAAGCAGTTACATATTAAGCGTATTCTCAATATTGTAATATAGGAGATATTTATATATTTCCCGCAATAGATAATTCAGCATTGCTACAAGCAAGAATTCCCGAGGTTAAGGTAGCGTACAGGCACATACACTGTACAATCCCTACGCCCGGTACTCAAACCTGTGACATGCCCATTTTAGTTTTTAAATCATGTATGTGCATATTTAGAACACCACCCAGCTTAGAAACTTCATAACAAATGCCAACACTGCCCTTTGGCGCAGGTTATGTGATCATAAATTCCTGAACAAACCCTACCCTATGCAGATTATGGTTACTATAGTCCGACTGAACCCATCTGGTCCATTAATCCACCAGTGACACACACCTACCCAGCCGACTATCTTGATACCCACACTGAAAATCATATGTGTGGTTGCACTGTATCTAGAAAATAGCAACAGAACCATGCTTAAGCATTTTAAGGCTTCATATAACGTTGAGCTTTTTAAGGCTCTCATAGTAACAAGCTGCGGTCCCAATATCATTTATATAATTTACAATAAAACAATTAACTTGTTTCCAATTATAAATCACCTGTACAGTTCCAGTATTTTCACAAACTCATTCATTCATACTATGGTATAAATCGACACACACACCCTCGGTTTAACCCTTTTCACATATAAAGCTCGGTATATAACCGACACCTATTTTACACATTTTCAGATAGCAAAATGGAACTTCAGTTCCCATAGTTCATATACGTATTTAACCAGATTTACATATTCCATTTCATATCATATGCCACACTCATTTGGACAAAAATACGCTATATATAGTATATGACTCAAAAAGTAACATTTAAACGGAAAACAAGGGATTCAAGCATGTCCTACATTATGTTTAATGCAAATAAAGAAGTTTTGAAAAGTTTGGAGATCATACGCCAAAACCCTCATTTTTAGCAAAACCGTAGAATCATAAAATCGACATTTTTACCTGGTGAAACTTTGCAAATAAGCAGTCTATACGTGCATAAAAACATGAGCTAACTTTTTGGCGGTTTAGTTTTCTAAAATGACTAATGTAAACAAATCCCCTTACCTTTCCCTGAACACTAAAACGCGAACTACACGGCTCCAAAACAACGAACCGAGTTTTTAGAACCTAAAAACCAAAGAACAATACTTCAATATAATCCTATTTACTACAGATCTACCAAACCAAAAACGAACTTAGACCATTACCTTGATTTTGGGATAAAACCCAAAAATCCTCAAAATGAAGATCCAATCTACTATAATCGAAAAAGTTTTCCCCCTAGTCCATGTAGTAACGTCGGATCGTTGATTCGGGTGACGAATAGCGACGAATCAAAGAGATAGATAGATAGATAGATAGATAGATAGATAGAGAGAGAGAGAGAGAGAGAGAGAGAGAGAGAGAGAGAGCTTTTGTGATTTCTTAACCATTAAGCAACTAAAAATGATATTAATGGACCCCTTGACCCGATCAAATTCGTCGACGAATTGTGCCTTTGTCGACGAGCCATAGAAGGCTCTTTGTCGACGAACCTCTTCCCTCGTCGATGAACCCTAGTCTAACACTTTTCCTATCGGTCGGGATCTTTTCCTCGCTGAGGCATTGAATTTTTGTGATGAAGCACAGAAGGGCCTTCATCGACAAGAACCTTGGCTTTGTCGATGAAGCCTACTAAAATTACCTTTTTACCTTTTTATTATTTATTTCCTTAATTTATAGGTTCGGGTCTCTACAATCTCCCCTCCTTATAAAAAATTTGTTCTCAAAATTTGTTAATTTTTTCTAAGCATAACCTTACCTTATGACTCAGTTCTACAGAAGAGTTGGCAGCCACCCACATAGCGGCTCTGACCCAAGTTTATTACATACCCTCACATATGGCGGAGAAATATCATAGTTACAATGTAATGCTTTCGGGAGATTACAATACACATACAAAACTCTCCCAAAAATCATATCTAAAATAACCTGAACCACCTATTCTACTTACCTATCTAACTCTAACTACTCTGAATAACTGAGAGTACTTCTGGCGTATCTTTGACTCTAATTCACATGAAACTTCCTCCACTGCGTGATTAAGGCATAATACCTTCACCAATGGTATCTTCTTAGTTTGTAACTGTTGCACCTTCTGATCTAATATTTGCACCGGAACCTTCTCATATGCTGAAGCATCACTAATATTTAGAGGCTCGTAACTCAACACGTGCAAAGGATCGGGCATGTACTTCCTCAGTACTGATACGTGAAATACGTCGTGAACTCTAGATAGTGCTGGGAGTAATGCCACTCGATAAGCAATCGGACCTACCCTTTCCAGGATCTCAAATGGCCCAATGTACCGAGGGCTTAGTTTCCCCTTCTTCCCAAACCTCATTACTCCTTTTATCGGAGCAATCTTTAGGAATACCATATCTCCAGCCTCAAACTCGAGCTCTAATTAGTGAGTATTTGCATAACTCTTCTGCCAACTTTGAGCTACCTTGATCCTCTCTCTAATCAGTTGACCTTCGCAGAGGCCTGCTGAATCAGTTCCGGTCCAAGTATCTACCACTTGCCTACTTGATGCCAGTACAACGGAGACTGACACCGATGACCATACAATGCCTCATATGGTGAAATCTCTATACTAGCTTGGTAGCTGTTATTATACAAAAATTCCACAAGTGGTAGGTACGTATCCAACTGTTCCCAAAATCTGTACATATGCCCACAACATATCCTCTAATGTTTGAATAGTTCTCTCAGACCGTCCATCCATCTATGGGTGAAATGACGTATTGAATGTAAGTGACGATCCCAAGGCATCCTGTAGACCCTTCCAGAATTGAGAAGTAAAACGTGGATCTTGATTTGAAACGATAGAAACTAGGATACCATGGAGTCGTACAATCTCCTGCATATATAGCTCTGCCAACCTATTCAGAGAATAACTAACTCTGATTGGAATGAAATGTGTAGTCTTTGTCAGTCGAGCACATATAGCATTCTGCCCATGCACCGCCATAAGTAACCCCGATACGAAATCCATCGAGATATGCTCCCATTTCAACTTGGGAATGTCAAGTGGCTGAAGGGGTCCTTCTGGCATCTGGTACTCTGCTTTGACCTGTTAACATGTCAGACACTGTTCTATGAAATGGGCAATATCTTTTTTCATGCTCGACCACCAGAAAGATTCCCTCAGATTTTTATACATCTTCATACTTCTTGAATGTATAGTGTAAAACGAACGATGTGCCTCGTCCAGAATGACCTGTTTAATCTCAACGTCATTCGGTACACAAACCCTGTTGTGGAATCTCAATATACCATCACCAGAGATATTGAAATTCGGTTTTAAACCACTATGTACCCCTTCCACAACCTCTACCATCTCTTCGTCTTCCTTCTGAGCTGTTCTGATCCTCTCCCGTAAGGTCGATTGTACCACCAAGCTAGCAAGAAGAGTCCGGTGATTTCCTTCCACTACTTCCAAGCCTAACCTTTCTAGGTCCATACAGATCCGATGCTGAACTCCTATTGCTGAGACTGACGTATCAACTGACTTTTGACTCAGAGCATTAGTGATTACGTGCTTAAACTGCGTAATTAGGTGGTTTAATTCATGCAATGAGACTTACATTTATAATTAAATACCTAATTATTCTCAATATTTCAACATCGTGCCATATTTATAATATTTGGATTTTATTGAGTAATTTATAAATTTTTGGTGTTTTTTTATCGCAGAGAAATTATTGGAAGCTAAAACCGGCACCATTTCGTAATTCACATAATTTTTTCGCCTGAACTATGATTGAGATGATTTGAAACTCTGAAGAAAGATGAGAAGATTATCTATAATTTTCATGTTTTAAGATTCGAGTGATACGGGCTCCAGGACGGTCAAAATTAGAAAAAGGGCAATTATTGGAAGCGAAAATCAATACTATTTATTTTGGGCGTAACTTTCTTGTTCAAGCTCCAATCGATACGATTCAAAATTTTGGGGAAAGCTGAGAAAGAGTTATACAACTTTCGTGTTTTGAACATGAGAGATACAAGCTTTAGTATAGTCGAAATCATGCTTGTGCGCTGAAAAACAAAAAGGAAAAAAAGAAGAAGCAAGGAAGGGAAATAATTAAAAAAAAAAAATTTTGAAGTGGGTCAGGTCTTGATGTGACCCGGCCATGCAAGTGGGCGAGAAGAGGCACTGGGGCATGAAGATGTTGGCTGGAATATTAATTTGGAGGTTTTCTTTTTGGGGGGATTTTGACAAGTCAAAGGAGAAGGGATGTAGGGTTTTTTTTTATTTTTTATTTTAAAAAAAAAAGGCTTCTTTAGCTTTTCTTGAGTTTTTTTTTTTTTTTTGGGGGGGGGGGGGGGAAGCAGCGGCTGGGGGCTAAAGGAGGCTCTTCACGGCTACCAGAGCTCTCTCTCTCTCTCTCTCTCTCTCTCTCTCTCTCTCTCTCTCCTTCTCCTTCTCCTTCTCTCTTTTTCTTTGCTCTTTATTTAATTAGTTGTTTATTTACTTGTTATTTAAATAAAACTTTGAATATTTAATTTAAGATAATTATTGCATTAAGTACTTGGTAAAGTTTTCTCTCTCTCTCTCTCTCTCTCTCTCTCTCTCTCTCTCTCTTGCTTTTAAATACTTGTTTAATTGTTACTTCCAATTGTTTTTTTTTTGGTTTTAAAGTTTTTATTGGAATTTTACATTCTTATTGGGTTATAAATATTAAATTTAGTGGTCTTCTTTTTTTATTTAATAGTATTGTTGGCATAAACTTAGGTTGAGAATTATTCTCATTATTAAATTAAGTTTTGTTATCTTAAAAGTCTCTTTTCAATTTAAATATTTGTTGGATTTTAGTTGTCTTAGTTATTATTGTGTTCTAGTTTATTACTTAATTTGTTAAATAGTCAATTTTGTTATCGTCTATTTTATTGTACCTGTTTCTTTTTTCTTGTCATTAATTTAGTGCATGTTAGGTTCATAAATTAAATTTCACGTTGTTTTAATTTCGTTACAAAATCTCAAAAATTTCAGGAAACTGAATTTGAACTATGTTCAGTAAATTTTTATTTTCTTAATTTCTTTTGGAATTACACAAGTTTGAAATTAAAATGCATTCCTTGAGAAGACGATTTGGCTCTTGGGCTAATTATTACATGACTGAACTCTAATACTTAGAATAACTTCCGAGCTCTTTATTTTTCGAGTGAGTCAATCAGCTACCACATTTGCTTTTCTTGGATGATAGCTAATGGTACAGTCGTAGTCCTTTATTAACTCGATCCATCTACACTGTCTCATATTCAACTCCTTCTGGGTGAAAATGTATTTAAGTCTTTTATGATTAGTCAAAATCTCGCACCTTTCACCGTACAAGTAGTGCCTTCGGATTTTCAATGCAAACACTACCGCTGCTAATTCCATATCATGTGTCGGGTAATTCTTCTCGTAATTTTTGAGTTGACGAGAAGCATAAGCAATCACCCTTCTCTGCTGCATTAGAACACACCTGAGACCTTTCTTAGAGGCGTCACTGAAGATAACAAATCCACCATCCCCAGATGAAATGGTCAATATGGGAGCAGTAACCAGTCGCTGTTTCAGCTCCTGGAAACTCAGTTCGCACTCATCTGTCCAATCATACTTCACATTCTACCTCGTGAGTAGTGTCAAAAGACTTGCTAAATTGGAGAACCCTTCTACTAACTGTCAGTAGTATCTTGCAAGACCTAGAAAACTTCTAACCTCCAAAACATCTTCGGTCTCGTCCTGTCCACTACTACTTCTATTTTACTCAGATCCACTGATACCCCTTCTTTGGACACCACATGCCCTAGAAACATAATCTGTTCTAGCTAGAATCGCATTTCTTCAGTTTCATGTATAACCTCTTTTCTCTGAGCATTTGTAGTATCAATCTCAAATGAACTTCATGTTCTACAGCATTCTTGGAAAACACTAGGATGTCATCTATAAATATCATGACAAACTGGTATAAGTATTCATGAAAGACCCGATTTATCAGATCTATAAATGCCGCAGGTGCATTCGTCAAACTGAAAGGCATAACCATAAATTCGTAATGACCATACCGGGTTCGAAAAGCTATCTTCAAAACGTCCTCTGCTTTCACCTTTAGACCCAGATCGTAGATCGATCTTAGAGAAGATCCGCATGCCTTTGTAGCTGATCAAATAGATCATCAATCCTGGGTAGCAAGAATTTGTTATTTATCGTCACCTTGTTAAGCTCTCTATAGTTGATGCACATCCTTATCGACCCATCATTCTTCTTTACAAATAGCACTGGTCCTCCCCACTGTGAAACACTTGGTCGAATGTACCAGTTGTCTAGTACCTCCTATAGCTGCTCTTTCAACTCTCTTAATTTCTACTGGAGCTATACGATATGGAGCTTTCGATATTGGCGATGTACCTAGAATCAATTCTATTACAACCTCCACCTCACAATCTGGAGGTAATCCTAACAGGTCCTCTGAAAACACATCTAGGAACGCACATACTATAGGAATCCCCTTCAATTTACGTTCTTCTTCCGGCGTGTCTTTCACAAACGCCAAATATCCTAGGCATCCCTCTAGGAGTAACCTCCTAACATGCATAGCTGAAAGGCTCTGTGATGCTGAACGCACACACGACCTTAAGAACTTAAATTCCTACTCTCCTAGAGGTCTAAATACCACTTGTCTCCTGTGGCTATTGATGCTGGCATAACTGGCATATAACCAGTCCATCCTTAGGATAATATCAAAGTCATACATCTCAAATACAATAATACTGACTAGTAGTACCCTCTCCTAAATTTTTACTAGAAAGTCACGGATTACTTTACTACATACGACTACAGACCTAGATGGCGTAGCCACTACCACTTCATAATCTAACTGTTGAACCTCTAACCCACATAATTTAATGAATCCTAGGGAGATAAAGGAATGTGTTGCCCCTAAATCGAATAATATAACAGTTTTATGAGAAAGCATGTAAATGATACCTATGACTACATCACCAGCGTTCTCTAAGTCTCTTGGAGTCAGGGAATACATCCTTGCCTGGACTGTACCCCCTATTGACCACCACACTGCACCTGTGTACCTCCTTTGTATGGATGTGGTCAGGCTCCATCGTTCCTCAGTATGCGACAATCTCTTATTCGATGTCCCTGATTACCACACCGAAAGCAAGCTCATGTACACCACCTACACTCTTCGGAGTGCCTAATACCACACGTAGGACAAACAGGAGTGGATAAGGTACTCTAAGATGTATCACCGCTGCCCTTCTTCCAGGTGCCCTGCTTTACACCAGAGTAAGAATTGGGAGGTGCTGGCCTCTTCTTCAGAACCTAGACCTCTGCGTCCTCCAGAAAACTCTACTCTGCTACAGTGGCTTTTTCTACCAGAGTAGCAAAGTCCTACAACTTCAAAATCGCTGTCTGCCTCCAAATTTCCTTCTTCAGGCCCCTCAGAAACTTCTAGGCCTTCATTGTCTCATCGAGTATCATGAATGGAGCAAATCGGGATAGCTCCTAGAATCTGATGGCGTACTGCTGAACTGTCAGCTGCCCCTGTGTCACACTCATAAATTCCTCCATCTTCACGTTTCTGACTATGGCCGGAAAGTACACCCACTATCTCTCTGCCTCCCTTGATAACTTGAACGTTGCAAAGGTTACTTTCTGCTTCTCTGTGCAATTCAGAACATCCAGGATCTTCTCGATCTCTGGATCCAATTCTCAGCTCGAATCGAATATGCACTTCCTATGAAAACAAAAGGTTTCAGTCTAGTGAGCTGGTCAATAGAACAACCCAACTTAGCCATAGGGCAGTCCTACCCCCTATTCATTTGCATCACCTCAGCCGTAAGCTACTGTGTGAAATCTCGTAGTATATTCATGGAGTTGCTGCCAGCCTCGTGGTTGGCTCCCTCGCTACTATTGCCTTCCACGTTGGCAGTATTATCCCTGGACTCCATCCTGAAGAAGTAATTTAAGAAAATCGATTAGAAGCTTAATACCCTAAGTATCAACTAATACTACAACACTATAGATTCAGTTCCCTAAATCCACATTCCTACTATTGACGTACTTAGATAACTTAACATTTTCATTCTAACTCAAGTTCCGCCCTTCCACTCAGAAACAAAACTGTCGATCGATTGCCATGATTTTCTGAACCTTTTGATTGATCCAGAAAAACACAGAAGTCTATCAATGGATTTCTGTCTTTAGGTATACAAATCTAAACTCAAGATCCTTTTCCCATCCTAAACTCTGGTATAGTTTAATCTACAGAACCTAGAACCTAACAACCTAAGCTCTGAATATTTCCCTAACCAGGTAGTGTGAACCACATCACACTTCTGGCTGACTAAGGCTCTAATACCAACTATAACGCGCCGGCCCTATATATAGCCCCGGAGTGCTACTACACCTGTATAATACACATGTCTTTGATAATCATACATGCACAACCCGCCCTGAAAAGGGACATACGGGTGTTTCATCCTAATCTATAATTTCATGCACAGTAGAAAACATAAACATTCATATGGATTCTATAAGACAAATTGGAGTTTCTAACTGTATCCTCACATACATACAATCGTGCTTAAAATATAATCTGTTCTTACAATTCCCTAAAAATACATTTTAAACTAAGTCTATTACATATAAAAAACACTTATGTAATCTATACACAATACGACACTCCAGTCCCTCTAGAAACTAGGACCAACGTCTTGCAGGACCTGAAACAAAGGTTGTATGTTAAGGTGAGACACTTCTGAGTAAGCTGGAAGATATTACATTAGTGTGTGACAATATATTCAAACTAGTAGAAAGGAGTTACATATCAAGCATATTCTCAATACTGTAATATTGGAGATATTTATATATTTCCTGTAATAGATAATTCAACATCGCTGCAAGCGAGAGTTCTTGAGGTTAAGGTAGGGTAGAGGCCCATACAATGTACAAACCCTCCGCCCGGTACTCAAACTTGCGACTTTACCCATTTCAGTTTTTAAATCATGTATAGGCATATTTAGAACACCACCCAGCTTAGAAACTTCATAACAAATGCCAACACTACCCTTTGGCACGGGTTATGCAATCATAAATTCCTAAACAAACCCTACCCTATACAAGCACTTATTAGTCATTATGGTTACTATAGTCTGACTGAATCCACCTAGTCCATTAATCCACTAGTCGCACACATCTACCCAGCCAACTATCTTGATACCCATACTGAAAATCATATGTGTGGTTGCACTGTATCTAGAAAATAGCAACGGAACCGCGTTTAAGCTTTTTAAGGCTCTCATAGTAACAAGTTGCGGTCTCAATATCATATATATAATTTACAATAAAACAATTAAATTGTTTCCAATTACAAATCACCTATACAGTTCCAGTATGTTTACAAACTCATTCATTCATACTATGGTATAAACCGACACACACACCCTCGGTTTAACCCTTTTCACATATAAAGCTTAGTATATAACCAACACTTGATTTCTACATTTTCAGATAGTAAAATGGAATTTCAGTTTCCATAGTTCATATATGTATTTAACCAGATTCACATATTCCATTTCATATCATATGCCACACTCATTTGGATAAAAATCCGCTATATATAGTATATAACTCGAAAAGTAACATTTAAATGGAAAACATGGGGTTCAAGCATCTCCTACGTCAAGTTTAATACAAATAAATAAGTTTTGAAAAGTTTGGAGATCGTACGCCAAAACCCTCAACTTTACCAAAACCGTAAAATTGTAAAACTAGCATTTTTACCTAGTAAAACTTTGCAACTAAGCAATCAATGCGTGCATAAAAACATAAGTTAACTTTTTAGCGGTTTAGTTTTGTAAAATGACTGATGTAAACAAATCCCCTAACCTTTCCCCGAGCACTGAAACATGAACTACACGGCTCCAAAACAACGAACTGAGTTCTCAGAACCTACAAACCAAAGAACAATACTTCAACACAATCCTATTTACTATAGATCTACCGAACCAAAAAAGAACTTAGACCCTTATCTCTATATCGAGATAAAACCCGAAAATCCTTGAAATGAAGATCCAATCCGCTATAATCGTAGAGGTTCCCCCCCCCTTGATCCACGTAGTAACGTCGGATTGTTGATTCGGGTGACGAACAGCAAAGGATCGAAGAGAGAGAAAAAAAGAGAGTTTGTCGGCTTTAGAGAGAGAGAGAGCTTTTGTGATTTATTAACCATTAAACAACTAAAAATGATATTTATAGACCCCTTGACCCATTCAAATTCTTTGAGGAATTGTGCCTTCGTCGACGAGCCACAGAAGGCTCTTCGTCGACGAACATCTTCCCTCGTCGACAAATCCTAGTCTGATATTTTTCCTATCGGTAGGGATCTCTTCGTTGCCAAGGCTCTGAATTTTGGTGACGAAGCCCTGAAGGGCCTTCGTCAACAAGAACCTTGACTTCGTCGACGAAGCCTGCTAAAATTACCTTTTTCTTATTTATTTCCTTATTTTATGGGTTCGGGTCTCTACAGTCATAGTGTAATCCAAAATCCATAAGTTATTGTTTCGTATAAAGCATTTGAGCACAACAACTTCCAACTGCTATATATTTTGCCTCAGGTGGGGAAAAAGCAACTGAATTTTGCTTCTTTGAAAACCAAGATACAAAAAATGTCCTAAGAAGTGACACGTGCTGCTCGTACTTTTTTTGTCCACTTTACTACCAGCAAAATCTGCATCTGAATAGCTAGTAATCTCAAAAGAAGTATACTTAGGATACCATAATCCATGTTCAATGGTTCCAATCAGGTATCTCATTATTCTTTTGATAGCTAGTAAATGGGACTTTTTAGGTGCAGTCTGAAATCTTGCACATAAACATACGCTAAACATTATGTTAGGCATGCTGACAGTCAAATATAGTAAGCTACCAATCATCTCGCGATATAGCTTAACATCTACTGGTATACCTTGTTTATTTTTGTCTAATTTTAAAGAAGAGCTCATAGGTGTTCCTAGAATTTTACCATCTTCCATATTAAACCTTTTGAGCAAGTATCTAATGTACTTTGATTGATTTACAAAAATTCTATGTTTTTCTTATTTGATTTGAAGTCCTAGGAAGAAATTAAGTTCTCCCATCATGCTCATCTCAAATTTATTTTGCATACACTTTGAAAACTCATTACACAACTCTTCATTTGTTGCTCCAAATATGATATCATCTACATATATTTGTATTAGGAGTAGATTTTCATCTTTAACTTTTATAAAGAGTGTTGTATCAATCTTTCCTCTAGTAAATCCATTTTCCAGTAGAAAGCTGCTTAGCCTTTCATACCAAGCTCCAAGCGTTTGCTTTAAACCATACAAGGCTTTAGTTAGTCTATAAACGTGATTTGGATGCTTATGATTTTCAAAACCTAGGGGTTGTTCTACATATAGTTCTTCACTGATGTAGCCATTTAAAAATGTGTTTTTGACATCCATTTGATATAGCTTGAAATCCTAAAAGCAGCATAAGCTAACAGCATTCGAATGACTTCCATTCTAGCTACAAGTGCGAAGGTTTCCTCAAAATCTATTCCTTCCTCCTAGCTATATCCCTAAGCTACTAGTTTTGACTTATTTCTAACAAATATTCCATGTTCATCTTTTTTGTTCTTATATATCCATTTTGTTCCAATAACTGTCTTATCCTCAGGTCTAGGAACTAATGTCCAAACTTTATTTCTCTCAAACTGGTTTAATTCTTCTTGCATAGATATTACCCATGATTCATCCTCAATTGCTTCACTCACATTCTTAGGTTCTTCTTGTGACAAGAAAGCAAAATGACTAATCATATTTCTAAATGAGGATCGAGTAGTCACTCCACGTGATGGTTCTCCTATAATTTGATCTATAAGATGATTCTTTATGTACTTCCATTTTCTAGGTATTTCATTAATCTCTTTTTATACTTGATTATCTTCAGAAAATGTGTCCTTGACTTCATTTCTCTTGTTTGAGTTATCTTCAATAGATAATTTTTCAAATTCTTTATTAATCTCAATTTCATTCTCATCAGTCTTTTGAGCAAATGGATTGGATTCATTGAATACAACATGAATGGATTCTACAACGATTAATGTTCATCTATTATATATCTTGCAAGCTTTACTATCTAAGACATATCCTAAAAAAATACCTTCATCAGATTTCACATCAAACTTTCCTAAATGTTCATTGTGTCTAAGTACAAAGCATTTGCAGCCAAAGACATGGAAATATGAGATGTTTGGTCTATGGCCATTCCATAATTCATATGGAGTCTTATTTAGAGATGGTCTAATCAGGACTCTATTTAGAACATAATAGGCGGTATTTACTGCTTCAGCCTAGAAGTACTTAGGTAGTTTATGTTCATTAAGCATATTTCTGGCCATTTCTTGTATAGACTTATTCTTTCTTTCAATTATACCATTCTGTTGAGGTGTTCTAGGAGCTAAAAAGTTATGTGATATTCCTAATGAATCGCAGTATTCTTCCATAGCTTGATTTTTAAATTCTCTACCCCTTTCACTTTGGATTTAGTGATAGTATATCCTTTTTCATTTTGTATTTTCTTGCATAGTTTAATAAATTGTTCACATGCTTCATCTTTGTGACCTAAAAATATTACCCATGTAAATCTTGAATAATCATCAATGATAACAAATGCATATGATTTTCCTCCTAAACTTTGAGTTGAGGTTGGACCAAATAAATCTCTAAGTGTAACATTTGCAGTGACCTAGTAGTGGAGATTACTTTCTTCTTCTTAAAACTAAATCTTGTTTGTTTTCCTAATTGACATGCATCGCAGATTTTATCTTTCACGAATTTCTTCTTAGGCAATCTCTTAACTAAGTTTCCTTTAACTAGTTTTGATATTAAGTCCATGTTTGCGCTTCCTAATCTCCTATGCCAAATCTAACTAATTTCATTCATAGCAGAGAAACATGCCACATGTTAAGAAGTTAAGTTATCAAAATTGGTGGTATATACATTTTTATGACGCTTAACACAGTACAAAAAATAAGGTTATTAGTGACGGTTTTGAATTAGTCGCTATATCTGCTGTTACTAATACTTATTAGTGACGCATTTTTCAAACTGTCACTAATAATAGAGTATTAGTGACGGATTAAAACCGTGACTAAAAAGCCTAAGTCCGTCACTATAAATTCTACACCGGCTCGATAAAAAATCGTCACTAAAGTTATAGTATTAATAACGGTTGTAAATTCATCACTAATGCTCTACTATTAGTGACTGTTTGAAAATCATCACTTTTGCTCACAGGCAACTATTAGTGACGGTTTTCAAACTGTCACTAATACTCTAAAACCATCACTATTGCTCACAGGCAACTATTAGTGATGGTTTTCAAACCGTCACTAATACTCTAAAACCGTCACTAATACTATATTATTAGTGATAGTTTGAAAACCTTCACTAAAACTCTTTTAAAAAAGGCAATTATAAGTGACAATTTTGAAACCTTCACTAATACTTAAATTGGACAATAAGTAGTGACAATTTTAAAATTATCACTAATAATTTTAAAACAATTTTAAATTATTTTTTTTCCAATTATTAATTCCTATAAAAATCTGTAATACATTTTTGTATACGTAACATTAAACCATAATTGCTAAAAAATTCATAAATTATTCAAAATTCAAATTCAAATTTAAATAAAAGTACAAATATATTATACAAATTTAAATTTAAATACAAATACAGTATACAAATTCAAATTCAAATTCATGGATTCACCATGATGGTGATGCGAGCTTCGACAGTACTGAGAGACCATGGCTGCACAGGCGGCTATGGCTTGCTGCAGCGTCATTCTTGAGGGCGAAGTTCTCGAACAAGCGATCACCATCTACCTGTACAGGGTTTGAGAGAGAGAAAGGGCTAAGAAGGAAAGTTAAGGTTGGGGTGGAAATGAAACGATCGTGGCCTATGTTGGGAAGATTTACAATAAAACAATAAAAACATAGGAAAATACATCACTGCCAAATTCATCACCGCACGCAACGACTCTCCACAAGGCCTCGTGTTTGGATCTCAACATAATCATAGGAAATTAAATATTATTATTATCTACTTTATATTTTAAATATTATTTAATTACTAAATAATTTAGTATAAAATTTAATAATAAATTCCTTTTAAATTCATTCATATCCAAATTTAAATCCTAAAATTCATATTTATTAAAACCCAAACTATGTTTGATTGTATGTGCACATGTCTCTCTCTCTCTCTCTCTCTCTCTCTCTCTCTCTCTCTCTCTCTCTCTCAAATTGTAAAAAAATAAAAAATTAGGCATTGAATTTTTTATAATAGACAAGTAAATGAACTTTTAATTGTCAAAAAAGGAATTGCTTTTGGATACCATATATAATATATGATTTCTCTTCACTAAAAGATTGTTCTACGGTGTGTTTCTGAGCATGGAGCTTTTAGGGGAGAGAAAATTTTCCTTCTATTTACATTTGACATTTGATACAAAAATTAATCACAAAATTTCTACTTACAGTGACGATTAGAAAGGGGCAAAATTATCTGAATTGAGAACATCTCTTTAGCACTTCTTGGTGCTTCATATCCTTCTTCAATATCGTCAAAACGCCTGATTGCTTCTCAACATTCTCAACAAGAAGCTTCAGCAAAGGAACCTTAGAAAGGGTTCTGCATGATCCCACATTGATCAACTTCTTCTGCACCAAGTAACAACCAAGAACTGAAGTGCAACATAAGTGGCGGCCCAACATATGCTTGACTACGGTTCAATTTAAAATGCAAATGCTTACTGTTGTAAAATTATTTCTCTTTCATTTTTTCTATTGAAGTATAGAATGGTTTTTGTTAACAAGATTTTTATTTTACCTTTTTAAACAAAGAAAGAGACAAAAACAAAAACGAAATTCAACTTGAGAATTGTGGTGTTTGAATATTGCCCATTAACAAAACAACCCATGTGCACGGCTCCCACTAAGAGGAGCCTTGCCCCATTTATGGATGCAGTAATTCCCATATTCAAACAATGATGGGTGAAAACCTTTTAACATATTTGTACAAAAAAACAAATCAATAATAGGACCAAGCATATTAAAATGAGCTGAGATGCCTACCTTTGTGCGTGTTAGCGCCACATTAATCCTGTGCCAGTCTCCAAGCAGGGAAGAAATGCAATTCCTTGGATTTTCACTAGATCTTACAAAGGAGACCAATATGCAGTCCTTGTCTCTCCCTTGCACAATCAAATTATCAAACAGATCACTAATGAAACATGATAGTGTAGCCCAATTGGTTTGTGAGGATAGAAAACATCATTTAACTTCATGAAATTTCCCAAAAAAAAAAAAAGAGGCAGCTGCATAATATCTATCATAGCCAAAATATCACCGCCATACTTTGCAATGCCAGATCTATAGGGACATGCTCCAATGCTACAGAGTACGTGTTCTGGGATGGGTTCCATCCCTCTGAAGCTGCCAACGAGGTCTGTGGGGAAGCATGTTCACATGTTCTGCACATACTATAATAAGTACAATCCTTCACTAAGGATCAAGGAACTATTCATTTTATTATTCAAACAATAAAAACATAACTTCAATTCAGATAAAACAATTTTAAAAAATCCTTTTTTATTTTTCGTTTTTCGTTTGCTCGGGAAAAAACAGTTAATAATTAAATAAATATCAAACATAAGCAGAACCAATTATAAATGCACTCCCAATCAAATAAAAAACGACAATTCCACAAAATACTCAAAACAAATTATATATATTATATTGCATAAATCTTTCTTTTAAGGTAAAAATTTGCATAATTCTTACCAAGTGAAAGTCGATGACTGCGCGAGAGCAGCAACGGC
Organism: Malania oleifera; assembly: GCF_029873635.1. NCBI lineage: Eukaryota > Viridiplantae > Streptophyta > Magnoliopsida > Santalales > Ximeniaceae > Malania > Malania oleifera. Next base: position 16,798,785 of record NC_080422.1, read on the forward strand.
AATAGCAGCTACAACGAACGGAAGCAATGCCGATAGAGCTTGCGAAGAATCCGTCTTTATTAAGTGAGACACACCCCTAGTGACTCCCCCACAAAGGTTGAACGAAACGTCTCCATTTGCACTATGGGCTACGATTGGATGGAAGAAGGGCGTCGAAGTCGAGCAGGTGACTGGCTTAGCATGGGGGAGAACGAGAGAAGAAGGAGAGGTGTGGTGGGGGAGGGGAGAGAGAGAGTGAAGATGGGATGAGGGAGAGTTGGAGAGAGAGAGGGAAGATTTCGTGGGTTTGCAGGAAGGAAATGAGAGAGGACTGTGATGGTGGCCATTGGAGGCTGAAAGAGAAGTTTTGGGGCGCCGGCGGGAGGGTTACCAGCGAGGGATGAAAGAGTGAAGGCAATGGTGAGTGTGGGATGGAGGAGTGAGGAAAGAGGGGCAGAGGGAGGAGTTAAATGAAATTTGGGGAAAGAAAAGATGGTAGGAGGGAGAAGGAAGCAGGAGTAGAAGAAAAAAGAAATTAAGGCGGGGATTTCAGATTTTGAGCATCAATGACGGTTTCAAAACCATCACTAATACCCTATTATTAGTGACTGTTCTCCCAAACCGTCACTAATACCCTTATCTAATTTGTTTTTTTTATATTTTTTAAATAAAAAAACTAGTAGTGACGGTTTCAAAACCGTCACTAATACCCAATTATTAGTGACGGTTCTCCAAACCATCACTAATACCTTTAACTAACTTTTTTTTTTTTTAAATAAAAACACTAGTAGTGACAGTTTCAAAACCGTCACTAATACCCTATTATTAGTGACGGTTCTCCCAAACCATCACTAATACCCTTACCTAATTTGTTTTTTTATATTTTTTAAATAAAAACACTAGTAGTGACAGTTTCAAAACCATCACTAATACCCTATTATTAGTGACGGTTCTCCAAATAGTCACTAATAGCTTTAACTTTTTAAATAAAAACACTAGTAGTGACGGTTTCAAAACCGTCACTAATACCCTATTATTAGTGACGGTTCTCCCAACCCATCACTAATATCCTTACCTAATTTTTTTTTTAATATTTTTTAAATAAAAACACTAGTAGTGACGATTTCAAAACCGTCACTAATACCCTATTATTAGTGACGGTTCTCCAAACCGTCATTAATACCCAATTATTAGTGACGATTCTCTCAAACAGTCACTAATACCCTTAACAATTTTTTTTTATTTTTGAAATAAAAACACTAGTAGTGACGGTTTTAAAACCGTCACTAATACCCTGTTATTAGTGACGATTCTCCCAAACTGTCGCTAATACTTAACTAATTTTTTTTTATTTATTTTTCAAATAAAAAACTAGTAGTGAGGGTTTCAAAATCGTCACTAATACCCTCAATTAATTTTATTTATTTATTCATAAATATTAGCAGTGACGGTTAGTTAATCGTTACTAATAAGTGAGTTTTAGTGACGAATTTAATCCACCACTAATACCCTAGAATCGTCGCTAATATTTTCCCGGAAAAATTTTCACGCGAAAATTGTTTATCGCGTTATTTTTAGTGATGAAAGTATTAGTGACGGTTTTAAAATCGTCACTAATAGTGTCGTATTAGTGACGGCTGCTAAAACCGTCACTAATGCTTACACTATTCATGACGGTTCTTAAAAACCGTGATTAATACAACACTATTAGTGACGGTTTTAAAATCGTCACTAATACTTTCGTCACTAAAAACTTATTTTTTGCAGTGACAGTGAATAGAATTTTGTTATCAGTTTTATATTCAACAATGCACTTGTCATGTTCAAAAAATACTTTATAACTTTTATCACATAGTTGACTTATACTCAATAAGTTATGTTTTAAACCATCAACCAATAAAACATCATCTATGATAAGTGATGGATCGTTACCAACTTTACCTACTCCTATGATTTTTCCTTTTGCATTGTATCCAAAAGTGACAAATCCGCAGTCCTTTGGTGTGATAGATGCAAATTCATCTTTATCCCCAGTCATATGACGTGAACATCCATTATCCATATGCCATCTATCTTTTGAGGAGGATGATCTCAAGCACACCTACAATAGACATTTAAGTAACTATTTTTGGTACCTATTTTTTCTTGGGTCCATAAGGGTTAGTGCTTGAATCTCCTTTAACTCATCATACCTTTTTCATTTTAACATCTTTGTTCTTTAAAGGACAATCAAATTTTATATGACCCATCTTTTTACATTTAAAGCATGTTGTATATTTATTATGGCCCATAACCTTTCGATTCTCTTACAAAATAACCCATGAAAAGATGTTTTTGTTTCAAATTCTCCTTTATGTTAAAACCAAGTCCTTTTTTATCAAGGGAATTTCTCTATGCCCCAAGAAGTCTTTCAAAGTTATTATGGCTCTCTGTGAATTTATAAATAATTTTAGAATTGTCTTTCAAACTTCTTTCCAATTCCTCAATTTCCAAATCCTTTTCTTTTATCACAGATGCATGGGACTCATTCTGTTTTTCAATAAGCTTTGAGAGTTCTTTTACTTTACATTTCAAGTCAGAAATTTTCTTAATTTTCTTCTCAAGAATTTTTAAAGTGTACAAATATTCTTGTTGCAAATCATTATAAGAAAGTATGCCATTTTCATTTTCAGAATTGCTGTAATAATAAGAAGATGCTGAGAAAGATGATTGTACCTCAAGGTCATCATGTGCCATTAGACACGGATTGGCTATCAGAACATTACTAGACTCAGTGTCTAAACTGCTTGTGTTGTGCGTGTCCCAACCGAATTTTGGAGCCTTCTTCTTTTTCTTGGAGGCTTTCATTAGTTTAGGACATTGATGTGTCCAACCTCTCTGCAACTATAGCAAGTTGGTGGATCTTCCTTCTATTTTCCTCTTGCTAGACACTCCTTTTTTCTAATTTCGAGTTTTGAAATTTTCTGTTAAACTTCTTATTCTTCTTCAGGAACTTTCCGAACTTCCTTGTTAGCAAAACCATGTCATCTTCTGATTCTGAGTCACTTCTTTCACTAGAGTTGCCAGAAAAAGCCTTGAGAGTTGTTACTCTATTTTCTTTATTCTACTCATTTTTCCTCTCATTTATTTCTAGCTCATAAGTGATGAGCGATCCGATCAGTTCATCTACTGACATCTCTTTCATATTCCTTCCTTCGGCTATAGTAGTAGCTTTAGCTTCCCAAACTGGCGGTAGTACCCTAAGAATTTTCCTGACTCATAAATAGGGTAAGATTTATCAAGAGCATTTAATGAGTTCGTGATGTGTGTGAATCTAGTGTACATGGATTGAATAGACTCATTAGCAATCATTCTAAATGCCTCATATTCACTAGTAAGCATATCTATCCTACTATCTTTTACTTAGTGCCTTCATAAGTTACTTCTAATTTTTCCTATATCTCTTTAGTAGTTTTACAGGCCATTACCCTATTAAAATCATTAACATCTAGTGCACGGTATAGAAGGTTTATTGCAGTAGCATTTATTTAAACAGATTTCCAATCATCATCAGTATACTCATCTTCTATCTTAGGTACATTTACCTTATCAACTACTTTCATAGGAACATGATTTCCTTTAAAAACTATTCTCCACACGTTCCAATCAACATTTAAGAGATATATACTCATCCTTCGTTTCAAGTAGGTGTAATTTACACTACAAAAGATTGATGGTCTAGTGGACTAGTGTCCTTCACCGAATGGGGCTACACTAGTGTGTGCCATTGTGATTTTTACAAAAATAATAGTTAAGTATATGTAAATCTGCTCTGATACCAAATGTGAATTGCTTTGTTATCTCAAGAGGAGGGTGAATTGGGTATTTTCAAAAATTAAGTCCTTCAAATTTTAATTTTGAAAACTATCAATTACAAACTTGCAATCTACTTAATAACTAGCTCAATGTTTCACAATTAATCAATTTAATGTGTGTCTTTATCGAGCATACAATTTTACCCAATTACCCACAACCTTATCAAATGCTCAATTCATACACAATAATAAATAATTTAAATGCAAGTGAAAATTAAAAGGAGTTAAGGGAAGACAAACACGACTTTTACAAGGTTCGGCCTACCCGAGCCTACGTCCTCGCCTTGAGCAACCCACTCAAGGATTCCACTAAAAATTTGCTCCTTTAACTGGGACAGAGTTTCCCTTACAATCCGCTGCTTACAAGAGGCGTAGCTTCCTCCTCAACCCCGGTTCATAGCTCGAACAGTGAATACAATATAAAAATTTCAATTTTTGAAAAACTCAAGTTGCTTCTAACCAAGTTAGGGAGTACAATAGAAATTATGGTACATACTCATATGATAAAAGCTTGAAACTCAATATGTATGTATCAATATGATCTTTATATGAAGAATGAGATGCTTCACAAATCTACCCTTTAATCAATATCTCCCAAAAATGATTTATAAATAAATGCTTTGGGGAAACTTAGGGTTCTATTTTAAAGTATTTTATGTAAGAATATAAACTAAGATCCTTTTTAACTTAATCTTCAATAATACGCAAATCTATGTTCTTGCTATCAAATAATTAGTAGACTTAAATATTTGAATAAAAACATAACTTTCAATTTTGCAAAGATTTAAACAAACTACTCCTAAAAAATATGTATTTAGAAGCTTTAAAAATTTAATCAACTAGTTTCTGCAATAACAAAATATTGAATCTTTGAATGAAAATAAAAACTTGAATATCACAAATATTCAACCTTTAACAAAATCGTTTCTCAAATAAATTTTTCAAGTAATAACACATGAAGTTTCCTTCTCAATAAAGACAGTAGATATATGAGTATGAAAAACAACTTTGAGGTATATATATATATATATATATATATATATATATTGGAATCACAAACCAATCACTTATTTATGAAACCTCAATCACCAAGGAATGCTTGCAAGATGTGCAGATGAAATTCCTTTGAAAAGTTTAGATGATTTTCCCAAAGAGTATAGATGTAGTAGAGTATTGAAAAATTCTTTAGAGTGTAGGCACACTTAGCACAAGATCACAAGATTAGTCTCTCTCAAGTTTTCTTCTTATGTCTCTAGGGTTTAGGGTGTGTTTAAATAGTGTTCTCACTCTCAGATTAAATCTTGACCGTCGGATCATTTAAAAATAAAGGTTTTACGTCCATGTCCGCACTGAAATGTCATTATGCACCACAACCTTTGTCGATGAATGGGTATGTTTGTCGATGAGTGTATAACACTCGTTCGTTGATGAGGCCATGAGTTTGTTGATGAGAGCACTATCTGAACTTTTTGGGCTCTTCATATTTTTTCGTCAATGAGACAACACTGTTCATCACCGAGTGGCCTTTATGAGTTCATCAACGAGGCCAAAGGGTTTGTCGACGGAGCTGCTAAAATTTGCCTTAAAAAATTTATTCAACCTAGAACTAATGTAAATGAATATTTCATGAAATGCATGATTCCTAAGGTCAGTCTAGGGAATGTTTGAGCTTCAAAGTGTATCATATGAAATACGTAAATACATTCAATTCTAAATACCCATTTCCATTAAAGATCTTCAACTTGAAGCTTGCTTCTTCATCCTTTTATTCTTCTAGTTCCATGGATTGAGCCAAATGATATGTACTTTAGGCTCCTCATAGCTTCCATACAAGTTTACCGTTCATGCATTCTAAATCATGATCCTGTTCACAAACTCAATTGCATAGGTCAAATACCAAGTGATTCGTTATTATCAAAACAGGATTTGACTCATAGAGTCAATAGAGCTTTTATCAATAAAGCACAGACAACCTCCAATAAGTGACAATTTTTCCACTCATCAATCCCATTTTGTTGGGGTGTATAGGTAAAAGTAGTTCAATGAATGATTTCGTGTGCTTCCAAATATTGCTGCAATTCAAAATTCAAATATTCTCTTCCATTGTCACTATGGAGGACCTTAACTTGTACATTGTATTGAGTATGAATCATTTTATGAAAATTTTGAAATAACACGTTCACTTCTCCTTTGGACTTCATCAAGCACACCCAAGTCATCATGGTACAATCGTCAATAGAAGTAACAAACCAACTTGATCCACCCAAGGTAGTGACTTTGGATGGACCCCAAACATCAGAATGTATAACCATAAAAGGTACTGAACTTTTATTCAAAGTTAATGGGAATGAAGTACAATGACTCTTCGCAAGTTCACAAACATCACATTTAAAACTAGCAACATCAAATTTTGCAAATAAAGTAGAAATAATTTCTTGAGATAACCAAAAGAAGTATGCCCCGGACGTTGATGCCATAACCAGATGTCAGATCTTTTCTTTTCTCCCTAAGAACCATCCACCTTCAGATCTTGACCCAACTTGTGTAAACTCTTTGATATCAAGTCCAGGTAATATAACTTCCCTCACCTAACACCACAACCAATCATCAGCCGCTTTCGGAAGTCCTTAAACACACAAAATTAAGGCCAAAAAATTACAACACAAAATAAGGCAGTGGTTATTTGGGAAACTGACAAAAGATTATAATTCAAAGATGGAACAACTAAAACAAAATCTAAATTCAAAGTGTCAGTGAGGGGCAAAGATCCTTCCCTAATAACTGGGGTTGAAGTACCATTGGAAGTGGAAATGGATATTTGTGAAGACAGTTTAAGGGTTGAGACTTGTCTAGAATCAAATGTCATATGATTTGTAGCACCAGAATCAATTATCCATGCACCATTAGAAATAGGTGTAGACATATGTAAAAAACTTACCACCATTACTTGCGACTGCTACCTATGCCGAGACCTTTTCAGTAATCTCATACGCCGCATTTGTTTCAACAATCGCAACAGTAGTGGTCTTCTTGGGATTCCACTTCCGTGGATCATGGTTGTGATCCCACCATTCTAGATATCCCACAAGTTCAAAGCATTGACTTTTGGTATGACCAGTTTGATTACAATGAGTGCATTTATAGGTGGATTTGTCGGCTCCATTATTTGTCTTATGATGACTGGACTTTATTCAAACCTGCTAGTTTTGAGGAGGTTGGTATCGAGCCACCATGGCTGAAGCTTCAAATTTTTCAAGGTCTCCATTTGTTGACTTTTTGAGTCCGATCTTGTTTTGATTATGACAAATCGTATGTATCTTATTTGTGCATTTAGTGTATGAACAGATTAAATTGCAATATGGAGGCCATGAGGCTCTTAAAGTTCACATCACATGACCCATTATATGGCAAAATTGAAGAGTAAAAAGTGAAGACATTTAATATTTTAGTTGTGATGCATTTAGATTGAATTGTACATGCATGTCTTACTTGATCTAACGAGAAGCTCGATATCGACCATAGATTGACCCTAGGAAAATCTATTTTTATGGAAAACCTTTGGCTTAGAAAGATAAATTTTATACAAAAGGTTTGAAATGTTTTTGAGGTCAAAAGAGGGCTAAATCTCAAATTTCTCAAGGGGCTAGTCGATTGGCTGTTAAAACTAGTCAACTAAACAAAACAAATGGCCACAAATCATTTTTTACAAGCCCAGTCGACTAGACTTCATGTCATGAAGATCTGGCAGACCAGGTCAATGGTCCAGCTGATCAAATCGCGCGAAAAAGGAAATCGCCTTTAGGCTAGTCGACCAGACCTCGGGCCAGTCAACCGAACCTCAGCTCAGTCGACCGAAACTCTCGGGTTGAGCCTATTTTGAGCAGAAAACGGCCACAAAATTTTAAAATAAATTATTATTTTATTCCCAACAACCATAAAACGGTCATATTTTGAAAATGCCTGTAAATATCAAGCCCAAAAGACTTGAAACAATTTTTTTTCATATCATAATATATTCTTACATATTTAGGCATTTCATTTACTCATTTTCTCAAAAATAAAAGAGCATCTACTCTCTCTTACTCATTTCTTTGCAAAAAAAAATATATTGAGAGAAAACCGTAGCTTCTCTTACACTTGTTTTTGAAAATAATTTTTGGAGATATCATTTATTGCTCTTAGATCTTTGAAGTATTTATTGTAGATTTATTTTTTACATCAAAGATCAACTACTCTTATTTACTCTCTTCATTTCAAAAAAATTTTTGAGAGCAAACCCTAGTTTCTCCTAATCTTTTCTTTGAAAATATTTATGGAGAAATCATTTATTGCTATTGAATCTTTGAGTATTTATTATACATACTTTTTACATCAAAGATTAACTACTCTCACCAACTCTCACTTATTGCAAAATCTTTTGTGAGAAAACACCCAAACTTTATTGAGCTTCAATCTTATCTTGTGAGTGTGCTTTAGGTTTTTCATTGTAGAAACTAACTTATTGAAAAAGCATTTTATTGTACACAAAATATCATTCTCATTTGTATTTGCAATTTGGGTATAGAACTGTGCCAGACGTGGGATATTATTTGGAGTGGTGGTTCCGCCTATAAGGAGTGGTGTAACGGGTGGTTTCGCTTGAGTGAAGAAGTGGTGTTGTAATGCCCCGAACTCTTAAACCCGGGTCTGATGCGTTATACCTGATAATATCCTGATAGATCATAATCTATAACATACGCAGCGGAAAACATAAATCATAATCTCCATATATAACATATACCATAATACCAAAGTTTTCTATTTTCTATCTATAAATCCATAAAAACCAACCATCACCTGCATTTCCATAAATACATACATCTCCAAAACAACTCAATATGTTCACAAACATTCCTTTCATAACTGACTTAAAACATAAAGACATAAAACATAAATTTTATACATCCCAAAATTAACATAGAAATATACCCTTTTCTTTTTCTATTCCCCAATAATGCTATAAAAATCTCGAACTCTTAAAGCTCGATCTCGAGGAAATCCTGACAAAGAAAAATTCATATTCGGTTGAGACACATCTCAGTAAGGGAAGAAACAATATATTAAAACAGTGTGTGACCAACATGAGTTTATAATCAATATAAAATTTAACATTTGAAGATATTTAACATAATTTATGAAATCATTTTCTATACCTAATCAATCACATGCAAATATTTAACCCATGAGATTATCCGAGAATAGGGGTGTTTACCTGCCCATACAAGTAGCACCCCTCTGCTCTAATATTTAGGCAACCCAAAGGTCGCAGGTAAAGCATACCAGGGCACTCACCTTACTCAGTAAACCCTCAAGTGATAAATTGATCTCGTACTCACACAGTTCATACAAAAGTTTATCGGCAAAAGACCTAAGGATAGGGAAATCTACCTGCTCATACAAGTAGGTTCCCTCTGCCCTAGTACGTTATGCGGCTACTGCCACATCTGTAGCTACTAGTGCACTCGCCTTACTCAGCAAGCCTCAGGCAAAAGGTACGTTTCGCCCAATCGTAACATGTTCTACGTACATACATACTTCTAATATCATAATACATCATTCTTTCTATCATTATTCAATCATACACATCTGTTCATATTCATGGCTTAACATTGCATTGCATTTCACTTTAAGTGACTCTTTCTCATTTTACATTGTTCACATTTCACATTTCATTTGCATTTCATTCATTTTCCTTTTCATTTCATTTCATTTCATACTCAACATCTTTCAGCTATTTTACCCAGCATCTTTCAGTTGTTTTACCCAACATTTTTTAGTTGTCATACATTTACCCAGCATCTTTCAGCTGTTTTACCCAACATATTTCAGCTGTCATACATTTACCCAACATCTTTCAGCTGTTTTACCCAGCATATTTCAGTTGTTTTACCCAGCATTTTTCAGCTGTTTACCCAACATATTTCAGCTGTTTACATGATTGCATTAACACACACAAGTAGTACAGTTTATATCATATTTCATTCACAATGCATTACTTACTTAACCTGTATCTCATACATTTAACATATATTTGCACAGAATCTCATTTCACACAGTTTAGCAATAAAATTCATACATTGCCTGTAAAATAAGCCAATCAACATTTAATATTTATATACTGAAAATACATTTCATTCCTTACATAATTACCCTAAAAATATTTTTTCACCTTCATCAGTTCATTTCGCATATACATATCTAATAAACAACCTTAAACTCGGAAAAATATAATTTAATCAGTTGGCATTTTACCCATACCAAAACATATACACGTATATATAACACAATTTATTTTTCATTAAATTCATAAAAATTCTGATTTAATATATATTTTTCCCTATCTGATTTCTTGAACTACACCAACAGGAACTCCGAAAAATACATGCGGCGTTCACCCAGACCCTAAATCAAAAATCCTAATTCCATGTAATTAATCTTGAATAAAATATTATTTTAATATTTCTTAAACCCAAAAATTCTAAATAAATAAATATACCCTTAAATATAGCCAAATTATCAAATTTCTCAAATCCCACTCTCGCTTTGGAGTAGAGCCTAGAAAACCCCAATTGAAAAATTATCTACGCCAAAATGTCGATGACGACGACTATGACCCTGTGGTGGTACCTGATCGTCGATTTAATGGAAGATTTAACGAGAAATTGAGAAATTAGGAAAAAACTGTCTTACCCTAGGAATGGTGCCTACGCCGCTCCCATGACAAATTTGCTCCAGTAGAAATGTCAGTGGTGAAGTTAGGAATCCAACAACACCTTTTATTTCTCGATCAGTCAAATATCCATTGAGAAATGAGGGGAGAGGGAGAGAAGACAAAGAGGCAAGACGGTGGCACGCAGAGGCTGAGAGAGAACTGAGTCCAAAAAGATCAGATTTCAATTTAGAAATCTGATCTTTCTGGACTCAGTTCTCTCTCAGCCTTCAATTTGGAAATCTGATCTTCAGATTGCAATGCAATCTTAGATATCCACTTATTATTATATTAATATTTTTTATATATATATATATATATAATTCTTTAACTTATAACCTTTATATATATATATATATATATATATATATATATACATATATAATTTAATATACATATCTTTATTTTAATTTTTTTTCCCATACTATTCATTTTTATTAATTAGTTCAATAATATTTAATTAATTAATTAATAATTAGTCTTAATTTTTTTTTCGTTATTTTTTTTTGTACTATTTCTTTTTACTTGTTTATTTAATACATTAATTTAATAATGTTAAACTACTTAATTGATTAATAGTTTTAATTTTTGTTTCGAGTTATTACAGGTGTAACAAGTGGCTTCGTCTTGAGGCAAGGGCGTAGGTGGAGATGGCTAAACCTTGTATGCTTACATTTATTTTGTTGTGATTATTATATGTTTAAAATATTTGCATACTTAAATATATGTGGCATTTCAAATCAATTGAAAAATCCTAAGCTTGAGATATTCTGGTTGTGTTTTAAAAATAGGATATAACTTGAGCTAGGATTTTAAAATTTTCAATTTAAACCCCTCTTGGGATTACACCAAAAATCACACCATTGGTTGTTGTGTGCCAAACAAATTCACGGCGGACCAATGTATAACATTGTTCTAATTCGAGAATAGGTTCCTTTCTCAAAATTTCACCGCGAATTTGTTCAAATTGAGCATCTAGTCTAGCAAGAAAATATGCACCCTTTGTCATTGAACTAATTTTCGGTAAGCTTCAATATCTTTTTCACTCTCCATAATCACATTGTCACGATGATCCAACTCATAAAAAATCTCGGTTATTTCTCCATAATACATAGAGAGTACTTTGTCATTCTATTTGGCAAAGAAAGCCTTTTGATTTAAAGTGAAAGAACCCGAATTTGTATTGTACCGGATAAGTATGTATAAGAGGGGTAAAATGGGAATTCTGCAGACTTCATCGACGAGGCCATAATTCGTCGACGAAGGTAGTGGATTTCTCATCGACGAAATTCAGAGCCTCGTCGACGAGAAAGAGCCAAGAGGCGGTAAAAATTGGAAATATCAGGGTTTGTTGACGAGGCCATCGGTTCATCGATGAATTTTGTGAAGACTTCGTCAACGAGAAGACCAATTCGTCGACGAAATCCCTCGGGTCAAAGGTCTTTATAAAGATATTTTGGGCTTGCTTCATTGCTAAGTTTTGGTTTCTCTCTCTCTCTCTCTCTCTCTTCGATTCCTTCACCGTTTGTTGCCGGATTTACAAATCCAAAGTGATAGCGAGGATCAGCGAAGGATTCTCTACGTTTCAACTGGATCGAAATCTCGATTCGAGCGTTTTTGGGTTCGGGCCAAAATCGAGGTAAGGCTCGGTTTTCATTTCTGATTCGGTATGTGTATAGTAGTATGAATTGTAAGTATGTTTAGTATTGTGGTTTGTAGATTTCAAAGTCTCGGTTCGTAGTTTTGAGGACCGTAGAGTTCGTAGTGGATTTCGGGTTAAGGTAAAGGGATTCTATTTATATCAGTTCATTTTTGAAATCAGGATCCGTAAGCTTATAGGCTACGATCGTATGTATGTTTTGACCACTTATTTTGGGAAATCTATTGGGTAAAAATGCGGGATTTTTGGGTTACAGTTTTTCGGGAAAATTGAGAATTTCGAGTATCATCTCTACTTTGGTTAGAAAACCGCTTGTCTTGTTTAAAACTTTATTATTGAGGTGACTGTAATCCATATTTGCATAAACTGTATACTTGGAATTGTAAACAATATGATTTTCCGTAAACCATATAAGTGTGGTACGTATGAATGTATGTATGTTGTTCCAGATATTTGTGAAACAGCTATGTGGCGATTTATTACTGTACGCTAAAATGAAATGATTTCAGGTTTTGTGAAATCAGCTAGTGGCAGCTAATTACTGTACGCCGAGAGTGGCTGGCTCTATATCTAGGGTGTGAAATATCACCAATATGGTTCGGCTGGTCACCAAAGGTATGATCTACACCGTTTGTAGCAATGGATTCACAGTGGGCCTAGGTCGTCGCAGCGTAGTTGTCACATGGCAATGTAATCGGGGTGAGACTAGGTGACCTTGTGTAGTTGTGTATGTAGCAATGGATTTACTATTGGGCCTGAGTCGTAGATCTTCGTAGTTGCATGTGTAGAAACGTAATCACAGTGAGACTGGGTGACCTTGTGTAGTTGCGTATGATGCAATGGATTCACCATTGGGCCTTGATCGTCATAGTGTAGTTGCGTATTTAGCAATGTAATCAATGTGAGACGAGGTGACCTGGTGTAGTTGCGAACTAGTGTAACGACACTGACTGTATGTATGTATGTATGTATGTATGTTGGGTATCGTATGAATTGGAATGATTTTTGTGAAAATACTGGAACTGTATGGAAAAGTATGAAACTGTATGAATTGTTTCAAACTGTATCGTATATATAGTGTTATGACGTATGTAAAATAACACTAGTATGCCACACACTGATATAAACTACTTTCTTCTTTACTAAGAGGTGTCTCACCCCGAAAGTACGAACAATATTTTTTAGGGCCTTCAGGTAGCGGTAAGTAACATCCTAGCATCGGGAAGCAAGGGGTGTCATAGCTACTGCTAGTACCTTTTAGGTATGAGTTTTGGTATCCAGGTTGTCGGGATGTTTTGTAGACACCTGGGGTACGTTTGTATTATGGGAAGGTGTATCCTAGCGTGTATAAATTAGACTTTGGTATGATAATGTTATTGTATAAAAAGATTGTATTCCGCTACGTATTCTGGATAGTATGGATGGTTGTATGTATGTATATAGGGCATCTGTATACCCCACGGGGTCAGATCCTCATTGTATGATGTATCATGTATGTTTTTAATTGATACAGAGATAGGTTAGGTTCTTAAATTCACCCCCGGGTCCCATTTCCGGGTTCAGGGCATGACAGCTTGGTATCAGAGCTAACTAGGTTGTTAGGTCTTGTATACTTGGTTAGGAGTATTGTTAAGTATGTACCAAAGTATAGGATGTAGGGAATGGGTAGTGTTGATCGAGGGTTGTTCTGTTGCTAGATTGGGATTTGTCAGCGGTGTTCCATGTTTTTCCTAGGATGATGATTCTAGTAAAGGCAGGGCAGACCATTGACGACTTTCGTGTCAGTGTGACAGGACAGGCTTAGATCTGTGGGAGTAGTAGTTGACATGATTAGGTCTATGATTGTGTTAACTGTGTACGATATAGGAATTCTAACCGATTCCTATTCTGTTTTCAGTATGAAGCCCAAGGATAACAACTTGGAAAGTGGTTCCGAGGAGACAGCTAGCGATGAGTCTCCTTCTATGTCTCATGGTTTGGCGAGACAGGTGATCCGAGAGATTGGGTAGAGTGTTAGGAGACGCGAGAGTTCTCCTACTGATGTGGGGTGTACCATTGAGAGGTTCACACGCATGCACCCTCTGACATTTACTGGAGGACCTGATTCGATAGTGGCGAAGGACTAGGTCGAGAAGACCGAGAGGATTTTGGAAGTCCTCCATTGCACTAAGAAGCAGAAGGTCTTGTATGCTACCTTTCAGTTGATTGGGGAGGCAAGGCGATGGTGGACGGCAGTGAGCCTGATGGAGAGGCAGAGAGCTGGTCCATCTAGCATGACGTGAGGTCATTTCAAGGAGGTATTTTTTCGAGAGATACTTTCCGGTCTCCACTTGGGATGCGAAGGCCGATGAGTTTTCAGGCCTAGTACAAGCTACTTTGACTGTGCAGAAGTATGTTATCAGATTTATCGAGTTGTCTTGATTCGTACCGTACTTGGTTCCGAATGAGCACGAGAAGGCTCGAAAGTTCGAGAGGGGTCTGAGGAAAGACATCCGCCGTCTTGTGGGGATGCTGCAGATCCGTGAGTTCTCTGTCCTGGTGGATAAAGCCACCATAGTTGAGACCGACCTTCGGGGAGATGAGGTAGTACAGGTTCAGGGGAAGAGGCCAGTATCTTCTGGTTCTCAGAGTGGTCCTCAGCAGGGACATTGGAAGAAGAAGAGCTATAGTTCTGGTTATCGGCAGAACACCGATCGGTTAAGTTCTCAGGGGGATCCATCCTCCGCACCGTGTGCTAAGTGCCGTAAATGGCACGAGGGTGAGTGTCGACCTTTTTGGGGTGTTTGCTACAATTGTGGCGAGTCGAACCACATGGTGAAGAACTGTCAGGAACCGAGGAGGATTATGCCTGCACTGAGACAAAGCAGTGGAAGTAACCAGGTGCCTCGGGTGAATTATCAGGCAACCACGGCTCCGGCAAGAGTATATTCACTTACTTCAATAGATGTAGAACACGCTAGGAACGTGGTGACAGGTACCATGTTATTGCTTTCGAATAAAGCTGTTGTGTTATTTGATTTGGGGGCAACCCATTCGTTCATATCTGCTAGTTTTGTGAAATTGTGTGGGGTTGAAACCCAACTTTTGGAGGAATGTTTGGCTGTAACTACGCCGACTGGGAGTATAACGATTTGTAATAAGATGTTAGGAAACTGCCTGGCTGTGATTCAGGAGAGACTGTTACCGGCGAATCTTGTAGTATATGACATGTCAGTTTTGATGTCATATTGAGAATGGATTAGTTGTTCTCTAGCTATGCGGTAATTGATTGTCGTAGGAAGGTAGTAGTGTTCAAATCTCCTAGCAAGCAAGAGTGTGAGTTCGTTGGATCGTGTGTTCATTCTACACCATAGATTCTATCAGCTTTACAGGCGAGGAGGTTACTCTTAGATGGTTGTCAGGGGTACCTAGCTTGTGTGAAGGAACCGCCATGAGATGAGTTGAGACTCGAGGATATTAGGGTAGTCGACGAGTTTCTGGATGTGTTTCCTAATGAATTACCCGGTTTACCTTCGAATCATGAGGTGGAGTTTACGATTGAGTTGCTGCCTGGTAAGGCACCAATCTTTAAAGCTCCTTACAGGATGGCTCCAGCAGAACTTTGGGAGTTGAAGGAGCAATTGCAAGAATTACTAGACAGGGGATTCATTCGACCTAGTGTTTCGCCATGGGGAGCTTGAGTACTATTTGTGAAGAAGAAGGACAGGTCAATGCATATGTGCATTGATTACCGCAAGATCAACAAAGTGATGGTGAAGAACCGTTACCCTTTGCCTCATATAGATGATCTTTTTGACCAACTGCAGGGAACGTAGGTCTTTTTGAAGATTGACTTGCGGTCAAGATATCATCAGGTGAGGGTTAGAACAGAGGATGTGGCAAAGACTGCTTTCTGAACCAGATATGGCCACTACGAGTTTTTGGTCATGCCGTTTGGTTTGAACTGTATGGAAAAGTATGAAACTGTATGAATTGTTTCAAACTGTATCGTATGTATAGTGTTATGACGTATGTAAAATAACACTGGTATGCCACATACTGATATAAACTGCTTTCTTCTTTACTGAGAGGTGTCTCACCCTGAACGTACGTACAATATTTTTCAGGGCCTTCAGGTAGCGGTAAGTAACATCCTAGCGTCAGGAAGCAAGGGGTGTCGTAGCTACTGCTAGTACCTTTTAGGTACGATTTTTGGTATCCAGGTTGTCAGGATGTTTTTGTAGACACCTGGGGTACGTTTGTATTATGGGAAGGTGTATCCTAACGTGTATAAAATAGACTCTGGTATGATAATGTTATTGTATAAAAAGACCATATTCCACTGCATATTCTAGATAGTATGGCTGGTTGTATATATGTATATAGCGCATCCGTATACCCCACGGGGTCAGATCCTCATTGTATGATGTATCATGTATGTTTTTAATTGATACAGAGATAGGTTAGGTTCTTAAATTCAACCCCAGGTCCCATTTCCAGGTTCAGGGCGTGACATAAAGCAAGGACTTGTAACTCATTTGCGCCATCATAAAATGCTTTGGAAAGAGCATTCCAAATATCACGTGCGGTGGGTAAGAGGATGTGACGAATCGAATAATAATGGTATTTAAATAATAAAGAGGAAGGGAAATGGAAACAGAAACAAAAGGAGGCAGCAAACGTCGACGACATTACACTTTGGGAGTAATAACTGACGAAATTTATCAGGTCCTCGTCAACGAACACAGGGGATTCGTTGACGAGGGTACAAGAGGACCTCATCGACAAAGCCAAGTTTCGTCGACGAGAAGATACCGAGAGAGAATTTTTGGAAGTCTAAAATTTGTCGATGAGGGTGCAGGTTCATCGATGAACTTTCTACAAGACTCGTCGATGAAGTGACGTGTCTCGTCGATGAATCCAGCTCTATAAATAGCCTAAAACTCGGATTTAATTGCAGAAAATCAGAAATCTCTCACTCTTTCTCTCTCCCTATGATTTCTCTCTCCTCTCTCTTTGATTTCAGCTCCGTCGTTCGCCGAATCGACGATCTGAGGCCACCACGACGCTCTTGGGGAAGTTCTCTCCAAATCTGCTGGAGCGGATCGTTGGTGGAAGCTAGTCGAAATTCATCCCTCAGTTGGGGTAAAGCTTTTTATGTCGAATTTGGTCTTACTGTAGTTATAGGAAATGATATTCACATGAAAATACCGAAGTTTAGTTCTGTGAGTTATTATTTTTAGGGAGTTGAACGGGGAACCGTGCGAGTGCAGGGCTGAAAATTTAGGGGGTTTCTTTCGATGTCAGGTAAGGGAATAAACTAAAGCAGTTATTTTCCATTCAAATTATTATTATTTATCAATAAATAAATTTTCAGGAAAGCATTTATTATATCAGTATATTATGAAGGAAATGCACATTTGGGAAAATACTGCTATTATGTTGAAATGTATATATAGGTATGAGATGCCAGAAATTATGATTTTAGAATATAAAGTATGGTTTATACAGCAAATATGTGGCATGAATATTACTTTACGTGAGATGTATTATGATATGACTATGTTATGAATAAAACATGTTTTCAAGAATATGAATTATTACATTACAAAATGATGTTGAAAATACATAATAATTGATTTATTATTCAGAATAATATGTATAAGATATTCGGTGCGAGGCCGTGATTGATAGTAGATGCGAGGCCATGTTTTACGTATGATTTCGACGCGAGGTCTTATTTGTTAAATGTTTGGCATAAGGCCGTATTTATGAAATGTTCAGCGCGAGGTCATATTTATGAAATTATAGAAATGCTATCAATCTATTTATGTTAAACGCTATATTATCATGTATTAAATGTCATCAAAACCCGAATGTTAGTTTAGTTCAGTTCAGGAGCATGGTACCATAGCTTATAGATCAGATATCAATGGTCAGATTGGTGCTAACCACCCCACGAGGGGGTGGGAGATGGATAGTCGATGTGGCTTTTAGTGTAGAGTGTAGACGTCCACCTAACAATTCAGACCAGGGTGTGGCAGGTCCATCGTACTTACAGACATTTTTGACTTGACAGTGGTCGGCCAGCCATTGTCGGGTCCCGCGTTCGGACTGCACAACCCGTCATGGGGGTAATACATGACATCAGCTAGCTATTAATCCTAGGTATGTTTTTAGCATTACTAGTTATATCAGATAATTATGATTACTATGATGTATTAGAAATATGAAAGTATATGTTTTTGCAATTATTAAATGACGAATGTTTTCTGGTATGAAGTTTATACTATATATCTATATTATCATTAAGTATTCATGTTGCGACACAGCTGTATTTAGTTTATTTTCTTTTACTGAGAAGTGTCTCACCCTCGAACATTAAATGATTTTCAGGGAATCCAAAAAGACCGGTGGATGGAGGCCGTCGTTGAGATAGAGTGGTACTACCCTGTTAGGAGGGTAAGTTCTAGTCTAGGGGCAAGAAATTCATATTTTAGGTCCCTAGACATGAGTGTATTTTTGGGAATTTTTGGAAACAATATATAAATATTGTGCTTTGGGGTTACAGTTAACTATAGTATTTTGTATTTTGTGGTAATGAGGTTGACTGTTTTGTTTATTTTGTATTACAGTTAACTCTAATATTTTGTATTTACACTTACTGCTACCTAGGTTCCGCTATGTATGACAGGTGTCCTCGCTACCCAAGAGTTCGGGTTGACTGTTTTGTTTATTTTTCTTTTCTTATATGAGTATATAAGCAAGTCGTTACAGTTTGGTATCAAAGCCTACAATACTAGGTTCTGTAGACTTTAGAATGCAGCAGTAATAATACCAGAGTATAGGATAAAGGGATTTTAGGTCTAGTTTTGTAGTCTAGATGTAGGACTTTCGTGGTGGTTTGTGTGATTTTCCTAGGGTGACGATTTTAGAAAAGTCATGGTAAACTATCGTCGGGTTGGGTATCTAGGTTGCAGGATTGAACCTTGAATTAAGATCAGAAGAGATGAATTAATTAGGAGAATATATTATATGAGTTGGATGATATATATAGATAAGGGATTCTGAGTTTATTTATTTATTTTTCAAGATGGACCCTGGTGGCAGTAGTGCCCATGCTAGTGGGAATGAGGGTGCTAGACCCTCAGGCGCTGCGGGTAGTGATTCGGATGCCGTCTTACGCAATGTGGCACAACAGGTTATGGCAGAAATAGCTAGGAGTTTGAGGGAACAGGGTGGTTCATTGGTAAGCCACAGTAGCTCGATAGAGAAGTTCATTAAGATGAATCCTCCGGCTTTCTCAAGGGGAACAGATCCTGAAGTCGCTGAAAATTGGGTGTAGAAGATAGAGAAAATATTTTCGGTGTTGCAGTGTTTAGAGGAGCAGCGGGTGCTATTTGCTACCTACATACTGACTGGGGTGGCTAAGAGATGTTGGTCGGCGGTGAAACTTTTAGAGCAGCAGAGGACGGTACCCGTGGAGATGACATGGGAGCGGTTCAAGGAGACATTTATTGACAGGTATTTTCCAGCCTCGTCTAGGGAAGTGAAGATTGAGGAGTTCCTGAATTTGAAGCAAGGACAGCAGATCGTACATCAGTATGCGGCGAGGTTCATCAAATTATCTCGCTTCGCTCGTACATCATACCAAATGAAGCAAAGAAGGTACGACAATTTGAGAGAGGCCTGAGGAGAGAAATATTGAAGTTGCATGATTTTGTTGAGGTGGTGGATAGAGCCACTATAGCAGATATTGGAGAGCGGTTATAGGTTGAGGAGCAGAGGCAGAAGAAGAGATCCACACCTTCTAGTTCTCATTAGGGAGTCGGCCATGGTTCGTGGAAGAGAGATGGCTACTACAGAGATCGGAGGCAGGAGACCAAGAATCGCGGTTTCTAGGGTGTGCAACCATCTCCAGCTTGCCCGTCTTGTGAGAAGAGACACCTGGGGGAGTGTCGTGTCGGGCGAGGTGTCTGTTATCAGTGTGGAGAGCTAGGACATATGATTAGGGACTGTCAGGCTCATATTGGTGTTGCTCCTACTCCTAGACCTGCTCGAGAAGGCTACCAAGCGCCACGTGGAGGCCAACAACGAAATATGGCCCCAGCCAGGATTTTTGCTTTGACGTCGGGTGATGCTGAGACAGCCGGCGATGTGGTGACATGTACGATTAATATATTTTCATTTAAAGTTATTGCACTATTTTACTCAAAGGCTACGCACTCATTTGTATCTTTGGGATGTGTTAAGTTGTCTGGGGCTGAAACACAGACATTAGATGTTGAATTATTAGTAGCTACGCCAACCAGGTCAACGGTGAGATGTAGTAGGGTACTCCGTGGTTGTCCAGTTGATGTTCAAAGGAGAATTTTATCTGCTGATCTAGTGGTGCTAAATATGCATGAGTTTGATATTATTTTTGGCATGGATTGGCTAGTAGCTAATTTTGCCAGTATAGACTTCCATGCGAGAGAAGTAATTTTTAGACCGCCTGGAAGATCAGAATTCGGATTTATAGGGTCACGAGTGTAATCTCTACCTCGGATGGTTTCAGCTGTTTAGGCGAGGAGACTGCTCTTAAGTGGTTGCCAGGGATTCGTGGCCTTCGTGAAGGAAACAACAGGGAATGAAGTGAAGCTCACCAGTACACCAGTAGTAAAGGAGTTTACTAATGTGTTCCTAAATGAATTACCGGATTTGCCACCTGATCGAGAGGTAGATTTTCCTATTGATCTACTTCCAAGTACAGCACCGATCCCTAAAGTATCGTACCAAATGGCGCCAGCAGAGTTGGAAGAACTAAAAGATCAGTTGTGGGATTTTCTTGCTAAGGGCTTCATATGACCTAGTGTATCTCCGTGGGGAGCTCCAGTGCTGTTTGTGAAGAAGAAATACGGGTCTATGAGGATGTGCATAGACTACAGAGAGATTAATAAAGTAACCATCAAGAACAAGTATCCTCTACCCCATATAGATGACTTGTTTGACCAGCTCCAGGGTACACGAGTATATTCTAAGATCGACCTCAGGTCAGGCTACCATTAGGTAAAGGTGAGAGCAGAAGACGTATCGAAGATAGCTTTCAGGACCAAATATGGGTATTATGAATTTCTTGTTATGCCATTTGACAAATGCTCCTACGATATTTATGAATTTGATGAATAGGATTTTTCATCCATATTTAGATCAGTATGTTGTTGTTTTTATTGATGATGTACTAGTCTATTAGAGAGGCTATGAGGAGCATGAGATACATTTAAGGCAGGTTTTGCAGATGCTTAGGTAAAAGAAGTTATATGCAAAGTTTAGCAAATGTGACTTCTAGTTCAAGAAAGTTGTGTTTTTGGGGCATGTTATTGTAGGAGACGAAATTTATGTGGATCCTAGTAAAATTGATGCGGTAGTGAATTTGGCTAAACCGAGGAATGTACAGGAGATCAGGAGTTTCTTGGGGTTAGCTAGTTATTATCTTTCATTTCGTTGAGGGATTCTCAACTTTATTAAGGCCTCTGACACGACTGACTAGGAAGAATTTCATATTTGAATGGGACGACAGCTGTGAGTAGAGTTTTCAGGAATTGAAGCAGGGGCTAGTCACAGCTCCAGTACTGATCATGCCGTCTGGGGGTGAGGGTTATACTATATACAGTGATGCATCCTTGAAGGGACTTGGTTGTGTATTGATTCAACATGGTAAGGTAGTGGCGTATGTGTCTAGACAGTTGAAAGAGTATGAAAAGAACTACCTTACCCATGATCTTGAACTGGCTGCAGTGGTACAAGCATTGAAAATTTGGAGGCATTACCTGTACAGTGAGCAGTATGAGATTTTCTCCGACCACAAAAGCTTAAAGTATTTCTTCACTCAGAGGGAATTGAATATGAGACAAAGAAGGTGTTTAGAGTTAATTAAATATTTTGATTGTACTATCAATTACCACCCAGGGAAAACAAACGTGGTAGCTGATGCACTGAGCAGAAAGTACGGGGAATCAGCATTGGCAGTTATGGAGATCCAGCGTCCAATCATGATAGATCTAGAGAGACTCAGCATTGAATTGATAGAGAATAATTCTCCAGTACGTATCGCCAGCCTAGTGGTACAGCCTATTCTGTAGGAAAGAATTAAAGATGCCCAGAAAGAAGACCCAAAATTAGTACAGGTGATGGACAGAGTGCAGAGTGGTCAGGGTGAGGAATTCTGTATTTCAGATGACGGATCTTTACGGTTCCGTTCTAGATTATGTGTTCCTGCTGATGCTGACATTAGGAAGACTATTTTAGAGGAGGCTCACAGATCTTTATATACAGTTCATCTTGGCAATATGAAAATATACAGGGATTTGCGAGAGTTTTATTGGTGGAGTGGTATGAAGAGAGAGATTGTCGAGTATGTAGCCCAGTGCTTGACATGCCAGCAAGTAAAAGCTGAGCACCAGAGACTGGCAGGTGAGTTGCAGCCATTATTTATCCTAGAGTGGAAGTGGGATCATATATTCATGGACTTCGTTTCAGGGCTGCCGTCGACATCACATGGCCAAAATGCGATTTGGGTGATAGTAGACCGGTTGACTAAGACCGCCCTTTTATCATCTATTCCCTCAACCTTTTAGCAAAGATTTAAATCCAGGAGATAATTCGTTCTCATGAAGTGCCTGTATCTATTGTATCAAATCGAGACCCGCGTTTTACGTCACAGTTCTGGAGAAGCTTGCAAGATCTCTATTGTATTAGGTATCACTTAGCACGACATTCCATCCTCAGTTAGATGGGCAGACTGAGAGGATGATACAGATACTAGAAGATATGCTCTGAGCAAGTGTATTAGATTTTGGGGGTAGCTGGACTCAGTTTATGCCATTGGTAGAGTTTGCGTACAATAACAGTTACCATTCTAGCATCGACATGGAACCATTTGAAGCTCTATAAGGTAGAAAATGTCATTCTCTGTTATATTGGGACGAGATGGATGAGCGACGAGTTGTGGGACCAGAGCTTGTAAAGCAGGCGTACGATAAGGTTTGACTCATTAGGGATAGAATCAGTGCAGCTCAGAGCCAACAGAAAAGTTACGACGATAATCGCTGCCAGAATTTGGAATTCGATATTGGTGACCATGTATTTTTGAAAATAGCTCCATTAAAAGGAGTCATGAGGTTTGGAAGAAAGGGTAAACTTAACCCTAGGTTTATCGGTTCGTTTGAGATTCTAGAAAAAGTGGGGCCGGTAGCCTACAAGTTAGCTTTGCCACTTACACTATCTAAGATGCACGACGTATTTCACGTATCTATGTTGAGGAAATACGTCCCAGACCCTTCTCATATTATCAGTTATGGTAAGTTGGAGCTCAGTAATTTGCTAGTCTATGAGGAGGTACCAGTGCATATTCTGAATAGTAAGGAACAGGAACTACGTAATAAGAAGATTCCTCTGGTAAAGGTTCTATGGAGGAATCACACAGTAGAAGAGGCTTCTTAGGAGCTTGAGGAACAGATCAAACAGAAATACACACAATTATACCAAGAAGTCCATATGTGATTAAGAAATGTGAGTAAATATGTAATGTTTCTTTTGCAGGTACATGTAATATTCTAGTAGTAGGTGGTATTTTAGTCTTGGGGGAATTTTCTTTTGGTTTATGTAATCTCCCAAGACTTGAAATATAATCACGGTATTCCTCCGCCATAAGTGAGGGCAAGTAATAAAATAAGTAGACCATTTTTCTTTAAGGGATGATGAATTATATAAATAGTAAATTTCGAGGACGAAAATTTATAAGGAGGGGAGAATGTGACGAACCAAATAATAATGGTATTTAAATAATAAAGAGGAAAGGGAAATGGAAACAGAAATAGAAGGAGGCAGTAGACGTTGACGACATTGCACTTTGGGAGTAATAACTGAGGAAATTTATCAGGTCCTCGTCGACAAACACAGGCGATTCATCGACGAGGGTACAAGAGGGCTTCGTCCACGAAGCCAAGTTTCGTCAATGAGAAGATACCAAGAGAGAATTTTTGGAAGTCTGAAATTCGTCGATGAGGGTGCAGGTTCATCGATGAACTTTCTACAGGACTCATCGATGAGGTGATGTGTCTCATCGACGAATCCGGCTCTATAAATAGCCTAAAACTTAGATTTAATTGCAGAAAATCAGAAATCTCTCACTATTTCTCTCTCCTCTCTCTTCGATTTTGACTCCGTCGTTCACCGGATCAACGATCTGAGGCCACCACGATGCTCCTAGGGAAGTTCTCTCCAAATCTACCGAAGCAGATCGTTCGTGGAAGCTAGTTGAAATTCATCCCTAAGTTGAGGTAAGGTTTTTTATGCCAAATTTGGTCTTACTGTAGTTATAGGAAATGATATTCACATGAAAATATAGAAGTTTAGTTCTGCGAGTTATTATTTTCAAGGAGTTGAACGGGGAACCCTGTGAGTGCAGGACCGAAAATTTTAGGGGGTTTCTTTCAGTGTCAGGTAAGGGAATAAACTAAAACAGTTATTTTCTATGCAAATTATTATTATTTATCAGTAAATAAATTTTCAGGAAAGCATGTATTATATCAGTATATTATAAAGGAAATGCACATTTAGGAAAATACCTGCTATTATGTTGAAATGTATATATAGGTATGAGATGCCAAAAATTATGATTTTAAAATATAAAGTATGGTTTTATACAGCAAATGTATGGCATGAATATTACTTTACGTGAGAAGTATTATGATATGACTATGTTATGAATAAAACATGTTTTCAAGAATATGAATTATTACAGTACAAAATGATGTTGAAAATACATGATAATTGATTTATTATTCATAATAATATGTATAGGATATTCGGCGCAAGGTCGTGATTGATAGCCGGTGTGAGGCCGTGTTTTACTTATGATTTCGGCACGATGCCGTATTTATTAAATGTTTGGCACGAGGCCATATTTATGAAATGTTCGGCGCAAGGCCGTATTTATGAAGTTATAGAAATGCTATCAATCGTGCCGTATTTATGAAGTTATAGAAATGCTATCAATCTATTTATGTTAAACGTTATATTATCATGTATTATATGTTATCAGAACCCGGATGTTAGTTTAGTTCAATTCAGGAGCACGGTACCATAACTTATAGATCAGATATCTATGATCAGATTGGTGCTAACCACCCCACGAGGGGATGGGAGATGGATAGTCGATATGGCTTTTAGTGTAGAGTGTAGACATCCACCTGGCAGTTTGGACCAGGGTGTGGCGGGCTCATCGTACTTATAGACATTTTTGACTTGACAGTGGTCGACTAGCCATTGTCGGGTCCTACCTTCAGGCTGCACAACCCGTCATAGGGGGTAATACATGACATCAGTTAACTATTCATCCTAGGTATGTTTTCAGTATTACTAGCTATATCAGACAATTATAATTACTATGATGTATTAGAAATATGAAAGTATATGTTTTTGCAATTATTAAATAATGAATTTTTCTAGTGTGAAGTTTGTATTGTATATCTATATTACTATTAAGTATTCATGTTGCGACACAACTGTATTTAGTTTATTTTCTTTTACTGAGAAGTGTCTCACCCCAAACATTAAATGATTTTTAGGGAACCCAGAAAGACCGGCGGATCGAGGTCGCCTTTGAGATAGAGTGGTACTACCCCGTTAGAAGGGTAAGTTCTAATCTAGGGGCTGGAAATTCATATCGTAGGTCCCTAGACATGAGTGTATTTTTGGGAATTTTTGGAGACTATATATAAATACTGTGTTTTGGGGTTATAGTTAACTCTGGTATTTTGTATTTTGTGGTAATGAGGTTGATGATTTACACTTACTGTTGCCTAGGTTCCGCTGTGTATGACAGGTGTCCCCACTACCCATGGGTTCGGGTTAACTATTTTATTTATTTTTCTTTTCTTATATGAGTATATAAGCATTAGTTGAGATCACACATCATAATTTGTCTCATTGCTTATAATCCATGCCTTGAAGGATGAACCTTTATGAAAAATAAGATGTAGTCACAATTCTTGACTTATTTGTTTAATTTGTCATTCACACAAGAACTTAGTTTCTTTTATACAGTCAACAACACAACTGTTTAAACAATCAAGTTACCAATCAATTAACCAAACCAATTATCCAAAGCATAATATTCAAAATAAGATATATAAGATACAAGATTTCAGCTCTTGTTTATTTGCAATCCTGAAAATATGAAAGTTTGATTCAAGCCCTGTGGTTAACTGCCATCTTTTTGATAATGAATTAGCTTTCTCAAAGTGATTTTCAGCAAAACATTCACACTCTTCCCAAAATTTAGAATTTAAATAAACTCTTAGTAAATTTATCTTTGGGTGTTAACCAAGTAATGTACTCCCTTATGGTTTTCGCAAAGTATGGTTTAGTCAATGTACCCCCTTTCGGTTTTTGCAACCCAAATCAAACTAGACTTTAAGTTTACTTGATTTCCAAATATACGTAGTATATATGATTAAGAAATTAAATCATCCATGTAATTTATATGTGCTGAAAATAAAGAGTAAGCGAAAGAGAGAGTGAGACCAGGATTTTTACGAGGTTTGGCTTATACCCAACCTACGTCCTTGCCTTTGGCAAACCACCAAAGGATTCACTAAAACCAGTTCCTTTATTGGGCGGAACAACGCTGTTTACACACTCCTTCAATAGGCTAAAGCCTACCTCTCTAAGTGATATCCCCTCACTCGATCACTCCTTTAATTAGGCTAGAGCCTGCCTCTCTAAGCGATATCCCCACATTTAGCCAACGATCCAAATAACCTTGAACCTTCTATATCTACAAGATACAAATCAAATAGATGTACAAAGAATGCTCTCAAATATAGCTGATTAGTACAATTCAAAACTATATACTTCAATGTGATTCACAATATGTAATTCAGATTGAAGCTCTAGAAGTATTTCACCGTATAATTCTTTCAATGAATGAAAGAATTAGTAGTTGTAGCATAATATCAGTGAGTAGAATTAGCAAGAACTCGGTAAGCTTTGTGCAATTTGAGAGCAAGAGAGAGCTTTGAGAATTTCAGAACAATTGAAAAAGATTTTGCTTAATTGAATTCTTGGTTTTTTTAAATCAATTTAACTTGGGTGTATTTATAGATGTAGAAAAGTATCTAACTTGTTCCCCAAGTTTACTTTGAGTAGGATCCAAGATTTAAATAAGTTTGAGCATCAAGTAGTTGAATATTTCAAAATATGTCTGTTATGTATTTTAAATTTTTCCACAAGACAACTGACTGTGAGGTCCCTGGCAGTTGCCTGTCAGTGTATTATACGTATAAAATGCACAAGCAGTAAGATGGCAGTCGCCTGTCAACAAGGGAGTCAGATGCCTGTCACTGAACAACTAGGTTTTTAAATATGACTAGAATTATGGCAGACGACTGTCAAAGCACAGGCAATTGTCTCAAGTTTCACTGACAGTCACCTGTCAAGTTCTAGACAGTTGACTGTCATGTTTTTTCTGTCTATTCATTTAAAAATTTTTAACATGGCAGTTGACTGTCCAAGTGCAGTTAGTCGCCTATCAAGCATTTGTTTCTTGTTTTAAAATATTTTTGTTCTCCCTCTTCTTTTCTTATTTAATCTTTGGAATATCAATTTGTTTTTCTTTAAAAAATAAGTTCTAAGACTTAAAACAAGGTTCCTAGGTCTCTTTGCCTAAAGAGTTTCAAAATGAAAATACATACTTGAATTATATTTGAAGTACTTACAAAGCTTGTTCTAAAGACTCATTTGACTCTTCTTTGCTTTGAGTTCTCTTTATTGCTGAGCTTCAATGTCCTGAATTTGATGTGAGCTTTCAAGATTTATCTCTCTTGATTTTTCAATATTACTTTAGATTTTGAGCTTCATTGATCTTTGAGCTTTGCATGTTGATCACTTGAGCTTTCATTCTTGAAGCTTTTTCATTAATATCAATGATCTCACGATCTTCAAGTTTAATCCATGCCTTAAACTTGATATACTCATCCTTCTTTGAAGTACAAGCTTTCATGAATTCTTTAACCTTGCATTCATCATTGAGTCTTGAAAAGACATCATTAAACAAAGCATGTTAAGTTCCACTTGTTTGTTAGCATCACACCAAGATGTTAAGCCTTGTATGGCCAACACTTTAGTTTAAACAATGAAAGGAGCAGAGAAGGATATGTGGATTGGGGTGGTTTGGCTGATTTATTATGACTGAAATTTATGCTAATTTAGACAAGTTCACTCTTACATTTCCGCCCCTCGTGGTTGAAACAGCTTATTTAATAATTTGAGTTGTGGGTTTCTCTCTTTCTTTTTTCTTTTCATATCAGTTAATGGTAAATAGCATTGATCAAAATGAATATGTACAATATATAATGGGCATAGCCAGGCAAGGGAGTGCCAAGATCCCAATCAGAAGATCAAATCTGTTGCTGCTAAAAATTGAACGACCTTCCAGATCCCTGATCACGACCACCTGAAAAGAGATAAATAAGCAAGGCTTGGAGGACCTGGGGTGTACTCCGGGGGATCTCTTCGATGCCTAAGTCAGGGATTAACTTAAGAGATTTTTTATACAACAGTAAAGTAGAGTTTAGAATGAGATACCTTAACCTCTTCTCTGAATCCCCATTTACAGCGATGGAGTTTGACCCAAGGGTGATATGTCATTTATTTGAAAATTATGTTGTGAGCGTGAATCGCTCCGGTTATTACAGTGTTGACTTAAATTACTATGGTCATCATGGCGTTGGCGTCAATTACTCTGGCCGAGTAGTTGACTTGGGTGGTAACTTCCCTCATCAATGTTGGGCTCTAGTCTCCTTTGAAGTTATGGTAGGTTATATATTTGGGGTATATCAGTTGCCCCCCCCCCCCCCCCCCCCCCCCCTCTTTCAATTTCAAATTTTTGAAGCTTATTTCCAAAGTTTGAAAGTTGTTGTTGTCGTTTTTTTTTTTTTTTTTTTTTTTCCGGTCAAGCTGCTCTTCTTGAGGCATTTTGGGATTCTGGTGGCTTAATGAGTCATGCACTTTTTTTTTTTGTTTCTGGTTTAATGAGTTGTGCCCATATTTTGGGCCGTTTCTGGGCCTCACGAGCGTTGCTTGTTAGTTGGGTCGATTCTTTTTTCTTAATGAGTTATGCTCATTTTTTTGGTAGTCTTCTGGCCTCACGAGTGTTGCTCGTCAATTGGGCCAATTCTTCCTTTCCTAAGGAGCTGTGCTCATTTTTTGTGCACTCTTATGGCCTCGTAAGCGTTGTTAATCAGTTGGGCTGATTCTTCTTTGCCTAATGATTTGTACTCATTTTTTGGGTAGTCTTCTGGCCTTACGAGCATTCCTCGTCAGTTGAGCCGATTCTTCCTTTCCTAATGAGTTGTGTTCATTTTTTGAAAGTTACAGATGCTCGGTACCGCAGCTTAAAGTTTATACGGATCAGAGTGCACCCACACTGTTTACAGAGTAGTTATTTATGTTAGTGGATTTCTCCTGAGTGCACACCTGGTTCCGGACCAGGACTTAATAAGGAAAATCTCACTTAAAGTTTACGTACGTTGATTTAGTTTGGTCGGCCAGCCAGCTAAGTCCAGTCTTCGGACCGCACAACCCAGTCATGGGGGTAAACATGACTTACGGCAAACAGGCCTAAGGGTGATTTTTATAATATATGTTTATACATATTTAATTACGTGTACAAAGTTACTGATGATTTGAAGGAAAAGTGTAAGTTTACGTGAAAAGGATCATTTTGGTGCTTAAATGACGATCTAAGGAAAACGTATAAGGAAAAGTATATGTATGTTTATCATTAAATATTTTTACAGTTTTAAAGTTAAAAGTTTAATTTAACAGTTATAGTATATGATTATAAAAATTTACTGTTGAAATTGATGACAAAAGTTTTATGCAGGAATTTTTAAATTTATGTTTATTCTAAAAGCAGTCTTGAAATTATAGTATTAAATATTGTTTTACGAAATTCTTTAAAAGCTCATTTTGGCCACACACTAATAATAATCTTATTTACTTACTGAGCGTCGTCTCACCCCAATCATATTTTATTTTAGATAACTCTGAAGGACATGTCAGAAATCAGGCTTAGCAAGCATGCGGGTGGGGATTAGAAAAATAAAGATTTATTTAGAAACATTAGTATGATTTCAGATATTTACGTTTGTGTAATTTTTTTCATTTGAAATAAGTGATTGTAACATGAATAATTAACGCTCTGGTTTGAATAAAATTGAGTTTATTTGCTTCCGCTCTAAATTAGTAGTAAAAAGTTAATATCCCAGGCCCCTCGGGGTCGGGGTGTTACACCACTACCCACACAGGGTACATAACACGGCCCACATAGGCCCCATTATCCACATAGGATATAACGTGGCCCACACAGGCACCACTACCCACACAGGGTACATAACATGACCCATACAGGCGCCATTATCCACACAGGATATAACGTGGCCCACACAGGCACCATTCCAGCTTCCGCAATACGTAGCCCACACAGGCACCACTATTCACCAGTATCCAATCCCCATGACCTACCCGTCATACATCAATAGAACAAACTCCTCGACCTGCCAATGTCCTACCCCATATAAATGACAATATGACAAGCTCCTTGATCTGTCAACGCCATATCATGATTTATATTTAGGCAATATAACAACCTCCTCATGCCAACGTTATATTGAGATGCATACGAATAACCAAACCAGTTAGTTCACACAGACGCATCAATGCATTTTCACATAGGAATCCAACATATCAATTCATTTCTCACACAGTATCCAACAAATCAATACATTTCCACACATGAGTCAAACATAACAATTCATTCATCATGTCATAATCATTCCAAACATCTCCACATGCAAACCCAAATATCACAGTAATTCATATTCAATTTATTAGGAAAAATTACTCCCATGTCACACAAATTTAATATCATATGCAATTATCCCAATTATAAATCTTAAACAAAATCATCATTTTCTAGTACTCAGACGGTTCTAAAAATCATATAGATAAATAATAAATTTCATACGCTCGTAAATAACCAGTTCACCTTAATAAAAACTGATATAATTTTATTCCTCCTTACCTGATTTCCTGAACCACGCCTACAGGGCTCCTAAGATTATACCCGCAGCGCTCACCCAAACTCTGATTCAATCAAATCAACCCCAATAAAATATTATTTTAACCTTTCCCTAATTACAATAATTAAATAATAATTAATTTCTAAATAACTCATCTAATTTTGTGGCTATTTCTACAACGGTCCCAGGAGAAATCCGCTCCGCTAGATTTGTAGAGAATCATCCCTAGATTCTCGTGATAGCGTCCGATCGTCAATTTGACTTAAAATTTAAGAAAAATTGAGGCAAGAATGAGAACTTACCTTACCCCAGGAGATATGTCCTTGTTACTTCTATAACAAATCCACTTCAGTAGATATGTCGATGGCGGATAATGGAGTCTAGTGGTATTCTCGGATTTTCAATTGGGCGAGAATTTACCGCGAAATTGTAGAGAGAAGAGGAGTGGAGAGCGTGAGCTGAGAGAGTTTTTTTTTTTTCTTTCTTTCTTTCTTTCTCTTCTTTCTTCCTTCCGCCGCGTGAAGCTTCTTCTTTTTTCCTTTTTAATTCTTTCCTTTCCTACTTTGTTCAAAACTTAACCATTAAGTTTCCCTTTTTTTTTTTTTCTTTCCTTTATCCTTACCTTTCCTTTTATATATATTTATATATATATACTTATATATACTTACATATATACTTATATATATATATATATATATATATATCCAAAATCATCAAATTTCTTAATTCAATTAATTTTCTTAATAATAATAATAATTTTTTTAATTAATAATTATATATTTTTTATTTTGGATCGTTACAAGGACCATGACAAATCTTAAACGGCAATAACTCCCTAATTAATACTTGCCAATAAACAACCAATAATTTATAAGACCTCAAATCTAATTAGAACTCCTAAGTTTACAAAACTAATATAAAATTTTCTCGTTGACCAATTCTGTATTCCTTTTCCATAGAGCTCCTCATTAATGATATCTTTTTCTCATCCACCTACTAACCAGCTGGAACAATTAATAGTCAAGACAAATTTAAATAGTGTATTTACATGACCTGTGGTCGTGGTCTCCCTATGCGAATGCGAATGCTGATGTGGAATTTTATGACTTGTGAACGAAATGGCCATGTACAAAATTGAAGGGGTCCATTGATGACGACATGAATGCTCAAGATTTCCCCAGTTCGTCCTTTAGAGGGACATTTGAATAACATTATCCACAATTCAGAACCAGCCCAAATGTTATCTGGTGTAGAAGTTGGTTGGTGTTATGCTCTTCCAACTTAACTACTCCCTCAATATTAATTGAGGTGAGGGGAGGTTGTTTTAGTCATTCCAATCTTAAAGCTAATTCTGCTCCTTTCTTCTATATAAATATAGTAAAGAATGCATTTCCCTCTGGCTGTGATAATCCTCAAAAGAGAAATTTGGGTGAAAGCAAAAACACTCGTATTCCTTTCTCGATTTCTGCCTTTTATCTGCTGTAAGTGATATCAGGGAAAGAAAATGGATGCACCACCACAATACCAGGATATGTCATACTACGATCATGTCCAAAGGCGCCGCGAGGAGAAAGGCTGCCTGTATGCTTGGTATGTTACCTTCTTTCCTTCCCTTTTTCAGAATTTTCCCTTCCAATATTTCATATGCTCTAGTGGCTTGTCATTTCTTTTTTGCTTTTGAATGGTGGAGAAGGGTATGAAAAGAATGATGGTTGAACAAATTCAATCATGTTGAATGATATGCTTAAGCAAAGTTGTAATGGTCATGATGCTGGTGTTGTTTATTTTGATGCAGTCTGTTTGCACTGTGTTGCTGCTTCTGCTGCGTTGAGACCTGCGAGTGCTGTTTGGATTGCATCTGCTGTTGCTGTAATTAGATCATACACAACTGAAAAAATGGGCAGGCTGAATAAAAAAAAATGGGTCTCCAATTTGATGATTATCAGTGTAACTTGAGATTGTGCAGTAGGGGTTGGATGATTCATCATTTTTTCTTTATACCAGTAAGTGAAGCCATACCAATTGGCAAATCTGCATAAGCCTCTGTCGTATGAAGAGGGAAATTAAAGTACTTAGTTGAGCTAAGAACTAGAGAACCTGAAAATAAATATAAAAAAAAAAAACAGCAGACTCGTGACTTTATTTAATTTTGTAAAAGAAAAAATAGAGTCCTTAATGTCTAAGAAACCGAATGATGCGAGAATTTGATTATCGATATTTGAGGCATTGGGCACCTTGCAAATTTCAATTCGTGTGTCCAAATTTCAATTTCAAGAATCAAGAATCAAGTCAAATCACAATATTTGATAGAAAATTTGAATAAGTGAATGACATTTATACGTGTACAACAAATAAAATTGTAAAATATATCGAGATTTCAACAAATATGAACTAATTGTCTTTAAAACAAGTTTTGTGAGTTTGAGTCCGGCCATTATATTTCGACTCAAACATATATTCGTAAAAAAAGGTAATCTAGCTATATACAAAAGATATTGTTCTTTATTAAGTATTGTGTGAACCTAGTTTTTGTGAGCTATATTTTTATAACACATATTGATGTGTCATTTTCAAAACAAAAAAGATATCTCTAACTAGTCGTGGATCCAAGACGTGAGGTCAATGGGAGTTGGTTCACGCATGATATACTTTAAATTTTTTTAAAAAAATGCAAATTTTTTTTCTTACTATTATTCATTCATAACCATACATTATTTTTTTATTATTATTATTATTATTATTATTATTATTATTATTATAACAATTTAGACATAACATTAGAGCTCTAGTGAAAAAAAAAAACTCAAACTTTCACTATGGATTTCTCCTCAATTGGATTTCCAATTTTTGTCAATTGAGTGAATCCATAGTCCACATAGGGCCTATGTAAATCCACCCATGTATTTTTGAGTCATGTCATATTCATCATCTATCATAGTTTGAGGTTATCATCATCTTTACTATAGTATTCATCTTCAAACATGACGATCTCATCTTACTCCTTTTCTTCTTTATCTCCTTATTCATCAATCATTTCAACTTTTATCTTTTTCAACATCTTTGCCTTTTTCCCTCCGATCAAACTATAAGCTTCTTCATCGAACATAATCATATATTTGACATTACAACGTGAATAAAACTTACTTTTGAAACACTATTAACAATTAAATTACTTGGTAAAAACATAGAAAGTCTTAATCACACAATTCATTCTTTTTTTTTCTTTGCCTACTATGTGCAACTCCATCATCTTAAAAGCAGTTATTGATATCAATCTCTTGAGCAGCTTCTGGTATGCAAGTGCTCTCTTTTTTGTGATCCATTCATTATTAGACTCTATCAAATAAATAATAGGACAATATGTTTCAGTACTGCTACACTTACCTACCAAACATCACACTTTTTCTTACTCACTGCTTTAAACAGTTGTACTATATAGATAATACAATACTCACAAAGTAGTGAGTAAATAAAAAGGTAATATTAAGCAGGTAAGTGTAGCATTTCTATATATTTAATCACTTTGCTACCTTCTTTAATTAAATGTTGTACT
The DNA here is from genome assembly GCF_029873635.1 of Malania oleifera. Classification (NCBI taxonomy): domain Eukaryota; kingdom Viridiplantae; phylum Streptophyta; class Magnoliopsida; order Santalales; family Ximeniaceae; genus Malania; species Malania oleifera. Next base: position 16,833,685 of record NC_080422.1, read on the forward strand.
TACAAAGACTAGAGCATTTGTTCTTTGTTGTTCCAACCATATTCTTCTTCTTCTTCTTCTTCTTCTTCTTCTTTTTCATAGTGGAGATGATTTACATCCTATTGCTACATATAAGCCTTCGAAGTCCTTGCACTCCTCTCCATATCTCTTCCAACATAAAGCCACACACACTCACACAAATGAACAAACACCATATGACTTATATCCATGGTTATGAAATATAAACTAAAAAAATTAAAAATTGAAAAAAAAAATTATTGCAATTAAATATCCTAAAACATGAAGTTGCTTGTTGTGTCTTATTAAAGTAGCCATGCTTATGCCAACTATTATCTCAATTTTTTCTTTTAAACTTCTTCGATATTAAAAAATTGAAATAGAGCCTTTAAAGTGGAGATGATGAAAGATCTTCATTTCCTTTTACATCCTATTGCTACATGTAAGGATATGGACTTGTATTGCAAGCCTTTGAAGTTCCCTGCACTTCAGTCCACATCCCTCCCACCATAAAGTTATACAAACATACACCCATACAAGCGAATGAATGAGCGTCATATGGCTCTTCTACATGCTTATGAAACATGAACAAAAAAAGACTAGAAGTTGAAAATTTATCACTAAGGCAAATGGTAAATCAAAATAATGCCATGTTGTTTCTTATCTTTTGTTAATGTAGTCATGCACATACCAAACTTTCCCTTGGCTTTTCTGAACTTCCCCTTAATTATTGATCAATATTGAAACTTACTTCAACATTTTGATACAACTGTCCAATTTTGTGGCATAGTCCACTTTAACTTCCATGCTTGCGTTAAATTATCACCAAATTAGAACTACAAATTATGGATAGTCAATTTTTGGTCAAACAAACTTTGACCTAAATGAAGATGCAAAAATACAAGAAAATAAAGAGAAAAGCCAAACATTGCACTGGGCGGTTGACTGATCCCTTTAGGCGGTCGATCGACACTCTTTAAAAAATAGTCGTTGGCAGAAGCCTTAGGCGGTTGACTGACCCCTCAAGGTGGTCAATCGGCCTGTGAAAAAATTCAAAATTTTTGACATGTTCTCACATGATAGGCCAGAGATTCCTAGCCAATCACAAGTCCCATTAATGCCATATGTAATATCTGTTGTGAAAAGTCGAATTGCACAGTGGAATATTGGATCATACACATGCAACACTTAATGATGAAAATATAGAAACAATCTACAACAATTATATGAAAGCAATAACAAGACAATATACAGTGAATTACGTGATTCGGCAATACCTATATCCATAGGAGCAAACGACAATAATTCACTATCTTCTTTTCCAAAACACATGAACAATACATTAACCATCTTCATATACATCAAACACAACGTATATATAAAGTTCCCGGAGGTTTTCCCTCCAAACTCCAACTAACTTAATGTCCCTTATTCAAAATTTGAAATATGCATTGGGTTTCCCAAGCTAAACCATCAACGATTTCAGGCAGAGAGTAAAATTTCTCAGATACTGCCCCAAATCGTTGACGATTAGAGGTTACCATCGACGATTTCCCCTGCCGCATGTTGATTTCCTTCATGTTTTTCCTTTGTGCATGCTTTCCACTCAGTATGTGAGCCACATATCACAACAGTCTCTACCTTGGTGAACATATGTTATTGACCTGATTGGTCATATCTCGTTTTGATAATGACAAATACATTGGTACTAATGTTTGCCCTGAGCTTGCATGTAGATTCACTCTACGCGTCGAATTGAAAAAGAACGTTATATCATGATGGCGTATGATGACTCTAAGGGAGAATGTAGAATATTGTGCTTAATTTATATTTGTAATTTGTATATTATGTATTATGGATTGTAATTCAATATGGTTCGTAATAACTGCATCATGCATGATAGGTGTAATGACCCGGCCCTTTACACGGACTCAGGTGTCACTCACATACATCAGATACCTATACCTGTTCAAGATATGGAAACAACCCGCCCTAAACAGGGACATACAGGTGTAAAACATACATAATCATGATGTAAATGTCGCGAAAAACATAAACATCCATTGGGATTACTACTAGCCTTATACCAGAGTTCACTAATACATCCATAATTTACATACATTCGGACTTAGAGTAATCGTCATATTACAACCCTCCAAAAAGGACTTTCATCAAGTTTAGTACAAAAATTTAGATGCTTAAGTAAGCTAACCAAAATAACCTCCCTAGTCCTTTTATCTACTAGGACTGACGTACGGATGGACCTGAAAACAAAGGTTGTAAGATAGGGTGAGACACCTCTCAATAAGGAAGAAGGAGTTACAACAGTGTGTGACTGCATACATGCATATTTTCATTCAACATCTGGAATATAAATCAAATATTTTCAATACAGTAATGCATCAGGTATATCATTATTCATATTACAAAATTCCCACATCTGTCTTTCGACCATTTAATGATTTATCAGATGACCAACAGCAAAATATCCCTATAACCAGTTTTACCCCGTGGCTCGGGTTGTGCACTGGTACTCGTCCAATGCCCTGTTCGTGCAGACACTACCGAGTACCTACATACAATCCGACTGCCTCCATTGGCCCAATATCAGTCAATGGTTTCACCCTGCTAGCCGACCATCTTGGTACCCACATCGTTTAGTACGTGTGGTTGCACGTGTACATCTAGCTACGATATCGTGCCGTATCATATAACAGTGGTTTCATTTCACCCTGCAAAGAAAGTATTTTTCAACCCTCCCGGGACTCTCAAGCTGTGGTTCTGTGTATCATAATTTCAATTTATACAAATATGATTTTATCTCCCATAATCTATATCAATAGTATAGAAATAATTCCAGCGGGTTCAAACCGGCGTCTTTCCACCTGGTTTACCCCTCTTTGTTTACTGATGCGACTCGGTGTATCACCAGCCTCTGTTTATCACATTGTCAGTATAACAAATTGGAATTTCATTCCCATATTCTATACCAGTAGTATAGAAAATACATTCATTTCCATTTCAACATATATCACACAAGTTTAATACAAAAACCCGCTAAATGATAGAAATTCAATATACATAGTTTAACTAAATAAATAAAGGAATCGAGTCTCTCCTACTATAGTATAAACACAAATAAAGATGTTTGTAAAATTTGGAGATCATACGTCGAAATCCTCGTTTTTACCAAAAACCATAAAATAGTCAAACTGGCATTTCTACTCGGTAGAATTTCACAAATAAGTAGTTAAATCATAGATAATAACATAAACTAGCTTTTTAGTGGTTTAGTTTTTCAAAAATGCTGTTGTAATCAAATTCCCCTTACCTTATATTCGAAATGAAACTTCGTACGAAAACGGTCCAAAACGACAACTCGAGATCCTGAAAACCTAAAACCACAGAACATAACCTTACTATGTTTTCTACTGCTATCCAAATATCCAATCAAAATTAGGATCAGATTCCTACCTCGATTCTTGAGAAAACCCGAAACTCTCCGAAACGATGATCCGATCTACTAAAAGTGTAGAGTTTCCTCTTCTGATCCACGCAGTACCCTCCGTTTTTGGAAATGGATGATGAACGGCGAAGGATCTTAGAGAGAGAGAGAGAGAGAGAGAGAGAGAGAGAGAGAGAGAGAGAGAGAATGAGAGAGGATAAGAGAATTTATAGAATAAATCCTTGAGAGAGAGAAAATGAGAGAGAGAGAGAGAGAGAGAGAGAGAGAGAGAGAGAGAGAGAATTAGAGAATGAGAGAGGATAAGAGAATTTATAGAATAAATCCTTACTTAGCCCTTAAGTAATCTAAATAAATATCTCCTCCAAGATATTTATATATAAATATCTAAAAATATCTCTTTTCAAAATACCTTCTCCAAAATATCTTCTTCTTCTTCTTTTTTTCTTTTTTCTTTTTTTTTTTTTTCGGGGTCGGGTTACTACAATCTCCCCTCCTTATAAGAATTTTCATCCCCGAAATTCACCAACTGATACCAAACATACTCTACCTTACGTCGGAGACCTACAGAAGAGTTGGCAGCCACCCTCAAAGCAGCTCCGGCGCGAAGTTATTATCTACCCTCGCTTATGGCGGAGGAATACCGTGGTTACAATGTGATGCTTCGGAAGATTACACACACAAAACTCTCCCGAAGACCATACCACCTATACTACTATACATAATTACGTACCATCCGAAAATAACTGCGGGTACTTCTGGCGTATTTCTGACTCTAACTCCCATGAAGCTTCCTCCACTGTATAGTTACGCCATAATACATTCACTAGTGGTATTTCCCTAGTCCGTAACTGCTGAACTTTCCGATCTAATATCAGTACTGGTACCTCCTCATATGATAAAGTCTCACTGATCTCTAGAGGTTCGTAACTTAGTACATGCGATGGATCTGGTATGTACTTCCTCAGTATAGACACGTGAAATACATCATGAACTCGGGATGATGTTGGAGGTAAAGCCACTCGATAAGCAACCGAACCTATCCTTTCAAGGATTTCAAAAGGCCCGACATACCGAGGACTTAGCTTCCCCTTCTTCCCGAATCTCATCACCCCTTTCATCGGAGTGATTCTCAAGAATACCATATCTCCTACTTCAAATTCCAACTTTCGCCGACAAGTATCAGCATAACTCTTTTGTCGACTCTGAGCTGCTTTAATTCTTTCCCTGATCAATGCAACCTTTGCAGAGGTCTGCTGAATCAGTTCTGGACCTAGTATCTGCCGCTCACCTACCTGATCCCAGTATAACGGAGATCGACACCGACGACCGTACAAAGCCTCATAAGGTGCCATCTCTATGCTCGCCTAGTAACTGTTGTTATATGCAAATTCAACAAGCGGTAGATATCGTATCCAAATATTACCAAAATCTAGTATACAAGCCCGCAACATATCTTCTAACGTTTGAATAGTTCTCTCCGACTGTCCATCTGTTTGTGGGTGAAAAGACGTACTGAACATCAATCGCGATCCCAAGGCATCCTGTAAACTTTTCCAGAAATGAGATGTAAAACGCGGATCTCAATCTGAAACAATAGATATAGGAACACCATGGAGTCGTACCACCTCTTGCACATAAAGTTCTGCCAGCTTATTCAGAGAGTAGCTGACTCTGATTGTAATGAAGTGTGCAGTCTTCGTCAACCGATCTACTATAACCCATATGGCATTCTGCCCATGCATCGCTGCAGGTAAACCCGTCACAAAATCCATTGAGACATGTTCCCACTTCCACTCAGAGACGTCGAGTGGTTGAAGTGGTCCTGCCGGCTTCTGATGTTCTGCTTTAATCTGCTAACATGTCAGGCACTGTTCTACAAATCGGGGGATCTCTCTTTTCATATTAGACCACTAGAAAGATTCCCTCAAATCCCGATACATTTTCGTACTACCAGGATGTACAGTGTAGAGCAAACGGTGTGCCTCCTCTAGAATAACCCGTTTAATCACGGCATCATTCGAAACGCAAACCCTGCTGCGGAATCTCAGTATCCCATCACCAGAAATACTGAAGTTTGGCTTTAAACCATTCCGAACTCCTTCTATAACCTCAACTAACTTTGGATCCTCTTTTTGCGCTACACGGATCCTCTCTTGTAAGGTCGGTTGCACCACCAAGCTGGCAAGGACAGCCTGATGATTTTCTTCTACCACTTCCAAGCCCAACCTTTCCAAGTCCATACAAATTTGGTGCTGAACTCTAATCGCTGAAACAGACGCATCAATAGACTTCCGACTCAGAGCATCAGCTACCACATTAGCCTTTCCTGGGTGATAGCTAATAACACAGTCGTAGTCTTTAATCAACTCTAGCCACCTGCGTTGTCTCATGTTCAGCTCCTTCTGGGTGAAAAAGTATTTAAGACTTTTATGGTCAGTAAAAATCTCGCACTTTTCACCATACAAGTAATGCCTCCAAATTTTTAATGCAAATACTACCGCTGCTAATTCCATATCATGTGTTGGGTAGTTCTTCTCGTACTCTTTAAGTTGCCGAGAAGCGTAAGCAATTACTCTGCTCTGCTGCATTAGAACACAACCAAGACCCTTCTTAGAGGCGTCACTATAAATAACGAATCCACCATCCCCTGAAGGAATGGTCAGGATTGGAGCAGTAACCAGTCGCCGTTTCAGCTCCTGGAAACTCAACTCACATTCCTCAGTCCAAACGTACCTCACGTTCTTCCTCGTGAGTCGCGTCAAAGGACCTTCTAAACTGGAGAACCCTTCTACAAAACGACGGTAGTAACCTGCAAGACCTAAAAAGCTTCTTACTTCCTGAACATTCTTCGGTCTCGCCCAGTTCACTACTGCTTCAATCTTACTCGAGTCCACGGATACACCTTCCTTGGACACGACGTGACCAAGAAATGCAATCTGCTCTAGCCAGAACTCACACTTCTTCAATTTAGCATACAATTTCTTATTCCTAAGCATTTGCAAGACAAGCCTCAAATGCCCCTCATGCTCTGCAGCGCTCCTAGAATACACTAGGATGTCGTCGATAAATACCACGACGAACCGGTCTAAATATTCATAAAAGACCCTGTTCATCAAATCCATAAATGCTACAGGTGCATTAGTCAAACCAAAAGGCATAACCATAAATTCATAATGGCCATACCGAGTTCGAAATGCCGTCTTAGGAATGTCTTCCACTTTCACCTTCAGCTGGTGATACCCAGATCGTAGATCAATCTTAGAGTAGACCTGCGTGCCTTGAAGCTGGTCAAACAGATCATCGATTCGAGGTAGCGGATATTTATTCTTTACTGTCACCTTGTTCAGTTCTCTGTAGTCGATGCACATCCTCATCGACCCATCCTTCTTCTTAACAAACAAAACGGGCGCTCCCCAAGGAGAAATAGTAGGACGAATGTACCCCTTGTCTAGGAGCTCCTGAAGTTGTTCCTTCAGTTCTTTCAATTCAGCTGGAGCCATACGGTACGGAGCTTTCGATATCGGCGCCGTACCTGGAACTAGCTCTATCGCGAATTCCACTTCCCTGTCCGGAGGTAACCCTGGCAAGTCCTCTGGAAACACGTCAGGGAACTCGCACACTACAGCAATTGTTTCTAACTTATTTTCTTCAATCGGCGTATCTTTCACAAACGCCAGATACCCTTGGCAGCCATCTAGGAGTAGCCTCCTAGCTTGCAAAGCTGAAAGGATTCGTGGTGTAGAACGCACACACGACCCCTGGAATTTGAATTCCTGCTCCCCTTGTGGTTTAAACAACACCTCTCACCTGCGGCAATCAATACTAGCACAACTGGCCGACAACCAGTCCATCCCAAGGATGATATCAAAACCATGCATGTCATATACCACTAGGTTAACTGGTAGTATTCTTCCCTAAATTTCCACAGGGAAGTTATGGACTAACTTACTACACCCGACTGCAGACCCAGACGGCGTAGTCACTACCAGTTCATAATCCAACAATTGCACCTCCAAACCACATAATTTAACAAAATTACGGGATCCAGAATCAAAAAGTACTATAGCTTCATGAAAAAACACATAAATAGTACCTGTGACCACGTCACCAGCGTTCTCAGCGTCACCAGGAGTCAGAGAATATACCCTAGCCTGGGCAGTACCCCCCTGCTGACCGCCACGCTGTGTCGGAGCATTCCCTCTGTATTGCTTCTGTGTGACTCCATCATTCCTCTGCCTCGGACAGTCTCTCATCTGATGTCCTTGTCTACCACACTGCATACAGGCTCCCGTAGACAACCAACACTGCCCCTGGTGTTTCTTACCACATAAAGAGCAATGTGGAATACTTGCGGCATTCTGGGACGTGCCACCACTATTTTTCTTCCATTTACTCTGTCCTGCCCCAGATGAATAATTAGGAGGCGCTGGCCTCTTCTTCGTAACCTAAACCTCTGCATCCTCTAGTAAACACTCCTCTGCTACCGTGGCTTTATCAACCAACGTAGCAAAATCCTGCAACTGTAGAATCGTCGTCTGCTTACGGATCTCGCTCCTCAGACCCCTCTGAAACTTCCAAGCCTTCTTTGCTTCATCAAGAATCACGAATGGAGCAAATCGAGACAGCTCCTGGAACTTGGCAGTGTACTGCTGCACTGTCAGTGAACCCTGCGTCAAATTCATAAATTCCTCCATTTTCGCATTTCTCATTGTGGCCGGAAAATAACGTTCAAAGAAGAGCTCTTTGAATCGGGCCCATGTCAACACTATCGGTATCGATCGATGCTCCTCCATCTGCTTTACCGACCCCCACCATCTCTCAGCCTCCCCTGCCAACTTGAACGTGGCGAAGGTGACTTTCTGCTTTTCAGTGCAGTTTAACACACCTAAGATCTTCTCGATCTCCTGGATCCAATTCTCAGCACGAACTGGATCTGTACCGCCCACAAAAGCAGAGGGCTTCAATCTGGTGAACTGCTCAATGGAGCAACCCAACTCAGTCATAGGACGATCCTGCCCTCTATTTGTACGCACTACCTCAGCCATAAGCTACTGTGCAAATTCACGTAACACACTAGTAGAGTCGTTACCAGCCTCGGGGCCGGCACCCTCACTACTACTGCCACCTATATTGGCAGTGATATCCCTGGATTCCATCCTGAAAACATTTACGAGAATTCATTAGAAGGTAATAGCCTAAGCATCAACTAACACTATCATACTATAGACTCAGTTCCTTAAATCCACATCCTGAATATCGATGTACTCCATTAATTTAACATCATCATTCTAACTCAAGTTCTGCTCTTCCACTTGGAAACAACACCATCAAAAGATTGCCATGATTTTCTGAACCCTTCGAATGATCCAGAAAAACACAAAAGTCTGCCAATTGTTTTCATCTCCAGGTATACAAAACAAAACTCAAGGTCATATCCATGTCCTATACCCTGGTATATTCTAGACTGTAAGAACTAGCAACTTCTTAGTTTAGCACATATCCCTAACCAGGCAGCATGAATCAAATCATACTTCCGACTGGCTACGGGCTCTGATACCAACTGTAACGACCCGGCCCTTTACATGAACTCAGGTGTCACTCACATACATCAAATACCTATACCTGTTCAAGATATGGAAACAACCCGCCCTAAACAGGGACATACAGGTGTAAAACATACATAATCATGATCTAAATGTCGCAGAAAAACATAAACATCCATTGGGATTACTACTAGCCTTATACCAGAGTTCACTAATACATCCATAATTTACATACATTCGGACTTAGAGTAATCGTCATATTACAACCCTCCAAAAAGGACTTTCATCAAGTTTAGTACAAAAATTTAGATGCTTACGTAAGCTAACCAAAATAACCTCCCTAGTCCTTTTATCTACTAGGACTGACGTACGGATGGACCTGAAAACAAAGGTTGTAAGATAGGGTGAGACACCTCTCAGTAAGGAAGAAGGAGTTACAACAGTGTGTGACTGCATACATGCATATTTTTATTCAACATCTGGAATATAAATCAAATATTTTCAATACAGTAATGCATCAGGTATATCATTATTCATATTACAAAATTCCCACATCTGTCTTTCGACCATTTAATGATTTATCAGATGACCAACAGCAAAATATCCCTATAACCAGTTTTACCCCGTGGCTCGAGTTGTGCACTGGTACTCGTCCAATGCCCTGTTCGTGCAGACACTGCCAAGTACCTACATACGATCCGACTGCCTCCATTGGCCCAATATCAGCCAATGGTTTCACCCTGCCGACCATCTTGGTACCCACATCGTTTAGTACGTGTGGTTGCACGTGTACATCTAGCTACGATATCGTGCCGTATCATATAACAGTGGTTTCATTTCACCCTACAAAGAAAGTATTTTTCAACCCTCCCGGGACTCTCAAGCTGTGGTTCTGTGTATCATAAATTCAATTTATACAAATATGATTTTATCTCCCATAATCTATATCAATAGTATAGAAATAATTCCAGCGGGTTCAAACCGGCGTCTTTCCACCTGGTTTACCCCTCTTTGTTTACTGATGCGACTCGGTGTATCACCAGCCTCTGTTTATCACATTGTCAGTATAACAAATTGAAATTTCATTCAAATATTCTATACCAGTAGTATAGAAAATACATTCATTTCCATTTCAACATATATAACACAAGTTTAATACAAAAACCCGCTAAATGATAGAAATTCAATATACATAGTTTAACTAAATAAATAAAGGAATCGAGTCTCTCCTACTATAGTATAAACACAAATAAAGATGTTTGTAAAATTTGGAGATCATACGTCGAAATCCTCGTTTTTACCAAAAACCATAAAATCGTCAAACTGACATTTCTACTCGGTAGAATTTCACAAATAAGTAGTTAAATCATAGATAATAACATAAACTAGTTTTTTAGCGGTTTAGTTTTCCAAAAATGTTGTTGTAATCAAATTCCCCTTACCTTATATTCGAAATGAAACTTCGTACGAAAACGGTCCAAAACGACAACTCGAGATCCTGAAAACCTAAAACCACAGAACATAACCTTACTATGTTTTCTACTGCTATCCAAATATCCAATCAAAATTAGGATCAGATTCCTACCTCGATTCTTGAGAAAACCCGAAACTCTCCGAAACGATGATCCGATCTACTAAAAGTGTAGAGTTTCCTCTTCTGATCCACGCAGTACCCTCCGTTTTTGGAAATGGATGATGAACGGCGAAGGATCTTAGAGAGAGAGAGAGAGAGAGAGAGAGAGAGAGAGAGAGAGAGAATGAGAGAATGAGAGAGGATAAGAGAATTTATAGAATAAATCCTTGAGAGAGAGAAAATGAGAGAGAGAGAGAGAGAGAGAGAGAGAGAGAGAGAGAGAGAGAGAGAGGAGAGAGAGAGAGAGAGAATTAGAGAATGAGAGAGGATAAGAGAATTTATAGAATAAATCCTTACTTAGCCCTTAAGTAATCTAAATAAATATCTCCTCCAAAATATTTATATATAAATATCTAAAAATATCTCTTTTCAAAATATCTTCTCCAAAATATCTTCTTCTTTTTTTCTTTTTTTCTTTTTTCTTTTTTTTTTTTTCGGGGTCGGGTTACTACAATAGGACTGTATGCTCAGGTTGCCCTAGATTGACCTTAGGTTCCTACACACTTAGTGTATAGGACCCCACTACACTCACATGTCATCAGAGGTAAATTTAAATTAAAGAATAGAACTCAAGCCTAAAATCATAAGGGCTTTCAAGCGACCGAACCAAGCAAATCAAATTGCCTTGGTTAACCGAACTATTGACTGGTCAAAAAGTTGACCTGACTTCGGGCGACCGACTCAAATGAACTAAGTGTCCACGGTCGACCGAACTCAAACCCTAACTTTTCCAACAACTCGGGCGCCTGAACTTCGCGTTCAAAATACCCCCGAGTGACCAAATGTGCAAGTTCGACAGATCGAACTTGATACCAAGCGACTGAACCTTAGACATATTGGAAAATCGCCTTGGTCAGCAGACCGAACCCTTGATCAGGCACCTGAACTTCAAATATGACTTTTTCCCATGTGTTTGTTCGGGCGACCGAACATATAGCTTGGTCAACCAAAACTCTCGAGTTGGCCAAAATTTTACTGTTCTTAATTGGGGTTAAACAAGGTTAATTTTCTTAAACTATTTAAAAACAAATTTAATTATTCCCTATGTATCCCCAACGATTATAATTTTGGCACTGCCTATATATATGAGTTCATTTGCTCAGATTAGTAATCAATTAACATCTTGATTAGAAAAAATACTCTCTGTATTTTTTAGAGAGCTTTTTTCCAAATACAAAGTCGATACCCTCACATACTACTATTCCTTTGATAAATCAATCCTTGTGAGAGTTCTTCGAGTGGTTATACACTATTCTCTTTGCTAGGAAACTGTCATTGTGTTGTATATTTGATTTTAGGATTGAGAGTTGAGCATAAGGTTTTTCCCCTTATTTTATCTAATAATTTTTTGTGTGGGAAAACCTTTGTAGCTAATGAGTCTTTGCATCATTATTGCAAGACTCATCAAGCTTGTGTGTTTTTTATTGTGTAAAATATTTTTCACAAGCTTACTAATTTTTCAAATATCTTTTGAGAGAATATTTTGAGAAAATTATCTTTGAGATATTTTGAATACTCTAGTTGGAACTCTTTGAAACTTGTGGTGATTAATTAATATTAATATTTTGTTTAAAATATTGTTTTGAAAATACACTCTAGGACTTGATTGCATATTTACACCAGATTGAGTGTTAGCACACTTTATTGGCACTAAGCATAATTACTGTCACATTCTGAACCCGGAATTGGGCCCCAAGGTGTGATTTAGTAACCTAACATATCCCTATATCATACAATCGTTTATGATACCATACAATGTAAGGGCCTAACCCCAAGGATTCATGTATACCCTATCCACAATCACATATACCATATACGCAATGGAATAAGTCAAACTAATGCCTTCATAAAACCATACCAGAGTCTATACAAAACAAAAGCTAATTCCCCAAAATACATAACATACCCCGGGTGTCTACATAACCCAAAATGATAACCCAATAAAGGACCAGTACTTACACGAGTACTTCTACACAGCTAACCAACCACCACGCTCCTGAACCACTAGGACGCTAGTGTTTGCTACTCAAAGGACCTGAAAAACCTTTGTATGATAGGGGTGAGACACCTCTCAGTAAGGGAGAAACAGGTTATATCAGTGTGTGGATAGAGTGTTATTTCAACAACAAACATACATTTCACAATACCAGTATTTTCACAAATACAGTTCCAATATACATACGATACAAAAGTAATACGATCTAGTGTCGTCACACTCTTAAGCCTAAACCAGACTGTCCGGTGGTATTTCACACCCTTCGACAAAAGTCGGATTGTCTGGTGCTATTTCACACCCTTTGGAAAAAATCGGTGCCCCTAGTAACCTGGCATAGCATAAGCCCCCACAGTGTTGAACTGGTGCAAGTCTGGTGTTCTCACACCCTTCGGTAAAAATTGGCCGATCTAGTGGTATTGCGCACTCTTCGGAAAAATCTAGACATCAAAGCCTACGGTCTTATTCCGACTCAGTTCAATATCTCAACCTACGACATTTTAATCCGACTTGCTTTGATATATCCCCATCAATATTATCCCGACTTGGCATTTTCACAAAACTTGGAACATTTTGGAACTCACGTCCCTATATCTCAGTTGAATAATTCACAGCCTACGGTAGTTAATCGGCACGCTTTACTACAAAATACATCATTCAAATTCACTATCTCATTCCACACTTATTTGGGTAAACAAACAATCACATATTAGGTATTCCAGAAATATAATTTAAAATAATCAAAGGTCATCTCTATATCACAGTTTATACCAATATAAAGTTTTCCAAAAGAAACGGAGATGATACCTGAAACCCTTAATTTTTCCCAAAAACTGTAAATTGAAAATCTCGTAATTTCACCTGATAAATTTTTCCAAATAAGTAACCAAAACACCCATAGAATCATAAACTACAATTTTACCGATTTTAGATTACAAAAACAATTGATATAAATAGAAACCACTTATCTTTCCTGAAAACCAAAACATGAACTTAATCGGTCCAAAACAACGACATGGGACCCCCAAAACCTAAAAATTGAAGAAAAATACTTCAATATATTCACACCTACTACAAATTTTCACGCAAATACCCTCCTCTCTTTCTCTCTCTCCTTTCGGTTTCCCCTCTTTCTCTCTAAGATTTCAGGCCGGATTCTTGTCGGTTTGACAATTCGAGGCCGCCATGACACTCCTAGGGAAGTTATCTTCAAATCTGCTGGAGTGGATAGTTGGTAGGATTAAGTTGGAATCCATCCCAAATTCAGGGTAAGGTTTTATGTTAAGAATTTGGTTTTCCTATAGTTGTAGGAAATGTAGTACTCGAAGAAATATTGAAATTTTGTTATGAGTAATGTAATTTTCAGGGACTTGAGCGAGAAACTCTGCGAGTGTAAGCCTAGTTATTATAGGGGCTTTTCAACAGTCAAGTAAGGGGATAAACTAAAGCAGTAATTTTTTCATGAAAATTATTATTATTTAATAGCAGGTTTATGTCCAGGAAGCATGCATTATATATAAGTATATTTGTGCAAATATGCATATTTTGGAAAAATATTGCTGTTATACAGAATATATGATTTCAGAACTGAATGCATGATTTTATTTAGCATTGTGTGGCATGAATATTATTTTACGTGAATTATATTATGTTAAATCAATTTTACAGGAAAAGCATGTTTATAGTTATTTTCAGGAATAACATGATAAAGCGGGAAATTATGATTTCAGAGAACATGATAAATAGTACATTTATTCAGTTCAGTATTTATAATATATTTGGCGCAAGGCCTTAATTGATAGCGCGCAAGGTCTTGGATTATGCATGTTTTCGACGCAAGGCCACAGTAATGATTGTATTCGACACAAGGCCGTAATTATTATGTTATTACAGAATTCAGAAAATGCTATCAGTTTACTTATGATAAAGAGTATATGTTCATGTACTATATATTATCAGAACCCGAATAGTAGTTTAGTTCAGTTCCAGGAGTATGGTACCGTAACTATACAGATCAAATCAGTTCAGACTTGTGCTAACCGCCCCTTCTAGTAGAGGGGGTGGGAGATGGGTAGTCGATGTGGCTTTCAGTGTAGAGTTGTAGACGTTCACCTAACAGTTCGGATCAGAGTGTGATGGGCCCTTCGTACTTACAAACATTTTTTATTCTACAGTGGTCGGCCAGCCATTATCGGGTTCCGCCTTCAGGCTGCACAACCCGTCATGGGGAGTAATACATGACATCAGCTAGCTATTCATCCTAGGTAAATTTCAGAATTACTAGTTATATCAAATGATTTTATGAACAGTGAAATACAGTATGATTCAGTGTGACTACGACATGTATGGCTTTCCAGTTATGATATTATTAGTATTTACAACCATGTGATATGTACTGTATATCTATTATAACATGCAAATATTCATGTTGCCACACAACTGTATTTAATTTATTTTACTTACTGAGAGGTGTCTCGCCCCAACTTAAACCATTTCAGGAAATCTAGAAAGACAGGTGGATCGAGCCCCGCGCCATTGAGGCGGCTATACTACCCTGCCAAGAGGGTGAGTCTTTTGAACTAGGGTCTATAGGTTTTTTATGTAAGATCCTAGTGTCATCTTTTGATATTTTGGAGGATTGTATATACACACATACAGTATATGGTGAAATATAGGTACTCTGGTATATTGTGTTATATGGTTGAATGGTTGAAATTTATGTATACTGTTGCTTAGGTTTCCGCTGTGTATGACAGGTGTGTCTCTGTTACCCACGGATTATGGTTGACTTTATTATGGTTAAAGTATATGATATTAAATTATGTGGTAATTTAGGTAGGTCGTTACATGATGAATAGCTAACTACTATGAAATTGAGTTTGTACCTCCATTATCTTTCGACTATTATCATTTATATAATTATTTTATATTAGTTTTATTTCATATCAAACATGAAATATTTGATTCACCCAATTTGCACCCACGTCTTTGGGTATGTACTATGAACCAACTATTTTTTTTGGAAGCTTACATCACGTCTTAGAAGGAAAGAGTGAATAGGAATGATGATTGTAGTTGGGTATATCCATTCATATTTTCTAGGATTTAAAAGACTTGAAATTGGAAATTTTTTCAACGATGACATCCCATGCAAGTTCTATATGAATAAATAAATAAATAAAATTTCAAGATGCGAGGATTCAATTATCAACTTATGGGGACTTCGTGTAAGGTGATAGCAAAAGCATGATAAGTGTTTTTTATTTGAATCTTTTAATTTCTATTTGCTCCATGACATCAATCTTCTTCTAGAGTTAGGGGAAGTCATAAAATTTATATATTGAGCTGAGGAGAAGTGTAAAGTTGTCCATAAAATAGTTAAAATGGGATCTATGAGTTGTTTAGGGTGTATATATATGGTTCGATGCACCTTCTATACGAGCATAGCTACTTCTTTTTTTATTGAAATGTTTAGAATGATTATGAAATTAAAATTTACCCTTTTCACGAAAATAATCATAAATTCAAGGGCTCAATTACAAACACTCAAAATTTAAAGGCAACTTTTGACAAAACCCTCATAACACAATTTCATATTTTCTTTTAGTTTTACAATAATGTTTTTATGGCATGTGATATTACATGCCGTGGTGGGTGGCGAGTGGCATTGCTACAAAATTTTGATATTTTTCCGATATATAATTGCTTTTCATATTAATGGCGCCACATGATGGGTATATATTGAAATGACGTAACATGATCCTATTGAGCAAATTAAAATAACATGTTATGTGTCCCTCACTTTGTCTATAACCTTTATGTATTTCAATAAAGAAAGTGTCATGTTAGCAATTTATAGTAGCACGTTACAGCACATGCATGTGACCGAAAATTATGATTTCGAGGAGAACTTTTTCTTTCTTCTTTACATTAGAGGAGGAAGGGATGAAATTTGAACAATTGAACCCATTTAACCTTACCATTTTGCATGTGATTAGTTAAGCTTGTCCCCTTTGACTTCTTTTAAAGCAAGACTTCTTCTTCTTCTTCTTCCAACATGAAAAACACATAATATATATTTATCCAAAAATATTCATCATGCATGTAAAAAGAATATTAAATATATAATATTTTGCAATAAATTAAATAATAAATTAATTAGGGACAAGGATGATGCTAACCCATTGTTTATTTCAACCATGGAAGGTCCCACACACGTGGGAGTGGATACCCATTACTCAGCACCCTCAGCTTTCTTGCCTATAAATCTCAAAGGCAGATATGCCATAAAATGAAGCACGAATACTTCCTCCTCTCTATTTGTATAATTTTTATTCAGTGTAATTAGTGAGTGATATATAAGTATCAGCACAGCAGGGGGAGAGAAATGGATGGACCACAATATCAAGATATGTCATACTATGATCATGTCCAAAAGCGCCAAGAGGAGAAAGGCTGCTTGTATGCTTTGTATGTTTTCCTACTTCCTTCATTTCTTCTCTTTTGGTTTTTCCAATCTTTGCTGTATAGGTTTCATTTTATCCATATATACTGCTTTCTTTGAGTTTCTCTTCACCACGCAATTTTGGGCTTCTACAATGGTGAAAAGAGAAACTAGTCGCTGTTAAAACGTTGAGCAATGTTAATTAACCGTCAATGCAATTTGTCCCTCTTGATCAGTTATGTTTGAGAGTTGGGAGAGGGAAAAAAAATGATTCAACGGGAGGAAACCAGACCAAACAAAGGGTGCATGGTCTTTTCTTTAAAGGTTTCCTTCAGTTTCAGAGGAGGGGAAGGGGACGGGAGTATTTTTGGGCCCGTTTAGTTGTGCATTGAAAATATTTTTATGTTTTATTTTTAGCTTCACAAAGTATTACAAAATCGTTGACTTGCTTTATTTTTCCAACATTCTCATAAGTATTACAATGTTTACCTTATTCCATTTTGTAAACAAAAAAATGATGTGAGTATAAGTTAGAAGCACGAGAAAAAAGAAAGAGAAAAAAGGAGAAGAAATAGGAGTAGGGTAAGTTTGATTGTACATGTATGTGGCTATGAAAGGCGAAGGTGAGTTCTAAACACGTACACTACACATAACCATTGGATGGATGACCATTCTCTTTCTTAACCAAACCATATAGCGGGTTGCGTTTGAAATCATGAATTTCGAACCTTAAATTTGAATTTGGACAAGTTGTAACATGATTTTATATTAAATTTTATCTAAATTTAATGTAAATTTAAATTTAAAATCTCTCCGAACGTAGTATCAAACTCTTTGACACACATTTTGTGGGGTGTTTTTTTTTCAATGCACATGCAGGCTGTTTGGGCTATGTTGTTGCTGCTGCTGCTATGAGACCTGTGAATGCTGCTTGGACTTCGTCTGCTGCTGCTGCTGACTAATTCATTCTTGGTTTCAGTAATTTTTAAAAAATGGTTCTCTTGAATAAAAGAAATGGGTCTCCATTTTGATGATCGTCATTGTATGACTTTTTAAGATTTATAGAAGTTTGGGATTCCATGATAATTTTTCTTCTCTTATACTTATTACCTTTTTAGAAACTTAGGATGATTTAACACTCAAAATGGGCATCGAGTCATTGTCTATTTATTTTTATTTATTTAGCTCTACTCTTAAGGAAAAAGGAATAAATAAATTAATATATATATATATATATATATATATATATATGTATAATATAATAGTGCATACATGTGGGTTCTTGATCCCATCTAGTTGACCTAGTTATTCCTTATTCTTTAATAAATAAAAGCTAAACAAAGAGTTAAAAAAAAATTATTAGAGGAATAAGGAATAAGGACTAGGTGGAATAAGGAATAAGGACTAGGTGGAATAAAAACACATGGGCAGTGTATGTGTAGATAGTAATTTTGAGACCCTTGACTCTCAGCATCTCTTCACTTAAACACGAAAATCTTATTTCAATTAAAAATTCGTAACCCTAATTGTCGGAGAGGTGGAGGGTTAATCCATGCATATTTTCAAAACCACCCATAATTTTTATACTGAAATGTTATGAGATAGAATATAATCAAATTTCTCACCATTTTTGCGTAATTTTCTTTCGATTTTTTTTTTTTTTTTTTTACTTCATTTCATTACACAAATCAAATGACCCACAATTATTTATAATTTCCAATAATTTGACAATATCATACCAATACTTTTAATAAATATATTTTCTGTCATGAACCAGTGACGTGATAGGCCTATATGGCAACAGGTAAGTGAAAGAGAGACAGGTCGATTGTGTATTCACCACTCCTATTGTCACATGAAACATAAAGCATTACTGTTACTCCCAATCTTCCAAAAACTCTCCACAACGATATCCTGTAATTTCTTCTTAGAGAGAGAGTTCATTTTTAGAAATTGGAGTGCGGGCGCAACACACCCAGCCAACCAAGGCCTTGCTACTAAATTTTCTTCAGGCTAGGACTTAATTAGTTCGCAGAGAAGAGTGGATTGATCCAAGCATCATTTCCACACAACAATTTTTAAAATGGCATCGACAGATCCTTACAATTTATAATTCATGAGCCCATAATGCCAAGTAATAACAGACAACACAATAAACAAGAGATATAGCTACATAAGCAAAACAGAAGTCATGGCACATACACACATTAAAAAGGGGTCACTAGGGAGAAAATCAGGGAGCAACCATGGCCTCTGGGTGAAAGTAGGAAGGGACCTATGGAGATCTCTAGGGGAAAAGGCACAAGATACAGGTATTGAATATAGAATAAATGCTTTCAGCGGCCTCCCGTACCAAATCCCAGAAGGAGAGCGGATTTACACGGGTTGAAGCTTCTATCTGGCACATCAACAGTGCAAAAATCAACTACTTCAGATTAGTTTCACTTTGCACCAGAATGCTATTTCTACTCGGCGCTTGAACCTTACACTACCCTCAACATCTTAAGATGACCAGATCAATTTTTCTGTCGTCCTTCACAGCATTATACCAATCCCCCTACTAAAAACAGAAAAACTTCAACAAAACCTGGTCACAAAAATCAACTTTTACAAAAAACCAAACTAGATTTTATGCTAATCTTCCTTGCATGCTCACCTAGTTCCCTAGGATGGGGTTTCTCTCTTCATCAATTTCAATCACAAGGAGATGCTCCGGCTTTGACCCATTTGGTCCTTCAGAGTAGAGAGTGGGAAGATAGGCCTTGTATGCTGGCAGATAACGTGAAACAAAGTCTTTTACCTGCAACATTAAGCCCCAGATAATTTCACTGAAAAGCTAGCACTAATTGGCAATACTCATCAAACAAGTAATGAAATATGTACACAGATTGCCACACCTCCTCGTCAGACATCCCTGGTTTGCCATCAGCCCTCATGGCAATCTCTGCCTGCGAATTACACACTAGTTACACGAAGATTTTGAGCACAAGTTTTTAAATATCAAAGCAACAAATTGGCCATGTTAGTACATTGACATGATGCTTGCAGGTACCTGTAATCGCCACTGGTACACACAACTTGGGTCCTTAATCTTGATAACAATCCATGCCTTGATAAACTTGTCCCATGCATCATAATAGCCTTCAAGATTTTTGTTTACAATCTCCAGCTGAAGAATTAAGCATTTACTTGTACTGAAATGGCTCTCAAGTCTCAATTGAAAATATAGTAACATCACAAAATGCAGCAGCGAAAACCATGAACCCTTAGATCTCTTTGAGATCTAACCTGTGGATCAACAGCTTTGACAATGTCCACTGGGAGAGGTTTGAAACCAAGCATCCAACCTTCAAAGAGAATAGCCTGAACAACCATGCAAAGAGCACGTAAACAAGGGGAAACGAAAATTTGAAATTTTATGTAGGAAATTAAAGTAAACCTGGAAGTTTAACCTTCTCTTGCAAGGTCAGCTGGATAGATTCAGCCAACATGGCCAATTGGCTCCCATCCCACATAACTATTCTTCACTCATTCTTAATGTATCTTATTTCTAACTTTTCATTTTATATTTGTTAGACAACTACTTAACCTAAAAGCTTAAGCTGATCGTTTGTGGGACAACAATGTATATCAAGCTTTAACGATATTATTTTCTGAAACAAGATGGATGTCTCCTAATTTCCATGTCCATTTGTATTGTTGTATATAACCAGAAAAGCCAGCAGGGAGGGAAACATAATTTGGGGCACGAGCGAACTGGACCAGGAACCACAGTTTTGCTTGCTCTTAATTGGAGATCCACCTACCATTAGAGGCCCTTCAACCACCGGCCAAGTTGAAGCATCAGCCCTGTCACCTCTCCCATTAAATGCAGACTGTATTTGAAAACAGTCAACCATAAGAAACCTTCAATACAATAGGTGATCAGGAATCAACTAAAATTAACACAGTTGCATGCTTACTTTATCATATCGAGGCAGCTTCATCTTCATACCTAAAAGGTTTTGAACATGTAAGTTCTCCTGTATTCTGGATGAAAATTCATCGGTGTTTGTGTGAAAGCATAACTCTACCTTCTTTGGTCAATTTAGTTAGAGCCGTCAAAGTTTCAGCAGATAATGAAATATCATGGCTCCCAGCATTTCCACGTAACTGAAAAGAAGAAAAAAAAAATTCATAATTATCTGGTAATCTATGAAATGCTCTTTTACTTGGTTGAATTTTTAAATATCAAGAGTCAGTAGATAAATACCTCTAAAAGTGCATTTCCAGGATAGTCTTCTCTTAATTTAGCCTATGATTAATATAAGTGTGTCAGGAACCGAATAATAAAGGAAGAGTGCAAGAACTGTACAAAAATTCCCCAACATATTACCTGACCTTCTGCTGTCAAATAGAAATCATCTATGGAAATTGCTGCAGACTTCCTGCAATAATGTAATTCAGATGTCTTTTTTCCCTTTTATTTCTGTCCAGGAAGTTATAAATCAACTGCTTGTATTGAACTAATTTTTGGGTAAAATACAATAACCTCCTCTAAATTTTGTCAAAAAGACACTGACACTCCCCAACATTCAAAAAATGACATTGGCCACCCGTCATATAAATACAATGACACTCATACCCCTTTGTCAGTTGACATCCCATGAGGATGTGAGATAGTTGTAAAAACGAATTTAAACCACTAAATGATAACTAGAGAAGTTCTATGGCCAAAAAAACTCACATGCCATACTTGGATAGGTATCAATGAGAACAAGGAAAGTAAGCCTTGTCAGAAACATCCATTGAGGGGATAAAAACATGCAGGAAGAAGTACCAATTATCTGCTATCTATTTAGAGAAAATACATCAATTTTTCTAAAGGCTTTCACAATTTAGATGTCTGCCACGAAGGACAACTTATTGACTAACTTCAGCTTTTAAATGTCAAGGGAGGTCAACGTCATTTTTTGCTTTACCATCAGGGGAGGTCCATGTTTTTCTAACATCAGTGAAGGGAGTATTTCGCCCCCTATTTTCTTGCTCGGCAACCTACCTGCCAGTGACTCGGAAAAGATAATCAAGAGCAACGACAAGAGTGGTCTTTCCACAACCTTGTGGCGCACTGAAACCAATCTACATCATAAAAGATGAGAGCACCACTGGTTCAAACAACACTATCCATTTTTCAGGAAATATGAAAATATAAAGAAAAACTAAAACCGTCACTGAAATCAGAAAAGAATAATAACATGGAGAACATGATATAAAAATTATACATATATACCACCAAAGGAGGTATATCTTCTTCATCTTTGAACATGGACCTGTGTTGAGAAATCTGATCTTCACACCACAAGAAGACTGGTATGTAGTAGTGATAAAACCTAGCTTTCTGAGGAACTGTTAGGGTCAATTCATTAAGCTGAAAAAATCTACACAGGTGCAGCCCATACTCCAACCACTTGTCAATGGAATCAGCCATCATTTCCCTGGTCAAACCCAGTTTATTTACAAGAGGACCTGAGCATATAAATTCAAAAAGATCCTGCACAGAAGAAACTTCTGCAGATGTTGTAGGAAACACTGAATGTAATGGGCATTGCTTCCTTGCATTGATGGCGACACTGTTATGCGACATGGAGTTGTCTTGCACCCATGAACATCCACAGCCTGCAGGAAGGGTTCCTAAAATGGATGAAAAAATGAAATTTGTCAACTGAAGCCATCAGTATCAGGAAGTGTAATTGCAGTGACTAGCTCATTAGATAATTCTTCATTTTAAAACCAGCGACTGTGTCAAGACTCAAGACTCAATTTATACATTACATTTGGGCAGTACAATTCTGCTAAATTACTGTACATCCCTATATTTAACCTGATCACCAGCAGGGAAGGGTTTTACTCCCGTGCTTCTCGTTTCCTCAATTTTGGGTTTTCTACCAAGAGAATTGATTTGAAACCTGACAAAAGAAAGTAAAATCACAAAACTCAAGCCAACAAGCCAGACCCCCATAGCCAACAATGGCCACAGCAGGGACACATTGTTAAAACGTAAAAGCACCATCACCCCCATCTTAATAAAAGATTATATTTACAACCAGAAGTCTAGTGAAATTTTGTCCTTATCAGACACCTGAAAAATGAAAAAAAAAAAAACACAGGAGCATATGGGGGGGAGGAGAAGAGTTCCTCCTAACCTTTATATCATGATCGTCCTCCATTCTAAATAATTTGCTGCATGTTTATGTCCATCTATGCTTGCACGTGTGCACTTGTTTTTGCTTGTGCGTGTAACACATAATTCATGCAATTTCAACTTTCAGGAGTCTGGTGAGGGTACATATACACAGCCTAAACTCTAGATTTGGGGAGACTATTAGTTGGAAGCTATGACCTTCAAGTTTGGGTGTAAAGAGCATGCGTGCACATGGACGTATGCACGCTCACACACTTGTATGCAATTGTGTACTTCAATCTCTCCTAACCACGCATTTGAAGTACTAAATGTTTTGTCTGCAGCTAAAAGGAAGGAGAGTGATTATGAATTTAAGATAAGTAACCCTAAATTGAATAACTTCAGTGAAATTCAGAACATAAATAGAGGCTCAAACAAAACAGAATGTTGGAATGGGTTACTGAAACCAATCCCAAGTACTTGGGATGGTGCTTAGTTATGATGAGCTGTCAGCAATAGCGAGTGAAACATATCACATGTAACTAGAGTTCTTGAAAATCCCCAAACAGATATATATTAAAGATATAACACCTAAGAGTCCATCTGGTAGATAGGAACTGAAAGTTTGAAAACTAGCAACCAGTTTGGGCATAGTCATAAAACTAAAACAAAAGGCAATGGCTCGATTCGAATCATCGGATACATGTTAATTTTTTTTTTCCTCTTCTGGACAAATGATATTTTATAATCACACAACCCTTAAATCGTCATAAAGTTCTTCATTCTCAAGTCCTAAGCAATTTAATGGTTCCATTTTTAAACCTTTATACATCCAGCATTTGGGAAGAGATTTAAAGCGCATAAAATACCATGAGAATAATGAAAAATGCAAAAGAATCAAATTCAAGAGATGTTATAATAGAAGAATAATTGTAAATTCACTCTTTAGTACTCCACAAATAATTCTACATCAAGTTTTGAAAATTATTGTCTATGTCTTGAATTCCTAATCTGAGGCATGATTTCAATTTACAGGTCATACGCGTATAAATTATGTTTGTGGGCTTGTAAGAGCTCTCCCATCATTTGCATGAGACTGGGTTCATATAGAGTTTGAGTGGCCGTGAGAGTTTAATCCCAACTTGCAGATCCTCTTCATCCATAATGAAATTTGTTTCCTCCCTCTCCTGTGACATAGGCTACCAAGCTGAATCATGTAAACTTTATGAAGATTTCTATTTTCAGACATTTTTGGGAAAGATTTTTACATGTAAGAAAATATTAAAATATAATTGGTTTGAGTTTGCCGATTGGATAAAGCTTTATGCCTCTATTCCTCCATAAATGCCTATGCAGCATCACTAAACCTACATGTCATCCCTAAATTAGTTACAGGACTCTTCTTTCTAGTTGATGATTCCATCTCAGAACCTTGGTAGAGCCTCCCTCCAACCATGACAAAATCCCCCATCCATCTCTACAGAACCTCACTCTCATCATTATAAACCTAAACTTATTTTTAGTAGCCATGTGCCTAAGAGAATTATTTAAATTCAATAGAAATGAAGCGGTGTAATTTTCTAAATTCTTATGCATTTGTTATTTATTTATTTACTTTTGATATCATATGCATTTGTTATAATAGACACACTCTCCTTCTCTCTCACTCTCTCACTCTCTCACTCTCTCCCTCTCTATCTCTCTCTCTCTCTCTCCATATATTATATTAGCTTTTTTGGAGTTATATGTATTTATTTTTGAAATTTTCATTTATAAGTTAGTATGCTATATTTCACAAATATATTTTGCCAATTTTGTAATTGAGTTACATATTCACATCCTAAATGCTCCCACACACCTGCTCCTGCTCCCACATAAGGTAACTACGCACCCTACAGAGAGCAAATGCAACAAGTTGCAACACGATAGATTAATGGCACTACACTAGATATATAGGGTTCATAGGTATCTTACTTCCACGTGATATATATTTTTGTATGCCACATAATTTTTTTTCTAACGATATTGTCATAACATGGTGCCACAAAAACTGAAAACCAAAATCATATCATGTTATTACCACAATAGTTGAAAATCTTCGACAAAAACCCAAAACAAAATAACACAAACAAATACATGGCAGGCATGTATTTCTGTCCCATACCAAAACAAAAACTGAAAATTTTTTATAACACCCAGTGCACAAGGCTCCCGCACCAACGAGGGCATGTTGTGTATAGTCTTACAGTCACACATAGAGAGACCGAAAATTAAAAAAGTAATTAAATGAAAAAGGATAGCCCTTAAGCATTCTGTATGCGAACTACACACAATCTAACTAAATCAATATTACACATGATTCAAACGCCAGTGGAAAACAAAAACCTGGCCATTGGCAACAACAGCTGAATTTCCATACATCTTACAAGAATTTGACAATGAAAAAGTATGACCCAGTTTTCGATTAAGAACAAAAAAATTCACATTTAAATTATTCATACTTCCATTTCTGAGGAAATGTGAGAAATGAAAAATTAAAAGGAGAAATATTGAATAGCGAATATTTCGCTTTGGCCGAGAAAACCATAAGTTTTACACTTCTACTCAACGGAGCTCAATACAGCCACGTATATAAAAACAGAAGATTGATAATTTTACTTGCTCCTCATTTCCTCAATTTTCTGAGCCGCCAATGTGTGAACTAGGTAGAGAGAAATGTAACAATACAACTTAAAAATCAGTGCTATGAAAACAGGAAATTCCTAAAGTATTTTTTCACTCTGAAATTTTATCATGAGTTGAGAATTCCTTGAAATTAAAAAAAAAAAAATTAAGAGTGAGAATTCAAGTAAGAATTTAAAATATTCCCATAAACTAATTAGAAAATGAACTAAAACAACTTACGAACTTTGCTTAGCGATTGCGGAAACAAAGGGTGTTTACCTGAAATCGAGGATTGGGGAATCATCACAGAAGGCTTAGAAGAGAAGGCCGATTCGGCAGTGGGCAGGGATGAAGAGAGAGAAGAGAGGAGAGATAGGTGATGCATTTGAAGGGTCGCGCTGAATTTATAATTATACATGCATGAAGAAGACATCCAAGAGGTCGTCGACCATGGCGTCGTCACCTGGAACAGGCTATTCATCCCCATCTCTCTCTCTCTCTCCTCTCCTCTCTCTCTCTCTCTCTCTCTCTCTCTCTCTCACCAGTCTTGAACCCACAAAATTCGGGCCAAACACGGCCACGGGTGATCCAGATTGGATCGACCATGTTTGGATAAGAAAAAGAATGATCAGGTTTGTTTGGCGCGAAAATTAAAAAGAATAGACACCGCTAGATTTTCTTTTCCCCTCAAATTTTGCCTGATTACAAAGAAAAAAATCTTCTATTTTTATTAGAATTAAAATGAGAATCTGAACTTTTAACTGTTAAAATTTAAGGCTTAGAAATATAAATGTAAGAAACCTAGAATGATTATTAAGTTCTATTCAAAAATTCAAAAACCATTTTAGGCTATTTGCCCAGCCTAATAATAAAAGTGGTGAGGAAGAAAAACAATGTCAGATTACATTTAAATGAGAGCAAATCCATTGCAACCCAGCTAATGCACAAAAGAGAAATTATAAACCCCCAAATAAAGACATTTATGAATGGCCATCCCCGAGGAGCCTTTTTTTTATAGTTGAGGAGCCTTTTTTTTATAGTTGACGATGGCTAGGTGGTTCCTAGTTTTAGAAATTACTTCTAGTAAATCATATATATATTTATAGATTTTTAGTGGTCTATTCCACTAATTTTTCTAATAATATTTCACAAAACTTTTCTAAGGTAAATTAATATTTTAATAAAAAACACACTTTGTAAAGGACATTCACCCAAATATTTGGGAGTATCATCTTTAGACTTTAGTTATTGAAAATTTGAACAACATATAATACAAACTTATACTGATTTTAATTCAAATCCAAAATCTAAAATTTACGTTTCCCAAACACCACCTAACCCCCAAACACAACTTAAAAATTAAAATATGTTCTTCCCAGGACAACCACACTAGCTAGAATTAGTTAGAACCAATAAGATTTCAAGCAGGAAAGAATCTCTTCTTGTGCTTGTTTCAAGTAAGAGAATCAAGACCAATGTTTCAAGATTTTTCTTGATTGATATATGCAATTGATTTATCCTGCAAAAAACACTACATTTTTTGGGCAGATTTTTGCGGTGATGATGTGAACAATTTGTTTGCATTTGCTAGTTTGCCTTGGAGGTGGCAACTGGTGTGGAGGTGAAGGCTATACCCATTTTTTGTACTAAAGAATGATGAAAAGCTAGCTTGCTGGTTGACAAGGTGGTGGGGGCTAATCTAAATTAGATAAAGAAAAGGATTGATGGTTTTGTGCAGTCCATTTGTGTATGTGCAGCCTAGGCTAGTTTGGATTTTAAAGCAACTGATGAGTTTGTGCAATTTGGAGTTTGTGATGGTGGTAATCCTGCATCTGCCAGTGGCTGTGGATGAGGATGATGAATTGGTGATTGAGGCTTCTGTGTGAGCTGCTTTGAAATATCTAATTGATCTTCCATAGCCCAATTAATGCAAATTGTTCCTTCTGAATTTGAGAATAGGGCATTTCACCTGTAAGGGTCAATGTTTGTTTAACTCAAGATGCGATATTCACCAAGTGATGAAGCCAACTTCCCTACAATTTAGACAGCAACGACAACGCAGCCCTACCAATCATCCACGAGGTCATCAGGTTGTAAGGTTTTGCCTCGTATGATCAAAGGGAAATGCTTGCTACTCATCATGAGCCAATGATGATCCTCAATTGACATGGCGAGCAAAGATAGGTAGGTCCCATATGAGCACAGCCTATACTATACATGCTATGAGTTTCTTGGTTGCAAGACAAGTGTGTATGGTCAATCAAATGTCTTGAGGCAGATATAGGCAGCTCTGTTTTTCACATCGATAAGTGGATTTGGGTAAAATCAGTGTATATAACTTCTAGCATGAGGTGCAAAGAGTAGCAATTTTATTCTATTTTTTAAAACCCATTACAATATTGTCATTTCATTAGTATGGCTGAACTACAGAACAAAAGACTAGAAACACCAAATCTAGTTCATTGAACTTGAGCTGTGTATTAGGAAATAGCCCATTCTTCTCCCCAAATCCCTTGTGAAACCATTCCCAAGAGCATGAAATTCCCATGTCCATATCAAAGCACTTGTAATTATAAGGAAAAATATTGTCCTTTTTGGTCACTAATTACTTGATGCAGAGGCATGATAACTTCTATACTAAATGTAACCTTGCAACTCCAGCAAGTCATGGAAATGACTAATCCATCTTGCAGTTTTGCAGGCAAGGCCTCCAAAATAAGAACTAGAAAAGTCACAATCACCTAATTACATTATCTCTTTGCAGACCAGCAAATTTCCTTGATGTGTCAAGTTGGAAGTTTTAACTAAGACAAAATGCAAAGATATTTAACCATGAGTCATTTTGCTTCAAACTAGCTGCACTAATTTACATCCCTAGTTCCATGATTCAACATTACAAAAGAAAAGGTTTTGAAGAACCAATACCTGATAAACTCACAAAAAATTTATGAACAAAAATTTGAAGTGAAAAAGTGAGTATTAATGGGAAAGCGAGTAGATTGAGATTTGACATCCAGAGAGTTAGCAAAAATCCAGAGGAAACTCTGGTCCAATTAGTCATGGCACTTGTTAGTTGTCCCTTGTGTTAGGTCTATATCTTTAAAACAGTGTTTGGAGCAGTTTCGGGGAAGACAAAGCCGCTACAGACTTGAACTGTAACCACAACAGCAACCTCATTAGCAAACTGGTAGGATAAATTGGCATGAAATATATATAATACAGGCACTAAGTAACATGATTTTGTAATGCTTTAGAATAACATTTTTTCTCTGGTTTCTTAGTTTGTATACTTCCTTTGTCTAGCCAAAAAAATGAAAGAAGCACAAAAAATATTATCAACAATCAGCAACAATCAATTACTCGGGTGCTAAGTTGAAAGGAATTGAACACAAAAGGCAAAGAGGATTCAATTTTCCACCTTTTCTTGCCTGTACTTTGCACGTATAGAATTCAGAGGGCAGCCATTGGTGTTCATCTGCAAATCTTGTAATGCAAAAGTCATAGTCTTCAGATCTGATGCCTTGTAGGTGGTATAGAATGCTAGAGTTGGATTCTGCCAGAATTATGGAGTGAAGTCATGGTCCTAGTACATATAAAAAAAGCAAGTGGAACAATATAAACAGAGGGAAAACACTAACCCATGGATGGCCTGACTGGTCCAATGTCCATCTGGCTAGGAAGACAGCTGATGCAGCTATGAGAGAGGGAATGTAATTCAAGAAATCATATTCCAACAATGTCAATTCTGCTAGATAATTTGCCAAGTATTCCAATTCAAAACTGGGGTTCTGTATATGTAAAGTAATAAATGCAAAATCAGTCAATCAGAGTTTGGCATCCCCTGAGCCTTGGAGAGCTAAGACCAGGACTAGAAGCAACATACCTTGTAAGTAGCTTGTGCTGCACGGACAAATCTCCTGAAAACCAAGAATTTTGCAACAGAAACACATTGAGGGGATTTCAGAAAGTATATATTATTTGGAAAAAGGTTCCATATATTTTAACTGATATACCTTAGAAATGTTTTCGTAGTAGGTGCAGAAATTTGAAAGCCAAAGTTGTTCAATACTCGGCTTTCCATTTTCAATACCTGGTAGTATACTTTAGTTAGGAAATATCTCATCTCCAAACAGTGACTATGGCACAAACAGATAATCAAAGGACCCTAAGAAAAAAATTTAGTGTGTCAAAAGATCCTGATTCTGAAAATGATCTGCTTCTAAGTGGTGGTAGTGACTGAAATTAAGGTGCTAAGCTGGAGCCAACTTATAGTGCACTCTGGACTACCATTACCATGACATTGCAGTTGCTGAAGATGGTCTATGAATTTATCTAGCTAGGACCCAATTCTGATCCAATTTCATAGACTAGAAACAAACAAATCATTTACTCATATAGCAAAATATTTTATATTACTTTGTAATTGCATGTATATCTGACCAGTACAGATTGAGGTGCAGTTGCTGAAGATGGTCTATAAATTTATTTAGGACCCAATTCCAATCCAATTTCATAGATTAGAAACAAACAAATCATTTGGGTGAACACCAACTTGACCCAAAAGCTTAAGCCTATTTTGGGTCAAGTTGGTGTTCACCCATGTGTATCAAGCCCACCCATGGGCTCCTCCGCTGCTAACAATTTATTTATAGTAAAATATTTTATATTCAAACTTTGTAATTGCATGTATATCTGACCCGTACAAATTGTGTGTGCAGGTATATGCATCCTCCCTGCACCCCAAAAAAGGCACACGCATCCCAAGCACTAGGTAAGGTTGAAGAAAATAAATTTTTTCTTCTTTTTCATGTTCAATGACCAATTCATCCAAAAGTAGGAGCAAATTATATGTGAAGAACACTAATAAGATCATACGGTATTACTATATCTGATACCTAATACTCAATTCAGATGTAAATCCCATATATTAATTTCAACAAATCTTATATTCCATGAAATTTTGAATTATATCATAATCGTATCACGTCGAATATAATTTAAATAATTTCATCAAAATATGGCCTATTTCTCTCTCACTCCCTCTTACGTGTATGTGTATATATAATAATATAAACACACACATACATACATACAAATATTGTTGAGAATTCAACTTATGAGTTTGTGTCACATTGAAAAATTTGAGTGGATGATGGGTGCTTATTTACATGGTTGGATCCAAGACCTAATAGGCTTAAACTTTTGAATCAAATTGGTGCTCACCCATGTCAAGCACACCTATAGACTCCTCCGGTGCTAACAAGTGGTATCAGAGCCGACGGTTCATAACTTTGGGTATGGGACTGTGTGATTGAGGCTAAGAAGGATCATCTAAGGTGCCAAGATGGATCCAAATTGGTTCAAGACATGGGAGGTAGGATTGGTTTGGATGCGGCATTTGGAATACAATTCGAGACACGTAAGACGGCCCACTTGAGCAAACTGTTAGAGAATTTGTCTCATGAGGGAGAAGATGGCTTATGTTCAAGGGGAAGCAGTTGGAACTCACAAGTGAGGGGGAGATTGTTGAGAATTCCACTTGTGAGTTTGTGCCACATTGGAAAATTTGAATAGATGATGGGTGCTTATATACATGGTTGGACCCAAGACCTAATAGGCTTAAGCTTTTGGGTCAAGTTGATGCTCACCCATGTGTATCAAGCACACCTATGGACTCCTTTGGTCCAAACATATATATATACCTATTTATAGACCTCACCAGAACTTCAAAAGTCCATGTGCCTCAAAATTTCAAGGTTATCTACTTCAAAGCCATGTAGGGCGCTTAAACTAGAGTTGCTTAGTTGCTTTAGAAGTTCTACAAACTATAAGAGGCATTTCAATACATTTTTTGTTTTAACTAAATATTTTTTCAAATCAATATTTGGATTCGTGTGTACCCAGGCATCCTAATTTGACCATAACAATCTAAGCACCTTAATTGACTGCGACAAAAGGGTAAACAGAATATACCTCTTCTCTTGTATAAGTACTGTCTGTGATGAAGCAAAAATCTTCCACATGTGGCGCACAAATTTCTTCATACTTCCTTAATGCCATAAAGAGAAACCAAAATTAAGGATCGCATCAGATTATGCAGAAACATCACAAATATCCAGGGCTTTTCACCCCAGCCATCATGCATGTTCATGAATGTTGCAAATGTGTATATATGCTTATGAAAGTTAATTTGTTTAAATATAGGAAAACAATAAATAAAATCATGGGGATGAAATGTATGAATCACAGTGATTTTCATCAAATAAAAATGAAAAAAAGAAAAATGTGTAGGTATTTAGTTGACAAAATATAACAGTGGAAGGCAAATAAACCCATTTTATTGGAACATCAAATGCAGATAAAATGTATAAATCACAGTTTTTTTTTAATCATTGAATAGAACCATGTATAATGAAAGAAAATTTATTTGCATGTGTAACCTACAAAATCATCCAAAACCTCATCCTAACTAGTGCACCTATGAGCCTATAACAGTATCTTGCGCCAGACCAATCAAATATAATTTAGAGTTGTGGATCACTATATCATCATCACTATTCACCACATAAGCCCCTGTTTGCACCGTTGACCATAACTTGTATGCTTTATATACTTAAAACAGTCAAATCACTAAAGTTAAAAAGGAAAAAAGATCATGTAATGAATGTCACTATAGACACTGAATCTTACGAGGCAATTAGCATGCAAGTGATGCCAAGAAGTTGAAGTCTCTGTCTTTCAATGTAATTTTGAGAAAGAAACAAATCGATGAGATGCACTGTGAGGTAAAGTGTATCTGGCACCAACTTATATTCCTCAGACACCTGAAACTTGGAATGATTAGAAAAAATATTGGATTAGAATTCAGTTATCTAGGAAGTCATAATATAACTTTTTACACCCTCAAAAAATTGTTTATCAAATTCCATTAAGTTACTTATAACACATGAATATTTAGTATGTAAAGGGAAACAATGGCTTCGTACTAAGTTAAACTTCCGTTTATTAAAATTTATCTTAATGGTTCACTGGTCATGCAATCATGTTATTAAATTGCTAAAAAAATTATAGTTATATTTTAAACTCTATTATCCATGGTTTTAAAACCCAAACCAGACCAGTTCAGCCAGGTCAGTGCAACCCAGCCCAAACCAAGTGAACTGGTCAGCTGAGTTGATTCAAAATTGCTAAGAAATAAAGTAGGAATTGAACCCCAGTCCTTCAGTTCCAAGAAGGGTTATCTTACCAGGGGACAACCATCCATATAAGTTAAAATGCAACATACTGGGTATACTTCTTGATATTGCTTTACATGTCTTATTTTTCATGTACTATATCTGAATCCTTCTTGATATAGCTTTAAGTATCTTATTTTTATTTTTTACAAGATCATTATATTTAAAATTTTTTTATCTAAACGCATGTTTACAATATTTAAAAAAAAAAAATTCATATCTTTTATGATGATGTCACTGGTTCGATCACCAGGTCATAACCCATTGAATTCAGTGAGCTCACTGGCTTGGTCAATAGTCCATTAATACATGATTTCCTTCCTTTTCTATCTTTCCTTCTTTTCCTTCCTCATTCCATCACAGTATCACTTATCTCCTCTCTATATTAACATGCAGCACATGCAGATTCCTATGGGTAAATTTCATAAATGATCACTGAAATTTAGCATTTGTTTCAAACTGGCTGAACTTCAATTTGCAATATATTGTCCACTGAAATAATGTCATCCAATATACAACAGCTTTCTTCTACACTGATACATTACTCTAGTTCTTGAGTCAGCCCTGCTGTCCTGCCCACACCCATTCACCAGTTCATTTACTCCTACCAAAGGTATTTGGTAGGGATTAGGGTTTTTTTAATCAATATTAGGGATCAGCGGACAGAAATTCTTTTGATGAATTCCCCCTTTTAGGGATACAAGGGCTGATTGGGATAGCCAACTGGGACATTAGGAGATCATTCCATCAGTCACAAGATACAGCTTTCTTCTACACTGATACATTACTCTAGTTCTTGAGTCAGCCCTGGTGTCCTGCCCACACCCATCACCAGTTCATCTACTCCTACCAAAAGTATTTGCTAGGGATTAGGTTTTTTTAAGCAACGTTAGGGACTAGCGGATGGCAATTCTTTTGATGAATTCCCCCTTTTAGGGATAGAAGGGCTGATTGGGATAGCCAACCGGGACATTAGGAGATCATTCCATGAGTCACAAGAGTTGACCATTACACATCAGATGGCATTGAAGCGAATGTATAAAGTTTAGTGCATATATGTCGTGATTGAAGCTCAGTGACCAAAGTTTAAAAACTAATGTTTAAGTTCAAGACCATTCATCAAATAAAATCAGAATCCTGCTAATAATAATAAAAACAAAAGCAGTAGAAATAATGATGATGATAGAAATAACAGCAGCAGCAGCAGCAGCAACAAGAAAACCAACAACAAAAGCTCCACTTCTTGCTTGAAAAGGATTTAAAATAGGTGTATTCCAGTTTGAAGCATAGTCAACATCAATGGCTCAGTCAATTAGAATCCTACAACCATGGTGTGTACTACAAAAAGTGTAATAAAAAAAGAGAAGGCAAGAACAAAATGAAAATAAAAAGAAGCATGTGCATTGTAACATTCTCATTAATAACTTCCAAGGACCATACGGCACAAACCTCCACAAGCCAATCAACTAGAATCCCACGCATGCACTGGGTGATATCTCGCTGGACTGTTTCCATAAAATTAGAAGAAGGCCTTTGTTTGAGCTGAGGAAAAGAGAGATCTGATCATTAATAAGGTATTGAAATTTCCACCTACACAGTCCTAATGGATACTGGAAACATGCAATGGGGTGGATGCCATGGTCTTTGAATGGTAGTGCTTGAGCCACACAAACATGCACGTATAGATCTTCTAATCATTTAATTGCATAACAAATTGCACAAGTTACTCATGGCACTGAAACCGCACACAGAAGATCTTTTAGGTTCTCATACAGAAAGCATGTTAGTGCATAGATATACACACGTCCAGTTCTAAGCAATAGTGCTGGCTGTCAACTCAGAACAGGATATTGGATCAGAAGTGGGATGCTATATGGTATATATCAGATAAATTAAAGAAATCCTCAGTTGGGTCCTTTCAGGAAGTGACTTTCACTCCCAGTTCATGAAGACCTTATGCTTCACAGGTCATACTAGAACTCAATTTGTGGTTTGGAGTCTTTGGATGGACCATATGCCTACTTATGCATAATATAAAATTTGAGGTTAAATAGAAGAGAATGGCCCTTGGACAACAGATGTCCAGGCATCCCCATGCAAAAGCTGCCAAAGACAGCAGAGTACTTCTTTAGTCATGCTCAACAAATTAAAGTTTCCCCTTTATTCTCTGTAAGTTTGGATGCATATATAACTTCCTCCACCATCATCAGTCTCTCCATTGTACAGTCATCAATGTTCTTTCCATTTTGGTCCTACAACCTAGAAAAATGGTTTTTACTTATGTTTCTCCTTGCTATTATGTTGAGAAGTCTGAACATTATGGGACTCTAGAAAATTTTTATGACAGAAAATGTTAGCCTTATTTAAGGTCCTAGAACGAAAATGAAGAGAAGGAAATCAACACAAAGTCGGAAAATAATATTTACATGCATTTAAAGTTCAATTGTCCATTTTTGGTTGAGGTAATTGGTCTTCGTATGCTAAATTCTGTTGTATACTTGCATGCACGTCTTCTTTTTGTTCCATATTTTGTTGGTGTAATAGAAAGGGAAACTTGAGTATCAGGAATAGATTGACAGTTTTGATGGGACAAACCTCTGCAACACATAAATTGCTATAGATTTCAGCAGCATAAGGGCTACACAACTGAGGATCATGGTGATCAGAATCTATGTCTTTAACATCCGGATTGCTTGATATCTTCAATTTCCCACAAGGGCCAACTTTCTCAGCTGCGTCCAGTCAAAAAATGTGTCATTCTTTGTTGCATGTGATTTTGAACAACAATGCAACACAATCGAAACATGGAAATAGTTGCTAAACAATTCAAACATTCCTCCTTATGGTCGTTCACTGTGAAGTTATAAAATTCATTTCAAATTTGAACAGTTGAACAATCACATATCCTCAATTCTAAACTAGCATGTTTACCAGAAGGCAAACAGTTTAAACAATTCTTTTATTGGGAACTTGGGCTTGTGGACAAATCTGGACTCATGATTTTATTTAATTGTAAATTTTAATGCACTCTAACACACCTTTTATGAATTGAAGACCTTGGAACAAACTTCAACCAGTTATAATTCTATAATCATGATAAATCTACTCAAGCACAAGATTTGTATTTTTTAAAACTTTCTAAGCTTGAACAAGAGCAGTTAAAACAAATTTGAAAATGAAAGAAAATTTTTAAAACAAATTTGAAAATGAAAGAAAATTTTTGAAGGGATTGTTCTTACTGTCTTCACATCAAGACAACTCATTATCAAGATACTGCTATTTCTATATCAGTATTAACTAGAAAAGCAAAAAAATAAAAAATAAAAAATTGGAAAAAAAAACAAAAAAACAGTAAAAATAACAACAAAAAAATTAATATATATATATATATATATATATATATAAAAGAAATCTATGAGTAGTATGGCACATAATATATTGCTACTTAAACAGGAAAACAGCAAAAGCAAAGGAACTCCAACAAAAAGCACTTATATTCTTGAGTTTGCAAGCTAGACTGTAAGCAAGTAGGTAAGAGTGTAAGACAATTGAAAAAAGAGAAGGCAAACCTTTCCTTAAAGGGCTTTGGAGAAGAGGAGGCATAGCAAGATTCTGTCTTTCAAGCTGACAATCAGCTGCAGCAAGCTCCCTCATGTTGCAACTATTATCTAAAGATGGTTCTTCCAAACTCTCTGCACTAGTAACATCTTCTTTTTTAAGTTCTTTTTTTCTTATTTGATGCATTTTTGTTTCTACATCAGTTTGAAGCTGTGGGATTTCTAAGACAACAGACGGGACCACCTTGGACACCTTTACTTTACGTCTTTTACACTGCTTACCCTTCCTACTCTGTCAATCAGCAAAATTGATGCAACATTCAGACTCTTCAACAAATAAAAAAATGAAAATCTTGTATAAATGACAAGGCTACCAAGTTCCCATTGAATCAAACGGAAGACTTTTCCAAGTGAAAAACTGACAATCATATTGATACATTGTATACTGAACCTGAATTTTGGCTGCATCGATGCAGTTCCTAAGTGAATTTTCACAGCAAACATTTGTGACATTCTTGAGCACTGCCCGCCTTTTTAGCTGAAGACATGCAGTATCAGCAGCATTAGAGTTGTTTTCATTCAAGGCTGCTCTTTTTCTATTTGGTTGCAACGCAGGCTTCTGATCTTGTTGTGTGGATGCCTTTGAAGTGGGCTTCCCCCCCCATGCATGAAATGCAGCAGCTCGAGCTCGAGTTATTCGAGCAGTAGGTTCCTCAACATTGGCAATAACCAGAGTTTCTTTCTTCATATTCCCAAGCGTTGGAGAAGAGTTAAACGAGGATATGTTGGAACAGGATTTTATGTATCAATAGAATTTATGAAAACCTACCAACATTGAGAGAACACAATTCAAGCCCCATTGACTTCAACAGCAGAAGTGTGCAAACCATTTCTTATAAAGCAATAAATTCAGACATTAAAAATCAACATTGAATCAAAACAACAATGAGTGAGAGCAGGAAACTATTGTTTTCTGCACTGAAGAATTGCTTACCATAAAAGAAAAACTGATTTTCAATGCTTTACTAAGTTCAGTAAAATACTTGGAAATTCTAGTGAAATTAAAGAGGTTTTCCTAGCTCACTTTGCAATTTACAAAGTAGATTTCCACCTACAATTATCTTTTAAATAATTATATTTTATAGACAATTTTTTTATTAGCTGCTCGCAAACAATATTAAAATTTACTAGAAGATTCCATATGCCTCAGCTAAAAACATTATAGCAGTTCACAAATTCAATGAGAGTAAACAGTAATGATTTTCTCCAATTGAGTTCAATAGAGGCTGGAGAGCACCCGTTGTCAACATTTTTTGCAAGGATCAAAAACCAAATGGAAGGTCAGATAATAAAATGGAAATTCACTGCATAAAATGAAAAAAAAATAAAGGATTTTCCATTTTATGAGCACATTTTTTACTTTATTTCCGAACGTTCTGTACCATAAAGCATTGACACTCTTGCAACTTCGCATTTACAACACAGCTAAGCCTGGCAATCATTTTTCCTTGTATTTACCCTTCATTATCATCACTCACTCTAAGGGGTACATGATTATAAAATGCATAAATCCCCGTATCTAGTTTACTTGTCGCCTGAACACATTTTACAACTCTCTATTTTCTTTTATCATACACTGCCATGTCTATTAGGTAGGGTAATTGTCCACGCAACTCTACAACTGGAAGTATGAGACTACGAGCTAGTTGATGAAGTATGTTCTGACTAGCTGTACTAATTATGCGTCACTCCCATTATTTAACTAGCACCATATATCATTACTTTGATGCATAGAGCCATTTCACTTCAGAATAATAGAACGGTAGTCCCTTTGTTGATTATCCTTAATTGATATCCAACGTTCCTAACAAGTTCAAATTTTGAACACCGTATACCATTTGTGCCTTTCTAGTTGTTAATAGTCATAGTAATCATGAATTTTGAAAGCCATTAGACATTTGTTCTCCTAACTGTAATTTCGTTAGCTTTGCTCTCATCTTTTCAGCATATATAGGTAACATTATATTTCTTCCTTTTTCAGCAGTCACTTGTTAAGGGAGACATAATAATTCCAACTGTGTCAAAAGGGAAATGAACTAAAATAAATTTCTTCAAAATTTCCACTAGCATGAGCGAAAATATCCAATATGCAGTCATGAATATATCAACAAACAATGGCACTGTAATGAAGCTGAGGTATGAGTTCATAGGATGAACAAAATCTTGCTAAAAAAAAAAAATGTATTCAAACAGTTCAGAACACACAAAATAATGATAATAAGAATAATGTTCATGGCCGCAATCAAATCCAAACTTTCATGCATCTTGGTCCATGACATATCCCTATAAAAATTGTTGTGGAAATCGAATGCACAGTGGAATAACACGATCTTACAAAGCAGCACTCAACAGTGAATAATACAGAAAAAAAATCATGCAGATTATATGAAAGCAATAACAAAGACACAAAGAATTACGTAGTTCGGCAATGCCTACATCCACGAAAGCAATCGGCAATGATTTCATACTATCTTGCGTCAAAGACACGAACAACATTACAAATACAACTTATACAACGTATATATAAAGGTTTCCCGAAGGCTTTCCCTCCAAACCCCAACCAACCTAATGTCCCAATTCAAATTTGAAAATCTGCATTGGGTTCCCAAGCCAAACCATCGACGGTTTGCAGACATGCTGTCGACGGTTTAATATTGAGAACAAAACCTCTTTGAATTCTGGACCAAACCGTCAACGAATATAGGACAACTATCGACAATTTACTCAGCAAACACCAGCATACCGTTTTTCACTATATTTTCACTTTGTGCATGCCTTCCACTCACAATATGAACCACGTATCACAACAATCTCCACCTTGGCGAATATACGCCCCTTAGAAAAAAACTGAAAACATAAAACCCACTGTTCCACCTTAGGACAATAGGTTGGCACCGTTTCCCTTCTAGCAGCTGGAGACATTCAGCAAGTCCAAACAATGCTTGAACTTATCTGTGGTAACCAGCTTCATCAAGATATCTGCCACGTTCTCAAAAGTGTGAACTTTATCAAGCACAAGTTCACCTGAAGAAATCAACTCCCGAATCCTGTGGAACCTTACATCTATATGTTTGGCCCTTGCATGATACACTTGATTCTTCGCCAAATAGATGGCACTCTGACTATCACAACGCTGCTCAACTACACCTTACCGTATGCCCAGCTCCTTGACTAAACCAGTAAGCCACAATGCTTCCTTAGCAGCTTCGGCAACTTCCATATACTCCGACTCAGTTGTTGATAATGCCACCAGAGATTGTACCATGGACCTCCAAAAAATAGGTCCTCCCACAAGGATAAACACATACCCTGTTGTAAACCTCCTATCATCAAGATCCCCTGCATAATATGCATCAACAAATCCCACAATTGACGGATTACTCTGTTGCCGAATATGAAGTCATAGTGAAAAGTACCCCGTAAGTATTTGAAAATCTATTTTACGACATCCCAATTGTGTCTACTCGGATTTGAAAGAAACTTACTCACCACAATGACTGCATATGTCAGGTCCAATCTTATACATACCATAGCATAAATTAAACACCGCATAGGACTAGCATGAGGGACCTTTGACATGTCCCGGATATCATCATCCGTCCTTGGGCATTGAGTGGCAAACAAGTTAAAGTGATTTTCTAATGGTGTACTTACCAGTTTTGCATCAGCCGTACTAAACCTTTCCAACACCTTCTTCATATAATCGCCCTGAGATCATCACAATCTCCCTAAAGTTCTGTCCCGACAAATCTCCATCCCAAAGATCTTCTTGGTTACACCAAGATTTTCAAGTCAAACTCTTTATTCAACAAAGTCTTCAACTGATTTACCTCAATTATGTCCTTCGCAGCAATTAGCATGTCATCAACATAGAGCAACAAGAAAATGAGAGAACCATCATCAAGATTCTTTACATACACACAGCAATCATACTCACACCTCCTATAGCCTATCTGAATCATATAGGAATCAAAACGTTTGTACCATTGACTCGAAGATTGTTTCCGTCCGTAAAGTGACTTCTTCAATTTACAAACCAAATGCTCCTATCCGGGTTGATTGAACCCTTCTGGTTGTGCCATATAGATCTGCTCTTCCAAATCACCATGGAGAAATGTTGTCTTCACATCCATTTGTTCCAAATGTATATCATAATGTGCAACTAATCCCAACACTATGCTAATGGAAGTGTGTCTGACCACAGGTGAGAAGATTTCATCATAATCTACTCCTTTCTTTTATAAGTATCCCTTTGCCACTAACCGTGCATTGAATTTTTCTCCTTCCTTTTCTGAAATTGCTTCTTTCTTCCAATATATACACTTGCAACCTATAGCCCTCTTCTCATCTAGAAGCTCCACCAAATCCCAAGTCTGGTTCTTATGCTACAACTCCATTTTCTCCATCATAGCACCCATCCATCTACTTTTCTCCCGGCCGTGCACTACCTCTTGAAAAGTAGTTGGATCCTTGCAACAGGTAATAAAAACATAAAATACCAAATCATCAAATCTATACCTAGACGGTAGTCTGATAGTGCGTCAGGATCTCCGTATAGGAATACCGTCAACCTGCTAGTTCCCAAGCTATAACTCCCTACAATTTGGGGACTGTTATCATTACCCTGAATTTCTAACTCCACCTACATAACATGCTCATCTCTACTCCAGTTTTCTGACTTCTATCTATCTTCATCATCTTCTTGAGTACGCTTCACCATAGCTTTCTCATCGAAAACTATATCTCTACTGATCACCACCTTGTTTGTCATTGGATCCCACAGCTTGAACCCTTTCACACCTTTCTGATACCCCAAAAAAATACAACGTCTAGACTTTGCGTCAAGTTTCGATCTCTCCTCACTAAAAAAGTGCACATAAGCTAGACAATTGAATACTCTCAAACTGGAGTAGTCTACCGCATTACCTATCCATACCTCCTGTGCAACTTTCCCCTCTAGTGATGCCCTTGGTGATCAATTTACCAAGAAACATGTCATACTAACTACCTCAACCCAGAAGTTCTTCACTAGCCCTGCATTCAACCTGAGACACTGAACTCTCTTAGCTAGAGTTCGGTTCATCCTTTCTACCACACCATTTTGTTGTGGTGTCCGGCGAACTGTGAAATGTCTCTTTATGCCCTACTACTCACAAAACTTCATGAACCTCAAAGCAGCGTACTCGATCCCATTGTCTAACCTATGGCATTTAATTCTCCTCCCGATCTGGTTTTCCACCTTAACTTTCCACAATTTAAACCTGGAAAACGTCTTTGACTTGTGCCGCATGAAGTACACCCAAACCTTCTGTGAGTAATTATCGATGAAACTCACAAATTACATATGCCTTCTGTGAGTAATTATCGATGAAACTCACAAATTACGTATGTCCACCCCATGATGCTACTCTCACCCACCCCCAAACATCCGAATGAATGTAGTCAAGAATACCTTCCGTCTTATGAGTGGTTGTTTTGAACTGCACCCTGTTCTACTTCCAAATAAAACATAACTTGCAGAATTTTAACTTGCATATTTTCATACCCTTTAAGAATTTCCTCTTATGAAGTTCCTTCACCCTATGCTCACCCATATGCCCTAACCACATATGCCACAAAACAGTATTATCAAACTCTGAATCTACAGCTGCAGCTCCACCTACAACTGTAGTGCCCAGCAGGGCATATATGTTTCTTGCTAACTTCTGCCCTTTTTCATCACCGTTAGAACCCCTTTCCAAACCTTCATAATCCCACTTTCTAACTTGCAACTAAATCCGTTACAATCCAAAGTGTCCAATGAAATTAAACTCTTTCGTAGATCCAATATGTGTCTTACATCACATAAGGTTCTCACAGCACCATCAAACAAATTAATTCTTACATTTCCTATTCCAATTATTATACATGAAACATCATTACCCATCAAAACGAAACCAGATTTAACCGACCTATAGGTGCTAAACCATTTTTTATTTGGTGTCATGTGATAAGAACACGCCGAGTCTAGGATCCATGAGTCCGTGAGGCGATTCGAACCCGATGAAATTGAAAGGATATCACCATCACTACTTTCTGAATTTTCTTATTCAACTACATTCGCTGATTTTGAAGAACCCTCTTTATTTTAAGCATTCCCCTTCTTCCATTTTGGATACTCCGGTTTTACGTGCTCCTTTTTACCACACTTAAAACACCGGATATCCTTCTTCTTTTTGGACTGCGATCGAGATTTATTGTGAGTCGATCCATTCCTGAATTTTCCTCTCCCACATTCATGGTTATCCTTCACCACAAGTCCTTCACCATGTGAAATTTCATTGCTAACCTTCTTTCTTTGATGAAGGCCTAGCAATGCGCTTGCTACCTCTTCTAAATTTAGGGTTTTTTCCCCCCATGTAGTCATAACCAAGTTTTCATACGTGTGAGATGCGGGTAGGGAATTCAATAGCATCAGCGCCTTGTCATCTTCCTTGAATTTCACATCAACCCGCATTGAATCACTTATGATTTAATTGAATGCATTGATGTGTTGGTTCAAATCCGAACCTTCTACCATCTTAAGCCAATATAACTTTTGCTTAAGGAATAGTTTATTCGTAAGAGACTTAGACATATACCGGCTTTCAAGTTTCTACCAAACAGCTGCCGAAGAATCCTTGTCCATGACGTGATACAGCACGTCATCTGCCAAACACAATCTAATAGTTGTCATAGCCTTTGCTTCCAATTCCTTCCAATTTATGTCATTCATGCCTTCCGGTTGAACTTCGTATAAGGCCTTCACCATACCTTGTTGTACTAACAGATCCTTCACCCTTCTATGCCATAAACCGAAGTTTCTGGTTCCATCAAACTTGACAACATCAAACTTTGCAAAAGAAGTTTCAAAGATCATTACAATAATGCTTTGATACCAATTTGTTGTGGAAATCAAATGCACGGCGGAATAACACGATCTTACAACGCAGCACTCAACGGTGAATAATACAGAAACAACACAATCACGTAGATTATATGAAACCATTAACAAAGACACAAAGAATTATGTGGTTCGGCAATGCCTATATCCACGGAAGCAATCGGCAATGATTTCTTACTATCTTGTGTCAAAGGCACGAACAACATTACAAATACAATATATACAACGTATATATATACAGGTTTCCCAAAGGCTTTCCCTCCAAACCCCAACCAACCTAATTTCCCAATTCAAATTTGAAAATCTACGTTGGGTTCCCGAGCCAAAGCAAAACCTCTCTGAATTATGGACCAAACCTTCGATGAATACAGGGCAACCGTCGACGGTTACCTCAACAAACACCAACATACTGTTTTTCACTATGTTTTCACTTTGTGCATGCCTTCCACTCACAATATGAGCCACATATCACAACAAAAATGCATAACATGAATGAAAGCATGTTAGTGGATAACTAAAAAAATTGCACTTATAACATGAATGTATGCATGTTAGTACACAATCACAAACTAATGCTCATAAGAATGTTAGCATTTCAAGCATGTTCTATTAGCTAAATTGTTGAATGATGCATAGCAATGCATCATCCATGATCTGCAACATAGTTATAACTTTTCAGGATATTCTGTTTCCTCAGTTGGCTTGCAGGTGCTCAGACCTGCAAGAGCTCTGGTTGACTCAATTAGATTCTCCACTGCTCACAACCCTCCTACCCTTGGTTTCAGATTGTAGATGGTGCTCAGACATTCAAGAAGATCATCTTGTTTGATGAAGGTCTT
The DNA here is from genome assembly GCF_029873635.1 of Malania oleifera. Taxonomy (NCBI): domain Eukaryota; kingdom Viridiplantae; phylum Streptophyta; class Magnoliopsida; order Santalales; family Ximeniaceae; genus Malania; species Malania oleifera. Next base: position 16,878,198 of record NC_080422.1, read on the forward strand.
TGGCTGTTCTTTTGGCATGATGTTCAGCATGATTCATACCTCTTTAAAAAAAAAAAAAAACAAACTTCCAAGGTTGTGTAGGTTAACTGCAGAAAAATGTGACAGTTGGAGGTTGTTTGGTAATTGAAGGAGATCAAAATGGCGGGGCTAGAGGTTCAAAAGGAATTTGAGAGAAACTGAACAGGAGTAATTCTCAAATTTGTTTTAAATACAGTGTAGCAGGTGTGACGGAAGAGGATAAAATTGCCTGGGTCTACCCGAAGGATTGAAGTTTCTTAGTGAAGTCTAGTTTTTCTTGGATTAAAAGAAGGGAACGGGAAATAGGAGTAAACTTCCAAGGGAACCAAGATGACTTTACTTAGACTGGAGGCTACTCGGAAAATACTTAAAGATTGATAATCTTATGAAAAGAGGTGTTTAGTAGTAGCTGCTCCTCTTGGAAGGAAGATTGTGAAGCTGTAAATCACATTCTCTCTTACACTAACCCTATGTTTGAAGAGACCTTGGATTTGGATTTGGTTTTTTATTGAATTTGAATGAGAAGTAATATAAAATTATATTGAAATTTATCCAAATCTGCGCAAATCCATATCCAAGGTCCAAAGTCCATGCTCCCAAATGCAGCATAAATGAATTTGAATGTTATGGTTCTTGGTCCATGTCTTTGTGGGAATATACTAGAGTGCCATTCCTCTAGCTCTGTTTTGGATCATGATATATCTCTACTAAAAAAGAAAAAAAAAAATGCAAAACATGAATGTACGCATGTCAGTGTAGAACAGAAAAAAAAAAAAAAAAAATGCACTAATAACAAAAGAATTCTAATGAGTGTGTGTGGAAAATAATGCCCATAAGAGGGTGCGATAATGCATCTATAACCACAGAAGGTAAAAAACTGCCCATAAAAATCAAACGTCAGAACATAAAGGTAGCAGACTACAGTCACTACATACACAAATCAAATATATTTAAAGAGCAGCTGTTGATTACCCATGGCCGTACATCAAAACGAAAAAAAAAATTAGTAAAAGAATGAACCTGCAAGTGTTATAGGTCTCTAATACAGAAAAGAGAGAATACAAATCAAGCCGGCAGAACACACAAATCTTACAAATGTGTTTGGGTGCATGTCTGATCTACAAAAACCTGTCTCTGGTGATTTTAGCATAGCTACAGACCATTTTAAATATCATAAATTTAACACCTAAAGGTTAGAAAACGCAAGAAAATTTTAAACTGAAGAAAGTAAACATAGAGAAATTCACACGCTGCCAAAGCTTTGAGCTTCAAATTTTTCATCAGTGGTGACCCAAGAAACGAAAAATTGAAACTGGCATATAATTCGAAGCATAAGATTCAAATTTTCTTTTCTCTTCTTTCTTTACTTTTCTCGCAGTTTCTCGGTGACCCAACAAAGCACTAAGCTCCTCCTTACAAATCTGCGTTCCTAAACTACCAGTTTCTTCAAATTAAATCAAAACCAACGCACCCCAATTCATGTAAACACAAAGCATCAACAATGCATCAAAATTTGATAACCCAACCACGAAACACAATTTGATATTCATTAACATAAAATTTACTGTACCTTCCCAGCTCCCAGACCCCCACTCCCGATGTCTTTCAAGAAGTCAGAGAGAGAGAGAGAGAGAGTAGGAATGGTAGGAGTGAGCGTCAGAAGCAAGCGGGATACTCATACTACATACTTCAAAACAGAGTGAGTTAAATTACACTCCACAGCCTATAAAAATTTCAAAAAAATATATATTTTATCATCTCAAATTTTGAATACGGTGGCATATTTCCATATTTTCAAATTTATTTCCTTTTAAGGGATAATGAGAGCCTAAAAAAAAAAAAAAGTTGTAATTTTATTAAAATTTTAAAATTACAATTTTTTTATGCATTTATGATAAATAGAGAAATTATTGACACTTCACATTTATTTTTTAAATATTAATGCCAAAATATTTAAAAATAAAAAAAAAAGTGACAAATTATTTCACACAATTTATATTTCTTTCAAACTTACATAAACTTCTCATTTTACATAAAATATGATCTCGAATTATTTTATATTTCTTTTAAGATTACATAAACTTTATTTTGAAATTTGAAATTTATGATTGTTAAATATAATTTAATTTTAAACTTGATTTGACAGTTACAAAAATTATATTAGGTTGAGCTTGTTCTTACTCCTATCCTCTCTTTTTTTAATCTTTTGTCGATTCAATTTAACAAACTTTTAATTGATAATTTATTCAAATTAGCTAATTTTATTGGTAATCGTTGGAACTCAAATTATGTAAGAGTAGAGATCAAATTTTATTATATTAGTTATAATTTTTTAAAATTTTATTATATTTTTAATATTATATAAGTGATATATAATATATCTCACACATATATTAATATTATTAATATTTTTATAAAATTAATTGACCTGTAATAACACAAAAATCACTTAGACAATATATAAGTTCATATACGAGCACGGTGGAATTAATATAGATATTGTTATATATTTTATAATTCGACTTATGTATCTAGTGACTAACTTTCAAAGTTAATTTCAAATACTAGAAAGAGAATTACTTAAATTAAATCCTATTTTTTGAAGGTTAAAAATATTCTTATAAGTATAAAATTTAATAATTGTTGCAATTAAAAATTTTAAAAGTGTAATTTGACTAAATTTTAGAAATTTTTTATATAATTTATTTTAGGTGATAAAAAAATATAAAAATTCGGTTAAAATATTTAAAAATTTTACAAAACCTCCTAAAATTTTAGTTAAAAATACTAATTTTCATAACCTTTACAATTTTTTAAATTAATTTATCAATTAAGTTCTAAGAGAATTAAAAATATTTTATAAATTAAATATTAAGAAAAATTCGTAAAATTTTTAAATTTGAAGGACATACAATTATTACTGCCACCAAGACCGCGTTGACTATTAGACGCAGGACAGCTCATCAAGTATACATTTTTAATGGTTCAGATTTTGTAATCAATTTTTGATTCCCATGATCAGATTTTGGACGGTGAGAAATACCGTCTCCCTTGTGTAGGCTCAGAGAGCGACCGCACCTGAGGTATGGGCGCTGTCCTCTTATTACCCCTGAACATTTCATTTATTACTAACAGCGGCGCTGAAGTATGACTTTCCCTTCAGATTTACAAGGGTATTTTGGGCATTTAATTTTCGGGACTGGGCGAGCCTGAATCATCTACGACGCGGCCTGCACTAATCGTTGACTCATTTGGAACGAAATTACCAATAAGCCTACGTCCTGGAAATTCAAATCACTGAGGCGTTCGATGCGCCAGGTGTCGCATATCTGGGCCGTTGAACACCTGAAATTCGGAGATTTGATTGGGAATTTCTAATTTTTCGTTGTTTCTAGTTCCAGGTGGATGCGGTATTGCCGTATTGGAAAATGGCCAAATGCGGAGGGGAAGCAGTAAAAGATGGCGTGGAAGTAGCAATTTTGGAAACAGTTCGAAAATTTGAAATTAAAAGTAACGAGAAATTGAAGACTGTGACGCACGTGACGGGGCAGCTTTTATGAAAGGAGCACGGACCACGTGAAGGGTAGATTGGTCATTTGGCCAATTTGAAATTTGAAATCCCATTTTAGCCAATAAATGAAGATTCATTTTGAATTTTTTATGTTTCTTTTTTTAAATGCACTTTCCTTCTAAGGATTTTCTTTTAGGATAATTTTTTTTACTTTGTTAGGTAATTAGGATTCGAATTTTGAAATTTATAATTTTTTAATTGAAATAATTAAGATTTTAGTGTCAATGGGAGAGGGTGGGGGCAATAAAAAATGTTGACTTAAAATTAATTTAATTGATAAAAATATAATTAAGTTATTGAATTATTTACTTCAATAGACATAATCAATGAAATATATATTCTATTCTCCAATAATTTAATTAATTAAATATGGTTGTACAATTCATGTCCTAAACGATGATGCATGTCAAAAGTATGAGAACCTTTTAGGTTTGAGATAATACTTTGATATTTTCGTGTAAAATGGTAGAGGGACTGACCTATTGAACTTGATGGATTAGTGAAGTGTCCGAATGAATCTCAGACACCATCATTTTAATAAAATATTTGAGGACTTTTTGAGTTTCACTTAATCCTAATTTTCCCCTATAAATAGTCTTATTGGCTTTTCAAAGAGGGCTCCATACTAAAAAAGAAACGAGGCACTCATTCAATCTATAGGGGAAATCTTAGCTCTCGAAAAGATTGTCTATATTCCATTAACATTAACTCGTGATCAAATATCAAAGAATATCAAGTGTCTAATTGCTCTTTTGCCTTCATTTAAATATTTGGCTTTCATGATCAAGCTCACTTTTCACAAGTATTGTACAAAAATCTACCTTCCAAGTTACCATCAAATCTGTCATTTGAAATATCTACCACTACTTCACTCGAGAATACACTATCTAAACCTGACAAAGTAGATCAATCAAATAATATGTGGCGGAATAAACAGGTTATTGGGTAAGGAAATTTCAATTTATATCTAACTCAATTAAGTGGTTAATTTATGATAGTTCGGATCAAATAATTTCACGGTAGATGGTAGATAATTTATCATTCTCATCCTGAGCATAATTTTTAGGTAAAAGATACTCCCCTTAGATTCGGGGAAAAAAAAACACTGACCTCCCTTAAAATTTCAAAAATATCACAGACTTCCCATAAGTTAGGTTTGCCAAAAAGACGCAGACTTTACCCTAAAAAAATGTATCTTTTTATAAAATATAAGAGGTGGTTTGTATCTTTTTGACAAACCTAAGAGAAAATCCTTGTGATTTTTAAAGTCTTAGGGAAGATCTTTAGAATTTTTGAAACCTCAGTGGAGGTCATTGTCTTTTTGGCAAACATTAGTGGAGATTAGTGTCTTTTGCCCTAATTTTTTTTACTATCCAATGAACAATTTATTTTGTAATATAATAACTAAATTTATTTTTAAAAATATAATTGGGTAAAATATTAAATATTTAATAACCAATCATAAAATTATATATATTTTTATTTTTTTTAGATTGTGAATTTAAGGCTTTTGTTTTGATCAAAAGAATTGGGTATTTGGGTTTGAGCTTGAGTGGGGATGCGGGGCAGACCGAAATATGCATACAGTTGTGTGAGAGTTGGGAGTGTAAGGCTAAGTCTTGGCAAAATAGGCTTATACTGTAACGACCTCAAAATTCTCATCATTTTTTTAAAAAATATATATACAATAAACATTCCTACGTAGCGGAAACATAAATCATATAACCATTATACATAAATTGTACAATACCAGAATCCAAAATATATAAACCATACAAAAATGTCCCTCCAGTGACATCTATCCAAAAACATACACCGCTCTGACAAAAACTCACCCTATAACCTAGGTGATCTGAGCTACACTCTATCCGCGAGCCTGATCTGCTCGCCTCACTGGCTCACTTGAAAAATGTTAAGATAATGGGGTGAGTCGACGCTCAGTAAGTGGAAATATGCTATTACTAGTGTGTGGCAACCAAGTTAAGAATACATTTTAAAATAATGACTGAACTGTAATGCAATAAATCATCTATAAATCATATCTTTCAAACATATCTTTCTTTCTCTATTTAAATCATACTGTATCATCTGTTTTCTACTTTTCATACTGATATTATATCATACCATACTCATCATATACTGTAAAACTGTATACATACATATAACTGTACTTATTCCCTGGGACTCTGTACGTCATGATTTGACCCCTCATGACAGGGTTGTGCGGCCTGTAGGCGGGACTCTATCTAGTCGGCCCTCTAGATAAGTCAATATATTCTACACTACCTCAGCCCGGCCAAACTGCATCCTCTCCTAGGCGCGGGACTGGCTTCTACCTCGTCTAACCGGCCCCCTCTACCCAGCGTACTGGAGAGCTACATCCTCTCCGAGCACGATTAGACGGTACCCACACACTATCTGAGATGTGTGGTTGCACTCTATCTGAATATAGCAACGGTATCGTGCTCTGTAATCTGTATCTGTACTATGTCTGACTATAATCTTTCCATAGGGATCTGATACTATATACATATATACATATATATATTCTTTTACTGTTTTCGCCATGTTCTAAAATTACCATAATGCTATCTTTATGTACTGTATAAATATACTATAACTCTGTATACTATATCCGTAGCATCTTAATGCTACCTCTGTATCTCTGTCTGTATGATCTAGCTATATACTCTGTCTATTATGGTAATAGGATACATGACATGCTATAATTCTGCATATACTGTTCTGTATAAAGTTGTAATATAAAATACTGATCTGAGTATCTGTATACATGTATATGTATATATATGTATATATCTATTTCATGGAACTATTCATATAAAAGTTGTATATGCATGTACATTTCTCTGTGAATATAAATCTATATTTGTATATTCTGTGTAACCCTTATACTGGAAAAGTTATATAAACTGTATATATTGTTATTAATTGTGTACTTAGTATAGTATGATACATCACAAAACTATATAAATTCTCTTATCTCATGAAAATGTACTCAGGCCACATGAACATTTAACTCATATTCTGTATAAATTAGGTAATAAATTGATATGAATATATGTCTATAAAATCTCTGAAAACTTTATAAAAATTCCTAGCATAGCATATTTCCCTTACCTCAACTTTGAGAAGCCCCTATAAAAATCTGGCTGTATACCCGCAGGATTCCTAACCCAACATCCTGAAAACGCAATCTTCCAGAACAAAATATCAGTATTTCTTAGTTTACATCATTTTCTATAACTGTCAGGAGGTCAAAAACTCAATAAAAGACCTTACCCTGAATTTGGGATGAAATCCAACTTCGTTTCCTAGACGATTCGCTCCAACAAACTTGAAGAGAACTCCGCCAAGAGCGTCGTGGTAGCTTCGGATCGTCGATCCGGCAACTGGTGGGGGGGCCGAAATCGAAGAGAGAAGGGAGAGAGAGAGTTGTAGGAGAGAGAGAGGCGCTAGAAATGAGATAAAATCCTGATTTTCAAATATTTATACTGCCAGATTCGTCGACGAGAAACGTCACCTCGTCGACGAGTCAATTCGTCAACAAAGCCCTGTATTCGTCGACGAAATTCAGAGCAGTCGGAAACCTCTCTCGGTATTTTCTCATCGACGAAGCCCTGTATTTATCGACAAAATTTCTTAACCACTCGTCGACGAAGCCCTATATTCTTCGACGAGTCCTTGTAATTTCTTGAATTTATTTTATTCTCCAAAATGCAATGTCGTCGACGGCCTCCTTCTGTTTCTGTATCTATTTTCTCTCCCTCTTATTATTAAAATGCTATCATTCTTCGGGTCACTACATATACTAACTAGATTGATGCTAATAAGAATAGGCATATGGAACTATCTATGGATTGGGGCATTGATTATTAATGGATCGTTGGATATCCGTCAAATAAAACCTAAAATCTACTAACCGAATCGTTTAGGAACGGATACAAAATTTTAAAATCATATCTCACTCATTTAATGTGTGAATCGATTATGAGTTAATATAAGAGGATTAGACATGATTTAAATAAACAAATTTTTATCCATTTTTCTAGGTCTAGGTAGATCTTGTCAAGGAGGTTGAACCAAAAGATATTCTTAGTGTAGAGACTCGAAGAATTACAGTAATTAAATAATAAAACAAATGAGAGAAAAGGAATTTTAAAAAGGGGTTTCAGCAGGGTCTCATCGACGAGTATAAAAGTGCTCATCAACGAGTAAGGCTTTTGGGCTCGTCGACGGGGATGCGTGTCTCATCAACGAGAAATTATCGAGTGGACTGTTTCCAAAGCCTGAAACTCATCGACGAGCTCCCTTCATTAACTCGTCAACGAGGTGACATGTCTCGTCAACGAGACCATGTGGACAGCACTCTATATATAGCCCCAAAACGGATTTTGAGCGAGGAAATTTCATTTTTATCAATTTTTCTCTCTCTGTACATAGTTTCTCTCACTTCTTTCTAGGTTTCCAGCTTCGTCTCTCCCCAATTCAATGATCAGGAGCTACCACAGTGATTCTGGGGAGATTCTCTACAACATAGCCGGAGGAAAATGTTGATTTGAAAAGTTTGGGAACCATCCCAAAATCAGGGTAAATAGATTATTTGGATATTTCCAGTAATACCAAGCTTATTTGAGCCTAGATTTTGTATTATATAAGAATATACTGGTATTTTTTGGAATAAAATCAGGGTGTTATATTCTTAGGGTTAGAGTGTTTTGGGACCCTGCAAGAATGGGTTGAGGACCTTAATGGATATCTTCTCAAAAGCCCAAATAAATAATAAGTAGTTTATAATTCAGAAGATAGAAGAATGAAGAATATTATGGGTATTTAGTTGATTGACAGTATTAATGTCTGTCCAATCCCACGTCGTCTCTGTGAGCAATTCCAAAACCAATATAAGATCCTCTTAGCTCTCTCTCCTTAACACCTAGGTTTTGAGGATGAGTTCTCTAACATGGTATCAGAGCTGGGCCTTGGGCTTCTTAGCTCCTCCATGGGTTGGACTTCTCCTGACCTCATTTCTCCCCATGAGCTCTCATCGCCTCATTTCAACCATGGGCTCGAGGGGGGGTATTAATGTCCGTCCAATCCCATATCGTCTCTGTGAGCAGTTCCAAAGCCAGTATAAAATCCTCTTAGCTCTTTCGCCTTAACACCTAGGTTTTAAGGATGAGTTCTTTAACAAACAGGATATATATATAATATTTTCAAGATTATGAAATTATAAATGCCAGAGGTGTAATTTAGAACATTAGTGGGAGAGCTTAATTAGTAGGTAAGGGAAATATGCTATGCTAGCAAAATCAGGAATTTTTATCAATATTAGTTATAATATGTGAATATGAATACAGGGTGTGATTTTGAATATGTCAGAAAATAGATTTATACAGATTTTATTAAATGTGTTTTAATCAACATGTGGCATGTTTTTGTGATTATTCATTACATAATTTATACAGTTTTCGAAATATCATAAAACATACATGTTTTGCAGAATTATGAATTTCCAGTTTACATACAAATAGACATTTTTCAGAATATTCAGAAACATGATTTATAATATTTTTAGAATACCATGATTTCAGAATCATAACACTCAGATATTCAAATAATCAGTTAGATATTCAGATATACAGATATTTAGATATTCAGTCAGTTATTCAGATATTCAGATTATTCGGACCAGTTTTACTGTGTTATGGGTATTTCAAAATCATGGCAAATCAGTAAGATAATTATAAATATTAGTATTATATAATATCAGACCCTCATGAACTACTTAGTCAGTATCAGCCAGTAGAGCATGGTACTGTAGCTATTTTCAGTTCAGAGTGCAACCACATAGCTCAGATAGTATGTGAATTTTCAGCAGTCGATCGTGCCTATGTTATGGACAGGCTCCCTGTCAGTTAGGGTTTAGGAGGTCGTTGACTTTCGGAGTTCAGTTGACTTATCCTAGTCAGCGAGCCAGTGATAGGTCCCGCCTGCAGGCCGCACAACCCTATCATGAGGGGTTAAATCATGACATTCTTCTAGGGTATTGTGACAGTTATCTATATGTTATTACAATTTTACAGAATAGTAGTAAAGATACTATATTTCTAGAAGTATGAATAAGTAAAACATAAATATTACAATTGCATCTTAAATTATGTTAGGTGTATGTTGTGCAGTATATTATTCTATCAATTTTACAAAATTTAGTAATATATCAGTTATTATTGTGTAACTCAGTTGCCACACACTAGCAATAGCATATTTTGTCTTACTGAGCGTTGTCTCATCCTAGTGATTTAACATTTTTCAGGTGATCCAACTAAGCGAGTAGATCAGGCTCGTAGATAGAAGAGACTACAGCACTGCCCTGTCTGTAGGGTGAGTATTTTTGGGAAGTCACTTTTTGTGTAGTCACTAGGTCTAGGTGAGGGCATTTTGGGAATGGCCATGTATGCATATTTTGAAAAATTCTGACACTTTGGTATTGCATATATTGATGTGATTATATGTATTCTGCTTTTCGCTGCATAGATAGTTTATTGAGTTCCACGTTCCATGGTCCCTATCTGGTCCGTGATGATGGTTTGGTTTATATTAGAAGGTATCAGAGCAGTGAAATTTTACAGTTTATATATATAAAGAAAGAAAAAAATAATACGGCATGAAAAATCAGGTCGTTACACTTATTATAAAGAATACATCGAGATTAGACCATATTCTTTTATTATAATACAAATATTGAAAGTTCTTCCCATATTTTTTGTCTTAATTTTTAATGCATAAAAATTGTGGTTATAGATTTCTATCACGCCTGTTGGTACATCTTTATCTCTCAACTCTTTCCCTTTTATTTCAAGTTCTTTACTCTAAACCATTAGGTCAATGGCTCTTGTGAAGAATTAGGCAGCAAAGAATGCCACCACTACCTTCATTGCATCTAGATCTACAAAAGGTGATGTTAACTCTACCAAGAACCCAATAAATGAAGGTTTGATCACTTGTAGCAAATAAGAGTCCCTAGATCGCAAGCTGTTCAAGAAATCAAAGTAATCAAGACTTGTTGTGATATGTGGCTCATATACTGAGTGGAACGTATGTACAAAGAGAATATGGTGGAAATCAGAATGTTAGTATGCAGGAGGAAACCATCGATATTTTCCCTCTAACTGTTGACGGTTTGGCCCAGTAAAGTGAAACAATCAACGGTTCTGGTGTTATTGCTTTGATTGCTTGCTTGTGGTATTAAACCATCGACGGTGTCGCGACATTCCCAGATGCGAACTTGGGATAAGAAAATGGTGTGATTTAAAAAAAAAAATGATATTTTCGTGGAAAACCAATGTGTATAGAGTCGCCACTAACCTTTTAGTGTTGTTAGAATACTTGATTACTATCCAATTAAGGGTAGAATCGGTCTGCGTTACCAAATTCGGGCTCAGGAGTTCGGTTACCCGAGCTAGGGGAAGGTATTAGCACCCCCTACGTGCCCGTTCTTACGAACAGTACCTAATTAATCAAAAACTATCTCAAAATAAATTTAATAAGATTTAGAAAACTACTACCTATCAAATCAAATAAAATGTACAAAATAGATATAGTATAAGTATTCTCTCATGACCAGGGCATATCGTACTCCGAAGAGCTTATGCCCCCCTTTTAAATCGCCGGGATTGGAAAATCAAGAAAATAATTTGAAAAAAATACACTCCTGAGATTTGAAAATTTTGTAAGGTTTTTCTAAGTATGAAAAATAATATTTTGGGATGTTTTGGAATTTATTTGGGATAGAAAAGAGTGTCAAGAATGATTTCCAAGTCAAAATATTTTTCTTGATTTTTTCTCTATTTTTCTGAAATTTTTTTTCACATTTTTTCATATTTTTCCTGAACTTTGAAATAACAAAAAGAAAATTAAAATAAAATAATGGAAATCAAGTCCCAAAAACATTTTTAGATTTTTCTCCTAATTTTTCTAATTTTTAGAATTTTTGTGAATTTTTATGATTTTTCCTAGGTACAAAAAGTAATTTCCTAACCTAGAGAAATCTTTTGGATTTTTGGTAGCTTCTCATTTCTGCTCCACTTTATCCTGTGATATTGTAAGTCTCTTGAGTTAGAACTCCCTACACTCTTACCCCGAGTCTCCAACTCCACCTGCACAACATGCTTATTGCTGCTACTGCAGCTTTCTAGAACTCGTTTCTCTTCATATACCTGAGTACGTTGTCTCATGGCTTTAATACCTAAAATCATGTCTCCCCCAATCGCCACCCTATTTTTCATTGGATCACCCAACTTGAACCCACTTTTCTTATATACCATAAAGATGCACTTTCTAGATATCACACCAAGCCTAGATCCCACATCACTAGAAATATGCATGACTGGACTTCTAAAGTCTATCGCATAACCCGTCCAAGCCTCTCCTACAACTCTTCCGTCTAGTGATTCCTTTGGCGATCGATTAACTGAGAAACACCTCATACTCGCTGACTTCACCAAGAATTCCCTTGCAATTCCTACATACACCATGCCCTGCTCACAAAGCTCCTTGAATGCCAGCGTACTCAGTAACAAAATCTGACCTGAGGAACTCTCTCCTAGTTTGGTAGTCCACCTCAGCCACAAGTTACACCTGGAAAATAACTCCAACTTGTGTTGCATGAGATTCTCCTAGACCTTCTGTGATAGGCAATGCACTTGTCACCTCTTCCAAATTCAGGCTTTCTTTGCCCCATGTCAGAGTTGTAACCAAGTTCTCATATGTATGAGACGCTAGGAAGGAATTCAGTAGCATAAATGCCTTGTATTCCTCCTCAAACTTTACATCAACACGCATCAAATCACTCACAATCTGGTTGAATACATTGATATGTTGGTTCAAATCATAACCCTCCATCATCTTAAGTCAATACATCATTTGCTTAAGAAATAGTTTATTCGATAAAGACTTAGACATATAACAACTTTCTAGTTTACGCCAAACTACTGTGTTGGAATTGGTTTATTCCCAAGAGGGGGGTGAATTGGAAATTTAAGACTTTCTTAGGTCAAATTCAAATCACAATCAGTATTTCCCAACCTAGAGTCTTTCTAAGTATTAACCAATTCAGCAGAAATCAAACTGAGCATAAATATAAAGCAATTAAAGCAATCTTGGTATTTCTGAAACATTCACAGTAATTAAAATAACAATATGCAAGTGCGTAAATTTAAGTGCAAAAATTTAAAGTTGACACAAGATATGTTATCGGGGTTCAGCCAATACTGCCTAAGTCCCTGCCCCAGCTTGCAAGCTTGAGGATTACCACTATTGCTCACTTAACGGGTGGAGCAGCACCGATTATAATCAGGTCAAATTACCAGGGTTGGCCTCAACCTTTACATACAATCTTTCTGGACTAGATTATCACTCTTTCAGGCCACGCTTGAAATACAACAGATAATCAACACAATTTCATGTACAATTTTAATGCTTCTAACACAAGCAGATTTGTACCAGTATAACCAATGTACTTCAATATGATAGGATTTAAAAGCTTGGTGAAGATATATAAAACTACTCTCAATATAATGTCAATATGCAATCAAAGTGTGAGAGTGAGTTTAGCAAAGTTTCTTTGAAACAATATATATAAATATATCAACCACAAATAAGGTTTCAAATATATTCAAGAGTATAATCAAATATCTTAAAAAACATTTCCAAAAGTTTAAGCACAAGAGATATTTAGCAAACAAGCTTGTCAAATATATTTTTTACAAAACACAAGACAAGTTCAAGAGTCTTGCAATAAACATGCAAAGACTCACAAGCTAATAAAAGTTCCCCACAAAAAGGATTTATGAATTAAATCTATAGGGAAAAACTTTTCTGCTTAACTCTCAATAAAATCAGCAAGCAATCAACACAATGAGAGTATAAGCTTATATGTATAATCTCTAGAAACACTCACAAAGGATATCTTACGATAGGAATGAGTGAGAGTAGGTTTTTGAAGCTTCTATGAGAGAAATAAGTTTTTCAAATTCTAGAGAATATTTTCCTAATGATGTTTGCTAATAGGTTGCTAATCAAACCAAATGAGGGAGTATATATAAACACTCTAAAAAATATAACCGTTCGGGACTCATTCGGTATTTTTGAGAAATTTTAAGTACGATTAATAAAAAATAACCCTCGTTTTAGCCTCGGTAAAAATCAAGCAACCCGAGAGTTTCGGTCAACCGTATTGAGGGTCCGATCAACCACTTTATGAGTTTCGGTCAACCGTGGAGTTTTTCAACATAAAAATATGGTCGACCGTATTCAAGCGATTTTGAATCATCCGAGGTTCGGTCAACTAAGGCAGGTTCGGTTGACCATTTTCTAAGGTTCGGTCGACTGAGTAAATTTTGTACTAGTGGTTCGGTCGATCAGGTCGTTGGGAGTCAGCCACGTGTCAGTTTGGTCGACTGTGGAGTGTAAGTTCATTTCAAAATGGTCGACCGAATAGTCAACAAGTTGACTCTGGTAAGTTTGGCCGACCGAAGCTTCTATATAGCTTCGGGTTTGGTCGATTGAAACCACTTAAAGTGTGCATTTAAGTCCTGATTTTCATTTGAAGTCTCCCCTTGTTCACATAAGTATAACTTCTGAGTTATAGGGGATTTGTCATGTGGCGTGTAGGGACCTATGGTCAGTTAATGGTTTAGGCTTTTCAAGTACGTATAAAAACCTGGCATCGGTCGACCTGTCTCATCTAAGGTCATTTGAGCTTTATAGTTCCTACCATGCATGTCATGCATTAATTATTATAGACCTTGGATTAATATTACAGACCTGAATGAATTGATAAAAAATACAACAATAAAAAATTTGGTCTTCAAATTCTTCGAGTCTCCATATACCACTATATGATATTGCCAAGTCATGCAAGACTGATCATACACACAAACTCACCAAACATTAAATACCAAGCCATTTATCATAATCAAAATGGGATATGACCTATAAGGTCAACATGCTGCCAGAGAATCCTCATCCATGACGTGATACAACACATCATCAGCTAAACACAATCAGATGGTTGATACCGCCTTTGCCTCAAATTCATTCCAACTTGCTTCATTCATGCTTTTCGATTGAATTCCGTGTAAGGCCTTCACCATGCCTTGCTGCACTAAGAGATCCTTCACCCTTCTCTGCCACAAACTGAAAATCTTGGTTCCATCAAACTTGACAATGTCAAATTTCGCAAATGAAGATCCACAGGCCATTACAACAATGCTCTGATACCAATTTGTTGTGAAAAATGAATTGCACATGGGACTATATTTGTATGTAGGATCAAACACACAATGCAGTAATCAATGATGAATATACAGAACAATCTACAACCACAACAAGTATATGAAAGCAATAACAACATCAAGAATTACGTGGTTTGGCAATGCCTACATTCACGGGAGCAAGCTACAAAGATTCACTATCTTCTTGTCCTAATTACATGAACAATACATGAACCTCTCAATTCTCTTCAATCATTGTCTACAAATACATCTAATATGACATATAAATAGAGTTCCCAAAGGTTTTTCCTCCAAACCCCAACCATATTAATGTCCCCACTTTCAAAATTTTAAATTTCCGTTGGGTATCTCGAGCCAAACTATCGATAGCTTAGGCCAAACCGTCGATAGTTTTAGATAGAATGCAAATTGTCTTAATTCAAATGCCAAATCATCGACAGTTATGACCAATCTGTCAACGGCTTCCCTGCTGCTCCTCAACACTTTGATTTTTCATCAAGTTTTCTCCCTTATGCATGCATTCCACTCAGTATATGAGTCATATATCATAATAAATCTCTTCACTTTCCTATTTCAAAAATGCATGTTATATGTGTTGACCTTATAGGTCATATCCCATTTTGATAATGACAAATATCTTGGTATCTTACCTGTGCCTTGATTTTGTAAATAGGACCATACTTTGCACGCAAGGGTAAGGACACAGTAGAGGCCATGAAGAACGCAATGTTCACATTATATGGTGGCGTTTGAAGAAGCAAAGGAAATGAAGACCAAATAATTTTAAATCGTATTTGCTATTTAATTCATTTGGGTCTATTATAATTTTGGTCAGCAATAATTAATGCATCACATACATAATAGGTTGAATAAGCTCAAGAGACCATAGTTTGACCCATAGGAACCAATACTCCTAAGATAAAATGTCACAGCTTATTCACACAGGGTTGAAAAAGTTTAAGGGCCAAAATGGATTTTTCAAAGACTTCGGTCGACTGACGCCAGTTTTTTTGGGCTTAATTTAAAAGCCTAAGACTTAGACTAACATTAGGTCCCCATAAACACTTCATGAAAAATCTCCTATAACTTAAAAGTTATACCATTAGTTACAGGGGTGAATTCTAATAAAAATCAGGACCTAAAATAATCTTTGAAAGGGCCCTGGTCGATTGAACCCATCGAGTTATACTCAGCTGGGTCGATTGAACCTTTGTCGGCTGAAAAAAAACTTAGCCACGGTTGACCGAACCTGTGACAGTATAAATGCCACGATCGACCGAACTGTTCGGAAGTCAACATTTTGACTTCGTGCGGTTGACCGTTCTAAAATGAATGTATTGCCTTAGGTCAACCGAACTAAAACGTGTTTGACCCCCAACCGTTCATCTGACCAAATGTATAGTTCATTTTAGCCACGGTCGACCGAACCTAGTTGAGTAACCGACCACCTTTGTCTTGGTTGACCGAACCCACGAAGGGGGTTCAAAATCGCTTTGAGACCATTGGCCATATTTGCAGTTCAAAAGTGCCACGGTCGACCAAACTTAGGAAAGTGGTCAACCAAACCTTGAATACGGTCAACCAAACCTCTCGGGTTGCCAAATTTTTTACTGTAGTAAAACGTGGTTAAACTGGGTTATTTTTAGTTAAACCTTTTTTAAACATTTCCAAAAATACCCATTGAATCTCAAACGGTTATAATTTTTTAAATATCTATATATACCCTTTCATTTGTCCTGATTAGGAGAGATTAGCAAGCATAATTAGCAAAAATCTTTTGAATTTCCAAATACTCAATTTTCCTTATACAAGCTAAAAATCTCATTCTTATTCATCCTTCTTGTTAATATCTTTTGGTAAGAGTGTTTTAAAGATTACCCATATAAGTTTACATTCTCATAGTCTTTGTTTGATATTGATTTTATTGAGAGTAAGCTTGAGTTTTCCCTTGTGATTTAATTCATAAGTCTTCTTTGGGAAAACTCTTTAGGGCTTGTGAGTCTTGCATTCTTGTTGCAAGTTCAGGGGTTTGTGTAGTGCTATAGTGAAAAATGTTTTTAACAAGCTAAATCCAAATATCTCTCATACTTATTTGAAAAATTATTTTTGAGAGCTTGTACTCTTGAGATCTTTGAGTTTACAACTTATGATTGGTACATATATACATATCTTGACTCAAAGATTCATTCGTAACACACTCTCACATATTACTAGATATATTGACATTATCTTGAAAGTAGGTATATTAAACTTCATTGAGCTTATAATTCCTATTATATTGAAGTGCATTGATTGTATTGGTACATATTTGCTTATTGGAGAAGCATTGATATTGTACACAAAAATATATACTATTTATCTATTATATTCTAGGTGTGGCTTGAGGGGGTGTTGATCTAACCTGTAAGGATTGGTAGAAAAGGTTAGGGTCTGTAGTGACCCGAAGAATAATAGAATTTTAATCATAAGGGGGAGAGAAAATGGATACAGAAACAGAAGGAGGCCGTAGACTTCATCAACGACATTACATTTTGAAGATAATATTAAATAATAAAAATTTCAGAAATTGCTAGACTTCGTCGACGAACACAAGGTTTTGTTGACGAAGGTCTTCAGAATTTCATCGATGAACACAGGGCTTCGTTAACGAGAAAATACCAAGAGAGGGTCTAGGGCGGTCTAAATTTCGTCGACGAATACATGACTTCGTTGACAAATTTTGTGAAGGACTCGTCGACGAGGTGATGTGTCTCATCGACGAATCCGGAAGTATAAAAATGGGGAAAATTGGGATTTCGTCATTTCTCTCGCCGCTCTCTCTCTCTCTCCTCTCTCTCTCTCTCCTACGACTCTCTCTCCTCTCTCTCTCTCTCCTACGACTCTCTCTCCTCTCTCTCTCTCTCCTACGACTCTCTCTCCCTTCTCTCTTCGTTTTCGGCCCCACCAGTCGCCCGATCGACGATCCGAAGCTACCACGACGCTCTTGGCAGAGTTCTCCACACATCTACTGGAGCGGATCGTCGTGGAAACAGAGTTGGAAATCATCCCAAATTTAGGGTAAGGTCTTTTAACCTATTTTTGGCCTTACGTCAGTTATAGAAAATAATGTAGGCGGAGAAATACTGATGTTTAGTTCTGATAAATGTTGGTTTCAGGGTGTTTTGTAGGAGGCCCTACGGGTATCAGGCTAGAGTACAGTAAGGGTTTTCAGAGATAAGGTAAAGGAAATATGCTATGCTAGGAAATTTCTAAATATTATACAGTGTATTTAATTACAAAAATTAAGTATTTAAGTATGGTGTGGCATGTGAAAATAAATATGGTATGAGTATATGTTCTATGACTGCTAACTTCATGATTTTTATGAATTTTAGTACCATGATTTTACAGATTTATGTATTATGATTATGTGAACTTCAGTACCATGATTTTACGGATTTTAGTACCATGATTATACGAATTCCAGTATTACGAATGTGCAGTTCCATGTTATGATTATTCAGATCTCAGTACGTTATGCAGTATCATGGTTATTTCAGTACTTCAGAATCATGGTAAATCAGATAGACATGTATATAGAAATATATTATACAATATCAGACCCTGTTGGACTTGCAGCTACAGAGCACGGTACCGTTGTTACATATATTATGTTACTTTATGAGTGCAACCACCTATTCTGATAATACGTGGTACGGTCGACCACCTAGGCCCTTGAAGAGGTTAGGCTCCCCATCCAGATATGGGTTAAGGTGGGCAGGTCGACTGACGAAGTTCAGTGATTTATTCCTGGTTAGCCAGCCAGGGTAAATCTAGCCTACGGGCTGCACAACCTCATCATGAGGGACATGTCATGACACAGATAGCCATAAGGAACAGTTTCAGTTACTATTACTTATGTATTGATTTACTGAAACAGGGATCCTACTATATACACTAGAAGTATTTTGAATTATAACCATAATACTGATATGTTAAGCAATAGGGAAAAGGGGTGGTGTGCTTTATTATTTGTACTGTACTTTTGTATTTGGTTATTCATGTTTATATGAAACAGATTTCATGATATATATATATATATATATATATATATATATATATATATATATAGTAGCTCATTTGCCACACATTAGTAATAGCATATTTTCTCTTACTGAGCGTTGGCTCATCCCAATGTTGAAATATTTTTCAGGTGATCCAGGTAGGTGAGCAGATCAGGCTCGCAAATAGAGGGCGTCTGTAGTGCCCCATCAGAGAGTGAGTATCATTTTTGGGAATGATTTTGTGTAGCCTTAGCTAGTTGAGGGCATTTTTGGGGATACAATTATCTTTGTATATTTTGGAAAACATTTCAGCACTCTAGTATTGGTTATGGTATTGTGTATATTGGTTTATGGGTATGTTTATATGATTCCTGCTTCTTGCTGCTTAGGTTAATACTATGGTATCAGAGTATGTTTTTTTTTAAAAAAAAATCAGATAATTAGGCAGGTCGTTACAGAATCAGCCCTGTGAATCTGACCCGGGCTTTCCCTTACCCAGTAAGGAAAGGGTATTGTAACCAGTGTCGCTTCACCCGCAAGCGAGCATTAGTGGAATCCTCAGGCTTGTGAGCTAGAGACTAGGACGTAGGCACATTTTTCGAACCCCGATATCTCATCTGGTGTCGCTCTTACTTATCTGCATTATAGTCTTGTGTTTGCTTGTTTATATCAATTTGCTGAGTATACTGCATAAACTCATAGACATTGAATTGTGATTGTTGGAAAATTATTGGAATTAAGATACTTGTGTTTATTTGTTATTCACCCTCCCCTCTTGGGATTACACCAAAGTCAACAATATGTGGTAAAACATGTTTCTATCATTATTGCATAGGAAAAGGAATGCTAAAATGTCAAAAATACATGTTTATGTTGAAGTTCATGTTCAGTCGATTGGCTGACCTCTCCTTCATTTGAAAATGTAATTGTTGATTGCAAACGGTCGATCAGCCCCTATAAGCGGTTGACTGTCAATGCCCAAAAGTGTTCATTTTGCACTCTCTTGATTTCCTTTGGGATTCAAGTATATTGGTGCTTTTACACATGGTGAAGCACCTCTGATCAATTTTAATTGATTCTATCTTTAGAGCTTGCATAGTTTCTGTATAAAAAAAAAAAAATCATTTTTTTCATAAAAAGTAAATGGATTTACATGAGTTTTCTCAGAAACACCAATAGTTTTTGCAAAGTTCTCAAGCAATTTGGGGCCATACATCCATAAAGCGGTGTTTAGGTATTCTCCAATCTTTTCAAGGATCGTTAAGTTGGGTATGTAGTTCTTTTACCGAAACCTACACTTTTTCAAAATGATTTTTGTGGCTTGTATGTTGTGCAAAAAGACTTTTTAAATAAACTAAATCATATTTTTTAAAAATTTAATTTTTTAATGAACCATTAATAAAGCAGTTGAATTGATTAAAAAGTATCTTTTTTAAAAGGTAAATTCCAAGAATTTCAAGTTGAGTTTTATGGTTTTCCTAAAGAAAACAAAGGTTATGCAAATTCCAAAGGTTTTCATAAATAACTCAAAAAAAAATTTAAACTTAAATTAAAAAAAAATTGAAATTAAGGATGTTTTCATTCTACTTTTGAGGATATGTTGGCAGTCCACTTTATAGATCTAGTCATATCAAACGAAAAACAAAGATCCCTCCTTCCTCTCTTCTCTATTTCTTCTTCATTGTTTGTTAATTTACATATGTTGTATGTGTATTTTGATTAGACATTAAAGTAGTAGGACTTTCATGAGAAATAGTTCTCTACACAAATCCTATAAAAGCCTTTTCAAAGAGGTAATGATTGGATATTTTATAAAATGGATAACTAAAAAGGGAAGCAAAAATATAGAGGATGATTAGTGGCCCTATCCAGGCAATCGACCATCTAGTTTTCAAATTTTGATTATCTTCCTTTTCTTAAATTCAAATGCTTATTTTCAAAAATCATTCCAAAGAACTAAGATGTGCACATACTTAACTACTTAAAAGAATGGATGTTTTATGGTGCTACACTTTAAATTCAAATTTTAAAGAATTTAAAGTGCTACCTTCCTTATTCACAAACAGATTTCCAAACCCAATCTCTTTAAAAAGGTTTAAAATTTCTTTATTTTGCCTTTTCAAAAAATAAAATAAAGTGGCGATTCCGTTTTCAAAGATAAAAAGGATAAGTTAAATGCACCAATGACTTGGTAGTCTACACTTAATTTCAAAACGGTCACCATTTGTGAGCAAGTCAAATAGATCCTCAAAACCCAATGTGGACAATTTGAATTGCTCCTAGCCTTTTTGGATCATTCCAATCACCTAAAATGATTAAAATTCGCTAAAAAGGGAGTACAAATGTCTAAAACAATCAAAAATAAAAAATAAAAAAAAGGGAGCACTAGGATTTTCCACCCTTGTTCTCAATGAGAGTTTGAGTACTGTTTGGTCAAAATTGACCATCAACACACAGTGATCCCTTTTTTCCCCATTTTTCATGTGGTTCTTTTTCAAGTTTTTTTTTTTTGTAAAATTAGCCCATTATTTTGGATCATTCCTAAAATTTGTTTCTTGTAATTTTTTTCTAAATTAGTTTTCCAAAACTGTGAATTTCCATGTGTAATTTTCTTTTGGGCAAAATAACATTTTGTTTTTTTATAACTACACACACACATATGTATTGCGGCTAGAACTTTGAAATTTTCTGTAATCTTTTTCAGTTTTGTGCAATTTTGATTTAGCTATTAAATTATATAATTTTTGTGTTTGATGTTTTTTTAAATATTCTTATGCTAAAAAATATCCAAACTGACTCACAATGCTTAAAAGGATTAAATTCGTAAAAACATGCATATTCATATGTCTAAAGATATACATATCAAATAGCTTGAATTATTTAGTGTTCTTTAGCGGCACTTAATTCGGTTCATAGATACAAAAATTGATTCAATGTTTAGCAATTAGTGCTTAATTTTATCAAACGACCTTAAGAAATATGAGCAAGACAAATAGTATATCCCTAATATAACTTTAATTTTTGTTAGCATTGAATCATATTTGTACAAATTCTCATGCCTAATTGTCTTTATCAGAGAGAGAAAATCTAATAGAAATTTAATTTTTTTTTATTTTCTTTTCCATCCTTGCCTTTTCCCAAATCGAATTATTGATCCAAATGAAACTTAAGACAAAAGTGAAAAACATAAGTGAGGTTGGGGTGTTAGCCTAATTCTATCAGAGAAAACCAACATTAGTTAATTTGGTAGAAGTAAAGTGTGAAAAAGAGTAAAAGCCCCAAAATTCCCCAAAATTCCAAAGTTTACAGAGAAAACTGAGTAGAGTACTTTTGTTCTTGTCTATGAATATAAAAACTTCCAAAATCACATGTAATTGTGTTTACTGATTGCATAATGTCCTAGTTTTTCAGAGTTTCAATGGGCCCATGGCCTACCTAAACTCTTTCTTCTTAGTCCGAAGACCAAAATGAGGTCTAGTTTGTACAACAAGATGTAGGTAACCTACTATACCGTACCCATTCTCACCTCACCCAAGATTCGAACCGAAGATCTCTAACATAAGAGCTCCAAGCCTTAACCAATAGGATGTCACTAGGAGACCCAAACGTCACATATCTTGTCCTTATATTTTTCATATCATTGAAGTAAGTGTATGTATGTTAATAATAATTTAACTTCTAAAGTGAAATTAATTACTTCACTATCTTTCTCTAATAATGCGCAATAAGTTGAAACAAACATAAATACCAAATATAGTGGTGTAACAATTATTCATTTTCATAAATGATCCATTCATTTTCCATTTCCTAACCCTTCAAAATGTTTTTCAATTTAAACAGCTTTAACTTTTCACAAAGATGGATTATATGTATTGCCTAACATAATGGGTTTAAAATTATTTTTTAAAATAAGTTACATAACTAGCAAAAATTAATTACTTTGGGAGTGTTTCACTCAAGTTATATATCATTAATGCTTTTCTACATAACTTTCATCAAATTACCATTATTGGTATTGCTAAGGGTGCCACATGTTAACGGTATTTTATAACCCATAAAAATTAATGTTAACCTTGTTAACAATATTGCTCAACATAGCTCCACTTATTTTTTTTATTTTTTGGATACGCCGGATTTCCTGAGCTTATGCGTTAGACTAATTCCACGCCTACGCCAGTCGTGCCCTCGGCCAACACGTAGGAGGTAAATCGTGGATGTGCGCTGAAGGCGGCAGGGTTTGAACCCCAAACGTCACCTTTGTCCAAGGTCGTCTAGTGATCCTCCTTACCACTCGAGCTTATGCTCAGGGGCATAGTTCCACTTATCTTGTTAATGGACTTTGTTGTAGTGACCTATCAAAGAAGATTTGCTGCTTTTTGAATGAAAAGTGATAAAATGTTGTATTGATAGAGCAATATAATGTGATGTTAGATATTGAAATAAGATACATTAATCATTTGAATCACCTCAACTCAAGTGTTGACCAAGAAAGAATGGTTGAGATTATGTTGATCTTCGTCACAGATGCACAGCGGAAGCATACAATCACACACAAATGAATCAACAAACACCAATGCAATCACTCGATGATGAAATATACTCAAGAAGCAAACACTCAGTAATGAGAATAATGAAAACACAACCAAAAGACACAATATTTACGTGGTTGTTAGATGTATGAACCTTCTCAAGAAGAAGTTCCCCTGAAGCAACAACTTCCCTGACCCTGTGATACCACACATCAATGTGCTTCATCCTTGTATGGTACACCTGATTCTTCACCAAATAAAAGAAACTCCGACCATCACACTGCAGCCGAACTCCACTTTGTGGGACACCCAACTCTTTGACCAATCCTATAAGCCACACCGCTTCCTTGGCAACCTCAACCATTGCCATGTACTATGACTCAGTAGTAGACAAAGCCACGAGCGACTACACCATAGACCTCCAAAAAATAGGTCCTCCCATAAGGATAAATACGTACCCTGTGGTAGACCTCTTGTCATCCAGGTCTCCTGCATAGTCAACACCCATGTACCCTACTACCGACGGATTACTTTATTGTGCACTAAACACTGTGCCATATCCAGTCGTACCCCTTAAGTATCTAAGAATCCACTTCATAACATCCTAGTGCTGTCAACTCAGATTCGATTAGAACTTGCTCACCACGCGGACAACATGTGCTAGGTCTGGCCTCGTACACACCATGGCATACATCAGACACCCCATTGCACTAGCATAGGGGACCCTCGACATATCTCGAACCTCATTGTCCGTCCTTGGGCATTGGGCTGTAGACAACCTAAAATGACTCGCGAAAGGCGTGCTCACAGGCTTAGCATTAGCCATGCTAAACCTCTCCAACACCTTCTCCACATAGCTACCCTGATATAACCATAGTCTTCTTATGAATCTCCATGCCAAGTATCCTCTTGGCTGCACCCAAGTCTTTCATGTCAAACTCTTTTCCTAATAGAGTCTTCAATCGATTCACCTTGGTCATGTCTTTAGTAGCAGCTAGCATATCGTCGACATACAGTAGTAGAAATATAAGAGACCTGTTCACAAGTTTCCTCACATAGACGCAACAATCGTACTCACACCTCCTATAGTCGATATAGGTCATATAGGCGTCAAACCTCTAGCACCACTTCCTTGAAGACTGCTTTAGACAGTATAGTGATTTCTTTAGTTTGCAGACTAAGTGCTTCTGTCCATGTTGGCTAAACCCTTCTAGCTGTGTCATGTAAATCAGCTCCTTCAGGTCACCATGGAGGAATGTTGTATTTACGTCCATTTTCTTGAGATGCAAATCACATTGCACCACCAATCCCAACACTACCCCGATGGAAGTGTGTCTAACGACAGAGGAGAAGATTTCATCATAATCTACCCCCTTCCTCTGCGAGTACCTCTTCTCTACCAAGTGAGCCTTCCTTTTATAAAACTGCAACCTTCTTCCTATATACCCACTTGTATCCAATCGCCCGTTTCCCAGCTGGAAGCTCCACTAAGTCCCATATTTCGTTCTTATGCAACAACTCCATCTCCTCTACTATAGCGCCTATCCAACTACCCTTCTCTTGGTTTTTCACGACCTCCTAAAAGGTTTTAGGTTCCTTACTATTGGTGATAAGTGTATAAGACACCAGATCGTCAAAACCATACCTAGGGGCTAGCCTGACAATGTATCTGGGTTTGTCTACAGCTATGCTACGATGCGACTGCTAGTCATCCGAGTTAAAACTCCCTATATCATCTCCACCTTGAGTTTCTAACTCTGCCTACACCGCTGGCTAATCTCTCGGGCTAGGACTCCCTACATGTTTCCCCTGAGTCTTTAACTCCACCTTAATCGCATGCTCGTTGCTACTACGATTTTCTGGCTCCTATTTTTCTGTTTCTTTTTAAGTATGCCACAATATGACTTTCTTATCAAAAATCACATCCCTATTGTTCACCACCTTGTTTGCCATTGGATCCCATAGCTTGAACCCTTTCACGTCTTTCTGATATCCTTGAAAGATGCACCGTCTAGACTTCGCCTCAAGCTTAGATCTCTCCTCACCGGAAATGTGCACATAGGCTAGACACCCAAATACTCGTTTCCACTCCTCCTCAGCAACTTTCCCATTCTATGATGCCCTTAGTGATATGTTTACCAAGGAACACACTATACTAATCGCCTCAGCCCAGAAATTCATGGTGAGCCCAGCATACAACCTTAGGCATTGAGCCCTTTTAGCCAAGGTTCGATTCATCCTCTCCACCACACCAATTTATGACAGTGTCTGGAGCACGGTAAAATGTCTCCTTATACCATGCTGCTCGCAGAACTCTTTAAATTTTGAGTTTGTGTACTCAGTTTCCTTTTCTGTCTTGAGGTACTTGATCTTTCTTTTGGTATGGTTTTCCACCTCAACTTTCCACAATTTAAACTTGGCAAACGTCTCTGACTTGTGATGCATGAAGTAAACCCAGGCCTTTCATGAGTAGTCATTGATAAAACTTATGAAATACACATGTCCCTCTCGTGATGCCACTCTCACCGGTCCCCAAACATACGAATGAATGGAGTCTAGTACTCCCTTTGTTTTATGCATGACTATCATGAACTGTACTCGATTATGCTTCCCAAGCACACAGTATTTGCAGAATTCCAGCTTATATGATTTTACCCTCTTCAGAAGATTAATCTTGTGAAGTTCCTTCATCTCATGCTCACCCATATACCCTAGACACATATGCCACAAAATAGTCTTGTCAGACTTAAACTCTATGGTTGCAGTTCCACCTACAATCGTGGTACCCAGTAGTGTGTATATATTACCTGGCACTCTCTTCCCCTTCATCATGGTCAGAACTCCCTCGCTCACCTTCATTACCCCACCTTCGAACTTGTAACTGAACCCATTACAATCCAAGGTGCCTAACAAAACCAGATTTTTCCTTAACTTTGGTATATGCCTCACATCACACAATGTCCTCACCACACCATCGTACATACTGATTCTGATATTCCCCATCTTGATCACTTTGCACATGGAATCGTTCCCTATTAGAACGAAACCAGAACTAACTAATTTGTACGTAGTTATTGGATTTTTGAGTTTGATCCCTATTTTGATGCTGACAAAGCATTTGTATCTTATATGTGCACTTAGTGTGTCAAGAGGTTTACATTTCAGCATCAACATAAGATACGAGAAAATGGAAGCCTAATGGACTTAAAGATTATGCATTTTAGGCGTATTCCACGCAGCAAAGCAAAGAATAAAGAAGACATTTGTTCATTTCAATTGTAAATTGCATTTAGGGTTTTATATTTTGGTCTGTAATAATGCATGCATTTGCATGATATGAATTGAATGCTCAGACAGAACCATAGACTGACTTTAAGGCACCTAGAGTTTAACTAAAAACCCTTTTCATAAAAACTAAACTCAAACAAAGGTTTTTGAATAGTTTTAGGTGACTTCGTCGTTAGATTTTTAGGCTTAATTAAAAGCATCGAGCGACCAACTGATATATGTGTTATAGTCCTCGGTCGATCAAACATACTGTTGGCCAAAAAGTCAAATAGTTGACTGAGCCTCGGGTGACCGAACCAAGAATGAACGTATCTTCCACGGTCGACTAAACCTTGGTCTTGACTTTTTGCAACTTCCATGAGCGACCGAACTTGTAGTTCAAAATAGGTCCGGGCAACCGAATAGTGATGTTCGGAAACCCGAACCGTGGACCAAGTGCCCGAAGTCACGAACGAATGGAAAATCGCCCTTAGATTCAGCCACCTGAACTTGCATTCAGTCACCCGAACCTAAGAATTCACTTTTACTCTTTGTGAGTGTTCGGACGACTGACCCTAAGGACCGGGCGACCGAACCTCTTGGGTTGGGTTAGTTTTTCAACGCCAATCACGTCTTAATTATAATTAAACACTTTTGAAAATACCAATCATGTCCCTAATGGTTAAAATTTCCAAAAAAACTATAAATACCCCTTCATTTGCTTTGATTAGCAACATTGATTAGCCAACTTTTCTCTCTAATTTATCCTAATTAAAGTTCCCCCAAAACACATTTTTATTGCAAAACTCTTTTCTAGGGCAAGTTTTTTACTCTCCAAAACTCTCTTTCATTTATTTGTAAATCATTTTTACAATAGAGTAATTTTTATAGGCATTTTTTTTTTTCATTCAAGGCATTAACTCTCTCATTTCCTTTTCACTTTGAAAATCATTTTGGGAGTTTGCTTTGATATTTCTCCATATATTTCCATGGTAAATATTATATTGGAGAAATACATTCTTGTTTTGATTTACACATTGAATATCAAATGTTTGTATTTTTGTTTTGTGTAAAATTATTTTTAGAAAAGTACTCTTACTCTATTAAGCATAACTTATATCATATTAGAGTGCATGTTATAGAGCTTTCATGTTGTACATCTTTACTTGTATTTTCAGAAGCACTTTTATCTAACAAAAATGATTTCAATGAATTGGTTGGGTTCATCTCGAAAATTGAACTGGGAGAGTCTTAGCCCCGTAAGTGAGACTAGTTCGGTTCAACCCGAAAATTGAACTGGGGAGTCTCAGACCCGTAAGTGAGACAAGTTGGGCTCAGCCTTGTAATTGAGCTGAAGTTTTTCTTACCCTGTAAGGATAGGATGTAAACGACTTCTGCTGCTCGTTTAAGTGAGTAAGGATAGTGTAATCCTTGGGGGGGTATGCCCAAGGCGGGGACGTAAGCTGGTTTGGCTGAACCTTAATAAAAAATATCGTGTATCGTTCTCTCCTTATCTCATTTAATTTATGTACTTTAAATTCAGTATGTGTATGTTTGTTCACTTATGGTTATATCGAATTGCATGCATACATTTACTTTAAATGAGATACACGTGTATGTCTGCACATATTGCTTATTCCGTTTTACATACATGACCATAATTAAAATGGGAAATGATATGTGGTGAATCGGCGTAAATGTTTAATTTAGCCAAAATATTTTTAAATATCCAATTCATCCCCCGCTCTCTTGGGATCACACCAATTCCAACAGTAGTGAACCAATCCTTTTTGGGTGTCATATGATACGAACACACCGAGTCCAAAATCTAAGATTTCGCAAACTCATCCGACCTGATAAAACCGAGAGCATATCACCATCACTACTCCTAAAGTCTCCTTCTTTAATTACATTCGTCATTGTTGATGAACCTTCTTTGCTTTAAGCAACTCCTTTCCTCCTCTCCGGACACTCAGATTTTATGTCCCCTCTTTTCTCACACTTAAAACACCACTCATCTTTCTTCTTCCTAGACTTGGACCAAGCCCTATGGCTGCTCGATCCACCCCGAAAATTGCTCCTCCCATGATCCTAATTTAGCTTCGCCAGAAGCCCTTCAGCATGTTAACCCTCATCCCTGGTCTTCTTTCTTTGGTGGAACCCTAGTAACACATTCATGATGTCCTCCAACTCTAGGGTTTCTTTTCCCTAAGTCAGCGTCGTAACTAGGTTTTCATATATAGGAGACGTCAGTAGGGAATTTAGTAGCATCAATGCTTTATCCTCTTCCTCGAACTTCACATCAACACGCTTCAGATCACTACTAATCTAATTGAAAGTGTTGATATGTTGAGTCAAGTCTGAACCCTCCGCCATCTTAAGCCAATAAATATTTTGCTTAAGATATAGCTTCTTCGTAAGTGACTTGGACATGTACTGGCTTCCAAGCTTCAACCAAATCATAACCGAAAATTCCCTATCCATGACGTTGTACATCACGTCATCGGCCAGACAATACTGGATAATGGACACCGCCTTTGCTTCAAGCTCTTTCCAACTTGCATTGTTTATGTTGTTCAAAATTATCAGTTCCATTGAACTTGTTCACATCAAACTTCATCGAAGAGACCCCAACCATTTTTGAACTGATAACTTTGATACCACTTGTTGATCTTCGCCATGGATGTGCAACGAAAGCACACAATCACACACGAACGAATCAAAAAACGCTAATGCAATCACTCAATGATGAAATATACTCAAGAAGCAAACACTCAGCAATTTAAAGAATGAAAACACAACCAAAAAATACAAGATTTACGTTATTCAACAATTTTCCTATGTCCACGAGAGAAGCAACTTAGTTTTCACTATGAACAATATTAGAGCTTACAATAGGGTTACAAATCATTGATTATATGTGAACCCTAAACGTATAGGAACCTTAGATCCTATCTAAAAAATCCCTGCAACAATCCCTGAAGGAAATCCCTCTTATTAGCCCAAACTACTGGCCTCCTAATTTGAATTACACAACTTGTGTCGACAAAAACCGTCGATGGTTAAAGCCCAAATCATCGACGATTATCCCTCTGCCTGCAGCCTCCTTTCATGCTCTTGCTCCCTGCTTCATGTAGCTTTCCCAATGCATGTGCTTGCGCTCAAAATATGAGCCACATCCCCAATAGACTATGGATCTATAAAGTCCAATAGAATCACTATTACCTTACTATAATCCTAGGTGTGGTTAGATTTGTTATCTAAGCTAATCCTTGGTCCAATAGCTAGTAGTTTCGGTCTATATAACTAGAGTAGGGTTCTAGAGTATAATTATGTAAATAAAAGCTATCACCACCCTCTATACACCCATCCTAACAAACGGAACATTATATTTTAGGATTATATTTTAAACTCAATCAATTAAAACTCATGACTCTTCCTTATTTGTCTAATTTACCTAACCTTTTAATTGAGTAGTCCTATCATTATGGAGATTACTCTCACATCCAAAATTTCAAAAGGATGTCATTGCCCCACTTTTAAGATCCATTACTAAATAATTGACACTAACTTTATAAAATTAAATATAAATAAGACGAGCAAATAAATAATATACTAGTGTCTAGGCACCCCTCTTTGGGGCCGTTTAGTTAGTTATATCAAATATAATCCCATGGAAAGACACTCTTGGGAATCTCATTCCTAGAAACCGGATGTCTGCCTCATGGGAATAGTTTTTGTTTTATTTGCATTATAAGATTTAGGATTCCCATGTTAATGTCTATTTCAATATAGAAATTTTGGTAGGTATTTTAAGAAGATAACCATTATACTCTTAATATGTGTGTGACCAATATATAGAACAATTGTATTTTTTTAGCACAAAAACCTAGTATGAATATCCTAAAATTTTTAACAATAATAAATTTAAAATATTAAAGATTTAATAATCCACTAACTAAAATAATAAAGGGCAAGAGTGTTTAAATATTAACTATGATATTAATTTTGTATAAAACAATAATAATATTTTTTATTAAATTAAAATTTTAATTAATATAAATAGTAACACTCTTAAGAGACATTTTAAATAGTCTAATTAAAATTTGAATTAAATTCCTAATTAATATTTGTAATTAACATTTCTAATATTTTCAATTAAAAATTAACTAAATTTTATGTTAATTCATATTTTTAATTGTAATTTTAATATTTCTAATTAAAATTTTAATTATTTCCTAAAGCATTATATTGTATATCTTTAAATTAACATTTTACATATATTTTTTCAATTAAAATAGTTCATATGTGTGCTAGTTTAAAATTTTTACTTTACTTTATTAGAAATTTATTAATTTAAATCTAATAATAGAGCTTGTTATTTTATAAGGACATTTATGTCCAAAGTTCTAACTTATTCTCATTAAATATATCAATGGGTAGAAGTAAGAATAGGATGCCATATTTTATAAAATGCTTAGATTCTCAAGAATGTGAAGTAATCTTATAGGAAGAGTGCCTTTATTTTACATAATTGATTTTGGGATGAAAAAGGTTATTTTCTAGTTGCATTGGATGTGAACTTGATGCCTTAGCTTGCCTTTATTATGATCCCTTTGTGGGGGAAAAAAAAAAAAAGTGATATGAATCAATCTAAAGAAGGATATTTTAAAGAGCACACTAGTGCACTCCTAGAATATCCTACGGTGAGATCGATTATCTTTATTGCTTTGATTATTAGGAAGGTCCTAGGAGGACTCATCAATTAAAAAAAAAAATAAAGAGTAGATTTTCGAAAACAAGCAACCATTAAATTCCATATATAATCATTTATGCTTGATGTAAGAGTGGCAAAACGGGTTAACGAGCCGGGTTTAGGAGGGTCATAAACGGATCGGGATTAAATAGGTTCATTTTCGGATTTGGGTTGAACTATTTATTAACGGGAGGCTACTATGTAAACCTAAACCCACCTGTTTAATAAACGGGTAACCCGTTTAAAAAATATTATTTATTTATTTTAATTTTTTTTAAAAAAATTTCATATAAAATAATATTTTTTTAATAAAAAAAAAAAAAAAACTCCATTTTATGTTTAAACGGGTCATAAACGGATCACCCGGTAGGTGACCCAACCCAAACTTGCCTAATCCGTTTAATAAACGGGTTGGGTCCAAGTTGACCCGTTTATAAATGAGTTGGGTCCGAGTTGATCTATTTATAAATAAGTTAAGTTGTATTAAACCCAAATCCAGTGTAAACGGGTGAGTCACGGGTCACCCGTCGGATTTTGACCCGTTTTGCCACCCTAGTTCCATAGTGTAGTTTAAGAATTAAGACAATAAGGGTGTTGTACCTTTCTAAAAAAAAAATTTATTCTCTTTATTTCCTTCTTTCTTTTCAATGGGTATCCGGCCTTTTCTAAGGTAGGAGTCTCTTAGTTTTTGTCTCCTTCTTTTCTCTCAATGGTTTTCGGACTATTCTGTGGTTCGGAGATTCTTGGATTCTTGAGATATCATCTTGGAGTTCTCTCTGGTGGCTTATCCAGGCTTTTGATTGATTTCTTTTGGTGCGCCTTCTGGAGGTGGAATGAGATACGTTCTGATGCAGCTTTTGTGATGGGATGGTACTCTTCAGCAAGGTTTCAAGTTGGTTCTCTAGGGAAGGTGGTTTGAACCTCTATTAAGGTTTGTGCTGGTGTTGGTTCGAGTGTCCAGGTGGCAATTTGGTCTTCAAGTATCGGCATGGTTAACCTTATGGAGGTGGTTATGTGCTGTTCTTCAGCTTCGCTTCGGTCTTCTTTATTGTGGATGGTATTCCCGAGCTAAGTTGTTGATTATTTGGGAATCCTTCTGCTTTCATCATCTTACGGCTTGCTGTTGGAGGGTGCTACGCCTTGATTCATTTTGGAGTGGATATTCATCATCTCATGACATTCTTTCTGGTGATGACTTGAGTTCTAAGGTATCTTATTTCCTTTTTGATTGACTTATGGTATTTAGTTAATTTTTGGTTTTGGTTTGATGGCTTATTGTCCCTGCGAATGCCCAGATTTAATGTAATGGTGATAAACTTTTGATGGAAGTCTTATTTGGCTTCCTTCCTCTTGAATATGCCTAGAGTTTTTGTACATATCCATTTGATCAATATAATTTATCATTTACTGACAAAAAAAAAAAAAAAAAACCATGTTGTTTGACCTAACCTAGTCTCAAAGTCCCTCTTTATAACTTTCAAAGGTAATTAAATAGGTGAACTAGTCAAAGCTATGTTGAATATACGTTAATGGATGCTCCATTTTTAAATAGAATAGATCGGTAACCCCTATTTCACATAAGAGAAATTATTAAACTAATCTAATTAATTGGTGACAACTACATAAACAAATCTTAATTAATTATTTCTTTTAAAAATAAAATCATGTCTACTTAATTTCTTATTTAGGAAATAAATACATCTTTTTATCTTCTTTTGTGTTTAAATTTATACATTTTCAAAAATAAAAATAACATTGAAAAGTGAAAAAAAAATTAAAAAAAATTGAGTTCAGGTATAACATAGTCTTATTTGCTTGAAAAAGGAAGAAAAAAATTTTATTTTACCTGACGCATTAGATAAAATTGAGAGTATATATAATTACTTGAAAAAATATATATAAAGTTGGCCTAAAATAATAGATAAAAAAGTTCATTTTTAAGTCTTTACGATATATCATGTCACAGTAATATTATAAATATTTAAAAATCCTTTCCTAATAATATCCCATTAGGAAAAATATGTGTAATGTATTTTTATTATTTATATTGTAATATTATTGTGACATAGCACATCATATAGAGTTAAAAAAAACTTTTATAACCTACTTATATGCCAATTTTTTTTTGGGTAATTATATACTCTCAAATTTGGATATATTCCACTAGGTAACTAAATTTATTTATTTTTCTTTCTACAAATAAATAAGATCATATTATGTCTCAAACTTTTTTTTTTTCACTTTTGAATGTGATTTTTCTTTTTAAAATCTATACCTTTAAATACAAAAAAGGCAAAAAGATGTATTTATCTCCTAAATTAGAAATACAGTGGTTTATTTTGGGTGCAGTTTATTAGAGTCGTCACTATTTAATTAGGCTAATCTATGAATGACGTGATAGACTCAGTCTACCTAATAATTTCTCTTCACATTGACACTCTTGCTACGCCCAACTAAACTCCATGTAACACAAAATTTTGATCAACTTTCCAATTGAATAGACATTTATCTCTTGAAATAAGATACATTTGGAGCAAGCACCGCGTACCAAAATCATGAAATTTAGCTTTTAATAAACTTCCCAATCATAATTAAACATACTCCAAGGTTCAAACCAAAGTAAAGAAAATAATTGATGAATTAAGTGGTACTGCTACATGCACTAAATCATAGTTTCCAATTGCATTTGCACTAGCAAAACTCTTGATCAACAGAGCTTAACACAAAAGAGAAAAGCATGAGTGGGACTCTTGAATGTTGCCTAATGACGTAGAAGAAAACCAAAGTTAATCAATTTAGTGGAATTGAAGTGTGAAAAGAGTAAAGGAGCCCAAAGTTATATAGATGAAAGTGGAAATTAGGGTAGAGAATTTTCATTTTTATAATTGTGTATGACCTCATACTTTTTTTAA
The DNA here is from genome assembly GCF_029873635.1 of Malania oleifera. Classification (NCBI taxonomy): domain Eukaryota; kingdom Viridiplantae; phylum Streptophyta; class Magnoliopsida; order Santalales; family Ximeniaceae; genus Malania; species Malania oleifera. Next base: position 16,912,606 of record NC_080422.1, read on the forward strand.
AAGTTTCATGGGTCCTATGGCCAGCCAAACCCCTTTTATTTAGTCCATTGTAGACCCACACTAGGGTTGGCCTCTCCCATGATGGTATTCCTCTCCTATCCTATACCTACTTCTACCCCATCAAGGTTCAAATTCGAGACTTCCAATATATAAGTCCAATGTGTTAACTACTAGATGATTCCTAAGTAATGCATCAATTCAACCTATGGTATTCCTCTCCTATATTATACCTACTTCTACCCCATCAAGATTCAAATTCGAGACTTCCAATATATAAGCCCAAAGTGTTAACTATTGGATGATTCCTAAGAAATGCATCGATTCAACCTAGCTTGTCCTTGTATTTTCTACATCCTTATTTCCGACCCTCTAAATTTTATTTTAGACTTATCAATCTTGATTGACTACATAAGAGAAAATACATTAATTATGCCAAAAAAAAAAAAAAAAAGTGTCACGGATTCTCTAATACAATCACTGGAAAAACTCAAAGATTGAACTTAACAAAATTCTCCCTTAAAATAAATTGGGTGGGGCCTAAAAATCCTATCCTTGACTCTCCAATCATTAGGTTTTCACATGCATGCAAACAGTGATAAAATCATATATGAGTGCAAGATGAATTCAAAAACTTAGTCCCCATTTTTTGGGTTTTTCTTGAATTTTGAACATTTTTGGTTGTATATTTTTACAATAAATAATAATAATAATAATAATAATAATAATAATAATAATAATAATAAATAGCATGGTAATGAGGATAAACCCTTAGACCCCATTTGAAATTGGGAAAATGTTAAGAAAAAGAAAGAAAGATATGAAAGAATATACTTTTTCATGTTTGGTTATCATAAGAAAAGTAAGAAAAAAGACAAAAATATATCAAATCAATGAACAAAAATATGATTTTACACATCACTTATATTTGAATTTTTTCTTTTTTAATATTTAGCCATACTAAAACAAAATTTCGTTTCTAGTAGTATTTGGCATAGATGGTGTTAGACTTGGTGGTTACATAATCATGTTTAATGTATTTTGATGATATTAACTTATTTTTTGTTCCAAGTGTATTCCATCTTTGCAGATCATGTTTAGTTCAGGTACAAGTGACAAATACATGAAGGTAACAGATCAAAGGCAAAGATTGGACCGAGTTGACGTCAAATAGGAAAGATTAAAATGACACTCACTCGGAAGAACTCAAGCATCCAAGGAAGCTAATGTAGAATTATATGTAATGGGGAGTGTTTGAGGTAATACTTTTTGTAACTCTTGCACTTTTGTTTCACGCACGCTTTCTGAGCAAGAGTTGAGCAAAATGCATATGCATACTAAGATACAAGAGTATATAGGATATCACTTAAATGAAAAATAAGTTTTTCATTGTTTCATAATTAAGATTTTTCAAAGCAAAATCATGACTTATATGAAAATATTTTATACTCAACTTTGCTTAAAATGGGACAAGTGTTAAGTGGTTTTAGTATTGTGAACTAAATACTTGGTCCCAGTTGAGTCAAAATTATTTTTATGTACCTAAAGATTCAATTAAATCAAATATATTTTCATAGGACAAGTTTTAAATCATATTAGTGTTAGAATCTTTTACAATCTTGGTCCTAGTTGGATTTAAAACCTTAGTTATATACCTATCAAATTTCCTGAATACTTTTCGGTATTTGGGGCATAAAGTTTGCTAGAAAATTCCAAAAAAGACGATCTTGGTATCTATAGAAAGTTAAGAAAAAAAACCTCCACAACTTTCATGTTGATGACTTTTTTCTGATTTGGGGTATTCATCGACGATTCAGGGTAATTCATTGACGAATTTAGGCAAAATATTAATAGTCGACGAATAGGGGCAATTAGTCGACGAATGGGTGTTAATAGTCAACAAATGGGGTCAAATAGTCGATGATTGGCATCAGGATTCAGTCCCCAATGGCTATAAACGGCTAGTATTCAATTTAAACATATAATGTATCACCCCAACGGCCATAAAACAGTTAGTAGCCCATTTTTGGCTATAAATACAAGTCCATAGACTTGATTAAACAAGTTTTTGAGGGCTTACAAGTTTTTAGTGAAAAACATGTCCTAAACATCAACCCTAAGCAATTTACATTTTAGTTCATATTCACAAGTGCTCAATTCTCTCTTGCTCTCTGATCGTGTTTAATTCATTCCTTGAAAGATTAGCATGAGGTTGCTTTGTATTTGATATCGGCTTAATAAGGAGCATTTTATTGAAATCCTCTTCTTGTAATAGGTTCTTTGTGAACCATATTGAAGGTTCCTAGTGAACCATTTGGTGAAGGGTTCTTGGTGAACCGTTTTGCAAGGCTTCTTGGTAAACCTTGTGGCTCTTGGTTAACGGTAGGGATTTGTTCCCAAGGGTAGGGATTTGTTCCCGAGTTGTAAGGCTTCTTCACCGATGAAGGAGTTCTTTAGTGGATTGTGGAATCCTTGAGTTGGTCTCAAGGCGTGAACGTAGGCTTTGTGTCGAACCACATTAAAATACCGGTGTTAAGTTTTCTCTCCCTATACTCTTTAATTTGTGTCTTGTGCTTGATTTACATTTTATGTATTGTGATATAATTGCTTGAATCTTGTCAAGATTATTATTTTGTAAAGAAAGTCGAAAATACGCAAAAGAGTCCATTCACTCCCCCTCTTAACTCTATATACTCCTGGACCGACGAGCGGTATCTGAGCATACCGCACTTTTAGATGGAAAATGTAGCAGAAAATGAGTTTTCTTCTTATTTTCCTTTTCTTTTCTCAATAAAAATTCTTGATTCAAACATACCTTTAAGAAAGTAAAAATTCTTTCTTTTTTGAGATTTTTCATCACAACAATAAAAAATAGCAAAAGGTTATAACATTCACAATAATAATGCATTCACAAAATATATGCATACACTTATGCTCAAAAATTTTGCATGTGCATTCATCCACTCACATTCATGTATACCAACTCATACACACCATACATGTCCATATGTCTACTTATATGCATATACATATGTACATGCTCATGTATTTAAACTCAAAACACTTTATTCATGTCTTTCTATGATCATGCCCATGTGCATGCCTGCACACACATGTATACTATACACATTCAGTACTCCTACATATTATGTATAGGGATCCTTACATGCACACTCATGCATGTGCATACATAATACATATATTCATCCACATACTCATGTATACCTAGTTGTATATCCATTCTCTCTCTCTCTCTCTCTCTCTCTCTCTCTCTCTCTCTCTTCACTATTTCTCATACTAGATTTACAACTTAGTATTTTCTTTACAAATTTGATCTTAACAAGACTAGCCAACATTGCAAAACACTATGAAACAAGATTGACAAATGCAAAACATAAAACAAAAACCTAATCTTGCATGGTGTATTAGGAAGTAATCATGGCGTAAACAATAACCTTAACAGATTATTTCAAATGCATTAAGACATGTTCTCAAAATTGGAAATAGGATTATTATTAAAATGCACCCATGAAAAAAACAAAGACTACCTAGATTGACTGTGTAACTATGGTAGGTTCCTTCCTCTCTTTATGTATTCTTCATTTTTTTTGCCTCATTTCCAACCAAAATAACTCAACTTGAGTTCCTCCCTGCTCCCAAGGTTGGGCCCTCTTCTATGTACAAGTATTCAATGTAAGCCTCATCTCTCTACCAAACTGCGCCCCCTCCCCTTAAGCCTCTCCCTTATCCTCTCATTTATAATAAGAGAGCTAATATTTGGCTAAAACACCAAGAGTTCCCAAGAGTATTCTAGAGGTACGAAAATTGCTTCCTTGCCCTTTAAGGTGTTTGGAAACTCAAATAACTTTATCCTTATCAAGAAAAAGCAACAAAATAAGGATAAAAGCTAATTAGTACCTCTAATTTTCTCACTTGCACAACTAAAGACACGAATTGCATTTTAATGAGTTATAGATACCTGGTAAAAAATTGGCATGTACAAGGATCAATGTACTAGTTCACAAAGGGTACCTTGAGGAATAGTGATTATGAGAATCATAGAAATTATAGAAATATCATATAATGAGAGATAAAAGAGGGAGTTGTTTAAACTTAGATTATAAAAACTGGGAAAATAAATAGGGGAGGGTAGATCAATGATAAAGGAAGGTATAAGTGGGGGGAGAGAGAGAGAGAGAGAGAGAGAGAGAGAGATTTAATGAGAAGGATAAAGAGGCATTGTGCTTGTTTAGTGCTAGGTGTTGTAAATTGATCGGATATAGGAAGCACAGTAGAATAAGTAAATGCAACAAGCAATCAAACACAACTAGTAAATGAGAAGAAAACAAGAATCAACACAAGGTTTACGTGGTTCGGCAATGCCTACATCCACAGAAGCAATTAACACAACAATTTCACTAAGAAATTATAAAGTACACAATACACTTCTCAAAATGATCTCTCTTGTCACACAATACATTTAGATAAGAATAAATAGACTTTCCTTCAAAGGTTTCCCTTCAAAAACCAACAAACTTAACGTTCAAATTTGAATTTGAATTTTTGTCTTGCAGCCCAATAACAAAATCGTTGACAGTTTTATGAGATTTCCTAAAATCGTCAACGTTTTGAGATACCGAGAGCATATTTCTAAAGATGTCTATCGTCGACGATTTCAGAAAAGCCATAGAAAACCATCAACAGTTTTCTCCTAGAATGATGTACTCTGTTCTTCTCCTTGTGTAAATTAGTCATTTCAAGAAATGAGCCACAAATCACAACAATCTCCACCCTGGCGAATTTATACCCTTTAGGAGAATCACAAAAACATAGTACGATGCTCCACCTTGAACTTTGAATGTTAAGTTGGGTTTGTCTCCCTTCTAGCACTTGGAAACATGAAGTAAGTCCAAGCAATGCTTGAACTTTTTAGAAATAACCGATTTCGTCAATATATCCACTGCATTTTCAGATGTGTGAACCTTTTTCAACACGAATTCACCTGTAGTAATCAATTCCCGAACCCTGTGAAACCTCACATCAATATGTTTAGTTCTAGCATGGTACACTTGATTCTTTGCCAAGTAAATGACACTCTGACTGTCACAATGCAGCACCACCCCATCTTACTGTAATCTCAACTCTTTGACCAAACTAGTAAGCCATGAGGCTGCCTTTGCAGTTTCGGCAACTGTCATACATTCCGCCTCAGTCGCGGATAATGCTACTAGAGATTGAACCATGGATTTCCAACATATAGGTCCTCCTACAAGGGTAAAGACATAACTCATTGTAAACCTTCTATCATCCATATCCCCTGCATAATCAACATCTACAAACCTCATAACAAAAGGATAACCCTATTACTTGCCGAATATGATGTCATAACCCAATGTACACCGTAAGTATCTGAATATCCATTTGACAACTTCCCAATATTGTCTTCTTGGATTAGAGAGAAACTTACTTACCACATTCACAACATGTGCCAAATCTGGCCTCGTACACACCATGACATACATAAAACTCCCCATAGCACTAGCATAGGGGACCTTTGACATGTCCCAGATGTCCTCCTCCGTACCTAGCCAATATGCAGTAGAAAACTTAAAATAACTCGCTAGAGGTGTACACACCGATTTTGCTCCTTCTATACATAACCACCTTAAGATAACCATAACCTCATTGCAGTTCTGTGCCAGCGAATCTCCATCCCAAGTATTTTCTTGACTGAACCAAGATCCTTCATGTCAAATTCTTTATGTAACAGTTCTTTTAACTGATTTACTTCAGTTAAATCTTTTGCAGCTACCAACATGTCATCGATGTACAATAACAAGAAAATAAGAGAACCATCATCAAGTTTGTTCACATATACGCAACAGTCATACTCACACCTTTTGTAGCCAATCTTGATCATGTAGGAATCAAATCTTTTATACCATTGCCTTGGAGACAGTTTTAACCCGTAAAGAGATTTCTTCAACTTGCAAACTAAGTTTTCTTTCCCTAGTTCATTGAATCCCTCCGGCTGTACCATATAAATATGTTCCTCCAAGTCACCATGAAGAAATGTCGTCTTCACATCCATTTGTTCCAAATGAAGATCATAATGGGCTACCAACCCCAAAACAATCCTGATAGAAGTATGTCGGACCACAGGTGAAAAAATCTTATCATAATCTATTCCTTTCTTCTATGAGTACCCTTTTGCCACCAACTGTGTAGTAACTAGAATAATTATGTGAATTAAATAATAAATAAAATATAAGGAAAATAATTTTAAAGGGGGACGTAGCCGCATTCGTCGATGAACAACCTTCTTGGGCTCGTCGACGTGGACGCGTGACTCGTCGACGAGAGTTTACTGAGGGGCTGTTTCAGGACCTGAAACTTGTCGACGAGGGTTTAGGTGCTCATCAATGAACTCCTTTCTTAAACTTGTCGATGAGGTGACGTGGCTCGTCAATGAGGCCACGTGGCAAAAGGTCTATAAGTAACAAAAAATCAGGATTCAATGAGAGAAAATCATTTTTTCTTATTCCTCTCTCTCTCTCTCTCCCTCTCCTATTCGGTTCCTCTCACTTCTCTCTACATTTCTCGCTCCATCTCTCCCCATTTCGACTATCCGAAGTCGCCACGTTGATCCTGGGGAGATTCTCTACAAGTATGTTGGAGTAAATTGTTGGTTTGGTCCACTTGGGCACCATCCCAAAATTTGGGTAAGTTGAATATTTGGGTATTTTCAGTTTTATCAAGCTTATTTGAGTTTAGATTTTAAGTTATATTGGAATATACTGTAGTTTTGTGAAATAAAATTAGGATGTTATGATTTCAGGACTAGGGTGTTTTTGGGACCTTGCAGACATAGGTTGAGACCTAGTAAATATTTTCAGGAGCACAGGTAAATTATAATTCAGAAAATTTATGAGTATGTAGGTTCAGGGAAATAGTTGATTTATTGGAAATATGTATATATGTATTATTTCAGGATTTTGGGGATAGTATGTCGTGAGCGTGAGGATAAAGTTGGAGGCGAGCCTCCCAACTAGTTAGGTAAGAGAAATATGTTATGCTAGTAAATTCAAAAATATTATTAGTAAATTATATTATTTGTTTATTAAGGTACATGGTATAACTTATACAATTTTATAGATTTCAGAACATGAGTTTTATTAATTGTGTGGCCCGAACAGATATTTGCTTAATACATAATTTATATAGTTTTTCAAAATGTCATGATTTACAGTGTATATATAGACAAATATTTACCAGATAGATATTTATCAGATAGATATTTTACAAATATTATATAAATAGATATTTTACAGTATTTACAGAATGTCATGATTTCCAAAACTATAATACTCAAACATTACAGATTATTCAGACAGATATTACAGTCAGAAATTACAGTTATTTCACTTAAATATTACAGTTATTTTAGTAAGACAATTTAGTATTTCAGATGAGATTTATAGTGTTATGGTTATTTTGGAATTATGATGAAACAATAAGATAATTATATATATTAGTATTATATAGTATCAGATCCCTGATGAATTATTTCAGACAAATTCAGTCACCAGAGCACGGTACCATTGCTATTTTCATATCAAAGTGCAACCACATATATTAGATAGTATATGGATTCCGTCAACCGTGCCTATGGAGAGATTGCAGTCTCCTCAGTATTCTGGGTTGAGAAGGTTGGTTTGACGAGGTAGTTACCAATTTCGAGCCTAGGAGAGGTTGCAGTTTGGCTGAACTGAGGATTGGTAGAGTATGGTTGACTTACCTGGTGGGCCAACCAACATTAATCCCACCTACGGGGTGCACAACCCTATCATGAGGGGTTAAATCATGACGTACAGATTTCCAGGGTAGTTTTCATGGTTATTTATTATAGATTTACAGAATATCAGTAGATATATTATAATACTAGCAGTATGATTAAATAGAAAACTCAGATATTACAAGTGCATATTAAGTCACGTAGGTGTGAGTTATGCAATGTTATATTTTACATGGTATCTTAGTACAGTTATTTATTAGTAAATTATTTATGTAAACTTATTTGCCACACACTAGTAATAGCATATTTCCTCTTACTGAGCGTTGTCTTATCCTAATGATTTATCATTTTTCAGGTGATCCAGTTAGGTGAGCAGATCAGGCTCGCAGATAGAGAGATCTTTTGTACTGCCCTGTTTACAGGGAAAGTGTATTTAGGGGATTGTATTTTTTAGTAGAAGATACTGAGGTGACGTGTAAATATGTATGTATGGTTTGGAAACACTGAATTTTGGTATTGTAAATATAGGTGTATGACTTTATGTTTTCCGCTGAATAGGTGTGTCAATTTGCGTACAGGGATACCTCAGTGCCAATCTGGGGCCTGAGATGTTATTGCAGGTATTACAAGGGTATCAGAGTAATTTATATTTTAAAAAAATGGTGTCATATTTGGGTCGTTACAAACCGTGCCTTAAATTTTTCTCCTTTCTTTTCTGAAATTGCTTCCTTCTTCCTATATACCCTTTTGCAACCTATCGGTCTCTTCCCATCTGGAAGCTCCACCATATCCCAAGTTTGATTCTTTTGTAGTGATTCCTTCTCCTCAATCATTGCACCCATCCACCTATCTTCCTCCTAGCAATGCACTGCCTCTTGAAATGTAGTTGGATCGTTGCAATTGGTAAGGAAAGCATAAGACACTAACTCTTCAAATCCATACCTTGTGGAGATCTGATAGTGCGTCTGGATCTCCGTATAGGAACATCATCGACTTGCTGGTTTCCCGAGCTAGAGCTCCCTGCAACCATAGGACCATGATCATTGTCGTTGCCCTAAGCTTCCAACTCCACTTGCACAACATGTTCATCACTACCCTTGTTTTCTGACTCCTGTTTTTATTCATCACAATCTTGAGTACGTTTCACCATAACCTTCTCATCAAAGACTACATCCCTACTAATCACTACCTTATTTGCCACTAGGTCCCATTGTAACGGCCTACTTAATTAACATGAATTTTTTTTTTCCACTGTAATAATTACCATACTCTGATACCATAACATTATCTTAAGCAGCGAGAAGCATAATACAAATAAACATTTCCATACACAATGATATACCATACTGTACAATATTAGAGTGCTATCATATTACCCAAAAGAATATATACATGAGTTGCTAAATCCCCAAAATTACCCTCAGCTAGCTAGGGCAAATACAAAAACCCTCCACTGTACTCACTATGTTGTCAAGGCACTACAGACGCCCCTCTATCTGCGAGCCTGATCTGCTCACCTACCTGGATCACCTGAAAAATGTTAAATCAACTGGGATGAGCCAACGCTCAGTAAGGTGATATATGCTATTACTAGTGTGTGGCAAATGAGTCATCATATCATAAAAATCTGTTTCCATATAATCATGTACATCTAGATCTATAAATACAGTATAAATCATGATATTCATTACCAATTTCATGTCATTTAACACATCTGTATTTAAGTTAATATTCAAAATACTTCTAATATACATAAGTAATTCCCTTGTCTCTGTAAGTCAAAATATACATAATAACAACTGTAAACTTTCCCCTGTAGATATCTGTATGTCATGATTTAACCCCTCATGATAGGGTTGTGCGGCCCGTAGGCGGGATCTACACTAACTGGCCGACCAGGTAAATCACTATACTCCCTCGGTCTATCTGCCCACCTTTACCCATATCTGATGGGGAGTCTGTCCACGTGAAAGGCACTGTACAATCGACCTACAGCCTATTATCTGAATAGGTGGTTGCACTCTGTAAACTGTATACTGCATGTAGCTATGGTACCGTGCTCTATAAACTGTATGGTCCAACAGGGTCTGATACTATATACATATTCATATATACTCTTTCACTGTTTTCATCATGTTTTCAAAATTACCATAACACTTTCTTTCTGTACTGTAAATACTGTAACTATAGCATCTTGATGCTACCTCTGCATAACTGTCTATATATATACTCTATAAATGCTCTGTCTGTATACTCTGTATGTTATGGTAATAAAAAACATGTCATGCTTTAAATTTTGTAAATCATAGTACTGGAATTACATAATCATAATACTGTATCCGTAATTTGTATAATCATGGTAATAAAATCCGTAAAATCATGGTACTGTAATTCACATAATCATAGCACTGAAATATATAAAATCATGAAACTACAGTTCATAAAACATACTCCTTTATTACATACATATACTCAAGCCACACCATATTGTAATACATAATTTTTGTAAATAAATACACTGCATAATATTTAGAAATTTCCTAACATAGCATATATCCCTTACCTTATCTCTGCAAAGCCCCTACTGTACTTTAGCCCGATACCCGCAGGGCCTCCTACAAAACACTCTGAAATCAATATTTTCCAGAACTAAACATCAATATTTTTCAGTTTGTATCATTTCCTATAACTACCACAATGCCAAAAGGAGACTAAAAGGCCTTACCCTGAATTTGGAATGATTTCCAACTCCGATTTCCCGACGATCTGCTCCGGTAGATGCGTGGAGAACTCCGCCAGGAGCGTCGTGGTAGCTTCAGATTGTCGATCCGGCGACTGGTGGGGCCGAAAATGAAGAGAGAAAGGAGAGAGAGTTGTAGGAGAGAGAGAGCGGCGAGAGAAAATGAGAAATATCTCGATTTCCCACCTTTTATAGGGCCAGGTTCATTGACGAGCCCTTCACAAAATTCGTCGACGATACCCTGTGTTCGTTGACGAAATTCAAAGCACCCCGAACCGTCTCTCGGTATTTTCTCGTCGACGAAGCCCTATGTTTGTCGATGAAATTTTGAAGACCTTCATTGACGAGACCTTGTGTTCGTTGACGAAGCCTGGTAAAATTCTGAAGTTATGATTATTTAATATTTCTCCAAATTGCAATGTCTGCGTTCGTCGACGAAGTCTACGACCTCCTTCTGTTTTTGTTTCTATTTTCTGTCCCTTTTTAATACTTAAAATGCTATTATTCTTCGGGTCACTACACCCATAGCTTGTAGTTCATCACACCTTTCTGATATCCTAAAAAGATGCAACGACGAGACTTTGGGTCAAGCTTAGACCTCTCCTCACTAGACATGTGAAAATAGGTTGGACACCCGAATACCTTCAATTCGGAGTCTACTGCATTTTCCGTCCATACCTCTTCTGCCACTTTATCCTCTAGTGATGCCCTTGGTGATCGGTTTATCACAAAACAAGCCATACTAACTGCCTCGACGCAGAAGTTCTTCAGTAGCCCTGCATTAAGTATGAGATACCAAACTCTTTCAATTAGAGTCCGGTTCATCCTTTCCGCCACACCATTTTGCTGAGGTGTTCGGCGAACAGTAAAGTGTCTCTTAGTGCCCTACTGCTCACAAAACTCCATAAACCGAGAATTACTGTACTCAGTTCCATTATCCAACCTTAAGCATTTGATTCTCCTCCCCATCTAGTTTTCCACTTCAGCCTTCCATAACTTGAACTTGGTAAACGTATCAAACTTGTGCCGCATGAAGTATACCCAGACTTTCCATGAATAATCGTCAATAAAACTCACATAATACACATTTCCACCATTTGATGCAACTCTAGCCAAGCCCCAAACATCGGAATGCACATAATCAAGAATACCCTTCGTCTTGTGAATAACTGACTTGAATTTTGCCTTATTTTGTTTTCCAAATACACAAATTTTGCAAAAGTTCAACTAACATGATTTCAAACCCTTCAAGAGTTTCCTCTTATGTAATTCTTTCATACCATGTTCCCCCATATGCTCAAGACGCATATGCCACAAGACGGTCTCATAAGATTCAACATCTACGACTACAACTTCACCTACAACAGTAGTTCCCTCCAATGTGTAGATATTCCCATTTAACTTTTGCCCTTTCATCACTGTCAGATTTCATTTCCATACTTTCATAACTCCACCTTTGGACTTTTATTTGAAACCATTACAATCCAAGGTGCCAAGTGATATCAAACTCTTCCTTAACTTTGGTATATGTCTTGCATTGCTCAAGGTTCTTACAGCACCATCAAAATTTTTTTTCTTAACATTTCCGATGCCAATGATCTTACAAGAAACATCGTTGCCCATAAGAATTAAACCTGAGTTCACTAACCTGTAAGTGTTGAACCACTCCTTATTTGGAGTCATATGATCCAAGAGTCCGTACGATTATCTAACCCTGATGAAACTAAAAGAACATCACCATCACTACAAATTGAACCTCGTTCTTGAACCACATTCACTGATTTCAAAATCCCTTCATGATTTTCAGCATTTCCCTTCTTCCAATTCGGAAACTCCGGTTTAACATGCCCTTTTTACCGCATTTATAACACTGGATTTCCTTGTTCTTCTTGGATTGATTGCGGGATTTCTGACTTGACCCACTTTTGAACTTTCCTTTGCCACGCTCATTATTACCTTTCACCACAAGTCCTTCTCTTTCATTACATATTTTCAGTCTTTGATGAAAATTCAGTAAAGCACTTGTCACCTCTTCTAGATCAAGAGTCTATTTTCCCTATGTAAAAGTGGTAACTAGATTTTCATAAGTATGAGTTGATGGCAAGGAGTTTAGCAACATCAAAGACTTATCATCTTCATGAAACTTAACATTAACTCTCATAAAATCACTTATGATTTGATTAAAGTCATTCATATATTGATCTAAGTTTGATCCCTCAACCATCTTAAGCCAATAAAGATGTTGTTTAAGAAAAAAATTATTATTAAGTGATTTGGACATGTACCAACTTTCTAACTTTTGCCATATAGCCGTTGGAGAATCCTCTTCCATGACACGATAGAACACTTCGTTGGCCAAACACAAGCGTATTGTAGAAGAGGTCTTTGCTTTCAAATCTCCTTATATTGCCTCATCCATTCCTTCCGGTTGAACATCAAGTATAGCCTTATAAATTCCTTATTGCACAAGAATATCCTTGACTCTCATTTGCCACAAACTAAAATTTATGGTTCCATTGAATTTGACAATGTCAAATCTTGCAAAAATATGGTCCCGATGCCATGACAACAATCGCTCTAATACCAATCTGTTGTAAATTGATCGGATATCGGAAGCACAACAGAATAATTAAATGCAACAAGCAATCAAACACAACCAGTAAATGAGAAGAAAACGAAAATCAACACGAGGTTTATGTGGTTCGACAATGCCTACATCCACGGAAGCAATCGACACAAAAATTTCACTAAGAAATTATAGAGTATACAATACACTTCTCAAAATGATCTCTCTTGTCTCACAATACATTCAAACAAGAATAAATAGACTTTCTTTCAAAGGTTTCTTCCCAAAAACCAACCAACTTAACGTTCAAATTCAAAATTTGAATTTCTATCTCTTAGCCCAGAAACAAAATCGTTGACGGTTTTCTGAGATTTCCTGAAACCGTTGACGGTTTGAGATTCCAAGAGCATATTTCTGAAGATGTCTGAGATTTCAATGAAACCATTGACGGTTTTAGAAAAGCCATAGAAAATTGCTGACAATTTTTTCCTAGAATGCTGCACTATGTTCTTATACTTGTGTAAATTAGTCATTTCAAGAAATGAGCCACCAATCACAACACTAGGCTATTGCAATACATTATATCGGGTTCAAAAGTCCTTTCTACGATAGAGGTTACATATATTTATACCATTTGCAAGTCCAACTTGCATTAATTTTATGATTACAAATCATAAATTTAAGACACTAATCCTAACAATAAATTTAAAATATTGAACATAATCATAAATTTGGAGAGTAATAAAACATTAAACAACCAATTATTGTGTTTGACTTCTCCCTTCTAGTTTCACCAAGGGGCCTTCTTGTAGCTCCTCAAGCTTAGAAATGTTGGTTTCGCCTTGCCTGGGGGACTACCTAGTGCTCAGGCAATTTTTGTCATGTTCTTTGTTTGGACAATTCCCTTCATAATCTTTTGGACAAATGTGCAATAAGTTGTTCGCCTCGCCTAGGTGACTACCTTATGTTCAAGTGATATTCATTATGTCCTTCATCTAGGCAAATTTCAATGTATTCTTAAATAGTAGTATTAACCAAGTAATTATTACTGTATTTCAAGGGGGTGCACAGAGATTACACAAATAACCACAAAACTATTCTAACTAAGAAAACTTGGGTATAAAGGCATTTAGTGTGTGCATGCTTAAATTGTACAAACTATTTAGAATTTTCAATCGAGTTAATAATCATCATCCCTTTGGTTTGACTCTCTAATGTTCCTAGCAAAGTTCTCAAACTATCAACAAGTTTGGGCCCATGCGGCACAATGCCCCAATTGGGGTGGCAAGAGGTGTCAGTGTGAGATAGATTCCTATGTATCTTATTTTGAATAGATTCACCACTAACGATAATTCAACATAATTGTGGTTATCCTATTTAAATACCAATTAATATCTTCAGTAATAAGGTCATGGTCTTAAAAATTAGATTAGGTTTGGAAGTATGGTTAAGCATTAGGAAATGCATTAGCACTCCCATCGCCTTTCTACATGAAATGTACCATGAAACATGCATGGATGTACTTAGATGGAATTAATGGTTGTTTGTTTATATATTTTCCTTTCTCTTTATTATTGAGTCCCCTCAAAGCCCTTCCAAAAGTCTTATTAGGCATGAAAATTATCTTAATTAAGGGAATTCAGGTATTGCACAAGTGTGCTCTTTTGAATTAAACATTGTCATCAGATTTATTCCAGTCACTCTTTTGTTAAAAAAGGTCAAAATCAAGGCAAAGGAATCTAAAATAACGCAACAAAACTCCCATTTCAAATACTATCCAAACAAAGGAGATTGTTTCAGCCCACAATAATTTTTAAATACTTTTATTTTTTTATTATTAAATCTCCTCAAAATCTTCCAATAGTTTGATTAGAAACAAAATTATCATCTAATCTTTACCAAAATCTTGGTGACTGCACTATTGTGCTATTTTAGGGCATTAGTCATCGGCATGATTTAGGTTTCACAAGATAGCATAAATATTATATAAAGCTAAAAATGCACATATCTATAATATTCTCCTCATTCACTAGGTCTATTATTTCACTAATAGTTTAATTTACTTGAATAGTTTTAAAGTTCCATGCAAAATAAAAATCATCCAAATCTTAATCGTAAAATATATGGTCTAAACACTATGTAAAATCATTCGAGAAAAAGGGCAGAAAATACACATCTTTATTAAAAAAAATGAAAAGAATTAATGTAATAAGATGATATTAAAATTTTTAGATAAAACTGTGATTAAAAATCATCATTAAATTTATTTTATTAGACATAAATATTTTAATATATGAACAAAATTTGTATTTCACGTACTAATCATTTTTTATAGATAATTAATTAGTTTGTGGGATGTTCATTTCTAAAAGTAAATTAGTTATAATAAGTTAGTTATAATTAATTATATAAAAAATAATATTGATATGTAAATAAATAATAATGTGAAATTTTTATAAATTCATAAAAGTAAATAAATATTAATAATTTTCAAATTTTTATCAAAAGTATAAAATTTTAGAAAAAAATATAAAAATAATTATTATCTATATTAATAAAAATTTTATTGTCTTGCATTTAATTTCCAAGAATTGTTATGCCGCTAAACAAAGTAGCCTAAGAACTAAAGTCTTAACTCACGTGATGTGTTGGAACATACGAAAGGAAAAAAATGCCATTTCCTATCTTTTCACGCTTTTACCTCTGCAATTTTTGTCTGCACTCTCTCCGCATGCAGAGGGGGAGAGAGGGTGGGGAGAGAGAGGGAGAAGCATCTTTTCTTTGCTGGCAAAACCAAAACCTACCCGTCCTTATACGGCATGAGATTTTGATTCATGGCAAGCAAAATTCCTCTTCGCCACAACCTTCGCCACTGCAATCCTCTGTGTCATCAGCTCTACATATTGCGAAGCCTCCACTCAAAGACAAATGCTGACAGCATTGCCGCTTCTCATCCCCTTTACATTCCAAAGGTCTCTTTACCGTCTCAGCCGCATCTTTTTATCCTCAACGATCTCTTTGATTTCCTTCAATTAAATTCTCTCAAACCCATTTGCTCCATAAATTTCATTTGTATGCGCATTTCCTCACATTCCGAATTCGGTATCGCCTCAGTTTTTAATCACTGATTTGGTGTGAAGTCCATTTCACAGAAAGTACATATAATTAAGAGTAATTCATGGATATTTCGTTAGATTTGGGGAAATTCCATTTTGGGTCTGGTTCTGTGCTGGTGTTGAATAAAAATCATTTTACTATCTAATTAATTAATTAATTTGTTTTGTTTGATTCTGGTAAAGATTGGTGGGCATTTGAATCAGTTTTTTTTTTTATCTGATGATAATAATAGTACTGAAAAGTAAATTTCTTTTTTTTTTGTTTTTTGTTTTTTTGTCAACGCTCCAAGACAAAGCAAGTCAAGGACGCAAAAGGAGACGTTACAAAGGCGTTTCTGTATGTTGTCAAGGCCGAATTGCGTCTCTAGCTGGAACAGTTGTTTTTGCCTTCCCATTTTGTTTTTGTTTTTTCGTTTTTTGTTTTTTGTTTCTGTTTCTTGCTTTGATTTTTTTTTTTTTTTCCGGTTTGGGAAATTAAAGGGGTTTGGCTTTTTTGGGGGATGTGGGAGTAGGTAGGGGAAGCCGTAGATTTTGGTCTGTAACCTGTTTGTTGCAAGAAAGAAGGGAAATGGGTTCGAACAGAATGCTTGCGAGGAGGGCTTTGGAGACTGATACACCAGTCATGGTTCAGGTATTTTATCTTTTGGTTTTCGCCTATGGGTCTACTTTGTTCTGTCCAAATCTCTGTTCCCTAAGAAATAAATCTCTCTCTCCCCCCCCCCCCTCCCCCCTCTCTGGTTGGGAAATGTTATTATTGTTTTGTGGAAAGAATTATTTGATGGTTATGGGTAATGGGTTATTTTTTGCAGATACAGCAATTGTTACGAGGTGTTAAAGATGCCATGTCGCTAGCCCAGGTCTGTTCGGTTCTCCAATGCAAAAGCTGTCATTTTGTTTTATGACGAATTTTGTGCCTGTATAGGTGTTGAGAGATGGTGGTTTTCACATGTTTCAATGGGACTTCTCTTGAAACTTTTAAAATTAGGCTTGTCTTGGAACTTTTCAAATTCGTTGACATCAACTCTGGAAATCAGTAAAGGAGTTTAGATAATGCAGGTTTTTTTTTTTAAATGCATTGATGATTGTTTATTGTTAATGTTGTTGCTTTTGCAAAGTTCTGAACTTTGCATATAGTATTTACTTTTGGGATATCCTGGTTTTGCTCCTTTTTAGTGGTAATTTTGCCCCACCAAAATGAAATAATTCTTCTGGGGAAATGGAAGGGAAGAGTTTATAAAGGAATGGAAGGTACTGGAAAGGAAAGGAAGGTGGAATGAATACCTTCCCTTTACTGGGGAGTTTTATAAAATATATGAGGGTAAAAGAGAGTGAAGATTGTAAAGTACACCCACCCTGTCTGTTTAGAAGGGGGAAGGAATGGAATGGATTATAAATATGGAATTACCAAACATGGCATAAACCTAAGGGCAAAGTTGGAAATAAAGAGAAAAATATTAAAACCCCTTCCATCCCACTCCCAAAACCTTGCATTCCCTTCAATCTCCTCCTCCCGAGCATGGCATGGAATTGAGCAGTGATTACCTCCTGTGAATTGTTGTAACTGAGGAAGTTTTGATTGGCTTTGAGTCAACTTAGCTGTTGTAAAGAATTGGACCATTTGATCGACAGTTTTTTACCTTTTGATATTTAACGGTAATGATGATCAACTATATGTTCACCGGATTGACTTCTCAATTTTGTTTGGCACATTATGGAAGAATCTTAGTTGATTCTAGCCCGTGAATGAATACATTTTTCTTTCTTCTAAAGTCTAAAAACAAAATATTCTAAGATTCTCTGCGTTGACCTGAGAACTCTAATTCTTAACTGTCAAGTGTTTGGGATAATAAATGGTCCACAGGGTTGAGGTCTGTGTGCTCACCTATTTCAAGTGGCATCTTAGACTTTCTAATATGCAATTATTGTTTTTTAATAATGGCACCTTTGATGCATTTTTTCTAACACTTTAATACTGCATAAGATTAACATTGTTTGTTCAAGTAACGAAGTTGCATAAAATCTATGTTGCAGCAAAATAGTTACATACTATTTGTGGCACAGAGACATAAAGTTTTGTTTTGTGGTGCCATCGTAGTTTAGTTATATTGGGGCTTCTTCCTTTGTAATGTGCTTCTATCATTTTGTTAGCTTGAATGTTGAGAACTCCTGTTTCTTACAATTAATTACTTTATGCTTGCAGGCATTGTATTGAATGACTTTTTGGACTAGGACTTGAACTCATGCCACAATCTGTTATTTGGACACAACTTGAGGATTGTATGCAAAAAATAAAATTTTTCTTAACTCTTTCCATAGACTTTATACTCACAAATCTCAATATGAGTCTAGCTCATTCATTAGCAAGACTAGAGTTTGTGGGAATAAATAAAATCGTTCAGAGGGTGATTGGTCTAAAAAGATGTGCTATTTGGTGCTTCATTTGATTTTCCTGTTGATGCCAATCCTATAGTTAAAATTCAGCATGTGTGAATTTTTGTATTGACTACATTGTTCTAATGTCATTGCTTTACTTTTATGCTCAATTTGGACTGTACCTTGAGGTAGTTTCTGTCCTTTCGCTGCGTCTGGCACTTTGATTTAAGTGTTTTTGGAGGATTTCTCTGTTGACTGTTATGACTGTATCTCATTTTTCTTTGTATTGAGATATAGGGGGTAGTTTATTGGCAACCACCCAAGCAGGCATTGGATAAAGTAAAAGAACTTGTATGGGAGCCTTCAACTAGTCGGTATGGTGCTGACGAAGGTCTTCCTGAGCTTAGGGAGGCATTGATTAAAAAGGTGTGCACTGTTAAGTTCATAGATCTTTTTCCACTTGAAAATGTAGGTTGTCTCTCTGAGTCAAGATTTGATGCCTGATAACTGACACTAAACAGTGCCAGAGTAGCTTGAATGAGACTAATTGTTTGGTGCATTTAAAATTGAAAATATTGTTCAATTCCATTGTCATTTCTCAGAATTATGACACTCTGAACTGGGGTACTGGGATTGGGGGTGTTTCTTGGTTAGTTGAGAATGGAATAACGTTGTATTCTATTCATCAGAAACGCATGAAAATCTCTTTTACATGACAAAAACATCAATTTCAGCAATTATTAAGCAATTTGCAAATTGATATGGGATCTGAAAGTTGAAACTCTTTAGGACAAAACCTTTTATCTTTATCACATCTAATATTTTGTGGTATAGATTGGAAGTATGGTTGATTTCCAGGTTAAACATTAGTTGTGTGTTTCTTATTAATAAATTGTCATTATATTTAGTTCAAAAAAAAAAAAAACTGCATTGGCTTGGGGTGTGTTTGCCCAGTGCCTCAATGGATTGTTCAATTCAGTTCAGCTAACAATTGCTTTAATTTTAGAAAGCTTTAGCCTGAGCCTGGAGTTCTGACATTATTTGTCTTATTCAACTCCTCTAATCATTGTCCCAGGAAAATATGGGATTTGGTGCAGCTATCCACCTATTCTAGGGTGTATTTTCATTAATCTTTTTTTCTACCTTGGTCACATTTTTATAGCATTCTTTCTATTTGTAGCCTCAGCTTGAACCTTATCAGTTCTTCCTGATGCTGTTATTGGCCTTTGTTGCATATGATAAAGTCTTGTTAGCCTATTTTATTTCTTTTCCTGCTTGATCTGTGCAGCTGAATTTCTCACAAATGCATATATTTATGTTGTCTTTGTTATTTCACTTTTTTTGGTATTTGACAGACTTCTACCATGAGTTGGAATTTTTCCAGCACTGATATTTTTAACATGCCTTGAGGCACAGTTTTGGTGGCAAATGGTTGGGTGGGATGTGAGAAATTAGGTTTTGAATCATAAAAATAAATAAAAATAGAAATAATATTCCTGACTATGAGCATCAATTGGTATTGTCTCAAATATTTATGTGCACTTATTATTTTTATTTTTATTTTTCAGTTGCACCAAGAAAATAAGCTATACAAATCTTCAGTGATGGTTACCGCTGGCGCAAATCAGGTGATCTGGACTGCATTCTGTTATTTGCATTATTTAGCCTACAGGTATTTAAAAAAAAAAAAATGTATCCAAATTACCAAGCTGGTTCTTGAAACTCAGTGAATGTAGTAAACTTTTAGGTTTTGTGTTCTTTGGGCAGCAAATTATACTGGAAGAACTCCTACATGTTGTGGGAGACTACTACATAGAGAGTGGATATATCAGAAGTATCAAATACTCAATTCAAATTTTTAAATGTTTTTTAAAACCGAGTATCAACTTGTCTTGATGGCAGGCATTTGTGAATCTTGTTCTTACATTGTGTGATGCGGAGGATTCTGTGATTATGTTTGCACCATATTACTTCAACGCATACATGTCCTTTCAAATGACGGGCATTACTAACATATTGGTGGGCCCTGGTCACCCAAAGACGCTTCATCCAGATGCAGGTGAGGGGCGCTTGAAACATTTGAGCATATGAATCTTGTACGATACTCTGGTTCTTACTTGAAAGTGCATGCTATTAATGCAGAAAAAAATTTCCATGTAGGCCAAATTGTGTGTTTAAGAGTCTTGTCAAATTTGAAAAACTTTTGGTTTTGACAGCCTTCAGTCTTCTTTTGTCAGAATGAAACTAAGGAATATCCCTTCAAGAATTTTTTAGTTCTATTGGTGCTAATTGACATTTTGTTCTTGGGGTGATATCTTTTGAGTCTAACATTTCTTAAAATTTATTTTTTGAATGAAAGATTTCTCAGTTATTGTTATAAGCAATAGTAATTTGGTTTGTTAGGCTTAAATTACTTGATATGTTATTGTACAAATGATTGCTTAATACAGCAAATAATGCATTGTTATTAAAGGAGTACTGATGAATTGCTATCTTTGACCTAAGGAGTACTTCATCTGGCATTTTGAATTCTTATTAAGTTGTGTGTCTTCATAGGCATCATTTATCAGTATTCTCTCGATTTTCAGACTGGTTAGAGAAGACATTATTGGAAACTAAACCAACCCCAAAGCTTGTTACTGTTGTTAACCCTGGCAACCCATCTGGGACCTACATTCCAGTGCCTCTTCTCAAGGTCTCTCTATCTTTCTCTCTCTCTCTCTCTCTCTCTCTCTCCATGTTGCACGTATGTTACCTTCTAAAATATTTTTAAAAAATGGTGTGTTAATCAGGTATTTAGAACAACTTGTTCAATTTTATTGTTTTCTGTTTCTCTTGAATTTTCTGATCAGCTACTTTCTTCCTCTTAAATAGAGGATTTCAGATCTCTGCAAGGATGCTGGATCCTGGCTTGTTGTAGATAATACATATGAGTAAGTCTGTTATGCCTTTATTCTAGATGTAAAAACTAGAATATTAATTGCTCATGATGATTTCTTTACTATGGTTGAAAAAATTCCTATTGACTTTTTGGAAGAAGCTATAATAATTTTGTACAGTTATTCAATGCATTCTTACTGAGACTATATGAATTTTCAAAAAGAAATAGGCCCATGTTAAAGCTTATTGTTGTTTAGTGTTGTAATATAAGGCTGTTAATTTGTTCCTTTTTTTTTTCCTTTCTTTTTGTTAGGCCCTGGGGGGAGGAGAAGTGGTTTGACTTTGTCAGCCTGAGTTTCCTTTCTTTTTTGTATACTAGTAAAAAAATGTCACATGCAATGCATGCGTAATAAGTAGGACGTAACTCTTAAAATACACTTATGTTTGTTCCGTACGCAAGAATGGAATGGATGGAATGGAATTGGTCTTCATAATTTTATATTTTTCATATAAATTTTCATTCCATTCGACTCCCAATTAATTCCTATTGGAATAGGTACCTTTTAGAGAGCGAAAAGAATTCTCCTATGGAAAGAGATAACTCTTAAAAGAAAATTTTAAAGAGTAAGGATAAAGTTGTAAGATTAAAATAGGGATGATTTTGAGAAGCTTTGAAACTTTTCTAAAATAGAGAGAGATGTTAATGTTGTGTCCTCATAAACACTACCTGCCTTTCAAGAAAGGAAAAGACATCTATTATGAATAGGATATCTCTTATGAAGAGGGTACCTCTTATAAAGGAGATAACTCTTAAGAGACATCTATTGTGAATAGGATATCTAGAACTAAATAACTCTTTAAAAATTCATATTGCAGTAGGTACCTTTAAGAAGTTTAATAGGCAGAAGCACATAACTTTTTAGAGACACCTACTGAAATAGATATCTTTTAGAGGGTGAATAGGTATCTGTTATTGGAAAAAAGATAAAATTATCAGATTAAAATGGGGGTACTTTTGACAAGTTTTGGAACTTCTATAAAATAGAGTAAGAAGAAGAAAGGGGGGGAGCGAGAGAGAGAGAGATATGATGTTAGTGTTGTGTTCTTATGTGTTAATGTGTAAACACTATCTCTTTACATAGGTTTAAAGACATTCTTCCATGAAAGGAGACATCTTGTAGAAGATACATCTAATATGAGTAGGTATCTAGAAGGAGATTACCCTTAAAAAGGCACCTATTTGAATAAGAATGGAAGGATAAACTCTTAATTAAAAGCACCTATAGAAATAGGCATCTTTTACATAGCAAGGATGAAATTGTAAAATTAAATTAGGGGTAATTTTGAGAAGTTTTGGAACTTCTCTAAATAACGGAAAAAAAGAAAACAGAGTGAGAGGAGATGATGTTATTATTGTGTTCTTTTGTGATAACATATAAAAACTCATTTCTGATATAGAGGAAGAGACACGATTTCATGAAAGAAGGCATCTCTTAGAAGAAATTATTATGACTAGGGTAGTGTTATGAAAGGAGAGCTCTTAGAAGACACATATTGGGATAGATACCTTTTAGAGATTAAGGATAAAATTGGAAGATTAGAATAGGGGTGATTTTGAGAAGTTCTGTTACTTCTCTATAATAGAGAAAGGAAGAGAAAAAGGAGATGATGTTATTTTTGTGTTCTTCTTTATTAAATGAGTAAACTCTCCTTATGTGGAGATAGAGACACCCTTTTATGAAAGGAGACATGTTTGACACATCTATTATGTATAGGGTATTTTTTTATGGAAGGAGATAGCTGTTAAAAGACACATATTGGAACAGATAACTTTTAGAGCGTAGACAGGAATCTCTTATGAAAGGCGATGCATCATTTGGTGTTTAATTTTTTAATAAAAATAAATATTTAAAAAGGCACCCCAGAAAACACTCACCTTTTCCTTGTTTTTTTTTATATGTAGTAGGAGATACTTGTTTCTTTTTTCTTTCTTTATTTTACTTGTTTTTTTTCCGATTTTCTGTTAGGAAGGTTTCTTATCCTTGTGTATTCTTCCTTCTCTTCATAAAGTTACTTTCTCTATCACCCATTCCCCCCCCCCCCCCTCCCTAAAAAAAAGGGGAATGAAAAATCTTGAACTTATAACATGGTAGAAGTGTTCATGGTTTATTAGAAGAACTCTGTTCATCTTTTGTTACCTTGACAAGTTACTAGATGCTAGAAAGTACGAATTTTAAAAATGTTTTCTATGCATATTAGCCCGTGTGTGAACATTTCCATGATAAATTAGTAGTAACACATTTTTTGTAGAAAATAAGGCATGGGAAATTAAGATGATTTGGGCACTTGCCATGTTGATCATAAAATGTACTTGTTTTAGAGAGTTCTTTAAGTGATATTAGGTGCAATAATATGAATTGATGTAGTAATCAGGGATTTGATGGTACGCCAACTTTCAGAGGATGTTGCTCTAAATTGAGTAGAATCGCAGAAATTGAACCCAACCTACTGGCACTTGAAGCTTTGTTGTTGTATTGGCTCATTTGTGGTCAGCTATTTGAGGTTGATTATTTTCAAAGTACCTAGTTGGAGATTGTCTGATATGAGGAAACTAGCATCTTTGTGCAAGATATTTTGGACTGGGGAACAAGAAAAGGGGAAGTAAGGTCGAAATAAAGGGAAAAAAATGAGAATTAATATTCCCTGAAAAACATGGAATGTAGATGAATCTGTGAAGCATTTGAAATAGAAAAGAGTTCAGCTGACATTAAAAGGAAAGCATTTTAATGAAGCTTTGTAGTATCAACATAGTCAAAGATGGTCATATCTAATTGAATGAGGTTCCTAAGGTCAATTGGTACCTAGATATATTAGTGTAAATACGTTTGGACATTACTGTGAACTAGAGTTATAAAAATTTAAAGAAACAGTTTTTTTGGATACACTATTTATGTATAAAAGTATGTGTATAAAATATCTGATATGTAGCACCATAAAAATGTGAAATTCTTAGATTAGATGTAGAGGGATTTTAACAACTTCATGTCCTCATGTCTTTTTATCTAGTTTTCTTGATTAATATTTCTGTTGTGTTTTGCTAGTGTTCCTTTGGATGATCCCAAATCAATTTTTAAATAAGTAGATGCCTACATAGAGTGTGCAGCTAGGAAACGGGGACACATTTGGAAGCCTGAAGTGTCAATGCCTGACATGTGTTGGATATTGACACCTGCCTGAGACATACCCAACATGTATTGGAAATTATTTAGTTTATTTTTATTTTTGGACTTGAAATGCTTCCTAACATGGCAAGGACACTTTCAAGACACTAATTGCACCAAAATGCTGCATTTTTGTTGCCCCTTTAATTCTGTTAACAAAACCCAAAATAAATAAGGATGGGTCAAGCGATTGAGAGTCAAGTTTTTTGACATTGGAGTGGTTGGATGTTCAAGCCCTAGCACCACTATACCAGCCTTGTACAGCACTGTTTGACCTCCCAACCCCCAAACCCCCCCCTCTGTAAATTCATCGCCATTTTGTCACTCTTTGTTAATTTTTTTTTATCTTCTTTTTTAATTTCTTGAGCGACAGCCATTGCCCACCATCAGCCATGCCTTGAGTTGTTTTTTTGTTGCTCAACCAAAATTCTATAATATGAATCTAGTTGATTATTGTATAATATGAATCTTTGTTAATCTTTTTTTTATCTTCTTTTTTAATTTCTTGAGCGATAGCCATTGCCCACCATCAGCCATGCCCTGAGTTGTTTTTTTGTTGCTCAACCAAAATTCTATAATATGAATCTAGTTGATTATTGTATAATATGAATCTAGTTTGTAAAATGTGTAATTGATAATTTTGCATGAATGGTGCTTATATTTCGTTTTAAATAAAAAATAGCCAAATATTTGTTATATCTAGAAGGAAAAACGTGATTGAATATATATAATTAATGTATCCTGACGTGTCGTATCCACATTATTTTGAAATTGTCATATTGCCGTTCAGTGTCGCATCGTATCCATGTCTCATGTCGATATTGGTGCTTCTGAGGTGTGCAGTCTGATGCAAGATGTCGCTTCCTGTGATTTTGCTCGACACTATTTGTGTCATGCAGATGAAGGTGTGATGCAATGATTTGTCAAGCATCAGTCATTATATTGATTGATGCATAACAAATATATAAGAAATGTATGACTAGATTGTCAAATTACCAACAGGAATTTGCAAGGTTGCTCCTTTGTGACCAGTTGGACACAGGTTTGAGTCCAAGGAAACAGCCTCTCTCCATAATGAACAAGGGGTAAGGCTACATACATTGTGACAGCCCTCCCCCTTCCCCAACAAAGCAGGGAACCTTGTAGCCAGGGGATGTGCTCCACCCTCCCCTTCCCACTCTTTCTTTTTAAAATTAGGGTGCTTTGTTGGTTCAGTTGTGATATAGAGGGTAATTTGCTGATAATGATCGATTCGTCACATGTTTCTTTCAAGAATGTATTTGTATTGGTTCCTTCACTGTCCACTCTTGAAGCATAGTGTGTAACGGAGTCTTAGTGATCATATTTGCAGGTACTTCATGTATGATGGTTTGAAGCATTCATGCATGGAAGGTGATCACATAGTCAATGTTTTTTCGTTCTCAAAAGCCTATGGGATGATGGGATGGCGAGTTGGATATGTAAGTAATACTTGGTGCTTCATATGTAAATTGTAATGAGTAATTGATTTATTTGGTAAAAAATATGATAAATTGTTTCCTGTTGATTAGAACCAATTATGATGACTTGAAATAATTATGAATTTGGCATTCTCTCTGCTGATTGAGTGATAGTAAACTTTACATTTGCAAATTGTTTTTATCTCCCATGTTGAATTGTTTAGAAATGATTAGAAATGTTGCAAAAGATTTCATGCGACACATGGGGAGAAGACTTCCTTGAGTTGACTTGAGTGGTTTTAATATAGCAAAAATTTTCTAGATTCATTAGCAGGGTTCCTAGAGTGAACTGTTGGTTTCATTTCTCCATTTATGGTGACTGAGCACATGGGGAGCCTTCAGAAAACCAAAAAACATGCTACGTAGAAACAGATTTGATCAGAAATTGTAAAGCCTTCATTTAAACTCTCAATAATGTGAAAATCAGGTTCAATAATGTGAAAATCAGGCTCTTAACTGCTCATAAAACTCAACAATGATGTCAGGACCGATTAAGTTTGCTGATTGAACAGGATTTTCCAGTACTTAATTTGTAAACAGAAATTTAACTATACTTTCTGTCAATTTTCCATATGCACGCAGATAGCATACCCAACAGATGTGGAGGGCCTTGGAGCTCAACTCCTCAAAGTCCAAGACAACATACCCATATGTGCCTCGATAATCTCACAGAGGCTGGCTCTCTACTCCTTAGAAACAGGACCTGAATGGGTCACTGAACAAGTGAAAGACCTCGTCAAGAACAGAACCCTTCTTTTAGAAGCACTTTCACCTTTGGGAAATGATGCTGTGAAAGGAGGAGAAGGTGCAATTTACTTGTGGGCAAAGCTTCCAGAAAAATATCGGGATGACTTTGAAGTTGTTTACTGGCTCGCTCGGAGGCATGGGGTGGTCGTGATACCAGGAAGTGCGAGTGGTGGTCCGGGTTACATTAGAATCTCCTTTGGCGGGTTGAAAGAGGATGACTGTAGGGCTGCTGCAGAGAGGTTGAGGAGAGGATTAGGAGAACTGGTGAGAGATGGGATGGTGCAGTAGCTGTTTGTCTGACATTTAATTCAGTATTGGAATTTCATTCCTTAAATAATTGGGGGGTTCCTGCATTTGGAAAGTACACTGAAATTAGTATATTTGTGTCAATTATGTAAAGTGAATTTGGCACTTTCCTCTGGTGCCTGTATACCATTCACTTCTTTGTGAAATAAATGCAAAAGAACTTGTGTTTCTGCGTTTGAAGTTCCTTGTTTTGAGGTAACTGATGAAACTCTGGTTGGCGAGGGTGATGAAAGTTCTCATTCTTTTGTCCGTTTGGAGGTGATCTTATTGTCGCTTTGAAATGAGTTTTGTATTTTAGGCACAGAGAAATCACTTGTTTGGAAATTTTGTGCCTGGGAATATTATGTCCTTTCTTCGAAAATTTAGGATTTTCAAGAAATGGGTATTCTCGATTATCCATAATCATGTTTTATGGGCTTATTATCCAAAAGTTAAAGAATTTTCAAACATTATTTAAAAAAAAACCTTCCGGCAAAAGTTATGAATGCAAGAAGGATTCAAGTGTTTTAAAAGAAATGTCAAACATTTTTCTTGCCTGTGTTGGACTCCTCCATTGTCTCAATCCTAACTTTTGTTCTTAAAAACAGTGAGTTCTGTACTGCGAGCACACTGTGCTCACAACTACTACTCCAAAATTACTCTGGATTGTATGCCACACAATAGAGAATGGGTGAAGATGTAGTTTTTTGGATGATGATTTTCTCCAAATTTTACAATTTATAATATTTTTATTTTATTTTAAACTTGCACAATAATTTAATTTTACTTTATTTTATGTTATTCGAAACTATCTAGCACCGCATTTGGGAGTATGGAGTGCTAATAATACACTTACCTGATCTAGGGAACCCCTAGTTTGTTTATATTGTCATTGTTTTAATTTTCATTTTTTCTCTCTTGTTGAGGTTTGAAATTAAGATCTCTCTGTCTTGATCCAGAACAAGGTGGAAAGCTTGATTACATAACTGTAACAGCAAGAATATGCATCCCAGGGTAACCTGGTAGATGCCGGTTGTGGACACCCGGACGTTATCCAAAAAAAAAAAAAAAAATACCCTACTATTTAATACGCTTTATTAATTACAATATATGCAGACCCATGAAAGCACAATAATTTTAAATTTTGAATTCTTAATTTCATCCTCATAAGATTATTTCAAATTTTCTCTCCTCTTTTATAGAGACTTGGTCAAAAAATTTTGCTTCCCTTGACTAGTAAATAATCTTCTCGTCACAATGTCCCAGAAGGTCAACCCCGAAAAGGGAGGTTGAATCTTCAAATCGTCTCGACCGAATGGTGAATCCAAAATTATATGTAGATGCATAATGCATAAGGATGAGAAATTGGTCAAAATATAGATCAATGGAGTTGCTACAAACATATTTTTTTTACTCTTAAGTGAGATCAGAATGTCTATTTAACACTTTACTACTTCGTCAATCTCTAAGCTACATCTAGGTCCAAGAAAAATCCATATTTAATGTTTTGCATTATCAGGTTGGATTTGGGAGTAAAATTATGCAAAAGAGAAGGTACTAACACCCCTTCACACCCATCCGATGGACAATACCTAATTAGCTTAAGATTACCTTTAAAATCAACCGATCAAAACTTAGATTCTTCTATTTTATTTGATTACAAAGTATTTAGTTATTGAATAGATCTACAAAAGATAGAAGCTACCCTCATCTCAGGATCCCTATAGGCATGTGAAGACACAATCCTCAATGTCCCCCCTATAAGTAGTGGTTATTTATCGAGTTCTCTTCAAATTAAATGTTTGATTTACTTTATCTTTATTGGAAGGCCTTGAGAAAGACAAAAATCCCTTTCACTTCTAATTTCTCAAAGGCATACGAAAACATAATCATCAAGTTTAGAGGTTGGTTGGTAGGGTTTCGTCTAGCCAAGGTTGGGTCCTCAACTACCAAAAATTTATAAACCTAACTACTCCCAAGTTCAATAGAACAGTGAGTAAATTGGGTATCGATCCTCAGGAAGTAAAGTGCAATTATCAACCACTTTCAATCTGGTTTCTTATAACTTTGTGTAAAAGAAAGTAAAAAGGAGAGGTTTTTAAAAGGTTTTTCTATCAATCTATTGAAAACAAGTAAATTATATGTTAGCACTACTACTACAAAGCGAATCTAAGATCATGTATCACGCCTAGACTATCGTTTGGTGCAAGTTATGTTCAATCAACTATCCATCTTAGGCTAACGGTTAAGTGGACCATTCGAGGGCATAGAGTAGTGAAGGTGCACCAATCGTTCGAAACATGGTCGGGAACTAGGGTATACTCTATCTCAACGATCACGAATCCATCTCGTACATAAAGCGTAGCCTAATCTGCATAGATGACTAAATCCCTAACTAGGCTATCCTATCCCCTAGGGTATCATCAATTTCATAGATGTAAACTTACATGGAAATTAAATGAAAGCATATAAAGGAAAGAAGTAAAGGAAAGTAGTTAAATGAAAGCAAGTAAATCAAAGCATGTAAAATATAATTCCATTGCATTTAAATCGTCTGTCACTAATGACTGGAGCTGCAACCAAATGATCATCTATCTACGAGGCAGCACAAGGATTTCGCAGATTGTCACAGGTCTTTGAAGACCCCTTGCACGAACCAGTACAGTAAATTAAATAAAAGCATTAAATCCTAATCTAAATGACTCTCAATGGCTTCTTAAGTTTGTCATTAACCTAAGAGAGGCCAAAGAGGAACCCTAAGAACATATTTGAAACTACTATCTATACCCAAGAGGGTTTACAAGGTTTGAATTTCAAAATAGGAAAGTTCTGCCAAAATCTCGCAAAGAAGATCGTTGTTGTCGACCAAGTCGCACCCATGCTTTCTACTAGTCACGCCCTGGTTGAGGCTTGCGGGAAATCATGAATTTGAACTTTAGCATCTTTGACTTGGTCATGCCAATGGGTCTTGCTGGTCGAGCTGCTGGTCGAGACTTGCAAGATCTCTACTTCAATTCAACTTGAGGAACTTGACTTGGTCTCCCTTCAAGGTCTCCTTGACCGAGTACTTGGTCAGGACTCTCAGTATCTCGACATAATCACCCATGAGGGTCACTTGGTCAAACCTTGCAGTATTCTTATTTCAGTCTAAATCTTGGAGTCTGCAGCTTGTGACCTAGTTGCCCCTGTGTTTGCTGGTCGCACCATATGGTTGAACAAAGTCTTCTTTCCTTTGATGTATGTTGAGGCTCTAGGGGCTTGGCTGAGCAGCTGCTTTATGCTCTGTGCACTCCAATTACTCCAGTGGCTTCTCATAAAGCTTAACTCCTCGGTTTTAACCTATTTTTCCTAATACACGAACAAACCTTGCATAACTCTGAACCAAGGACTTAAATTTCGGTGAAAATGTTAAAATTTTGACCGAAATTTTGAATATCGAGGGGTCTTGAAAGGAAATTGAGAGACAGATTCAATTTTGAAAAAATTCAACCAAAATTTTGAGCTTTTGGCAAATTTCGTTCGAAGTTTCAAAAATTTTGATTGTTTTTCCAAAATTTTCTAAAAATCAAATGGAAAAAAATTAGAGGGAGGAATTTCAACACTGTTCTAAGTATTCTGAGATTTTATTTTGCTTTTCCCACGTGCTTGTGCACGTTGTGCAACTCGTGAGTGTATACAATGAAAAGCAAAAATCTCGCAGAGATACTCTGCAAATCCATCATTCAACCCAATAATTCCACCGCTACCACTACATAATTTATTTGTATAAATTAACATCATGCAGCATTCGGATACATACCTCAAAGTCTCAAAGTCTTCTTCTTCTATCTTCAAACTTCAAAAAAAAAAAAAAAACCCTAGATTCCAAATTTTCTGCTGCCTCCCGCCTCCACCTTCGAATTTCAAACTTTGAAAAGCCCTAGCCTTCGGATCCCCTCCTGCTATGACCCTTCGAGCCTCTGCCTCTAGCCTTCGGCTTCACCCTTCACCTCCATCGTCGTTGCACACTCGCAGTCGCAGCTAGCAGCAAGAACTCCAGCTTGCAATCTTCCTTTTTGCTGAGGCTCTCGCAGAGCTGCGAGCAAGAAACCGAGAGAAGAGAGACGAGAGACGAAAGTTGAAAGTCCACTGCCGTCCCTCCCTCCATGAGCAGCAGCCAGCTCCACGAAATAAAAGGGTTGAAAACTAAAGGCAATTTGTGGTTT
The DNA here is from genome assembly GCF_029873635.1 of Malania oleifera. Classification (NCBI taxonomy): domain Eukaryota; kingdom Viridiplantae; phylum Streptophyta; class Magnoliopsida; order Santalales; family Ximeniaceae; genus Malania; species Malania oleifera. The sequence goes on from NC_080422.1 coordinate 16,944,030, forward strand.
ATGTTTTAAATAACATGTTTTAAGTTTTTTTATTTACTCAAAATCTTCCTTGCCCCCAATATATTTACAACAATGCCCTCCTCTCCCATTTACGGTATTTACAGTATAGTAAATAATAAGTTAGTACAGTAAATAATAAGTTAATAACTAGCAAATTTAGTAACTAAATAAAACTAGAATAATTTACTATTATTGTCTTAATAAATTATTTCATTTATTTAAATCTATTCATTTTAAAAATTTATTACTTAATAATAATTTTGTAAAAATTATCATTAATTTTTTAATTTTAATTTAATAATTTAATATTTCTCTTAGTTATTAAATTATCTTTATTTAGCATCTAAATATTTTTATTTTAGAATTGTAGAGTAACATCCAAATAATTTTTTTTTTGTACACATTTAGAGTAATTTAACACCTAATCATTATAGCCTAGTAATTAAATAAATTAAAGTACTTATTAGCTTAACATAGTTTAAATTATTCCATTTATTTGACTAATTTAATTTCCATAATTTATTAGTAATTTGTACATTATCATTAAATTTTATAAATTTAATTTAATATTTTAATGTTTGTCTTATTTATTAATATTATATTGATAATAAAACATCTCAAATAATTTTATTTTAAAATTGTTGACTAATTTAACACCTAATTTTTGATTCATTGTTACCTTGTAGGAAAGTAAAATTATCTACAAAAATATCTGAAGGAAGAAAACAAGATCCGGCATGGGAACATGGGTACCCGATGCCCAATGTAAAGAATGAATTTATTTGCAAATACTGCGGAATACAAATGAAGAGTGGTGGTGCAACAAGATTAAAAATGCACATAGCAAATTACAACCCGCAGCATAATATAAAATTCTGCGACAAAGTACCTCCAGAAGTTAAGTAGGAAATGAGAATTGTTTTAGAAAGAAATACAACTGCTAAGGCCAAAAAAATAGAAAGAATGGATCAAATAAAAAATGAATTGCGTAGGAACTTGATGCAACCACAACAAATTCATGAAATTGATGATGTTGACGATATTGCATACTCGCCTGATTTTTCCTATGAGAGGTCTGCATATCGTCAAGCATTCTATGTTTCAAAATAGACGAAATGGGAAAGAGTCTAATCTTGTAGGTTTGTAGGTAGCCAACAAGGAGGCAGTTCAGGGGGTTGTAGTAGTGGAGGGCAATCTCCGATGAGGTGACCTCAAAGTGTGAGAGAGCCAGAAAGAAAGCCATATATTTCAAAGCCTTCTCAATATTACAAGTCAGATGCAGTAAAACAAAAAAGTTTGAAAAAATTTATTCAAAGGAGGTAAAATAAAAGAAGAAATAGGTTGATTTCAAAGTTTTTTATATATGATAATCTTCCACCTAAGAAGGCAAAATCACCTCATTTTAAAAACATGGTATGGGGTTGCCAATCAGCTGGAACATGAATCGATCCATCGACATCCTATGAAATCAGAACAAAATACCTTGATTTAGAGGTAAAAGAAATGGAAGACCACGTAGAAGAAGTGAAGAAAAAGTGGGCCACGTATGACTATATTGTAATGTGTGATGGATGGACAAGCCCTACAAAATTATCCATTATAAATTTCATGGTTTACTCGAAAGGAAGCATAATTTTTCTAAAGTCGGTAGATGCTTTTGACAAAATAAAAGACCATGAATACATATATTCCCTATTAAAACACGTTGTGCAAAGGTAGGAAAATAACATGTTGTCCAAGTGGTGACCGATAATGGTAGTGCCTACAAGAAAGCGGGACTAAAATTAATGAAAAAATTCAACTTGTATTAGACTCCTTGCGCCGCCCATTGTATTGATCTCATTTTTGAAGAGGTCGGAAAAAGAGAGGCAATAAGCATAGTGATCTTGCAGGGGAGACAGATCACTAATTTTATATATAATCATGGATGGTTGCTTGCTAAAATGAGGGAGCACTGTCAAAGGGATATTGTGCGTCCAAGGGCCATACAATTTGCTACAAACTGCATTGCACTTGATAGCCTACAAAAAAAAAGTAAGTTTAAAATCTCTATTCACATATGATGAATGGGCTGAGAATGCTCTTAGTTGAACAAAAATGGGTAAAGAAATTGAAAGTACAGTTCTTAACCATCAATTTTGGGATAGAGTGATAAAAGTTTGTAACATTTATGAGCCTATATATCGAGTATTGTGTATAGTTGATAGTGAAGTGTGGCCAACATTAGGGGTTGTGTTTGAAGCAATAAGGGTGATGAAAGAGGCTATTGAAGTAGGTGCAAGAAGTGCAAGATGGGTTCTCAAAGTAATCAGTGACCGGTGGGAAAGAACCCTTGAACATCCTCTTCATGCAGCAGGTATAATATATTTATAAATTTTAAGAAATTCATATATCAAAATACCTATTACATATTTATAGTTTACTTTATTTGATTGACAACTTATTTCTTAAATCCAAAATGTCAATACAAAGAAGGAATTGGGGAAGATCCTTATTTTCTTGATGCAGTTCACAAAGTTTTTAACACCCTTGATCCATATTCCTTGAGCTTGGATCAAATTGGAAATGATGAATATTTTTAAAATAAAATTTAAATAAAATAAGTCTTTATCCATGTTTAATTATCCAATAACAATTTTTATTTTTAGATTATTCTATTTAGAAATGCTAAAAGAAGCTTTGAAGAAGCAGGGCAACCATGACACCTGGTAAGTATATATATATAAATGTACAATACAAAGTTACAAACTTCAAGTACAATCTACTAAGTACTAACTTGTGTTCTTAAAACATCTTGCTCAACTAATTGGTAGATGATGTATGGATCAAGTGCTCCAATCCTAAGAAAGCTAGCATTGCGCATTTTGTCACAAACCGCATCGTCATCAGCTTGTGAACGAAATTGGAGCACATTTGCCCTCATTCACACAAAGCAAAGAAATAGACTAGCCTACACCAGACTTTAGCAGCTTGTTTTTTGTTATTATAACATGAAACTTCGAATAAGAGATATGGAGGCCGAAATGGACAAATGGCTAAACAAGATCCCCTGGACCTTCTTGACATATTAGTTGAATTGGGTGATGAGGATGAGTATCCACTTTTTCAATGGATTAGGGCATCTCATCTTGATGAATGAGACGAAAGTCCCCATCCACAAATGGCCAAGCATGCGCGAGATGACTTTGGCATTGATGTTAATTAGGTAATGGTAGAAGAAGTAATATCTAGTAGTGATGATTCACAAATGAATCTTGGGTCTAGATATGGAACTTCATCCACTATACCCTCTGGTGGTGATGATGATAATGACGACGATGATGTTGGTGGCGATATATCTAACCCCGGCGGTAGCAATGGGCAAGGTGGTGATGGTGGGGATTATGGAGGAAATGAAGGATGACAAGATTATAGACCAGAAGTGGAATATACACGTCCTTCCCAACTAGAAGATGAGGGTCCACAAAGAGAAACACGTCTAGTTGATAGGCAGTACAGTCGTAGAAAGGGGAAAGGGAAGATGCATCAAATAGAAGAGGATACCTTTTCCTTTAGTATGAAATCTATGAGTATAGGAACAGAGCATGACTCTAATAGTTATGGTGGTTATGAATCTACACAGAACAACTCCTCACAATCTACATATGGCCATCCATTTTCATATGCAAATGAGCAGGCACAACAATATGGAAATTGGCAACCATATGCCTATGGGTATGGACAAACAGGCCAAGAATATGGGTATGAGTATGACCAGTATGCAAATGCAAAACAATCCTATGGACATACACAACAAGTAGAACCTGCAAAAAGAAATCCTAGTACACGAAGATCTTCTGGCCGAGTAGAGACTGCCATGAACCAGATGACTACGGAGGAGTATGAACAACACATGAACACCTATACTCAATATTTTGGAAATTATATGACATGGAGTGATTATTGTAAACAATATATGTCATTTCGAAATCCTAATGATAGGGATAGGAGAGATGACTTTGAGCCACCAAGAAAGTCCATGTGGTATTAGATCTTTAAATGTATTATTTTTATTGAAAATGTAGTTGTTTAAATGATAATTTGTTGCCTTAAATCTTAAAGAAATAGTTTCAAAACTTTATAATCATTTGAATGTTCTTCAGTTCATAATTTGTTTCGTGATATGCAGGTTGATATCCTACACACTAAAAACTTGTCATATATGCATTTTTTTTAATGTATTTTGATTCCATATTAAGCATAATCATCTATTCTAATATTTCCTAAAGTTTTATTATAAATTTTTCATCATTTTCTATAAATTTTCGTAATTTATTTAAATCAAAATTTCCATCGATTTTTTCTTAAATTGAGACCATCGAAATTGAAATTTAAGTCCTTGATCTGAACTATGTTAACAAAGGGTATATACAAGATAAAAGAAGACAAAACAAAAGTAAATGAGGACCTAAAATAGTGTATTTTAGGGACTCATCACAACCCCCAACTTACACTTTTCTAGTCCTCAAGAAAATAAAAAACTAGAAAATCCTATCAACCTCCCCTTTCGTGGGAAACACAATTACATTTACTGTATGCAACACGACTTTAAACCCCTAGGTTGATCCTAGTGGACTGGTTGTAGTCTTGTGAGGGTTTCCAGGGCAGTACCCACAAACACGAATATCAATGAACATTACACAAGATCACACGTAACACAATTATGCCATTTTACATACAAGAATATGACCTAATTACACACAAGCTCTTTCATACATAACTTCATCATACACACAACTCCGCTACAAATTACTCATGCAAGTCTCAATAGTGCATAGCCATCAAGAAAAATATAACTCATAGAGAATCAACCAGCAATTGCAATTCAGAGTTAATATTATCATGTAATTTCAAGTATAAATAGGTCACATCACAAGGCATGTGTAAAGTGCATAATTCATTACACTCAGGTTAAATATTGGACACCTATAGAATGGTCATCTTGACTTATCCTCACTAGTATACCCTAAAAAAATACTCAAGAAGATAGGTTCACTCTCATATGTGAGGAAGAATATCATGATCAAACATCGCACATATTTTGAAGAACTGACACTAAAAATGGAGTAAACTAGTCTCATAAGAATGGAATCCAGCCTATTAATAAGGTATCGGGTCCTTCACCTTAGCGTCATCTCACCTACTTGTCACATCCAACTAAGACCACCCTAGATTGACCTATTCATAAACTAGGCGAGAATACCTTAGATGCATCAGACAACTGAAGAATCTTCATACTTGCAGGAACATGTGTGTCGCATCTCTAGCTTGACCCTTTTGTATTTGGAGCAGGCGTTCTATGTATTTTTTTCATTTCTTTGTCTTTATTCTCCTCATTCTTTTATACATTTTTCTTTCATGGTCAGCTATGACAATTTTCACAACTTTTTTCATCTTCATACCATCGCTAGGAAAGAAAAGGAGTCCATAAAATAAGTCTATATCTAGGAGTGACCCAATTTTCATATCTTGAGTAGGCTACAAGACCTAAGTTTGTATCTCCCTACTAGATATCACCTCTAAGCTAGAAAATGTAAGAACCAAGACTAGCGAGCAAAGAAAATCCTGAACAGGAAAGTTGAGTTCTGTAAACTCAGAGTTTGACGTCAAAAACTCAAGAAATAAATGAAAGGCTCAAACAGTACCTCACAAGGTGTCATAATCGCCACGGTTGTTCTCTCAGTGCTCTTAAGGAACCCTAAGTAATACGAATCATGTGAGAGCGCGTCCTAGCTTTGTGAAGTACCATATGAATACAAGAGTTTACACAACCATATTAACATAATTGAATCACTAGTCAACCCCCATAGAGTGAGAAAATAATATATTGGCTATAGTATGTGAAACTACACATAAGAACCTCACTACTTTATTAGTGAGCGTAATATAGTTATCTAGATGATAAGCCTATGCATGTAACATGTAGGTAATATAAAGGTATGTAAAGGGTATATACAATGTTAACATGTCATGAAATAAATAATGTTCATTGAAAAATTTTAAAAATTGTCATTTTGTGCTTCAAATGTGTCATGTAGTGTTTTCCTACCCCTTACCCCCAACTTTAAACTTCAGTGTCCCTACTAAAGTGTTGAAAGAAAGAACCTGGAATGCATGGGAGGGGAAACACTGCATGGTGCAATTACATCAACCAGTGTACCTACGTAAGTAACGACCACAAAATCCAAAAATAGACAGAGCATACATTGATACATTGAAGCACAAAATACACATCAAAAGCACCATGTAATTTCATTAAATTCTTAGGCAGTACAATGTGTATAGGATAGTAAAAGGATAGGTATAGCCTTCCAAAAGCATAGTGGTACATACAAAAATAAATACAACTAAAAGAAAAGAAAGAAACAACAAAAGTGTGCATAAGCACATTACATATATAGACATCGTAAAAAGGAATCCCAAGGACTAGTCCTAACCTATATAAGAGTCAGAATCGGACATCAAATAAGGATTATCAGGCGCACCACCAAGAACAAATGAAGGGTTTGCAATTGCAATTGCCACTATGTGCCCCATCGCCATCATCAAATGGTGGATGTCAGAGGGAAGTGGCATGGGTGGCCTACTTGGCCCTGGGGTAATGTCTGCAGTAGTGGGCAGTGTAACATCCTCAAAATTCTTACTATATATATTTTTATTTATATCTACATTCATACTTAAGCAGCAGAAACACAAATCATATAACCATTTATATATACTATACAATACCAGAATCCAGTATATACAGACCATAGCCAAACAAAATAAACCCCTCCAGCATCATCTACCCAAAAAATACAAAACTTTGTCATAACTCATCCTACAACTGGGGTAATCTAGTAATCTTCCTATCCGCGAGCCTAATATGCTCGTCTAGCTGGCTCACTTGAAAAATGGTAAAGTAAAGGGGTGAGTCGATGCTCAGTAAGTGGAAATATGCTATTACTAGTGTGTGGCAACCAAGTCATAAAATTATAATAACAGTATTTAAAACTGCATGATCTGGTAGTTCTGTAAAACACATGTATAATAACTTAAAACATTTGTATCATCTGAACTTTCTATCATTCATAGTACTACATCATACTATATCAATAAAAGTTGTAAAACTGTATACATATACTTAACTGTATTCTTTCCCTGGGACTCTGTATGTCATGATTTGACCCCTCATGACAGGGTTGTGCGGCTCGTAGGCGGGACTTAACCTGATTGGCCCTCCAGGCAAGTCACTATACTCTACACTACCTCAGCTCGACTAAACTGCAGACTTTCCTAGGCGCGGGACTGGCTGCTACCTTGTCAAACCGGCCCCCTCCACCTAGCGAACTAGGGAGCTGCATACTCTCTGAGCACGGTTGATAGTACCCACACACTATCTAAGATATGTGGTTGCACTTTATTTATATCTAACAACGGTACCGTGCTCTGTATTCTATATTTGTACTGTTTCTGTCTGTAATCTTTCCATAGGGATCTGATACTATATATATATATATATATATATATATATATATATATATATATATATATATATACTATACTTTTTATACTATTTTCATCATGTTTCCAAAATAACCATAACACTATTAATTTGTACTGTATATACTATAATATCTGTAGCATTTTGATGCTATAACTGTGTAATCTGTCTATACTTTCTTTCTATATAATCTGAGAGTTATGACATTTAGGAAAAACATAACTTTTTAAAACTGTATGTGTACATATTCTGTCTGTATAAAATCTGCAATTATCTATCTATAGCTGTATAACTTGAAACACTGAAAAAAAACTGCATATCAATATCATGTACTTAAGCCACACATACTTTGAAAATTCACATTTTGTATAATATCTAGTATACATGCATATATATATATATATATATAAAATTTCTGATAACATAAATAAATCTCCTAGCATAACATATTTCTTTTACCTTATTTCTAAAAAGCCCCTACTGTACTTTAGCCCTATACCCGCAAGGCTCTCCACTCAACACCCTGAGAACCACATCTCCCAGAACAAAACATCATTATTTCTTTGTGTATTGTATTTCTTATAACTGAGGGAAAGACAAATATTGAATAAAATGTCTTACCTTGAGATTGGGACGAAATCCAAACCATTTTCTCCAACGATCAGCTTCGGCAGACTTGCAGAGAACTTCGCTAGGAGCGTCATGGTAGCCTTAGATCTTCGATCCGGTGAGAAACAGGCTCGAAATCGAAGAGAGAAAGAGAGAGGGACGTAGAGAGAGAGAGGAGAGGATTTCCTGCGTTGAAATTTCATCTAAAATCCAGGTTTTCACTATTTATAAAGTCGGATTCATTGACGAGACACATCACCTCGTCGACGAGTCCTTTAATAATTTCATCGACTAACTTCCTCCCTCGTTGATGAATTTGAGACTGTCCCAAAAACACCATTCTTGGTATCTTCTCATCGACGAGGCGTGGCTTCGTTGACGAGGTCCCCTTATGGGCTCGTCGACGAACTCCGCTGCCACCTTCTATTTCTATTTCCATTTCCCTTCCTCTTTATTATTTAAAAACCATTATTTTTCAGGTCGTTACATTCTCCCTTCTTTATAAAATTTTGTCCTCGAAATTTACTATCTGTATCTCCATCTATACACTCCATCATCCCATAAAGAAAAAAGGTCTACTTATTTTATTACCTGCCCTCACTTGTGGCAGAAGAATACCGTGGTTACATTTATGTTCTGGGAGATTACACGTATAAAAACTAAAAACTATCTACTGACTAAATCCATGCATGTACCTGCAAAAGAAACTTACCTAACTATTATACTTTACCTGAGTACCTCTACACCTCTTGGAACAACTGTGGGTATCTCTGTCTGATCTGCTCCTTGAGCTCCTAAGAAGCTTCCTCTATGGTGTGATTCTTCCAAAAAACTTTAACTAACTGTATTTCTTTAGTGCGTAGAGTCTGAATCTTTTTGTCTAAAATCTGTACTGGTACTTCTTCATATGCCAATGAATCCTTAAGCTCTATCTCTGCATAGTTAATGATATGGGATGGGTCTGGGATGTATTTCCTTAACATAACAACATGAAACACGTCATGTATTCGAGCCAAAGCTGGCGGCAAAGCTAGCCTATAGGCAACTAGCCCTATTCTCTTTAGTATCTCAAAAGGGCCAATATACTTAGGGCTCACTTGCCCTTCTTCCCAAACCTCATAACTCCTTTTAGAGGAGCTATCTTCAAAAATACTCGATCTCCCACATCAAACTCTAACTTCTGGCGGCGAGTGTCTGCATAACTTTTCTGCCGACTCTGTGCTGTACTAATTCTTTCTCTAATCAATCAGACCTTATCGGACACTTGTTGTATTATCTTTGGACCCAAAACTTGTCTTTCACCTACTTCATCCCAGAAAAGAGGAGAGCGACATCTCCTGCCATATAATGCCTCGTAAGGTGCCATGCCAATGCTAGCCTGATTACTATTATTGTAAGAAAATCAACTAACGGCATAAATTGAATCCAACTGCCTCCAAAATCAAGCACACAAACACAAAGCATATCCTCTAGAGTCTGAATTGTCCTCTTAGTCTGACCATCTGTATGGGGATGGAAAGCAGTGCAAAAAGCTAATTGTGTACCCATAGCCTTTTGAAAATTTTTCCAGAATCATGAAGTAAACGGAGGGTCTCGGTCTGAGATTATGGATATCGGCACACCATGGATGCGAACTATATCCTGAGCATAAATTTCTACCAACCTGTCCATGGAATAACTAACTTTAATAGGGATGAAATGGGCAGTCTTCATCAATCGATCAACAACCACCCAAATCACATTCAACCCCTGTCGCACTGGTGGTAACCCCATAACAAAATCCATAAAAACGTGGTCTCACTTGCACTTTAGAATAAACAATGGTTGCAACTGTCCTGCTGGCCTCTGGTGCTCAGCTTTAACCTGCTAACATGTCAAGCACTGCTGAACAAACTCGGCTATCCCTCTCTTCATCCCACTCCACTAGAAGTACTCCCGCAGATCCCGATACATTTTAGTGCTACCTGGATGTACGGTGTATAAGGATCTATGAGCCTCCTCCAATATAGTTCTTCTGATCTCGGTATCTGCAAGAACACAGAGCCTAGCACGGAATCGCATGGCTCCGTCATCTGATATGCTGAACTCCTCTCCCTGACCATCCCGCACTCTAGCCATCATCTCTGCCAACTCTGCATCATCGCCTTGAGCTGCTTTAATCTTCTCGTATAGCATAAGCTGAAGCACTAGACTGGCAATAACTACCTGTGGACTCTTCTTTACCAATTCTATATTGAGCCTCTCCAAATCCATTAGAATTGAGTGTTGAATCTCCATAGCTGCCAGTACGGGTCCCCCTGATTTCCTGCTAAGAGCATTTGCCATTACATTCGCTTTTCCTAGGTGGTAACTAATCATGCAACCATAGTCTTTAATGAGTTATAACCATCTTCTTTGCCTTATATTCAACTCTTTCTAGGTAAAAAAATATTTCAGGTTCTTGTGATCCATGAATATCTCGCACTTCCCACCATATAAATAATGCCTCCAGATCTTGAGAGCATACACCACTATAGCAAGCTCTAAATCATGGATAGGATAATTCTTCTCATATTCTTTAAGTTGTCTAGATGCATACGCAATAACCTTGTCGTGTTGCATCAACGCACATCCAAAACCCTTCAAAGAGGCATCACTGTATATTACAAATTCGTCCTCTCCTGATGGAATAACCACAATTGGGGCCGCAACCAACTGCTGTTTTAATTCTTGAAAACTCCGCTCACAGTCGTCGGTCCAATCAAACTTTACATTTTTTCTCATAAGCCATGTTAATGGACCTGATAGTCTGGAGAAGCCATCTACGAAGCGCCGGTAATAGCTTGCTAACCCCAGAAGACTCCTGACCTCTTGAACGTTACCTGCCTTTCCCCAACTCACTACTGCCTCTATTTTACTCGGATCAACTGATACACCTGCTTCAAAGACCACATGGCCCAAAAAAGTAACCTGCCTTAACCAGAATTCACATTTCTTTAATTTTGTATACCATTTCCTTTCTCTCATATCTGTAACACCAGCCTCAAATGATGCTCATGCTTCTCAAAACTCCTCGAATAGACCAGTATATCATCAATAAACATAACCACAAACTGGTCCAAATACTGGTGGAACACCCGATTCATCAAATTCATGAATACTACTGGTGCATTAGTCAACCCAAATGACATCACTAAAAACTCATAATGCCCATATCTGGTACGGAAAGTAGTCTTCGAAATGTCCTCTGCTCTAACTTTCACCTGATGGTAACCCGATCGCAGGTCAATTTTAGAGTAAACCTGGGTCCCCTGGAGCTGATCAAATAAATCGTCGATCATAGGGAGAGGATATTTATTCTTGACTGTTAGTTTATTTATCTCTCTATAATCGATACACAACCTCATGGTTCCATCTTTCTTTTTCACGAACAGAACTGGCATTCCCCAAGGCGACACACTGGGCCTGATAAAACCCTTGTCCAACAATTCCTGTAGCTAATCTTTCAATTCTCTCAACTCATTTGGAGCCATACGGTATGGTGCTTTAGATACTAGTGCTGATCCAGGCAACATATCTACAGCAAAACTCAATCTCTTGGTCTAGTGGCAAGCCAGGAAATTCCTTTGGAAATACATCTGGAAACTCTCTCACTACTGGTATGTCAGCTTGTCTCAATTCTTCTTTTGGCAGATCTTTTATGTATACGACATACTCCTGGCAACCACCCTGTAACAGTCTCCTCACCTGAATAGGCGACACCAGTTGTGGCGAGGCACGCACACGTGAACCCACAAATCTAAATTCTTGCTCACTCGAGGGTCTAAAAATCACTTCTTTCTAATGGCAATCAATGCTAGCGTGATAAATAGCTAACCAATCCATGCCCAGTATCACATCAAATTCCTGCATATCCAAGACCACAAGATCGGCTAACAGCACCATTTCCTGAATATTTACTGAAAAATTTCAAAGTACCCTCTTGCATCTAACCACAAATCCCATCGGCATACCCACAGACAGTTCTATATCTAATGCATGTATCTCTATTCCAGCTATTTTCACATATCCCGTTGATATAAAGGAGTGGGTGGCACCTGTATCAAACAAAACAATAATTCTATATGGTAAAGCAGTAAGAGTACCTGTGACCACGTCTCCAGTTGTCTCAGCATCTCTCGGTGTCAATGCGTAAACCCTCGCCGGTGCAGTGTCCCTCTGCTGACCACCGCGGGGTGCTTGATATTCACCTTGAAATAGTTTGGGAGTTTGTGCATAATTCGACGGCATCTAACACGATCGAGCCTCCCGCATCGATAACAAACATTTTTCCTCAGTTGGCACTCACCAGGATGTCTCCGTTCGCATATAGGACAAATGGTAGGAAGTTGTGCGCCCTGAAATCCACTGTGCTCTACCATTTGTCTCTGGCCTCTGCCAAATCTACCCCCTTTCCAAGGTCCTTGGCTAGGACCTACCTGAAAACTCGAGGGCGCAGTTCTTTTCCTCTAACATTGCATTTAGTCTCCTTGGGCAAACTTTCCTTTACTATAATAGCCCTGACAACCAACTCTAAGAAGTGTTGGATCCTCAGTACTACCACTTGCCTATAAATATCACGCCTCAAGTTTCTCTCAAACATTCTAGCCTTCTTCGCTTCATCTGAGACAATATAGGGGCAAAAACGCGATAGCTCGATAAATCTCGTGGCATATTATTGGATAGTCAATGACCCTTAGAACAGACTCAGAAACTCCTACACTCGAGCATCTTTGACTGAAGCAAGATAATATCTATCAAAGAATATGTCCCTGAATCGGGCCCAAGTCATAGGTACTGGTATATCCTTTTGCTCCTTCAACAGTTTGGTGGCTGACCACCATCTCTCAGCCTCCCCTTCCAGTCTATATGTAGCATATAAGACTCTTTGCTTGTCAGTGCAGTGAAGTACCGTCAAGATCTTTTCTATCTCATGCACCCAGTTCTTCGCAACTGCAGGATCAGCCGCTCCAGAAAAGGTCGGCGGATTCATCTTCATAAATTTCTCTATAGTACATCCCTGAACTAGAGGTGGACCTCCCTGCTCTCTAGAGCTCCGTGCTATCTTAGCCATAACCTACTGAACCACACAACGTAGCACAACATCGGAATCTCCACCTCCTGCACCAGAAGGACCTGCTCCATCATCCCCACTTGTGTGAGCACAACTGCCTCCTGGGTCCATCCTGCAAACATATAGAACACCGTTTTCAGAATTCTATTTCCTACACAGATCTAGCTTATTTCCTTTAACTAAAACCTCAAATTCATTATCAACTTTTCCCCTTGATCCTATCCCACAATCCAATCTTGCAACCTAAACACATGACTCGTCGATAGTTTACTATGATTTTCCTGGAATCGTCACCCTAAGAAAAACACAGAAACAATCAAGAAATCCCGCATCCAGATCACATAACAAAACCTTAAATCTTTTTCCTATATTCTGGTATTGTTTTCCACTGCACTCTAGAGTCTACAGAACTTAACAACCTAGGCTCTGATACCAAAATGTAACATCCTCAAAATTCTTACTATATATATTTTTTATTTATATCTACATTCATACCTAAGCAGCGGAAACACAAATCATATAACCATTTATATATACTATACAATACCAAAATCCAGTATATACAGACCATAGCCATACAAAATAAACCCCTCGAGCATCATCTACCCCAAAAATACAAAATTCTATCATAACTCACCCTATAACTAGGGTAATCAAGTCATCTTCCTATCCGCGAGCCTAATCTACTCGCCTAGTTGGCTCACCTGAAAAATGGTAAAGTAATGGGGTGAGTCGACGCTCAGTAAGTGGAAATATGCTATTACCAATGTGTGGCGACCGAGTCATAAAATTATAATAATAGTATTTAAAACTGCATGATCTGGCAATTCTATAAAACACATGTATAATAACTTAAAATATTTGTATCATCTGAACTTTCTATCATTCATAGTATTACATCATGCTATATACAATAAAAGCTATAAAACTGTATACATATACTTAACTGTGTTCTTTCCCTGGGACTCTGTATGTCATGATTTGACCACTCATGACAGGGTTGTGTGGCCTGTAAGCGGGACTTAACTTGGTTGACCCTCCAGGTAAGTCACTATACTCTACACTACCTCAGCTCGGCCAAATTGCATACTCTCCTAGGCGCGGTACTGGCTGCTACCTTATCAAACCGGCCCCCTCCACCCAGTGAACTGGGGAGCTGCATACTCTCCGACCACGGTCGACGGTACCCACACACTATCTGAGATATGTGGTTGCACTCTATTTGTATCTAGCAACGGTACCGTGCTCTATATTCTATATCTGTGTTGTATCTGTCTGTAATCTTTTCACAGGGATCTGATACTATATATATACATACTATACTCTTTATACTGTTTTCATCATGTTTTCAAAATAACCATAACACTATTAATCTATACTATAAATACTGTAATATCTGTAGCATCTGGATGCTATAACTGTGTAATCTGTCTGTACTTTCTTTCTATATAATCTGAGTGTTATGACATTTAGGAAAAACATAACTTTTTATATACACTGAATGTACTGTTCTGAATAACTATATGTATACAGATATATATATATATATATATATATATATATATCTGTGTAATTATCTAAATAAAACTGTTTATGTGTACATATTCTATCTATATAAAATCTGCAATTATCTATCTATAGCTGTATAACTTGAAATACTGAAAAAAAAAAAAAAAAAAAAAATGCATATCAATATCATGTACTCAAGCCACACACACTTTGAAAATTCACATTTTGTATAATATCTGGTATACATGCATATATATACATATAAAATTTATGATAGCATAAATAAATCTCCTAGCATAGCATATTTCCTTTACCTTATCTCTGAAAGGCCCCTACTGTACTCTAGCCCTATACCCGTAAGGCTCTCCACTCAACACTCTTAAAATCACATCCCCTAAACAAAACATCAGTATTTTTTCGTGTATTGTATTTCTTATAACTGAGGGAAAGACAAATACTGAATAAAATGTCTTACCCTAAGATTGGGACGAAATCCAAACCATTTTCTCCAACGATCAGCTTCGGCAGACTTGTAGAGAACTTCGCTAGGAGCATCATGGTAGCCTTAGATCTTCAATCCAGTGAGAAACAGGACCGAAATCGAAGAGAGAAGGAGAGAGGGAGAGAGAGAGAGAGAGAGAGGAGAGGATTTCCTGCGCTGAAATTTCCTCTAAAATCCAGGTTTTCACTATTTATAGAGTCAGATTCGTCGACGAGACACGTAACCTCGTCAACTAGTCCTTTAATAATTTCGTTAACAAACTTCCTCCCTCATTGATGAATTTTAGACTATCCCAAAAACCCTTCTTGGTATCTTCTCATTGACGAGGTGTGGCTTCGTCGATGAGGCCTTGTGTATTACTTTCGGTTTATTCCATTCAGAATGCAATGTCATCGACGAACGCTTCGCGTTCGTTGACAAAGTCTGCTGCCACCTTCTATTTCTGTTTGCATTTCCCTTCCTCTTTATTATTTAAAAACCATTATTTTTCGGGTTGTTACAGGAGGAACTACTGGAAGAGCCAGGGGCATCTGTTGATCGTGCTCACTCAGAGTCGCTCGGCTTTTGGAAGAAGATTCCCCATGTGGCGGGTCTTGGACCCTCTGTCACCTTGCGGCCGAGCATGGTGGGGGGACATGCTTTGCATTGGTCTGAACCCCTGAACATAGTTACATTTTCAACAGAGAATGGAGATAGGGAAGAATGAAGAAGACGAAGAGGTACCAGTGCAAAGAAATAAATTGGCCAAAAATCCTACGTCACCGACTTGGGCTTCACACAAAAGGGATGTCATTGGAGCTAAATCTAGTGGTCGGATGGTCACCAAAGGCTCGGAGTTGGTGCTTGGGGCTCGGGTGACTAAGTCGAAGGGAGGGGCGATGAGGGGAGACTGAGAGAATAGTGGAAAAAGGGATGGGGCTTTGCGGAGGAAAGAGTTTAAAAACGTGACTTCGACAATTTCAACCAGGTCGCAGTAGCTTAATGTCGGTCGCACTTGGAAGCAAGTCCAAGAATTGCTTAAACTTATCTCTAGTAGCCGGTTTTGCCAAGTTTTTCACTCTGTTTTCAGATGTGTGAACCTTCTCCAACACAAGTTCACCTGAAGTGCTAGAAGGGAGATAGACCCAACCTAATGTTCTAAGGTCAAGGTGGAGCATCGGTTATGTTTCTTGGGTTCTCGTAAGGGGTAGAAATTCACCAAGGTGGAGATTATTGTATTTGGTGGATCATTTCTTGAAGTGGTTGACATATACAAGGAGGAGAATATAGTTAATATCAGCAATCTGGGGAAATCGTTGATGGTTTGATAGATTTCCATATTTCTTACTCTCGGCATCTTTCTGTCGAGCAACCATCACTGGGGTCTCTAAAACCGTCAACGGTTTTGCTTTGGGTAGCGAGGCAGAATTTAAAAATTTGAATATAAACGTTAAGTTGATTGGGATTTGGGGGGAAACCTACAAAGGGAACTTTAGTTATGCACTTGTCTGAGTGTATTTTGTGAGGAAGATCATTGTGTATTGTACTGTATTGTGTTCTTTGACATTCTCATACCCGTGGATGTAGGCATTTCTGAACCATGCAAATCTTTGCGTTGTTGGTCTTGCTTTTATATATACTGCGTGTGTGTTCCATATTTGTTCTTCATTTTTGCTGTGTTTAATTTCTGCTGTGTGAACTTTTGAGTTGATTCACAACAGTTCAAGTACATTTAAGGTCAATTTTTTTTAGCACAACTCTCGGAAAAAAATTCTCAACTCAATCAACGCTACGTGAACATCATTAGTCAAGTATCCATGAAGGAAAATCAATAGAACCCTTTGAAGAAGGACATGACAGTTATGACTTTTCATTCCTAACACCGTTGTAAGAACCCGACCTGAGATATATAGATTAAATAAATGGCAAAAGGGTAAAAAGGTAAATTTAGCAGGCTTCATCGACGAAGCCATTGTTCTCATCAAAGAAGGCCCTTGTATTGTTCAGCAATGAAATTCAGAGGTTCGTCGATGAAGAGATACCGAGAGATTCTAGAAAAATCTGAATCTCAAGTTCGTCGACGAAACCACTATGACATCGACGAACTCCCTTCTTTAGCTCATCGACAAAGGTGTCGTTTTGTCGACGAGGTTGGTCAGGTCAAAGGGGCTATAAATATCCCCCTTCATTGCTTAGTTGCTAAGAAAGCTAAATTCTCTTCTCTCTCTCTCTCTAGAACTAGCAGAATCTCTCATTCTCTCTTCGATTCTTCACTGTTCGTCGCTTGATTCAATGATCTAACATTACTGGGTGGATCAGGGGAGGAATCTCTACGTTTTTAGTGGATCCAAAATTCGTTTCAAGGATTTTTGGTTTTTGACCCAAAACCTAGGTAAGGGTCCGATTTCATTTTCATTTCGGTATATATGTAGTAGTAAGAATTATAGTAAAGTATAGTTCTTGGATGTTTAGGTTTTGGGAACTCTGTTCATAGTTTTGGAGCCGTAGAGTTCGTATTTTGATATTCGGGAAAAGGTAAGGGGATTCTATTTATATCGGTTATTTTTGAAATCGAAATTGGTAAACATGTAGTTTACGGTTGTATGTATATTTTGGTTACTTATTTGGGAAAATCTATCGGGTGAAAATGTAAGATTTTTGGGTTACAATTTTTGGAAAAATTAGGGTTTCGGGTATCATCTCTATTTCTGTTGGAAAATCCTATGTTGTATAAAACTGTAGTAATGAGATGTTTGTACCTATATTTGTATTAAACTGTATTTCTTGAATTGAAAATGATATGATTATTGTATACTCAAATAAGTGTGGAACGAACTGTTGTATGTAAAATGTTCCAGGTTTTGTAAAATAGCTAAGGGCGGTTAATTACCGTACGCTGATGGGTATAGGAACATGAGTTCCAAAATTGTTCCAAGTTTTGTAAAATTTTGCCACATCTTGACTAATTACCGTGAGCAAATGCCATGTCTCGGCTAAATACCGTGGGAGAGAGTGTCCAACTCTATATCCGAGGGTGTGAAATATCATCTGTTTGTTTCGGTTGGTCATCGATGGGTGTGAGTGGACACCGTATTAGCACGATATCCCTGTGAGGCTTCGGTTATTGCAGGGTATCAGGTACTTGAGTGTGACAACACTAACCGTATGTTTGGTATCGTATGTACTGGAACTGGATTGTGAAAATACTAGAACTGTATTGTGTTATGTTTTACGTCGAAATAACACTTGTACGCCACACACTGATATAACCTGCTTTCTTCCTTACTGAGAGGTGTCTCACCCCCAATATACAAATGTTTTTCAAGTCCTTCAGGTAGACGAAACTAGCATCCTAGCTTTCGAAATCGTGGGTGTCGGTTAGCTACGTAGAGTACTTATGTAAGTACGGATTTTGTAACCGAGCTGTCATTGTTGGGTTTCGTAGACACCCGAGATATATACTGTATTTTGGAGCATAGACTCTAGTCATGTATAGACTCTGGTATGGTGCGATGTATGTATTAGAAAGAATATTTCCGCTGCGTATTTGATGTGTATGGATATGTATGTGATTGTGTATAGGTTTTATGTGTACCCCACGGGGTTGAACCCTTATTCAGTATAGTATCATGTATGCTTTAAATGATACAGAGACAGGTTAGGTTACTAAATTCACACCCTAATAAATCCACTGTCTAGCAAATCTTGCAACTACTTCTTCAATTCTTTCGATTTCATCGGGGCCATTTTGTACGAAGTCTTAGAGATCGGTGTCGTTCCTGGAGGTAAATCAATCACAAACTCAACTTCTCGATCGAGAGGCAATCCCGAAAATTCCTCTGGAAATACATTAGGAAATTCCCTCACTACTGGGATATCTTCCAATTCTAAATCCCCAATCGGTGCTTCTTTTATACAAGCCAGATACTCCTCGCATCCCTCTAGAAGCAACCTCCTTGCCTGGATTGCTGACAACATTTGCAGTAAGGGTTGCACGCGCGTTCCGACATATCGATACTCATGCTCCCCTAGAGGTCTAAAGACTACCTCCTTTTTATGGCAGTCAATACTAACATAGTTGGCAGCTAACCAGTCCATCCCCAGAATCATGTTGAACCCATGCATATCGAGAACCACTAAATTAGCAGGCAGTGTCCTCCCTCGAATACTAATAAAAAAATTTCTAAATACCCTCCTACACACTGCTATGATCCCCATCAGTATAGCCACTAATAGACCAAAATCTAGTGATTGGGTTTCTATCCCACATAACTTAACAAACTCCCGAGTCACAAAAGAATGTGTCGCCCCTGAATCAAACAAAACAGTATATTTATATGACATAATATAAATGATACCTATCACTACGTCGCCTGCTGCCTCTGCATCTCTTGGAGTCAGTATATAAACCCGCACCGGGGCGGTACTCCTCTGCTGGTTGCCTTGGGGTGCTGGGTAATTTCCTTGGTACGGTCTAGGGGTAGGCGCATAGCTCAGGGGCGCTCGACAATCCAGCGCCATATGGCCTAGCTGTCCACATCGGTAGCAGGTTACTACCCCAACCCAGCACTATCCTGAATGCCTCCTATAATAATGAGGGCAAGTAGGGGGCACTGGATTGCCTTGAGAAACTTGGTGTCCCCTACTTGCCACTGGCCCACATCATGTCTCCTCCATTGGCCCTAACTTGTGCTCGCCTGAAAACTAGGAGGCACAGGCCTCTTCGTTTGACCCTGTCCTCCTGTACCCCTCTGTCGACTAGCTTCGGCTACAGTGGCTTTATCCACCAATTCAGAAAAATTCTGTATCTACAACAATGCCCCCAGCTCATAAATTTCCTGCCTTAGCCCTCTCTCAAATCTCTGAGCCTTCTTGAATTCATCTTGTATCATGAAGGGGGCAAAATGTGACAGCTCCACAAATCTAGCAGCGTATTGTGAAACTGTCAAATGACCCTGAGTCCGGTTTAAGAACTCCTCCATTTTGGCATCTCTAATGGAGGAGGGGAAATAGCCGTCGAAAATGATCTCTTTAAATCTTCCCCAAGTCAGGGCCACTGGTGCCAACCTCTGCTCCTCCAGGAGCTTCACAGCAAACCACCAATGCTTAGCCTCCCCAGTCAGTCTAAAAGTGGCATATAAAACTCTCTGTTTGTCAGCACAAAGCACTACAAACATAATCTTTTCAATCTTCTGTATCCAATTCTCTACCACAATCGAGTATGTACTCCCTGAAAAGGCCAGAGAATTCATCTTGGTGAATTGTTCTATAGCGCAGCCCTGGTCAACTGATGGGTGTCCCTACTCCTTAGAATTTTGTGTTATCTCAACCATGACCTACTGAGCAACACTGCACAAGACTACATCAAAATCGCTACCATCCATATTAGAGGGCCCCGCGCCATCATCACTACTGGCATGAGCATTGCTATTCCCAGGGTCCATCCTGGAAGTAGAACAGAAACAATCTTAGAATCTTATCATCATAACACATCTATGCATTTATCTATTTAAAACCCTAACCTATTCCCCTATACCAATCATCTTTACATCCACATTCCTAGTTTAATATTCGGTCTTGCCACCTAGAAACAAGAACCGGCGTTAGTTTATTATGACTTTCCTGAAATAGTCTGTAAAAACCCCAAAAAACAGAGATATAAAAAAATTAGTGGATTGATTTTCAAAAAAAATGAATAAATAAATAATAATAGTAATAATAATTAATTAATTAATTAATTAACTAATTAATTAATTGGATTTAAAAGAAAAAGAAAAATAAAATTAATTAAAATTTATTTTTATTTTTATTAATTAAATATATTATTATATTAATTAAATATATTATTATTATTATTATTATCATTCCTGAAGCTAGAAGCTTCAGGAATTTGGCGACAGCCCCCCCCCCCCCCCTTCTTCCTTTCTTCTTCTTCTTCTTTATCTTCTTTTCTTTTCTTTTCTTTTTCTTTCACTTTTCCTGCGCGGCCTCTACACACTCTCTCTCTCTCTCCTCACGTTCTCTCTCCCTCTCTCCTCGATTTCGTGGCGGATTTTCGCCCGATCGAAAATTCGAAGATATCACTGGACTCCATTCACTGCTGCCGTCATTTCTACCAAGCGGATCGGTGGTTGGAGCGGCGTAAGCATATTCCCTGGGGTAAGCCATTTTTTCCTTTTTCTTTAATTTCTTGCAAAATATAAGCCCAATTGACGAACGGACACCACCACGAGAATCTAGGGATGATTCTCTACAAGTCTAGTGGGACGGAATTCTCGTGGGGGTGTCGGGCCAAAACTCCAAATTTGAGGTGTGGCGATTATTAAGGGGCTTATTTTTAATTAATTAGCATTAATTTAGAAATATTAAAATATTGAGCATTTTGGGTTGAAGTAGGATTTCTGGAATTTAGGGCCCGGGTGAGCGCTGCGGGTGTAATTTTGGGACCCGCAGGCAAAATTTAGAAAATTAAGTGGGGGTGTTAAATAATAGTTTAAATATTAATTTGAGGTATATGGAGTCTAGGGAAGGCTAGATGGGTATTATTTTGGAGAAATAAATTAATTAATTTGGGGAAAATGTAAATTGCAAGAGTTGAATTTCAGATGCCAAGGGCGTAGAATTTGGGATTCTAGGGAGACTCTCAGTAAGTCAGGTAAGGGGAATAAATTATAGCAGTGTTTTTCGAATTATTATTTGAATGAATATGTGAAATTGAGCATATGATATTTTGTCTGAAAATTATTATGATATAAATATCAGATAAATTGTGTGGCATTTGAGTAATTGTAAATTGTGATATTTTGGAGTGTAAAATATAATAATGTGTAATTTCTGAGAAAATATTGAAATGAGAATTACTGATCTGATTACTGAAAAATAATGTAATATGGTATTATTATATGAGTAGAAATGTTTTTCCTGGAAAATGGGATTTTGTGAATTATTGATATTGGAAAATAATGAAATGTGGTATTTATTTGTGAGTGGAAATTATTTGCATGAGAAATGAGTATTTTGGGAAAATGTGAAAAATACATGAAATATGATATATGATATTACGAGATGATGAAGTGTGCACAGAAAATGATGAGAATATTTATATTGAACTGAATTGTGATATACTGGAATATAATTGATGAAATGCCAATACCGCATAATGATTGCGGGTATGTGGTGATAAACCCTGTTGGATGGTTATGATATTTAGCACGGTACCGTTACGAGTGGTGTTAGTGCAACCACACGGACTCTTGGAGCATGTGGCGTGACAGTCGATTGTGCCATTGTGTAGGGTTGTTGGGCCCCCTAAGTCCAGATCAGGGTATTAGGCCGGCCAGTCGTACTACAGACGCGATATGTGATATGATATTTGATCTAACTGGGTCGGCCAACCGCGGTTAGATCTAGCCTTCGGGCCGCACAACCTTGACCATGGGGGGAAGCATGACGTGTATAGAAAGATCCTCAGGGTGGCCATGAGTTACAGATGCGATGTTGGTATTTGATACCGAGGATACTCATGAGCCGAAAAGTAAAGTGGAAATGAAAAGTGAAAGAATGATAAAATTGGCTAAAATGAGAAATGAAAGAAAGAATGGAAATTGAGAAATAAAGAATGATAAAATTGAGAAATGGAACAGTGTGAGTTAATAATATAAATAATTAAGGCGAAGTGAAACTCTCCGCCTGAGAGCTTACTGAGTAAGGTGAGTGCCCTGATGGGTATCAGATATGGCTATACCCAACTGCATGACGTGTTAGGGCAGAGGGAAGCTACCTGAATGGGTGGGTAATCTTTCCTATTCTCAGGAACTTCGCGTGTAAATATGTGTTGGAAATCATTGAATTTGATAAATGATTTTTAAGCTTATAAAAGCTTGTGTTGTATATCTATATGATTATGTGTATGTGAATATCAGTGTATTTTCTCAAATGAAATGGTGATTTGAAAAGTAAAGTGTATTATAATTGTAATCATTTGGTCACATACTGTAAATAATTTATTCCTTC
This sequence comes from Malania oleifera, assembly GCF_029873635.1. Classification (NCBI taxonomy): domain Eukaryota; kingdom Viridiplantae; phylum Streptophyta; class Magnoliopsida; order Santalales; family Ximeniaceae; genus Malania; species Malania oleifera. The sequence continues at coordinate 16,967,256 of NC_080422.1, forward strand.
TTACTGAGATGTGTCTCACCCAATTTATCTAAATAGGGAACAGAGACCAGCCGGGTGATAGAGCTCCGTGATAGTAGGGAGCTGAGACCCTGATACACGGGGTGAGTTTTTGGACTAGGGGAGATGTAATTCCCCTAGAGTTGAATAGTAATTTTTAGTATGGGAAGGTAGTGTGAATATTTGTATGTATATTGATACTCTAGGTATTGTATTCTAACTGATATGTGTATATTGTCTTCCACTGTTAGGTTGAATATAATAAAATACTTTTTACTCGGTACCCAATGCGGGTCGGGTTGTATGAATGGTACTAGGATTGTTGACGTGGCTGATTTATGGATGTTGTGGATTTATGACGTGATTATTTATTTATTAAAAAAAAATTGTACGAAAATCGGGGCGTCACATAGTCAACCCAAGAAAATCACAGAAACCACTACGGAATTTCCTGCCTCTAGGCTGCAAGATAGAATCCTAAATTTTTGTCTTAATCCTCACCAAAATCCATTCCTCTACTCTGGTATTGTTACCCGTTGTACCCTAGAGTCTGCAGAACCTAGCAACGTTGGCTCTGATACCAAATTGTAACGCCCTATTTTTTTTTCCATAATAATAATAATAATAATAAAGTCCACTCAGACCCAAGGTGGGGTACTGAGGATACACCTGTCCATATTTATATTTTATCTATGCAGCAGAAAACATAACCCAAGTAAACTTTAAGTACAATACCGGAGTACTATCATCTCCCTAAAATATACATACCGACTCCCGAAAATCATCAAATCCTCAAAGTCTATAAAAACATATATCCAATCCCAAAACAAAAAACATACCCTCACTAATAAAATCTACTCCTCCTCTAACTTGGAGCTCATTCCGCTTGACGTCTCGAGTTTCTTGAAATGTTAAGATCTATGGGGTAAGACACCTCTCAGTAAGTGAGAATAAGTTATTATCAGTGTGTGACAATGAGTTTTAGTGTATCACATCATTTTCATAAAAATATCAATTTAACTGAGGAATCATGGAAATTTGTTCTCATATCCATATACATATATATATACATTTGCAACCATACATTTTTCTCGAAAATATAATCATGTTCAATAAATATTTCTGTGTACAAAATAGCATATCTGTCAAAGTATCATCACATGAGTGCTTCGCGTTCGTAATGAGGAAACCCATTCATATCATCGTCATCTAATAACCCCACATAACCGGGTTGTGCGGCCCGAAGGTGGGACTTAACCCTGATTGGCCTACTAGGTTAAGTCAAAATACCTTATCTGTAATACGATTGGTCCATCGCAGCCTGGTCCGAACCAGAGATAGTCAACATCTCTTCGAAGGCACAATCGACTTCCATTACCAGCACGCTCCCCGAGCTGTGTGGTTGCACTAACTCAATCACTAACAACAGTACCCTACTCTCATATCATTAACCAATCGGGTTCTCATTTCCATCACTTGTTATACATATAAGTTTATTTCCAAAAATTTCCATTCCTAGTTAATATGCTCAAGCTCATGAGTATCCATGTGAATGTATAACATCTCGCCTATAACTCAAAGATCATTTCTCATAAACATGCTCAAGCGCATAAGTATCCATGTGTATGTATCACATCTCGTCTGTAACTCATGAATGTTCATCATGACTAATAAAAACATGTCTGTATAAAATCTCACTTCATCATATTTGTGTAAAACATATCTATACATATTTCATATCAACATGGCTGTTTGCATTATGTCTGTTTATATCTTAACATAAACCCTATTTCATCATATTAAATATTCACAGATTCATTTTTCAGTAATCACAATCAATTCTCATGCCACACAGATTTTCAATAATATTTAACCATATAATATTTATCCAATAAAACATTGGATATTTCCAAAACTACCATTATATATATATATATATATATATATCATACTTCAATTTAATCAATTAAAATTTCCAAAAGTCCTAACATAATTTATTCCCATTACCTGTTTCCTAAGGACGTGCTTGCAAGTTTCCTAAATCGACGTTTGCAGCGTTTGCACAAACCCCTGTATTCACATGCCTAGTTTAATTAGCTCAACCCCGAAATTATCATTATTAAACGTTCCTAGGCCCATACACTCCATTACACAATTAAATCTTATAGAAACAACATAATTAACTCCCTTATCTCAATTTTAGAGTGGTGCCCAGGATTCTCAAAACACAATTCCGCTTCGATTAAATCGACGAGGATCGACCCTAGAACCCCATAATGGTGTCCGATCGTCAATTCGGATGAGTTTTGAGGGAGAAAATGAAGAGAGAGAGAGGGAGAAGAATCCCACAACCTAGAGAGAGAAGGAGGAAAGGAAATGAATTAATCCGAAAAAAAAAAAAAAAGAGTTGTAGGATCTTTATATTCAACCTACCGCTAGACCAAATCGTTGACGGTTTTTGATTTTTAACCCCTCTATTTTCACCGTTTTACCGTTACTAGGCCACAGTAACATGAAACCGTCGACGGTTTTCTAGCTTCCCTCCAAACCGTCGACGGTTTGGTCTACACCAAATCAAATTCCCTTCTTTTCTTATTTATATTCATTTTTATTATTTTCCGAGTCACTAAAGTTTGTGTATGCATGTATTTATTTGGAAATTTCTTAATATATGGCCTACAGTATATGTCTTTTTTGGGCATTTCTTAAGCCTAAAAAAAATCTTTAGGCTTTAGAGTGAGGAGTAATTGATAATATACAAAATATCTATAATAAAGAGACTAGTGAAACACAAAATGAGACTCAAAATATTTACAAGATCAATTTTGAGGTACCTTGAGGAATAACTTAAGGCATTGAAGAAAGATTAATAAAAGACTCTTAACTCTCAAGTAATGGGAGAATAAAGGTACATAATTCTTGTAACTCCATTTTAATGAAAGACCCCCAGATATTAAATACCAGGAGAGTTTTAACAACACCCAAAAAAGACATATATTGTAGGCCATATATTAAGAAATTTCCATATATATATATATATATATATATATATATATATATAATAAATAGATTAGTGAAACACAAAATAAGACATAAAATATCTACAAGATCGATCTAGAGGTGCCTTGAGGAATAACTTTTTAGGCTTAAGAGTAATTTGCAAATTATCATTTTTTTAACAACACTCAAAAAATACATATTGCAGGCCAAATATTAAGAAATTTCCAAATAAATATATCTATAATAAAGAGATTAGTGAAACACAAAATGAGACACAATATCTACAAGATCGATCTAGAGGTGCCTTGAGGAATAATATAAGGCATTGAAGAAAGATTAATAAAAGGCTCATAACTCTCGAGTAATGAGAGAATAAAGGTATATAATTCTTATAACTCCCTTTCAATGAAAGACCCCCATTTATTAAATAACATAAAAGTTTTAACTGTTGTAAAAGGAGATTCGAAAGGCATATGACAGTTATGCATTCTATACCATTCCTATTTCACTATATTTTCATGACCCTAATTTGACTGTTGGAGAGGGCCCTCTAGAACCACCAAAGGTTTTCAAACTTCTCTTTTCTTTTTTATCACAAGTGATCGACACGTACTACAGATATGGAGATTAGATTAGATGTGATGTTATTGTTGATGGTCAATATGTTTTTAAGCCACCACATTATGATTATATGGTTACCATGATTACGGTAAAAGAATTTAAAATTCTCATATAAAGTTCCCACTTCCACCCTTTCCCTTGACACGCAAACTTATACTTTATTATTCTTTGAAATCTTGTAGTTAAAAACTCTGTTGGAATTGGTGTGATCTCAAGAGAGAGGGTGAATTGGGTTTTAAAATATTTTTGGCTAATTTAAATATTTCGCCGATTCACCACAAATTATATCTCATTCAATGTACACGCGTGTATAATGAAAACTCAAAGGTTTTGACCATAACAGAAATATTCTCCCAAAAATATTTTTCAAAGAATGACTGGGGAACCTAAGGTTTGGCATTAAACTAAATTTTGCACAAATAATATATATGGAAATAAAATAATTATTATGTTCTCCAACAAGGATTTTAGAAAATAAAAGTATTTGGAGAATCTGGAGTTTAAGTTCAAGAAAATATTTGTGCTATAAATAATTTCTCCCAATAATATTTATTGTTGCGGGGTAAAAAAAATAGCTGGGATGCTCCTTCGACTCTCGTTGACCTGAAAGAAGAAAAGAATGAAGACTTAAAGGACCCGGTGTGTACTCCGGGGGACCACTCCGATGCCTCAGTAAGAGGAAGGCTTTTAGGAAGGCTAAATGCAACAGTAGAATAGTGTTATGTCACTTACCTTTGCCTGTACTCCCAATCCCTACTTATAGGGGCTTGAGTTGACCGCTGGTTGGCTCGAATTTATTGTGTGGGGGCACGAATCGCTCTTCGGCCATAAGTGCGTGCGCCTATTACTCGATTTTTAAGGGCGTCGGCGTGAATCTCTCCTCCTCTTTATTAGGTCGGAGCTAATCACTCGTCAGAAAGTCAGACCTGGAGAAAGTATGAGACAAGCGTTGACCTACCCTTATTAGCGTGATTTATTATGGGCATATCAGTTGTCCCCCCCTCAGTTTCAAATTTCTGGATAGAATTTTGAATCATTATTTGTGTTTGCATCTTTCCATTTAGAGGTTTAACACTTCCTCGTGTTCCCCTCTTTTTCTCCCCTCTTTTTTTTTGGTAGAATAATTGAGCAGCTCGTGCCGACTGTTCGCCCCGAGCTGTTTTGTGCGGAGCTGTTTTGTCCAAGCTGTTCGGGCCAAGCTTTTTTGACCGAGCTCTTTGAAGCAGGACTCGTGCCGAGCTGTTTCTGCCGAGCTGTTCGGGGAAGGATTCGTGCCGAGCTCTTTTGTCCGAGCTCTTTGAAGAAGGATTTGTGTCGAGCTGTTTCTGCCGTGCTGTTCGGGGAAGGATTCGTGCCGAGCTCTTTTGTCCGAGCTCTTTGAAGCAGGACTCGTGCCGAGCTGTTTCTGTCGAGCTGTTCGGCCGAGCTCTTCGAGGAAGGATTCGTGTCGAGCTGTTTCTGCCGAGCTGTTCGGGGAAGGATTCATGCCGAGCTCTTTTGTCCGAGCTCTTTGAAGCAGGACTCGTGCCGAGCTGTTTCTACCGAGTTGTTCGGGCTGAGCTCTTTTGACTAAGCTCTTTGAAGCAGGACTCGTGCCGAGCTGTTCGGGGAAGGATTCATGCCGAGCTCTTTTGTCCGAGCTCTTTGAAGAAGGATTCGTGCCGAGCTGTCTAAGAATGCCGAGCTCTTTGAAGAGAGACTCGGGCCGAGGTGTTTCTTCTGAGCTTTTTGAATAATCAGGCCGAGCTAACCAACCTACTCGGCTGTGTGGCATTACAAATAATGCTCGTTGCTTGGGCTTTCCGCGTGATGAGTCGTGCTCATCTGTTGGGTTGTCCTGGCCTCACGAGTTGTGCTCGTCAATTTGGGCCATCCTTCTGATGAGTCGTGCTCATCTGTTGGGTTGTTCGGGCTTTACGAGTCGTGCTCGTCAGTTTGGGCCATCCTCCTGATGAGTCGTGCTCATCTGTTGGTTGGTCTGGCCTCACGAGTCGTGCTCGTCATTTTGGGCCGTGCGCCGATGAGTCGTGCTCATCTGTTGGATCGTCCTTCGCGACTATCTCACTTTCCCGAGGCATCCTTGCACGCTTCTGTCCTGCGAGAGATATCAAAAAAGCAGGTTTTAAATGCGTCCTACCTCGGAAAGTGGGTTGGAGGAAAGCATTATTGATGGCCATCCGTCTGACGTTGTGTCCGAGGCAACTTGGTGTTTTCGAGGTGGCGTTTGTCCTCGGGAAGCCTCGTCTGTGCACTTGTCAGAGATTTTCTGTGTCCTATGCCTCCCTCGAGACGCAATCCTTCTCGTAAATGAAAATTCTTGAGATTCCCGCCACAGGGATTCGTGCCCTCCTCTCTATATAAAGGCTAGTGGACTCCTTCATTCCACACTCGTCTTCATTCCAAGAGAACTGCTTCCTTCTCTACTCTTCTCCATTCCACAAGTCCCTTATTCGGTGCTAGGTACGCTTTCCCTCTTTATAGTATTTTTGTCTTGTTGTTCTTCATTGTTCTTGCGCTAGTTTTGTATGTTTGATCTTGTCTTGTAAGATTGCCTAGTTGTTTGTGTGAAATTTTACTGTCTTGATCTGTGTTGGCCTCCTTTCTTCTTGATCTTTGCTGTTGCTTGCTCCGCTTGACCCTTAGGTTTAGGTAGTGTTTCCTTCAGGCTTGTTTTTTCCTATGGAGACCTCCCCACAGCCTTTAAGGGTACCTACAACAGTTCGGAGCGCTCGTTGTGAGCTCTCCTCGTCTGACCTGCAGAATGCTCGTTATTTTTTTGCTGTACAATCAAATATCACTGTTAGGTTACCCTTTGCTACCGAGTCAGCTCTTAACCAAAAATCCGAGGAGCTCTGCCTCTATACCGATTGTCTAGACTTGGGTCTTAGGCTCCCTTTTTTCCCTTTTGTTTCTAACGTACTACGTTTTTATCGCATAGCACCATCACAACTTGTTCCGAACTCTTATCTTTCGCTCACCTGTTTTGCTGTGCTTCTGCTCCGCTTGGGCCATCAGCCTACCGTCCCACTTTTCAGAAGTTGCTTCCAAATGCGGTCTCATTCTGCAGAGAAGGAGCTATATTATTTCAACTCTCTACCAGGTTATAAACTCTTCTCACCAGGCAGTTCTTCCATCCATAATTGGAAGACCCGTTACTTCTTTGTCTCGAGAGAGTTGAATTACACAAGCTCCTTTGTCTGGTCTTCTCCTCTTGATGGTAACGTTGTTATCTTTCTCCACCCTCTTTTTCAGGGCTTACAAGTAGGTTATCCGTCTAACCCATTTTTTTTCTCCTTTCACCCCTTTTTCCCTTGTAGTTCGGGTGCGCCATCTCCTCCCCAGACTTTCCCCCGAAGAGCAGGCCACCCTGAAAGAACTTCGTACCCTCGGTGAATGGGGTATTATCCCTCATGAGGAGCTGCTCTAGGAGCGTGTCCTTGTGCAATGGGGAATCAGCCCCGTTTCCTCAAGTCATTCTCTCCCCTGATTATGTGTATATGTACGTTCAGGTGTTATCTTTACTGTGGGTGTTCTTACTCCATTTCTCTTTTATACTCGCAGATATGGACTTCACCAGGTATGAATCGCTCATGGGAGAAGCTAGAAAGCAAAGGGTGAGTAGGAGTAGGAAGAAGAGAAGAGAGATCGAAGGAGAATCCTCTCAAAGGGAAGCCCCTGCAGTAGGTGATTCCGGCGCCCTTACTGACGAGGTCCATGCTGCTCCTCCTACGCACTCGCAGGCTTAAGTTAAAGCCATTTTTCACGAGCCGACCCGTTCTGCCTCTGCTCTCCGTCAGGCTGTGCACGCTGAGAACTTTGTGCAGGCCCAATGCACCCTTCCTGACGCTCTCTCGGCGAAAATCCGCCATACTTCGAAATTTTTTTTTTTTTTTGACTTATGCCTACTCTTGCTAACTGTTCCATACTTTGCATTTTTTCACAGCTGGCGATGATGGTTCTGGCCCAGGAGGAGAAAGTCGCGGAGATGTATCGCCAGACACTCGATGCACGGGAAAAATATGTCCTCGCTCAGAACGAACTACACGAGGCCGAGCTCCGCGAGCAGGCTTTGCAGGCAGAGGTCGATCGCCTTCGTAGGGAGGAACTTCCTGCCCGAGAAGCTACTGCTGCTGCTTCTGCTTCCCGAACTACAGTGAAGAAATACAAAGACTCCAACCAATTTGTTATCGACACCTCTAAAGCTTACCGAGTTGGATTCAAGAGGTGTCGTGATCAAGTAAGGACTAAACATCCCGAGATTCCTCTTGATGGTGTAAGCTCTTATGGCTATGGCGAAGAGAGCCCCGAGTCTGCGGAGGATCTGGAAGAGGATGAAGAAGGGGAGGAGGAGGAAGTTGGAGAAGGGAGCAAAGCAAATTAGTTTGTAGGAACAGAATATGTATTTTGAATTTTTCATCCTTTATTGATGTAGTGCAACTTTTGTAAGCGGCACTTTTATTACAGCGCTGCAAGAAGCGGTTCTTTAAGAATAGTATTTCTTTAACATTTCAGAGTTCTATGTGTTCTTAACTTCTTTCCCCCCTACATCTTCCAACTTGTATGTTCCGGGTTTTATTTCTGTTGTGACCTTGTATGGGCCCCCCCAGTTAGGCTTTAACTTGTGCGACCCCTGCTCGGACGGGTTGTTTCTCCTCTTCCTCAGGACTAAGTCTCCTGGATGGAAATTCCTTATTTTGACTCTATTGTTGTAGTACTTTGCTACCCTTTGCTGGTACGCTGCAACTTTTAAACTCGCCTGATCCTGTCTTTCTTCCAGTAGGTTTATTTCTGACCTGAGCTCCTCACTGTTGGTCTGCTCGTTAAAGTATTTCCTTCGCCAATAGGGTATGCCCACCTCTGCTGGGATGACTGCTTCTGCGCCGAAGACAAGCATGAACGGGGTTTCCCCTGTTGCTGCTCTCTTGGTGGTGTGGTACGCCCATATAAGGGAAGGGAGTTCCTCTGTCCATCTACCTTGCATGGATTCGAGTCAGGTCCTCAGTCCGTGCAGAATCGTCCGATTCATGTTCTCTACTTGTCCATTGCTCTGGGGGTGCGCCACTGACGCGAAGAGAAGCTTAATAGATAGGTCCGAACAGAACTTTTTGAAGCGCTCGTTGTCTAACTGCTTCCCGTGGTTTGTAACTATCGCTGAGGGAATGCGATAACGGCAAACTAATGAGGTCCACACGAAGCGTGTAATATTCCGCTTTGTTATGGTGGCTAGGGGTTCGGCCTCTACCCACTTAGTGAAATAATCTATTGCTACCAACAAGAATTTTTTCTGGCCAGTCGTCTGTGGAAGAGGTCCAAGGATATCTATCCCCCACTGAGCAAAAGGGCAGGGACTGGTTAGAGGGGAGAGTAGACTTGAGGGGGCGCGTGGTACAACTGCACACCTTTGAATTTGTCACATTTTTTTACGAGCTCAACCGCGTCCTTCTTCATTGTGGGCCAGTAAAATCCCTGTCGCATAGCTTTGTGAGCTAGAGCCCTACTGGTAAGGTGGTTTCCGCATACTCCTTTGTGGATTTCTCGTAGTATGTATTCCCCTTCGTCTTTGCTTAAACATCGGAGGTAGGGCAGTGTCAGGGATCGCCTGTAGAGCTCCCGGCCCATCAACGTATATCTTGCCGCTTTCCTCCTCACCTTTTGAGCCTCCTTATTATCTCCTGGTAAGGATCCGTCTTGGAGGTACAGGAATAAGGACGCTCTCCAATTCGTCCTTGCTGAATTCGGACGCCACTGAGTTAATTCTGTCCTCCTCGTACGAGGGTTTTCCTATGCGTTCAAGATAGATAGTGTCTTTCCATTCCGAATCGGTTGCCGAGGCTAATTTCGCTAGTGCGTCCGTCTTTTTATTCTCTGCTCTCGGTACGTGTTCTATGTCGAACTGGACGAATGCCTCTATGTACTCTCTTGCCTTGGAGAGATATTTCTTCATTCTTGGATCCCTAGCTTCGAATTCTCCTTTGAGTTGCTCTACCACCAGCTGGGAATCACTCAGTACTTTGATCTGTGCCACCCCTAATGCTTCCGCCAGTCGCAGGCCGGCTAACAGGGCTTCGTACTCCGCTTCGTTGTTGGTTGCTGTGAACTCCAGTTTTAGGGTGAAGAGAGTTTCATTGCCCTCCAGGTCAGGAAGGATGAATCCGGCTCCCCCTCCAACAGCATTAGAGGACCCATCAACGTGCAGTGTCCACTCCTCCGACTTGGTGGATGACTCGGGGAGCCTTTCTGCTGTAAAATCCGCGAGTACCTGAGCCTTGACCGCGGGCCTCGGTTGATACTGTATGTCGAATTCACTTAATTCTACCGACCACCTCGTCATTCTCCCCGAACTCTCCGGTCGCTGTAGAATTTGTCTCATGGGCAGGTTTGTTAACACGACAACCCTATGGGCTTGAAAATAGGGTCTTAATTTGCGCGCTGCACAGATGATGGAGAAGGCGGCTTTTTCCACCGTGCAATAGTTCTTCTCGGCGCCACTTAACACCTTACTTGTGTAATATATAGGCTGATGCTTTCTACCCTCTTCCCGAACCAAGACCGAGCTGACGACATTCTCTGTGGAAGCTATATATAGATAGAGGTCTTCCCCATTCTTTGCTTTTGTCAAGAGAGGAGGGGATCCGAGGTATTGCTTAAGCTGCTCGAAGGCTACCTCCTGATCTTCCCCCCATTCGAATCCTCCCTTCTTCCGCAGTGTTCTAAAGAAAGGTAAGCCTTTATCCCCTGAGCCGGAGATAAATCTACTGAGGGAGGCTATCTTTTCGGTCAGAACTTGTATCTCCTTTTTAGTCCTTGGAGCTTCCATCTCCAGCAGCGCTCGTATTTTATCCGGATTTGCTTCTATACCTCTGTGAGTCACCATAAAGCCCAGGAACTTACCTGTAGAAACGCCGAACACGCACTTCGAGGGATTCAACCTCATGTGGTACCGGCGAAGGAGCTCGAACGTTTCCCTCAGGTCTTTACAATGTTGCCCTGCTTCCATGCTCTTCACCAACATATCGTCCACGTAAGCTTCCATTGTTTTTCTGAGCTGTTCTTTAAAAATCTTGTTCACTAGCCTCTGATATGTGGCCCCCGCATTTTTTAAGCCGAAAGGCATCACCCGGTAACAATATAAACCCCTTTCGGTGACGAAAGAAGTTTTTTCCTCATCAGCGGGACTCATAGGGATTTGGTTGTACCCTGAGTAAGCGTCCATGAAGCTGAGGAGCTCGTGTCCCGAGGTCGAATCCACTAGCTGATCAATTTGAGGGAGAGGAAAGCTGTCCTTTGGGCACGCTTTATTCAAGTCCGTGAAGTCTATGCAGGTGCGCCATTTTCCATTGGGCTTTCTGACCAGGACCACATTGCTCAGCCACTCGGGGTAGTCCACTTCTCGGATGAAGTACAGTTTCGTCACCTCTTCGTCAATTATTTTGATCCGTTCCATCGCGAAGCTCCTTTTTTTTCTGTTTTACAGGTCGGTGGTTGGGGTTGACCTGCAACTTGTGCTCTATCACAGCAGGGTCGATGCCGGGCATGTCTGCTGCCGACCATGCGAACAAATCAGAGAATTCGTCCAAGAGTTCAGTCAACTCCGCTTTCAAAGTATTGGGCAAGTGATTCCCGATCTGTACACTTCTCTCCTGGTGGCCTTGCAGTGGTATGTGTTTGATATCTTCGTGTAATGTACTGATCTGGGGATACTCTCCTCTGACCTCCAGGTCTTCCACTGTTAGAGCTTATTTGGCCTCCATCTTCCCTTTCAAGGCCATTACATAGCAACTCCGGGCAGTGGCTTGATCTCCTTTGGCATATCCTATCCCTTGTGGTGTAGGGAACTTAACTTTGAGGTGGTATGTTGATGTTACCGCTCGAACTGCATTAAGGAATGGACGACCCAAGATGACATTGTACACCGAAGGTCGGTCAACCACCAGGAACTCTGTCAACGTTGTTACCTGCTGCGGGGTCGTCCCTATTGTCACTGGTAACGTGATGGTTCCCAAGGGGTGAACAGTGTCTCCCCCAAATCCTACCAAAGTGGTCGAGACGGGCTTCAATCGTTCCTTGCCGATCTTCATCCCTACCAAGACCGACCAGAACATGATGTTGGCCGAGCTCCCGTTGTCTACCAGTATACGCCTAACCATGTAATTGGTTATGAGTAGGGAGAGCACTAGTGCGTCATCATGCGGTTGCTGCACTCCCTCTTCATCTCCGCTGTCAAAGGTTATGGCGTCACCTTTCTTGTTTCGTTTGCTACTGGTTTCCCCCTTTTCTATCTTCAGCACTTGTTTAGCATATCTTTTGCGTGCACTTCCACTATCTCCTCCATTGGCGGATCCTTCGAAGATCACCGCAATTTCCCCAATAGCTTGCTCTTCCTTCTCTTTTGCGCCATGCCTCCTCTGCTCGATTGGTTCCCTTTGTGGATTTTCTTTCTTGACAAATCTTGACAGATGTCCCCTTCTTATTAGGACTTCGATTTCTTTCTTCAGCTGAATGCATTCTTCTGTGTCGTGGCCGTGATCCCTATGGAATGCGTAGAACTTGGACATGTTCCGCTTATGTAGAGGCGTTCGCATAGGTTCGGGTCAAGAGACGTAGTCCTTCTTTTTGATCTGCATCAGCAACTCTGAGCGCGGTACATTTAGAGGTGTGTAGGTGGAGAACTTGTTGTGCTGTCCTCTACTCTTTTGACCTGTTTGCAGCGCACTAGTTTCGTGCCTTTTTGTAGGTCTATACGCGTCTCCAGATTCTCTGTCGTTGTTTCTCCTTTTCCGCTCTAGACGATTTCCTTTCGTGTCCATCATCTCCTCCAGGTTTATGTATTTCTCTGCTCGAATCATTAACTCCCCCATGTCCACTGGTGGTTTTTTCCCAAGGGAGTATAAGAAGCTTCCGGGTTGAAGAGCCGTTGTCAGGGCAGCCAAGGCTACCCCCATATCCAAGTTGCAGATTTCTAGGGTCGCTGTATTGAAACGGTGCATGAAGTTCTTTAGAGTCTCGCGGTCCCCTTGCACCATACTCATTAGATGGCCTGTTGTTTTGGCAACTCTCCGGCTACTAAGGAAGTGCCCGATGAACATTTGCTCCATCCCTTGGAAGGAACCAACAGATCCTGGTCGCAGAGTTCGATACCAGTCTCTGGCGGTACCCTTAAGGGTGGTAGCAAACACTCGGCACATGATGGCGTCAGGAGCCCCTTGCAGCTGCATTAACATTTTGAAATTTTCCAGGTGATCAATGGGGTCAGACAAACCTTCATATCTCTCAAAGATAGGCATCTTGAATCTGCTGGGCAATGGAGCTTCCATGATCTCTTTGCTGAACGGAGACTCCGCGCACTTTAGGGATGTTTCCCCATAGTAGGGCCTGGCTCTAGCCTCTTTCATCATCTTCTCTATGTAATCTATCTTCTTTATTCTTTCCTCGAGCTCGGTGGATCTTTGTTGGTTGACGTCCACGCTATTTGCATCTTCTACCTTCTTACTGGGGTGAGTTTTCTCTTCTTTCTCCCTTAGTTCGTCAGCTTGTTTGTCTGCGCTGGGTTTGTTTTGCGGTTGGGGAAGGACGTGCCCTTCTTGCCTCTTCTGTTGTAAGAATTGGTTGAGCATGTCCTTCATTTCCTTCTGGAAGGCAAGGAACTCCTCCCTACTGACACCATATGAGTCGGAGGTCCATTGGATGGATTGGGATGGTTCTTTGTTATTAGGGAAGGAGGTGGAATTGCGTGAGGTTGGCATTGTTTGAATGTTTGAAAGTTAAGAGCAAGATAATATAGCCTCCTAAAAGTAACTTCCCACAGACGGCACCAACTGTTGCGGGGTAAGCTGGGATGCTCCTTCGACTCTCATTGACCTGAAAGAAGAAAAGAATGAAGACTTGGAGGACCCGGGGTGTACTCCGGGGGACCACTCCGATGCCTCAGTAAGAGGAAGGCTTTTAGGAAGGCTAAATGCAACAGTAGAATAGTGTTATGTCACTTACCTTTGCCTGTACTCCCAATCCCTACTTATAGGGGCTTGAGTTGACCGCTGGTTGGCTCGGATTTATTGCGTGGGGGCGCGAATTGCTCTTCGGCCATAAGTGCGTGCGCCTATTACTCGGTTTTTAAGGGCGTCGGCGTGAATCTCTCCTCCTCTTTATTAGGTCGGAGCTAATCACTCGTCAGAAAGTCAGACCTGGAGAAAGTATGAGACAGGCGTTGACCTACCCTTATTAGCGTGATTTATTATGGGCATATCATTTATCATGAAAATAATCCAGAGAAACCCAAGCAATACTCTCAAAAATGATTTTTAAAAGATAAATAACAAGTGAGAGTATATGCATGTGAATACAAATAAAATGCCTAAAATAAAATACTTTCTTCAAAAATAATAAATAAGTGAAAGAGAGTTTGAGAGAGATTTGTTTAAAACATTTGCCCCAAAGAAGATATTTTTGCAATAAAAATGATTTGGGGAACTTTGATTAACAAATGATTAGAGAGAAAATAATAGCTAATCAAAGTTGCTAATCTGAGTTATGGAGGGGGTATTTATAGATTTTCAGGAAATCTGACGGTTGAGGGATACACTCAGTATTTTGGAAAAGTTTAATTAAAAAATTAATGACGTTTTAGCCCTTAAAAAAATTTCCAACCCAAGAGGTTCGGTCGATCAAGGACAAGGTTTGGTCGGCCGTGGCACTTTTAAACTATAGGTTTGGTCGACCGTCTCAGGGTGATTTTGAACCCATTGTGGGTTCGGTCGACCAAGTAGTTAGGGTGTTAGAGGTCAATGGTCCGGTCGACTGGAGACGGTGCGTTCAATTCAGAACATTTGACCGAGCGAAGTCAACATGTTGACTTCTAACATGTTCGGTCAACCAAAGCGTTTATAACGCAAATCGGTCGGTCAATCGAGGCTTAGTCAAACTTTGGCCGGTTCGGTCGACCAAGCCAATTTGTGCATGGTGGGTTCGGCCGATTGAGGCTTCACATCACATGCCTCACATGGTGGGTTTGGTCGACGGACTCATTTAGTACATAAGGGTTCGGTCGATTGAGGCTCTTTAACTAAGCCAAAAATCTAACATTGGTTGACTGAAGGCTTTGTTTTTGCCCCGATTTTGACTCTAAAGTTATTTCAAAAATCTTTGTTTAATTTTAACCTTTTAGAAAAAAGATTTTTGGTACTATTGTTGGGTCTCCTATGGTCAGCCTAATGTCGTTCTGAACTTTCAAACATATCATACAGATGCATGCATTATTATAGACCAAATAATAAGAGAACTTAAATGCAATACAAATTAAAATGAATGTCTTTGTCTTTTGCTCTTCAGTTTTCATGGAATACATCAGAATGATGATAAGTTTGAAGTTCCTCTTAACTTCCACTTCCCTTGATGTGTGTGTTTCAATTAAAGACTTGTTCAATCACTAAATACATACATAAGTAACATATGTTTTATCAACATCAAAATAGGGATCAAACTCAAAAAATCAACAAACTCAATTAACACATCCACTCCTTGTAGATTGTTTCCTCAATTTTGAGTTTGAGACCCATTTTTTTAATGTGGTCTAAATCTTTTCTCTAGCTATAGCGTTGGTAAAAAAAATTCATTAATATATTGTTTAAAATCCTTAAAAATCTCACACTTGTATAAATCAC
This sequence comes from Malania oleifera, assembly GCF_029873635.1. Lineage (NCBI taxonomy): Eukaryota > Viridiplantae > Streptophyta > Magnoliopsida > Santalales > Ximeniaceae > Malania > Malania oleifera. The sequence continues at coordinate 16,982,531 of NC_080422.1, forward strand.
CATTATTGATATGAAATTTCAAAATATTATGTGTTTTTCTAATAAATTTGGATTTTTTGATATTGAAACATAGTATAAATTATCATGTAACGATAAATTGCATTAATTAGTATTCTGCATAGATATTTCAGGTAATAAATCATATAATCAACTTACTTCTTTGTTAGGTAGTAAGAATTGATGTTTTGATTTCTTCATTTTTTTTTTCTTTTATAATTTATCTTTTCAATTTTTTATCTCTATACTGTCCTCTCATTTTCTCATAACACCATACGTAAATTTAAATTTTGATCTTTTCACAACTCGAGTCAAGTATGTGTGATATAATTATTTTATATTATTTTTAATTAATCGGTTAAAGAGTTTTAATTATTTTTTTAGGGCTTTTTAGGATTGATTTTCATCTTGATTTTTTATAATATCTAAAGTAAAAAATTAGGCCATTTTATCTAAAAATTTAAGACAATATGATAGAATTGAATTTAGGTGGACAAGAGTAAAGAGGTGAGCTTAAGAATAGTAAAGTGTTTATCTTTAAATTACGTATCTATCTTTAAATCAAAAACTACCCATTAAAAGAAGGAGAATCATTGGGCCAAAGTGGGCCTGGGGGTATGATTAGTAGTTTCGGGCCGTTGATGAAGTGATGTCGAAGGCAGAGTGGGCTCCACGTATTTCAGCCCAACTGCCGACAGCCCTCTTCCAAACACAAAGAAAACACCACTTCTATCCGGACATGGTAAATGCGGAGAAAGGCCAGTGGCAATATAGTCAAATCACATTTCCTTCTCCGTCTCTGGAACGTTTAAACGTCGTCGTCATCTCTGGCTGGTCATGAGACCAGGATACACAGGAACAGTGGAGAAAGAAAGGAAGAGATTTGAACGGGAGAGAGAGAGAGAGAGCTTGCGAGTGAGGGACTGTTCTTGTGAACTGTGAAACTAATTGTTCAAAGCATCAAGGTTTTTGTGATTCGGGCAAGCTAAAGCTATAGGTTCTAAGGAGAACAGGAGAAACCCTAGGAATTTTGAAGAATGGTGGGGACGTCATCGCTTGTGGGGCTCCAAGATCACCTCAAATTGGCGAGGGAATACGCTCTTGAAGGCCTCTATGACACGTCGATCATCTTCTTCGATGGCGCCATTGCTCAGATCAACAAGTGCTCCTCTCTCCCCCTCCTGTCCTGATTTTGTTTCTTTATTGTTTAATAATGGTTAATTTCAGGATTTCTGTGTGTTTTCAAGTGTGAAAGTTATTATTGTGGATGGAAATGAAATCAGTCTTGCTTGAATGATGGGTGTTTTGGTCAATATTTTGTATGTTATGATTTGGCGTAAATGGGCTTCTGTATATGGTTCAGAAGCTTGAACAAAATGGTATAATTCCGTTTGCTAAAGGATTATGCTTTGACGGGATTTTTTCTCGCGCGGAGACGATTTGAATCGAGTGTGTGAAAGGGAAGTTCTTTCCCTACAGCTATCGGAAAATTTCCTGAAAATTTAAAGTAAATTTGAATTACTAGGTTAAATTATGCTAAGCGTTTGAAGATGTTTGTTTTGTTTGATGGAAAATTCATGTTCCTAGAGAAAAATTCAAATGATAGTTGTCTCAGTTGAATTATTATATCATGAAGCTTGGCAAAAAGTAATACTTTCCCTTCATCTGGAAGTAGAAAAAAATCGATTTTCTTGCTTTTTGTTCAATGAGTTCTTTTTTTTTGCTGAAAATATTGTCTAGGAGTCATTTTCCATTGAAACAAAGTGTGTTTGGGGGCATGGATTTTGGACGTGGATTTGGATTTAGGTGGATTTGAATAAATTTTAATATAATTTTATATTACATTTTATTCAAATCCAATACAAATCCAAATCCTAGGCTTCTCCAAACAGAGGGAAAGGATATTTCATTTCAATTGAAGTTTTAAACATGTGGGTTGAAAGTTCTAGCGCATGCTTTATTCTTGACTTGTGCTAAAGTTCTTAGTTTAAAGAACTAGATTTTCAATTTTTAACTTATCATCTGGTTTTCAAGTGCTTGAACATGCTCGATGATATTCATTCAATTGGATACACACTTTTTGTGCTCTCTAATTATCTTCCCCAAAAAAACATGTCTTTCAACATTTCTTGTTTCATTCTTCTCTCAAATCTCATGTCAAATATCTTTTATGCTAACTAGTCCACATTGCTTTTCTATTTAAAGACATTTGAGCACACTTGATGACCCTTTAATTCGTACAAAGTGGATGAATGTTAAGAAAGCACTGTCTGAGGAAACAGATACTGTAAAGCAGTTGGATGCAGAGAGAAGAGCTTTCAAGGAAATTCCTGGGGGCAGACGCCCATCTTCACCTCCAATTTCTACTAAATCATCATTTGTCTTTCAACCACTAGATGAGTATCCAACTTCCTCTGGTGCTTCCATGGATGATCCTGATGTATGGAGGCCTCCAAGTAGAGACAACAGTACAAGTAGAAGACCAACAAGGACTGGTCAAGTGGGAATGAGGAAGTCACCACAAGATGGGGCTTGGGCTCGTGGTCCTACAAGAACTGGAACAACTGGTCGTGGAGGCAAGTCTAGTGGTTCAGGTAGGCCTAACTCTGGAGTACGAGCATCAACTGCTGGAAAAAAGGGTCCTGCCTCCGGAAAATCAAACAAGGGAGATTCAGTGGTGAGTTTTTCTTTACCATCTGTTTGCTAATTATCTGTGCTCAGTACTGCATTTTGGCGTTTGAGTTCCTATATACAAGTGTGCTCTCTTTCTTCCTTTGAAAATTCTTTCTTCCTTTTAAAACAAACTTCAGCTGCATGTAAGTAAGCTTTATTTTAAAAACCATGGTGGTTTACCTTGTGTAAGTTCTTCAGCTAGTTGGATTCTGAAAATAGCTTGCCGTCTTATAAGCAGCTTCTCAGAGAGAATAAGTGATGTGTTTTCAATAATGGTGTCACAATTTATTGGCCTAGAAAGTATGGAAATAAGTGATATATGTTGTATCAGGACTCTCATTAAAGCATGGAAATATGCAATGTTGTATCAGTACACTCACTGTACCTTTATGCAGTATTGTGACCGTAAATTGCAAGGTCAATTCTGGGTCGGGCAGACAAACTTGGAAGTTTGGAACCTCTAAATTTGGTATCAACATGTTAGTTTTAGGTTGAAGATTGTCTTGGTGGAATTTTTTTCCATATAAGGTAAGATGCACTTTCTTAGCCCAGGGAAATACATGAAGAATACAACAAAAGAGGACAGCTTCCTAACAACTAGGAGGCTGCATCCCCGAAAAAAAGACTGACAACAAAGCCTAGGAGGCTTGCAAAGCATAGTTTAGACTTAGTCTAAGATTTGCATCCTGAACCATTTCTGGATTATTTCCTCAGCATTTACAGAATTTTGAGTATATATCACAGAATTCCTAGTTCCCATACAAAGCAGATAGCTGCGGACCAGACCTGTCTACTAATATCATTATCCGTCTTTTGCAAGAGCTGAGTAACTCAATCCAGAATCTGATTCTTTTTGGCTTGCTTTGAGCGGCACAAGAAGCTTCGTAGATACTTCTGGTGGTAACACATTTGAAGAACAAATGGTACCTATCTTCAGCTGAACCATTACAAAAGATGCAGGCATGATGGCACATCTTGTAGCTTTGACCCATGAAAAAAGCCTTTGAAGACTGGGATATCTGTTCAAAATTGCAAGCCAAGTAATAATATCATGCTTGAGGATGTGGTTCTTAAACCTGAGAGCATAGGATCATGGGACTGGACTATTCTTGACCCTTATGCAAATCCAAGCTGAGTTGTTCCATGAGGAAGTTATTTTCCATATAGAACTGCAGCTTTTTCAGGGATCAAAGGGAAGTTGAGAACAGTCCTTAAGTTGCAAGCATTGTTGGATCGTCTTCTAGGCCAGTTCCATTTCCCTTGATCCAAAAATCAGCAACTTTTGCCTCCATAGTGAGCCCCAGCTCCATGTGAAGATGAGAGTTAAGATTAGAATCCAGCAGGGAAACATCCTGCCAATTATCAAAGAAGCAGGAGCAGCTTTTTCCGCCCACTTTAAGCTGGATAAGCCCTAGATCTTCTATTCAAGATTTTCCTCCATGCCAAAGTACTGTTCAGGGTGGGCTTAACTGCCTAAGTGCTTTCACCTGTTAGCTTGTGTGAGTGAATCCAAATTACCCATGGAATGTTTTTTGAGGAGCATATAAACCAAAGGAGTTTGAGGGCACTGATCTCTATCCATTCAGTTAGGAGCTTCAAACCTAGCCCTCCCTCTTCCAAAGGCTTGCAGACTTGAGACCATTTGACTTTGCAGTTCAGAATATTTCAGTCATTTCCTTTCGAGTGGAAAGCCTTAAATTTTCTCTCTTCTTAGACCACAGAGTTAGGGAGAAAGAAGGTGGAATACCAGTAGCCTCAGATGCTGAGGAGAATGGATTTGATCAGCTGCAATCTGCCAGCATAAGAGAGGAATTTTTGGGTCAAAGAGCAAATTATGGTAGTTTTTTTTTTCCCCAAAAGAGGTCACAATCCAGCTTGCTTTCTCTTTTAGTAGCCGAAGGAAGGCAAGGTATATGACAGGAAGAGAACCAATTTTAGCCCCCAAACCGTTTGAGATCTCGGCAGCAATATGATTAGGAATACCAGAGCAGAAAAGTTTAAACTTTGAGGATTGCATTGGAGCCCATATGGACCATAAAAAAGAGAAAGAACATTTGTTATGCTATTTTCGATGTTCAAATCTCCATAAGCAAGGATAAGTAGATCATCAACAAAGCATAGGTTTGTGAAAGCCAGCTCGATACATTTGTAAAGAGGAAAAAAAGGTGTCCTTGGGTATCATAGGCCGAATATATCACACCTTCTAAAGGGCTATGTGGCACTAGTTAAAGCACTCTTGTTTAACCAGTCATTCAAAGATTACCGCGGTCTACTATTGAAGCACATTCACAGTGGTTGAATGAAAAGTAAGCGGAAGCAGTAAGCAATTCATGAAAGCAAATAACAAGCAAGCGATAAACATTGAAGTAACGTAATTTATTAACAACACCTCCATAAGCAACATGTGTTTAGTGATGGAGGCAAGTAGGCTAAACATAGTTAATAAATGCTAGTGAGTTTTACAAGACTGATAAACACTCATCATCGCCAAAAGATATTTATATGCTATTTTGTCTATATTACTAGGAAACATCAATTTGTACGAGCAGTCATACTCCCCTTTCACACTATGTCTTACACCTACTCAAAACATAAAACTCATACTAGTATTTACATGATGGTAACCCATCCCATGCACACAAGGCAAGTGGTCACAAGCAAGCATAATGCCTTGAACAAACTTGACTCGTGATGTTTCCCCCCACTTATATGGTCAATGTCCTCATAGACTTTGTTGCTAGGTACTCTTTTTACTTTGTCCATGAATGGTTGCAAGTCTTCAACTGAATTCTAGCTGATTTCTTTGTCTTGAAGGCCTTTCCACTTCACCAAGAACTTGTGCCGTTCTTCCTTGATGATGTGAACTCTCAGTTTGCTAGGATGATTTCAACTTCGTTTCTATCAAGATGCGTTGTTTTCAGTGGTGCTATGGTTGATTGACTTTTGCTTGGATCTTCAGTGTTGGCGTTGAATGACTTGTGGTAGCTAATGTAAAACATAGGATGCACTTTCATCCAAGTTGGAGGATCAACTTTGTAAGATTCCTTCTTGACTTTAGTTAAAATGGGGATTGGTCCTTCATATTTGCGAAGTGGTCTCTTATCTTGGTCTTGTAATGATCTGATTTGTTTAGAATGGAGCTTATGAAGCACCAAGTCACTCACGTTGAAGCGCAACGGTCTTCTTCCTTGATTTGTCCACTTCTTCATCTACTTGGAACTTTCTTTAGGTAGACTCTGACAATTTTACATTCTGTCTCCATTCTTTGGTGCTCTTGGGCTCTTTTCCCTATACCACCGTACAACTTGTCCACTGTGTCAGATAACACTGGTTGTTGGCTTGTAACAAGCTCAAAGGACTTTTGTTGGTTGTTGAGCTCTTTTGGGCATTGAAACAGAACTGAGCCAAATCGAGTAGCTGCGCCCAATTCTTCTAATTGGTTGTGACAAAATGGCACAAGTACTCCCCAAGTAGCTTGTTGAATCTCTCCATCTTTCCATCTATTTTTGGGTGGTAACTTGAAGAGATGTCAAAGTGTGAATCAAGGATTTTGAAAAATTTTGTCGAGAAGTTGCCAGTGAATCTTGAGTCTCGGTCATTGATATTCTCTTGGGAAACACCCCAATAGTTCACAACATGTTTCAAAAACAATGGTGCTATCTCTTCTTTCGAACAATACTTTGGTGCGGGTATGAAAGTACCAAACTTCGAAAACTTGTCTATAATCACAAGTATAGACCCTTAATTTTCCCACTTTGGGCATGATGGTGATGAAGTTAAGTGAGACTCTCCCACGATTTGGTTGGTACTTGAAGGGGCTCCAGTAGCCCTGCAGCCTTCTTTTGCTAATTGTTGTCTTATTGGAAGGTGAGACAAGTTTAGGTATACTTGACTAAGTTATCATGCAGTTGTAGCCAATAATATTTTTGCTTCAGCAAGGCCAATGTGTGATGCTATCCTGGATGACTTGCCCTGTAGTAACCCGACACAAAAAAAAAAAAAAAGAAGAAGATATTTTGGAGAAGATATTTTGAGATATTTATATATAAATATCTTGGAGGAGATATTTATTTAGATTACTTGAGGGCTAAGTAAAGATTTATTCTATAAATTCTCTTATCCTCTCTCATTCTCTCATTCTCTCATTCTCTCTCTCTCTCTCTCTCCCTCTCTCAAGGATTTATTCTATAAATTCTCTTATTCTCTTTCATTCTCTCTCTCTCTCTCTCTCTCTCTCTCTCTCTCTCTCTCTCTCTCTCTCTCTCTCTCTCATTTTTTCTCTCTCTCTCTCTAAGATCCTTCGCCGTTCATCATCCGTTTCCAAAAACGGAGGGTACTGCGTGGATCAGAAGAGGAAACTCTACACTTTTAGTGGATCGGATCGTCGTTTCGGAGAGTTTCGGGTTTTCCCAAGAATCGAGGTAGGAATCTGATCCTAATTTTGATTAGATATTTGGATAGCAGTAGAAAACATAATAAGGTTATGTTCTGTGGTTTTAGGTTTTCAGGATCTCGAGTTGTCGTTTTGGACCGTTTTCGTACGAAGTTTATTTCGAATATAAGGTAAGGGGAATTTGATTACAACAGTTATTTTGGAAAACTAAACCGCTAAAAAGCTAGTTTATGTTATTATGTATGATTTAACTGCTTATTTGTGAAATTCTACCGAGTAGAAATGCCGGTTTGACGATTTTACGATTTTTGGTAAAAACGAGGATTTCGACGTATGATCTCCAAATTTTACAAACATCGTTATTTGTGTTTATACTATAGTAGGAGAGGCTCGATTCCTTTATTTATTTAGTTAAACTATGTATATTGAATTTCTATCATTTAGCGGGTTTTTGTATTAAACTTGTGTGATATATGTTGAAATGAAAATGAATGTATTTTCTATACTACTGATATAGAATATGGGAATGAAATTTCAATTTGTTATACTGACAATGTGATAAACAGAGGCTGGTGATACACCGAGCCGCATCAGTAAACAAAGAGGGGTAAACTGAGTGGAAAGACGCCGGTTTGAACCCAATGGAATTATTTCTATACTATTGATATAGATTATGGGAGATAAAATCATATTTGTATAAATTGAATTTATGATACACGGAACCACAGCTTGAGAGTCCCGGGAGGGTTGAAAAATACTTTCTTTGCAGAGTTGAAATAAACTACTGTTATATGATACGGCACGATATCGTAGCTAGATGTACACGTGCAACCACACGTACTAAACGATGTGGGTACCAAGATGGTCGGCTAGCAGGGTGAAACCATTGGCTGATATTGGGCCAATGGAGGCAGTCGGATCGTATGTAGGTACTCGGCAGTGTCTGCACGAACAGGGCATTGGACGAGTACCAGTGCACAACCCGAGCCACGGGGTAAAACTGGTTATAGGGATATTTTGCTGTTGGTCATCTGATAAATCATTAAATGGTCGAAAGACAGATGTGGGAATTTTGTAATATGAATAATGATATACCTGATGCATTACTGTATTGAAAATATTTGATTTATATTCCAGATGTTGAATGAAAATATGCATGTATGCAGTCACACACTGTTGTAACTCCTTCTTCCTTACTGAGAGGTGTCTCACCCTATCTTACAACCTTTGTTTTCAGGTCCATCCGTGCGTCGGTCTTAGTAGATAAAAGGACTAGGGAGGTTATTTTGGTTAGCTTACGTAAGCATCTAAATTTTTGTACTAAACTTGATGAAAGTCCTTTTTGGAGGGTTGTAATATGACGATTACTCTAAGTCCGAATGTATGTAAATTATGGATGTATTAGTGAACTCTGGTATAAGGCTAGTAGTAATCCCAATGGATGTTTATGTTTTTCCGCGACATTTACATCATGATTATGTATGTTTTACACCCGTATGTCCCTGTTTAGGGCGGGTTGTTTCCATATCTTGAACAGGTATAGGTATTTGATGTATGTGAGTGACACCTGAGTCCGTGTAAAGGGCCGGGTCGTTACAACATGGTGTCATGACATTCTCTCAACAGTGTCTTCCTCATATCTCCAACTTGAGGCACAAAGAGTCGATTACCATGTGTCATCTGTGCTCTTGTATTCTAACCAAAACTGGCGTGCTTTTGCTCTCTTCCTCCAACTTCATGAGGTTTTGGACAATTGGATCTTTGGCAAGGTATTCCTTAATGTGCTCCTGCATTTTTGTGGTAACCTTACTCATTGTCAAGTGAGTTACCATCTATAAAGTCGCAAGTTTGGCTTCGGTGCTCATTGCATCTGTGACTTAGTTCATCTGTCCCGCCTTGCGCTCAAATAAGAAATCAAACTCTACTGGGAATTCTTAAACTTTGACCCAAGTAGGTGATGCCGCCACATGCAAAGGCAATGTATCATCGCTACTGTTTCCTTCTCTTGAGCTGTGTACCATTTGGCTTTACTAAGCTTACGGCTCTTGTACGCAATAGGATGCCATCATGTAACAAAACCCCCAAGGGCATTGTCTGATGTAGTTGTCTGTACCTTGAAGGGTTTCATGATGTTGGGAAGAGTAACTTTTGGGTCTCTCATCATGGCAACTTTTAAGTTGTTAAAGGCTCCTGACACTTCTTTGTCTAGTTTCACCCATAACCCTTCTTTAGCAGCTTTGTCAAAGGGGCATTTCTCTTCAAACATTCTTCCATAGACTTTTTGTAATAGTTGGAAAGTCTAAGAAAGGAATGCAACTCCTTCATTATTGTTGGGATCTTCTAGTATTGAGTAGCTCTCACCTTCTCAATATCCATCTGGATATGACCTTTTTTAATCACATGAACAAGGAATTTGATGCTTCGCTAAGCGAAAGAGCACTTCTCTCTCTTGACATGAGGACTAGTCTCCTTTAGCTTGTTGAACGCCTCCTGTAGATGCTCTTTTATTCCTTCAGAGTGGAAGTGTATACAACAATGTTGTCCAGGTATACCACGACAAACTTGTTGAGGTACTTATGAAATACCTAGTTTATCAAGGTGCAAAATGTTGCTGACGCATTCGTCAACTTGAATGGCATCACCAAGAATTCATATGCTCCATACCATGTCACACAAGTCATCTTTAGTACATTCTCATCTACTATACTCACCTGATAGTAGCTTGACTAAAAGTCAATCTTGGTGAAGTACTTTACATGACTTAGCTGATCAAACAAATTAACAATCAGTGGAATAGGGTACTTGTTGCGCATAGTCACCTTGTTGAGTGCGAGGTAGTCCACATACATTCACATGCTCCCATCATGTTTCCTTTGAAACAACATTGGTGCTCCGAATAGTGCTTTGGAAGGACGTTTATACTCCTCTTTCAATAACTCATCAAACTATTTCCTTCAATTTGCTAATTCTGGATCCGTCATCTGACATTGCTCTTTTGCAGGTGGCTTTACTCTTGGTAATGACTCGATTTTATGCTCCACATCCCGTTGTGGAGGCAAGTTGTGAGGTAGTTTGTTTAGCATCACAACTTTATTCTTATCCACACAACTTGGATGGTAGTAGGCTCATGTTCTTGGCCTACATCTTCATCTACCACCAGCTGGCAAGATGTATCTGTTCATCCCTCTTCAATCCTTTCTTGAGTTGCATGATAGAAAGAAACTTCTCATCGTATCCTTTCTTCGTCATGACTTGCACCATGCAAGGGTTGTCTTCTATTGGACAAAGGGAACTGGCAAACGACATTGGTACCACCTTAGTTCCCCTCAAGAATTCAATTCAAGAATCACTTGAAAGTAATCTAACAAGATAACTATGAAATTCTCATATTTTGCTCATTGTCCAAGCTTTATGGTTAATTGCTTGGCTACTCTTAGAGTAGGTTGAGTTGCGGGGTTAACCGCTTTCATGCATTGTGAATCATTCTCTAAGGATAAGTTGAGTCTCTGCGCTTTTGCTGGTGAAACAAAATTATGGGTAGCCCCAATATCAACCATAGCACAATGCTCATCCCGTTGATCCACTCTACAAACATTAACCCTTTAGCTTGAATAACCTTTATCTCTTTTGTTTGCCTCTCCAAGGTGTTGAATAACCGCATTGCACCAGTCCTTGCGGTTTCCTCCTCATTGTCATAGTCGTGCAGTGCCCCCCTTCGCAATAGAAGCTTGTAAGGCATCGAGTGATGTTTTGTGAGGCCCCTAGGCAACTCTGCGAGGGCTTCGACATAAGAAGCATGTCATCTTAACCTTACTGTTGGGGTTGTTTAATGATCAAGATGACGAAGCTTCTTTTGAAGTTGTTGCCTTGGTATTGACTCCCCCACTTTTAGGTTTGCCCTTCTTGAAAGAGTTTCTGCTGTTTACACCTATGTCATTGTCATTGGATGTTATGTAACTCTCTATAGCGTAGTCAGTCAAGCATTCCATGGTAGCTTGTGCAGTAGGCAAGTTTTGAACTCTTTATCTGTGAAGTTTTGTCTTTGCCCATGATTTCAACTCTCAAGAAAATAAAACAACTTGTCCTTCTCTGACATATCGCGAATATCCAACATCAAAACAGAAAACTGTTTAAACATAATCCCTGACTGAAATTGTGTTTTAGGTCTCTCAGTTTATGACAAACATTGTAATCCACATTCTTAGAAAATAATTGGGCCTTAAGATCTCTTTTCAAGTCTGCTCAACGTTTTGCTACATTTTCAATTTCATTGTACTTGGTATGCCACCACAACTTTGCATCACCAATCAAGTACATTGTTATCGTGGTTACTTTCACCTATTCTAAGTTAGTTCTCATCACTCGAAAGTATTGCTCCATATTGAACAAGAAGTTCTCCAACTCCTTAGCATCATAGGCACCCACAAATGTTTTGGGTTCTGGTACCTTGGTTCCTTTATACTCCCTAGCATTGGAGTTTCCCATAGCAAGAATCACCAGGTTCATTTTGGTAGTCAGCTTCACCATTTGAGCCTGTAAGCCTTTTATAGTATAGTGGAGGTCCTCTAACATCTTCGCCATGGAACTTTGTTGATGTTTTTATGATCCCTCCAAAGCATTAACACATTTAGCAAATTTAACCATCTCTATCACCACATTGTTGGCTGTATCAGCTTGCATCTCTAGCGCTTCAATTCTCTTGGTATTGGTTGCTATGGTCTCTTACTAGTGCTTAACACAATCCAACTACGAAGGCAATTGAATTCATGTAGCAATCAATAAAGCTCTGATGTCAACTATCACGTGCCTAATATTTCAGACCTTGTGAAGGGCTGTGTGACACTAGCTAAGGCACACTTTTTTTACTAGTGAGCCAAAGATTATTGTGGTTTACTATAGAAACACATTCATAGCAATTGAATAAAAAGTAAGTGGAAGTAGTAAGCAATTCATAAAAGCAAATGATAAGAAAACGATAAACATTGAAGCAATGTAATTCATTAACAACACCTTGGTAAGCGACGTGTGTTTAGCAAGGGAGGCAAGTTGGCTAAACACGATTATAAATGCTAGTATTGTACAAGACTGATGAACACTTACCCTTCCCTAAAGAGGTTTATATGCTATTTTAGCTTTGGTGCTAGGAAACATCAAATTGTCCGAGGAGTCATACACCTACTCAAAGCATAAAACATATATTAGTGTTTACATGATAATAACCCATCCTTTACACACAATGCAAGCGGTCACAGGCAAGCATAATGCCCTAAACAAGCTTGTCTTGTGACTCCGAAATACAAGGCTCCCTGCTTTGCGAGGGTCGGGGGAGGGTTGTCACAGTGTACGCAGCCTTACCTTGCTTTTATGTAGAGAGGCTGTTTTGTTGGACTCAAAGCCATGACCAACTAGTCACAAAAGAGCAATCTTACTGTTACCCAAGACCTGCACTCCAGCTTGCTACATATCTGGTGAAGAGAAAAGATATCATGAGACCATGAGTAGCAGCCTGTTTCAAAAGCCTTGTTAGAACCCCTATTACCAAGATAAGAATATAAGGAGATGTAAGGTCTCCTTGTCTGATCCCTATTTCAAACCCTTAAAGAAATTGTGTAGTCTTATAGATTTTAATGTTAATGTGTTACAAAAAGCTAACAGAAAAAGTAATTTTGGGGGGTGGGGGGGAGTGGTACCTGGTGGCACTGCCTGGGTGCTCTTCAATGACTTCTCTCTTTACTGATTTTTTTGAAAAAAAGTTATGAGGAAGTGTAGAGATAATGACGATTTTCCTTTCTGACCTTTCGACAGTTTTTTGTCCTTCATGCAGGCAAAACTGAGATTGCTGCAGTTAGATTTAAGAACAGGTTTAAATGTTCAACACTGGATTGATACTTAATCTTTTAAGACTGGATGATTACCTTGATTACACTAGTCCTATAAAGCGACTTCTGAATTTCTTTTGCTGTTTATTGAAGCATAATTTGTAGAATCATGTGGCTGTACCATTTTAAGTTTTTGACTGCAGTTTATTGTCTTTTGAAGTAGAAGTGGACAGATGTGGTAATATTATTGGGTATGTTTTATTTTACTCTAGACTTCTGTTTGGAAAATTTAAAGTGGTACTTATTGTTTTTCAGAGACTTAGGTTTCCTGAATTGGAGTATTTGATCCAATTTATTATATCAGTTCTTTTAGATCCATGTGCTGACTACTTCCCCCCCCCCCCCTCTCTCTCTCTCTCTGTTTGCACTTTTCAGAATGGTGATGAGGATGGAAAATCAAAAAAAGGGCAGTATGAGGGTCCAGATCCAGATTTAGCTGCAATGCTTGAAAGGGATGTCTTGGAGACAAGCCCTGGAGTGAGATGGGATGACGTTGCAGGGTTGAGTGAAGCAAAAAGACTTCTAGAAGAAGCTGTTGTCCTTCCTTTATGGATGCCTGAATATTTTCAGGTATTCTAGATTGGTAGTAATGGAATTGCTTTTTGGATTCTGAACTCTTTAGTTTGTTGTACTTTTATAGTTGTCAAAAGTTCAATTCCTTGTTTGTTGGTGTAGACAAGAATACTTACTGAGAGTCTTTCCATTTTGACTTAGTATGAGAGTCTCCATGAGTCGGGTATGTGATATTGTGCTTTTGTGCCTCAGTCGAAAGTCAGTTTTTGTTTTTCAAGTAAAAGAAACTCTTCAATGAGAAAGAGGGAAAAACACACGTTTTTATATTAGAATCTAAAGACAATTACAGAAGGGCGCGGCCCTCCAATCCCTTTGCAAATCAGACAAAGAAATCCCGCTAAAAACCCCTGAAGCAGGCGGCCAAAAAGAAGCAGCAGAGGCCAGCTGAGAGAGATCAGCAGAGCACTTCAACTTCCAGGGAGTTATACAGTCAGGCTGAGAGCTTAAAGTTGCAGGGTTGGAGTGTTATGCGTTATCTTTTTACTTCCTTCTTCTTTGCTCTTATCATTGACAAGCCTTTTTTTCGAGCAGACAGCTTTCTTTTTCTTCTTTTTGTTTTCACCAACAAAAAGCTTTTCTTTTTCTTCTTTTCTTCCTCTTCCTCCTCTCTTTACTTCTTTTTATTCTCATGGTCTGATGACAAAGCTACACAAGCTGAGAAGTTTACAGCAATTTGAATTATGATTAGCAACTTCTTCATTTTTTCTTTGTTCTTTTTGCTTCTGTATTCACTTAAAATTGTTGGATAATCAAGCTAGCAACTGTCTGCCCTTTGTGGAGCACTTTGTAATTTAGACTATTTAGATATTTTTTTTAGGGTCAAAATTGTTGAAGGAAAAACCTTCTAGGTGCTAGCTAGCCACATTCCTGAATTTTTTTTTTTAATTTCTTAAATTTATTTCACACTGTAAGTAGAATCTTACGATCCATGTGTCGATCCTATGATCCGATCCTGCAGACTCCCCTAACGATCCTATGTAGGATCCCAGTTCTAACAACCACTTATTACAATTTCTGAGGCATGATGTGCTTTTGTGGGGGTAGGCGTATTGTGGGTGCTATTTCAGCGGTTAATAAAGTAGTTGAGGATGTTTGCGGGAGGACAGAGAGTTAGAATTTTCTAGATAAGTCTTCGTGAGAAAGGGGTTTGGCAAGAGGCGGTGGGGTTGGATGAGGGGGTGTTTTTCTAATGCCTCTTTTCCAGCTCTTATTAATGGAGAACCCAAGTCATAGTTTAGGGCTTTGAGAGGGGTTAGGCAAGGGGATCCACTTGTAGACACATCTTCCTAATTATTTGTAACCAGAAATCTATCAATGCAAGTAGAAGCCTTTTAACCTTTTGACTCCACCCAGGGAAAACGACCATAAAACAAAGGAACATCCTCAAGTCCACATGTTGAATAAAAAAAGACCAAACCTTCCTTATGCTGGTGGCCCCCTCCCCCTCCACCTTTTTCAACAAAAACACTACCTTGGATTGCTAAAACCAAAATGGCTTTCTTACTCATTGAAGAAGCATGCACAAGAAGAGGACTTGAGTGGGCCTGTAGACAGATGCCATCGACCACTTCCCAGAACTTCTCAGATCTAGCAACTCAAACAATGCAAAAGGCCCATAAATACAATCTCTATTAATAGTGATTCTAGTGTCCCAAAAAATCACTGATGCTCTGAAGAAGGAAAAAAAATTAAAATAAAAATAAAATCCAAATTTGAATCTAGAATCCAAAATAATCCTAACTAAAAAGTTCAAATTCTCCCAATTTTGATTCTCAAAGAAGCAAACATTTAGGATTAACTCTATTATTTACTAGTTCCCAACCAACCTCCTGTTGTTTCGACCCCTTAACCCTTGCACTTACCAGGAAAGTCTCCTCTATTTAATTGCACTAATAGCACTGAAACTACTACCACATTCTTTGTCATGATTAATTGAGGAAGCTAGCCTAAGAAAATCTTTGCACAACTTCGTAGCCGTCTTTCTATCCACTATGGACTCCTTACCTAATTGAACAATCTCCTTGCTAGAGCTAACCATTTTGAGACCCTCAAGCAAGTTTTGAGCAGGCTGGCCACTCTCCTCCTCCTAGAAGATCTGCAGTTTGGAAGTTGCTTTTAGCAGCAGAAACTCCGTGGCACAAAAATGACTCAAATTTTTGTATTAGGTAGTGAAATTGGAAGAACACCTGAAAAAGCAGCAATGTATTTCTTTAGAATCCCCAGTTGATCATTTCTTCAAGTTCTGGGGGTGTGAGAAATAAAGAACAGTAGGGCTGTCTGAAGAAAACGAAATGTTGCCATCAGGCAATGAAGAAGTCTGGTTATGCCTTTTTGATGCTTGAGAAATGCCTGCAACCATACTGCTCTTTCATGATTACTGCAAAGCTTAGGAGAAAGAAGAGCCGCCTGAGGTCATCCCCTTTACCATTTGAACTGCCATCAAATTTATTCCCTGGGAAAAAAGTGTGTATTGTCCCAATTTTGCCTGAAGGTGATTGTGGAAATCATTGTCCTCAGAATTGTAAGAGGATAGAAAATATTATCTTCCTTATCTTTGATGCCTTTGGATAGTCCCTTGTATCTGTTTGAAGTCGAGATCACCTCGTTTCCTTTAAATTTCATATCCCATCCATCCCATCCATGCATTTGCTAGATTTAAACTGTTATATCCCCATAATTTTGTTGCTGCCATGGTAGACGTAGCACTGGATGCTCCTTCATCTTGGTTGAGGCCATCATTCCTAAGATGTTTCGTTTGACATCTTCAGATGGCAGGATACCTCTTCAGTCGATCCGTTTCTCTAGATGTCTGTCCTGGAGCTTCGAGTGTGGTTGGGCATCTGTTTTGACTTTTATAGGTCCAATAAAAATTAGCCTGTGAACTTAAAGGATCATTCAACTGGGCTGTAATCACTTGATTATCTGGCCCAGCTGAATTAGTCATGCACTTTTGAGCCTCGACAGTTGACCCAACTTTATCAAAATGAGGCCCAAGCCCTTTAAATTTGAAATTGAATTTTGAACTGAAATCCTGCACAGATGTGGGCCAGAAATATCGATTAATCGATTTGTTCTCTTGAAAAAAAAATTCTTGTGCAAATTCTTCCATCCCTTCTCTCCATTAGGTGGATTTCTGCCATGGTCGATAGAATGGAAGTTTCAATAATATTGAAAAGATTGATTGTTTAATGCCTTGATCATCTAGACCCCGCTGTAATGCCCCTGGATTCATGTTCATTGATCCACAGTCCAAGCATCCACCTATTTCATTTTGTTCATTTGCACCAGAGTATCAGTAGACTTGAGTTTAAAAGGTCGACCCCCTACTCAGTTTCCCTTCAATTCTATGCCTTTTTCTGATGAAACACAATCTGCCCCCATTTGGGAGCACTTATAAAAAAAAGGGCTTGTAGCACTTTTCACTTAAAATCAAGCTCTTCTATGAAAAAGTGGCGTTTGGTTGGTACTATAATAGGCATTTTTTTTGTAAATAGTGCTTTTGCCAGGTCACTTTGAATTTTGAAAAGAAACGAGAGATAACTTTTTGGTCACTTATAAGTGACACTGTTAATAGGCGGTGGCAGTTTCATAAATTTTCAACCAAATTGGACATGATTTTAGTTTTTCCCTCTCTTTTCCCTTCCCTCCTTCCCCAAGCCCTCTCCAGCTGAGCTCAAATCTCCCTCTGTTGTTGCCTCCTCATCCTCCCTTCATTGCCATTACCTCCTCCTCCCTCGGTCGCTGTTGCCTCTTGCTCATCCTCTTCTGCCACCCACCTTCTCCACCTCCTTTCCCCACTGAGTCCTCCTCCACCCACTTCCTTTCCCCATTGCGTCCTCCTCCTCCGCCCACCTCCTCTGCCTCCTTGTCTGCCCTCCTTGTCCACCACCTCCTCCACACACCTCTTCCTTCTCCTCCTCTTCCAACCTCCTGGATCTAGGATAAAAATATTAGTTTGTAAAATTATAATTAAAAATGTCAATTAACATAGTACCAATAATGTTAATTAAAAACTTGATGATGATAAGAATTTATTTAATAGAGAATATTAAAATTGTAATAAAAAATTTCAATTAACATAAAGTCAATTAAATTGTTAACTTGAATAATTTCTATTAAAAAGAGAGTGAAAATAATAGTAATGTGTTTAGTAAAAATATTAAAAATTATAATTAATTATGTTAAATAACATAAATTAATTAAAATTTTAAAATATTAGTAATTTTAATTAAGAACATTAATTAGGAAATACTAGTTAAATTTTTTTTTTAATTTTTAGTTATATTATTATCAACATTTTAACACATATTAATTGTATATATAATATGTATATATATATTATTAATTGTATGCTGAAAAATAAATCATTATTTTAAAATGAAGCTCTTTAAAATTCATACAACATAATAAAAGTCGGCTTCCAAATGACGCTTATTTCATTAGCACTGATAATCAGCACTTATTTGAAGGACAACCAAACAGCGTTTGTGACTTTCAGCACTTCTTTAATTCAGCACTAATTGTCAACATTTTTAAAATTGAGCACTAATTCAGAAAAGTTTCCTTTTGTAAGTGGTTCCGAATGATCCTTAAAACAGTCTGAAAAAAATTCAGCTAGAAAACCCCCCTTGCCACCCGGAAATGCACAGCATCTGAATTGCACCTATATGTGGATTCTCTCCAACAGGAAAAGGCATATGTGACCGTTAAATCTCAAAGAGCAGTTATGGTTGCATGCCCTGAACATTCTCACCCAAAGGCTTCTTGTCTGTGTAAAGAAAGAAACTCAACTGCATTGCTGTTCATTGAGTTTCATCAATCATTGGGATTAAAGGACAGGCCTTCTGGTTATTCCTTTATGCAATGTTCACAGACCTATCCTTTTCCAAAACTGAAAATGTCTCTCTATCAATAGTGATGGTATCCTTTTTCCTGAGGATTGTTAGAGGGAAGCCATCCACATTCTGAATAGAGATTTTTGCTCTACCCAATATTATCAATGACAGTGCTTATTTGTTTGGAGAATGTGTCCTCGCTGATGACAATCCCCTACTTCAATTGTTAAGAAGAGGGAATCTGCTGTAGATGTTTACTGTACCTCATATTATCATTTATCAGTAACAGTGCTTGTTTACTTTTGAGATGGCTTCCTCACAATCTTTAATGGCACAATTCTTAATTACAGTCTGTCATATATGGATCCGAATTTAATCTTCATTGTATAGAATACAATGGGCATAAACTTTATGGGAGCTGAAGGATTTTTAATGGTTGTTGGGCTAATCTATGCTTTTAATTTACTGCTGTTTGTGTGGGTGGATGTCTGTAGAATGGACTCTATCTCAGGTTTAAATTCTTCCTTTTCTATTTGGGCTTGCAGGGAATACGGAGACCTTGGAAAGGTGTTCTTATGTTTGGTCCACCTGGTACTGGTAAGACACTTTTGGCAAAAGCAGTTGCTACTGAGTGTGGCACGACATTTTTCAATGTTTCATCTGCCACTTTAGCTTCAAAATGGCGTGGAGAGAGTGAACGCATGGTCCGGTGTTTGTTTGATCTTGCAAGAGCTTATGCTCCAAGTACCATTTTCATTGACGAGATTGATTCTCTTTGCAATGCTCGGGGGTAAAGTCCTTTTTTTCACCCTTTCTGGTGCAGCCCTAAGGTCCATTTACATCAAGGATTTTGTTTGGGGAAAGGAAGGAAAAGAAAATAAGGAAACTAATTCCATTATGTTTGCTCTTTATATGAAATGCTATTAAAAATGATAATTTGTTCCAATATAATTAAAAATTAAGAGAAATAAAGTGTTGATATCTAAAATCAAAATATTGTTCATTGATTTGATATAATTTTTATTTTCTTTCTCACTTCTCTTGATGGTTGATAACCACTTGTTTCTTGGAGAATGGATGGGAAACATGCTCAATATCAGTTGATTGAATAGTTGACTCAGACATGAAGAGGTCGATTCCTTCGTAATTTCCTTTCTCTTTCCCTAATATTTTCCAATTTCCACCCAAGGCCTAAATTCTTCATGCTTGACCAGATACTTATTAGACAAGAACTTACTTTTTCTCATCTTCCTTCCCAAAATTATGAGGCATTTTGTCATATAATTTTATCCACTTGTTGGATAAATAACTCAATTTACTTTTTCCTTTGAATCTATAGATATGCTCAGAGGAATGCATCTTTTTTATGCATGTCAACATGCAGGATGGAACACTTGTTCTTTTTGTTTTTGACATGAAATATTTGATGTGAAGAAATTAGTGCCTAACTATGACATTCTTTTGGCAGACCATGCTAGTAAATTTTTATAATTTATCCTCTGTTAAACAGCTGAAACTTGTTTGTTCAGGGCTTCTGGGGAGCATGAATCATCAAGAAGAGTGAAGTCTGAACTCCTAGTTCAGGTGGATGGTGTAAATAATAGTTCCACTGGTGAAGATGGTAGTCGCAAAATAGTTATGGTTTTGGCAGCTACTAATTTTCCATGGGATATAGACGAGGCACTCAGGTTTGACCTCCTCTTTTTATTTTTTGATTGTCTTCTCTTACATCATAATTTGAGTTCTTGTTTAGTTTATCTCTAAAGAGATTCTCAATAGTTGTCAAGTGCCATCTTTTACTGGTTGCACAACACAGATAAAACTTGTTTGATCTTAACTGATGGTAGTGCTATGCAGGAGGCGATTGGAAAAACGGATATATATTCCTCTTCCAAATTTTGAGAGCCGTAAGGAACTTATACGGATCAATTTGAAGACTGTTGAGGTAAATTGATCTTTTTTAACTTACATATACTTTTGGACTAAACATTGCGCTACTCTTGTCTGAATTTTATTTTGTACTGTGATTCCTTGATCATTTATCATAGTATAAGTGAATTTTTTATTTTATTTTATTTATTTTTTAAAATTTCAGTAGTTTTATTGTGTGATTAATTTATTCGAAATATTTATTTTATCCGTACAATTAATAACATAAAATCTGATGTCACTGTATTTTCTGTTTATCATTTTTCTATTGGAATATGGAGTATATCCCAAAAAGAAAAGACCTTGGCATGTAATGGGCCTGTGAGCACTGTTTATAAATGAAAAATAATTTGTATGACAAGGCTGCAACTTCATAGATTTAGGAGTATATTCTCAGGCAGAAGGATCTGAGTCCAAGTTCTCAGTAAATTTTGAAACGAGTGAAGTTTATTGCTGGAGTAAAATTCATCCATTCTTTATGAGTATGTAAATCTTTATGGTACACTAGTGAGTTGCGTCAGCCAGCTGGTTAAGCAATTATGGTGAGGTTGTTTTGGCAATTGGAGGCAGCAAGTGAGCAACATACATGTTTATTGAGTTTTTTCCGGTTTTATTATTAACAGGAAATAAAATATTAAATAATACTTTCATTGGGAAAAAAATTCCCAAATTGATGCTCACGTAATCTCGCAGCTTTGTGCTACGAGATTTAAATGGCTAGTGAATGAGAAACTGACGCGTGGCACGGTGACAGAGCAAATCTCGTAGCATTTAAAGGCCCAGCGAGTGAGAAGCTGACACGTGGCAAATCATGCTACGAGATTTAAGCGTTCTTATTTTCTTTCCTTTTTCTTTTTCTCAAATAAAATTATTCCAAAAAAGTAATATAATATATATATGAATAATCTTATTGTATTAAATTTAATTCCAACTTAATTAATAAAAGGATTTATTGATAAAAGAGATATTTTTAAGATTAAATATTTAAGATTTAAAATATATCATATATTAAAATTACTAATTTATATTTAATTATTAATAATTAGTAATTCGGTTAATTCAATTAACCAAATTAAAGACACCCCATACCTGAACCGAAAATCGAATACTCAAAATTATCTAAATCTAGAATCGAACCAAACCGATCGAAATGTTATATATTTATATATATATATATATATATATAAAATAACCCACCAATGATGAATACAAATAAAAAAAAAATCTAAATGTTGTATTACTGTTTTTTTTAGATCAGAAAATTAAACTCATTTCATTTACTCTAATGGAACAACCTACTTAAAGATTACCATCTAAACAAAACTATTAATTCTATAATCAAAAGTTTATTTTATAAATTTTAAAAATGTTTTTAGATTTTAAAAAAAGATTATATATATATATATATATATATTATTTGAAAAAAGTTGTCATTTAAAAATTATATTACTATTTGTCAATGTGCATGTACAATAAGATTGTTCCTATATCACTAATTAAAAAGCAAGTTTTGAAATTAAATAATTTATATTCTATTAAAATTTTATTTTTTATCTTTTAGGTTATATTAAGGATTATTTTTTTATTCAAGGATAAAAATGAGCATTTATTCGATTAAAATTTTAACTTGTATTAATTTTATAAATATTATTTAAAATACTGATTTTATTTTTTTATTTTTATTTTTGAATCTAGTTTTAATGTTTCATAATTGAATTAACCGAATTACTAATTAATTAATAATTAAATATAAATTAGTAATTTTAATATATGATATATGTTAAATTTTAAATGTTTAATCTTAAAAATATCTCTTTTATCAATAAATTTTTTTATTAATTAAGTTGGAATTAAATTTAATACAATAAGATTATCTATATATATTATATTACCTTTTTGGAAGGATTTTATTTGAGAAAAAGAAAAAGGAAAGAAAATAAGAACGCTTAAATCTCGCAGCATCATGCTGCGAGATTTGCCACGTGCCAGCTTCTCACTTTCTGGACCTTTAAATTTCACAGCACCAAGCTGCGAGATTTGCTCTGCCACCGTGCCACGTGTCAGCTTCTCATTCGCTGACCATTTAAATCTCGCAGCTTGGTGCTGCAAGATTACGTGAGCATCAGTTTGAGAATTTTTTTCCCAATAAAAGTATTATTTAATATTTTATTTCCTTTTAATAATAAAACCGGAAAAAACTCCATGTTTATTGGTGATAACTCCTAACCAGTTTGTTATTCTTGTTGCTAAAATTTTTAGCCAGTTGCTTTAAAATCACAACACCATATTTCCACCAGAGCCCCCCTTAAATCAGCTGGGAAAATGTGCATCTTCTAACATATTATATGCTTAAAAAGTAGCTGTGAGATCACATCTTCTAGGTTACTAACCACTTGTTTTGGAGAGCTTCTAATAAAATTGATGATGCAACATTATTTTTGGGGCTTCTCTCAACAATTTAGTCAGCTAATTACACTGGAGGAGTTGAAAATTGATTTTGAACCTAAAATCTTTTTGGGATTAAAGTTGGTGGTTAGATGTTTTCTTCCATTTAAGAATAAAAATGATTTCCCAGTTTTAACATGTTTTGATGCAAGTAATCTTCCACTTTGAAATCACTTTTAAGTTCTGAAATGAGCCCTAATACTGGTGGCTAGATACTCATTTTTTTGATCCATTGAAAAATTATGTGTGCCCAGCAGTTGTCAAAAACTTTAAATATCTAGACACTGAAATCACTTTTTAACTAGTTAGATGTATCTCGTCAGGTGGCTCCTGATGTAAATATTGATAATGTGGCTCGGCGAACTGAAGGATATAGTGGGGATGATCTAACAAATGTATGTCGGGATGCTTCCTTAAATGGCATGAGGCGTAAAATAGCAGGCAAGACGCGTGATGAGATTAAAAACATGTCCAAGGATGAAATTTCAAATGATCCTGTTGCCATGTGTGATTTTGAAGAAGCCTTGACTAAGGTTCAGAGGAGTGTTTCTGCGGCAGATATCGAGAGACATGAGAAGTGGTTTCAAGAATTTGGTTCAGCATAGACAATATGGGACTGTAAAAGATGTTGATCGTCGGTTGACGATGATATATCCTCGCATCTGGATGATTGATTCTTCCCATTCTTTTGTTCTATTTTTCTTTTATAGCCCTTGTCTGTTGGAAATGCCCCTCCTGCATTGTTGTGATTTTTGTATCTGTAATTTTTTTTTTTTCTGCAATGTAATTTGATCATATTTGGGATCAGTGTTTCTAATGTGCTAAAAGTTAATTCAAGTTGTAATTTAATTCACACAGAAGAGACCAAAGCTGCGGGTATTTTTGTTCGATGGCCCTTGTGCTTGCTAATGTAATGGGTGAGAGCATTCATGAATGTCTGTGCGAGTGAATGTAAATGAGATGTGGTTGAAAGAGTGACTCATTTTGATTCTCTTGTAATGTGAATGATGCAGATCCTCTGCCTTCAAATTTTCTAATATTGGATAATCAAATTTTCAATGAATGTTCTATATTTTAGGCGTTATTTGGTTTGTGGAATCTAATGTTCCCTGATGTTCAAGAATCATATTTTTGAGAATGAGATTAGAATATTTGTATTTGATTTGCTAGATCAGATCTTTGAAAATGTGATATTACTACATCAAATTTTAGTTTCAAAAGTCATATTACTGAGAATTCTGAAGGATCCTGCAAATCCAACACGCCCAATCATGCTCAATTGTGTAGATTAGCACAAAAGTAGAGCAAGGGTCATGGTGACCAACCAAATACTTCAATGCAATGGAGGGATTATGAGGTGCTTCTTAGAATTATGAGATATTGAGCTAAAATCTTGCTGTGATATGAATGAATATTTCAATATTTTTTAACATTTGTCACCAAGATATCGGTATTTTTTTTCTTATTTTTGTAGAAGGGACACTCTCCTGCCCTTCAAAAATCGGAAAGAAATAACTTTTCAAGAGGGGATCGAATG
Organism: Malania oleifera; assembly: GCF_029873635.1. Lineage (NCBI taxonomy): Eukaryota > Viridiplantae > Streptophyta > Magnoliopsida > Santalales > Ximeniaceae > Malania > Malania oleifera. The sequence goes on from NC_080422.1 coordinate 17,006,792, forward strand.
CTAGGTGATGACTCACAAAGGAAAGAGGGAGGAAATAGTGATTTGCGAAAAATGTATTAGAATATGTTCGACAGTTTTTAAATTATTTTTATTTCTTGTTTAAACAATATAATTATGTTTTTGTTTTTACCAGTACATGTTTTTTAATTATTTCTTTAAATAAAAAAGAAAAAACCAATCATAAAGATATTTTGTAAGGAGTTTGTAAGCTTATAAAGTTTTTTTCTCCTGATCTCGTTAATAATGTCCAAACAATGATACAGTCATTATTGTTGAGAACGATATTCTTTACTTAAAACAGTGAATAGATATTCTTTACTTAAAACAGTGAATACTATTGTAATAAATATTTTTTTTGGGGGGGAGGGGGAGGGAAGATAATAAAATTAAATCATTGCATTCAATAAATGAAACAAATCCACAAAAATATGAATTTTGATTTAGTGATGGCAGACACGCACACATGCTTTTATGTAAACATAAAATATACCTTGATTTGATTGTTACCATTTTGGAGTCATTGGAGTGGGCTATCTTTAATGCCCAATAACATAAAGGATAAGGGAAATAAAAAAGGAACAGGAAAAAAAAAAAATGAATTGAAGCTCAATATTACAATATATATATATATATATATATATATAGAGAGAGAGAGAGAGAGAGAGAGAGAGGTTAGATCTGTGAATTGAGAGGTGGAAGCAAAGTCATGAGGAAATTCATTTTTATTTTGGATCTTTTCTTCTTCCCACTCTTCTTCTCGAATGGTTCTGCACAGTTGGCGCTAGGAACAGTAAGACGATGTAATTCACGGATTCATTTTTGCAGGGTTATTAATGGATCATCATGGGGATTCATAATGTCATTTGATGACGATGATGATGATGATGATGATTAATTATTTTCTTTTTCTGGGTTGGTTGAAATTAAAATGTGCAGATGATGAGGAGGATGCCTGTAGGCGGGTACATTGTGGGCAAGGAACATGCACGGCTTCTAATAAAACATGGCTGGGTTTTGAGTGCGAGTGCAATCCTGGATGGAAGAAATTTCTCTCTCTCTCTCTCTCTCTCTCTCTCTCTCTCTCTCTCTCTCTCTCTCATATTTAAAAAATAAAAATAAAGACTAAAGATAATGAGAGAAGTTGATTTAGAGACCGTAGAAAGCTAAATTTTATTGAGCAACAAACTATATATTTATACAAAATATAAATAAAACTGAATTTGAATTACAGAAAATTAGCCTAAAAATCAGCATTAAAAAATGGTTATAATCTTAACAAATAAAACTGATTTAGCTCTTAAAGAACAACAAAAACAAAAAAGCTGATTCAACTCTTAAAGAATAATAACAAATAAATCTGATTTAGTTCCTAAAGTTTAGTAACAAATAAAATTGATTCAACTTCATGAGTCATGCTAGTCAACACTTCTCCTGAACTCTGGAGCTGCATACAACAAGCTTCTGCCTCAAGAATTCATATCTAATCTTTGGAAGTGTCTTTCTTATAATGTCGGTACTTTGATTTTCTGTTTGTAGTAGATCAGCTACACTTCTCCTTCCTTTTGTACATCTCTTAGAAGATAAAATTTTATTTTGAAGTGTTTTGTTTTGCTAGGAAAGTGGATTATTAGCAATTGAAATTGTAGTTTGGTTGTCCATAAAGATTTCTTTCTCCAAGTATCCATTCAAAAAGGCCGACTTAACATCCATTTGGTGTACAACCCAACCTTTTTGTATAGCAAAAGCTAGCAACATCCTTATGGTATCCAACCTGCCAACTGGGGCAAAAGTTTCAGAAAAATCTACCCCAAACATCTGGGCATATCCCTTGACAAAAAGACTTGCCTTGTACTTATTTACGTAACCATCAGGAGTGAGCTTGGTCCTGTAAACCCACTTGACTCCTATAGCTTTCTTGTGTTTAGGTCTGTTTACCAACTCCCATGTTTGGTTCTTTTCAATCATCTTTAGCTCCTCCTTTATTGCAGCTCTCCACTTCTGATCAGTTGCCACTTCTTCATACCCTACGGGCTCTATTATAGCAACATTACACATGTGATAAATGTTAGAGAGTGATTTGGTTCCTCTAACAGGTTCATCATCCATATCATCATTCTCCTCCCGAACCTCAAGCTTCTTGTCATTTTCCCAACTCCAATTATCTAACTCAAGGAATTGTACATCCCTGCTGACAATTACTTTGTTGTTTTATGGTATGTAGATCCTGTAGGCCTTCTAAAATGAGCTATAGCCTACAAAAATCCCAGACTCTGCTTTTTTTTTTTCTAATTTGTCTTTCTTAACTTGAGGGATGTAAGAGAAACATAGGCAACCAAGTGTCTTTAGATTAAGCAACTTTGGTTTATGGCCATACCATGCTTCAAATGAAGTCTTTTTTAGCAAAGCTTTTGTTGGCAATCAGTTTAGCAAAAAAACTGCTGTATGGCCATAAACCAAAGTTGCTTAATCAAAAGGCTAAAAACCCTCGAGCTCTCAAAGCTCGATCTCGTGGAGTTCCTGAAAAAGATTAGTTCATATTCGGGTAAGACACATCTCAGTAAGGGAAGAAATAATATATTAAACTTAGCGTGTGACCATTATGAGATTATACATATCATTTTATAATATTTGCAAATCATTAACATAATACTGAAAGTTATTTTCTGAACCTAACATTCACATGCAAAGGTTTACCCACAAGATTACCCAATGATAAGGGTGATTACCCGCCCATACAAGTAGCACCCCTCTGCTATGATACTTATGTAACCCGAAGGTCACTACTAAAGCATACCAGAGCACTGACCTTACTCAGTAACCCTCAAGTGTTAACTTGATCTCGTGCTCACGCATTCAACAACAGTTTACCGGCAAAGGCCCTAAGGATAGGGAATTCTATCTGCCTATACAAGTAGGTTCCCTCTGCCCTAGTGCGTTATGCAGCTACTACCACATCTGAAACTACTAGTGCACTCGCCTTACACAGTAAGCCCTCAAGCGAAGAGTATGTCTCGCCTAATCGTAACATGTTTTACATATATAGATACTTCTAATATCATAATACATCATTCTTTCCATCGTTATTCAATCATTCACATTCTTTCATGTTCATAACTTAACATTTTCTTGTGTTTCACTTTAAGTGACTCTTTCCCATTTGTATCATTCACATTTCACATTTCATTTCATTGCATTGTCATTCCTTATCATTTCATTTTATAACATTTTCCATTTCATTCCTTTGTATTACAGCCACTCTTTAGCCATCATCAGTTAGTCTATATAGAAATGCGCTAGAATTTGCTACAGTTAGTCCACATAGAAATGCGCTAGAATCTGCTAACCCTCAGTTATCGTACCTTTATATGGTTGCATTTAACATACATATGCAACATTGTTCATATCATATTTTATTCTCATTGCTTTACTTACTTAGCCTGCATCTTATACATTTAATATATAATTTGCACAGATTCTCATGCCACACAATCTAATAGTAAAATTCATACATATTTCTCATAAAATAAGCCAACTCACTTTTAACATTTATATACTCAAAATACACTTCATTTCTTACATAATTCCTTAGAAAATTCCTTTCACTTTCGTTCATTTACTTTCACACATACATAACTATATAAGCAACCCTAGGCTCAGAAAACATAAATTTCATGGTCGGCATTTAAACCCACATAAAAAAATATAAATACATAAATAAAACAAGATCTTTTTTAATTCATGAAAAACCTGATTTAATATATAAATTTTCCTTTTATCTGATTTCTAGCACTACGCCAATAGGGATCTCGAAAAGATGCCTGCGGTGCTTACCCGGATTTTGAAATTAAATTCCTAGTTCCAATAAATTATTCCTGAATAAAAACTATTTAAAATTTCCTAGGACCATAATTCCCAAAGAAATAGTAATACCCGCAAATATACCCAAATTTTCAAATTTTCCAAATCTCATTCTCGCTTTGGAGTGGGGTCTAGAAAACCCTAATTGGAAGTTTACCTACACCAAAATGACGACGACGACGACAAGGACCCTGTGGTGATGTCTGATCGTCGATTTAACAGCATATTTAAAGAGAAATTGGAAAAATGAGAAAAAATTACCTTTCCCCAGAAGCAGTGCTTAGGCCGTTCCCACGATAAATCTGCTCCAGTAAAAATGTTGGCAGCGAAACCAGGAATTCAATGGCACCTTCCGTTTCTCGTTCTACTGCAAATCCGCCGAGAAATTGAGAGAGAGACGGAGACGGAGCAAGCTAAGGCTTGCAGAAGAAATTTCGAGGGGGGGGGGTTGGCCGCCTTTGTGTTCTTAAAAAAAAGTTTGACTTCTTCTTCTTCTTCTTCTTCAGTGACTTTATATATATATATATATATATATTTCTCTTATTTCAATTAGTTAGTTTTTTTTTTAAATCCAATGTAAAAATGTTTAATTTAATAACTAATTATTTAATTAATTAATTTATCTTAATTTAATTTAATTTCTTTAATTTTAAAATTTTTTTCTTCTTTTTCCCACGCCATTCTTTTTATTTATTTATTTGTTATTTTTATCTATTTTTTTTTATTATTTCAATCATTTTAATTTTTCGGGTCTTTACAATGTCTTTGGTCTATTGCTTCGACCTCATCTGAACCATACGTCAAGTAAGTGTGCTAATTAAGTCATGGGAGGTGGGCATTGCACACATATACACCAACAACTTCAAACTAAAGGATCTTGGTCTCTAGAAATACTTTCTAGGGATAGAGGTGGCTCACTCCAAAACTGGAATTTTCTTATCATAGAGGAAATATGCATTGGATATACTTGAGAAAAACAGTGTAATCTACCAATGGAACCAAACCTGGAACTTAGTGAGACAGATGTAGAACTTATCTTGGATCCATCTTCATATTGAAGACTGGTTGAGAAACTGATATATTTGACTATCACTAGACCATATTTGGCATATGCGGTGCACACATTGAGCCAATTCATGGATAAGCCTTGAACTTCCCACTTGGATGCCGCACATTGGGTTTTGTGCTATCTCAAACAGTCATCTGGGCAAGGAATTATTTTGTCAGATTCCAGTGGTATTCAGTTACATGCATTCTGTGATGCCAATTGGGCGCGATGTAGAGACACTTGGTGATCTGTTACTGGGTACTGTATTTTACTTTGAAAATCACCAATCTCTTGGAAAACCAAGAAGCAAACAACAATTTCACTATCCTCAGTTGAAGCATAATACTGCTCTATGGTATCAACCTATTGTGAAATTACTTGTTTAAAGCAACTTTTGATAGATCTCCAGATAGCTTACCTACAACCAATCAAGCTATATTGTGATAATAAAGCAGCTATTCACATCGCATCTAATCCAGTTTTTCACGAGCGAACAAAGCATATAGAGATAGATTGCCATCTTGTACGAGAAATGATCCAAAATCATGTTATTCAAACTATTCACATACCCACAAATCAGCAGCTTACAGATTTATTCACAAAAGCACTCAGACCCACACAATTAAACCATTTACTGAGCAAGTTGAGTATGATCAATGTCTACTCCAACTTGAGGGGGAGTGTTAAGGAAATAACAAGATTTCCATATGAAGATCATATACACAAGGCAACCCAAGATTCACCGTGTGGCAATAAAGACCAAAATTCTATCTTGAGATTGGTCAAACCACCAGACATGGATACTTAATTGGTGTAATCAACATGATTTACTTTAATTGTCTATTGAAGAAATTGTATACATAAGAGTACTGCACTGTTATTTATGGCTCTTATACTTCTATTTTGATAAGCAAAGAACGAAGGAGGAGAAACATGACGGGGTAGCACAACATGACTCATCAACGAAGGGCCTATGCTGGTCGACGAGGGAACAACAGAGGTTCGTCGACGAAGGGTCTGAAGCTCTTTTATGAATAATGACTGAGAATAGGAAATTTTAGACTTCTGGCTTCATTGATGAGAGTCCTATATTCGTTGAAGAAGGTTCTTCTTGGTCTCGTAGATAAAGCTCCTGTGTTCGTCGATGAGGGGAATTTGGCTACGACAGTTTGTCTGAATTTTTGAATTTTGAACGTTGGGTGGTTGGGCAAACGGGGGGAAACCTCCGAGGAAACTCTATATATGTCATCTGGGCATATTTTGAGAGAGAGAGAGTGATCATTATTGAAGTGTGTTGTGTACATTTTGTTTTCCTTAGTGAAATTTGTGTGACATTGCTTCCGTGGATGTAAGCTTTGCCGAACCACGTAAATCTTTATGTTGATCTTGTTCTGGTTTTGTGTGTTATTTACATTCACTTTTTGTTGTTTATTCCGATGTGCATCTTCATTATACAATCCATTTCACAACAAATTGGTATAAGAGAGAATGTTGTTATGGCATTGGGATTGTCTTCTGCAAGATTTGACATTGTCAAATTCGATAGAACCAGAAACTTCGGTTTATGGCATAGGAGAGTGAAAGACATTCATGTGCAACAAGGAATGGCTAACGCTCTACTTTATACTCAATCAGAAGGAATGGATGAGGCAACATGGCTAGATTTGAAAGCAAAGGCAGTGTCGACAATACACTTGTGTTTGGTCGACAAGGTTCTCTATTGGGTGATGGAGGAGGATTCTCCAGTGGCTATCTGGCGAAAGTTAGAAAGTCAGTACATGTCTAAATCCCTCAATAACAAACTTTTTCTTAAAAAGGATTTATATTGGCTTAAGATGGTAGAAGGATCTAGTCTAGATCAACACATCAATGCGTTTAATCAAATCATAAGTGATCTTATGAGAGTTGATGTGAAGTTTGATGAGGATGATAAGACTTTAATGCTATTAAATTATTTGCCCTCATCTCATACCTACGAAAATCTTGTGACCACTTTTACGTGGGAAAAAGAAGTACTTGTTTTGGAAAAGGTAACAAGTGCTTTGTTAAATTTTCATCAAACGTTGAAAATATGTGATGAAGGGGAAGGACTTGTGGTAAAGGGTTGTAATGAGTGAGAAAAGGTAAAAATTGGTCCAATTAGAAATCCCGGAATCAATCTAATAAGAAGAAGGAAATCCGGTGTTATAAATGTGGTAAAAAGGGGCATGTGAAACTGGAGTGTCTGAATTGGAAGATGGGAAATGCCAATAAGGTTGTGGGGATTTCTAAATCTGTGTGTGTTGTTTAAGAAAAAGATTCAACGAATGGTGATATTCTATTAGTTTCAGCGGAATCGGATAATCTAATGGATTCTTGGATACTTGACTCGGCATGTTCTTATCACATGACTCCAAACAAGGAGTGGTTCAGCACTTACAAGTTAGTAAATTATGGATCAGTTCTTATGGATAATGATGCTTTTTACAAGATCATTGGCATAGGAAATGTAAAGCTAAAAATATTTGATGGTACTGTAAGAACATTGTGTAATGTAAGACATATAGTTGAGTTGAGAAAGAGTTTGATATCTCTTGGAAGTTTGGATTATAATGGCTTCAATTACAAGTTCAAAGGTGGAGTCTTGATGGTATGGAAAGGTAATTTGATTGTGATGAGAGGGCAGAAACTGGATGAGAAATTTTACAGGTTGCTGGGAACTACCGTTGTAGGTGGAGTTGCAACTGTGGATGCTGAATCAGATGAGACCGTCTTGTGGCATATGTGTTTTGGGCATACAGGAGAACATGACATGAAGGAACTACACAAGAGAATATTGTTGAAAGGTTTGAAAATGTGTCAGTAGGAATTTTTCAGATTTTGTGTTCTTGGAAAACAGAATAGGGCAAAATTCAATTTAGCTACTCACAAGACGAAATGAATTATTGATTATGTACATTCAGATGTTTGGGGACCAATTAGAGTTGCATCAAAGGGTGAACATGTGTGTTATGTGAGTTTCATTGATGATTACTCACGGAAGGTCTAGGTTTACTTCATGTGTCACAAATCTAGTACATTTGTCAAGTTTAAGATTTGAAAGGCTGAAGTGGAAAACTTGACAGAGAGGAGAATCAGATACTTTAAGGTCGAATAATGGGACCGAGTACACTGATTCTCGGTTTATGGAGCTTTGTGTGGAGCAGGGCATCAAGAGACATTTTACAGCTCGTCGGACACTTAGCAAAATGGTGTGGCAGAACGGATGAACCAGACTCTTGCTGATAGGGCTCGGTGTCTCAGATTGAATGCAGGGCGACTGAAGAACTTCTAGGCCAAGGTAGTTAGTATGACTTGTTTTCTGGTTAGTCGATCACTAAGGGCATCACTAGCGGGTAAAATGGCGAAAGAGGTTTGGACGGGAAATTCAGTAGACTACTCCGAATTGAAGATATTCGGGTGGTCAACCTATGTCCACATGTCTAGTGAGGAGAGGTCTAAGCTTGACCCGAACTCTCGTCATTGCATCTTCTTGGGATATCCTGAGGGTGTGGAGGGGTATAAGCTGTGGGACCCAATGGCAAACAAGGTGGTGATTAGTAGATATGTAGTCTTTAATGAAAAGACTATGGTGAAGCATATTCAAGAGTTTGATGAATAAAAACAGGAGCGAGAAAGCTGGGGCAGTGATGAACATGTTGTGCAGGTGGAGTTGGAAGCTCAAGGCAACGAAAATGATCATGGTCTCGTGGTTGCAGGGAGCTCTAGCTCTAGAAACCAACAAGTCGATGATATTCCTATACGAAGATCCGGATGCACTATCAGTCCTCCATCAAGGTATGGTTTTGATGAGTTAGTATCTTATGCTTTCCTTATTTTTTGCAACGATCCAACTTTTTTTCAAGAGGCAGTGCACATCTAGGAGAAAGATAGGTGGATGAGAGCAATGATTAAGGAAATGGAATCATTGCATAAGAACAAAACTTGGGAGTTAGTGGAGCTTCTAGATTGGAAGAGACTGATAGGTTCTAAATGGGTGTATTGGAAGAAGGAGGCAATATTAGAAAAGAAATGAGAGAAATTCAAAGCATGGTTGGCACCAAAAGGATACTCACAAAAGAAGGGGATAGATTATGATGAGATCTTTTCTCTAGTGGTCTGACATACTTCTATTAGAATTGTGTTGGGGTTGGTAGCTTATTACGATCTTCATTTGGAACAAATGGAGGTGAAGATGACGTTTCTTCATGGTGACTTGGAGGAACAAACCCACATGGTACAGCCGGAGGGATTCATTGAACCAGGAAAAGAAAATTTTCTTTGCAGGTTGAAGAAATCTCTTTATGGGTTGAAACAGTCTCTAAGGCAATAGTATAAATGGTTTGATTCGTACATGATGAAGATTGGCTACAAATAGTGTGAGTATGATTGCTATGTTTATGTGAATAAACTTGAGGATGATTCTCTTGTTTTCTTGTTATTGTAAGTTGATGACATGTTGATAGTTGCAAAGGATTTAACTCAGTTGGATTAGTTAAAGGACCTGTTGCATAAGGAATTTGACATGAAGGATCTTGGGTCAGCCAAGAAAATACTTGGTATGGAGATTCTCCGTGATAGGACCACAGGGAGATTGTGGTTATCTCAGGGCAGTTATGTGGAGAAGGTTTTGGAGAGGTTTAGCATGACTAATGCAAGACTAGTGTGTACACCTCTAGCGAATCATTTCAAATTTTCTACTACAGATTGCCCAAGTTCGGATAAGGAAACCCGAGACATGTCAAAGGTCCCCTATGCTAGTGCTGTGGAGAGTTTAATGTATGCCATGGTATGTATAAGACCAGATTTAGATCATGCAGTGAGCGTGGTGAGCAAGATCCTCTCTAATCTAGGAATGCAGTATTAGGAAGCTGTAAAATGGATACTCAGATACTTGCGGGGTACATCGGGATATGACATCATGTTCGGAAAGCAACAAGGTTGTTCTTCAGTTATGGGGTTTGTTGATGCATATTATGCTACATATATGGATGACAGAATGTCTACAACGGGATATGTGTTTACCCTTGTAGGAGGACTGGTATGTTGGAGATCCAAGGTACAGTCTTTGGTTGCATTATCCATAACTGAGGCGGAGTATCTGGCAGTTGTTGAAGCTGTAAAAGAAGCCTTATGGCTTACAAGTTTAGTCAAAGAGCTAGGGTTACAACGAGATGGTGTGGTGCTACATTGTGATAATCAGAGTGCCATTTACTTGGTGAAGAATCAGATATACCATGCTAGAACCAAGCACATTGATGTGAGGTTCCACAAGGTTCGGGAATGGATTACTTCAGGTGAACTTATGTTGGAGAAAGTTCACACATCTGATAATGCAGCAGATATTTTGACGAAATCAGTTACTTCAGAGAAGTTCAAGCATTTCTTGGACTTACTTAATGTCTCCAAGTGATAGAAGGGAGACATACCCAACCAGACATTTTTAAGTTCAAAATGAAGCAATTCATGTTTTTAAGATTCTTTGTTCATGTTTTTGAGATTCTTCTAAGGGGCGTATAATCACCAAGGTGGAGATTTTTATTTGTGGTTCTTATACTTTTTTTTTTTATAGGCAAAGAAGGAAGGAGGAAAAACATGACGGGGCAGCACAATAGGACTCGTCGACGAAGGGCCTATGCTCGTCGACGAGGGAACATCAGTGGTTGGTTAATGAAGGCTCTGAAAATCACCGACGAATAATTTCCAAGAATAGGAAATTTCAGACTCTTGGCTTCGTCGACAAGAGCCCTGTATTCTCCAACGAAGGTTCTTCTTGGTCTCGTCGACGAAGCTCCTGTGTTTGTCAATGAGGGGTGCCTGGGCTGTAGTAATTTGTCTGAATTTTTGAATTTTGAACATTGGGTGGTTGGGTAAATGGGGGGAAACCTCCGAGGAAACTCTATATTTGTCATATAAGCATATTTTGAGAGAGAGAGAGAGAGAGAGAGAGAGAGAGAGAGAGAGAGAGAGAGAGAGAGAGAGAGAGAGAGAGAGAGAGAGAGAGTGATAATTATTTAAGTGTATTGTGTAAATTTTGGTTTCCTTAGTGAAATTTGTGTGTCATTGCTTCCGTGGATGTAGGCTTTTCCGAACCACGTAAATCTTTGTGTTGATCTTGTTCTGGTTGTGTGTGTTATTTACATTCACTTATTCTTGTTATTCCATTGTGCATCTTCATTATATGATCCATTTCACAACATGTACAATGTAAGTACACACCGAAAAATATAGAAAATCTTTCTCTTAATTCTATTCTTCCTCTCCAATTTCTAGACTCTGAATTTCTTAAAGGTTTTCTTAGCTAATAGCCTTTATTCCCATCTAATTACTCTAAGGTTCTGCAAACAAGATATAGTTCCCTTCAAAACTCTTTGTAAGCCCCTAATCGTTTTAAATATTTCTCTTTTTGTATAGTTCTCCACACTAGGCGTAATCCTTATAATTGAAAATCTGCCCAAAAAGGGTTTGGATAGTGACATATTTCTATCAACTTTGCAAATATAATAATGAATCGTGCAGTGGATAACTTACTTATACCGTGTGACTGCAATAGACTAATCTAGGTGTTATTTGTGGCTTTTATACTTCTATTTTGATAAGTAAAGAAGGAAGGAGGAAAAACATGACGGGGTAGCACAGCAGGACTTGTCAACGAAAGGCTTATGCTCGTCGATAAGGGAATAGCAGAGGTTCATCGACAAAGGCTTTGAAGCTCATCGACGAATAATTAATGAGAAAAAAAAAATTTCAGACTTGAGGCTTCATCAATGAGAGCCCTGTATTCATCAATGAAGGTTCTTCTTGGTCTCGTCGACGAAACTCTTGTGCTCGTTGATGAGGGGCGCTTAGGTTGCGGCAGTTTGTCTGAATTTTTGATTTTTGAACGTTGGCTGGTTAGGAAAATGGGGGGAAACCTCCGAGGAAAATCTATATATGTCAGAGAGAGAGAGAGAGTGATCATTATTGAAGTGTATTGTGTACATTTTGATTTCCTTAGTGAAATTTGTGTGCCATTGCTTCTGTGGATGTAGGTTTTGCTGAACAACGTAAATATTTGTGTTGATCTTGTTCTAGTTGTGTGTGTTATTTACATTCATTTGTTTTTGTTTATTTCGCTGTGCGTCTTCATTATCAATCCATTTCACAACAAATTGGCATCAGAGCGATTGTTACTATGGCATTGGGATCATCTTCTGCAAGATTTGACATTGTCAAATTTGATGGAACCAAAAACTTTGGTTTATGGTAGAGGAGAGTGAAAGACATTCTTGTGCAACAAGGAATGACTAAGGCTCTTCTTGATACTCAACCGGAAGGAATGATTGAGGCAACATGGCTAGATTTGAAAGCAAAGGTAGCGTCGACAATACGCTTGTGTTTGGACGATGAAGTTCTCTATCGGGTGATGGAGGAGGATTCTCCAGAGGCTATCTGGCGAAAGTTAGAAAGTCGGTATATGTATAAATCCCTCAATAACAAACTTTTTCTTAAACAACGCTTATATTGACTTAAGATGGCAGAAGGTTCTAGTCTAGATCAACACATCAATGTGTTCATTCAAATCATAAATGATCTTATGAGAGTTCATGTGAAGTTTGATGAAGATGATAAGGTTTTGATGCTGTTAAATTCTTTGCCCTCAACTCATACCTACGAAAATCTTGTGACCACTTTTACATGGGGAAAAAAAGCACTTGATTTAGAAGAGGTAACAAGTGTTTTGTTGAATTTTCATCAAAGGTTGAAAATATGTGACGAAGAGGAAGGACTTGTGGTAAAGGGTTGTAATGAGTGAGGCAAAGGAAAGTTTAAAAATGGGTCTAATCAGAAATCCCAGAATCAATTCAAGAAAAAGAAGGAAATCCGGTGTTATAAATGTGGTAAAAAAGGGCATGTGAAACCGGAGTGTCCGGATTGGAAGAAGGGAAATGCTAATAAGCATAAGGGAGTTTCTAAATCTATGAATGTCGTTCAAGAAGAGGATTCAATGAATGGTGATGTTCCATTAGTTTCAGCAGAGTCAGATAATCTAATGGACTCTTGGATATTTGACTCGACATGTTCTTATCACATGACTCCAAACAAGGAGTGGTTCAACACTTACAAGTTAGTAAATTCTAGATCAGTTCTTATGAGTAATGATGCTTCTTGCAAGATCATTGGCATAGAAAATGTAAAGATAAAAATGTTTGATGGTGTTGTAAGAAAATTGTGTAATGTAAGAAATATACCTGAGTTAAGAAAAAGTTTGATATCTCTAGGCACTTTGAATTGTAATGGTTTCAATTATAAGTCCAAAGGTGGAGTCTTGATGGTATGGAAACGTAATCTGACTGTGATGAAAGGGCAGAAATTGGATGCGAATATTTACACCTTGCTGGGAACTACCGTTGTAGGTGGAGTTGCAACTGTGGATGCTGAATCAGATGAGATCATTTTGTGGCATATGCGTCTTGGGCATATACGAGAACATGACATGAAAGAACTACATAAGAGAAAATTGTTGAAAGGTTTGAAAATGTGTCTGTTGGAATTTTGTAGATTGAAAAACAGATTTGGGCAAAATTCAATTCAACTACTCATAAGATGAAAGGAATTCTTGATTATGTACATTCAGATGTTTGAGACCCAGTTAGAGTTGCATCAAAGGGTGGACATGTGTATTATGTGAGATTCATTAATGATCACCAATGGAAGGTCTGGGTTTGCTTCATGCGTCACGAATCTAGTACGTTTGCCAAGTTTAAGATTTGGAAGGCTGAAGTGGAAAACCTGATAGGGAGGAGAATCAATTACTTAAGGCCGGATAATGGGACCGAGTACGCTGATTCTTGATTTATGGAATTTTGTGTGGAGTAGAGCATCAAGAGACATTTTACAGTTCATTGGACACGTCAACAAAATGGTGTGACAAAATAGATGAACCGAACTCTTACTGATAGGGCTCGGTGTCCTAGATTGAATTTAGGGCTACCGAAGAACTTTTGGGCTGAGGCAGCTAGTATGACTTGTTTTCTGGTTAATCGATCATCAAGGGCATCACTACTGGGTAAAGTAGTGGAAGTGGTTTGGACGAAAAATGCAGTAGACTACTCTGAATTGAAGGTATTCAGGTGTCCAGCCTATGTCTATTTGTCTAGTAAGGAGAGGTCTAAGCTTATCTTGAACTCTTGTCATTGCATCTTCTTGGGATATCCTGAGGGTGTGAAGGGGTATAAGCTGTGGGACCCAATGACACATAAGGTGGGGATCAGTAGAGATGTAGTCTTTGATGAAAAGGCTAGGGTGAAGTGTACTCAAGAGTTTGATGAACAAAAATAGGAACTAGAAAGCTGGGGCAGTGATGAACATGTTGTGCAGGTAGAGTTGGAAGCTTAGGGCAACGAAATTGATCATGGTCCCGTGGTTGCAGGGAGCTCTAGCTCTAGAAACTAGCAAGTTGACGAAATTCCTATACAAAGATCCAGATGCACTATCAGGCCTCCATCAAGGTATGGTTTTGATGAGTTAGTATCTTATGCTTTCCTTATTTGTTGCAACAATCCAACTTTTTTTCAAGAGGCAGTGCACGACCAAAAGAAAGAAAGGTGGATGGGAGCAATGATTAAGGAAATGGAATCACTACATAAGAGCAAAACTTGCGAGTTGGTGGAGCTTCCAAATGGGAAGAGACAGATAGGTTGAAAATGGGTGTATAAGAAGAAGGAGGCAAAATCAGAAAAGGAAGGAGAGAAATTTAAGGCACGGTTGGTAGCAAAAGGATACTCACAAAAGAAGGGAATAGATTATGATGAGATCTTTTCTCCAGTGGCCCGACATAATTCTATCAGAATTGTGTTGGAGTTGGTAGCTTATTATGATCTTCATTTGGAACAAATGGATGTGAAGACGATGTTTCTTCACGGTGACTTGGAGGAACAAATCTACATGGTACAGCCGGAGGGATTCATTAAACCAAGAAAAGAAAATTTTATTTGCAGGTTGAAGAAATCTCCTTATGGGTTGAAATAGTCTTCAAGGATATGATATAAATGGTTTGATTTGTACATAATGAAGATTGACTACAAACGGTGTGAGTATGATTGCCATGTTTATGTGAATAAACTTGAGGATGGTTCTCTTGTTTTCTTGTTATTGAACGTTGATGACATGTTGATAGATGCAAAGGATTTAACTGAGGTGAATCAGTTAAAGGACCTGTTGCATAAGGAATTTGACATGCAGGATCTTGGTTCAGCTAAGAAAATACTTGGGATGAAGATTCGTCGTGACAGGACTATAAGGAGATTATGGTTTATGTGCCAAAGGTGTTGGAGAGGTTCAACATAGCTGATGTAAGACTGATGTGTACACCTCTAGCGAATCATTTCAAATTGTCTACTATAGTTTACCCAAGTTCAGATGAGGAAATCCAGAACATGTCAAAGGTCCCCTATGCTAGTGTCGTGGGGAGTTTAATGTATGCCATGGTATGTACAAGACTGGATTTAGCTTATGTAGTGAGTGTGGTAAGTAAGTTCCTCTCTAATCCAGGAAGGCAACATTGGGAAGCTGTAAAATGGATACTTAGATACTTGCGGGGTAAATCGGGATATGACATCATGTTTGGTAAGCAATAGGGTTGTCCTTCAGTTATGGGGTTTGTTGCTGCAAATTATGCTGGAGATATGGATGACAAAAGGTCTATAATGGGATATGTGTTTACCCTTGGAGTAGGATTGGTATGTTGGAGATCCAAGGTACAGTCTCTGGTTGCATTATCCACAATTGAGTCGGAGTATATGGCAGTTGCCGAAGCTGCAAAGGAAGCCTTATGGCTTACTGGTTTAGTTAGAGAGTTGGGGTTACGACAAGATGGTGTGGTGCTGTATCGTGATAGTCAGAGTGGCATTTACTTGGTGAAGAATTTGATATTCCATGCTAGAACCAAGCACATTGATGAGAGATTTCATAGGGTTCGGGAATTGATTACTTTAGGTGAACTTATGTTGGAGAAAGTTCACACATCTGATAATGCAGTAGATATTCTGACCAAATCAGTTACTTCAGAGAAGTTCAAGCATTGCTTGGACTTACTTAATGTCTTCAAGTGATAGAAGGGAGACATACCCAACCAAGGGTTTTTAAGTTCAAAGTGAAGCAGTTCATGTTTTTGAGATTCTCCTAAGGGGCGTATAATTGTCAAGGTGGAGATTGTTATTTGTAACTCTTATACTTTTGTTTTGATAAGCAAAGAAGGAAGGAGAAAAAACATGATGGGGCAGCAAAGCAGGACTCATTGACGAAGGGCTTATGCTTGTCGACGAAGGCTCTTAAGCTCATCGACGAATAATTACCGAGAACAGGAAATTTTAGACTTCGAGCTTCGTCAACGAGAGCCTTGTATTCATTGACGAAGGTTCTTGTTGGTCTCATCGATGAAGCTCCCGTGTTCGTCGACGAGGGGCGCTTGGGCTGTGGCAGTTTGTCTGAATTTTTGATTTTTGAACATTGGGTGGTTGGGCAAACGGGGGAAAACCTTTGAGGAAACTCTATATATGTCATTTGGGCATATTTTGAGAGAGTGAGAGTGATCATTATTGAAGTGTATTGTGTACATTTTGATTTCCTTGGTGAAATTTGTGTGCCATTGCTACCGTGGATGTAGACTTTGCCGAACCATGTAAATCTTTATGTTGATCTTGTTCTGATTGTATGTGTTATTTACATTCACTTGTTGTTGTTTATTCCACTGCACATCTTCATTATACGATCCATTTCACAATACTAGGCTAGTGTCTTTCAATTACTCTACCTTAATTGGTGCATGCTGAGAGTTACCAATTTACTAAAATGTTGGAATGCTTAAAGTAAGTAATAGAAGATTAAAACTCTTTATCTTAACAATTGTACTTTGAAAGATTTAGTAGGAACACAATTAGAGAATCTTCGACAATAAGTCATCCATGGCTTAGAAATCCACAATTCACTCACAATCTCTTCCACTAGATTTGTATTTGCCCCACCTTTCACTCTTGGATTGGGTTATTTTCTTACATTTGTGTTTCACCCTTAGTGTTTAACTTCTCTGGGTTGTATTTGTTTATCTTGATCTTACTCTATACTCCCTGGCCTTCCTCATCAAGCTTCTTGCTTGGTTAGCTAGGCTTTGTTTGAATAAAATTTCTCTTACCTCTTAAGAAAAGTCAATTTGAAAAGATTGACCTATATTATGTCTTATGGTAGTTGACTAGTTTTATAACACTTGTGGAGACACAAAGGAGCAACTATAAGTTCACTTATTAGAGAGAACAAAAAGAATGAATGAAACCATGTTGAAAATATTTAAATGCAATTTACTATTTATTGATTAGATGTTCTCAGTTACAATAACTTGCTTGATTGATTAAATTAGCTGCCTTTTGTGTCAATTTAACTCTAAAGTCAATGATTCAATATAGAATCTTGGGACCTTTGGTTTAGAAATTTGGTTTGAACTATGAGTGAAATAGGAACTTTAGCGTTATTTGAATTTCTCACTATTTTCACTCCATGTGATCATTACATAACTTTTGAAACCGTAATTCAACAAGTCATGTGGAGCTAAGAACAAGTGGATTAAGTGCTAGTAAAAAATATTTTAGAGAACAATTACCTTTTAACTTCATTTTGTGTACCTCTCTCTCTCTCTCTCTCTCTCTCTCTCTCTCTCTCTCTCTCTCTCTCACACACACACACACACACACACACACACACACACACACACACACACACACACATACAGACACAAAATAATTGAGTAATTTTACTTTACTAAAATTATTTTTAATTTATCACAAATTATGAAAATTTCTATCCCATAAAAAGATAAGGAACAATTCTGTCAAATAGATCACATGTACATAATTTATGAAAATTCAACGATTCATATCATATCACTTCACTTTCGAAAATTAAACTTTCTCTCTTTGTCTATGAAGTTAGGATTGACAATCCAAAAGCAAGGCACCTGTAAACAAAACATATACCCATTTTTTCTATTAAGCTTAAAAAATGTTTTTCACTTAAAGAATTGGTACATCAAATAATTTTAATACATTTTTCATCTTTCCACCTCTTATTATTGATAAGTTTTTAAATAGTCTAAATCAACGGACAGGATGATATTCCATTAATCTCTTACATCTTCATGAAAAATAAAGTCTACATATTTACATATTGAAAAAGAGTACTTCAAAACGAACATATACTATATTTTACACCATCTAAAATTTTTTCCTCAAAATCCTTAAGTCAACGTGACCATGAGATTATATTTTCTTCTTCTTTATTTTTGGATTCGGGGATTACTCCAAGTGTCCAACCAATAGTCGTAGAAAACACAAAGTCACACACTAACCCACCAAAGCATATAATATATTCAATATTCAAACTTTTGAGTAATGCAAATGCCTTGTTAGAAACATGTATAAAAAACTTTTGACCTACTTTAATCCCCACTATAGGAAGTAGATATTATGATTTTTTTGAAATAATTGGGCAATTTACAGCCCCGCCATTTGTTAATAGAAAATAAATAAACAATATTTATTTATTTTTTTGGTAGCGTTAGGTGTCCTGGGTTCCTCGGCACATCCAGTTGACACTTTAGCTGACACTCTCGTTGATTGGGCACACGCTGGTGACCTCACAAGTAACACAACCTATTCCCACGCCCATAAGATGAGCCCCACTCCCTGCGTAGGAGGTAAATTAGGATTTTGCTTGCTGGGGCAGGTAAATAATCAATATTTTTTGTCCTTGAGTAGAAGGGTTTATATATATACACACATTTATAGGACATTGAAAACATTTTTGTTCCTACAGAAAATTATATGCTAAGGGATCACAAAATTTGAACTTTAAAGCGTTTGGGAGTATGAATTTTAGGTGTTTTTGAATATGGATTTGGATGGATTTAAATAAATTTTAATATAATTTTATATTACATTTTATTCTGTTAGCCCATGGGGTGGCTTGATATACATGGGTGAACACCAACTTCACCTAAAAGCTTAAACTTATTGGGTCTTGGACCCAACCATGTATATAAGCACTCATTATTCATTCAAATTTTTCAATGTGAGATAAACTTACAAGTGGAATTTTCAACAATCCCTCCTTACTTGTGAGTTCCAACTGCTCTCCCTTAAACTAAAACCATCTCCCTTTTTGGGAATAAGCCCAATTTCCCAACAGTTGTTCAAGTAGGTCTTACCACTGACGTCTTATGTGTCTCGGATTGCATTTCGCGTTCCTCCGAACCAATCTTATCTCCCACGTCTTGACCATATTCAGATCCATCCCTAGGGTTAGATGATTCTTATTGACCTCAGTCACACACTTGATCATCCAACTATTAGCATGTCAGAAGAATTAATTTCACGTCATTATCCACTCAAATTTTCCAGTATGAGATAAACTTACAAGTGGAATTCTCAACATATTCAAATCCAAAACAAATCCAAATTTATGGTTTATCCAAACATCTGGTTAGACAAAATATATTATATTAAAATTTTTTTATTAATCAAATTTAATTTCAATTCTCAAAATTTATATTTCCAAACACAACTAAACATATTTACAAATTGTTTTGCCTGATATTGTTTTTTTTTTTTGGTTCATATCATGAGAAGTACAATAATTATCTTTTCACAAGATTGATCTCTTCCCCCTCATGCTTTGTCGCTAATAATATAACCATAATAGAGATTAAAGTGGCAAGCTCATGTTCAAGATGCTAATGGGGTTGCCTTCCTTAACCCAATTTCTTCATATGCTTTCATTAATAGTGTCGAGGAAGAAATGTTATGTCATCTCGGCACATGACAGCACATGTTGCTAGCTAGAAAGAAATATCATAGTTTGACGATAGAAAAATATAACATGTATATAGTTTTAGTGTGAGTTTATTTAATTTCATTAGAAACTTTTATGAAAAAAAAAAAAAGAACTTTCATAACACGTAGTGCACCAAAATCTTTTAAATGGCATGTTTAGGGAATAGATCATGCTTTTTATCTCCATATTTGGAAGATTGTTATTAGTTAAGAAAATTGACTTTTAAATGAAGTAAATTTGAGAAATAGAATTGAACAAAAGTTGCCCTTTTCTCTTTTTTTTTTTTTTTTGAGTCGGCTTAATGAATATTAACTGAAGAATCGTTTAAAAAATAGTTATGCATAATATTTTAGGAAAATATTTTATTTGTGCATAATGAGTACAATATTAATTACAAATAAAAATAAATTATAAAATAAACTAAAAACTTAATTCATAGGTTAAAGCACGGTAATATGTTGTTTTAAAATCGAATTCGCCCTAGGGTACAATAGGAATTTGGCATCGGGTCTCCAAGATTCAATAACTTATAATTTTTGCACAAAAAATCTTATGGATTGGTTGAGTCATGATTTTTTATACTTGGTTCATTCTAAAAATTACAAACAATGTAGAAATTCTTATAACCTTGTAGCACCGACTTTACTATTAATCAAAAAAACAAAAAGGTTGCCCCCACGAGCATGGCGTGGTGGAAAGGCATCAGCATGTAAGAAGGAGTATCAGGGGTTCAATTCCAGGTAGATACACTCACGGAACCAGCGGTACCTGTGGGTGGTGAGAATTTACTCTGTGAGCCAGCGGGGACCGTGGATGGTGAGAGTTTTCTGTGAGCCAGTGGGGACCGTAGATGGTAATGGAGATGTGTCTCGGGGGTCGGGTTGACCGAACGTCCAACTGATGCACGGAAGCCGTGTTCGCATTCTAGACTTTACCTGATCAGCGAGACCTAGGGGGAGGACGTTGATCCATAGGTTTGGTGCCGCATCAGGGGGTCCGAAGGGCTTGTTGGTGGTTGGAGTTCCTATGTAATTAAAAAAACAAAAAACAAAAAGGTTTGACGATAACAACCATATATACAATCTATAATAGATGGACTCTAAATAAATTACAAAACTTTTTTAAGTAGAAGATGATTATATATTTCTTCAATTTCAGTATTTCTTTACTAGTACTTCATTATAGGAAATGCACAAATATTAGGTAAGAAACCATAAAACGCGCAGCAAGATGAGCGAATAATTGAAGATAGATTGCAAATTTAGAAATTAAAGACTCAATCTAGAAATTAAAAATTTAAAGTAGAAACTCATTGAAGAATGTATCTTTTATGAGCAATATAACAAAGCACGAACTAGTTTTCAATTTGTAAAGTCAAAATCAATCCTATCTAAACCACCCTCTATTACCAAAAGTCACTTTGTTGCACCCATAGACCAAGTCGCTTATCTTCCAAGTGCAAAATCTTTTACTTCATCGTAAAAGGTGACTAAACCCACAAATTGACAAAAATATATTATTATGTTATTAGCTTGTGCTCATTGTGCTAATATAAATTTGTTTTTAGATAATTGGGAAATACTTATTATCGAGCACAATGTGTATCACTTACAATTATAAATAAATGAAATTAATAATATAAATTGTCGTAGTAGAATTTGTAGACTGTCTAGATTCGATTCCCTTGATTGAAATATCAACAACTTGTAAATTTGTAGAAATGTGGAATGGTTTTAATAAACCTTCTTGAATCTTTTCCCGAACAATGTGGCAGTCAATCTCAATATGCTTCGTTCTTTCATGATAAACGGGATTAGGTGCAATATAAATGACAACTTGATTATCGTAAAATAATTGAATAGGTTGGTTGAGAGTTACATTGAGGTATTGTAATAGGCTCTGAAACCAAAACAATTCATATGTGGTAGATGCCATTGAGTGATATTCGGCTTCTGCTGATGATCAAGATATTGTTATTTATTTCTTTGATTTCCAAGAGACCAAAGCATCTCCTAAAAAAAAAAAAAAACTAGTGATTTATCTCCTTGTCTCCGAGCATGCTCCCCAGTCGGCATCACAAAAAGTTGCCAACTGCAGTGGTTTGTTAACTGGACAAAATAAACCTTGTGATGGAGATCCTTTAATGTATCTCACAACTTTAAGAGCTGCTTTCTAGTGAGCCACTTTTGGTTGCCTTAAAAATTGACTCAAGACTTGCACGGAGTAAGAAGTATCTAGGTGTGTGATCATTAAATATAGCAATCATCCAATTAATATTTTGTACTTTTTGAGATAAGCAAGTTTAGGTCCTTCCTCCTCATTAAGCTTCAAATTTTGTTCTATTGGAAATTGAACGGATTTTGCTTCAATTAACCCACAATCTTGTAAGATTTCTATGCATATTTTCTTTAGCATATGGAAAACCCCTTTGAACAGTGGGCTATCTCTATCCTCGGAAAAAATTTCAACTTCCCATGGTCTTTCAATTTGAAGTTTTTTTCAAGATACTCTTTCAATTATTGAATTTCGGTTTCATTATCTCCTCCTATCACCATGTCATCAACATAAACAATCATGACATTGAAAGAGGTGTTTTTCCTTTTGAAGAACAGTGGAACAGTGAGTAGTCGACTTTGGATTGTGTGAACCTAATTTTGGTGATGACCAAAGTTAACTTGTGATTCCATTTTGTTGAAGCTTGTTTCAAACCATAGATGGACTTTTCAACTTGCATAAACGATTCTCCCCCTCTCTAATATATCCCGGTGGAAATGACTTGTAGACTTCCTCTTCCAAATTACCATAGAGGAAAGCATTATTGATGTCGAGATGGTGGAGGGACCAACCTTTAAAGGCTAAAATGGCCAATAGGCAGCAAACGATAGGCATTTTTGCAACTGGGGGGAAAGTCTCGAAGTAATCCTCCCTTTCCTTCTGTGTATATCCCTTTGCTACGAGGCATGCCTTGTGTCTTTCAATGGTTCCATCTACTTTGTATGTTAGTTTGAACATCCATTTGCATCCCATGACCTTTAAGCCTCTAGGTAGTGCAGTCAACTCCCAAGGGTTGCTTTCTTCAACGACTATTGCCAAAGAGGATGCTGGCTGGTTGTGGCAAAAGAGGAGGGCTCGGGTTCTATGGTAATGGCTAAGCTGAAGCTATGGTGGGTCGGGGACATGTTATCATAATTGAGGACAGATGAAAGGGAATGATATTTACCTTCATCCATTTTTTGTACAACAGGAGAATCATGTGGCACTGCTAGAGAGGTAAAAAGTTAGCAATGGAAATCCTAAAGATAGCCAGGTTGACGTCTTTGTCTAGTGGATCTTCTCAACTCAGGGTTAGTGTGTGCTGGTGCGGGTAAGTGTAGCTCAAGCTGGGATAAGTCAATAGGATGGGAGTGCTATGTGGGTGGGTAAATTTCAATGGTGGTGTCATGGCTAGTTTGAGCAGGTGCTGTTGGTGTAGGCTCAGAATATTATAAGGGTTGGGTATTACAGGAAGGTCATCATGAGGGTGGCTGATTTGTGTTTAGGAAGGAAAAAGTGTTTTCATAGAAGACTACATCGTGACTAATGATTGAGTCTTTAAGTAAAAGAGTTTGTAACATTTATGACATTCAGGTATCCTATGAACAAGCTTTTACGTGCTCTTGGATCAAACTTGGATTAGTGTGGATTGAGGTTTGATGCACAACATAGGCATCGTAGAGTCTTTAGGTGAGAATATGAAGGAATTTTAGAAAAAAATAATATCCCATATAATAATCCTGACATATCATAATCAACCTGATAAATCATAATCCACCTGTACCCAAGGGTGCTAGGGGTATACCTGGTATACAATACTGATACCTAAGTAGAGGGGAACATAAAATCTTATACATATCAAATTACCAGTTAATACAATACCAGAGTTTACTATAACCGTCATATGAATACACACAACCCAAAATATCTAAAAAGTATCCTAGGGTTGCCACCCAAAAATCCATTTGACCCTAGCAAAAGACTTACCCTTCAGATAGGGTAGAACAATCGAACTTTAGCGCTGCGAAGTTTTATTTGCTCTCCTATATGGGGTTTTTGAAATGTTTATATAACTGGGGTGAGATGCCTTTCAGTAAAGGTAATAAATTAATACCAGTGTATAGTAACATGAGTATTTTCATGTTATACACATAACAGTACAAAAATCACACTTGATAAACTATCTGTATGATATCTCGAAAACATATTTAATCATATCATGGTATAACATACTGAATTTCTATTTGTATAAATCATCTCATATAACTGTACATAGAAAACACCTTGGATGGACAACTGGCGGGTATCATGTCTTACCCCCACATGATTGGGTTGTGCGGTCCGAATGCGGGACCTAGTAATGGCTGGCCGACCATGCTAGATCAACATAAGTCTATAAGTTCGATGGGGCTGCCCCTTCTGGTCCGGACACCAGAGGGACGTCTGCGCTACAATAAACCACATTGACTGCTGATCTCCCACTACCCCGTACGGCAAGCGGTAGCACTAACATAAACATGATCGTGATCATATAGATATGGTACCATGCTTCATGAAAGCCTAAACCAAGCCAACCAGATCTGATAACATATAACATATTTCCCAATAATGATACATGACTATTTCATAATCATATCTGTCATGTTAATATTTTCATACATCTTAGCATAATATATCATATAAAATTTACGGCCCTTACGCTGGCATTTTGTATTTTGTAAATCACGGCCCATACGACGATATTGCATATCATAAAAGCTTTCAGCCCTTACACTGGTATTTCATATAAAATCTCGGTCCATACGCCGTCATATCATATAGATTATTTAGTTTGAAAAATCCATGTATCATTTTATTATTTTCCTGAAAGCAGTAATAACATACCTATTTTATAAACATAATATTTTCTTATCATAATTTCCATGGTAAATATTACTCATGCCACACAAAAGTGATAATAATCTTATTCCTGATATTATACATAAAATCCATATTTCTGATCAACAACATTATTTCCAACATAATTCTATAATATACATATTTATCTAAAATTAAATGTTGTAAAGTAATAAATAAATTTTCATGAAATCCTGACTTAGATTATCCCATTACTTGATTTTTGAAAAGCCCCTACAATGTCTAGTCTTACACCCCCAGGGTTCCTTGTTCAACACCCTGAAAACAACATCTCTTTGAACAAAATTTCAGTATTTCTTCGACTACTACATTTTCTACAACTATATAAAAGCCATATACTAAATAAAAAGGCTTACCTTGAATTTGGGATGGAGTTCAAGTTAGCCCCACCAAAGATCCACTCCAGCAGACTTGAAGAGAACTTTCCCAAGAGTGTTGTGGTGGCCTCAGATCGTCGAACCGGCAAAAGACCCATCCAAAATCTTAGAGAGAAGGGAAAGGGGATGAATAAGAGAGAGAGAGAGAGAGGGAGGGAGGGTTCTTCGCGTGATTTATAAGTAAAAAATCGAGTTTAGGCTATTTATACACTTGCACTCGTTGACAAGCCACATTATTTCGTCGGCGAGGCCACGAAGGAAGTTCGTCGATGAATTCTTATTCCTCGTTGTCAAAATTCAGAGCTGAAAATAGCCTCTTGGTAACTTCTCGTTGACGAGACACGTGTCCTTGTCGATGATCCCCTCAAGTGTGTTCGTCGACGAACGTGCTGTGTTCATCGATGAGGCCTTGTTTGAATTTCAAATTCAGTTTTTTTCCTCTCCTCCTCCTATTATTTAATTATTATAATTTCTTTGGGTCTTTACATTCTCCCCTCCTTATAAAATTTCGTCCTCAAAATTTACTATCCATATGATTCACCATCGTCTAAAAACAAACAGTCTACTTATTTTATTACTTACCCTAACTTATGACAGAGGAATACTGTGGTTACATTTCGAGTTCTAGGAGATAACATGTAAAAAATATAATTCTTCCAAAACCAAAATACTACTTACTAACTAAACTAATACATACACTGACTAACCTGCAAAAGAAACATTACATACTATTACACTTTTCTGATTATAACTGAACTCCATTGAACAACTGCAGATATTTCTGCCTTATCTATTCCTTGAGTTCTCAAGAAGCTTCTTCTATTGCGTGATTTCTCCATAGGACTTTTACTAGAGGAATCTTCTTATTACGTAATTCTTGTTCTTTCATGTCCAAAATCTGTATTGGTATCTCCTTATAAACTAGTGAATCATTGAGCTCTAATTCACCATAACTGATTACGTGAGAAGTGTTTGGGACGTACTTCCTTAACATGGAGACATGGAATACGCCGTGTATTCTGGATAATACAGGTGGTAAAGCTAACCTATAGGCAACTAGCCCCACTTTATCTAAAATCTCAAATGGGCCAATGAACCCAGGGCTAAGTTTACCTTTCTTCCCAAATCTCATAACCCCTTTTAACAGAGTTATTTTCAAAAAAACATGAGTGCCAGCATCAAACTCCAATTTCCTGCGACGGGTATCGGCGTAACTCTTCTGTCAGTTTTGAGCTGCATTGATTCTGTCTCCAATAAGCCAAACTTTATCATATGCCTGCTGCACTAGCTCTAGTCCCACAACTCGCCACTCACCCATCTCATTCCAATATAAGGAGAACGACACCTCCTACCATAGAGCGCCTCAAACGGTGTCATGCCAATGTTGGTCTGATAACTGTTATTGTACGCAAACTCCATCAGCGGCATGAACTTTGTCCAACTACCTTAAAAGTCCAGCATGCATGCTTGAAGCATATCTTCTAGTATCTGAATTGTCCTCTCAGTCTGTCCATTTGACAGAGGATGGAACGCCGTGTTGAAAGATAACTGAGACCCTAGAACCTCCTGCAAACTCCTCCAAAATCGTTGCGTGAAATGCGAGTCTTGATTTGACACTATAGACACTGGCACATCGTGAGAACGGA
This sequence comes from Malania oleifera, assembly GCF_029873635.1. NCBI lineage: Eukaryota > Viridiplantae > Streptophyta > Magnoliopsida > Santalales > Ximeniaceae > Malania > Malania oleifera. The sequence goes on from NC_080422.1 coordinate 17,033,551, forward strand.
CTATCTCCTAAATATAAATTTTTGCCAATTGGTTAAGGGAGTAGCTGATCTTGATAGGAAGGAAATGGGTGGTCTTAGTCAAACGATCTACAATCACCCAGATCGCATTCTAGCTATGCAATGCCGACGACAGCCCTGAAACAAAATCCATAGATATGTGATCCCATTTCCACTCTGGGATAAAAAGTGGCTGCAACTGACCTGCCGGCCTTTGGTGCTCAGCCTTTACCAGCTGGCACGTCAAACACTATGTTACATACTCGACAATCTCCTTCTTTATACCACTCCACCAATAATACTCTCACAGATCCCTATACATTTTCATGCTACCAGGATGGACTGTGTATAAAGATCTGTGAGCCTCTTCTAGGATGATCTTTCTGATATCAGCATTAGAAGGAACACATAATCTAGAACAGAATCGTAAAGCTCCGTCATCTGCAATACAAAATTCTTCTCCCTGACCCCTTTGTACTCTGACCATTACCTCTGCTAACTCCAGATCCTCCTTCTGAGCAGCTTTAATCCTTTCCTACAGAGTAGGCTACACCACTAAATTGGCAATACATTCCCGAGGATCACCCTCAACCAACTCTATGTTAAGTCTCTCTAGATTCATCATGATCAGATACTGAATCTCCATAGTTGCCAGTGCTGGTTCCACAGACTTCTTGCTCAGTGCATCAGCTACCACGTTGGCTTTTCCTAGGTGATAACTGATAGTACAATCAAAATATTTAATAAGCTCCAACCACCATCTTTGCCTCATGTTCAGTTCCTTTTGAATGAAAAAGTACTTTAAACTCTTATGGGCAGAGAAGATTTCACACCGTTCGCTAAACATGTAATGCCTCCAAATCTTCAATGCATGTACTATTGCAGCCAATTCAAGATCATGGGTAGGATAGTTCTTTTCATACTCTTTCAACTGTCTAGAAGCATACTCTACCACCCTACCACGCAGCTTCAACACACAGCCAAGTCCCTTTAAGGACGCATTGCTATAGATAACATAATCCTCACCCCCTGACGGGATGATCAACACTGGTGTCATGACAAGCCTATGCTTCAACTCCTGGAAGCTCTGCTCACAGTTGTCATCCCATTCAAACCTGACGTTCTTCCTAGTCAGTCGCGTTAGAGGCCCTAATAATGCTGAGAATCCCTCAACAAAACGTCGGTAATACCCAACCAGCCCAAAAAAACTCCTGATCTTCTGGACGTTCCTCGGTCTAACCCAATTCACTACCGCATCAACTTTACTAGGATCCACAAAAATTCCATCCCCTAAGATGACATGTCCCAAAAACATAGCCTTCTCGAGCCAGAATTCACATTTGCTGAACTTGGCATACAACTTCTTTTCTTTGAGCATCTATAAAACCTGCCTCAAATGCGTCTCATGCTCCTCATAGCTCCTCCAATAGACCAATACATGATCAATAAAAACTACAACAAACTAGTCTAAATATTGGTGGAAAATTTTGTTCATCAAATCCATGAATATTGCAGGAGCATTTGTCAGACCAAACGGCATAACAAGAAATTCATAATACCTATATCTGGTCCTGAAAGCTGTCTTTGAGACATCCTCTACTTTCACTTTCACCTGATAATAGCATGATCTGAGGTCAATATTAGAATACACCCGTATACCCTAGAGCTGGTCAAATAAATCATCTATACGGGGTAGAGGATACTTATTCTTGATTGTCACCTTATTAATTTCCTTATAATCTATACAGGTCATCATGGACCCGTCTTTCTTCTTCAAAAATAATACTGGAGCTCCCCATGGAGATACACTAGGCCGTATAAAACCTTTATCAAGCAAATCTTGCAACTGATTGTTTAATTCTACCAATTCTGCTGGCGCCATTTGGTAAGGTGCTTTAAAGATTGGTGTTGTACCTGGGAGCATATCAATAGGAAAATCTACCTCCGATCAGGTGGCAAGCCTAATAAATCATCTGGAAAAACATTTGTAAACTCTTTTACTATTGACATACTAGTGAGCTTCAATACACTCCCTGACATTTCCTTCACAAAGGCCACAAATCCCTGACAACCACTTAGGAGCAGTCTCCTCGCCTGAATAGCTGAAACTAACTGAGGCGGGGATTGTACTCGTGACCCTATAAACGTAAATTATGATCTTCCCGGAGGTTTGAAAATTACTTCTTTCAAACAATAGTCTATGCTGACATAATTGGTTGCCAACCAGTTCATCCCAAAAATTATATTGAACTCATGCATATCCAATACTATCAAATCAGTTGGAAAAAATTTCCCCTGAATATCAACTGGATAGCCTCGGAGCACTCTGCTATACCTTACTATAGACCCTGTCAATGTAGTGACTAACAATTCGGTGTCTAATAGCTGTATTTTCAGTCCACATAATCTAATACACTCCATAGACATGAACGAATGTGTGGGGCTCCTGAATCAAATAATACAATAACTTTAAATGAAAACATGTTAATCATACCTGTCACCACATCGTCGGCTGTCTTAGCATCCCTAGGCATCAAAGTATAGACCCTCACTGGAGCTACGTTCCTCTGCTAGCCTCCACGGGGTGCGTGATAGCCTCAACGATATGGTCTAGGAGCAAGAGTGGTATCTGGTGGTGTAGGGTAGTCTCGCACCAAATGTCCCTGTTGTAGACACCCTATTTTTGCCCTAACCAAATAGAACAAGGGATCCTTTCTCATTGTATTATTATTATTATTACCTTATTTTTATTATTATTATTTTATTATCACTATTATTTTATTATTATTATTATTATTATTATTATTATTATTATTATTATTATTATTATTATTACTATGATTTTTATTGTTGTTATTTATATTCTTATTATTATTATTATTTTCACTATTATTATTATTAATAATTATTTTCCTATATTGATATAAGTAATTTATTATTATTACTATTATTTTATTGTTAGTATTATTATTACTATTATTATTATTATTACTTATTTTCCTATATTGATATAAGTAATTTATTATTATTATTATTATTATTATTATTATTATTATTATTATTATTATTATTATTATTATTATTGGTATTATTAGTATTAGTGTTATTATTATCATAGTATTTTATTATTATTACCATTGCCATTCTCATTACTATTATTAATATGTTAATATTATTATTTCCCTTATTATCGTTATTTTAAATATTACTTTATTATTATTACTTTACTACTATTTTTCTTATTATCCTTTTTTTTATTATTATTATTATTATTATTATTATTTTTAAATATCACTTTATTATTATTATTATTATCATACTATTATTATATTATTATTTTCAAATCTTGCATTATTACATTACTATTATTATTAATATTATTAAGATATTATTCTTATTAGTTACCATATTTATTATTACCATAAAAGTACAAAAAAGAAAAAGAAAAAAGGATTTTAGGGTTTAGTTTAGCTTATAAAAGAAGAGAGCAGGCCCAAAGGAAAGATAGCCGGGGACGTCGCGACACTTGTCTACCGCAGCAATAGTAGACAACTCTCCCCACTCGACACCCTCCCCAGTGTCTCCTCCCACAAGTTTGACAGATAGGAAAATTCTGCACTACCTGAACCTCACGACCTCCAGTCTCCTGCCTCTGTCCTTTGTCATAGTTTCCTCTCCTCCACTGATCCTGCCTAGGTCCCTGCCGAAAGCCTGAAAGTGAAAATCTCTTCTTTTGTCCCTGCTCCTCTACATCCATATGCTCACTAGCCTCGGCTAAGGCTGCTCCAGTCCTGTATCTTCAGCACTACCTCCTGCTTGTATATGCCTTGCCTCAAACCTCTTTCAAACTGTCTCACCTTCTTTACTTCAGCAGGAATAATATACAGAGCGAAACAGGAAAGCTCTATAAACCGCGCCGCATACTGCTGGATCGACTGCTGTCCCTGCTTCAGATTCAGGAACTCCTCTACTTTAACTTCCTTGACAGTGGCTGGGAAATATTTGTCAAAGAATAATTTTTTAAATTGGTCCCATGTAACTATCAGCGTCATTCTCTTCTGCTCTAGAAGTTTCACCGCAGTCCACCACCTCTTAGCTTCCCTTGTTAGTTTAAAGGTGGCGAAGAGAATCCTTTGCTCCTCCGTACATTGTAACACCGCCAAACCTTTCTTGATCTTCTGCATCCAATTTTCGGTAGTTGCAGGATCAACTCCTCCTGAAAATGCTGGATGATTCATCTTGGTAAAATTCTCTATCATGCACCTATGGCCTGCAGTGGGGCCTCCCTGCTCTCTGGAGCTCCTAGCAATCTCAGCCATAACCTCTTGAGACACACTGCATAGTACTGCATCAGAATCAGCTCTGCCTGCACTTGAGCGCCCTGCTCCATCACTACTGCTCGCATGGGCACTACCTCCTCCTAGGTCCATCCTAAAAAACAAATAACGTGATTTAGAAACCCTATCCCTATAATTTAAGCGCCTAACATAGTCCCTTATCTTAACATCCTCATCTTATTTCTAGATTTAATTCTACATTCTAGGAACACAATCCGACAATAGTTTACTATGGTTTTCTTGAAATCGTCACCTCAGGAAAAACACAGAAACCACCATGGAAGTCCTGCATCTAGAGTGTAGAACAAAACCTTAAATCTCTTTCCTATACTTTGGTATCATTTCCGCTACACTCTAAAGTCTATAGAACCTAACAACTTAGGCTTTGATACCAAAACTGTAACGACCTACTTATTTTACCAATTTTTTTTTCATAATAATATCCCATATAATAATCCTAGCATATCATAATCAACTTGATAAATCATAATCCACCTGGACCCAAGGGTGCCAAGGGTATACCTGGTATACAATATTGATACCTAAGTAGTGGGAAATGTAAAATATTATACATATCAAATTACCAGTTAACATAATACCATAGTTTACTACAACCGTCATATGAATACACACAACCCAAAATATCTAAAAAGTATCCTAGGGTCACCACCCAAAAATCCGTCTGACCCTAGCAAAAGACTTACCCTTTAGATAGGGTAGAACAATCGAACTCTAGCGTTGCAGAGCTTTATCCGCTCTCCTGTCTGGGGCTCCTGAAATGTTTATATAACTGGGTTTAGACACCTCTCAGTAAGAGAAATAAATTAATACCAGTGTGTGGCAACATAAGTATTTTCGTGTCATACATATAACAATACAAAAATCACACTTAATAAAACTATCTGTATCATATTTCAGAAACATATTTAATCATATCATGGTATAACATATTGAATTTATATACGTATAAATCATCTCATATAATTGTACATTGAAAACACCCTAGATGGATAGCTGGCTGGTGTCATGTCTTACCCCCACATGACTGGATTATGCAGCTTGAAGACGGGACCTAACAATGGTTGGCCAACCATGCTAGATCAACATAAGTCTGTAAGTACGATGGGTCTGCCCCTCTTGGTCCAGACACCAGAGGGACACCTGCGCTACAATAAACCACATCGAATGCAGATCTCCTACTACCCCCATACAGCAAGCGGTAGCACTAACATAAACATGATCGTGATTATATAGCTACGATACTGTACTTTGTGAAAGCCTAAACCTAGCCAACCAGGTTTTGATAACATATAACATATTTCCCAATAATGATACATAGCTATTTCATAATCATATCTGTCATGTTAATATTTTCATACATCTTTGCGTAACATATCATATAAAATTTACGGCCCTTACGCTGGCATTTTGTATTTTGTAAATCATTGCCCGTACGTTGGTATTGCATATCATAAAAGCCTTCGGCCCTTACGCCGGTATTTCATATAAAACCTCGGCCTATATACCGGAATATCGTATAAAATCCTCGGCCCTTACGTTGACATATCATATAGATTCCTTAGTTTGAAAAATCCCTGTATCATTTTATTATTTTCCTGAAAGCAGTAATAACATACCTATTTTGTAGACATAATATTTCCTTATCATAATTTCCATGGTAAATATTACTCATGCCACATAAAAGAGATAATAATCTTATTCTTGATATTATACATAAAATCCATATTTCTGATCAACAACATTATTTCCAACATAATTCTACAATATATATATATATATATTTATCTGAAATTAAATGCTATAAAGTAATAAATACATTTTCATAAAATCCTGACTTAATTTATCCCCTTACCTGATTTTTGAAAAGCCCCTACAATGTCTAGTCTTACACTCGCCGGGTTCTTTGTTCAACACCTTGAAAACAACATCTCCTTAAACAAAACTTCAGTATTTCTTCGATTACTACATTTTCTACAACTGTACAAAAGCCAAATACTAAATAAAAAGCCTTACCTTGAATTTGGGAAGGAATTCAAGTTAGCTCCACCAAGGATCCACTCCAGTAGACTTAAAGAGAACTTTCCCAGGAGTGTCGTGGTGGCCTCAGTTCATCAAATTGGCAAGAGACCGTCCCAAAATCTTAGAGAGAAGGGAGAGGGGACGAACATGATTGAGAGAGAGAGAGAGAGAGAGAGAGAGAGAGAGAGAGAGAGAGAGAGAGAGAGAGAGAGAGAGAGAGAAGAGAGAGGAGAGAGGGAGAGAGAGGGTTCTTCACGTGAGTCTGAGTGAAAAATCGAGTTTATGCTATTTATACACCTGCACTCGTCGACAAGCCATGTCACTTCGTCGACAAGGCCATGAAGGAAGTTTATTGGCAAATTCTTATTCCTCATTAGCGAAATTCAAAACTAAAAATAGCCTCTCGGTAACTTCTCATCGACGAGACATGTGTCCCCATTGACGATCCCCTCAAGTGTGTTCATATCGTCGACGAATGTGTTGTGTTCGTCGACGAGACCCTGTTTGAATTCCAAATTCAGTTTCTTTCCTCTCCTCCTCCTATTATTTAATTATTATAATTTTTCGGGTCTCTACATGACAAGTTTCACATTGATGCTTGTCAATAAAAAAAGGGATAGTAGGCTCTATACTATGCAATAAATTGAGGCATTGATTGGAGGGGTGTCCCAAATGTAAATGCCACAGTTCTAATGTTGAAATAAATGAAGAGTTGGCTATGGGTTGGTGAGATGGTAGCTTGTCCCTGAGCTGATTTTTGTCCAAAAGATAGAGCTTTTGTTTTTCTTTAGCAATTCCAATTGTCCTCCAAGTGTCCAGCTCTTGAATAAAACATTGTTTAGCTAAGAGAAATGAAACAACTGTTTAGGTCTCGACTAATTTGACTTGCAGAAATGAGATTGAAATGGAAGTTAGGTACGTATAGGACAGTTTTGAGAATGAGAGCATATGAAATAATGAAAGTCCCTATATGTGAAACTGGTATCATTGTGCCATTGGGTAGGTTAATCGAGACATTTTCCAATGGCTTTTTCTGTGTTAGTAGATCCAGAGACCCTGTGATGTGATCAGTTGCCCCACTGTCGAGAATCTATGCACTTCTATTGGTGATTTTGTTTGTGCTGGTCAAAGAATGTCTTAGGGAAATAGATGAAGCAGCAAGAAGCTTACCGTTATCTTTTGGTAAATTTATACCTTGGTTTTCTGAGTTGCTGCTAGATGGAGTGGAATTTTGGCATTTCAAAAGGGCTATGAGCTATTCTATCTTATATGGCGAGATGTTCAGATTTGTCGCTCTCGAGCCTTCATCTAAGGATGCATTGTTGGCCACTTTCTATTGGTTCCTGCCTCTAGTTATTGGCTTATACAATTTGTGGTTTGGAGGGTATCCGTAGATTTCCCAAGTTTCCACTGTATGATTTGTTCTCCCACATTTCGTGGATGATGCTCTCTACTTAGGACCCGATCCCTTGTAGTTTCCTTTTGTCTACTTGACTTTTCCCATTTGGTTTTTAGGTATACCGCCATTGACTGCCATTGCTACAGATTCTGAAATATTTTGGATTGGGTTAGTAAGCTCATGGTTTGCCTCTCCTTGTAGAACAATGTTGAACACATCATCTAGTGAGGGCAGCGGGTCCTTCCATAGAATCTGGTTCCTTAGGTTTGCATAAGTGTCATCCAATCCCATAAGAAATTGCATAATATGTCTTCTCTCAAGCCTTTTATTCAATACCAAAACAATGACATAGTCCACTATTGATCATTTGAAAGGTTCTTCTTACCTCATTATCTCTTCCAATATGAGTTTCAAATTGGAAAAATAGACACTTGCTGGATTTTTTTTTCTTGTTTAGTTGTTGATGGCTGCTATTCAAGCAGAAAATTAGATTATTGCTTGACTTCTAAAACCTTTTCTTGACCTCATACCATACTAGTGATGCAGAGTTCGACCATATGATGTATCCACCAATCTCAGGTGAGAGACTGTTGGTGATCCAAGATAGGATCATATGGTTGCATCTCTGCCACTATGGGTATTTGACATTTGTATCAGCCGACTTTGTGATGGTGCCATTAATGAAGTCTAATTTGTTTTTGGCTGAGAGAACTACATACATAGCTTTACTCCAAGCATGATAATTATAAGGGGTTTACAGTTGTGAGACTAAAACAAGTCCAGGTCTCTCCCTATGATGTAGGAAATAGGGATTAGAAAATTCATCTTTAGGTTGGTGAGGTTAGGCTAAGAAAGAAGATTTTGAGGTGAAGGTGGGATGTTAGGATCGGTAGAACACATATGTGATACCCCATGGAAGAAAGGCTTAAAAGGATTATGAAATTAGGAATAGCTTCCCAAGAGGGGGGGGGGGTGAATTGGAATCTTTTTGATTTTTAAGTTTTTAAAACTTTTGCTTATGATACTAAGAAAACAACAATTAATAAATGATTATAACACTTGAAAATACAGAAATTTAAATTAACAAACCAATCAATGAAACAAAAGTAATTCAATCACTTAACTAAGAATATTAGTGCTTTTTGGTAATTTCCTTGTAAATGTTTGCCACCTTCTTTGAGTAAGCTCTTAGTATGCAACTCTCTTGATTAAGATTTCTGCAGATTAACCAACATACTCCCTTTTGGGTTTCCGAAAACGGTTAATCAAAACGTATTTTCTAAGTGTCAAGAGTCTTTGTTTCTTTCTTACTTTAGAAACTACAACCTGCACTTTTAGATCATACAACAGCAGCAAGTATAGAATATAAAGTAAAGCAGAGAGAAAGACACAAGATTTTTACGAGGTTCAGCTTCAACACAGCCTACGTCCTCGCCCTTGGCAAAACACCGAAGGGTTCCACTATAGCAGTTCTGTTATAGGGTGGAACAACGCTTGTTTACAACCACTCCTTGGTCGAGGCTAGAGCCCGCCTTCTCCAAACAATAAACCCTTGTTTGGTCAACGATCCAACAATCTAGAATCGTCCATAATCTACAAGAGAGATATCAAAAAGCTGGTGTACAAGAGAGGCTCACACAAAGAGCAGATTAGTACAAATTCAAACTATGTACTTCAAAAGATAAATATCAAGAAAGAAATATGCTTTTGAAGCTTTTGAATGATTTCACCAAATTCCTTTACTCTAGATGAGAAATCAGTAATTCTTCAGGAATTGATGAGCAAGAATATCAGAATAACAATATTTTCTACTTTGCAAAAGTTTGATCGAAGAGAGATTTTGAGAGCAAGAGAACTTGAGAGATTTTCAATGCTTGGTATATTTTTGATTCATAAGAACCATGTATTTATAGGTTTCCAAGTAAGTTTCCTTGTTGCAAAAGTTTGCTTAGAGAGTTTTCCAAGTTATTAGAAATTTTGGGGTTCAAACGGCTATAATTTAAAAAATAAGAGTTTTAAAATTTTTACTCGTTGAACAGTGTTCAGAAGTCTGAGGATTTGAGGTCAAATGTCTGAAGTTCTTGAAACCCTTAAAAATAGAACTAGATACAAGGTCAGATGTCTGAAGTCAGAGTTCAGACGTCTGAGGTTCCAGGTTCAGATGTCTGAAGTCGCGAGTTCAGACGTCTGAGCTGCTATTGCATCTTTCTGTTTTGCTCCATAAATTCTTGAGACGTCTGCACTTAATCTTCAGATGTCTGAACATGAAGTTCGGTCATCTGAAGTTGCCACTTCAGATATCTGAACTGAAAAGTTCAGTCATCTAATCTTTCAAGAACCTGTTTTTTTTTTTTTTTAAATTCTTTATAAACTGTTTTGCTCTTTTTTGATTTTTACAAGACTTATTTCAGAAAACTTCAATAGGTCTTTTAAAACTTTATAATCTCTAGAAAGAGCTTCAAAACATATTTCAAATGATATTTTGGCTTTTGAAATACTTACAAATATGTTTCCTAAGCCTTCATAAGACATGCTTGAGTTCTTTCTCATGCTTTGCTCTTGAGGTTCTTTGAAAGAATTTGCTTGAGCTTCAAATATATTAGATTCTCTTTGAATCATTTAATAGTTGTCCCATACTTGATTCATATTTGATCTTCTCTTGAACCATACTTGAGCTATACTTGAACTGTGCTTGAACCATACTTGATCCATATTTCTTGAAACACAAAACTCAACCTTTCCAAGTTAAATAGTCCTTTGTTTGTTATCACCAAAACCAATTGAAAGACCTTGTTAGGCCAATAAATTAGATGTTACTACTCATATCAACAAGGTGCTCCTTTCTTTTCGGGAGCCTTCTCATAAGAACTCCACAATTAAGCGTACTTGACTTGGAGTAATTTTTGTATGGGTGACCTTCATGGAAGTTTTCTCAGCAAGTGTGTGAGGACAAAAATACACTAAAAAGGACACGTGTTGGTTTGTGAGGCCAGTCATTTGTCCGATAAGGTCCGCCCCTATTGTCTGGATTAGGTGGAGGAGAAGAGACGCAGTGCTTCCTAACAGACCCAGGTTGGGGCGTTACAAGAGTGATTCAAAGCTTTTGCTCTAATACCATGTCAAAAGGGAGAATATTTGGTGTTGGCTACCAATGAATTCATATTGATTGAATTGAAAATTACAAAATGTCTTCTCCTAATATATATACAAAAGTTAAGACAAAAAACTGAATCTCTACAACATATTGGAAACCGAATCAATAGAGGGTAGCTATCTAGTCCTTACAGTCCGCATTTCAGACTCTAGAGAAGCAAGCGGCTTCTCTAGTTTTCTTATAAATCAGGGGCTTGTCTTTTCAAATAAAGCGAAGTCAAACTGAGTTAGAGGGAACAACAACATGCAGCTTTCATCCACAATTTCTGCCTCCTGATTTTCCTCTAACTTTCTCAATATGTTCTAAATTATAATCATTATCACTTAATGCAATAGGTACTTAGTGTCCAATCTTAGCTAGAGTAAGCTAGGAAGATAAACAAGAAAGTTTATTGATATATATCACCATCTTTCCTAATTAAAAAAGAATTTCTTTTTATAGATGTTGTAAAAGTAATAATTGTTGTTGTTTTGAATTCAAAATAACAGTATATTTAACTTAACAATAAATACCAAAAATAAATACGATATAATGGTTGATAAAAAAATTCATGTAATTAAATTAAAAATCCTTATAAATATTATAAAGTACATAATTATTCATGTAATAGAATAAAATTTTCATGAAAAGTTTGCTATGATAATATTTTATTCAATGATTTAAAATAATTCATGCTAGAATTGTGATCCATCCAGACTAATAAAAAGGTACAAAAATAGATAAAAAGACAGGTTACTAAATTGTGTTTAGGATTATAAATTTCATATTTGTGTTTGAACCAATGAGTTTATATAAATTTAAATAAGATTTAATTTAACTTTTTGTTACATCTTATATGAATTTACACAAATTTGAATTCATAGTTCATATTTCAAATCGTCAAAAAGAGAAAAAAATAAATAAAATGTATTTTAATATGACCCACATGATGTTACAAAAATGCATAATTAACCTTAAACAAACTTCTTTGTATTCTTAATATTATTAAACTAGGAAAGAGTTTTTGGGATCAAGTGCTACTAGTTCTTCTAAAACTAATTGGTGGTAGAAGGGAACAAACTTTTTCTTATAAATGGCAGTGTAGAGCCCTGCACTAAGCGTCGAGTGGACATGAGGGGCTGCACCTGTCTTGTTATGGACAGAGTTGACTGCTGGCCCCTATAAAGGTAACAATGTCCCCCCAATAGCTACCCTGTGGCACTCGAACCCGCGACTTCACTCTGATACCACTTTTTAGGATCAAGCGCTATCGATTCTTCTAAAACCAATTGGTGGTAGAAGGAACGCAGCTTTTTTCTTTAAACGACAGCACAAAGCCCCGCACTAAGCATCAAATAGACATGAGAGGCTGCATTAATTCCAAACAGGGATGCTGCAGGCTGGGCACTCCAAGCCCATGCGATCCTTGGGCCCTTGCTCTATTGCGAACATAATTGACTGCTAGCCCCATAAAACTAACAAGAGTATTCGAGTCTCATGAACCTATGACATTATAACTCCACGTGATAGAATGAGAGTTAATGAGGTAGCATGAGCCCTACTCACTACATCCCCTCTCTTCTTGCCACATAAACTTTGAATGATAACATTGCTCTTTTCCATTTGGGAGTTCACAAGGTGGGTTTAAGCCTGTTTAATTAATGCCCAATTACTTTAATCTGAAATTGAAACAAAGACCCAAAAAAAGAAAAAGAAAAAATGAAGGAATAATTAAATTATAGATTATAGATTATAGATATATAATTAAATTACAATTCTATAGAACTAACTACTAGGTGCCCTGCCTCTGGTCTGTAGGCGATGAATCAGCGGCCTATAGGGAGGAGGAGACTATGGTATAAATATATAAATGCTACTTTAAAACAAAACAGAGGAGGGGGGAAGGGACCGATTGCTCTGTTTTCGCACCCGAAGGCCATTATGGGGATATGCGCTTTGAATTTCCTCTCTCTCAATGTTTCACTCTGTCTTCTTCTCTTTTCTCTCTTCTTCAGCAGTGCCCCATCGGCCGCTGCTTCTGCAGAGTTGATTTCTACTACTCCAAGACAAGGTAATTAACACACCACTGCCTAGATTAATTGTTGTTGATCCATGTCCCTGTTTGATTAATTTGATTGGGTAATTTAATTTTCTTTCAAATTTGTGATGATGTCGTACGTTCGCAGATTTAGACAGATGTGAGTTCGTGAAATGTGGGGAAGGAACATGCAATACTTCCACCGACTCTGTTTTGGGTTTTCATTGTGAGTGTAAACCTGGATGGAAAAAGCTTAAGATTGGTCACTTGAGCTTTCCCTCTTGCGTTGTTCCTAACTGTGAGTCTCTCTCTCTCTCTCTCTGTTTGGGCCTTGGAATTCTTTTTCCATTCCTGCACATGTTATGTGTGTTTTGATTTTCTGGGAAATGTTTTTCTTGGAAAATTTGGGAAAGGGGATGAAAAAGCATGTGTTCATCGTAGTATCTTGTGCTGAAATTTTGAATTTTAATCGAAGTTCATGTTCAAGAATTGATTCAGTTAGAAGTTCAATCTTGTTACACCCATGACAATCTTGGACCAGTTCATCCTTCTATGTTTGGGAGTATGATTTATCCTCGAATTTGAAATCTGCATAAATTTGGAAAAAGATTTATTCAATTTTATACTTTATTTTTACATAAATTTAAATTCAAAAATTAAAAGTCAAAAGAATTTACAAAATTTTTATATTTTTTTCTTATATATTTAGCAAAAATAAAAAAATTCTTAAATTTCAATAGGTGAAATCAGTTACATGAATCATTTTCTGTCAATTTATGCGATAATGAACTATTTTTTTTTTTACTTAATTTGACGGACCATTTCATAAGCATAATGTTTGTACTTATAATGTTCCTAATTCTAAAATGATCATCACCTCAATATCGATATATTTGAGTCAGTAAAATATTAAAATATGATTTGATTAAAAAATAATAAGCTCAAAACTCAACTCAAATTAAAATCGATTTTGCAAATATGTAAAAGTATAATACCTAATCTAATCATATCACAAAAGTTTCTTCAAACATATAAAATCATTTCAATAAATAGACACAAAATAAAATTCATAACCTAAAGAATTTAATTTTCATAAGTGAATTCGAAATTATAAAATCACATAAGTTCTGTTTTAGATAAAATCTAAGTTGAAATTGTGAGTTTCACGCAAACTCACATAAATTCTATTTAAAGATCCGAAATTTATGTTCTTAAAGATAATCTTAGCCAGACTCTTCAAACTTCTAAATCAATTACTTTCAAAATGTTTGATAAAACTTTGATTTGTCTCCAAAAAGTCAAAAGCCTTCAAATATAATTTCAAAAAGTTTCAATTTAATAGTCAAAAGCCTTCAAATATGGTATAAAAAATTTTCAAATTTTATTTTCAGCTTTCTTCTTGTATTTTTCTTTATCTTAATTTATTTTTTGGTGTATATATCTTGCCTTTTTTTTTTTTTATTATCTACCATTGACCATGAAAATGAAACAAATAAGCGTAATGTTCGTATTTAATAATATCCCTAATTCCAGCTTGATCATCGCCTCCGGTAGGAATGCATTCTAGTTGAGTTGAGTCGAAACAGTAAAATATTCAAGCTCGACTCAACTAAAAAATGATAAGCTCGAAATTCGACTTAAGCTCGATTGATTCCATAACTATTAAACTCAAACTCGACTTCATTACAAGTTCATAAATTTCAAGCTCAACTCGATTAAACTTGACTCAATTATAAATTAATACTAAATGTTAAATAATAAAATTTAAAAACTCGATTCGAGTATTATCACTAAATTTGAACTCGACTTGTTAAAATATTCAAGTAACTTGAATCTAACTTGAACTCGAATAGAGTTGAGTTAGAGGACGAGTCGAATCCTAGTAATTTGTGAGTAAATTCGTCACACTTACACCTCTAACATCATGCCCAAAACATTTTATTTGGTCTTCACATATTCTTTAATTTAATTTAGGACGTCCACAATATACTGAATTTGCAGTTCTCGAATGTTTATAAGAGGAGTTTTGTTCTTCTTGGGTGTGAATTCTATGCTAATGTTCTTCAAACACAAGTCTTAGAAATTGATAATTTTAGTTATGATAACGTCGGTGCGATGTTATTGAATTTGCAGGCACAGTTAATTTCCAATGCGGCAACGACTCTGCACCGCCGCCTCCTCCACCGCCGGCTTCTACCAACGAGTCGAGCTCAGACCGTAAACATATATCTCCGGCCACCCAAATTACAGATTATCCCTCTTAATATTTTTGCTCCACTTTAATCGATCAATTAATTAATTGATTGATTAAGTAATTACAACCTGGGGGGATATAAAAATTAATTAAAATAATTTGTGTGATCATGCAGCCTGTGCATCAGCTTGGTGCGGCGACGGAACCTGCGTCGCTCACGGAGACGGATTCAAATGCGCATGCAATGAAGGCTCCACCAATCTGTTGAACAAAACATCCTTGGGTTGTTTTAAACAATGTAAGATTTATTCTGGGTCTTTTTTCGAATTCGAATTTCTTAAGGGGTTGAATAATAAAATTAGAAATTATTATTCTTTGTAAAATGAAATGAAAAAACAGAGCTATTTTTTACAAATAAATATATATATATTAAATATTTTTTCACATTGTATTTAAATTATGAATACCTGTCTTTGTATTAGGCTACTTTGGTGAAGATTGCGGCGGCGTGAAGTACGGTGACTTTCCAAATTCACCACCATCTAGTGCTTCAATGAATAGTTCAAATAGTAAGTTTTCGGATTTATAATTATAAAAAGCAAAACAGTTAGTCAATTTCTTAAAACTTGTGTCTTGGGAGCATCCCGGACATATAGGGCTAAATTGGATCTCACTTTTAAATATAGAATCAATTTTAACCCTACATGTTCTTATGCTCCGAGGCATGAATTTCGAAGATTCTATCAAAGTTATGCTATTATTTATCTTATTCATTAGGTCAGTGCACACACTTTTTAATGAAAGATCGCTAGCTTGCGTCCCATTCCTTATTTTCCCCCTACCTCTACAAAAGTTAGAACTCATAGCACGATAGGGAATGTGGATTTTAGATCCTGTATTTAGATTTGAATAGATATGAATGAATTTCAATACAATTTTATATTACATTTTATCCAAATTCAATACTTCTCTAAATATAGAGTACATAACTTCGACAAGCAAGTCATAAGTTCTAATCTTCGAGAATGGAATGGGGGAGTACGTACCAATTGCTCGAGATTAATTTCATAAAAAAAAAGTAAAATTGTGGGCTATCTTTGTTGACAAAGATTACAGTGCAAATATTTTTCTTCAATATTAGTAATCACACCTTTTTTTCTTGGCCAATTTATTGATCTAGTAGAGCTATAACAATGAAAGAATCTATTTAGGTCCCATCTTAAATTTATTTCCACTTTTTCAGACAACTTGAACTTGTGCCCAACAACATAAATTTTCCAGAGCCAAAATCATTTGTGTTGATTCAATTGTTTGAAACAGGTTCAGCTGGAGTAGCAAGCTGTTGCTCAAGGAAAGTGGGAGCCCTACCCATAGTAATGCTTACAGCAATCTTCTTGAAATGGGTTTAGTCCTATGATTTAGGTTAAGGATTGTTGCTTTTCTGCCTTGTTTGCTCCTTGTATTTATACAATAACCAAGCTTTGTATTGAACTTCTATGAAATATTTTTTTGGGGCACCTTTTAATTACCATCTTTATTGATCTTTGTTTCTTAAAAGATAATGATGTGTTTGCGAATTGGACTTTCGGGCTCAAGAAATTCGGCATACTTTGAGAATGCTCGGTACAATATTGGCTGATAGAAAAAAAAAAAAGTCAAAAGATTCAATTCAAAAAATTTATTGATCTTATTTTTGCAAAATCATTCTCTTATAACTACACAAGAATGTAGCACTCAATGTATAAAACAACTGAAAATTATAAAATTTAATTTTTAAATTTTTGACAATTAGCCAAAAAACGACAACATAAACAAATGAGTTTTCATAACCTATTTCTTCACTGTGGAAAAACAAAAAACAACAACGATATCGAACAAGCCTTAAATTATTCTAATCTTTCTCTCCACCAACATACAACATTAACAAAATTTGTTCTCAACCTATAAGATAAACTTTTATAATTTTTTTATATTTTAAAAAACTAATAAATGGAAAATAGAAAATGACTATGACTAAATGAGTCCTTAGATTCTCTAACATGAAGTATTCTAATACAATGACAATGATGACAACTGACATCATTCGTATAGTGGATTAATTAATTAAAAAAGTTACAAGACAAAAGAATGTACTTTTTTGGGAAATTTGCTTTTCGTGTTTCTAGTTCAACAGTCTAAATAAAAAATCATATGATGAAAACCACCTGAGCAAATGACAAGCAAACACCTATCAAAGAATCTTGTCTACTTTAGTTCTGCTTAATTTCTTAGATAATTAAAATTACAAAATTTTCATTTCAAAATTTTATGATTTGAACATAAGTAGGAATTTTAATCCACATCTAGATTTTTAGTAACTTAGATCCAAATACCCATACTCGATTATGCAAAACCCGCCCTAGGACCTAGGTCAATATCCTAATAATTTGACGCGGGGCCAAGTCCAATGACTTTTAATCCTAACCCAATAGCCCAACCATTTAACTCATAAACATAACATCTCATAACCCAAACCCATGCTCCTGGCCCAATAGCTAGCTAACTAGCCTAACCCAACCTTCGGCCCAAAATTCAATTAGCATGCGACCCAATTTTAAATTCAATCCCATTAACCTAGCCCAACCATTGACCTCTGACCTTGGCTAAATTAGCTAAGTCCTACAACCAAGAGCTCATTAAGCCCCAAATCCCTTTAGCTAAATAGGCCGGTCCAAATCCTATATTTATTATTTTCATGGCCTAATTGGGCTAACTTAACCCAAGACCCTAGTACCCTAACCTAGCTAGCCAAAACTTAACTTGGGTTAGAACCTAGGTCAAAACCCTAATCCCCGTTTGATTCATGAGAAAATGATAAGAAACATTGGAAAATCCAAGAAAATAGAAAAGAAAACATAGGAAAAAGAAGGAATTTTTTTGGAATAGGAGAAATACTTTTCTTTACAAATTCGATGTTTGGATCTGTGAGTGGAGAGCTTAAAGCTCTTTGCTCCTACTTTTAAATCAAGACCTACAAAAAGAAAAAAGAAGAATCCGAGAAAATAGTTAGAGAAAGAAGGAAAGAGAAGAAAAAAAAGAGAGAATTGGAAGAGAAAATAAAGAAGGCAAAGAAGAAAGAGAGAGAGGTATGCGAGAGTGAAGAAAGAAAGAGAGGTTTGCGAGAGAGAAGAAAAAGAATAGAGAAATAAAGAAAAAAGTGTAGAGAGAGAAGTTTGCGAGAGAAAATGGAAAGAGAAAGAGAGATAGGTTTGTGAGATATTAGGCAGATAGCAGAGGGAGAGAGTTTTGAGAGAGAAAGAATAGTGAATAGAAAAGGGAGAAGGGTGAGAAAGAATCAAAGAGAATGAGAAAAGAAGAGAGAGATAAAGAGAGAAAAAAAAGGCTTATATATATATATATATATATATATATATATATATACGAGTGGAACACGTGTCATGACCGTACGAACGGTGATATGTAGCATAACCAGGACCGTGTACTCGGGGAGCGACGTGGCGTAACCCTAACCGTCTAATTTGTGCTTTCTCTAGATGATCGGATCATTACCACGTCAACGATCCGTGTCAAACCCCCAGGGTGAGCCGCGTTCTGTGACGTGGCTGGTAATATCATGCTAACATCACCTTACTATAGAAAATTCAAAAATATATATATATATAATAAAATAAATCAATGCCACATGTCGCCACCACTTGTTGACACGTGGCCACTCTTCCTGACTAGGTCAAACTCAGTCTGAATGTTGGTTAATTTATTTAATTTTAAAATTGATTTCTAATTTTCTAAAAATGAAAAAATAGTAAAAATTAGAAAAAATAAGAAAAATATCTAAAAAGTCAGGAAAATAATAAATAAAATTCATTTAAGTCATTTTGACTTGGATAAAAAAAATGGGAAAATAAAATCTCAAAAATGAAGGAAAAAGTCTTTTAAAATCCTAAAAAATTGTAATAAAATTTTGGAATTTCTTTTTTTGAATTCTAAAATAAATTTGGAAAAATATAGGAATGTTTTGAAGACCTTATTTATTTATTTATTTATTATTATTTTTTTTATCAAGGTTGATGAATTTTCTTGATTATTATATATATATATATATATATATATTGAAAGTGAAGGAGTTAGCCCAAGAGGGAGGGGGGGGGGTGAATTGGGTTATTAAAAATTTTAGTTCTTTGTATGAATTCTTGAATTACTTGTTTAAAACATGCAACAAAGTTTAATTCAATCAATTCTTGAATCAATGCTTAACACACCATAAGTAAATAAGAACTTAACCAAATAATCAACCAATCAATAACTTAAAATAATTAATTAAAAATACCCAATAAAACACAATTCGCAGTACTTGTGCAATTTCAGTTTTTGTAAGAACTTAAGATACTTTGGTTGCAGCCCTGTGGATATTTGTAAGCCCTATATTTGAATGAAATTATTTGCAATCTCTTAACTTAGATTTTCACAAGCAATTAACCAACGTACTCCCTTTTGGGTTTCCGAAAAAGGTTAATTAAACGTACTTTCTTTTTATTAAGAGTTTTCTTTTAATTCTCAGTTTTGTTCTCAGCTACCTGCACTTTGGCATACACAACACAATATATAAAGGTATTGAAAATAAAGAGCAGGGAAAGAGAAACATCAAGATTTTACGAGATTCGGTTTATCCCCAACTTACGTCCTCGCCTTGGGCCAATACCACCTAAGGATTCTACTAGAACACTCTTTTTTGGGTAGAGCAAACTGTTTACAAATCCCTCTTTACAGGTAAAGATATCTCTCCAAGCGATACCCCACGCTTGGTTACAATAATCCAAAAGCCCTGAATCGTCAAGAAACAAGAAACAAATAGAAGAGACTTGTGTACAAGAATCACTCTCAGATATTGTAGGTTAGTACAACAATCGGCACAAAATATACTTCAATGTAAATTTCAATATAAAGAAATTGAAGCTCAATGTAAGTCTATCACCGGATTAATCTTCCTTTCATTGAAAGATTTAGACTTTAAGCACAATTTCGGTGTGAGATGATCAGCAAGAACTCAGTGAGTGAACAGCTAGATGTGAGCAAGAAAGCCTTTGAGAGTTGAAAGCACTTGAGAGTATTGAGATTGCTGAAAATATTTCTTGGTGATTAAAATCCTTGTCTTGGGGGCTATATATAGAGTTTAAAAAATTAATTCGTTGTTCCCCAAGTTTACTTGGAGTGTTGTTAAAGTTTGCAAAAACTTTGGAGCCCAAGAAACTAATATTTTCAATTTACCCGTAGGTAATTTTAAAAATCTCACAAGTGGCAGTCGCCTGTCACGATTGGTCATGCGCCTGTCACAGTTAAAATTGAAAGTCAGAACACTGACAGTCGCCTATCAAAACACTTGTAGTTGCCTTATATGACAAGGCAGATGCTTGTCTGGCTACCATCAGGTGCTTGGAACCTTTCTGTTCGTCAGTCTTAAAAAACATAAATATGGTCAGTCGCCTGGGGAGTTTGGTCAAATGCCTGAGGCTTTCGAAAAACTTGTTTTTTAAGATTTTGACTTTGAAAACTCTTTTCATTTGAGACCTTCATTATTTATAACTTTGAAAATTATATTTCAAGGTCTCTAAATATGGTTTTTAGGATTTTAATTTTTTCTAAAGAGCTTCAATACTTTTTATATTGAGTTTTACTTGAAGTACTTACATAAGAATTTCCTTAAGACTCTAAATCCTTCAACTCTTGGAGTCTTCATGCATGTCCTTACTTTGAGTCTTTTCTTTGAGTTTCAGCATACTTTGAGCTTCCATAATATTTCTCAAACTTTAAGCTTTCATGGTCTTTGTCTATCCTTGAGCTTTAACACCCTTTGAGCTAAGTTTTGCTTGAGCCACTTGTTTGTATAATTCCATTGAGCTTTCTAATATTTGATTCCTGAAACATTTCAACTTGAAAACATATTAAATTCTTTTGATTTGTTATCATCAAAATAAGAGACGTAAGCCTTGCTAGGCCAACAATTTTTCCCTTTTGGATGATGACAAATCCGGAAAAAAAATGAGGATACCTTAAAAGACTCCCCCTTACAATAAGCACGCATGTAACGTTTCAGTACTCAAACATAGATTGCAAGATTCATTTATATCAAAGATTCAAACAAAGTTTTTAAGCATACAATCATTTATATCATTGAACAAAGATATATCAAGAATATTCATGTCAACAATCTATTCTTTTTAACAACTTATTTTTGCTATCACTTATAACATTGAACAAAGATATATCAACAATATTCATGTCAACAACTTATTCTTTTTAACAACTTATTTTTTCTATCATTTCAACTTCTTTTTGCTCTCACAATTTTTCTCCCCTTTTTGATATCAATCAAAAAGTAAAAGAGAATTAATAAGCATAGCTGATATAAAAGCAGACAAAATAAAATATTATATCCATCTAGAGTAATACATACATAATCAAAAGTCTGGAGAAACAGACCAAAAAAAATACCAAGTGTTAATATAAAAAAAATGCAAAGACAAGAGCAACATCTAAGATCAACAAAATTATCAAAAGATAGCTAAGATCAATCGTCATCTACTTTTGTAGAAGCATCATCAGCATTTCTTTTAGAGTCATCTTTAGACACATCATCATCTTCTTCCTTTTCCTCATAATCATCATCAGATGCAACATAACTAGAAGGAACTGAGCTAATGTCCATGGGTGCTGCACCTTTGGAGGAGCTGACCAAGTTTTTCTCTATTTTATCTAAACTCTGCGTAGGAGAAGAACAATGTGTTTCTACAGTGGTAACTTTCCTAAGACCAGATTGAATCCCTTCACTGAAGTTGAGGTAATGAGTATAAAAAGGTAGAAACAAGGAAGGTGTGCCTGCGTCCTAGGAAATAGATGGAGTGGGCTCAGAAGATTGAGGAAGAGGCTCAGGTGTTGGCTGCCTATGACCTCTATGAAACCACCCTTGAGTATACTCTTCTTATAATCCATTAGCTTAAGAGTTGTGCCAGAAAATATATCATAGTGGGTCTTTCTTATAAAATTGAAGGATGGTGTGAGGATGGGATGATGAGCAAATACTAAATTCAGCATCCCGGCGTAAGGAAGAATGATACGAGGAGCTTCTTCCATCATGATCATCCACTTGATTATAAGGCTTGGTAGGTCCAACTTTTTACCTTTCAAAATGCACCACATGACAAAGCAGTCGAGAAAAGAAACATGGTCATGTGAACCGGCTCGAGGTAGGATGCTATAGGTGATCAGTTTGTGCAAAATCAATGCTTGGAGATTCAATTGTTTATATAGTGGGGGATTGCCAAAATAAACAGGCTCATTGGTCATGATGAGTGGTAAGAACTCCTGTGGAGTGAACTCTTGTTCCATGATCCATTGTTTTTCTACAGGTTTACACTCAAAATCTCCCAGCTTGATATGAAGAATTTTTCCTAACGATAACAGAGTAAGGTGAATGGTTTGCCCTAAGAGATTAGTTGAGAACCCCACATCTTGCTTCACCATATTGGCATAAATTTTTTTAACCAAATTCATATAGTGTCCAGTGGCCTGATACGTGATCAATTTTTCCCACCCAATATCTTCGAATAGTGACATGATTTCAGGAAAATCAGAGTTGAAGAATGAAACATCAAAAACTTTACTAAGAATGTGATCTGCTGATTGGATTTGATTCCGGTAGAGTGTCTTGGCTTGAGGGGTGGTTAGCCACTTCTCAACCTCGTCATTGTTGACCTGTCAGGAGGAGGAGGAGGCATTGTTCTCAGTTGATTTTTTTCGTGGCATGATTTTGTGAAGATAAAAGCTGAAAACCCTAAAGTGTAGTGATGATGGAGGGTTTAGGTTTTGATTGATCTTCAAAGACTCGATGAATTTTGAAAAAAAGAAGTTGGTTTAGGGAAGGAGAAAGTATTTTAAGGAGGAATGAAACAGAGTCAAGGGACTGATGGATTTAAAAATGAAGTATTTTTCATGTTTTAAAGGGAAACTCGTTGCGAGTTAGGCGCTTGGCACTCAAGGAGTTAGGTGCCTGATGACCTAAATTCCATCAGGAAGAACCATGGCAAGCGCCCGACCTTCAGGTGTTAGTCGCCTGTCAGGTAGGCTTTTTGAATTCATTCTCTACACAACTTCACGAACATGTAGCAACCCTAACTCACATGTAATAAATATAAACCGATCCTCTGAAAGTGGTCTGTGAAGATATTAGCTAATTGATCATTTGTATTAATGAATTCAAGAGTTATATCTTCTTTTTGTACGTGATCTCTTAAGAAATGATGTCTAATATCAATATGTTTTGTTCTTGAATGAGATACTGGATTTTTCGATATATTTACAGCACTAGTATTATCACACTTACTTGGGATTGTTGTATATTCTAAATTATAATCTTTTAGTTGTTGTTTCATGTATAATGTTTATGCACAACAACTCCTGACAGCTACATACTCAGCTTCAGATGTGGACAATGCTATGAAATTTTGCTTATTAGAGAACCAAGAGATGAGGGATTGTCCTAAGAAATGAAAAGTCCCACTTGTACTTTTTCTATCGATTTTACAACCTGTGTAGTCTGCATCTGAATAACTAATCATTTCAAAACTAGTGTCCTTGGGATACCATAATCCTAGATCAAGAGTACCTATCAAGTATCTTAGTATTCTTTTAACAACAATTTGATGTGATTCTTTGAGAGCGTATTGGAATTGAGCGCACATACATACGCTAAATATTATATCCGGTCTACTTGCTGTCAAACATAACAAAGCCTCTGATCATGCCTCGATAGTTTATCATATCCACAGGTTTTCCTTTTTCATCTTTATCAAGGTTTATGGAGGTACTCATGGGAGTCCTTATAGGCTTACTTCCTTCCATATCAAATTTCTTCAACATGTCTTTTATATATTTAGATTGATTTATAAAAGTTCTATTTTTTGCTTGCTTAATTTGTAGTCCAAGGAAGTAGTTTAGTTCTCCTATTATTTGATATTTGGGGTGATTCCTTATGTATTTCCGTACCTTTGGCAATTCAGAGTTTTCTATTGGATTATCATTTGGAGTTTCTTCATTATTCTCTTCCTTTTCTTTGACTTCTTCAATATCTAAATTTTTTGGTTTTTGTAAGGAATCATCTTTCTCTTCAATTTGAATTGTTTTAGTATAAGGATTAGCTTCATCAAACGTTACATGAATTGATTCAATAATAATGAGTGTTCTCTTATTGTAGATTCTATATGCTTTGCTATTTGCTGCATATCCTAGGAAAATACCCTCATTCGACTTAGCATCAAATTTTCCTAAGTCATCTTTGTCATTAAGCATAAGCACTTACATACAAATACATGAAAGCAAGTATATTGGGTATTCTTCCTTTCCATAATTTGTATGGAGTTTTATTTACGCTTGATCTTATAGACACTCTATTTATCACATAACATGCGGTGTTAACTGCTTTAGCCCAAAAGTATTTAGGTAGTTTATTTTCATTTAACATCGTCCTAGCCATTTCTTGAAGTGTCCTATTTTTTCTTTCTACAACTTCATTTTGTTGTAGAGTTCTAGGTGCTAAAAAGTTATGTCTAATTCCATGTTCATTAAAGAATTTTTTCTACGTCTTTATTATTGAATTCTCTTCCTTGATCACTTCTTATGTTCATAATGCCATAACCTTTTTCATTTTGAAGTCTTTTACATAAGTTTACTAACATATTGCACGTTTCATCCTTTGAGGCTAAAAAGAGTACCCATGTAAATCTAGAGTAGTCATCAACGATGACGAAAGCATATTGCTTTCCTCCTAAATTTTGTGTCCTAGTTGGTCTAAACAAATTTAGGTGAATAAGCTCTAAGGGTTTGCTAGTGGAGATATGTTTCTTTTTCTTAAAGCTAGACTTAGTTTGCTTTCCTAATTGACAAACATTGCATATTTTATCTTTAATAAACTTTGTACTAGGAAGTCCTCTAACTAAGTTCTTTTTAGCTAATCTTGATAAGAAGTCTATACTAGCATGTCCTAGTCTACGGGCCTAGCCAAGAAAACTTCTAACAACCCTTTAACCTTCCAAATTAATTAATAAAACCTGTCCTGTTTAATGATTATGCTCAACTTTGTTCATTGAACCACTACCTTAACCAATAAGATCTCCATTTGAAGTTCCTCTCTAGCTTGAAGAATCTATATAACCTTCATTCCTGATAGCAATAACTATTGCAATTGTTTGCAAAACTTCAATCTCTCAATAATATGCTATAGTTGCCGCACGACTCATTCTCTTCCCCTTTAGAAGATGGGTCATGACAACAATTAGAAGTCCATGCAACACTGAACTTCACTGTCCTCCCACTTCCAGCAAACTAATGCAAGCTGTTAGTCCTCGTATCCTCTTCCTTCCCAAATTTATGAGCATGCAAAGGGAGAATTAAACTATATTCTCTTGTAACGACGCCTATATTTACTAGACTTGAGCCTACAATTTGTGTTTCTTGTGGCTAATACACTGACCTTGTTTTCCATTAAAGCCTTACTAAGTTGGTCTGCCCTCCTCATACTCGGGTAGTGAGATTTATGTGAATGTGAAATGTGGAAGTCAGATTCATGTGATGTGAAATACTGAGAAATGTGAAAACTGAGAACTTGAAAAGATGAATAATACAAAGATATCAGATTCAAAGTAAAGTATAAATGTATTATATACTATAGTATCATATTTATTTAGGGTGAAGTATACACTCCACCCGAGGGCTTGCTAAGGAAGGTGAGTGCCCTGATTAATATCATATATAGCCATACTGGGCTGCTTAACATATTAGGGCAGAGGGAAGTTACTTGTATGGGTCAGTAATCTTCTCTATTCTCGAGAACTTTTGTCAGTAAACATTTGTGTGAATGTGTGTGAATACAAGATAAACTATCAACCTGAGAGCTTATTGAGTAAGGTAAGTGCCCTGATATGCTTCAGTTGTAGCCATTGGTTGCATAAGGTATCAAAGTAGAGGGGTACTACTTGTATGGGTGGGTAATCACCCCAATATTTGAGAACTCTCGTTATTAAAATACGCTGCATGTGTGTGAGTAGGGATAGAGAATGATTTCATAATTGTGGGTAAATTTGTAAATGATGATTGCAATTTTGTAAACTTAACCTCATGCTAGCCACACATTGGTACTAATCTATTTCGTCTTATTTAGATGTGCCTCACCGAATATGAATTTTATCTTTTACAGGACCTCCATATGATCGAGCTCAGTGAGCTTGGGGCTTGGTGTAGCATTTTTGAGAGAGAGAGAGGGTAGGTATAAACTTTGGTTATAATTTTGGGGTTGTATTATATTTATATTTTCCGAGTTATATATTTGTGAATACTTGATGTTCGAGAATACCTTTTGAGATTATATATATATATATATATGTAGAAACTCTGGTATATTATTGAGGAATTGTTATTATTTCCGCTACGTGATTGACGTTATGGTATCAGATACAGATGAATGGGACACATGACACCTGGGCCCCACTTGGCAGGTTCGGGGTATCACACTACATAACCTAGTAACCTAGGCTCTGATACCACAATGTAACGCCCCAAAAATTCAGGCTATATATATATATATATATATATATATATATATATATATATATATATATTTCATTTTATTTAATAAATTCTGATACCATAGACTGTAAACAAAGTCACCCCAGACCCAAAGTAGGGTACTAGGGATGCTCCTATCCATATTTATGTCCTATTTTTGCAGCGGAAAACATAACACATCAAACTTTATATACAATACCAGAGTGTTAAAGTCTCTAAAATATACATATAGACTCCCCAAAAATTTGTCAGAAACCCCAAGTATTTTCAAACATAACTCTAGACCCCAAAAAAAACACATACCCTGTATTCCTGAAACTACACCTCCTTTAGAGACTCAAAAAATATAATAAATAAAGGAAATTGGAAACTGGAATTTTTGGGTTGAAGAAGGAGAAAATCGGCGATGATTTTCTGAAGAAGGAAGAAAACTGGCGGCAGTTTTGGTTTTCACTACAGAACTGTAAATGATAAATGGTAAATTTCAAGTCGGTTAACAGAAAACTGACGACGGATTTTTGAGAGACCAAGAAAACCGACAATGATTTTTGTTAGAAGTGCTGAGAATATAAAACAACCGAGAGTTATTTGAAATTTAAAAACAAAACTCTCCTCTCTCTCTCTCTCTCTCTCTCTCTCATGCAAACATTTTCTTTGATTCTGGCTCTATTAAGTGTTGTTTCGACGATAAGGAACCACCACGGGGTTCTTAGGAAGATTTTCTACAACAATGTAGGCAGAGCAAAATTTCAATTTGGGGTTTCGGGGTACCATCCCAAAACTGAGGTAAGGGTGTTAAATATTGGTATTTATGATTTATTTGGAGTAATTAGGACCTAGAGAACACTGAATGATAATATTCTGGAGTTGAGCTAATAAATTTGTGGAAAAATATAATTTCAGGGATTAAGTTTTAAATGCCGCAGGGGCGTAGATTTAGTGTATTTATGGATTTCACTGGAAACAAGTAAGGGAATTGATTAAGTCAAGGTTTTTCAGGATATTTAATGTTTATTATACAGTATATGTTTTAGAAATTATTTATATGATATAATTAGTTTTGAGAAATACTGATGTTGAAATGAGTAAATTATGATTTTATATTTAAGAATATTTTATCAGTAGATTATGTTTTCCAAGCCAAATAATATTATACAGAAATACTCACTCGTGTGGCATGAGTATAAATTGAATGTATTAACAGTATCTCAAAATACGTTTATATTTTATGGAACAAACATAATTTTTCAGTGATTTTAGATAAATGATAATTGGTACAGAAATGCATATATTTTTCAGTATATTAAGATATGATAGCCGGCGCAGATGTCAGGATATAATAGTCGGGGCAGATGCCGAGATATGATAGCCAGCACATATGTCGTGAACAGTATTATTACTATGATGACATGATTCAGAAATTATGAAATGATAGTTTTTTTATACTGAAATATGTGAAAGTCAGATTTTATTACAGGATTATGAAAATTTTATTTATGAACAGAAATATGTATTATGTGAAATGTATTATATAGTATTAGAACCCGGATGGTTACTTAGGTATTCCCACTAAGTGCCGACCCCAGCGGTTTTTACAGTGTAGTAGGTTGGGCAGACTAGTTGGGGTATAGCCGACAGTGCAACCACATTAGTAAGAAAATGTGGGTTGGAGGCCGATTAGCCAGAAGTGTGACGGTGTAGTAGGATACCCATTGTGTTACTGATCCGCTAGAAGTGCATGACGGTGTAGTAGGATGGGCAGGCCAGGTTGGGTGGGCGATCGTGCATAGTATGTTATGTTTGACTTAACCTGGTAGGCCAGCCAACGTTAGGTCTAGCCTTTGGGTTGCACAACCCAGATCATGAGGGGTGGAGTCATAATACACAGACATCCAGGGTAGAATTTTAGTATTATACAGATTTACGAGATGATTTAAATGTTATGTAAATTTGTAAAAACCTGAATAGTGATATATGGATTAATTATTTAAAAGAAGGGTAAATTGGTAAATTGAGTAGAGTTTGTCGACGAGGCCAGGGTTCGTTGACGAAGTCCCTTCTATTCTCGTCAACGAAATTCAGAGGCTCGTCGATGAGGAGAAGCCGAGAGATTTTAGGAAACTAGGAATCTCAGGCTTGTCGACGAGGCGTCTTCAGTGGCTCTTCGACGAGGGCGCCATTTCGTCGATGAGGGTGGTCGAGTCAAGGGCTATAAATATCACTTTCCTTTGCTTAATCACTAAGTTATCTCAAGAATATCCTCTCCCTTTCTCTCTCTAGAACTTGAAGAACTCTCTCTCTCTAGGTTTCTTTGCCGTTCATCGCCTGATTCATAAATCCAACGTTACCGTGTAGATCAAGGCGAGATTCTCTTCGTGAATAGTGGACAGGAATCTCATTTCAAGCAGTTTTGGGTTTTGGTCCAAAATCGAGGTAAGACTCGGTTTTCTTTTTTGATTCGAAATATGTGTAGTAGTATGAGTTGTAAGCATGTATTGTACTGTGGTTTATAGATTTTGGAGTCTCGATTCGTAGTTTTGGGGATCCTAGAGTTCGTAGTTGGAATTTTGGGTTAAGGTAAGTGGATTCTGTTTATGTCAGTTTATTTTTGAAATCGGGATTGGTAAGCTTGTAGGCTTCAATTGTATGTATGTTTTGATTGCTTATTTGGAAAAATCTATCAGGTAAAATACAGGATTTTTAGGTTACAATTTTGGGAAAAATTTGGGGATTTCAGGTATCATCTCTTCTTTGTTTGGAAAACCGTTTGTTTTGTTTAAACTGTATTATTGAGATGACTGTTACCCATATTTATATAAAATTGTATGCTTGAATTGGAAAACGATATGATTTGTCGTAAACCAAATAAGTGTGGAATGTATGGTTGTATGTCATTGTTCCAGGTATTTTGTAAAATAGCTAGTGGCGGCTAATTACTGTACGCTGATATGTGTAGGAGTGTGAGCTCCAAAATGATTCCAGGTTTTGCGAAATCAGCTAGTGGCGGCTAAATACCGTATGCTGAAATAGGTTAGGTTACCATTTTTCACACTTGGGACCCATTTGCGGGTTCGAGGCGTGACAAAATTTATTATGAATATGTTTATAAGTATAATTTTCCTGTATTAATAGCTACAACTTCAGTTATACTATAATTCAATTATTTGCGATATGTGTTTATAATATGACATACTCATGTTGCCACACACTAATATCAGTCTATTTTGCTTATTAAGAGGTGTCTTACCCCAGAATTACAAATATTTTAGGAAATCCTGATAGACGAGGGGAGTAAGCTCCATGACTAAGGAGTTCGCTGATTTTACCTAGTAGCAGAGTAAGTAGATGAGTCGGAAATGTGACAAATTTTTGGGGTTATATGTTTATATGTAAAAATAGTGAAACTCTGGTTATTGTATATATGTAAGTGTATTTGGTCCTGCTGCTTAGGTATTATGAATGTATAAATAGGTAAATCCCTAGTACCTATGGGTCTAGGTTGACTTTGACTATAAATTATGGTAACAAAATATTATTAGAATAATAATATGTGATGGGAAAAAATGGTTCAAAAATTAGGGCGTTACACCTCCACTCTCTTGGAGCTCGCTCCATGTGGCTACCTAGATTACCTGAAATGTTTAAGATTCTTGGGGTGAGACACCTCTTAGTAAGACGGAATAAGTTATACCAGTGTGTGGCAGATGAGTTTTACACAAATAACATAACTGTTTATTTAATTTGTAACTGAAATAGCAATTTAACTCACACCCACACCATTTAAAATACACATTTTCTATTTGAACATACTTTTAGTTGTACTTCATAAATCTATGTGTGTGTGTGTGTGTGTGTCTATATATATATATATATAACTGTGAAAACTTCCTGGGATGGATAACTGTAATCATGAGTTAACCCCGCATGATCAGGTTGTGCGGCCTATGAGCTGGACATAACCATGGTTGGCCTACCAGGTTAAGTCAAATTATAATTCTTCTGAAGTACGATTAGCCTGCTCAACCTGGTCCGGATTGCCAGGGAGCTACTATACTCTTCACTAGGGCACAATCGACTGCCATCACCACACTTTATCTGAGATGTGTAGTTGCTCTATCTATACTGTATTAGTTACAATACCGTGCTCTGTGTTCTATTTTGGTCCATCAGGGTTCTGATATTGTATAATACTATTTCTGTATATTACTGTTTTATCATGATTCTGTATAAACTGAAATACCATGACTCTGTAATGATTGTAATATCATGATTCTATAATAACAATAATATCATGGTTCTATAATAACTTTAATATCATGCTTCTGTAATTATGGTTCTGTAATAACTGTAATATTATGGTTCTGTAAAAGCTATATAAAATTTTGTAACAATATTATGTGCTAATTCTAGTATTTCTCATGCCACACAATTTAAGTAATGTTCAATTACTATATTCTGTATGAGAAAACTGTATTTTATTATTGTATGAGAAAATTATATATCCTACTATATGAAAATAGTATATCATCTATAAGGCTTTTCATGCAACCCAAATTTTTGAATTTTCCCAATTATGCATATCGTTTTTTAAAAAAATCATAAATTTCCCTCCCCATAATTCTATATCATGTAATACCCAGAAAACCTTATACCGATATCTCATAATTTATACTATACTTTAACCTGTAAAATTTGCTAAAATTAATTGGCATAATTTATTCCCCTCACCTGATTTCCTAAGGGAACACTTGTAAGGATCCCAAATCAATGCCTATGATGGTCACACGTAACCCTGTGTTCCACAAATACTAACTTTATCAGGTTCAACCCCAGAATGCCTAACTTCCCCAAGTCCACACAAATCAAATAACTAATTAATCTTTAAAAACAACTCCCTTACCCTAGTTTTGGAGTGGTGCCTAAAATGCTCGATTCATAAAATTACTCAGGTTAAACTATAAAGAATCGCCGTTGAGATCCCAAAATCATGTTTATTAGTTGATTTTGGCTAAAATCAAGCGAGAAATCGAAGAGATAAGAAGGGAGAGCTGCAACCCTCGGAGAGAGACAGATAATGAGCTACAGGTCCTTACATAAAAGCCACTGCCAGACAAAACCGTCAACGATTTTCTCGGGGGTCTATAAAATTGTCGACCGTTTGGTCTCTAACCAAACTTTTATTAACCGTTTTACCTTTTACCTGGCCATAGTAACTTGAAACGGTCGATGGTTTTCTGAGCTCCCACAAAAATCGTCGCTGGTTTGGTCTTTACCAAACCAAATTCCTTTTTTCCATAATTATTTTATTAATATTATTTCCTAGGTCTCTACATTGACTATGGATAAATCTTTGCCCCGGTTGCCAGGCTTGAGACTATCAAATTACTAATTTCACTCTCTACACAAAATGGATGGAAGATTTACCAGTTGGACGTGAAATCAGCAGTTCTAAACGGTTTTCGAGAAGAAGAGATCTATATCGATCAGCCACCTAGATATGTGAAGAAGTGCAAAGAAGATAAAGTGTACAAGCTAAATAAAGCACTCTAAGGCTTGAAGCAGGCACCTCGTGTGTGGAACATGAGGACTGATGACTATTTCTAAAAGAATGGATTTGAAAAGTGTCCCTATGAGCATGCACTATACATAAAGATGGAGACATACAAAAGCATATTGATTGTCTACCTATATGTTGATGGTCTGATCTTCACGGGCAATAATCCAGAGATGTTTACCATTTTTAAGAGGAGCATGGTCAAAGAATTCAAAATTATGGATATTGGCTAGATAGCTCATTTCCTTGGCATAGAAGTCATGTAAAACGAGAAGGGAATCTTCATCTCCCAGAGCGACTATGCAAAAGAAATACTAAAGAATTTTGGGATGGACAACTGCAACTTTGTGAAAACTCCGATTGAAACGGGATTGGAGTTGAGAAAGAATGAACGAGGAAATGTTGACCTCATATATTTCAAGAGTTTGGTTGGAAGCTTGAGGTATTTTACTTGCACTAGACTATACATACTCTATGGAGTTGAACTTGTCAGCAGGTGCATGGATACTCCTGACCAGTCCCATATGAATTCAGCAAAAAGGATACTCCGCTATGTCAAGTGTAACATCTTGATTTTAGAACCATTTTCTTTTACATAAAATATAATTACTCTGACAATACTCTAATATCATAATACACAGTCAAAGTCAGCCTAGACCTATAGGTACCAAGAATTCACCTGTTTTTTCGTACATATAAACTAAGCAGCGAAACCAAAATACACTTTACATATATACAATACTAGAGTTTCACTATTTCTACATATACACATATATACCCCAAAAATCCATCATGAGTTTGACTCGACTACTTACCTTGCAACTGGATAGTTCCTACGAACTCCTCTATCACAGAGCTTGCCTCACTTGTCTCTCGGGATTTCCTAAAATATTTGTAATGTTAAGGTGAGACACCTTTCGGTAAGGGAAATATACTAATATCAATGTGTGGCAGCATGAGTATTATCATATTATAAACATTACTGCAAATAATGTAACTGTAATAAATATATATCTTAAGTTGTAACTGATATCATATAGAAATCTCAACTTTTAAACAGGTTCATACGATATCATAGTGAATTTTCATATCTTTAAAACCATCTATTAAATCTGTATTTTACTGAATTATTGATTACGTGTGAAAACTGCGTAATTGGACACTTTAACCTGGTCTTTACGGCTTATATTTTTAATTCAATATCCAAATTTGTCCAATATTTTAATGAAGTGTCAAAATTATCATTCTTGAATTTTATTGTGCAATTTATGATTTTTTGGTAATTTTTTGTCGCAGGAAAATTCTCGGGAACCAAAACCAATATTTGTTCGTATTTTGTGCATAACTTTTCAGTTCGAGCTTCGATCGAGACGATTCAAATTTCTAGAGAAAGAGGAAATGATTATCTACAAATTTTATGTTTCTAGTTTTGTGAGAAACGGGCTCCAAGATTGTCAAACTTGACTGTGAACACGAAGAACAAAAGAAGGAAAAAAAATACATATATCATGATATTTGATGTGACCCGGCCATGCAAGCCGGGTCGGGTTGGTCTCGCGGGTCATAGGGCTTCAAACCTCTCCTATTTATTTGTTTTTTTTCTCCCTTTCTCTAGGTTGTTGGGCGTTGCCCCCAGCCGATTCTCCCCTCTTCCTCTTCTTCTCCCTCTTCTTCTTCTTCTTCTTCTTTATTCTCTTCTTCTTCTCCTACTTCAATTTTATTTTATTCTTTCATTCTTGCCTCTCTTCTCTACCCTCTATTCTCTTCTATCTTTCCCCTTGGGTCTCTGTTCAAACCACCAGCCCCCTTCTCTGCCAGCAGGTTCTCCAGCCGGCAGCAGATCCTCTCGGCCACTCTTCCAGTCTCTCTGCAACCCAGCACAGCTCCGGCCACTCCAGCTCCAGTCGAAGACCCAACACAGCAGCTCTCCACCCTCTGTCCTCTCTCCAGCGAGCAGCCTCCTCAGCAAGAATCAATAGGTTGCAACCAAGTCTTGCAACAGCAATCGGAGCACCTTCTTGCTAGCACCAACACCCGAGCTCTTGGCCATGCCAGCTGCCCCTCGGGCAGTGACCTCAACCTTCAGCAACATAGCAGTTCTCGGCAGCCCAGCCATACCACATACCAGCCAATGATTCAGAACAGAGCATCTCCAGCTCCGGCCATTCTCCAGCAGCCAAGCTCCATGGACTCTCTCTCTTTCTCTCTCTCTCTCTCTCTCTCTCTCTCTCTCTCTCTCTCTCTCTCTCTTCTTTTCTTTTCTTTTTCTTCTTTTTCTTCTTTTTCTTCTTTTATTAAGATTGTTATTTTTATTGTTTTAGTTATTAATTGAAAGATTGGATTTTTTTTAAAAACTGTTTTAGTTGCATTTTATTTTAATTAAGTATTTGAATTCTCAAGTAATTTTAGCAATAAATTTTATTTGTATTAATTTAATTATTTTTTTTATTCGTAATTTTGTTAAAGGTTCGGTTTTTATTGTTTACATATGTGTTTGATTGAGTTTTAATTGGTGCGTGTTTTAATTTCGTGTTCAAAGTTACTGTCTTTAGTTAACGTGTGTTTTGATACTTGCTTGATTAGACGTAGGATTTCCATTTTTTTTCTATGGCAAGCATGAGTGGCTAAGTTCGGTAACTCGGGTTGTGGGTCGATGTCGTTTGCGTTCCATGGTTTATTAGTTATTCTATGATATCATTGTTAAACTTTTATTTGGTTAAAACCGAAAATTGAAGGCATCATTGATAAATCGCTAGCTCTTGCTTCTTGTTTTGTTGTTGACGTTAGGCACATCAAAACCTTGATTTAATTTAAGATTTTCATCAACTAATTTACACGACATTCGGTTAATGCTTATTGAGAGTTTATATTTTCTTCCATTTGGATGTGGCAAATTTACTCGAGCTTAGTAATAAAATTTCATCTTATTAATGTCTTGATTGGATTAACAAGAAGAGGAGTAAGGCCTAGGGAATTAATAAATGGTGGAAGCAAACAGACATTAAACCCTTAACCCGAGTGTTTGGTAAAATTGTTTCAGTTAATCTGTTTAGTTTTGGTTGCGTTTTTTTTTAGAGTTACATTTTTGGAAAATTGATAAAATTTCAATCTCATTTTGATAGTTTACTCAAAATTCTCTCACTTTGTTTACTGTTTTCAAAATCGTAAAAGAAAAAAAAGATTTTCAAACCCTATTTTTCAGCAACAGGATTTCACTAAACTTTCATAAATACTTTGATACTCAGTGGTCCCTATGGAATACGATCTTGGACTCATCCTTGATACAACTTGACACTTCTGCACTTGGACTCAGAACGAGTCAAGTTTTTGGCGCCGTTGCCGGGGATCAATTGGTGTCATCGAAGTGTTTCTCAGATTTTAGAGAGGTGTTATAGAGCCGTAAACGTCTTCACAGCCTGGGTGATATCTACTTCTTCTCCTTTGACCTGCTTGCTTTTATCGTGTTTATACTGAATTTGTATGACTAGTTGGGCTAGAGATAACACATTTAGACTAGTCAGGACAAACTCATCCATCTCATCATCGAGTGAACCTGTTTCACTTGAATTACTTGAATCACCATCTATCACACGTAGCATCATGGCTGAGAAAGAACCTCATGATATGGAGAACCCTAATAGGACACGCAGAGAATATTTGCAACCCATTAGGACCAGTACCCCATCCTGCATTATTCTACCTTTGAATGCAAATGCTTTTAATTTTAAACTTGGGATGATTCCATTGTTACCTCATTTTCATGGCATTGAATCTGAAAACCCTTATTTGCATAAAAGAGTTTGAAGAAGTATGTTCCACATTCATGGATAGAACATGCACTGAAGAGGTAATAAGACTAAAATTGTTTCCCTTCTCTTTAAAAGACAAGGCAAAAACCTGGTTTTATTCTTTAAGGCCAAGATCCATTGGGACTTGGCAAGAAATGCAAATTGAGTTTTTAAAAAAAAATTTTCCCATGCAAAGAACTAACGCTTTGAAAAGACAAATCATGAATTTTTTCCAAAAGGATGTGGAAACATTTTATCAGTGTTAGGAATGTTTCAAAGACCTCTTAAATGCATGTCCTCACCATGGGTATAAGAATTGGAGAATCATCAATTTTTTCTATGAGGGGTTGCAACCAAAGATGAGGCAATTTGTAGAAACAATGTGCAATGGTGAGTTTTTCAATAAAGGGCGCCCAAAGAAGCTTTTGACTATTTTGATTATTTGGCTGAAAACGCTCAATCTTGGGATGACTTTGATGTGTATGATAGATCTGAAAAGCAAAAATGCATTAGTGGGGGTGGTAAGTATCAATTGAAAGAAGTTGATGATTTGAATGCTAGGCTTGCATTGATGTCCAAAAGGTTAGATTCCATTAAGCTTGAGAAAGTAAATGAAATGTATGTTTTACCATCATCTTCTGAAAAATGCAACATATGAGAGGATCCAGGGCATGCGACTGATGCATGTCCAACTATTCCTACTCTTAAGGAAGTTTTGCTTGATCAGTCTAACCCGGTGTATATGGTTTCTGAGATTTTTTCTAAACCTTATTCTGATACTTACGATGTAGGTTGGAGGAATCATCCAAATTTTAGCTAGAAAAATGACCAAGTGGGCCCATCTCCCCAAGGACAAAGTCAATACATTCCTTATGCAGCATCTAGCTAAGACTCGGGACCCTCTTACTTTGCAAATCAGCCTCCTCCAATGCAGAGATGGGAAATGGAAGATTCCATACAACAGCTAACTGTTAGCTTGCAACAATTCATGGCAAGCCAAAATGTGATCAACTCTCAAACTTCTCAAGCCATCAACGAGATAAGCACTAAATTGACTAGGTTGAACACATTATTGAATGCTTTGGAGATAGATGAATCCCAATTTCAAGCCCAGCCAGATACTTAAGTGCAGATTGCAATCATGGAACCGTCATCCTATATTGAAGCAAATGTTAATGATTGCAATGCCGAAGCAAATCTCAGCTATGGTAAGGTGACTGGTGCACTAGATGAAGAAGTTGAGCAGAATGGTGAGAGTTTAACCTTCAAGGAATCAGGTACAAATTTTAATGTTGATGCTTCTGAAGAACCAAAGGTAACAGTTCTGAAAACTTTTCCTCAAAGGCCGGTTCTTAAAGAAGTATATTTCCTGGAAACTATACTGGATAAGGATCCTTTCTTATTAAAACAAGAAAGATAATTTGAAAATGTGTTGTTTGATATTGTGGAGAACATTGATTTAGTCAGAGATCATTTCTGTGCAGATAACAAATTGACTCATTGTGGTGACTCAAATTTGGAGACCCGCCAGTTCAATTTATAAATCTGCACTCACCAGATGAAATTCCTCTCGAACCTCCTCCAGACACACTGTGATGTTTTTCTTTCCTTTGTTTTCATTTTGTTTCATTTTGTCTTATTCTTAGCTTATTGATAGGAACATTTTCCTTTAGTTCAGTTTTCCTTTTCCATTACTTCTCCACCCAGGTATGTCCTATTGTTTTTTCCCGTGCATAATTTTCCTATTTCCCCTATGTTTTCACATTGAGGACAATGTTCCATTTTAGTTTGGGGGGGGGGGGGTGAGTATTAGAATGTGACACTGTGCACATATACGTACTGGGTTTTATAAAAAAATATATATATAAAAAAAAACCAAAAAAAAAAAAAAAACAAAAAAAAATTAAAAATCAGAAAGAACGAAAGAACGAAAGGAAGAGTAGTGAGGAATTACATTGAATTATGTCATGCTTAACACTGACTCGTACCCTTCACATACCTACATATAACCTAAGAACTATACACTTGAGTCATTTATGTGTAGTTTCTCTTTATATGACTTCGTAACTCCATGAAGAATTGATTAGTAGTACACTCGTGTTAATCTAGTTATATAATTTCTTGTATTTACACGATATCTCACGAGGTTGAATAAACACATTCACGTGATTCACTGCACTTAGGATTTCCTGTGAGCACTAAGAGAACACCCGTGGCGACTATGACACCTTGTGAGATATCCTTGAGCTAATTATCGTCCTTTTGAGTGTTAACATCAAATTAGAGTTCAAGGAACTCAATTCTCTTCTTTCTGGATGATTCTTTGTATACTAGTCTCTGTTTTTGATTTTCTAGCCTAGAGGTGACACCTAGTGGGGAGATAGAAACCTAGGTTTTGTAGCCTACACAAGATGTGAAGGCTGAGCCACGCCTAGAAATAGACTTAATCCATGGACCACTATTCAAGCTCAATTCCCATTGATAGTATGAAGATAACAAAAGAAGTGTGAAGAATGTCCTAATTGATCAAGAAAAGACAGAAAATAAAGAATGAGAAAAAAAAAAGGATAAGAAATAAAAATGCGTGTGAAATGAAATGCTAATGTCTGCTCCATAGAAATATCACAAAAAGTCAAGGACACAACACATGTTCTCTACATACGAAGATTCTTCAACCAGTTAGTGCCTCAGATGTATTCACGACAAGTTTGTGATTAAGTTGTTCTAGGGTGATCTCGGTTGGATATGGTGAGTAGGTGAGAAAATGTTAGGGTGAAGGACCCGACACCTCATAGATAGGCTAGATCCTTTCTAAACTAGTCCACTCCATATACAATTACCGTTGTTCCTTTTAGTATGTGGGATGTTTGATTGCAACACTTCTTCTCACATACGACGAGTGAACCCATTCCTTTTGAGTGTTCTTGAGGGTATACCAGTTAGGCCGAGTCTAAGTGACCGTTCTGTAGGTGTCCACTGGTATTCTAGGTGTACTGAGTCACACACATCACGCACACCTCGAGAGTTTACCTGTTTATACTCGGACTTATATGATTGCATTAACTCTGAATGTGCCATTGATTAACTTCATGTGAGTATACTGCTCTTAAATGACATATAAACAATGAAACTTGCATGAGTGACGTGCTTTGGAGTTGTGTGTACTGAATATGAACAAATTTGTGTGACATTTAGTTATGTTCTTGTATGTGAAACGGTATGCTTGTGTAGCAATTATACCCTGGATGCATATTTGTATATCATGACTCCACCCCTTAAGATCTCGGTCTTGCAGCCCGTAAGATGGACTTAACGCTGGTTGGCTTACTAGGTTAAGTGAAACATAATGTAACTATGCACGTTTTCCCACCCTATCTGGTTAGCCCAGCCTACTACACCGACAACCTCTAGGGGTCAGTAACACAGTGGGTATCCTACTACACCGCCTATACTTCCGGGCTAATCGGTCACCGACCCACACTTCCTGAATAGTGTGGTTGCATTGTTAGCTATACCTAATCTAGTCCTCCCAACCTACTCACCGAGAACCTCTGGGGGTCAGCACTCACTGGGTATCCTACTACACTAGTCTGAATAACTAGTTATGGCATCGTGCTCTTAACATACGTAACCATCCAGGTTCTATTAGTATATAATACATTTCACACAATATATATATTAATGTCTGTAAATAATATTTTCATAGTTCTAAAATAAAATTTCACTTTTACATATTTTTGAATAAAAACTATCATCTCATATTTTTTGAATAAATCATCATAATAAAATTGATCACGGCATCTGCGCCGGTTGTCATATCACGGCATCTGCGCCAGCTAAACTTTCACAGCATCTGCGCTGACTATCATATCATAATATACTGAAAAATAATTTAATTCCTATACTAATTAACATCTTTCTAAAATTTACTATAAAATCATACTTATTCTGCGAAATAATAACATTTCTAACATACGATTATTACATTAAATTTATACTCATGCCACACATGTGAGTTCTACTCTCTAATATTCTATACCATGCTATAAAAATTTGTTTTCTCTCTTCAATTCCAGTATTCCCAAAAAATACGTTAATTCATGAATAATTTCTAAAAAACATGACTTAATCTATTCCCTTACCTAATTCTTGAAAGCCAGCTAACGTGCTAAATCTACACCCCTGCAGCATTCGAAGCTCGAAACCCTGAAATTATATTTTCCCCAAATTAATCAGGTCAATCTCCAGAATACTATCGTTAAATATTCCCTAGGCCCCAAATACTACAATTTAATCATTAAAACTAATA
The DNA here is from genome assembly GCF_029873635.1 of Malania oleifera. Lineage (NCBI taxonomy): Eukaryota > Viridiplantae > Streptophyta > Magnoliopsida > Santalales > Ximeniaceae > Malania > Malania oleifera. The sequence continues at coordinate 17,073,953 of NC_080422.1, forward strand.
TTTAACACCATTGCCTCAGTTTTGGAATAGTGCCCCGGAACCCCAAACTGAAATTTCGCTTCGCCTAAGTTGTAGAGAATCTTCCCAAGAACCCCATGGTGGTTCCTGATCATCAATCCAGGCTTTAATAGAGTGGAAATTGAAGGTAGAAGAGTGGAGTTCCATAGGGTTTTTGAGGGAGGGAGGGAGGGAGGGAGGGAGAGAGAGAGAGAGAGAGCATTTAATTTGAATTAAACAAATGAGCTCTCGGTTCTTTATATTCTTCAGCACTTCCAACCAAAAATGTTGACGATTTTATATGGCTCTCAAATAACCGTCGCCGATTTTCTGTTTAATCGGTCAATTTTTACCGTTTACCAGTTATTGTCCCGCAGTAATTTCCCAAAATCGTCACCGATTTTCTTCCCTCTCCAGAAAATTGTCATCGGTTTTCTCCTTCTCCTGCAAAAAATTCATTTTTTTCAATTTATTTTATTATAATATTTTTTGGGTCTCTATATTCTTCCCTCCCTTTAAAAATTTCGTCCTCAAAATTGCTGACTATACATGTACACCATCATCTGAGGAAAAAATTGCTACTTATTTTATTAATTACTCTCACTTATAGCACAAGAATACTGTGGTTGCATATACGGTTATAAGAGATTATGATAACCAACCAAAATTCTCCCAAAACCCACTATATTCTTTAAACCAAAACACAATTTATACATTTATTACCCTACACTACATAAAATAAAATCAACACATTACTTACCTTTCCTGAGCCATCCCTTTTCCTTTCTCTAACTAATGCTGATCCCCACCAAACAGATGTGGGTACTTCTATCATACTTCCCCCTTTAGCTCCCACAAGGCCTCCTCCACTGCATCATTTCTTCATAATACTTTCACTAGTAAAATTTTCTTGGTGCGCAACTCCTGTTCTTTTCTATCTAGAATTTGCACTAGGGTTTCCTAATATGTTAAAGTATCTCTAAACTCTATCTCCTTGTAGCTAATCACATGAGAGGGATCTGGGACATATTTCATCAACATGGAAACATGGAATTATTGACTTTAATCGAGATAAAATAAGCAGTCTTTGTCAGCCAATATACAACCACCCAAATGGAATTTTTCCAATGCAACACCGGCGGTAACCCTGTAACAAAATCCATGGAGATATGATCCCACTTCCACTCAGGAATGTGGATTGGCTGCAACTGTCCTGTTGATCTCTAGTGCTAAGCCTTTATCTGTTGGCACGTCAAACACTGCTCCACAAACTCTTCTATCTCCCTCTTTATACCGCTCCACCAGAATGACTCTTGGAAGACCCGATACATCTTAGTGCTTCCTGGATGTATTGCGAAAATGGATTTGTTTGCCTCCTTTAGGATCGTACTCCTCATCTCAGTATCAATAGGTACGCACAGCCTGGTACGGAACCTCTAAGTTCCATCATCTGAAATACTGAACCCCTCCCCTGTCCGTCCTGCACTTTATCTATTAGCTCTTCCAATTCTGCATTATTCTTCTGAGTAGCTTTAATCCTTTCCTGCAAGGTAGGCTGTAACACTAGGTTGGCAATAAATGCCTGGTTATCATCCTCTACTAGCTCAATACCGAGCCTCTCCAAATCCATCTGAATCGGATGCTAAATCTCCACTACTGACAGTACTGCACCCACTGACTTTTGGCTGAGAGCATTAGCCACCACATTTACTTTCCCTGGGTGGTAGCTAATAGTCCAATCATAATCTTTAATGAGTTCCAATCATCTTCTCTATCTCATATTCAATTCTTTCTAGGTGAAGAAATACTTTAAACTTTTATGGTCAGTGAAGATCTCACATCTCCCACCATAAAAATAATGTCTCTACATCTTTAGAGCATACACCATTGCAGCTAACTCTAAATTATGTAGTGGGTAGTTCTTTTCATACTCCTTAAGCTGCTGAGAAGCCTAGGCAATAACCCTGTTGTGCTGCATCAACATACATCCGAGTCCCCTCAAAGAGGCGTCACTGCATATAACAAATCCATCCTCTCCTAATGGAATAGACAACACCAGTGCAGAGACAAGCCACTGTTTCAACTCTTGGAAACTCTATTCACACTCGTAAGTTCATTCAAACTTCCCATTTTTCTTGGTGAGTTGTGTCAATGGACCCAATAACCTGGAGAAACCATCCACAAAACGCCGGTAGTACCCTACCAGACCTAGAAAACTCATGATCTCCTGAACATTTCCCATTCTCACCCAATTCACCACCGCTTCTATCTTTCTTGGATTTATTGATATGCCATTCACGGAGATCACGTGCCTGAGAAAAATGATTTTCCTCATCCAGAATTCACATTTCTTAAATTTAGCGTATAACTTCTTTTCCCTTAATACTTGCAATACCAGCCTCAGATGATCCTCGTGCTCCTCAAAACTCCTCGAGTAAACCAGTATATCATCAATAAATACCACAACAAACTAGTCCAAGTACTGATGGAACACCCGATTCATTAGGTCCATAAAAGCTACTGGTGCATTAGTCAATCCAAACGGCATTACCAAGAACTCGTAGTGTCCATATCATGTCCTGAATGCTGTCTTTGAAATATCATCTGCTTTAACTTTCACCTGATGGTATCCCGACCGAAGATCAATTTTGGAATAGACCTGGGTCCCTTATAACTGATCAAATATGTCATCGATTCTAGGAAGAGGGTACTTATTCTTGACTATCACCTTATTTATATCTCTATACACATCCTCATAGTCCCATCTTTCTTCTTCAGAAACAGAACTGGTGCTCCCCAAGGGGACACACTAGGTCTAATAAATCCTTTATCCAACAATTCCTCCAACTGATCCTTGAACTCTTTCAGTTCAGTTGGAGCCATTCTATAGGGTGTTTTAGATATCGGTGCCGACCCTGGTAGCAAATCTATGGCAAATTCAATCTCTTAATCAGGTGGTAAACCAAATAACTTTTCTGGAAATACTTCTGGAAATTCCTTGACTACTAGAATATCAGCAAGTTTCAATCCTTTCTCTGAAATTTCTTTTATATAGGCTATATACCCCTTGCAACCATCCTGGAGTAATCTCCTGGCCTGAATGGTTGACAACAACTGTGGCGAAGTGTGCACAAGCGAACCCACAAACCTGAATTTTTGCTCTCCCTGGGGTGTGAAGATCACCTATTTTTTATGGCAATCAATGCTGGCGCAGTTAGCTATCAACCAGTCCATACCCAATATTATATCAAATCCTTGCATATCTAACACTACAAGATCGGCTGGTAATATTCTTTCCTGGATGCCCATTGGATAATTTTTAAGTATCCTTCCACATCTCACTATTGATCCAGTTGGCGTGGCTACTAACAAATCAGTATCTAACAACTGTGCCTTAACTCCAATTGACTTAACATACCCCAATGATACAAACGAATGGGTGGCACCTAAGTGAAATAAAACAACAACTTTATATGATAAAGCAATAATCATACCTATCATGACGTCGTCAGTAGCCTCAGAAGCTCGCGGCGTCAACGCATAGACCCTCGTTCGAGTTGTGTTCCTCTGCTGGCCACCACCCCTGGGTGCCTGGTTATTCCCCCTAAATGGTTTGAGAGCAAGAGTTGTACTATATTGCATACGAAATTCCTGTGCTACATGACCCAATACACCACATCAGTAATAGACATTCCTCCCTGCTCGACATTCTCTTCTATGTCTCTTTCCACGTGTAGGAAAAATTGGATATGCCTGCTCATCTTGAACCTCTCGTCTCTTAGTCTCCTATCTCAAAGCTTTGTCATAAATGTCTCCCTTCCAAGGGCCTCGGCTGGACTCTGCCTGGAATCCCAAAGGTGTAGGCCTCTTCCTCTGACTCGACGTCTCCACATATCTCTAACTACTCTCCTCTACCACTATAGCCCTGTCCATTAATTCGGAGAAATCCTACACCTTTAGAACCACCACCTGTCTATGGATGTCATCCCTCAAACCCCTTTCAAACGTTCTCGCATTTTTCACCTCATTTGGAATGATGTAGGGAACAAAGCATGACAACTCGATAAACTTTGCTGCATATTGCTGGACTGTCTGTTGCCCCTGTCCCAGATTCAAGAATTCTACTATATTAGCTTCTCTAATAGTAGGAGGAAAATAACGATCAAAGAACATTTCCTTGAATTGGTTCCATGACATGACTACTAATACAGATCTCTGTTCCTCAAGTAACTTTACAACTGTCCACTATCTCTCAGCCGCATGTGTCAACTTATATGTGGCGTAAAGGACCCTCTACTCATTAGTGCAGTGAAGCACCATCAATATTTTATCGATCTCCTACATCTAGTTTTCAGCCACTGCAGGATTAGCTCCTCCTGAAAGCGCTGGAGGATTCATTTTAGTAAACTTCTCTATAGTGCATCCCTAGTCTGCTGCTGGTCCTCCCTGATCCTTAGAGCTTTGTACAATCTCAGCTATAACCTGCTAAGTCACACTATAGAGCCACGTCTAAATCACCACCGCCCGCACCATAGGGGCCTACACCATCATCACCACTAGCGTGAGTGCCACTACCACCTGGGTTTATCCTGAAAAGATAAATAAACATAGTCTGAGGACCCTGTCTGCATAACATAGCTATCATATTTATCTAACTGAAATCTCATGTCATCAATTTAATCTAACGTCCTTATCCTTAATTTAAGATTTAGTCCAACAATTGAGAAACATAACCCGGCAATAGTTTAATATGAATTTCTTGAAATCGTCATCCCGGGAAAAATACAGAAACCACTGCGAAAATCCTGCTTCCTGATTATGGAACAAAATCCTAAATACTCATCATGATTCCCCCAATATTGACCCCCTAAATTCCTGATCTATTCCTATACTCTGGTATTGTTTCTGCTGCACACTAAAGTCTATAGAACCTAGAAACATAGGCTCTGATACCAAAATGTAATGCCTTGATTTTAGAACCATTTTTTTTACATAAAATATTATTACTCTGACAATACTCTGATGTCATAATACACAGTCAAAGTCAGCTCGGACCCATAAGTACCGAGAATTCACCTGTTTATTCATACATATTACCTAAGTAGTGGAACCAAAATACACTTTACATATATACAATACTAGAGTTTCACTGTTTCTACATATACACATATATACCCCAAAAGTCCATCATGAGTCTAACCCGACTACTTACCCTGCAACTGGGTAGTTCCTACGAACTCCTCTAGTACGGAGCTCGTTCTACTCATCTGTCGAGATTTTCTGAAATATTTGTAATGTTAGGGTGAGACACCTCCCAATAAGGGAAATAGACTAATATCAGTGTGTAGTAGCGTGAGTATTATCATATTATAAACATATACTGCAAATAATACAACTGTAATGAATACATATCTTAAGATGCAACTGATATCATATAGAAATCTCAACTTTTAAATAGGTTTATACTATATCATAGTGAAATTTCATATCAATAAAACCATCTATTAAATCTGTATTTTACTGAAATTATACCTTGGATGTATATCTATATATCATGACTCCACCCCTCATGTTCCAGGTTGTGCGGCCCATAGGTTGGACTTAACGTTGGCTGGCCTATTAGGTTAAGTCAAACAAAACATAACTATGCACGATTGCCCACCTTATCTGATCTGCCCATCCTACTACACCAACAACCTCTAGGGGTCAGTAACACAGTGGGTATCCAACTACACCGCCTACACTTCTGGGCTAATCGGCCACGGACCCACACTTCCTGAACAGTGGGGTTGTACTGTCGGCTATACCCAATCTGGTCCGCCCAACCTACTCACCGACAACCTCTTGGGGTTGGCACTCACTGGGTATCCTACTACACCGGTCTGAATAGCTAACTACGGTACCATGCTCTTAACATATGTAACCATCCGACATCTGTTACTATATAATACATTTCACATAATATATATTTATGTCTGTAAATAATATTTTCATAGTTTTGAAATAAAATCTGGCTTTTACATATTTTTGAATAAAAACTGTCATCTCATATTTTCTGAATAAATCATTATAATAAAATTGATCACGACACCAGCGCCGACTGTTATATCACGACATCTGTGCCAACTATACTTTTATAGCATCACCAGTGGCTATATTATCACGGCATATGTGTCGGCTATCATATCATGATATACTGAAAAATATTTGAATTCATGTACTGATTAACATCTTTCTAAAATTTACTGTAAAATCATACTTATTCTACGAAATAATAACATTTCTAACATACAATTATTACATTAAATTTATACTAGTGCCACACATGTGAGTTCTACTTTGTAATATGCTATATCATGCTATAAATTTTTTTTTTTCCTTTGTTCAATTCTAGTATTCCGAAAAAAATACGTTAATTCATGCATAATTTCTGAAAAACTCGACTTAATTTATTCCCTTACCTGATTCCTGAGAGCTTGCTAATGCGCTAAATCTACGCCCTTGTAGTGTTCGAAACTCGAAACCCTGAAATTATATTTTCCCCAAATTGATCTGGTCAATTTCCAGAATACTATCGTTAAATATTCCCTAGGCTCCAAATACCACAATTTAATCATTAAAACTAATATTTAACACCTTTACCTCAGTTTAAGAATGGTGCGCCAGAACCCCAAACTGAAATTCCGCTCAACTTAAGTTGTAGAGAATCTTCCCACGAACCCCGTGGTAGTTCCTGATCATCAATCCACGCTTTAACGGAGTGGAAATCGAAGGTAGAAGAGTGGAGGTCTGTAGGGTTTGTGAGGGAGAGAGAGAGAGAGAGAACATTTAATTTGAATTAAACAAATGAGCCCTCAGTTCTTTATATTCTTCAGCACTGTTAGCCAAAACCGTCGACGGTTTTATATGTCTCTCAGAAAACCGTCACCGATTTTATTTTTAATAGGTCAATTTTTATCGTTTACCAATTACCGTCCCGCGGTAATTTCCCAAAATCGTCGTCGGTTTTCTTCCCTCTCTAGAAAACCGTCGCTGGTTTTCTCCTCCTCCAGCCAAAAATTCATTTTTTCCAATTTCTTTTATTATAATATTTTTCAGGTCTCTACATCAAGGGTACCATCACTGATGATATGTTGTGTTCATCAAGGGGTGATTACAAACTTATCTGCTCTTCAGATATAGCGATTGGGGAAGAGATCTTGATGAAAGAGAAAACATGATTAGATTCACATTCTTCATGGGAGATACAACGTTTACATGGTCATCAAAGAAGCAACCCATTGTAACATTGTCATCATGTGAAGCTGAGTATGTTGCTACTAGTTCAGCTGTTTGTCATGGTATATAGATTAGGAATGTACTAAAGTATATGAGAATTCTTCAAGATGACCCCACAAAAGTCTACATAGACAATCGATCAGCGATTGCACTAGCAAAGAATCCAATCTTCCATGAAAGAAGCAAACATATTGATACACAGTATCATTTTATCAGGGAGCATGTCAAGAAGAAAAAAGTGAAGCTGATATTTTGCAGAACGTATGATTAGATTGCTGATATTTTCACGGAACCATTCAGACATGATATTCTTGCAAAACTGAAGACAATGCTTGGAATGACAAAGTCAGGAGAGTCAAGTTTAAGGGGGGATGTTGAAAATTAAACTTAACGATGACAACAAAATTTGATGGTGGCAGCTCCACTAACCTAGTCCAATTTTGTTGAAAATGTTGAGTTGCGTAAGCTACCCCTACCTACCTGCCTAATTATGTTGAATTAATTTTCACCTATCCATTAGATCCATTGCTATATATAGATGTGTGTGTGTATGTGTGTGTGTGTGTGTGTAATGTATATGTGGTGTAAAGAGGGTGAATAACTAGTGAGAGAGAGATTGTATTTTTGAATGTGTCCCCTCCACCCATCAGTGCAGCTTGGTAGCGCATTTGTTTTGGGTAGAAAATGTCACGAGTTCAAATTTTGTCATCCCTACCTTTTACTTCTCTTCTGAGCAGAACAGTAACAACTTGTTATCCAAGTAAGATGGAAATACAAATCAACAAGAGTTTGAGTTGCAGACCTTCATTTAATTCCATTATATACCTTATGATTCAAATATGAAATTGACCTAAACTAAGGTAAAGGTCTCTAGATTAGTCGCCAATACCATTTCAAGTAAGGGTTTGACTCTAATCCTATATCGATTTCTTCCTTGCAGTATCTGGAACTCTCTTTTCCCAACGGACTGCAATTTCATTTGAAGAACTGTAGATTTTTTTTTTATTTTTTATTCCAGGTAGAAAGAATACAAAGCATGCAGAATTTCCGTGAGCTAGCTAACCAAGGAAGGATAGAATAGTTTATGCATGCATGCAGTAGAAGCGTGGGGAAACTAAACCATGCACTGCATGTGGTATGTGGAGATAACAATAGATAGCAATTAATGCCAAGAAAGAAACGAAGCAATTTATTGCAGGGTCGCTGGAGAAGAAGTAGCATGCTGTGCCCATGCATGCATGGAAGATCTCTTATATATATATATGCATGGACGATCGAGGCTGCTGCAAAATCTCTGACTTGCCATCTTCGCCTTTCTGTATGTTGTCTTCTTCCATGCTTCCGAAAATTCCATTTCATCTACTGCATGCTTCGAAATTCATATATATATATATATATATCCTTTTCATTTTTTCTAGGCATTCCTGCAAAACCCAAAGGGGCAATTGTCTTGAATGGAAAGATTGTCCAATTTCGTGCAATCAATCTCTCTCTCTCTCCCTGTGTCATTGCAACTTGCAGCCCACCCACTGTATGTTACTCGAGATTCTCCAATGGATAGACATGAAATGCAGAAATCCAGATGGGGTGTGCACAGTAATGCTGCAACTTGAACTTTACTCTCCTTGTGAAACTTAATATAAACAAACCTTTATTTTTATTTTATTTTAATTTATTTTCTATTTTTTTCAGCACATGTAGTATTCACTCATTCATATCAACTTGTTTATATTATGTTAAGATTAGATTGAGATATCTTAGATTGAGATATCTTTTCATTGTAATCTATATATTGAGTTTAACTTGCAGATGTCTTGCATTATCAAAACAATAACCCCTTTTGGGATCTAGAATTTAATCGGAAGTGCAAAAGTAGGGAGGCTAATCATATGTTGGAACTTTTGAAATTGATTTATAAAGTGCCAGTTAGAAGAGACAGCTCCGATTCATGCTCTTGGGATCTTAATTCCTCTAATATCTTTTTTGTTGCAAGTTTCTATGGATCGCTCTCTTAGCACGCCCATAACAATCGTCTTAAGTCGGTAACTAACATTTGGAATATTCTCATTCCATCAACGGTGAGTATCTTCTGCTAGTTCACTATCAATAATAATATTTTGACAACAAATAATTTATAAAGAAGAGGCTGGAATTTGGCTTTGATGTGCATTTTTCGCAAGATAGAAGTTGAAACCGAGAATCATCTTCTCATTTATTGTGAGTTCAGTAGAACTTCGTGGTCTTCCTTTTGCAGTTTGCTTCAATTGCATTTCATCATGCTGTCTAAGTTGAGTTCGTGCTATAATATATGGAATTCAACCCTCCTCAAGGGTTTTTTGAAAAGTCTCAGGGTAGCCATTATGGGTGTGGTTTGTTTGGAGATCTAGAAATAAAGAAATAGCAGGATCATTAGGGAGCGTACCTCCTCAGCCACCGAAGTTCTCTCTAGGTGCATCTCTTGCCTTCTCCAGTGGTTCAGGTCTTATCCCATTCTTTCGAAATTGGACTGGGAAGAGTTTCACTGAATTTTAGCTTATTTAGGCGGTTAATTTGTTAGCTGCTTCGTTGGGGTTGTTCCTTGGTTGGTCATTTCTTGCGGGTTGGTGTTGTTTGTTTGTGTTTTGTTCGATCATTTAAATCATTCGTGATGGTTGTTTCTTGCTTCGTTGCTCAAGCTTTTGGCTTGAGCTTGTAAGTTCTATTTGGTTCCATCGTTATAATATATTATTTTACCTTCTCAAAAAAAAAAAAAAAAAACTAATTTCAAGTTTTGATTATTATTATATATATGAATATCTTAATCTCAAGTAAACTAAGCTTGTTGCATTCAACAAATTCTCAAAATTTTTAGCTGCGTTCAAAGTTTAAAATATCCTCCAAAAACAAAGACAGTTAATATAAAATTCTTTACAATCTTCAAATTTTAAAATAATTAATACAGGACATTTATTTTAAATTTCGAATACGGTTTTAAGAACAATAATTATTTGTTTTGGAAAGGCACCAAATTATGCAACTTGCACACTGTAACTATTGCAGACTTTTAGCTAATTCCGTGCCATCCTTGGTTCTCCAAAATTTTTTTTTAAAGAAAGGGTTTATTCTCTGCTCTGCACTAACAACAGAGAGAGAGAGAGAGAGAGAGAGAGAGAGAGAGAGAGAGAGAGAGAGAGATTAAAAAAAATTATATATATATGCTTGACAAATATATAGAAGCTGTGTGAGGATTGACACTGTATTTTCTAGTGACTTATTTCACGTGACCGAATGGGTGCTGCTGGAAACTGATCCAAGATGATGTTTATAAATACGACACCATATATGCCCGGCCCACATATGAATGAATATTATATATGTATATAATATTGATAAGAATAGGAATAATAAAAAACAAGAATAATAAAATTAGTGGGCGGTGGCCCAAAACTGATCAGCCATTTTGTGTGGGTTGTGGATGGAGGTGGTGTCCAGGGTTTTCCATTGAGGGGTTTTGGTGCATAAAATATTAATTGATACGTGTCCGCATACGGCATGCATGTGATATGTAGCTATCTACCAATCGAGGATGGAGTAAACAGAATTTTATTATATTATGCATGCAGCTGCTTTGCTTGATTAATTAATGGAGTATGAAAATGAAACGATGGTAGATGTTTCCATTCAACCCCCCACAATAGAGGCATGATGTATGGGGAATATCCTTCTCCACGAAATGACATGTACCACGCCTTCATCACAAAATGCTTCCGTAATCCAATCTTTATATATATATATATATATATATATATATATATATATATATATATATATATATATATATAATATAAATGGGGAATATATAAAATTCAAACATCGCATGCATGCATTCTGTAGACACCTCATTTTGTTCGGGAGTTATGTTGAGGTTCATGTAGCAGATCCTCTGTCTTAATCCAAGGCTTTTCATTTGTATATCCATTGACCCGTAATTGTCATAGTTTAATTCTTTCCTATCATTTGTAATCAATCAATACATGTAATTATCATATACGAATATGTAAATACATCTATAGATGAAATTGTCTCACCGCTGAAAGGTGTGGTGGTTTCCAAACAGTTTCATGCTATCAGAGCCCTAGCGGACTAGCCTCCCATGATCCTACCTCCCTTCCCATAGCTGCCAAACTCTCTTCCACTCTTCTCCCTTTCAACACCCTAATTCACATGCTTAGAATCAAACTTTCCTCTTCCAACTATCTCCTATGGAAGAGTCAATTGCTTCCCCTCTTAGAGAGCCAATAACTAATCGGCCATGTGGATGGAACTCTTAAGCCCCCACCCCGTTTTGACCCTGTGGATTCTTGGACATCAAACATGTGGCATGAAAAAATACATACCAACGTCTCCTTAGCCTTCTATTGTCCTCCCTCACTGAGGATGCCATGGATGAAGTCCTGGGTCGCTCCACCTCACGCGAGGTTTGGGTTGCCTTAGAGAACACCTTCAGCCACCACTCCAAGGCTCGTGAAATCCGTTTCAATAATGATTTACAACTGATGAAACGCGGCACCAGGTTCGTTTCAGAGTACGCTCGAGCCTTCAAGGTCCTATGTGCTCAACTACATGCAATCGGATGACCCATTGATGGCACCGACAAGGTGCATTGGTTCCTTCGAGTTCTCAGCTTGGAATTCTTGAGCTTTTCCATGGCACAAATGGCTCTCACTCCTTTACCCTTTTTTGCCGACTTGGTGCCCAAAGCAGAGAGCTTTGAGATTTTTCAAAAATTGTTGGAGCTTGCTACCCCGCCCACTACGGCGTTCACTGTTACTCATCACAACCCTACGAAGCTGAACCAAAGGAACAATTCTTCCTGCAACCAACAAGGCCGCACTAGTGGCTATGGAAAAGGACATGGATGCTCCTCTTCTAGAAGACGCCCCCCTCGTTGGCATATATGCAGCGTGGAGGGTCAATATGCGGATCAATGTAGGCAATGGTATGTTCGCCGTGGTCATGCCTTTAAAGCTCAACTTGTCGAAGCCCTAACATCATCGTGTTCCATCTCCGAAAATGAGGCCTCAGACTGGTATTTAGACACAGGGGCTTCAGCCCACAAGATTCCAGTCCAATCCAACTTAGATCTGTCCACTTCTTATACGGGTAAGGATTGTGTTATTTTTGGAAAAGGTGCGTCCTTACCCATTACCCACACTGGTAAAATTTCACCTTCCCCTGATTTTCAATTGTAAGATGTTTTGGTTGTCCCTCACATCACTAAAAATCTTTTGTCCATTAGTAAATTAACAACTGATTTTTCGTTATCCATTACATTTACTAATAATTTTTTCATTGTTCAAAATTGCCAAACGGGAAGGGTGGTGGTAACCAGTAAACGAGATACATGACATCTTATATGTGCTAGACCGCGAAAATTCCACTTTTGTTTCTATCCTCCAAAATAAATCTCTTCATACTTCGCATGATTTATGGTGCTCGGCTTGGACATGTGAATCATTCTATTATCTCTTTTTTAAATAAAAAAAGACAGCCTTATCTTACCTCTTTATTGCCATCTCTTGTGTTATGTAGTACATGTCAAATTGTGACGAATCACTGTTTGCCTTATACTTGTAATGAACATCGATCGTCAAAAGTGTTAGATCTTATTCATTGCGATACATGGGGTCCTTCACCTGTAAAGTCAAATTTCAGTTTTGCATACTATGTTTTATTTGTTGACAATTATTCCCATTTCACTTGACTTTATGTAACGCCCCGACCCGCCTCGTGGGCCTGAGGTGCTACTTTAGTGACGTCTGTATACCTGATATCGTAATCAATAGTATAAATGTAGCGGAAATAAATAAAATAGTCTCCATAATCCACTACCAGAGTTCTATGTTACTAATATACATCAGAGTCTCCCGATGCTCATAATACAAACCGTAATACAACACCAAAACTAATTCAGTCCATGCACCAATAATACATACTCAGGGCTTCAAACCCAAGTTAGATACAGAAGAGTTCCTACTCACACTCACAAAAACTAACTAGCTATCAACCCGCCCTGGAGTTGCTAAACTCGTCCTCAAGATGGTCTTGAAAAGATAATTTGTATATTGGGGTGAAATACTTCTCAGTAAGGAAGATTTTGTTAACATCGGTGTGTGATCAGCATTATTAATTCAGGTGTAATTCCAAGAGGGAGGGAAAATTGTGTATATTAAAAATCTTTAAGTTTATTTTACCACTTAATCCCTATTTCAATATTTAACAAATTAATTGTAGGGGTTTGAAATTAATTCAAATTATTAACTCAATAAATTCTATTTTACCCAATTAATTATCAAGTGCGTATAATATAAATCAACATACAACCATGCAAAAGCTGATAATGAAATGCAAGCGGAAATTAAAAAGATAAGGGAAGAGAGAAGGCAAACACGATTTTACGAGGTTCAGCCAACCCGACCTACGTCCTTGTTTTGAGCAACCAACTTAAGGATTCCACTAAATCCCTGCTCCTTTAACCGGGACGGAGCTTCCCTTACAATCCGTTGCTTACAAGAGGCACTACTTCCTCCCACCCGATTTACAACCCGAACTGTGATTACAAAATAAAATTTCAAATTTGCAAAAAACTCAGTATTGCTTCTAACAAAACTAGTGAGTACAATGGAAAACCTAACACATATTCAAATGATAAAACTTGAAGCTCAGTATGTATGTAACGATGATATCGTTATATGAATGATATGCTTTACAAATCAATCCTTTAAATCAATATCTCCCAAATATGATTTTATAAATAAATGCTTCGGAGAAAAAATAAGGTTCGATTTTAGAATACTTTAAGTAAGATTAGAAAACAAGATCCTTTCAAAAATAATCTTTGATAATGCGCAAAAATTCTTGCTATCAATAATCTATAACGTTGGATCTTTGAATAAATAAACAGTTTTGAATATAGCAAAGATTTAAACGCTATGTTTTAAAATAAATATCCCTCAATAACATGTATTTAGAGGTTCTTAGGATTTGCAATCAAATACTTCTTACACTAATCAAATAACAACCCTTTGAATGAAGATATATTTAAAACTTTCTTCAAGATTTTAGTTTTAAACAAAAGTTTTTCTCAAGTAGTGATCTTCCACATATATATATATATATATATATATATATATATATATATATATTGTAGAGACCCAAACCTGAAATAAGTTGGGTTCATCGACGAAGGAGTCACGTTCGTCGATGAAGTCCTTCAAAGCCTCATCGATGAAATTCAGAGTCTCGTCGACGAGCAAATACCGAGCATGTCAGAGAAATATCCAGAACTTGGGCTCGTCGACGAAGGGATGGCTTCGTCGATGAGCTGTGTGGCAGATTCGTCAATGAAGACGCCGCCTCGTCGATGAGTTGGACTTGGTCAAAGGCCCTATAAATATCCATTTTGGTTGCTTAGAAGATAAGTTTCTTCCCAAAAGCTCTCTCTCTCTCTCTCTCTCTCTCTCTCTCTCTCTCTCTCTCTACCAACGAAATTTCTCTCTCTCTCTCTAAGAATCTTCGTTGTTCGATGCCCATTTCTAAAAACGGAAGTTCCTGCGGGGATCGGAGGAGGAAGTTCTAACACTTTAGCAGATCGGATCGTTATTTTGAGGATTTTCGGGTTTTCCCAAAAATCAGGGTAAGGATCTGATTTCAATTTCGATTGAATATTTGGATAGTAGTCGAAATTATAGTAAGATTATATTATGTGTTTTTCTTTAGGTTTTGAGGATCCTGGGTTATCGGTTTGGATCATTTTCGTACGAAATTTCATTTCGAGTTTAAGGTAAGAGGAAATTGACTACAATAGCATTTTCGAAAAACTAAACCGCTAAAATGCTAGTTTATATTTAATGTATGATTTAACTGCTTATTTGCTAAATTTTACTGAGTAGAAATGCTGGTTTTACGATTTTTTCGATTTTTGGTAAAAATGAAGATTTCGGTGTATGATCTAAAAATTTTACGATAATCATTTATTTGCATTTATACAGTATACTTGAATCCTTTAATTATCCATTTAAATGATGTTTATTGGATTTTTAATCCTTTATACAACTCCTCTCTCCTTGACAGCTTTACTTGCAAGCTTAACTATGAGTTCACTACTAAGGATTTGGGTTCTCTTAGTTACTTCCTTGGTCTTGAAGCTACATCCACCACTGATGGTCTTCTTATTAGTCACCTGAAATATACACGAGACATTCTCACGCGAGCTCAGTTACTTGACAACAAACTAGTCTGCACCCCAATGGTTATTTCCCAGCACTTGTCTACTGATGGTCCTTTATTTTCGGATCCCACGCTTTACAGATCTCTCATTGGTGCTCTCCAATACCTGACTATCATACGTCTTGATATTGCTCATGTTGTTAACTTTGTCAGTCAATTTCTATATTCCCCGACTAATGACCATTCTTGCGTTCAAACGTATTCTTCACTATGTTAAGGACACACTGCATTTCGGCCTCACTTCTCATCCATCTGCTGCTTCTGGTGCTTTAGTTGCTTACTTAGATACTGTGATACCCCATGAATGAAAGACTTAAAAGGATTAGATGTTACTACTCATATCAACAAGGTGCACCTTTTTTTTCGGGAGCTTTCCCATAAGAACTCCATAGTTAAGCATGCTTGGCTTGGAGCAATCTTGGGATGGGTGACCACCTAGGAAGTTTTCTCAGGAAGTGTGTGAGTGGGGAAAAAACACACTGGAAAGAACACGTGTTGGTTTGTGGGGCCAGTCATTAGTCTAATAAGGCTCGCCCCGTGTTATCTGGTCTAGGTGGAGGAGGAGAGACACAGTGCTCCCTGGCAGACCCAGGTTGAGGCATTACAAATGATATTAGAGCCAACACCCTATCGAAAATGTGATGAGATTCACATCGTCTGGGTTTGGAAATGTGGGTTTGTAACGAGGACGTTGCGTTCTATAAGTGGGGGAGAATGTAGTACCCCATGGATGAAAGACTTAAAAGGATTAGATGTTACTACCTATATCAACAAGGTGCACCTTTCTTTTCGGGAGCTTTCCCATAAGAACTTCATAGTTAAGCGTGCTTGGCTTGGAGCAATCTTGGGATGGGTGACCACCTAAAAAATTTTCTCAAGAAGTGTGTGAGTGAGGGCAAAACACACTGAAAAGAACACGTGTTGGTTTGTGGGGCCAGTCATTAGTCTAATAAGGCCCGCCCCCTGTTGTCTGGTCTAGGTGGAGGAGGAGAGACGCAGTGCTCCCTGACAGACCCAAGTTGGGGCGTTACAGATACAGACTAGGTAGGATGCCTTGAGACTCGTCACTCTACCTCTAGTTATTCTATTTATCTTGATGACAATTTGGTGTCTTGGAGTGCCAAGAAACAACCTACTGTTTCTCGCTCCAATTGCAAATCTAAGTATCGTGCCTTGACTCTCATTATTGCCAAAATCCTTTCACTCCCGCATCTCCTTCGTGAGCTCAAAGTTTCTCTTCCACAACGGCCTCTCCTACTATGTGACAACAAGAGTGCAATCTTCTTTAGCTCCAATCCTGTTTGTCACAAGTGGGCAAAGCATGTTAAGCTAGACTACCACTTGCTTCGTGAACTTGTTCTTGCTAGCAAGCTTTCCAGCTAGTATACACCTTATCATTCACAAGTTGTCGACATCTTCACCAAAAGAGTGTCAAGACCTCTCTTTGAATTCTTCTGATCCAAGTTTCACATCTGTTTAAATCTGACACTCAACTTGCGGGGGGTGTTGAGGACCATGTTGTGGATCCTTTGCCTTAATCTAAGACTTTCCATTTGCATATCCATTGACCCGTAATTGTCGTAGCTTAATTCTTTCCATTCATATGTAATCATCCAATACATGTAATTAGCATATACTAATATTTAAATACGTATATATATATATATATATATGAAATTGACTCACCCCTTAAAGGTGTGGTGGTTTCCAAACACTTTCCGCTTATATATTAAAAAAAATTTGATAAATTTTCTTTTATGTCAATAAAATGATAAAATACAAATATATATATATATATATATATATATATATATATATATATAAAATATGCAGGGAAATTGAATCTTTTACATTGAAATTTTAAAAAAAAAAAAAAGGAAAAAATGATGAAATAAAAAAGTAAATTCTCTAATTCCATGTTGGCACTTGCACACGCACACAAAAGAATTACAATTAGGAAATCAAAAATAAAAACTAATTGATATGATTGATCGCCTTAAATTGGATAATCAATTTGATTAACCAATTTATTTTAAGTTTAATTGATCAATTTAAAATTGATTGATCAATCAAATTCAATCCAAATTGCTTCTCTTAAACCTATAAATAAAAGATCAATCAATCTTCTAAGGGTGAAAAGGACACACAAACAGTTATACAAATAACTGAGAGTGGGAAACAAGAAACCGAGAGTTTAAGAGAGTTTGGATTGCTGAGAGATTGAGTTGATTGAGATTAAAGAAATCAAGGAAGATTGAATATTGAAGGGTTCAAAGTGCAACAAGGGCTTGGAATCAAGAAGTTCAGATAAAAAAGGACAGAAATTTGGACAGAAATCATGAAGTTCTTTTATGTATGTCATATCCCTATCGAAAAGCACCCATTTATAGACTTGGGAGCATTGATTAGTATAAATCAACATTTAAACTTGCTCAATCAACTTAAAAAACTGATTAATCAAATTATAAAAAATAAAAAATAAAATAAAAATAAATAAAAAGATCAATCAATCTTTATTTGCCGATTTCCTAATTATTTCCTTCGTGCATGTGTGCAAGTGCCAGCATGAATTTGAAGAATCTGATTTTTTTTTTCTATATTTTTTTTCATTTTATGAAATAAAATTTTATCTAAATTTATTATATAAGCCCCGAGCAAATTGAAATGTCTAATATACATCTGCACAACGTTCACGTCAAAAGGAAACACTATTATGTGACTAAGACAGGTGTGGCTCTCCTTTTCCATTCTCACATTCCTACTCAATTATGGGTTGATGCTTTTAGCACTGCCACTTACATCGTCAACCGATTGCCCACACTGCTTCTCGGAGGTAAGTCTCCTTTTGACCTTCTATATGGTTCCTCTCCAAATTATGGAAACTTTCATCCCTTTGGTTGTCATGTTTATCCTTGTTTACGTGATTACATGACTAGCAAATTTTCCCCTTGTGGTATTCCTTGCATTTTTATGGGTTACAGTTTCTCTTATAGAGGGTTTCATTGTCTTGACCCCACCACCTCTACACTTTATATCACTCAACATGCCAAACTTGATGAGAACCACTTTCCCTTCCAACATATTTCCCAGGCTTAACTCATATCCTCCCTAAAAATCCCAAAATTTCTAGAACCTAGTCTTCCCCATACATATATGCCCCTGCCTTCTCCTGCACCACATGCCCAACACATTCCTCTATTCAGATCCACCTCGTGTATTATTTGTACTAATCTAGTGCAGGAAGCTAATTTTCATGCATGTCCATTTCTACTGCACTCAGTCCTTAGACCGGCTTCTCCTAAGCCCATCACTAAGTTGCCTATCATTGCTCACACTCCTATTGCAGCTGCTCCATTAGGCTCCCATCCTATGCTCACACGAGCCAAATCCGGTATTTTCAAAACTCGCCACCCTGCGCATCTTGGCCTTGCGGGATCCTCTAGACTTCTTTTTAATCTTCTTGCTTCCACTGAGCCTAAAGGGTTCAAATCCGCTGCTAAGAATTCTGCTTGGCTTGCCGCCATGGATATAAAGAAGTTCAAGCCCTGCAAAATAATCGTACCTAGATTTTGCCAACACTATTGTGGGTTCCAAATGGGTGTTTCAAACCAAATACTTTCCCTATGGAGATACCGAGCATCTTAAAGACCATCTTGTTGAAAAGGGCTGCACAGAAGTACCTGGTCTTGACTATATTGACACCTTTAGTCCTATCATCAAGGCTACCACTGTTCGTGTTGGAATCTCTCTTGTTGTGACCAATAAATGGCATCTTCGCCAACTTGATGTCAAAAATGCGCTCTTCAATGACCATCTCACTAAACATGTTTATATGAATAGCCCCTGGGTATATTGATTCTCACTTCCCCAATCATGTTTGTCCATTGAAGAAAGCTCTCTATGGCCTAAAGAATGGTCCTCACGCCTGGTTTCAGCGTTTCATCTCTTTACTCATTCAACTTAACTTTTATGGCAATCGTGCAGACACATCACTCTTTGTTTTTCATAAGCAGTTTGACATTATCTATTTTCTTCTCTATGTTGATGACATCATTATTACAAGCAATAACTCCTCTCTCCTTGATATCTTTACTTGCAAGTTGAGTTCACTACTAAGGATTTGGGTTCTCTAAGTTACTTCCTTGGTTTTGAAGCTACATCCACCAGTGATGGTCTTCTTATTAGTCACATGAAATATAAATGAGACATTCTCATGTGAGCTCAGTTACTTGATAGCAAACCAGTCTGCACCCCAATGGTTGTTTCCCAGCACTTATCTACTGACGGTCCTCTATTTCTGGATCCCACGCTTTACAGATCTCTCTTTGGTGCTCTCCAATGCCTGACTATCATACGTCTTGATATTGCTCATGTTGTTAACTCTGTCAAAAAATTTCTACATTCCCCGACTAATGACCATTCTTGCTGTCAAACGTATTCTTCACTATGTTAAGGACACACTGCATTTCGGCGTCACTTTTCATCCATCTGCTACTTCTAGTGCTTTAGTTTCTTACTCAGATGCAGACTAGGCAGGATGCCCTGAGACTCGTTGCTCTACCTCTAATTATTCTATTTTTCTTGGTGACAATTTGGTGTCTTGGAGTGGCAAGAAACAACCTACTGTTTCTCACTCCAATTGCGAATCTAAGTATTGTGCCTTGACTCTTACTATTGCCAAAATCCTTTCACTCCCGCATCTCCTTCATGACCTCAAAGTTTCTCTTCCACAGCAGCCTCTCTTACTATGTGACAACAAGAGTGCAATTTTCTTTAGCTCCAATATTGTTTGTCACAAGTGGGCAAAGCATGTTAAGCTAGACTACCACTTCCTTCGTGAACTTGTTCTTGCTGGCAAGATTTCCACCCAGTATGTGCCTTATCATTCGCAAGTTGTTGACATCTTCACCAAAAGTGTGTCAAGACCTCTCTTTGAATACTTCTTATTCAAGTTTCGCGTCCGTTCAAATCCGATGCTCAACTTGCACCCGGAGGGGGGGGGGGGGGTGGCTGTTGAGGACCATATTGTGGATCCTCTGCCTTAATCTAAGACTTTCCATTTGCATATCCATTGACCTGTAATTGTCGTAGCTTAATTCTTTCCATTCATATTTAATCAACCAATACATGTAATTACCATATACTAATATTTAAATACGTATATATATGAAATTGACTCACCCCTTAAAGGTGTGGTGGTTTCCAAACACTTCCAGCTTATATATTAAAAAGAAATTGATAAATTTTATTTTTATGTCAATAAAATGAGAAAATACATACATACATACATATATATATATATATATATATATATATATATATATATATATATATATATAATGCAGGGAAATTGAATCTTTTACATTGAAAATTTTTAAAAAAAAAAGCAAAAAATGATGAAATAAAAAATAGAGAAGGCCGAATTCTCTAGTTTCATGTTGGCACCTGCACACGCACACAAAAGAATTACAATTAGGAAATCAAAAATAAAAACTAATCGATATGATTGATCGCCTTAAATTGGATAATCAATTTGATTAGCCAATTTATTCTAAGTTTAATTGATCAATTTAAAATTGATTGATCAATCAAATTTAATCCAAATTGCTTCTCTTAATCCTATAAATAGGGGTCTTCTAAGGGTAAAAAGGGCACACAAACAGTTATAAAGATAACTGAGAGTGGGAGACTAGAAACCGAGAGTTTAAGTGAGTTTGGATTGCTGAGAGATTGAGTTCATTAAGATCAAAGAAATCAAGGAAGATTGAATATTGAAGAGTTCAAAGTGCAACAAGGGCTTGGAATCAAGAAGTTCAGATAAAAAAGGATAGAAATTTGGACGTGGAAGGCAAGTACAATAGAAAAAAATTCAAGAGTTTTGGAGTGGAGAATTTCGAAAACAAAGGTAAGTATGGTATGATTTTGCAAATCCTTATTGAATTTGGAATTTCTGTAGTTGATGTTTAAATTCAAATAATTTCCTTAGAATTGAGACCAAATTTTGAATGTCCAACCCATTGACTTGAATTTGACCCATTAACCTAATTCGACCCGTTAACCCAAATCCAACCATTAACCCAAAGACTTGAAGAGCCAGGTCTAATGACCTTTGACACTAACCCATAGCCAATGTGTTTAAATCCAAAATCCAATTGGGCTAGAACAATTTAAGCCTAATTTAGAATTCAATTAGCCCAAATTCCAATCCAATGTTTAGTTAAAACCAAAGCCCAATCCATTGTTTAGTTAAAACCAAAGCCCAAACCAAAATTTAAGCCCAATCTGGAATTTAAGTCTAATCCAAAATTTAATTAACCTAGAGGCCAAATGGGTCTGACTTAAACTAAACGAACTGGTTCAAGCCCAAATCAAACCCTAACCCTTAACCTTGGTTAGAAACCAGGTTAATTGACCCTAAAACCTTGTTTGGATCCTAGGAAAATCAAAGAAAACAAGTCAAGAAAGAAAAATCCCAGAAAAAAAAAAAAAAAAAAAAAAAAATAAAGGAAGAAAGAACTTATCTCTGTAAGTTAGGTTTCAAAATCCTCCTTTCTTGCTTTCTAACTTAAGAGAGATCAAATTAGAAAGATTGAAATAGATCTGCAAAGAGAGAATAAAAAAGAGATCAAATTTAAAAAAAAATTAAAGGATATCTATTAAGAAAAAAAAATTATAAAGATTAAGGAAGAGGAAAAAAAAAGTGATTTGAGAGAAGAAATAGAGAGAAAGAGAAAAGGAGAGAGAGAAAGAAAACAAAGCGAGAGAGAAGAAAAAGAAAATAGAAAAGAAGAGAAGGAGAAATTTAGAGAAGTCTACGAGAAGAAAAAGAGAAAAAGAAAAGAGAGCAGGAGAAACAAGTGAGAGAAAGGAAATGGAGAGAGAGAGAGAGAGAGAGAGAGAGAGAGAGAGAGAGAGAGAGAGAGAGAGAAGAAAGCTTTTATATGTGTGTTAGTGGGATAAGTGTCATCATCCGTACAGTGACACGTGGCACAACTAGGGTTGCATCTTCAAAAGGGGACGTGGCAGAATCCTGACCATCCAATCTTTATTTTCTCTAGATGACCGATTATTATCACGTCAACAATCTGTGTTAAATATCTAGAGATAACCAGCAATTGCCATGTGGCGGGTGGCGTCACCCTGCTACGGAATATTCAAAAAAATAATAATAAATAATAAAAATTGTCATGTGACGGGTGACGTCATGCTGATGTCACCTTGCTAGCATGACTTCACCTTGCTACAGTAGAAATAATATTAATAATAATAATAATAATAATAATAGAGTTACGTGTCCCCAAAACTTAGCAATCAAATAAAAAAATAATCAATTAAATTAAAAACAGATTAATCAAATTAAAAATGGATCAATCAATCTTTATTGTTGATTTCCTCACGGCTTATTATTCTATGTGTGTCATATCCTTCTTAGAAAGCTTCCATTTATAGGCTTTAGAGCATTGATCAGCACAAACCAACATTGAAACTTGATCAATCAATTTTTTAAAAACAAATCAATCAAATAAAAAACATATAAATCAATCTTTATTACTGATTTCCTAATTGTTTATTCTTTTATGTACGTCATATCCCTATCGAAAAGCACTCATTTATAGACTTGGTAGCATTGATCAGTATAAATTAACATTTAAACTTGGTCAATCAACTTAAAAAACGGATCAATCAATTTATAAAAAATAAAATAAAAATAAATAAAAGGATCAATCAATCTCTATTTGCCGATTTCCTAATTATTTCCTCCGTGCATGCGTGCAAGTGTCAGCACGAAATTGAAGAATCTGATTTTTTTTTTCTATATTTTTTTTAATTTTATGAAATAAAATTTTTATCTAAATTTATTATATAAGCCCCGAACAAATTGAAATTCCTACACAGCCAAGCCAACACCAAAAGTAACAAATGTTTGAAACCCTAAAAGGCCTAATTCATAATTTTTGACTTAAAAGTAATCGAACGCGAACCGCGTACGCTTTGTCCAGTGTCATGTTTAGCCTATGCGTGGAGACGCGTAGCAGATGCATAGACGGGGACTAGTCCTTTGGATAAATGAATGTGTCTTCGGCCATGACTCATACGAGATGCTGCTTGGTTGCATGAGAAAACAAGAATCCAAAATCCCTTTTGAACTGATTGACAACACAATTGTCCGCCGCTAATTTTGCTGTTTATCATGTGCTTGGTGAGATCTTTCGGTACTCGGATTTTCACCTGCGTTGAATTTCTATGGTGCATATCTACCATACCCTTTTGGTTTTGACATGCCAATCACTACACTGTTTTTAATTAGCTCCTGCTCGTTTGCTTTTGCCTAAAATTTTGAAATATTAGGAGAGGATACGATAGAACTTAGCCGACTCCATTCTCACAATATATTAGAATCCAATCTAAATACATTGATGTGACAAGTCTGCCTACCTCGTCTCAGATCACAGAATGGATAATATATTTCGTCAAAATCATATCTTATATTCATTAAGCATACTTTCTAAGAGATGATTTAAATTAAGAGTAATTAAGACCCATTTAGTTTTGAAAAATAGATTTTATTTTTATTGTAG
This sequence comes from Malania oleifera, assembly GCF_029873635.1. Classification (NCBI taxonomy): domain Eukaryota; kingdom Viridiplantae; phylum Streptophyta; class Magnoliopsida; order Santalales; family Ximeniaceae; genus Malania; species Malania oleifera. The sequence continues at coordinate 17,098,075 of NC_080422.1, forward strand.
TTTTTTAATAAACTGCGGAAAAAAAAAAAAAGTTAGCTAATTTTTTTTATTTTTATAATATTTATATGAAATAAATGAATAACAATAAAAATAAAAACTTTAGTACTATTTCCTTGTGAAAATAGTTTTATTTTTCATTTTTAAATTTTCAAATAATTATAAAAATTCAAAATTATATTTCAATTTTCTAAATTTATATAAAAAAAGTTGAAAAATATTTTTTCACTATTTTTCTAGATTTTCTACTCTTACTTTGCATATGAGGGCATGAAATTCGAGTCATGGACTTTAATTTGTATGGATTATGTATAAAATTCCTTCCAATCCAAATAAATCTAAATTCAAACCCCACAATCCATGACTCTGAGTATTATCTTATGTAAAATTTGAAAAATAAAAAAACCAGTGAGTTATCTTTTTTGTTATATATATATATATATATATATATATATATTGTTTTTAGATTTTAACATTATCTCAAAAAATATATATATACATTTAAACACACTATTTTTTTCTTTTTTCCTTTTTCTTTTTTTTTACCTTTTTTAATATGAATTTTGAAAAATTAGAAAATAAACTAAAGTTTTTATAATTCTTTGGAAAACAAAAAATATTTTTCAAATCTAAACAAAGGCTGAGTTTTTTAAACTACACTTAATTCTAAGCTTAGATGTATAGAATTTAGACTCTGAATTGGAAATTGTGACTTTAGAGATAAGGTACTATAAAATTACATCAAATTTTCCTTAAATATACACAAAATCAAATTTCAAACTCAAAATTTATGTTCCCAAATTTACACTACCGGCTTATATTTGAGAGTTTGAAATTAGGATTTTGATTTTAAACAAAATGAAATGCAAAACTATATTGAGTTTTGTCATAATTTATACTATAGTCCAAATTCATCGTCTGAAATTCATGTTCTTAAACACAAACTTACTTCAATTTCTTAACTTCTAAAATTTAATGTTAATCGTAAATATTATGTTTAAATGTAATATAAAATTTTTAAGATTTTTTATATCGTTTATTAATGTGCAAACCTTCTACCGTTCTTTATTTGTCGGATTAGAGTTAACAATCAATGGAGATAGTTGTCATCTCCTAATCCAAATCTCTTCTCAAGATTATATATAACCCAAAATTTTTAATGTGAAAATCTAAAATTTTAACCGAAGATTGGAATTTCCTCCTCATCACTTAGCCATAAATTTTAGGAGGGGAAACCAATTCCTTTAAATTTGGTCCAAAATTCCTGGTAAGGAAGAAAATATCATCAGGGTAAGAAGAGTAAAAGCAAAGGAAACATCAGCATCATTGACCTATATGTAGAGTTGCATGGGCAACTTGCTCTCATCCTGACCATGCATTCTTGATGAATCACTGCTCTATGTAGAAAGCTATATGTGTAAAGTAGAATAGTTCCAAATTTAGATTGCTTTCTCCAGTGCAGTCAATATAAAACAAATATATATATATATATATAAACTAAGAATCTTCAACTTCTTTATTTATTTAATTATTTATTTAATTTTAGTGTAAAATTAAGTGAGATAGATCAATTTTTGTATTCCCCAAATTACAAAATATAGCCGTTCAATTTTGTTGTTTTGCTGAGAAAATACAATAAAACCATCAAATCAATAGAGTAATGCTTGTAACTTCATGTGCCCCAACCTTACTACGAAACGAGAAATCATTAACGACCTAATAGGTTCACGATATCATAGGCTTATACACATACTTAGCATAAACAGATCGAAGCATTCACCTCTTTACTCCTCTCATTCATGAGCTTATAATGATCACGGCCCTTAGTATGTAGCAACTCTCTACCATATCCATGTGGATGACACATGTACTTAGGTAAAATGACCATTAATAGGGCATTTGTGGAGTTTTTTCCGGTTTTATTATTATTATTATTTAAAAGGTCAGGCCTTCTCATTATGACACGTCGCATGTTGGGAAGCGAATCTCGCAGGACGAAGCTGCGAGATTTGCAGCGGAAATTAATCGTGAGTTGATACTTGACAAATCTCGCAACTTGGTCCTGCAAGATTTGCTTCGGCCTTTCGAACGCCCTTTCTCCTTCAATTTTTTGTGCAAAGAACAGAGAGACCAGAGAGGTTGTAGAGCAAAGAGGGAACCAGATGAGTGGCAGGTGAACGTTGGCCGGATGAGTGGTTGGTGAATGTTGGCCAGGCGAGTGGCTAGTGAACATTGCTCATGAGCATTGAGGAGGAACATATAAAAGGGGCAAATGTGGCAACGTTATTTTAAAACTTCTCAGTTCTTGAATTCAAATTTTTATTTTTGATTGAAGAAATTGTTTGATTAATAAGATCGTTAGTGTGGCTGTTAAATTAGTTGGGCTAATTGAAGGCATCGTTTTGAAATGCCCAAATTTAAGGTTCAATTATTTGGGCTAATTCATAGTACTTACTAGTCGTTACATTCGTAAACTTACGTTTCATCTTGTACAGATGGAGGGACGACTTGAGGGTGTCATTGGTTGCGCAACACATGCTGCCCTGGTACAGGTTCGAGTTAGACATGCACCGGGAGCATGAGGTATAGTCCGATTAAAGTGTAGCTGTAATGCCCCAAACCCGCCAAGTGGGGCCCAGAGGTCACGTGCCACATTCACCTGTTTCTAACACCATATACCACAATCATGCAACAGAAGTAAAATAAGTAAATTGAATTTAAATACCAGAGTCTATCTATAAACCCCGAAACATTTACAACAGTTGTTTATATTACACTCCAAAACTTTAAAACATAACTTTATACTAACTACCATTACAAACACTCCAAAGTTTACCACAAAATACTACCCTGCCCTGAAGCCCTAAGCTCGACCTCCTGATGGACCTAAAAATATAATCATCCATTAGGGCGAGACACATCTTAATAAAGAAGAACAAATCATAGCAGTGTGTGACAGAGTGTTTAAATACTACAAAATATACAATCTTTTACCAATCATCACCAACCTCAGCTAAGAAAACATATCATTAATATCAACATAAATCTCTAAGTTCATACCCACATTTAATATGCATAAGTTATGACCTCTGATTCCATACTCACATTCATAATTATTTTTAATAATAATACCCCGAGAATAGGGAAGATTACCCGCCCATACAAGTAGCTTCCCTTTACTCTAATGTCAGGATCAGGGCACTCACCTTACTCAGTAAGCCCTTGGGCTATGTATATAGGCAAAGTCTCCAAAAATATGGAAGATTACCCACCCATACAAGTAGTTTCCCTTTACTCTAGCATCAAACTGAAATTATCAGGGCACTCGCCTTTCTCAGCAAGCTTTTGGCAGAAAGTTTTACCTTGCCAATGCTCTACCCCAATATATAATGACAATATACGAACTCCTCAGGCTTGCCAACATATATCGTGATTACATCTAGGCAATATAACGAACTCCTCAGGCCTTCGAACGTTATATTGTGATACACACAAATAACCACACAAAAATCCACATACACATATTACATTATTTGCCACGCAGCAATCTCAAGCAACAGTATTCACAATCAATCAACATTCATCACCAAACAATATTCACAACATGCTAGAATCTACAATTAACCATTGTTTTCAATCCAACAGTATATTTCATCATGTTCTTACGACAGCCAATTAAATTGTAAAAATTTGTGTTCCTGCCTCACAATTTCTTTTCCATATATATATATATATATATATATATATATATATATATATATTATATTCTCAAATTTACTAGTTTAAAATTTAATAAAAATCCTACTATAATTAGTTCCCTTTACCTATTCTTCTAAATTATGCCTGTGAAAACCCCAAAATGATGCCGACGATACTCACCTGGACCCTAATTCAAAAACCTGAGTTTATTAACCCAAACTTAAAAAAAAAAAAAAAACTATTTTATCACTCTCTAGGCCCTATACATTCCATATTAAATATATAACTTAAAAATATCTTACTTACCTTGATTTCGGGATGGTTCCCCAAACTTCTCAAACTAAAATTCTGTTCTAGTTAAGTTGTTAAGAATCTCCCCAGGATCAACGTGGTAGCTTCTGATCGTCGAACCGAGGAGAAACCGGCCCAAAATCATAGAGAGAAGGCAGGGGGGCCAAATTTTAGAGAGAGAAACAGAAGAAAATGAATTCCTTTGCTGAAGTTCAGATTTTTGCCTATTTATAGGCAACTTACCATTTGGCCTCATCAACGAGACATCTGGATTCATCAACGAGCCTCAGCACAATGTTCATAGACAAAACCGGGAGCTCATCAATGAAATTCAAAAATATGAGAACCTCTCTTGGTACATCCTTGTCAACGAGACATGCATACTCGGCGATAAGGCTCAGTAGATCCCTCGCCGATGAGAAAATCGGGTTCGTCGACAAGTGCCTACTTATTATCCTTTTTAAATTCCTTTTCCCTTTCTTCAATTTCCCCCTTTTTCTTTTATTTATTTTTATTTTATTTTTCTAAGTTCAGGTTATTATAGTAGCACATTACAATTTTTTCTACCAGATATGTATAGTTTTCTTACATTTTACTTGTGTTTAAGTGCAGTTCCTATGGAGACCCTATACGACTGAGATTTTGGCTGACCTACCTCCCGATTATGCAGTCGGGAGTGACCTGTGGGTAGCACGAGTGCCACTCATATGCTTTCATATTATCAAGTGGTATCTCCCTAATTGAGTCATGTGGCAATTTAGCTATCGACAGAGCATTCTTGACCGCTTCTTGATGATGGGGGTAGATGTAGTTAGGGATGACCTCCATGGCATGGATGGACGCGGTCGATGGGTCATGGACTGCGCAACTATGCATGTGATACTTGTGAGTTTACGGGAGCAACGACGAGAGTACATCATACCAGGAGTGGCAAAGGATGGTCCAATGCATCCGACTGGCCTATACTTTATCTGGTATACGTCCATCATATGATACTTCGTCGACACGACCGTTGCTGTATATCTAAGCCTTGTATAAAGAATTTAACCCACACTTCATTTTGTTATGTGTACGTTACAATCTGCATATGTTAACCAACTTTTTTTGTATCTTGCAGGCTGACATACTACATGAGGCAGATCAAATCTCGCCAGATCTCGCAATCCACTAATTGATGAGTGCTGCATTAGACCTTGTCCACGAGGATGGTAGAAGGATCCCAACTGCTCGACCTAATGTACCTACACGAGGAGGTCGACCAGCTTTAGTACGAGGAGGTCAAGAAGCTCCAGTAGGAGGACGGCATCCCTCCTCCCTCCTCCATTCGTCCAGTGAGTCCTATCTCCTCACCACCTGTTGTACAGGCGGAGTACGTGTTCGGTTCATCAGCACCGTATACGCCTTCATCAGTAGCTAATATTGGGCAACACGAAAACACTTTTCTTAACCTATAAATACATGTGTTTAGAAGATCAAACTTACCAAGCATCACATTCAGCATTCATACTCTCAATTGTTCAAGAGTATTCAAAGGCTCTCTTGCTCACTCATTGTGCACGAATTCTACTAAAGTTTTGCTGACTCTCAACACTGATCTTGTGCCTCAATTCTAAATCTTTCAATCATTGAAAGACTTAATTAGTGACACACTCCCTTGAACTTCAATTTAAATTTCATATTGATTTACTTGAAGTATATAGCTTGAAATTGTACTCATATGCTTTGTGTGAGAGCATTATTGTACGCATCACTTGTTTCTCGTTTCATTGACGATTCTAGGTTGTTGGATCGTTGGCCAAGTTTGGGGTATCACTTGGAGAGGTACAGCTATAGCCTAATTGAAGGAATGACCGAGTGAGGGGTATCACTTGGAGAGGGGGTGCTCTTGCATATTGAAAGAGTGTGTAACAGTGTTGTTTTTCCCAAAAAGGAACTGATTTAGTGGAATCCTTGGTTTTTTGCCAAAGGTGAGGACGTAGGCTGGGGATAAGCCGAACCTCGTAAAAATCCTAGTGTCACTCTCTTTCCCTTTACTCTCTTTAATTTTCAGCAAACATATAAACTGCGTGGATGATTTAATTTTCATGATCATATAAACTACAAAGTTCGAAAATTAAATAAATTTAAGTTTAATTTGTTTTTGGGCTTGCAAAAACCGAAAGGGAGTACGTTCGTTGATCAATAGATTTGCGGAAACCATAAGGGAATACGTTGATTGGTCAACACCCCAAAACCTATTAACTGAAGCTTTATTTGAAATATGAATTTTGGAAAAAGTGTGGATGTTATATTGATTATTATATTGAGAAAGCTAATACATTCACTACAGGGCTTGAATCAAAATTCATATATACACAGGGCTGTATATAACCAAGCTGAGAATTGCATAACATATTTTGATGAATATTGAGTGGTTGTTTGATTGGTTACTGATTTGTGCTTAATTGATTTGATTGGTTGATTAAGTTTTGTGGTTGTGGATTGAATAAGAAGTAAGCATTTTTTGTGTGATTGCTAAATCAACAAGAAGTTAAAGAATTTATTAAAAAAATTTAAAAGAAATTTTAATAACCCAATTCATCCCCCCCCCCCCTTTTGGGACTACACCTTTGTTTTCAATTGCTATCAGAGTGGGTTATAGCAAATCTTAATTAGTAGCTATACAAAGATCTAAATGACACACTTAGGTGTAGCTCCCTTTAGAGAGGATCAATACTCAACTAGGCCTCCTATCTTTTGTGGTTTAAACTATACATTTTGAAAACAACACATGAGGTTCTACCTTCAAACCATTGATTGGAACGCATAGAGGGTTGACACACATGGTGACCTTATCCCCACTAAACTTGTAGATGGTAAAGAAGTACCCAAAGAAGAAAAAGAATGGACCGACCAAGACCATATGATGTTACAAATAAATTCTAATGCTATGAATGTTTTATATTGTGCTCTAGACATAAATGAATTTAATAGGGTCATGACTTGCAAATCAGCCAAAGAATGATGGGATAAATTAGAAGTAACCTATGGAGGTACTATCGATGTAAGGGACAATCGAATTGACACTAGCGAGTATGAAGCTTTTAGGATGAACTTGGATGAAACCATCACTAGTATGTACATTGGGTTCACCCACATAATAAACTCCCTCAATGCATTAGAAAAAACTTACACCACTTATGAAATAATTAGAAAAATTCTTAGAGGGCTACCATCTATATGGAAACCAAAAGCCATAGCTATAACAAAAGGACGAAATTTGAAAAACACCTCCTTCGATGAACTTATAGGTTCTCTCCTCACATATGAAATGACAATGAATGAAAGGAGTGGAAAATCTAAAGCTCAAAAATTTGTTGCTTTTAAAACATCAAACAAAAGCTATAGTGATGAAGATGAAGATGAGATGAATGAAAATGGATTAGCCTACATATCAAGAATCTAGCAAGAATTCTTAGAAGAAAGAACAAATTCACAAGAAAAATTAGGAACTCAAAATCCAAATTAGATGAAGAAGAATCCAATACAAAGAAATCAAGAAATAAAATCCCTACATGGTATAATTGCAAGAAAGATGGATACATAAAATTGGAATGTCCACTACTTAAGAAGGATTCTAAAAAGAAAAAGAAAATGGCAATGAAAGCCACTACTCGGGACTATATGAGTACAAGTAGTTCTGATAATGAATCAAGTGACCAAGAGGTTGCTTGCTATATGGCTTGGGACGATGAGGAAAACTCCTCATCTAAATCCTTAAATAATTCTTGTGATGATTCAGCAAAAGAATCCAATGATGAGTGCATGCCATCTTATGAAGAACTTCAAAATGATTTATTCAAGGTGCATAAAATGTTAGTTAATGTGAGTAAAAGATACACATAATTGAAAAACAAGAATGAAGGAGTTATGAAAGAGTTAAAAGCTAAAAATCTTGTTGAAAAAGAAAGACTTGAAAATCAAGAGATTAAAAAGTAAGAATGAAAAGTTGATAATAGAGTTAGAAGATCTAAGACCCCAATTTTTTATGGAAAATGAGAAAGATCAATATATTTCAGAATTAGAGAATAAAATCAGAAAAATGTCTCAAAATCAAGAGAAGGGTAAAAATATACAAAATTCATAAATCTATGATCTTAAGAAAGAAATTGAGGATGAAGCCAAAATCATTTACAATTTCATAAAAGGAAAAGAAAATTTTGACAAAATGATTGGCTCACAAAGAATGTCCTTAAATAAAGAAGGCATAAGATTTAATGGGGTTGAAAATACAAAGAAAAAGAATCTCTACATGGGATACTTTGCAAAAGCCTCTAAAAATTATGCTAGCACTTCTTCAAATGCTTACACTCATACCACATGCTACTTATATAAAAAGAAGGGATAAATAAAGTTTGAGTGTTCATTAAAAAGAAAATGTGTAAAAACAAAACAAGTTTGGAGAATTAAAAAAATATCACTTTCTAAACAATCCAGACCCAAGAAAGTATGGGTACTAAGATGAAATACTATGACTAAATCCTTCGATTTCAATTGATATCAAATCTATGGAAAATCATACAAGGTTATTAAACAAAATTAAGGATATTTTTTAAAAAAAACTTATTAATGCTTATCTTATTAAAACTAATGAAAATTGTTGGTCTCAATTAATGAATAAATCCTACAAGGCTTAACGTATAAAGTATTAAGTCTTGAAAAGAAATATGAATATTGGGAACCAATATGAAAGAAAATGTAAGTAAAAATCAAGCTTATTGCGTGAATTTTTTTTAGAATAAGAAACAACTTGAGCAAAATTGTAGTACAATGCAAATGATAATGATATGCTCCCTGCTTATTTGATGTACTGATATGCTATATGTTATATGCGTATGACTTGACTTGACTTGACTTATGTTGATAATTTATGGCTCACTATATATTGAAAATATAAGCATGAAGTTATTGAGCATGACTTTAGAAGCATGAATTTTGATATGATTTGATATATGAATATGAAATTAATTCTTGACCATACATACTAATGATGGATCACATGGATAAATTGAAAAATTTGCATTTAAATAATTTAGTATCCATGAGCAGTGCATAATGGGACAATAGCATTGGTATCTATAAAGTATATTGGTAACCTTGAATATATCAATTAATATTTGAGCATGACAAACATAATTATATCCATAAGCACATACATGATATGAATCAATGTTTGAAACATAGGATGATACATTTAAAAACATAATTATCAAATCTGAATGTATTAAATTCAGGGGGAGTCATATGACTTATTACTTGTACTATGTTTTGTTTCTCTCTAATTTTTCAATTGATATCATGAATTAATGAAATGTTCAATTAGTATTATTCTTTAATATTTTAATTTGTATCATAAATTCAAAAATTAATTGGCATCATGAATTAATGAAATTTTCATTTGGTAGCATAAATTAATGAAATTTTCAAAGAGGGATAATGTTGTTAGTAAAGATGTTACAACACATATATGAATTACAAATATGAAATATACATGACTATTTGTCTATTGAAGCACACTACACATGTCATATTGAAAAATAATGAACTGAGTATGTACATATGCTTGATATGCATGTTTGATATTCATATGTTCAAAATATGATTTTATTTAAACTTAATTATTTCTGATAGCTTACTCTTTTTGATTGATGTCAAAAGGGAGAGAAGTTTTGAGTAAAAATTGAGCATGGTATTGAAAAATTTGAACATGATATATGTATCAAAAGGGGGAAAAGTATTTGATCTTGAATAATGATGATAAGCATGATAAATGAAATCATGGAGTATAAGAAATTTTGCTATAATGAAACTTTGAAATTTAGTTTTGTGCTTATTGTAAGGGGGAGCCTTTTAAGGTTCACTCTATTTTTTGCTCCTTATTTGTCATCATAAAAAATTGGGAGATTATTGGCCTAAACAAAGCTTACGACTCTTAATTTTGATGATAACAAAGTAAGGTTATTTAATTTGTTTCAAAGTTGTGATGTTTCAAGAAAAATAGATATTGAAGCCTAGCATACTTTATAAGATTACAAGGAACAAAGCCTTTTAAGGTTCACTCTATTTTTTGCTCCTTATTTGTCATCATCAAAAATGGGGAGATTGTTGGCCTAAACAAGGCTTACGACTCTTAATTTTGATGATAACAAAGTAAGGTTATTTAATTTGTTTCAAAGTTGTGATTTTCAGGAAAAATAGATATTGAAGCCTAGCATACTTCATAAGATTACAAGGAACAACTTTTGAAAGCTCATATCAATTCAAGTGATTAATATTGAAAGCTCAAAGCAACAAAGACTTGAAGCTCATAACCTAAGAGAACTTAAAGCAATAAATTCAAGATTTTAAGGAGTTCAAGAAGTGAAGAGTCAAAAGAGTCAATAGGACATGCTTTGTAAGTACTTCAAAGAATATTCAAACATGAAATTTTTTTTAAGCTCATTAGGGGTATTATAGACTTAGAGACCTTATTTTTAAAACCCCATAAAATATTTTATAAGGTAATTAAAGTAAGAGAGCAAGTTGTGTTTGAAAACAAATCTAAAAATCATATTTTTGTCTTTCCAGATGCCTGAAGGTTCACTTCAGACGTTTGAAGAATTTCCTCAAACGACTGAAGATTTTATTCAAACGGCTTAAGAATTTCCTAAACAGATTCTAAAGAGGCAGTATACCCTAAGACGTCTGAACTAGATCCTCAGATGACTGAAGTGTCACCTCAGATGCCTAAACAGGATCTTTAGACGACTAACCCAGTATCAATTCAAATTCTTCAGAGTTTTTGAACTGTTCAGACAACTGAACATTTTTAATGGCTAGAAATTTTAAAACTTTTAAAATTCTCATTTAATTTCTTGAGTCCCAAATTTTGTGAAAACTTGGGAAATACTCCAAGTAATCTTGGGCAACAAGAAAACCCTTTTCTTAGCCTATAAATACATGTGTTTAGAAGATCAAACTTACCAAGCATCAAATTCAGCATTCATACTCTCAATTGTTCTCAAGTATTCAAAGGCTCTCTTGCTCACTCATCGTGCACGAATTTATCTACTAAAGTTTGGCTGACTCTCAACACTGATCTTGTGCCTCAATTTTGAATCTTTCAATAATTGAAAGACTTAATCAGTGATACACTCCCTTGAGCTTCAATATAAATTTCATATTGATTTACTCTGAAGTATATAGTTTGAAATTGTACTAATCCGCTTTGTGTGAAAGCATTATTGTACACAGCTCTTGCTTCTCGTTTCATTGACGATTCCATGTTGTTGGATCGTTGGCCCAGTGTGGGGTATCACTTGGAGAGGTGCAACTCTAGTCTAATTGAATAAGTGACTGAGTGAGGGGTATCACTTGGAGAGGCGGGCTCTTGCCTATTGAAGGAGTGTGTAATGGTGTTGTTCCGCCCGAAAAGGAACTAATTTAGTGGAATCCTTTGGGGGTTTGCCAAAGGCGAGGACGTAGGCAGGTGACAAGCCGAACCTCGTAAATATCCCAATGTCTCTCTCTTTCCCTTTATTCTCTTTAATTTTCCGCAAACTTATAAACTGCGTGGATGATTAACGAAGTTTGGAAATTAAATAAACTGAAGTTTAATTTATTTTTGGGCTTATGGAACCGAAAGGGAGTACGTTGGTTGATCAATAAATTTTCGAAAACCATAAGGGAGTATGTTGATTGGTCAACACCCCAAAACCTATTAACTGAAGGTTTATTTGAAATCTGAATTTTGAAAAGAGTGTGAATGTTATATTGATTATTATATTGAGAAAACTAATACATTCACTTTAAGGCTTGAATCAAAATTCATATATACACAGGGCTGCATACAACCAAGCTAAGAATTGCCAAAAGAATTGCATAACATATTTTGATTGAATATTGAGTGGTTATTTGATTGGTTACTTATTTGTGGTTGATTGATTTGATTGGTTGATTAAGTTTTGTGGTTGTGGATTGAATAAGAATTAAGCATTTTTTGTGTGTTTGCTAAATCAACAAGAAGTTAAAGAATTCATAAAAAGAATTTAAATTTTTTTTAATAACCCAATTTAACCCCCTCTTGGGATTACACCTTTGTTTTCAGGAATGTTTATTCATTTTCCCCAATATGTAAATGTGAATGAAAGTTGTGTAATTATCAAATATCTATTACTTGTTTTATATTTGGTTTGCTAAATGAAATATGATAAGATTCAAGTAAACATTAGTTTATTTATAAACTAATAAATAAGTACTTTTCACTTTCACAAAATGAAAAAAAATAACTTTTTTATCTTTATTTTATTAAGAAGCAAAGTACACAAAGCTAACTTCTACACCAATTAATAATTAATGTGAAAAATTGAAACATATAGGGCTACCGTCGATGTTAATTAATGTGGAAGATTGAAGATAATGTTGTGATTAAGCAAAATACATCTATTTGCTTCCCTAGTTTTTAGTTTTTTTTTTCTCTGTAACTACTTAAAGCAGCTAGATGTTTTGTTTTTTATTATTATAATTAAGATACCCTTAAATTTTTCAAAATTTTGAAAAAAAATTAATAAAATAATTGAGAAAATTTTTCCCATTTTTCAACCTTCATAATTCAGAATAAAATTTAGAAATAGGTTGTTTTAGAAACAATGAAAAGTTTAAAAATACAACAATAAAAAAATAATTAGAATTAATTTTATTGATTACAAGAACATTTTTTGTAACGCCCTGAACCCAAAACTAGGGCCCGGAGTGTGATTTGAAATAAATTTCTGATACCGCTTCATGACGCCTCGAACCCACCAAGCGGGGCTCGGGTGCCACGTGTTCTATTACATGTACCTGGCTCTATATCAATTACGTAGCGAAAATAATAACAATTCTTCCATAATATATCAGAGTTTCTACATCTATATACATTTCAAAAACATAACCCAACATCCAGTATTCACAACATTTACAACTCTAAATATATATATATATATATATATATATATATATATATATATATATATTACAACGCCAAAAATTATAACCAAAGTTTATACCCTCGTTCTCTTTCAAAAACGCTACACCAGCCCCAAACTCACAAGGCTCGACCACGCGAAGGTCCTAAAAAAGATAAAATTCCATATAAGGTGAGACACATCTCAGTAAGTCGGAATAGATTAACACCAGTGTGTGTGACTATCATGAGGTTTCAGTACAAATATATATAATCGTCATTTATAAACATATCACAGTTATGAAAACATTCTCTATCCCTACTCCCATACATGTAGTGTATTTTAATAAAACGAGAGTTCCTAAGGATCGGTGGGATTACCCGCCCATACAAGTAGCACCCATCTGCTTTGATACCTTAAGCAACTTACGGTCACAACTGAAACATATCAAGGCACTTACCTTACTCAGTAAGCTCATAGGTGGTTAGTTCATCTTGTACTCACACATTCACACAAAGGTTTACTGGCAGAAGTTCCTGAGAATAGGGAAGATTATCCGCCCAAACAAGTAGCTTCCTTCTGCCCTAATATATTATGCAGCCCACAACTACATCTGATACCTATCAGGGCACTCGCCTATCTCAGCAAGCCTTCGGGCAGAGAATATACTTCGCCCCAAATAAATATGATACTACGATATACAATTCATTCTTACTTTAGTCTATATCTGTTATCTCTGTAATATACATCTTTTCATATTCTCAATAGTTCATATTACATAGTTCACTTTCATAGTTCACATTACATGAATATGATATATAGTCCACATTACGTGTATCTCATGTATAGTCCACATTACGTGGATCTCATGTCATATATATCATTTGTAACAGTCCACATTATGTGGGTCTGATGTAAAGTCCACCTTACGTGGGTCTCATGTCATATACTTTATCTGTAACAGTTCACATAACGTGAAAGTCATGTCATATTCTTCATCTGTAATAGTTCACATCACGTGAATCTCATGTCATATTAAACAATACACATGCAATACAAGTTCTTATCACATTTTAGTATTCCCAACATCTCATAAATATACATATCATAATTCATCACAATATTTACATTTACTTATGCCACACCATTTAAATAATACACATAATCATATCATTTAAAATAACAAAGCCAACCCTTGTTCAACGTTCAGTTTACTGAAAATACACATTTAATATTCTTCATCTATATCTAGAAAATTTGTTACCTTCCATATTCCATTTTCACAAATAATATCTGCACAGCCCTAGGCTCAAAATCATAGTTCAAACGGTTGGCATTTCTTGTAAAATTCCCCTAATAATCATATACATTTATATACTCATATATTTTTGTTAGAATTGGTGTATTCTCAAGAGGGGGGTGAATTAGAGTTTTAAACTTTTTCTTCTAGGTAAAGTTAGATATCAGTATTCTCTCGCAACCTAGGGTCTTTCTAAACAATCCCAAATGCGCAAATAAGATTAATATGCGAAAAGTAAATCCTGCGCAGCATTCACAATATAACATACACGTGTAGTAAATAAATTTGCGAAAAAATAAAATGCATACACGATATGTTATCGATGTTCAGCCAATACTGTCTACATCCCCGCCTTGTCTCACAAGCACAAGGATTACCACTATTGCTCACTTAACAGGTGGAGCGACACTGGTTACAATCTGGTCAATTAGCAAGACTGATCTCAACCTAAACACACCTTAATAAGATGGTGCACCTAACTTTTCTAACCGAGTCAAAGCCAATCTAGGACTATTTGACAGGGCTAGTCTCCCTTTTTAGGCCCTTGCCTAGAATACAATAATGAAATACAAACTTTTGTGTACAACCAAATATGCTTCTTAAACTTAGCAGATGTGTATCAAAATAATCAATCAAATAATGCACTCACATATGATAGGATCTCAAGCTCAAGTGAGATTTTGTTAACCAATGTGGTAACTCTCAGCGAGATGTAAATCAATGTGTGTACGTGGGAGTGAGGCTTTTGATGTCAAGTTAATATGCTTGTAATGTGATTAATCATAAGCTCTCTAAAACCCTAGCAGATATCTCAAATAATATTTCTTAAATATCAAGCACAGTAGATAATAGGGTTTTTAAACTTGCTAAAAATGTTTTCATTAAAGCACAAATCAAGCTTATGAACACTTGCAATGAAGATGTAAGATCAAAAGCCACACAAGGGTTTTTCCCAATCAAGTATTTATGAATGAAATATTATGGGAAAACCTTAGCTAACTCTCCAAAAAATCAACACATAATCAAATATAAACAAGAAAGAGTTTAGCTTATACAAATGATATGAAAACACTACCTTCTTTCAAAGCAAGTGGTTAGATGAGTACAAGAGGTAGGTTTTTGGCAATAGGATTGAAGAGATATGAAAGTATAAGGATTTTAGACAAAAATATTTTCAGAGAATTTTTCTTAATCTTAAATCCTAATCAATGTTTAATTTTTGCAAATGAATGGCTATACATAGAATTTGGAAAAAAAAAAATATAGCTGTTGGGAACACACTGGGTATTTTTGAAAAAGATTAAGTAAGTTTAATTAAAATTAACCCAATTTAACTCTTGGTAAAAATTCAACAACCCGAGAGGCTCGGTCTACCGTACATGAGGTTCGGTTGACCATAGTGTCCAGTTTGATCGACCAAGAAAAAATTAAACTGAGAATATGGTCGACCATTTTGAGGGTTTGAAGGTTATATTCCAAATCTGTGCGGTTCGGTCAACCGTATGTAGTTCGTTTGACCGAACTGGTTGAACTTTGGTTGACTGAGATATTTTGAACTTAAGGATTCGATCGACCAAGCGATTGGAATTTCCCACGTGGGGGTTCGATCGACTAAGGCGTTGCCTATATATTCTTGTTCGGTCGACCGAGGGGTCAACATGTTGACCCAGGGAGGTTCAGTCGACCGAAGTTCCCCATGTATCAAGGTTCGGTCGACCGAACATGCTAATTTGGGCATTTTTGATCCTTTTCTCTTTAAAATGCTAACCCTATTCACATGATGATTAATGTATTTTAATATAGCACTCTTTTATGCATGCATAGGGGACCCAAGGTCAGTCTAAGTCTTTTTTAGGGTACCGAAAAAATCCGGCGTCAGTCGACTCTTGTCAAAGGTCATTTGATTTTCAAGTGATGTGTACAGACCTAGAGTCATTCTAAGGCTTTTGAGCTTATAGTTCCTACATGCATTATATGCATTAAACATTACAAACCTTTCCTATATTATTATTACAGACCCAAATGAATAAGAATTACAACAATAAAGATCAACTAGGGTCTTCATTTTCTTTCGGATCTCCGCGTGCCATCATATGATATTGCAAAGATAAACCTACACATCAACTTGGCAGACATTAAATTTCTGAGTATTTGTTATAATCAAAACAGAGTATGACCCATAGGGACAACAATTTTCCATTTAAACTAGTAAATTCATGAAAACTTCTAGCTTAATCTATTCCCCTTATCTAGTTTCCTAGATTACGCCAGCAGGAACCCCAAAATGATACCTACGGTGCTCACCCGAACCCTGAATTAAAAACCCTAGTTTAATCCGATAAACCCCAAATAACCAATTATTTCAATACTTTCTCAACCCATAAATCTCAAATAAACGTTTAAAAATCCAAAAAAAAAATTAAGAATCCTAACCCTTATCTCAACTTTGGAGCAATTCCTACAAAGTCTAGTTTAGAAATCTGCTCCACTAAATGTGTAGAGAATCTACCCTAGAACACCGTAGCAGTCTCCGTTTGTTGAATCGGGCTGAATTCGCACTGGAATCTTAAAGAGAAAGCTGAGAGAACGTTTTTAGAGAGAGAAAACGAAGTGAAAAATGTTTTTTTAGGGAGAAGCTTCCTCAATTCTTTTTATACACGCTGTTGCCACGTGACTTCGTTGACAAGAAGACATGATTCGTCAACGAACCGCAGAAGGTAATTCATCGACAAGAGGATACATTCGTCGACGAAACTTAAAATCTAAAATTCACTCACTCAAGATCTCTTCATCGACGAGGTCTGCTGCCTTTTTCTTTTAAAAATTTTCCCTTTTTCCCTTATTATTTATTTATCTACTCTATTTATTATCTTTCTTAATTATTTTAATAGTTATAATTTTTCGGGTCTTTACATTCTCCCCTTCTTTAGAAAATTTCGCCCTCGAAATTTTTCTAATCATTCATTTTTCACATTTCTTACAATTG
This sequence comes from Malania oleifera, assembly GCF_029873635.1. Lineage (NCBI taxonomy): Eukaryota > Viridiplantae > Streptophyta > Magnoliopsida > Santalales > Ximeniaceae > Malania > Malania oleifera. The sequence continues at coordinate 17,115,311 of NC_080422.1, forward strand.
TTAACCCACTATATCATACAGTTCAATATACATCATCATCTAAAATTCTATATTAACGAAAATCAAATAAAACCTTCATTATTTTAAACATAAACTCATACCTGCCCCCCTTGGCATTATCTACCTCATCTAAGATCATCATGTAGACACGTGCTGGTCCACCTTCACCTCAGGGTACTTGCTGATTTCATCGGGTCTGATTCAGTGCAGGTGTATTCGGCAACAGCACATGACAGTTCCACATAATATGCCCTGACTTACTGCACCTATAGCAGTTAGGACCCCCAGCTTGGCATTCACCTATGTGCCTCTTATTACATCAATGGCATATAGAGTAAGATAAACCATTCGGATACCCATAATAACTCTGATCTCTCGTCTCCTACCTTGGGCCCACAACATCCTTCTCTCTCTTCCACGATCCTTGATTACCCTTAGCCTAAAAATTGGAAGGTGCAGACCTCTTCCTTTGTTTTGTCAACTTTGTACCGCCCTGGATGCTCTTTTCCAGTACTGAAACTTTATCTACCAAGTCTAAAAAATTCTAGACCTGGAACCCTACCACCAGTTCAAAAATCTTTCATTTCAGACCTTTTTTGAACATTTTGGCCTTCCTCGCCTCATTAGGGATCATAAAAGGTGCGAAGTGAGACAACTCCACAAATTTTTCCGCATACTCCCCAACAGTCATATTCCCCTGGGTCAGATAGGTGAACTCCTCAACCTTTTCCTCTAGTGGACGAAGGAAAATACCTGTCAAGGAATAACTATTTGAATCGTTCCCAAGTCAACGTCACTTTCACCACCCTCTGTCCCTCTAGCAACTTCACAGAAAGCCACTAGTGTTTCGCATCCCCTGCCATCTTAAATGTGGCATAGTGGGCCTTCTGCTCGTCCGTGCAGCCAAGTACTTCTACTATTTCCTCTATTTGTTGGACCCAGTTTTCTACAATTACCGGTTTTCTACAATCCCTATCAACACAATCATTAATCTAAATTCCAATATACACCCAAAACTTGAATTTAAGACTAGTCTCACAGCTCAGAAACGAAATCATATAAGGTTTATCGTGGCTTTTCTGAGGCCGTTGACTGCTTCAGAAAAATCACAGGAAATCATTGAGGTACTTCCGTCTCCAAGCTACAAGACAAAATCTTATAACTCTCATCACCTAATCTACCCATTTCTTATCCTCATTGTCACCTATTCATATACTATGGTATTAATCATCCCTAAGTTTGCAGAATCCCAAAACCTAAGGCTCTAATACCAAAATGTAATGCCCTAAACCCAAAACCAAGGATCGGAGTGTTATTTGAAATAAAGCTTTGATACCACCTCGTGACGCCTCGAACCCACCAAGCGGGGCCTAGATGCCACGTGTTCTATTACATGTACCTAGCTCTGTATAAGTTACGCAATGGAAATAATAACAATTCTTCCATAATATACTAGAGTTTCTACATCTATATACATCTCAAAAACATAACCCAACATCTAGTATTCACAACATTTACAACTCTGAAAACACACACACACACACACACACACACACACACACACACACACACATATATATATATATATATATATATATATTACAACCTCCAAAAATTATAACCAAAGTTTATACCCTCGCTCTCTTTCAAAAATGCTACAGCAGCCCTGAGCTCACTAGGCTGGATCACGCGAAGGCCTTGAAAAGATAAAATTCCATATCGAGTGAGACACATCTCAATAAATCGGAATAGATTAACACCAATGTGTGACTATCATGAGATTTGTGTACAAATATATATAATCATCATTTATAAACATATCACAGTTATGGAAACATTATCTATCCCGTCTCCCATGCATGCAGTGTATTTTAATAAAACGAGAGTTCCTAAGGATCAGGGTGATTACTCACCCATACAAGTAATACCCCTCTGCTTTGATACCTTAAGCAACCTACAGTCACAACTGAAACTTATCAGGGCACTTACCTTATTTAGTAAGCCCTTAGGTGGTTAGTTCATTTCGTACTCACAAATTCACACAAAGGTTTACTGGCAGAAGTTCCTGAGAATAGGGAAGATTACCTACCCATACAAGTAGTTTCCCTTTTGCCCTAATGCGTTATGCAACCCACAACTACATCTAATACCTATTAGGGCACTCGCCTTTCTCAGCAAGCCCTCGAGCGGAGAGTATACTTCGCCCCAAATAAATATGATACTACAATATACAATTCATTCTTACTTTACTCTGTTTCTGTTATCTCTGTAATATACATCTTTTCATGTTCTCAATAGTTCATATTAGTTCACTTTCATGGTTTACATTACGTGAATATCATATATAGTCCACATTACGTGGATCGCATGTATTGTTCACATTACATGGATCTCATGTCATATATATCATCTGTAATAGTCCACATTACGTGGATCTCATGTAAAGTCCACATTAGGTGGGTCTCATGTAAAGTCCACCTTACGTGAGTCTCATGTCATATACTTCGTCCGTAATAGTTCACATCTCATGAAATTCATATAATATACTTCATCTGTAATAGTTCACATCACGTGAAACTCATGTCATATACTTCACCTGTAATAGTTCACATCACGTGAATCTCATGTCATATTAAACAATATACATGCAATACATGTTCTTATCACATTTTAGTATTCCCAACATCTCATAAATATACATATCATAAATCATCACAGTATTTACATTTACTCCTGCCACACCATTTAAATAATACACATAATTATGCCATTTAAAATAACAAAAGTCAATCCTTGTTCATCGTTCAATTTATTGAAAATACACATTTAATATTATTCTTCTATATCTAGAAAATTCGATACCTTCCATATTCCTTTTTCACAAATAATATCTACACAACCCTAGGCTCAAAATCGTACTTCAAACGGTTGACATTTCTTTTAAAATTCTCTTGATAATCATATACATTTATATACTCATATATTTTTCATATAAATTGATAAATTCATAAAAACTTCTTGCTTAATCTATTCCCCTTACCTGATTTTCTGAATTAGGCCGGCAGGAACCCCAAAATGATACCTGCGGCGCTTTCCCGAGCCCTGAATTAAAAACCCTAGTTTAATCAGATAAACTCCAAATAACCTATTATTTCAACATTTTCTCAACCCATAAACCTCAAATAAATGTTTAAAATCCAAACAATTAAGAATCATAACCCTTACCTCAACTTTGGAGTGATTCTTGAAAAGTCCAGTTTAGAAATCTGCCACTAGATGTGTAGAGAATCTATCCTAGAACACCGTAGTGGTCTCCTTTTGTCGATTCAGACTGAATCTAGACATAAATCTTAGAGAGAAGGCAGAGAGAACATTTTTAGAGAGAGAAAACGAAGTGAAAAATGTTTTCCTTGTAGAGAAACTTCCTCAATTCTTTTTATACATGATGTTGCCCCGTGGCTTCGTGACGAGAAGACAGAATTCGTCGATGAATCACAGAAGGTCATTTGTCGACGAGAGGATACATTCGTAGACGAAACTTAAAATTTGAAATTCACTCACTTGAGATCTCTTCGTCGACGAGGGACTAAACTTCTTCGACAATCCCTAGAAGAATACTCATCGACGAAGACGAAATTCGTTGACGAGGTCTGCTGCCTTTTTCTTTTAAAAATTTTCTATTTTTCCCTTATTATTTATTTATCTATTCTATTTATTATCTTTCCTAATTATTTTAATAGTTATAATTTTCCGAGTCTTTATATTTTTTATTTATAGCAATTTGTATTCTCATAATTATAGTCATAGTTATCAATTTTTAATTAATTCAAGGACAAAAAAATTCGCTCACAATTAAATAAATGCATTTTTAATTTAAAATTACGCATGATAAATCTCGTAAGATCAAATTGCGAAATTTGATTGACTAGAGCTATTAGATTTTTGATGCGTGATAAATTTCACAGAATCAAGCTGCGAGATTTGATTGACTATAGTCATTAGATTGTTGACGCGTGATAAATCTAAGTATAAGATCACGTGAGCATTAAATTAAGAAATTTTTTCGTAAAGAATATATTATTAAATATTTTATTATAAAATAATAATAAAATGGAATAAATAAATAAATAAATAAACTCGGCATTTGTGTGTTTCTTCACGAGGGCATGTCCCATCTATTATGGTTATCACATGAGTGGGTGGGATAGGATGTCATGACATCACTATCATGTTCCTATTATGTTGTCCAATCGTGACAGTCACAAAAAAATAAATAAATAAATAAATAATAAAAGAGAAAATGTGAAAAGAAGAAAAAACAAAAGGAAATTGGAGGCACTCCTATTTATGCAGACATTGGTTGCCCAAGAAAAAAAATATATATATATATATATATATATATATATATATATATATATATAAATATAAAATAAGGTATGAGGAAAAGAAAACTTCTGGTATATGTAGAGGCTGTGGCCGACCGACATGTAACCAAGTGGAGGAATTTACATAGTGGCAGTGGCAGACCCACATGCAATCAAGTTTAGCCCCCACTATAATTTTGAAGGGGAAAAGGACCGTTTGGTAAACTAAAAGCTTACTCTTACCAAAAATACTATTTTGTTCCCATTCATAAGGCAATAAACATAGAAACGGCTACAACTTTTATATAAAACAAAAAAAAATTATTTGATTATAATGAGATCTCAGGTAGCACTTCTTTTAGCTTATTTTAAAAAATAATATTAAATAATTTTATGTTTAGAAAGGGTTTAAATTTGGAGTTGTAATGGCTTTAAATAAGATATAACGTATAGTTATACTGGGTCCAAAATTCATATTCTCAAATGCAACATAAGCTTATAATGTTTTACATGTAAATTTATGTACATCTTACTACATATATGTCGTGATGTCCCAAACGTGGGGGCCCCGGGAAGGCAAGAGAATATAATATATGATATTGAAAATTTTGATTTGGAGTAGTT